>NW_024429197.1:64264882-65667382 GCF_017639785.1 Mesocricetus auratus
TTACGAACGGATTCGGCCAATTCTTCGATTTGATTGTAATCTACAGGGGTATGTACTCTTCCGCCTTCCACATTCTCGAATACTGGAAAAGCCATTTGTATTTTTCTCCGTTCCTCTAAAGGTAAAAAGGAGTCAGTACCAGTATTCAGCCGAAGCTCATACTGCGGAGGCGCTGAGGGGCGTGAGCCCGCCGGATTTATAGGCGGTGGCCTCACATTCATTTTTGTTTTCAGTGGCCGGTGTCTATCAGGGTGATATCTTTTTTCCTCATACCGTGCCACCTCCTCCTCTAGACCACCTTCTTCGCTAGAATACAGAGTGTCAGAATCAGAATTATCTAGCTCCAAGGCTTCTAGCTCTACTGTAGGGTATAGACTAGATTCTGGCTTTTTCTTTTTCTTAGATTTGTTAGGGGGTGAATGATAACTCCCTTCTTTCTCTCCCCCTTTCTTAACTTCCTGGGGAGGGCCTTTTTTCTTAGACATGTCTTTTCTTTTGCGAGCTCCCATTCTCTCACTCCGTTCAGTTTCTGACATGCTATCCTGAACTTCCTCTAAGGTTCCCTGACTTTCTATTATAGCAGGGTGACAGGCCTCATCCTCCAAGCAGTTTTTAACTAGCTTCCAAATGGCTTTGGTACCTAAGCAGAGATCTCCTTCTGCATGCTTCCTGTCTAGTTCTTTACCTAGCTTGTTCCATGAGGCCACAGTGAGGGACCCGGAACAAGCATACCATGGTGCCACTCTATCTACCTCCTTCACAAAATTTTGAAGTGTTCGTGGTGCAATTTTAAGATCTCTTTGTTTTAGCACAGTCTGTAAGGCTGTAACCACTGACTGTGACGACCCCATCGCGCTGACAGCTTATCTAAAAAACGCGCTCAACTCCGTTACCAGACTGACAGCACCAGACTGACAGCACCAGACTGACAGCGCCAGACTGACAGCACCAGACTGACAGCACCGTTCTGTCAGCACCAGCCACGATGAAGGAGAAGGACAAACAGGACTAGCACCAAAGCCTCCACTGACCCGTCCCACGGTGATGACAAACTAAGGCCAAAGTCGAGAAAAGGGTTGTTCAGGATAAAGCATACCTCTCTGAACCTACGTCCCTGCAGTTCTGAATCCGCCCCGTCTTCCGAGGGGTCTCCCGCGGCGCCGGCGATGTTGAAGAGTTCCCGGGTTTCGGCACCAGATGTCCCGCGCTACCGTCTCGCCAGCAAGAACGACGCAGAACACTCGGATCCTTCTGCAGTAAAGCTTTAATGCATCTTGAGAGATAGATGATCAGCTTCTTAGAGGGAGACCCCAAGCTAAGAAACCCAGCCCCTTATATAAGCCTAGGAGCTCCGAGTGAGATGTGTAGAGCCGGGATTGGTGGTTTGCACATCACCCCAGATGACGTCACGGGAGAGGCACAGTTTAAACGGTTAACTCCAACTGACAGCGACAGTTAACTCCAACTGACAGCGACAGTTAACTCCAACTGACAGCGACAGTTAACTCCAACTGACAGTGGATGTCAGCGCCATCTTCTAACGGCAATAGCGATAGCGAGGGTGGCTCCTCACACTGTACTGCCATACCTAGATATTTTCTTGGAGTTATCCCAGTGGTCAAAGACTTGAACAGTAACCTGAAATAACATTATGATTCTACTTGGCATCTGAGCGTCAAATGACATAACAAAAGAGGGTGGAGAAGAGGGAGAGAGAGAGAAGAGGAGGAAGAGGGAGGAAGAGGGTTCAGGGCAAGAAGGGGGAAGAGAAGAAAGAGGGGCAAGAGAGTGAGGAGAGGCTATATTATAAAAAGAAAAAATAAACAAGCCCTTTGGAAGAGCCAACTTTTCTGAGGCATATACAGTGAAAAAAATTCAGTTTATTAGTCAAAATATATTTTTCCACCTGAAAGGTAAGAAAGAGCCTACTATGCCTGTGAGTGAGGACAATGAACTAAACAGGCAAATCATAGGTTTCAGTTGTCATGTGTTACACCAACCTAGGTTTGACTAGAAAGCCCCCAGTGGGAGGAATTTCCTTGCGAACAAACAAAGGGGTCCACTCTATAGAATGACATGATCTCAATTTTGAGGTCTTCCTTCATAAGTCTCATTCAAAGAGAAAGTAGGGCCCACCCTGGAGTGTTAGTTTCTTTGGCTGAGTCAATACACTGGTATAAGTACAGCACAAGAACTTTTCCACGAAACAAATGGACACTTCATGCCACTGTTTCAAGCAATGGTGTTAAATGATTGCATTTTACTGCAGTATTTTTAGACATTGGATCCATCTGGAAAAATATTCAAGCAGATAATTAAATTCCATTAGCAATGTGTTTGTTGTGGTTTCCCTGATCCCAGAAAAGGCAGCCCTTTATGAAGCGCTTGGCCACAGTATGCACAAAATTCGCTGTGTAAATTGGTCCCCACTAAAGCATGTGGAAGTTATATTTTGGCTGAAACTTGAAACCATTCATGTGGCTTTGTGACAAGGAAGCTAGCGCTGCCAACATCAATAGACCTTTGTACTACAAACCCAAGTGGTCATTTAGACATGTGCACTTCTCTGCTTACAAGTACACTGAGGTCAAATATTTTTTAATCTTGGGAAATTTTCTCTTTATAAAGTCTCATATTTCATGCAGGAAACGAGTCTGAGTATACCAAACATAAGCCATTGTGACTGACAGCACCCTGAGTTCAAAACCTAGCCTTGACTCTAATTGCTCTCCTAGGGCCCCTGTCTCAAGGTAAGTGTTGATTTAATTCAGCTGTTTTCAATCAACACTGTTAGGTCTTGCTAAGAAAAACTAGTGAGGCTATATTACATTTGGGCCTAAAAGTCCCCTGGGTATAAGTATAACACAGTTAGCATTTTAAAAGATTGCATTTGTCTTTACACTGCATGCTGTAATTACAAGCAGGCAAATCTTTTATGAAGGATGGTGTGACCTTCCTGCTGGTGAAAGAGTGATGACTATGAGTGGAGCAAAAGCAGTATTTCCAGTCAGAGTTCAGTGAGGAGGCTCACTACTTTTCAAATTCTTGCTAACCTTGACAGCCAGTATGTTGCTGTGTTTTGGTGAATGTCAAAGCCATTTTATAGTATATGGGCCAATTTCTTGGTATTACTTAACTGATGAAGAATTTTCTTTAAAAAATACCATTCATAACTCATAGAGGAATAATTACTTAGAGACATAGACAACATAGAACTTCATCTAAAGAATGTCTTCAGTGCCTCCATCCTGAGTTTATTTGTCCTTTTTTTCATGGAGCCTGAAAGTAGTGGTAGTGGTAGAATGTTGAGCAATAGATCTTCCTTGGAATGTTCTCAAGCTGTTTTTGGATTTGAAGTTTCACAGAAAACTTTAAAATGAACACAATGGACTTTCTGGCTATGGCCTGGAATGTCAACATAATCAAATGGAAATGTGTGGCCAGGATTAAATGACCAATATTAAGGCCAGACTGTGTGCCTTGTAGTGCCCAGGAGATCTGAGTCCAAATATAAAGTCCTGTTCAAGAACACAGATTGTTGGACAACAAACTTTGCTTTAGTAAGTTTCTACTTATAAGTTCTCATTCTTTACATACATGTATGTGTATATAACACATACACACACACACACACATGAACATATAGGCATTCATATGCACACGAGTAAGAGCATTAAGCATATAGTAAGTAACAGACATTAATATGTTGATAATACTATATGAATGCCCTGTTTTGAGATACTAAAAGTGCATTTGGATTTTATGTGGTCATATAATTTGCCCAAATAACTTTAAATTATTCTTAAAGAAGTTACCTAATTCTGTATTTACTCAGGAAAACTCACATTCATCTAAATAAAATAATGATTAATATGCAGTGCATTCAAGTCCCTTTTGAGCAAGAAACCTATGTGCAACTGCATCCATTAGAATGCACATGTTTTTTGTTTCTGATGATGTGACTATCTGTTTCTTTACATTAATCTTTAGATCTATTACCATTCTGGAAGTTTACACATCCACATAGTTGTTGATTTGGGGGATGATAAAGTGTCTTTCCAATAATCACCTTCTAGATTAAGTCTTATTCTATTGCTTTTCTTTTCCACAACTGTTTTTCCCAATAAATCAAATACTTTGGTGGTTAAGGTTTACTTTGCTACAAACAAAAAAACTTTTATGAAGATACATTTCATTACTTAACACCAGAAGCAATAAATACCTGAGCTAATTGAATTACCCTGTATAAATTTATTGTAATTGTAAAATGCATAAAGCAGAAAGAATATTGCATTTAGAGAAATGGCACATTGGAGTATATTCAATATTTTCTAGGTAAGAAGTACCAACCTTTCATGAATGCTGACCATCTCAGTGTTAGATTCCAAAGTAAACTGGCTGGAAATTACATCAGTGATTTTGCTCTGAAGAGAACTTCTGAAAATGTGGTTGTGAGGTAAATTGCAGACACCATTATCATTTTCTCTAATGTGTCTGAAGTATCTGAAATTGATTGTAGAATTCTAACCTACATAGATTTCAGGTGCTGCAATTATGAAAACCACATCTAAAAACACACTTTCAGTATGGAGATATGGATGCCTGTATCTGGAAAAAAATGGAATAGAATAGATTTCTTCCAAATTTTAAACTCCTAGGTAATTGGCAAGTATGGACTCAGTTTTCAATTGTCAGTATTTATCTAAGAATCATTATGAATATATAGAAATATGCAAGGGCCATGGATTATTGGAATTATTTAGTATAAATTATTCCCCACATATCAAATTGTTCACAGTTTTGTTCAGTGCAGAAGTGTCTTCGTTTTCTATGGCTATTTCCATGTATAATTTAAAAATATTTGTAGTTTTATTTTTTTGAGAATTTCATGACTATTGCATCTATATCATTCCTGCCGCTCCCTGTCTTCCTCTAAATCCTCCCTCCCCTCCAAAATCTATGATCTCTTCTTTAATTAGTTCATATATATATGAATATGTGAATACATGCATATGTAAGTAACCCAATGTGTACATTTAGACTTGATTGTATGTGTATATGTCCAGCACTAACCACTTGTGATTGAACAAACTATGTGGGAGCTTTTTCAGGGGGCAGCTGATTCACTCTTAGCAGTCATTGATCACCTATAGTTTCTCATCTAGTGGTACAACTGGGTAGAATATCTCCTAGCCTAATTGGCATTTTACAGTTGTTATTCTGCTTGTCTTGTTCATGCAACCATATTGTTGAGAGTTCATGTTGAGAATTTACAGTTTCCTTGTCATGTCTGGATGATAGAATTTATAGGCAGGTGTTATATACTTCTATTATCATACAACTATTATGTGCCCACCCCTGCAATTTGCCCTTAACCTTAGGTTTGGTGTGATATTGCCAATGTAACAGTTGGTGTTGAGAAACTTATACAAACACCAGAATCTTTCTCTGTATTTTGATCACTGATGTATCTCTCTATATCCTGTCTTCATTGCAAGAAGAAGCTTCTTTGATGATGAATGAGAGATATTCTTATTGGAGAGTACAGTATAGATATGTAGTGTTATGGTGGAAGGTTCACCCCCAACCCCTGGCATCCATATACCCAGACTTGAATGTTATGGTGTAAGTTCCACCCAAGCCTCCCTCCCCTATCTCCCTCTAAACCCTGCTGCATCTCAAAGAGGCCAACAAACAATGACCCTTCCCCCAGAGATGTGAAAGACCATTCCCACAGGCTATTTAAACTGTCCCACAGAAAATATACATATGATTTTTGGGGCTCTCCGGCAGGGAAGGGGGTCTTGAAGTCCATCGGGGAATATTGTATCAATTAATAATTGACTTGTACTAATTAAGTTTGATTTGGTCTGATTTGGATTGCTGAATTGCCAGAGAGGTTTATCAGGTGCAGAAACTTCATCTGGAAGTTCCACTGATAAGCTGTCTTTTCTCCACTAGCCCAGGATCATGTGGTGGGAAAACGCCCTTTTGCCCTACACTTGTTCTCTGCCAGACTAAGATTGGCTTCTGACTGGGTAAGTCCTCCTTTTCAAGTCATTATCTTAGAGGGCCAGGGCATCCTGCAATTTTGGGGCTGTAATACTAAAGACACAGCCTTGCCTGGCCCCTGACCTTTTACTAGGACAAAGACCTGCCTTGTCCTATGGAAACCCTTCTTCTTAAGATGTTTTGTTCAAGGGACTCTCCCACACCCTCTTTGTTTTGGACCCATGGCCTACCAGAGTGGATGCATTGAATTAGGCTTTGGGTTCTGGGCACTGTAATTCAAAGTCAGATCCCCAAATGCCCTTGGGTTTCCTTTTACAAGATCTTTTTAAACTGGGGCTATCTGACAGCATATGTCCTGAAGGCTGAATTTCTTTGTGCACTGAGCCATGTCCTCAGGATCCTCTTGACCGTGGGACATGATGGCCACTTGAGGGAAATTTTGAGTTTTACATCCTCCATGGCCTTGAAACTTTTGGGTGCATGGGGACAAGTGAACAGAACTGCAATATATCTGGGAATTGTGCTCCCACCCTTCCGTTGGTGGCCAGTGTCTCATAGCACTTGTCTTATTGGCTAGGGTCACAGTGCCTCCAGACTCCCGCCTACGTGGGAATCCTGCTGTTTACATCCAGAAGTTTAGCTGTCTGTCCCAGGTCTACCATTTGACCTCTACATCACTCCCTTCTATCTCAGGGACTTTTAATTATTATAGCCTCTGCTGCAACACTCCCATTCTTCCCATGCTTAAGCCTTCTGGTGCTTACCTTTTGGGGCACGACCTCTGCCTCATAAATGAGGCAGTTATTCCAACACATTTAGTGGCTAACCACTCATACAATCTCCTGTCTAATATCCCTCTGTCAACTCCCACTTTAGTGTTCTGGACTGAAAGATGCCTTCTTTACTATCCCTATACATTCTGAATCATGATTTTTCTTTGCCTTCAGCTGGGAGAACCCTGACAGCTGATCCGCTAGACATCTTACTTGACCTATTCTCCCTTAGAGTTTTAGTGACAACACCCATTGGTAAAGTCCTGGCTCAGGACCTTTCCACTTTTGACCCTGTCCCTCAGATACTTCTCCAGTATGTTGATGATATTCTTTTCTACAGTCTCACATTGCCTTTGTGCCAACAGGCTAACTCTCCACTCCTGAACTTCCTCAGAATCCTGAAACATCAAGCTCCACCAGTCATGACTCAGCTATCCTCACCCACTGTGGTGTATTTGGGTGTTCAACTCAGTCCAGAGTCTAAGACCCTTACCTCTGAGAGGGTCAGGATTAGACGATATTTTGTTTTTATACCTTCCTATCAGTTCGTTTATCAACCACAAATGCTTTTTAAAAGAGGCCACAAGAAAAAAGATGGATAGTTGTAATTAAATAACCATGTCATTCTTCCCCAGGAAGACCTTACACATATACCCCAAAGCTTTGTTCCATTTCTTAGAGCTCCTCTTTGATCCAGCCCATCTCTGAGCACTTAATTCACAACTCCTGTAAGACTTGTGTCAAGGCCAATCCACAGGGGGCCCTGCATATACATTTGCCTCTGCATCAGTGTGTGGACATCAACCAAGGGAGGATTGGCAGGTGGATTTCATTCACACACGCACTCAAAAGCAAAAATTTCTTTGGGATCATCTGACCTGTATACTGCAGCAGGTCAAATCATTCCCGAGGAAAAACCCATTCAGACTCTGCTGACATTTTGGTGCTAGTCACATCCCCACTCAGTGGAGAGGTGAGCAGGGCCCCTGTCTCAGGTCCAGCTTCTTCTTTTCCTCTTTGGGAACCCTTGGCCTGGGGAATGTGAGTAGGTTGACTCCTCCCTTGCAGACCAAGCAATCCAGAGTCTTCTGACATTAGGAGCCAGTGCTACCTCCACATACTGGGAGAGGGAATATCTTGGACACTCCTGCACACATGGTGAGACCCATCAGAGTATTCAACCTGCTTGCACACACCAGAAGAGAACCTTGGATCCATAACACCAGGAGAGGAAGACACCACACTTACACTCACTGGAAGATAAGAACACATTCCACAACTGAAAAAAAATAAGATGTCACCACCATCTAGGGACTCTACACCAGCAAAATCTGAACACCCCAACACAGATGAAGCATAAGAGAATGACCTAAAAACAACTTCCTGAAGGTGATATAGACCATAAAAGTGGAAAAGAGAAAATCTTTTGAAGAAATGAAATAAAGAATAAATGAATAAATTTCAAGAAATGGAGGAAAAGACAAACCAAAAATTGAAAGAATCAATTCAAACAGTTCAAAGTTGAAAGCTGAAATAGAGACAATAAAAAAACACAGTCTGAGGGAATGCTGGAATTAGAAAATCTGGGTAAATGATCAGGAAGTACAGATACAAGCATAACCAACAGAATATAACAGATGAAAGAGAGAATCTCACGCATTGAAGATACACTAGGAGAAATAGATTCATTAACTAATGAAATTCTTAAGTCCAACAAATCGCTAACACAAAATATCCAGGAAATATGGGACACCATGAAAAGGCCAAACCTAAAAATAATAGGTATAGAAGAATATGAAGAAACCCAACTCAAAGGTGCAGAAAACATATTTAACAAAATCTTAGAAGAAAACATTCCCAACCTAAAGAAAGATATGCCAATGAAAGTACAAGAAGATTACAGAACAAATAGAGTGGGCCACAAAAAATGTCCCCTTGCCACATAATTATCAAAACACCAAACATACAGAATAAACAATATTAAGAGCAGCAAAGTAAAAAGGCCAAGTAACATATAAAGGCAAACCTATCAGAATTACACCTGGCTTCTTCTTGGAAACTCTGAAACCCAGAAGATCCTGGATAGATATTCTACAAACACTAAGAGACCATGGATGCCAGCCCAGACTACTATACCCAGCAAAATTTTCAGTCACTATAATGGAGAAAACAAGATATTCCATGAGAAAACCAGAGTTAAACAAAGCCAAAGCTAGAGTGAAGAGTTTTGGATTAATTCCTTCAGCAGAGGAAATCTCAAAATACCCTAGTATAGTCTCTGTCATGTGGTTACTAATTGTCAACTTTAATGAAGATTTGTAATTGAAAGGAACAAGCTTAGCAAATAGAAAACAGAAAATGTACAATTGGAGGTGAAAATGAGCACCAGGAATTAGAAAGCCGCTAAGTTCTGTGTTTAAGGAGACAAACAACATAATAAATGAATAAAGGATCTGTAATGGCCTTGCAAGATCACACACAGTGCAGTTTCCACCTGTGAATTAAAGGAAAGCATAGAGTCTGATGTGGCGGTATATGCCTTTATTCCCAGCACACCAGAGGCAAAGGTAGACAGAGCACTATAGTTCTAGACCAGACTTGTCTACATGTCTGTTTTCAGGAAAGCCAAGCTTAGGCAGTAAAAGAAGACAGGGAAAACAAGAAATCTGGTGAAGATGTAATTTAATGAAGTGGGCAGTCATGTTTCAGCAAAAATAACAACAGAACATAGCAGCTTTAGACATGTGGTTCGGGGTTTAAAGTTAAGGATAGAAGAAAGGAGTTACGGAATCTTTCTCTGAGGCTAAAGAAAGTCATTGAGACCAGGCATATGACAAGGGTGTCCATGCATGGAGGCCCAGAGAGGACTTTTTGTGAAGTTGTGAAGGAGAAGTCTGGATTCTATTGGAGACTCCAAGATGTCAGAGATGCCAGATACACGCTATACCTGCTGAGGAAAGCTGTTACCAGGGAGCGGGACAAGATCAAGAGAAGTGTGTTGTAGTCAACAAAGCTGAGAGGAGTAGGAAATCTAAAGAGCACTTTGAAATCAGACATGGAAAAACAGTTTGGAGTTTGGCAATGTGGTTTTCAGTATTGCTTTGGCCCAGGATGTAATGTATATATGTCCTTGTATGTTGGAAGTATGTGATCTGCTTTTTGATTTTGATTTTATAAGGGATTACAGTTAAGAGATTGCCCAAATCTTAGAAGAGACATTCGATTTTGGACTTTTAAACATTATCAATACTGTGATAGACAAGAGGAACTTTTGAAGCAGGATGAAATGTGTTTTTCATTATGTTTTGATGACAAGCTTATGGAGGTCAGAGAGTGAAATGTAGTGAGTTGAATAGGGATGGACCCTATGGACTCATGTGTTTGATGTTTTGGCTTATAGGAAGTGGTACTATTAGGAGGTATGACCTTATTGGAACAGATATGCCTTTAATGGAGGTAGTGTATCACTCTGGAGGTGGGCTTTAAGGTTTCTTTTATGCTCAAGCCATGCTCAGTGTGACAGTTCACTTCTTGCTGTGTGCATATTAAGATATAGAACTCTCAGCTACCTCTCCAGCATCATATCTACTTGCATGCTGCCTTGGTTTCTGCCAGGATGATAATGTACTAAAAGTCTGCAGTTGTGAACCAGCCCTAATTAAATGTTTCTATTTCTAAAGTTTGCCATAGTCATGGTATCTCTTCATAACAATAGAAACCTTAACTAAGATAGCATCTAAGAAATTATTCTGATTCTTGAGAACTAAAATTATAATCTTTACTATGATGATTTATGCTTTGTCTTTAGCTGAAGAACTATTATTAAAAATCTATATTCTCCAGTTAATGAACATTGCATAATTATATCTTCCTGATTTTAAAGAGAAAATGCTTTTTCTGTTTTTGTGGTTGATATTCATCATTCTATTGAAAATGTGGTCTGTTTCTTAGCTACTGTGTAAATCATGGTTTTATTATGTTACAACCAGCATCAGCAGACATAGAATCTGTAAAAAGGGTTCAAAGACATGAGAAAATGAAGAGTAGGTGCTCCATAAATCACAAAAATTTGGTCAATTTCCTCCTCCACGAAACAGGCGATGTTCTCTTTATTGTGTAAATGTTTTCTTACTTATGCATGTTTTCCTTAAGTGGAAAATGTGTTCCCTAGAAGGTTCATTTCTTAAATGTGAAAATTATTGAAGGGAAATTTTGTTCTGCAAAGCCTGTTAGTATCCCAAGCCATGGGAGACACAGGCTTGGCATATTTTCTTCTCCAGAGTTTGCCACAAAATAAGTTAGTTTAGCATTCTATGAAACATTGTTTCAAGCATGATGTATTTCTTCATAATCACTACAGTCTGCATTTGTAGACACATGAGTGATTTTCTATTTCTTTCCTCTTTTTCTTTTTTGTTGTTTTATTTAACAAAATCTGAAAGATATTTGGATTGTTGGTTTCAATTATTTTGCCTGCAGGAAATTATTAGGAAATAGTATTAGCTAACTTGAAGCCACTTTGCCTGAAAAGTATCTTACAACTGGGAAGGTTCATTTTGCTTCTGTTTTAGGATTTCAGTGTATAATTACTTGGCCCCATTAATTTAGGTATCTAGTTGTATAGAACAACAGGGTATGGGAAATGTAGTTGAGGAATGCCATTTAACTGATCCAGGAAAGCAGAGTGAATAGAAAAAAGAAAATAGCTTGCTAATAACTGTGTTAAGGACATGCCCCCAATGACTTAATAATCTCCTAGTCAGATTCTCCTAACTGTTCTATGACAGTCAAGTAACGAAACTTTTGGGACATAAAGCATTTTTAAGGTATTACAATATACAAACTATGGCAGCTATTCACAACAAATAGGCAGGAAGCTTAAACCAAACACTCTCTTAACAAAGTTTCTGAAGTTTTTCCTTATGCATTCTTCATTTTACATTTTCTTCATCAGAAAAAGAGACAGCTATTATCATTCAGAATCTTGATTCAGTGGTTCATATGCTTCATAACCATGAATGATTTTTTTAAGTTCAGAAAGTGATTCCATTTGCAGATGGACCCAAGAAATAATACTCTGAGGTCTGTCCATTCTCTCTCTTTATGTTTGGAAAAGTATGTTATGCCAGTATAGTCCTGTTGGGGATGACTACTATTCTTCATCTGAACCGAGACTAGGATTATTTGTAATCTGTATATGTCTTTTTTCAATATTCGAGTGTTGAAACAGTCAGTATGACAGTGCTTATAAAGTCTGACTTTTTTGTAAAGTTTTTATTTAAATTATAAACATATATGCTTCACATGTAGATCCCAGCTTCCTTTCCCACCCCTCCTCCCTTGTCCCTCCACCAGCTCCCCAGTCCCCTACCCAATCCCCACATCATTCCCCAGGGAGGGTTAGGCCCTCCTTGAGGGGATCTCCAAAGTCTGTCATTTCATCCAGGACAGGACCTAGGCCCCTCCCCATTTGTCCAGGCAGAGAGAGCATCGCTCTATTTAGAATGGGCTCCCAAAGATCATTCATAAACCATGGCAAATACTGATCTACTACCCAAGGCCCCAGTGATTTCTGTGGCCTCCTCACTGAGACTGCATTCATGGAGTCTGGATCAGACCCTGTTGGCCTCTGAGCCATCAGTCTGGAATTCAAGAACTCCTCCTTATCTGGTCAGCTGTCTTTGTGGGTTTCACCATCATTGTCTTGACCACTTTGCTCATCACTCCTCCATCTCTGTTGCTAGGTTCCAGGAGTTCAGTGCTTAGCTGTGGGTATCTGTCTCTGCTTCCATCAGTCACTGGATGAAAGTTCTAGGATGGCATATAAGGTAGTCACTAACCTTACCATTAAGGAGGGGCATTTAATGTAGTCTCTCCACTATTGCTTAGTTTGCCAGTTAATGTCATCTTTGTAGATCTCTGGAGATCTCACTAGTGCCAGCTTTCTCCTCAAGCCTCTAATGACTCTGTATATTATGGTATTTCTCATCCTGCTCTCCTCTATTCTTACCTCTACTCAACCTTCCTGCTTCCCCATACCTTCTTCTCCCCTCCTCTTATCCTGATCTCTTTTTCCTGGTTCCCTCACCCCTCTCCCGATGTTCCCAATCTGCTCAGGAGATCTTGCCTCATTCCACTTCTCTGGGGTATAATGCATCTCTCTTGGGAACCTCCCAGTTTTCCAGACTCACTGGCACTGGGATTGTAGTCTGACACTCCCTTGGTCTATATCTAAAATCCATATATAAGTGAGTATATACCATGTTTGTCTTTTTGTGTATGGGTTACCTCACTCATGATGGTTTCCTCTAGTGCCTTACATTTGCCTGTAAATTTCAAGATTCCATTGTTCTTTTTTCTGATGAGTAGTACTCCATTGTGTAAATGTACCACATTTTCTCTATACATTCTTCAGTTGTGGGGCATTTAGGTTGCTTCAAGGATCTAGCTATTACATGTAATGCTGCTATGAACATAGTGGAACAGACATCCTTGTGTGAATGGGCTTCTTTGGGGTATATTCCTAAGAGTGGAATTGCTGGGTCTTGTGGTTAAATAACCAATGACAGTTTGTGCTTGAGAGGATGTGGAGAAGGGGGAACACTTCTCCACTGCTGGTGGGAGTGCCGACTCATACAGCCATTATGGAAATCAGTGTGGAGATTCCTCAGGAAAATGGGACTCAATCTACCACCACCATAAAGTCTGACTTTTAAGAGATGAGTAGCCACCAAGGCTTTACCTTATGATCAAAGCTTTATAAAAGAAAGGATCACAGAGCTTTTGTGCTAATTTCTTCTCTTGTTCTTTTGATTCATAAGACAGCAAGAAGATCATCAGTAGATACCAGCACCTTATGAGTCTGATCATCCTGTCATGCTTTCTTATTGTAACATAAACTTACTGAGTATATAGGATCTAAATGGTAAAAATTTAGGACCAATGGAGGAAACAAAGGATAAGAGGGGATATATATTAGAAAAGTTGGTTGTGGGAGAGTAATAAAATGGGAGTGGTTCAGCAAAAAGGAGAGATATTTTACTTCGAGACAAGTTAATGCCTTTGATTCCAATTTTAGTTATTTTCCATGACAGAACTGCAGAGATATCTTGCCATTAGTTTTTAAAATTATGCAGTGTTCAGCTTGAATTTCTGACTAATTTACTTCTTTCCAACTCTTTGTAGTGGACTCTCCATTATAGAGGTCTGTGCTTGGTCAGGAAATTTTCTCAATGATGGAAAGTTTAGTATCATCACAAGAAATTTTCTTCATATCAGTAGGTAAACATCCATGATTAATATAGAATTTCTGGTACTCACCAATAAAAAAATTGAAAAATAAGATGATGACTATCCAATAATCAAAATATATATTCTACTGAGACTAAAACACTCAGCAAATTATATACAGCAGCAGCAGATGTTGCCCAAAGAAAAAATTCTTTTATGTTTTCTGTCCATGTTGAGTGAGATGGCAGCATAATTACAAAACATTGTTTCATAAAATGAGAAAAACTGATTTCCTGATAATAATTAATTTATTCTTCATTTATAAAACATTTTCACCCTGAATTTATGTGCGATGCTGGAGTAAATTGTATATCATAAATATGGTAGCTCTTTTTCAACTCTACCATGTATATCACTGAGGCTGAACTGGCCCTTAGCTACTTTAGTTCATGGATGGAGCTTCAGGAAGCAGATTCATAATAATTGTGATGAAAAACATAAAGAGACAGGACTGAAAGGGGTCGATTTCTAAGTGCCCCAATGCTCCCTACTTTGTCATAGGATTTTTATTTTAGAAGGGTAGAGGACACCTGTTTTTCACAACAACTATGATTACTACTTGTAAGAATTTGCAAGGTTCATGGAAAAGTAATCTCATTAACCTATTAACCTTACTAAGACAACTTATACATTAGTAAGAGTTCAAAAGTTGGATAATTTATGAGAATGAAGATCCTAAATTGAAGTTTCTGCTACTGATTGGAATGTTTCATAGAAGGCATTCACCTTTGTTGGAGCTAAGACTGTAAAATATTTGTTTCACAAGAACCCAGAAACATGACAGCTCATTCTTTACTCAACTGTCACTGTTCCTTGTGACTTTTCCTTTTAAATTATCATATAGTTAAATTCAGATTTTTGCCATTATATATTAAGCCCAAGTTTTCAAATTATAAATCCTAATGCTGAAATAATTTTCATTAAATACAATATATGGTTGTTAAATGAGAGCCTATATAATATATAACATGCAATTCCCAGTACAAATTCCGTATACAGTGGCAGACTGGCATAATAAAATTTTGCAATGAGAAAGAATATAAATGTCAGGCAAGAACCTCTACTAATCAGTGGTACAATGTACCCTGAAAATACATTCCTCCTTACATCTCTAAGCATGGCACAGTTATGTTTTGAGATCATATAATGTGCAAATGTTTTCACTCACCTTTATTTGTTGTTCTCTTTGTAAAATACATCCAGCCATTGTTTTAATAAAGACCTTAAAAGGACTTTACAATACTTTCAATGTATATAAACTTTACTGCTCAGATTTCCCCATCCTCCCTCATGGTGCTGGATAAGTCTTTGCAGGTAATGGTCATAAAATTTCCTTTTGAAAATAAACTGCTAACTGATTTTAGAGCATTTGTTCTATAATTATTTGAACTCAGTTAAATTAATATCACATCTATGCATATAGACATTAATTAATGACATTCATATTTATTAGATGACCACTGTCTTCACCATAGAATTGCAACTAGGAAAATCCCTTGCTTGCTCCTTTAAAAACAACTCAGAATCTTACTGAGGGGAGTGTGTTACTGAATCCATATTGCTAAAGATGCTCCAACATGTACAATAGCTCTTCCTGGTTATATAGGTAGATACCAGAAGACTCAAAAGTGTGTTATTCACATGATTGTTTATCAACCAACTTAATGTGCTCCCTCCATGGTCGTACCAAAACAGAGTTAACTAAGGTGAACAAAATCTAGAAGAGCTCTTTTGATAGTTCCCTTTTCTCAAAATCAACATTTAAATTAATCAATTATTAACTAATATCTCAGTAATTAATATTCATGACATACTGTTTTTATTATCTATTGGCAGAAACCTTATCAGTCCAATATAGCATTAATAGTTCTACACAAGTTACAGAAACATGGGTATTTGACACTATCAAAATTATTTGTGGATGGGGTCTTTGTTAAAATACAAACCTGTACATTTCCCTATTGGAAATTATGATATAGCTGACTTGAAGTGAAGCTTGGAGATTTGTATGCATTTTTGTTTCTTTTTTATTATTATTAATTTTTTATTTTTAATTTTAAATTTAGATTAGAAACATGGTTGGTTCACAAGTCAGTTCCAGGTCCCTCTCCCTTTCCCTCCCCACCTCTGGTGCCCTCCCCCACCTCCCATATTAACCCCTCATTTCCCCAGGGAGGGTGAGGCCCTCCATGGGGGTGCCCATATACTATAATTTTATCCAGAGCAGGGCCTAGACCCTCCCCCCAAGAGTTCAGGGTGAAAGTTCATCTCACATTATTGGATGGGAGTCCAAAGTCCATGTGTACACTTGGGATGAATACTGATCTACTGCCCAAGGCTCAATAGATTACCTAGGCCTCTTCACTGACACCCACATTCAGGGGTTCTTGATCAGTCCCATGTTGGATTCCCAGACATCAGCCTGGGATTCAAGAGTTAACCCTTGTCAGGTCAGCTGTTTCTGGGATTAAACCAGCCTAGTCTTAACTCCTTTGGTCATGAGTCCTCCCTCTCTGTTACTGGCTTTCTTGAGTTCAGCTCAGTACTTAGCCTTGGGAGTCTGCCTCTTCTTCCATCAGCCACTGAATGAAGTTTCTGTTTCCCAGACTCTCTGGCCATGGGATTGTAGGCTGCACTCCCCAGATCTATGTCTAAAATCCATATATGAGAGAGTACATGCCATGTTTCTCTTTTTGTGACTGCTTTACCTCACTCATGATGGTTTCTTCTAGTGTCATCCATTTGCCTGCAAATCTCAGGATTCCATTGTTTCTTTCTGAGGAATAGTACTCCATTGTGTGAATGTACCACATTTTCTCTATCCACTCTTCAGTTGAGGGGCATCTAGGTTGCTTCCAAGCTCTGGCTATTACAAATAATGCTGCTCTGAACATAGTGGAACAGACATCCTTGTTGTATGAATGGGCCTCTTTTGGATATTTGCCTAAGAGTGGAGTTGCTGGGTCTTGTGGTAGGTTTATTCCCATTTTTCATAAAAACCTCCATAATGACTTCTAAAGTGGCTATATAAGTTGGCACTCCCACCAGCAATGGAGTAGTATTCCCCTTTCACCACATCCTCTCCAGCATAAATTGTCGTTTGTGTTTTTTTTAATTTTTATTTTAATTTTAAATAGCTTGTATTACATGTCAATCCCAGTTCCCTCTCCCTCCCTTCCTCCCGCACCCCCACCCCCCCATCCTCCAACCCTATTGCCAATTCCTTCTGCATAGGGGATATCTAGAGTCTATCATTTCACTCAGGGTAGGGTCCAGGCACTTCCCTAAGAGTGTAGGCAGAGAGAGCACCCCTCTTTGTGTTATGGACACACGATGTCTGTTAGTATTCGAGGGATAAACACTGATCCACTGCTCAGGACCCCATAGGTAGCCCAGGCCTCCTCATTGACTCTCACATTCAGGGGGTCTGGATCAGTCACATGCTGGCCTCCCAGCTGTCGGTCTGGGGTCCAAGAGCTCTCCCCTGTTCAGATTTTAGATATTCTGACAGGAGTGAGATGGTATCTCAGAGTTGTTTTGATTTGCATTTCCCGGATGGCTAAGGATGTTGAGCACTTTCTCAAGTGCCTCTCAGCCATTGTAGACTCCTCTATTGAAAATTCTCAATTTAATTCTGCAGCCCACTTTTTAATTGGATTCTTTGGTGTTTTGGAGACTTGCTTCTTGATTTCTTTGTAAATTTTGGAGATCAACCCTCTGTCAGATGTGGGGTTAGTGAATATTTTTCCCATTCTGTGGGCTGCCTTTTTATCTTGCTGACTGTGTCCTTTGCTTTACAGAAGCTTCTCAGTTTCAGCATCTCCCATTTATTAATTGTTGACCTCAGAGTCTGTGCTACTGGTGTTCAAGAAACTGTCTCCTGTACCAATTCATTCAAGGGTACCACCCACTTTCACTTCTAAGAGGTTCAGTGTGGCTGGATATATGTTGAAGTCTGTGATCCATTTGGATTTAAGTTTTGTGCATGGGGATTCACATGGATCGATCCGCATTCTTCTACATGCCAGCCTCCAGTTATGCCAGCACCATTTGTTGAAGATGCTTTCTTTATTCCATTGCATATTTTTAGCTTCCTTGTCAAGATCAGATGGTCATATGTGTGTGGTTTAATATCAGGGTTTTTAGTTCGATTCCATTGGTCTACCTGTCTGTTTTTGTGCCAATACTAAGCTGTTTTCAGGACTATAGCTCTATAATAGAGCTTGAAGTCAGGGATGGTGATGCCTCCGAAAGTTGCCTTGTTGAACAGGGTTGTTTTGGCTATCCTGGGTCTTTTGTTTTTCCATACAAAATTGATTATTGTTTTTCAAGGTCTGTGAAGAATTGTGCTGGGATTTTAATGGGGATTGCATTGAATCTGTAGATTGCTTTTGGCAGGATTGCCATTTTTATTACATTGATCCTACCTATCCAAGAGCATGGGAGATCTTTCCATTTTCTGAGGGCTTCTTTAATGTCTTTCTTTAAAGATTCAAAGTTCTTGTGATACAGGTTTTTCACCTGTTTGGATAGAGTTACCCCAAGGTATTTTATGTTGTTTGTGGCAATTGTAAAGGGTGATATTTCTCTGATTTCTTTCTCAGCCCATTTATTATCTGTATATATAAGGGCTACTGATTTTCTTGAGTTGATCTTGTAGCCAGCCACTTTGCTGAAGGTGTTAATCAGCTGTAAGAGTTCCCTAGTAGAGTTCTTTGGGTCATTTATGTAAACTATCATATCATCTGCAAACAGTGCAAGTTTGAGCTCTTCCTTCCCAATTTGTATCCCCTTGATTCCCTTTTGTTGTCATATGGCAATGGCTAGAACTTTAAGTACAATATTGAAAAGGTATGGAGAGAGTGGACAGCCTTGTTTTGTTCCTGATTTTAGAGGTATTGCATTGAGTTTCTGTCCATTTAGTTTGATGTTGGCTGTTGGTTTACTGTATATAGCTTTTATTATGTGTAAGTATGTCCCTGTTATCCCAGATCTCTCCAAGACCTTTATCATGAAGGGGTGTTGGATTTTGTCAAAGGCTTTTTCAGCATCTAGTGAGAGGATCATGTGATTTTTGTTTTTCAGCTTGTTTATATGGAGTATTTTTACATCAGTGTTCATGAGGGATATTGGTCTGAAGTTTTCTTTCTTAGATCAAGGTTATTGAAGGCTCATAGAAACAATTTGGCAAAGACCCATCGTGGAATACTTTGAGAAGAATTGGTATAAGCTGTTCTTTGAATTTCTGGTAGAATTCTGCACTGAGGCCATCTGGACCTGGGCTTTTTTTGGTTGGGAGACATTTGATGATTCCTTCTATTTCCATAGCAGTTATAGGTCTATTTAAATTGCTTATCTGTCCTTGATTTAATTTTGGCAAGTGATAGCTATCCAGGAAGTCATCCATTCCCTTTAAATTTTCGAATTTTGTGGGGTACATGTTTTCAAAGTATGACCTGATGATTATCTGAATTTTCTCAGAGTCCGTTGTTGTGTCCCCCTTTTCATTTCTGATTATGTTGATTTGCATTTTCACTCTCTGCTGTTTGGTAAGTTTGGACAAAGGTTTGTCTATCTTGTTGATTTTCTCAAAGAACCATCTCTTCGTTTCATTGTTTCTTTGTATTGTTTTCCTAGTTTCCACTTCATTGATTTCAGCCCTCAATTTGATTATTTCCTGGCATCTACTCCTCCTGCAGGAGTTTGCTTCTTCGTGTTCTAGAGCTTTCAGCTGTGCTTTTAATTCTCTAGTATAACTATTCTCCAGTTTCTTCATGTGGGCACTTAGTGCTATGAACTTCCCCTGTAGCAATGCTTTCAAAGTGTCCCATAGGTTTGCATAAGTTGTGTCTTCTTTCTCATTGAATTCTAGGAAGTCTTTAATTTCTTTTTTTATTTCTTCTTTGACCCAGGAATGGTGCAGTTGAGCATTATTCAATTTCTGTGAGTTTGTAGGTTTTCTGCAGTTTGTGTTGTTGTTGAATTCTAATTTTAAAGCATGGTGGTCTGATAAGATGCATGGAGTTTTTCCAATTTTTTGTAGCTGCAGAGGTTTGATATGTTGCCATGTATGTGGTCAATTTTTGAGAAGGTTCCATGTGGTGGTGAGAAGAAGGTATATTCTTTTTTATGTGGATGAAATGTCCTATAGATGTCTGTTAATCCCAGTTGGGTCATTACTTCTATTGGACCCTTTGCTTCTTTGTTGAGTTTCTGTCTGGTATTTCTGTCTAGTGGTGCGAGAGTGGTGTGTTGAATTCTCCAACTATATGTGTGTGGGTCTTTATATGCCATTTAATTTTTAGTAATGTTTCTTTTACGAATGTGGATGTCTTTGCATTTGGGGCATAGATGTTCAGGATAGACACTTCATCTTGGTGGATTTCACCTGTGATGAGTATGTAATGACCTCCTTTATCTCTTTTGATTGATTTTATTTTAAAGTCTAATTTGTTAGATATTAGGATTGCTACCCCTGATTGTTTCTTGGGTCCATTTGATTGGAAAATTTTTCCCAATCTTTAACTCTCAGGTAATATCTGTATTTGAGGGTGAGGTGTGTTTCTTGTATGCAGCAGAAGTATGGGTTCTGTCCTCGAATCCATTCTGCTAGCCTGTGTCTTCTTATATGTGAGTTAAGGCCATTAATGTTGAGGGATATTAGTGAGCATTGATTGCTTATCCTTCTTGGATTTGCAATGGTGGTTGGTTGTGGAATTATGTGTGCAATTTCACCCCTTTGTTCTTTTGGCTGTTGGTAGAGAGGGATTCTCTAATGCCTATGTTTTTCTGGTTGTAGTTAACTTCCTTGGGTTGGAGTTTTCCTTCCAAAACTTTCTGTAGGGTTGGGTTAGTGGATATGTATTGTTTGAATCTAGGTTTGTCATAGAATATCTTTTTTTCTCCATCTATAGTGATTGAGAGCTTTGCCTGGTATAGTAGTCTGGGCTGGCATCCATGGTCTCTTATTGTTGGTAGAATATCTATCCAGGACCTTCTGGCTTATAGGGTTTCCATGGAAAATCAGTTGTAATTCTGATAGGGTTGCCTTTACATGTTACTTGGCCTTTTTCCTTAGCTGTTCTTAATATTTTTTCTTTATTCTGTATATTTGGGGTCTTGATTATTATGTGGTGAGGGGACTTTTTGTGATCCACTCAATTTTGTGTGCTGCAAGGTTTTTGTACCTTCATTGGCATGTCTTTCTTAAGGTTGGGAAAGTTTTCTTGTATGATTTTGTTGAATATGTTTTCTGCCCCTTTGAGATGGTTTTCTGTTTGTGTTAAGGATTTGTTGGACTTAAGATTTTCTTTGCTTGATGAATCCATTCCTCCTAGTGTATCTTGAACACCTAACATTCTCTCTTCCATCTCTTGTATTCTGTTGGTAATGCTTGAATCGGTAGTACCTGTCCATTTGCCCAACTTTTCTATTTCCAGCTTTCTTCAGATTGTGTTTTTTTTTTAATTGTCTCTATTTCAGTTTTCAACCCTTGCACTGTTTCCATTGTTTCTTGCAATTTTCGGTTTATCTTTTTGTTTTTTTGTTTCCTTTTATGAATTTTTTGGTTTGTTCTTTCTTCCATTTCTTGCATTTTTTGGTTTGCATTTCTTCCATTATTTGCATTTTTTGGTTTGATTTTTCTTCCATTTCTTGCAATTTTTGGTTTGCTTTTTCTTCCAGTTCTTGTATTTTTTGGTTTACTTGTTCTCCCATTTCCTGCCTTTTTGGTTTGTTTCTTCTTCCATTTCTTTCATTTTTTTTTGTTTTGTTTTTTCTTTGATTTCTTGAATTTTTTGCTTTGTTTCTTCTTCCATTTCTTGTATGTTTTGCTATGTTTTTTTCTTCCTATTTTTGCATTTTTTGCTTTGTTCCTTCTTCCATTTCCTGCCTTGTTTGGTTTGTTTTTTCTTCCATTTCTTGAATTTTTTAGTTTGTTTTTTCTTCCATTTCTTGCATTTTTTTGGTTTGTTTTTTCATCCATTTCTTTGAGGGATTTTCCTATATCCCCTTTTAGGGCCTCTATCATTTTCATGAAAGTGGTTTTAAGGTTGTTCTCTTCTGCTTAATTTGCATTGGAATATTGGAGTCTTGCTGGTGTCGAGTCTCTAGAATCTGGTGGTGTCATATTTGTTTTTCTGTTGCTGAGTGTGTTTTTATATTGTCTCTCTCCCATCTCTTCTTCTAGTGGTGCAGAAAGAGCCCCTTACTGGTCTGGTGGTTACAGGACCAGATTTGCTTTTGGTGGGTGCTAGCAAGTCCAATAAACTGGTAGTTCTTCTATTCCTTGTCCTAGTTCTGGTCCCTGGACCCACAGGAACAGCCAGTCCCCTGGTCTCCCTGGATCAGATATTTTCCTGGTCTCCGTTGGTGGGAGAGGAAACCAGGAATCTGGGGTGCTTGTCTCCCACTGGGATTGGAAGCTCTGTGCAGTTCCCAGGCGATCCCCAGGGACTGGAACACAGGACCAGATGCAGGGTCTTTTTTACCTGGATCCACTGGAACAGCTGGTCCCCTGGTCTTCCTGGCTCCTCTGGTTGCCTGGACCTGCCGGAACAGCCAGTCCCCTGGTCTCCCTGGATCAGCTCTTCAAGATTTGTATGTTTAACATGAGTAAACACAATTATGAGGTAGCTTTAGAAAACAGCTTTAAAATTGTTCAGTATGTTCTACAGCTTAGTTAGCAAGAGCAAAAGTGTATAGAATCATTGCTTTCACTAACCTTTCTCAAAGTATACGTTTAATACCCAAACCAAAAACTTTAAATTATAGCAGATGACAATTAAATAACCAAGAAAAAATATGGAGACATAATTAATATTAGTAATTTTATTTTTACCAAAATTACTCCTTTCTTTTAATTTTCATTGTTTCTTTGGATGATATCAAGGTAGATCTTTATATTATTTTGTTTGTTTAATTAAAAGCTAAATGAAACAATTTATTAGAGTAGGATAGTGATGTCCATCAGCACATGTGTCTTTCTTTGCTTCTTAATATAGTACTTTATTGACTTTTATCATTTAGCCTATTGTGTAGATTCTCGGGGAACCCATAACTCATTCTTCCATATCTGATGGGATTTTTGTGAAAATCTCATTCTAAATTTTGACTGCTATGCATTTCCTGAGACAAGTGGAATGGAGTTTCCTGTCTTTGGTAAATTCTATCTTAATAAATCATCAACTGAGAAGATCTATACAAAATTCAAGCACACTTTGAAAATTTCTTCAAATTTATGGGAACAAAGTCATGCATACTTTGACACAGGGGTCAAGTTTAAGAACAGAACTACAAGCCAGACATCTGTGTCTCAAGCATCTTTACATGTCATCATGACAGAGAAAAGTTTTGTGTAAGCTTTCTTATCTACCATTTCTACTGCTACATGTCATCTATCCTCTGATATTGCTCCATTCAGAATTCTCTGCTTAGATCTATACCTCATTATTAATTGGGTTATTTGGTAGTTTGATTTCAAGTTTCTTGAGTTCCTTTTATGTTTTGGAGATCAGTCTTCTGTCAAAAGTGGTGTTGATGAAGAACTTTTCCTGTGCTGTAGGGATCTGTTTTGTTTTGTCGGCCATGTTCTTTGCTCTCAGTTTCAGAAGGTCCCATTTATTAATAGTTGCTCTCAGTGTCTGTGCTACTGGTGATTTAGGTAGGAAGTGTTCTCCTGTGCCTATGTATTCTCATGAATTTCCTACTTTCTCTTCTGTGGGGTTCAGTTTGGTCGGGTTTATATTAAGGTCTTTGATACATTTTGATTTGAGTTGTTTTACATGGGGATAGATGTGGATCTACAAACATAATTTGAAGTGTGTATGTGTATGTCTGTCTGTGTGTGTGTGTGTGTGTGTGTGTGTGTGTGTGTAAGAAGGACAACTAAAGCAAGTCAGTTGTCTTTCACCATATGGACTCAGAACTCAAGTTGTCAGGTATGGCAACAAGTAATACCCTTACACAATATGGAGGTTTGTAAAACAAAGTTCCCCAGAGGCTCATGCGTTAGAAGACTTGGCCCATGATTGGCATCAATGTTGAGAAATCTATGGAACTTTTAGGCCACAGAACCTCACTGGAGGATGTATGTTACCACTTGGTGGAATTTGAGAGTTTATAGTCTTGCCCAATTTCATGTTAGTCTCTATTCTTGCTCAGTACAGATAAAGATGTGATCCTGTGCAGCTGCTGCCATCGCTGTTTCTCGTTATTACCTCCCCCTAAAGGTGTTTTAGGTAAATGTATTTCATCACAGAAATAAGTAGAAACTATTACACCTGTTGGTAACCAAGAAAGGGGTCATTTCTCTAAAGAAAGCAACCATTTGTTTTATAAAGGAATGTGGAAGACTTTGTAGTTTGATATAGAAAAGCTGTTGAATCATAGGAGATGGTTTAAGTAGGATCCAAGAAGATAATAAATAGTACAGAGAGTAATGTATATACTAAAGTATCGGTTGGTGATATATTGTAAGGGATCAAAAATTTCATCAGCAACTTGGCTAGGGCTTATTCATGCAGTATTTTATTAAACAATCTAGCTACTCTCTACAAGTACCCTCAGTGCTTACCTGAGGCAAAATTTGAAAACAATGAACTAATTTCCTTGGAATGAGAAGTTTCAAGAAAACACAGTTTTGACTCTGTGTAATGGTTACTACTAATAACTCTTTTGCATGTCCACAATAATAAACAGAAGTTGGGGTTAAAAATATATGAAATACAGTTTGAAGAGAAAAGGGGCACTAGGAAACTTAATCATGCATGCAAGCCATGCACTAAATGAAAGTTTATACTTATTAAAAATGATTAATCCCATTAAAAATGTCCACCTGCTTAGCACTGGAAAAATAAAAACAATGTCCTTACAACAAAATCCCACCCATCTTGGAATCCATATTGTGAAAGGAGAAAACCTAATCATGTGGTTCCTGGTAAAAATAAATGGCTTTAACATATGAAAACTGCCACTAGTGAGAGAGTGAGAAAATATTCCAAGCAGGCATCCAGACTTGACAGTGTTGTCCTTATGGATGCTTTTGAAGGCATGAAAGATATAAGAGTGATGCAGTTATGGATTTCACATGTTGTAGCGAGTTGTTGGTGGTTATGGTGTTTCAGGGCTACAACACTTCACAACTATTGGAGTGAAGGGCTAAGGATGCAAATGAAGACAAAGACAGCAGCTCATTCTTACAAGAAGAATGGCATTTATTTTAACAAGTTAGGTGCATTATACACCAATAGCAGGCATGGTAGAAAACCACCAAGGTCAGAAGCCTGTGTTCCCAGGGCCCTCCAGCAAAGGATGGGCCAATAGCAGGAATTAGCATTTAGACAATAAGGATGGACAGAAAACAGGAACTTGCATGCAGGCCTTGGGAGAAAGGGACAAGAGGTGTTTTCCTAGAAGCTCCTAGTCACAAGATGGTCAGTAGACCCCTATGAGGGAAGGGTGCAACAACATGTATGCTTTCAGAGAGATGCTGATAGTAGGCAAAGAATAACTGTAAGAAGGTCTCAAGATTCTGGAAGCCATGAAAAGGCCAGTGTATAAATTTGTGAAAGTGAAGGCTGGGTTGCAATGGAAAATTCAACATACTGGAGGTGTAAGTATGATGAGACTTATGCAGAGATAAACAAGGATTGGTGTGGATGGAAGCTACTGTTGCCCTTGGTCCCATACTCTTTAGTCCCAAATAAGTACACAGAGTCTTATATTACATATAAACTGTTTGACCAATGGCTCAGGCATCTTATTGGCTAGCTCTCTCTTAATTATTAACCTACTTTTATCAATCTATGTATCTCATGTGGACTTGGTTTATTGGAGAATGCCTAGGCATCCTACCTTCCTCATGGTTACATGATGTCTCCCTAGTGCAACTGTTCCCTGCATTTTCTCTCTCACCAGAATTTTCCTAGTCTGTACCCCATCTACATTTGCTGCCTGGCTAGTGGACAATCAGCATTTATTCATCAACCAATAAGAAAATCATATATTCACAGCATACAGAAGCACATCCCCCAATCAAAGTGGAAATAGCCTGAGAGAGACAGAGACAGACAGACACATACACACACACACACACAGAGATAGAGATAGAGAGAGAGAGAGAGGTTATAGGCAGCAAAGATGAAGAGGCATATCCTTTTAAGCCTTTTCTTAAAAAGAAGGTCTAGACATAGACCTACAGCATTAGTTGTTTTCCCTGCTAAAATTCAGCCTTTTCTTCTCCAGTGTTTCTCACTATGCTCCAAATTCCTCCATTTTGGAAAGGTAGCAAGTATTCTATGCCACTATATGATAGAAATGCATAATTCAGTTCTTCAATTTTCAGTGGGTCACAGTTGATAGACTATGTAGAGTATCAGAAGAGATGTTGAAATTTCAACAATGTTGAGACTGTAAAAGATTATATTTGCATTATGATGAGGCTAGGAGACAGTGGAGATAAGGGGATGTAATGAGGAAGTTTGATTGAGATATATTACCATATATAGTAATGTGTGTGAAGACCTGTTAAGTAGATGATGGTGTTGTTTGTGGAGTTTATGAAACTTTTAAGACCTCATTGGAGGTAGTATATCATTGAAGGAAGGCTTTATGTGTTTATAACCTCTCCCTATTTTCAGGTCAATCTATCTGTTTTGTGTGTGTGTGTGTGTGTGTGTGTCTGTGTGTGTGTGTGTGTCTGTGTGTGTGTATGTGGTTTGAAAAGATGTGTGCAGCTAGTTTCTTGTTCTGACCATTGTTTCTTTATTATTATTATTATTTTAATTTTAAATAGCTTGTTTTACATGTCAATAACAGGTCCCTCTCCCTCCCCTCCTCCTGCACCCCCCACCATCCCCCCCAGCCTCCCACCCTATTGCCATTTCCACATAGCGGATATCTAGAGTCTGTCATTTCAGTCAGGGCAGGGGCCAGGTACTCCCCTAAGAGTCCAGGCTAAGAGAGCATCCCTCTTTGTGTTATGGACACATGAAGTCTGTTTGTATGCCAGGGATAAACACTGATCCACTGCTCATGGCCCCATAGGTTGCCCAGGCCTCCTCACTGACTCTCACATTTCAGGGTCTGGATCAGTCCCATGCTGGCCTCCCAGCTGTAGGTCTGGGGTTCAAGAGCTCTCTGCTGTTCAGATCAGCTGTCTCTGCTGGTTTTGCCAGCTCATTCTTTGCCAATTTGCTCACCACTCCTCTCTCTCTGTCACTGGGTTCCTTGGGTTCAGTTCAATGTTTAACTGTGGGTGTTTGCCTCTGCTTCCATCAGTCACTGGATGGTTATAGACAACAAGTTCATTATCAAGAATGTGCATTCGAGGTGGTCTCTCTACTATTGCTTAGCTTACCAACTGGTGTCATCCCTTTAGATCACTGAGTGGGGGATAGAATAGGGGGAAGAAGGAACCATAGGTTAGAAGACAGGTCTACTGTCCACTTGTTTCTAATCATTCCTCAAAATTATGGACCCACCTTCTAGAACTGTAAGATCAAATCTTTCAGAAATTGCTTTAAATCTGATATTTTATCCCAGTAAAAAGTTAGTAACTCATATGTGCCAAGCCATATCTATGGACCTGCAGGGTCTTTTAAAAATAAATATTCAGTAGTATGCATTTGAATTTCTGTAAGTTCCAAAATAGTAATGACAGTA
Organism: Mesocricetus auratus; assembly: GCF_017639785.1. Lineage (NCBI taxonomy): Eukaryota > Metazoa > Chordata > Mammalia > Rodentia > Cricetidae > Mesocricetus > Mesocricetus auratus. The sequence goes on from NW_024429197.1 coordinate 64,292,620, forward strand.
TTCTCAATAAAAAATGTACTTAAAATATATGAGTCAAGAGATGATAAATGCTAATATACTTATTCCTAAGATTCAGGAGGCCATGGGGTCCTGTGGAACAACCACTTTTATACTCTAATGCTTGTAATCATTTTTGTTGTTACTTTCATTTTGTTTCATTTAAAATTTTTATTAGCTTAGAAAACTGAGGTTTCAGTATGCTATTTTTCAAGCAAATTTTGCTTTGTTTTGTTTTCTCCATATCTTCCTTATCTCTTTCCACCCTTTGTGCCTTTCCATCCCCAGAAATCTCCATTTCACTTTAATGTCCCATATGAACTTTCCACCGCTTCTTTCTTGATACCTTTCATTCTACTCTTATGTTGTAAGAGTTTCACAGTCTAAACACTCTCTAGCTACTTCTCAGTTACATGCCACTAGAGTTGGGTTTAACTTTGATTTGCTATAAATCGTAATGACCTGAGTAGGGAGCCTCAGCTGGAAAGTCCTGATTGCCCTGATTGATGAGGGAAGGACTATCATGATTGTAAGGAGCATCTTCTGATAGCACTCCAGTTTAAAAAAAATGTGTGTGACAGATGATATTTCTCACCTTCTCTCACTTGACCTTACTTCTTAACTCTGAGTAAATTATCCTTTTTTTCTCATACTGCTGATAATATGACCCCAGACCTAATTCTCATGGTTGTACCTGTTACTTCAAGAGAACGTCAGCTATAGCTCACCTCCTTCCTTTTCATGTCTCCCCTGGACCTTACAGGAAATTCTCCCTGTCTGTATGTTCCTTCCTGTCACTGTGTCCCATCCCATAAATTGAACAGGTATCCCTTGATGAATCACAGGCTATAATTGCCAGTAAACCAGGTAGACTCTCAATCCCCCACTTATTATCCCTCCTGTGGATCCCACAGACTATCTTTCCTGGTTTCTCCTTCTCCCAGCCTCTAAAACCAGCAGGCACGCTCCATGATGCACCAGGCAGCAGACCAGTAAAAGAGCAACACAGAGCCAATACACACTCTAAAAATGTAGACAGGAAGCAGAAACCATGGAAAGAAGCACCAATTCAACAAAGACAAACACATAAATCAGCACCCATAAGTATCACCCAAAACCCAGATGGTTACTACCAGCATAAGAACACTTTCAATACCAGCCAGGGCAATATGTCTTCAACAGAGCCAAGCTATCCTACCAAAGTAGTTGCTGATTATACCAATGTATCTGAATTATAATAAAACTACCTTAAAATCAACTAATTGAAAATGATAGAGGTCCTTAAAGAGGAAGTAAACAGTTCCTCAAGCAAATCCAGGAAAATACAAGCAGAGGAAATGAATAACCCCCCCTTTAAAAAGCCAAGAAAAGGAAACAAACAGTTGGAGGACATTAATAAAACTATTCAAGTCCTGAAAGTGGAAATAGAAACAATAAAGAAAACACAAATTGTGGAAATGAAATATATAGGAATGTGAATACAAACTACTGAGGTAAGTTGCATCAAGAGAATACAAGAGATAGAAGAGAAAATCTCAGGCATTGTTAGGATAAATGGATATGTTGGCCAAAGAAAATGTCATATCTATGCATTCCTGGTATGATAAAAATATCTGGGAAATCTGGGACACTATGGAAAGACCAAATCTTAGAATTATATGAACAAAGGAAGAAGAATCCCAGTATAAATCCCAGAAAATATTTTCAAACAAATAATAGAAGAATAATTTTATAACCTAAGTTAATAGATACCTATAAATACAAAGGAAGTATACAGAATGCCAAATAGATTGTACTAGACACAAAATAATCAGAACATTAAATATACAGAACAAAGAAAGAGTATTAAAAGCTGTAGGGAAAAATGATGGGGCAAAATATAAAGGAAACCCTATTAGAATTGCAACTACCTTCTTAATGGAAAATAAAAACATGAAAGGCTTGGAAAAATTGCTATAGACTCCTACAGATCACAGATGTCAGCCAAGATTATTGCAAACAGAAAAACTTTTAATCCCCAAAATAGAGAAAATAAGATATTCCATGATAAAGTCAAATTTAAACAATATCTATCTATAAGCCCAAACATATAGAAGATGCTAGAAAGGCAGTTACAATCAAAAAAGGATAACCACACCAATGAAAACAAAGGAAATCCCATATCAATAAAAACAATAGATGGGAAGCACCAACACACATACACACACACAACAACAACAACCAACAACAACAACAAAATAACAGGGAGAAAAAATCATTGTTCATTGATATCACTCAATATCAATGGTCTCAATTCCCCAATAAAAAGCCAATCTAACAGAAAGAATGAATGTGAAAACAAGATCCATCCTTCTGCTGCACAGAAGAAACACACCTCAATATCAATGATAGACATAAACTCAAATTAAAGGGTTGGAAAGGCATTCCAAGCAAAGGGAGCTAAAAATAAGCTGGATATGTATTTTTATATCTAACAAAATAGTCTTCAAACCAACATTAATCAAAAGAGGTAGGGAAGAGTACTATACACGGTTAGAAGAAAAAATTCACCAAGATGACATATAATTCTTAAAATTTATGCACCAAACACCCATGTTTTCAAATGAAACATTACTGCAGTTCAATTACATATTTACCCTCAGAAAATGATAGTGGGGGACTTTAATGTCTCACTTTCACCAATGGAAATGTTATTTAGATAATAATTAAACAGAAAAGTAGAGGAACTAACAGATATTATAAACCAAATGATATCAGATATTTATAGACCATTACATACAAACACACAGAATATAACTTCAATTAACCCTTTCCAAAACTGACCACATATTGTTGACAAAACAAGATAAGAAAATTCAAGTAACATCCTGTATTTTATGAGATTATTGTAGATTAACGCCAGAATTAAAAAACAACAGAAACAACTGAAAACTGACAAATGCAAATGTATAATAACTGAGAAAGTCTGTACTGAATGTAAGATGAGTAAAGACAGAAATAAAGAAATTTAAAACTTTCTAAAATTCAATGAATATGAAAGTACAACATACCCAAACATATGAGACATAATAAGAACAGTGATTAAGAGGAAAGTCCATAGCATGAATACATAAAAATAATGGTGACATCACCTACTAGAAACTTCACAACATACTTGAAATATCTAGAATAAAAGAAATAATTATACCCAAGTGTAGTAGAGAGCCATAAATAATCAAACTAAGGAATAATTCAGTAAAATAGATGCAGAGAAAAATATAAAGAATCAAAGAGCCGGGCGGTTGTGGCGCATGCCTTTAATCCCAGCACTCGGGAGGCAGAGGTAGGCAGATCTCTGTGAGTTCGAGGCCAGGCTGGACCACAGTCTCCAAAAACAATACACAGAAACCTTGTCTCATAAAACCAAAAAAAAAAAAAAAAGAGAGAATCAAAGAAACAGTGAGTTGGTTTTTGAGAAAATTAACAAATCAGATGAAACCCTGCCCAAAGTAACTAAAAGGCATAGAAGGAATATGAAAATAACAAAATCAGAAATTAAAACACCACCAGAGAAGTTAGGAAGCAAGGAGGACCCCTTGAATGAGGACATCAGTTTGGATGTCCTCATGTGGGTCCTCTGGTAGTGGATCAGTATTTATCCCTATTACATGAATGAATTTTGGGAGCTGACTCCACATAGAGAGATGCTTTCACATCCTAGACACATGCAGGATGGCCTAGGCCCTGCTCCAAATGATGTGACAAACTTTGAAGATCCCCCACAGAAGGTCTCACCCTCCCTGGGGAGCAGAAAGCAGATGGGATAGTGTCTTGTGGGGGGCAGGAGAGGAGGGGAGGGAGAGGCAAATGGAATTGACATGTAAAACAAGATTGTTTCTAATTTAAATAAAAAAGAGAGGAGAAAAAAATAAAATTGAGTCATAAAATTTGACACAGAACCTTCAGAGAATCATAAAGAACCTTTAAAAAAATGTACTCCACCAAACTTAAAAATTAAAATGAAATTGATAATTTTACAAAAATATACCACTTACCAAAGTTAAATTAAAATTAGATAAAAATTTAATTAATCCTTCAATGAATAAGGAGATAGAAATAGTCATTAAAATCCTCCTAAACCAAAGAAGCCCAGGGAAAGACATACTTACTGAAGAAGGCTACCAGATTTTTGAAGAATTAATGCCAATACTCCTCAAATTATTCCACAGAAATAGAACAGCAGAAACATCACAAAATTCAACTTATGATGTCACAGTCACGTTCATACTCAAACTCAAATTCAGTAAAGAAAGAAAATTATATGATCATAGATGCCAAAATGCTCAATAAAATTCTGGCAGACTGAATCTATGAACATATCAAAAACATCGTCTTCTATGATCAAATAAGACTCATCCCAGAGATGCAGGAATACTTAAATGTACAAAAATTAATTAATGTAATCCACCATAAAAAATGGAAAGAAACCAAACACATGGCCATCTCAGGGAAGCCCTGATTCAAGTGATACGACAGACTTCGAAGATTCTCCCATGGAAGTCCTCACCCTCCCTGGGGAGCAGAAAGAGAATGGGACAGGGGAGGCAGGTAAGGAGAGGGAGCTAGGATTTACATGTAAAGCAAGCTTGTTTCTAATTTAAATTAAGAAAAGGAAGAAAAGAAGGTGGGTAATAATCTCAATGGAAAGCAACAGTGTAGGCATTAACATCAATGATTAATAAATGGGACATCAAGAACCAAAAAGCTTCTCTAGGTCAAAAATTACTGCCAAAAGGAAAAAAAACCCACAGAATGGGAAAAGATTTTTACCAATTTTACACATGATAGAAGGTTAATATCCAAATTATATGAAGAACTCAAGAAACTAAATATCAAAAACATACTGCAATTAAATTTGGGGTACAAAATCTTCCACCAACAAGACCAGGGGACAAGGAGGTCCAAGGGACTAGTAGGACCAATGGGACTACCAGGACCAGATAAAACAGGAAACCAGAGGAGCCAGGGAGACCAGGGGAGCAGCTGTTCAGGCCACAGGATCAGGTACAACAGGATCCAGCAAAGGGTCCAGGGGACCAGGTGGGAGACTATGCACCCCTGATTCCTGGGCTTTTTCTCCACCCACAGGACCAGAACTAGGACCAGGAAGAGAAGAACTACCAGAGTATTGGACTTGCTTGCACCCACTGAAAAGGAACTCTGGTCCCTTAAACACCAGACCAGAAATGGGCTCTATCTGTACCCACTAGAAGAAGAGATGGGAAAGAGACGATACAAAAGCACACTCAGCAACAGAAAACCCAATATGACACCACCAGATTCTAGACACTCCACACCAGCAAGATCCAACATTCCAATGCAAATTAAAAAAAAAGAGGATATAGGAAAATCCCTCAAAGAAATGGAAGAAAAAACAAACCAAATAATGCAACAAATAGAAGAAAAAGCAAACCAAAAAATGCAACAAATAGAAGAAAAAGCCAACCAAAAAATGCAACAAATGGAAGAAAAAACAAGCCAAAAAATGCAACAAATAGAAGAAAAAGCAAACCAAAAAATTCAACAAATAGAAGAAAAAGCCAACCAAAAAATGCAACAAATGGAAGAAAAAACAAACCAAAAATGCAAGGAATGGAAGAAAAAGCAAACCAAAAAATGCAAGAAATGGAAGAAAAATCAAACCAAAATGCAAGAAATTGAAGAAAAACAAACGAAAAAATTCATAAAATGCAACAAATTGATGACAAAGTAAATCGAAAATTGCAAGACACAATTGAAACAGTGCAAGGGTTGAAAACTGAAATAGAGACAATAAAAAAACACACAATCTGAAGGAAGGATGGAAATAGAAAAGCTGAGCAAATGGTCAGGTACTCCAGATATGAGCATTACCAACAGAATACAAGAGATGGAAGAGAGAATCTCAGGTGTTAAAGATACACTAGGAGAAATTGATTCATCAACCAAAGAAAACCTTAAGTCCAACAATTCCCTAACACAAAACATCCAGGAAATATGGGACAACATGAAAAGACAAAGCCTAAAAATATTATGTATAGAAGAAGGTGAAGAAAACCACCTCAAAGGGGCAGAAAATATATTCAACAAAATCATAGAAGGAAACTTTCCCAACCTAAAGAAAGACATGCCAATGAATGCAAAAGAGGCTTACAGAACACCAAAGAGAGTGGACTACAAAAAAAGTCCCTTTGCCAAATAATAATCAAGACCCCAAATATACAGAATAAAGAATGAATATTAAGAACAGTTAAGGGAAAAGTCCACATAACATATAAAGGAAAATTACACCTGACTTCTCCATTGAAACTCTGAAAGCCAGAAGTTCCTGGATAAATATTCTACCAATACTAACAGTCAATGGATGCCAGCCCAGACTACTATACCCGGCAAAGCTCTCAATCACTATAGATGGAGAAAGCAAGATATTCCATGAAAAAACTAGGTTCAAGCAATACATATCCACTAACCCAGCCCTATAGAAAGTTCTGGAACAGAAATTCCAACCCAAGGAAGTTAATTACAACCATAAAAACACAGGCATTTGATAATCCCTCTTTACCAAGAGCAAAGATTAAAAAGGGGTGGAATTCCACACATAATTCAACCACCACCAAACATTCCAATTCAAAAAAGAATGAGCATTCAATGGTCACTAATATCTCTCAATATTAATGGCCTTAACACACCCATAAAAAGACACAGGCTAACTGAATGGAATCAAAGACAGATCCCATCCTTCTGCTGCACACAAGAAACACACCTCACCCTCAAAGACAGACATTACCTGAGAGTTAATGGTTGGGAAAAGATTTTCCATTAAAATGGACCCAAGAAACAGGCAGAGGTGGCAATCCTAATATCTAACAAATCAGACTTTAAAATAAAATCAATCAATAGAGATGAAGGAGGTCATTACATACATATCTCAGGAGATATCCACCAAGATGAAATTTCAATTCTGAACATCTATGCCCCAAATACAAAGGAATCCACATTCGTAAAAGAAACATTACTAAAACTAAAATCACTTATAAAGCCCCACACTTATAGTGGGAGACTTCAAATTCCACTCTCACCACTAGACAGGATTATGAGAGAGAAATTCAACAAAGAAGCAAAGAGTCTAACAGAAGTAATGACCCAATTTGGATTAACAGATATCTATACAATATTCCATCACATAAAAAGAACATACCTTCTTCTCACCACCACATGGAACCTTCTCAAAAATCTACCACATACTAGTCCTCATATCAAACCTCAGCATCTACAAAATAATTGGAATAAATACATGCGTCTTATCAGACCACCATGCTACAAGCATCTTATCAGACCACCATGTGTTAAAACTAGAATTCAACAACAACACAAACTGCAGAAGCTCTACAAACTCATGGAAATTGAATAATGCACAACTGCACCATTCCTGGGTCAAAGAAGAAATAAAAAAAGAAATTAAAGACTTCCTAGAATTCAATGAGAATTAAGACACAACATATACAAACCTATGGGACAGTGCTACCGGGGAAGTTAATAGACCTAAGTGCCCATATTAAGAAACTGGAGAATAGTTAAACTAGTTATACTAGAACACAAAGAAGCAAACTCCCCCAGGAGGAGTAGACGCCAGGAGATAATCAAACTGAAGGCTGAAATCAATAAAGTAGAAACTAGGAAAACAACACAAAGATTCAATGCAATGAAGAGATGGTTCTTAGAGAATATAAACAAGATAAACAAATCTTTGTCCAAACTTACCAAACAGCAGAGTGTGAACATGCAAATTAACAAAATCAGAAATGAAAAAGGGGACATAACAATGGACTCTGCCAAAATTAAATCAAGAAGAGATAAGCAATTCAAATAGGCCTATAACCACTATGGAAATAGAAGCAGTCATCAAAAGTCTCCCAACCAAAAAAAGCTCAAGTCCAGGTGGCCTCAGTGCAGAATTCTACCAGAAATTCAAAGAACAGCTTAGACTATTTCTACTCAAAGATTTCCACACAATAGAAGTAGAAGGGTCTTTGCCAAACTCTTTCTATGAGTTGATCCCTAAGACACACAAAGACACAACTAAGAAAGAGAACTTCAGACTAATATCCTTCATGAACATTGATGCAAAACACTCAATAAAATACTGGCAATTTGGATCCAAGAACACATCAAAAAAAATCATCCACCACAATCAACTTGGTTTCATCCCAAGGATGCAGGGATGGTTCAACACATAAACAAGTTGAAAAACAAAAATCACATGATCATCTCACTAGATGCTGAGAAAGCCTTTGACAAAATCCAACAGCCCTTCATGATAAAGGTCTTGGAGATATCTGGGATAACAGTAACATACCTAAACGTAATAAAAGTTATATACAGCAACCAACAGCCAACATCAAACTAAATGGACAGAAACTCAATGCAATTCCTCTAAAATCAGGAAAAAGACAAGGCTGTCCCCTCTCTCCATAACTTTTCAATATTGTACATGAAGTTCTATCTAGAGCCATACAACAACAAGGGGAGTTCAAGGTGATACAAATATGAAATTGAAGAGGGCAAACTTTCACTATTTGCAGATGATATTGTTGGGGAAGTCCTGTGTATATGTCAATAAAGCACTGTCTGACCAATAGGAATCTAGATAGGTGGGGCTAGGAATCCAGGAGGATTCTGGGAAGGAGAAACACAGGAGAGTCAACATTTAACGCCATGTGGTAGGAGCCCAGAACTATTCTCCGGTAAGAGACATACTTAGATTAACAATTATGGGGTAATTACTTAAAGCAGAGCTATCCAGTAAGAGACAAGCAAGACCAACAGCTTCATAATTAATATAGCCTCCTTTGTGTTTATTTGGGACTGATGGGCTCTAGAACCAGGCTGGCGGGAAGGCTACTCTCAAAGAAAAAGCTTCTCTTAACATGATATGATAGTTTACATAAATGACCCAAGGAACACTCCAAGGGAACTCCTACAGCTGACTAACACCTTCAGCAAAGTGGGAGGATACAAGAGCAACTCAAGAAGATCAGTAGCCCTAGTATATACAGATGATAAAAGGACTAAGAAAGAAATCAGGGAAACATCACCTTTTACAGTTGCCAAAAACAACATAAAATAACTTGGGGTAATGCTAACCAAACAAGTGAAAGACCTGTATCACAAGATTTTTGAGTCTTTAAAGAAAGAAATTAAAGAAGCCCTCAGATAATGGAAAGATCTCCCATGCTGTTGGATAGATAGGATCAATGTAGTAAAAATGGCAATCCTGCCAATAGCAATCTACAGATGCAATGCAATCCCCATTAAAATACCAGCACAATTCTTCACAGACCTTGAAAGAACAATAATAAGTTCTATTATAGAACTGTAGTCCTGACGATAGTTTGGTATTAGAACAAAATAGACAGGTAGACCAATGGAAACGATTTGAAAACCCTGTTATTAACCCATACATGTATGAACAAAGAAGATAAAAATATACAATGGAAAAAAGAAAGCATCTTCATCAAATGGTGCTGGCATAACTGGATGCTGGCATGTACAAGAATGCAGATAGATCCATGTCTTTCGCCATGCTCAATACTTAAGTCCAAACGGATCAAAGACCTCAACATAAATCTAGCCACACTGATCCTCTTAGAAAAGAAAGTGTGTGGTACCCTTGAACGAATTGGTACAGGAGACAGCTTCCTGAACATAACACCAGCAGCACAGACAGTGAGGTCAACAATTAATAAATGGGACGTCATGACACTGGCAACGACACAGTCATCAAGACAAAAAGGCAGCCCACAGAATGGGAAAAGTTATTCACTAACCCCATATCTGACAGAGGGCTGATCTCCAAAATTTACAAAGAACTCAAGAAGCAAGTCTCCAAAGCAACAAAGGGTCCAATTAAAAAGTGGGCTACAGAAATAGAGAATTCTCAATAGAGGAGTCTACAATGGGTGAGAAGCACTTGAGAAAGTGCTGAACATTCTTAGCCATCCAGGAAATGCAAATCAAAACAATTCTGAGATACCATCTTACTCCTGTCAGAATGGCTAAAATCAAAAATATCAATGACATTTTATGCTGGAGAGGTTGTGGTGACAGGGGAACACTCCTCAACTGCTGGTGGGAGTGCCAACTTGTATAGCCACTTTAGAAATCATTACGGAGATTTTTCAGAAAAATGGGAATAAACCTGCCCCAAGACCCAGCAACTCCACTCTTAGGCATATATCCAAAAGAGGCCCATTCATGCAACAAGGATGTGTGTTCCATTATGTTTATAGCAGCATTATTTGTAATAGCCAGAACTTGCACAAAACGTAGATGCCCCTCAACTGAAGAGTGGATATAGAAAATGTGGTACATTTACACAATGGAGTGCTATTTAGAGGAAAAAAAACAACGGAATCCTGAAATTTGCAGGCAAATGAATGGCACTAGAAGAAACCATCCTGAGTCAGGTAACCCAGTCACAAAAAGAGAAACATGGCGTGTATGCTCCCATATATGGATTTTATACATAGATCTGGGGAGGGAGTGCCAACGTACAATTCCATGGCAAGAGAGTCTGTGAAAGAGAACCTTCATTCACTGGCTGTTGGAAGCAGAGGCAGACTCCCATGGCTAAACACTGAGATGAACTCAAGAAATCCAGTGACAGAGATGGAGGACTAATGAGCAAAGGTGTTAAGACTGGGCTGGTTTAACTCCCAGAAACAGCTGACCTGACAAGGGTTAGCTCCTGAGTTCCAGACTGATGGTTGGGAAACCATCATGGGACTGATCAATACCTCCTGAATGTTGGTGTCAGTAAGGAAGCATAGGAAATCTATTGAGCCTTGGGTAGTAAATCAGTATTTATCCCGGGTATACAAATGGACTTTGGGCACCCATCCAATAATGAGAGATGTACTCTCACCCTGGACAATTGGGGGAGGGTCTAGGCCCTGCCATCAATGAAATGACAGACTTTGGACACCCCCATGTAGGGCCTCACTCTCCCTGGGTAATGAGGGTATATTGGAGGGGTTGGTCGGAGGGCATGAGAAGAGGGGAGGGAAAGGTAGAGGGATCTGGAATTGACATGTGAAGCAACCTTGTTTCTAATTTAAACTTAAAAATAAATAAAAATGCTCAGCATACTTAGTCATCAGGGAAATGCAAATCAAAACTTCTTTAAGATTCCTCCTTATATCTGTCAGAACAAGTAAGATCATTATTAACACAAGTGACAGTTCACACTGGAAGGGATGTGTAAGAAAGGAACTAGTCCTCCATTGTTGATGTGACTCCTAACTTGTACAGCCCTTCTGGAAATCAAAGTGGCAACTTCTCAGAAAATTGGGAATTGACTACCTCAAGAACCTACTACATCACTGTTGGACATATACTCAAATGATGTACCATCATACAACAAGGACATTTGTTCAAGTATGTTCATAGCAGCTTTATTCATAATAGTCAGAAACTGGAAACGACCTAGACATCCCTGTTCTGAAAAATGTGTAAAGAAATTGTGGCACATTTACACAATGGATCATTACTCAGCTGTTAAAAATGACAGCAGGAAACTTATAAACAATAGGACGCTACCAGAAAAACAAATCACCCTCTGCAGGATTTGCGGCAATGCAAACCCAGAAAGACACCTATGTAATGTACTCAGTCATAAGTAGATATTAATTGTAAAGTAATTTATGATCAAGATACATAATCCACAGATGAAGGCTCTAGGGGGGCTTACATGGATCTCCCTGGGAATGGGAAATATAGTAGGTTTTGCAGATCTACTGGTGGCATGTGGGAACTGGAGTGGGAGTGTTGAGTTTTTTCTGGTGAGTGGACGGAGGGCAAGAGTGTGGATACGATTTGTTGCATTTAGGGGGCAATGTGAAAACCTAGTGCAATGGGAATTTCCTGGAAAATGTGAGATTGATCTTAGTGAGTCACAATATAAAGTCTAAACTGGTAATGTTTCCAGCCAGGCAATGCTTCTACTTGCATTCAGTTGCATTTGGCCGAGTAGTTGTCCAACGGGGTTCAAGAGACAGCCCTAGATGACCTAGGATAATGCTAGGATACAGGGTCTCTCCCCCCAAAAAATAAAAGCAAGGCTTCATTGCTGAGGATAACTTCCAGTCAGCTCACAGAACACATATAAATGGAACTGAAGTGGACGGGGAGCCTCACACTTGCATTCCAGTCTCTTTGGTTTGGAAAGGTACTCCTTAGGTTACCACAAGAGACACCTGCCTAGTAAGTGAACCCAGCAAGTTGGACTTGATTGTGAAGTCTATTGACCTTTGAAACAAGTCACCCTCTCCACAGTTGTAAATGCTGCCTGCAGAGGGAGAAGAGTATGTACATACAAACACACACACACACACACACAGAGAGAGAGAGAGAGAGAGAGAGAGAGAGAGAGAGAGAGAGAGAGAGAGAGAGAGAGAGAGAGAGAGAGAGAGAGAGCTGATGGGCTGATGTTTCCTCACAGTGTCAATTGTGATTGATAGCATTCTATTACCTTCCTGCTTACTTTAAAATTTCCTGACGAAGATTGATTAAAGGCAAGGGTAGCTGTAAACCTATGAGAAATTTATGGGCTTTGAAAGTGCCTTAGCATATACCATTTGAACACAAATCATTCCTTGTTCTTATTTCTATTTTTCCCAACAATCTCTGTTATGCAGATAAAACACTTAATAATCAAAAACCTATATTAGAGATTAAAGCATTACACTGTTAAAGAAGGAAGCAACAACAACAGAAAAATTAAGTTTGTATGGTTTTTAACTAGCTTTTAATCTGCTTCTGGACAACTAAAATGATTTGTCAGCCGTTAATGCATTAATGTTGAGTTCTCAGCAGCATGGGATTATATAGAGAGTGCACTCAGCATGGAGCAGCTGAGCCCTGGCTCTCCTGCCAAGAACTGAATGCATTACTTCTTTCTTTGATTTATATTTTTAATGCTGTTTTTCTCTTCCCTCTAATTGCCATTACCTCTCTGTTTGCCAGCTATGAGGTACCCCACAGGAGCAGCAGCGAGGCAGGTGGAATTATTGTCTTATTGTATATATTTATGTCCCAATGTTTCTCAGTCACATGTGTCATAGGAATAAAGTGACCTCCAGCTAAGAAGACTGTATGCTAGTTTTAGCTACAAAACTTAAGAAATATTAAAAACAAACTTTAAGGTTCAAATCTCAATTTTGCTCTGCTTAAAAATGTTAACAATTAGTTATGATTTGTCTTACCCCAGTAGGCCAGCTGCATCTCAAACCCAATGAAAGAAATTACTGGAAGACACAAGCAAGAGAAATCTGAGGACATGTTAATAGTAGGATGAGCAGAGCACTTGAGATACAGAAGAGAAAATCTATCTCCTGTTCTTTACTCTATGACGCCAAAAAACAAGTTGTTACTGGTAATACCTGAACTTCTTCCACAGAAGCATACCCTAGTATGAAAACAATGTGGCTGCTGGCTCTTGTGGACTGAAAAACCTTTGGAGAGATTGCATGTGCTCTGTGGGTGGGTATGCAAAATCTTCTTGTTTATTACAGAATAAATCATACTGCCATATTTCAGTTAAGGGTTTGGCTCTCATGATGGAATAGTGAATTTCTGAACCTCAGAAGAGAGGCCATTTCAGAACCACAGAGGCTACTAAGCAGTAATTTAAAAAGATTTCATGTTTTCACAAAGGTCTAAACTTGGCAGAACAGGCCATGCCCTGGGGACTGTGCTTAGTTCCCAGGAGTAAGTGCAATGAAATTGTTCAAAGCTTGAATAAATGAGTATGTTATTAAGAGAACATCTTAAAGAACAGAATAAAGATTAAGGAAAATACTGGAAAGTCAAAAACAGATAAAAACATGGAGTCCTTATTAAAGGAGTTGATTTTTCTGAAGCATGAGAAAGTACAGAATATGGCCTATGGGATGGAAGACGCTCAGTAACTAGAACTGTATCTGAGGGGGTGCAGGAAAAGGAACACTGAAATATCATTACTGTAGAGGAAGGGTTTTATTGTGAATAAGATAGAAAAAATATCCAGAAGCATTAGTAGGAATCCAGAGCATAGAATAGGGGAGAATATTTCAGTCTTTGACATTCAACCTAGAATTGTCACTCAGTGGGTTCATACTAATAAATTCAGCCTGGCCCAGGTAATCATTCCTTCCACTATTATTCCCTGCTCTTTAAATCCATTCCCATTTGAATTAGTAGACACATTATGTTCTTTAGTGGTACACCATGCATTCTCATGAACTATACTTTCTACTTCCCCTCTAGTAGCCTTAAGTCTGGTCATAAATCCAGGCAACTTTAGGTGAGCACTGGGGGATCTTCAATATTACCTTGCTAGGCTTCTCCTTCAGGGAAAGTTGCAATCCATTTAGCAGACAATGGAGGATTAATTCCCTCAAGCAAAGACAGAGAAGGCAAGAAATGGGGAGGGGGATGTATCATTTGCTGAAGGTAGAGGAATTACTTTTTCATGTGAGAAAAACTTTCATATTCAAAAGAGAAATCTTGTGTAGATATCCTTGTAAGCTCTCAGATACTCTATGAATCTAAAATGAGCTAGAGATTGACTACAGAAAGATTAATGTTCATTAGATGAAGTCAGCATTCCTTGGGAAATTTTGAAACAGGTACCTGTCCTCTGTGATTCGATTGGGCATGACTGAGGGATTTTGTTGATTGGATCATTTGAGATGAGAAGATTGATCCGAAATCTGGAAGGAAGAAGATTTTGCTTTTTGCCTCCTTGCCTTGCCTTTTCTTTCAGTGTCAAGTAAAATCCTGCTTTTAATGGATTCCTTTGCTGGTATTAGAACTTACTTCTTTAGAATTACAATATAAACTGAAGACTAGCATCAATCTAGGAATACTCCAGTAATCCAGATTGGGATTGCTGAGACAACCAGTCTTGAACTCAACAAATATCAGATGCTTGACCTTTCAACTGGGTGACAGCCATTGTTGAACCACAATTTATGAGTAATTATAATATATCTCAGACATCCTGAGTAATATAACCCCATAATTTCATGTAACTATTGTACCCATGGGAATATATGTCCAGGTTTATCTTTTAACTCATAGTGTTTACAGTGGAGTAAAACTGTTAATGTGTTTTCTGTCCCAGTAGTCTGCATAGAAATTTCTGATCCTATGAAAGAGAAACAAAGATTGCATCTCAGTGCCTGTTTGATTTCTTCAGGTCCCATCAACTGAGTGCTTGGTTTCCTCAGAAACAATGTCTTGCCATCAAGCTCTGGTGGGCAACCAGGAGCAAAAATAAATATCCTATAGTATTTTGAGGGTAAGAGGGACCTTCCCTAACAAGTTATTTGAAGTGAGGTATTTCACTCCTGTGATTGGGCTTTTTGTTTAGCAACCCATGGATGGTTTCTGTGGGAAACATTATTCACCCTGTAGATTAACCTCATTTAAAGTGTGTCTGTGTGTGTTTACAATTTAAACAGTGTGTGTTTGTATTATGCCATTTGTAAAATAGTAGATTTGCATATGGCTTTTTCAAAAATCTTTAGTGTTAGTTATAATTTCCCCACTCATTATTATCCCTTTCTGTTTCATATCACCTGTGTTCTACTTTCTAGTATCCCTCCGCATTTTAATCAAATAGTTCTTAGTGTTATCATATGCAAAAAGAAATGAGATTTTAATTTTGTTCATGAGAATTCTAAAATTTCTGAGCATCTGCATTTGCTGTTAGTTCTAATTACTTTTACTATGCTTCTATATTAAGAGACAAGTTCAAATTATACTAGTGATAAACCACTTAATCCTGTCAATAATGAAAAAATAGCTGTACCTAATGCAACAAGGTCACACATTTCAGTGTTAATAAGTTTGTAACATTTTACCTTTGACAAGCTACTGGTATCTTCAGCACTCACTATCACATCCCAAACCAATGTCATGAACTACGTGTTAATGTAGCTGTTTTTCATTCTTGTGACCAAGACATGTTCTGCAAGATATTGCTGTCATGATATTGCTGCCAAACACTTTTGGAACTTTGTAGTTTATAATAACAACAAATCATTTCTTGTTGAATATTTGGCACCAAAGAAGTTCTTTGGATTTTCTCTACAAAAAGACTCTAAAGGTATTGTTTTGATTGAAATGTAAGGATTTTACATATTAACTTTAAGCTTTAGTTAACAAAATATCCGAGAAAAGTAAAGTCAGAAATGCACATAAAAGCCAGCAATACTGAATTATAGCTGTATTGCTTTTATTTTTGTCTCTTATATGCTAGTGCCAACATACACCACATAAACATATGTGAATGCATGTTTCTATACATATACATCATGTGGCAGTTTGAAGGGTGAGAAATGGAGCTGCTGCAGCAGAGAAGTTGATATGAACATTACAAATAAAATTAATGTCAACTAGAAGTAGATTATTATAAGGTTTTTGTTCTAGCATTGCTGTATAATTTACTGTTAGTGCTCATGTACGTGTGTCTCTGTTTATAACATTTGTGTGTACACATGTTCATGTACAAAAACCAAAGCACAACTTTTGGAGCCAATTCTCATCTACAACCTTTCTATGGTTCTAGGGATCCAACTCTGGTTGAAATGACAGGAGAAAAATCTTTCATAGTTTGGAATTATTTAAATTGTAAATGGATTAATTGAACTCATTGCCTGAAAGACAGAGTTTGGAAGACTGGGTTTTACAAACTCTTCTAAATTTGTATGGTTTACCAAGTATCTGCTTTCAGTCTAAAACCAAAAGTAGGTAAAATGTGAAGTATTAGAAGAAGTATAGTCTATGAAATTACAAAGTTGACATTTATGTTAATGTTTAGCAAAATGGGTTTTAATTTTGAGAATATTATTGGCAACTTTAGAAAGCCAATACTAGTAAAGTGTCAATGCATGAAGAAATTACAAAACTTATACACATGTACATACCAAACAACAGAGTACTGGTACATATAAAGGAAACATTGACAGAACACTGATTGTGTTGCTACCTTGCAGCTTCTAAGAAGGTTATTTTTTTAAGTAAAAGTATTGGAGAAAACACAGCAAAACTGAAACCTTATTATGTTTCTGATAGAGGGTGTAAATAGTTCAATAGCTATGAAAAACAACTTCAGATTCCTCAAAAATTAAATATAGAGTTGTTATTTGATCCAACTTTCCCTTTCAGTATATACACATAACTGAAAATGGCTACTGAAATATAAATGGTAAAATTATCAAAATTCACAATACACTAAGCATAAATAATCCAAATTTTCAATTATGAATGAAGGGATGAACAAATTATGGTGTACCCACATAGTAAAATACTATTCAGCCATAGCAGAAGGGACTATCAATGATATCCAGGATACACTGGGACTTTAACAACATTCTGATATGTGAAAGAAGCCAGATAAAATAAAAAGGTTGATTCCATCAGCACAAACAAGTAAATTCAGAGAGAAAACAGCCTTGTGGCTGCTAGGGGATGTTAAGGGTTGTAGGAGTCACTGGTTAATGTATAGAGTTTTTTCTTCAAGCAATGAGGAATATTGGAAAACTGGATGGAGTTTGTGGCTGCATCTGTCATGAAACTGATACATTCTGTAAATAAATTAAGAAAACTAGAATGATAAGTTAGTGTTATGTGAATGTTAGGTTATTTAAAATTCTAAACCAAGTAGAAAATAAGTGAAGTGTACTTCCAGTTATTTACTCAAAATAATGTGGAAAATACTTAAAATAGTCACAAATATTTACAAATGATTATATATACTGGCATTGTTTGTTACATTAAAACACAAGGATCATGATGGTGAAACACACAAACACAACTGATTGGAGAAGGGGGAGCTCTTGAATCCCAGACTGATGCCTGAAAGACCCACAGGGGACTGATCCAGACTCCATGAATGTAGTGTCAGTGAGGAGGTCACAGACATCACTGGGGCCTTGGGTAAGTAGATCAGTGTTTACCATGGTATAATGATCTTTGGGAGCCCATTCCAAATAGAGGGATGCTCTCTCATCCTGGACACATGGGGAAGGGCTTAGGTTCTGTACTGGATGAAATGACAGACTTTGGAGATCCCCACAAGGAGGGCCTCACCCTCCCTGGGGAATGATGTGGGGATTGGGTGGAGGTTGGGGGGATCTGGCAGAGGGACAAAGGAGGAGGGGTGAGAGAGGGAGCTGGGATTGACATGTGAAGCATTCATGCTTCTAATTAAATAAAAACATATATTGAGTAAAAAAGAAATATCCCAGATCAAAAACACAGAAAACATATTTAACAAAAGCATAGAAGAAAAATCCCCCAACCTGAAGAAGGACGTCCTATAAAATACATGAAACATAGAGAACACCAAACTGATTGAACCCGAAAGAAAACTTCCTAATCGCATAATAGTCATAACACTAAATATACAGAATGGAAAAACAATATTGAAAGCTGAAAGGGAAAAATGCCAAGTAACATATTAAGGCAGACCTAAAAAACTACACCCAAATTCTCTACATAAACTCCAAAAGCCAGAAGGGCCTGGACTCTTGTCTGGCAGAGTCTAAGAGACCACAGGCATTAGTCCAGACCAATATATCCAGCAAAACTTTCAATTACCACAGGTTGAGACAATAAGATATTTCATGATAAAATCAAATAAAAGTGATGCATATCCAGAAATCCAGACCCACATAAGTTACTAGAAGGAAAACCACAACCCAAAACCCATGAAAACACAGGCAATAGATCATCTCATGCCAGCAAAATTCAAAGAAGGGAAACACACATAATCTACCACCACCAAAAACAAAACAAAACAAAAAAAACACCCACAAGAATCTAATAATTCTGGTCTGAAAGTGTCTGTTCCCCCAAATACACATGACTAAAATAAAAATAAATCTTAAAAAGAACAAGTTTCTGGTTGGATATTCTTTGATAATAGGCTGACTGTAAGTTATAAGACAAAAGAAACATTTTCTTCCTTCATCCTCAAAAGTGACAAAGAAAGGGTAATATTAGGTGGTGAGGAAGGATATTAGGAACACAGTCAAAAGGACTCATGAGTCATGAAAGAATACATAAAATGAAGTGTTTTTCTACCTTAAACTATTATAGCATGTTTCCTTCTGTGATATAAAAAGTACATAACAATTTAATTGACCATGGAAGTGGAAAACCCTAAGATATGTTCCAGTTTCAGAACTGTTTAGAAGTTCATTTAAATGTAGTGTTTCATATGCAGCAAATATCAGTTTGAGTGGCTACCTTAATTTATCTGCATGATGTTTTTATTTTTGAGTTCATTGCAATAAAATAATACTAATTTTTATTTTAAAAAGAAAAAATCTGACAAGATTTCAGATATGTAAAATCCAGTAAACACAAAATATAGTAACAGAAATATCTGTCATTACATTATCAGTTGATGGCTGCAGGGGGAAGGAAGACAGCACCTTGGGGTAACACAAAATTCCCTCACTTTTACTTTCCTAGTGTCAGGAGCTCTGATACTTTCACTAAGATTTACTGAAATGGAAATACCTACACATTGTGAATTTATTGTGGTTAAAGATTTCCATGTTTTAGCCTTTTGAAAATTTGGAGTGGAGTGTGTTTGTAACAGATTTTCTTTGTTGTTTGCCTTTTTAAAAATGCCCAACTTAAGTTATATTTAAATGGGAGAGTGAAATTGTTCCAATAATGGACTTTGCTGTTTCTTAGGATTGATGGAAATCTTTTACCCTCTTTAACCAGGTGCTAAAGGGGGATATTAAGATGAATATGCCTTCTGTGCCAATGGAAGACTGAACCAAATTATATATTCAGCCATATGGTCTCATCTCACCCTGACCATCTGCTGGCTGTTTGCTTAAATATATTATCTAGTTCACTGATTCCCAGCTGAAGGAAAGCTACAGGGTAAAACAGACATATCCTGTAAAACAGTTATCTATCTAATAGTTATGTTGAAATAGCTGAAGTGTACTATCTTCTAAGAATAATCTGTGCACCCTGGGGAAATAAATTCAATCAACGTATCAATGTCAGCTTGAGTTTGGAAAAGTAATGCTTTTCTATGTACAAAAAAGAAATATAAGTAGAGTTGTACCTCCAAAACTTGACCTGAAACAATTGAGAGATCTATCCTGTTTGCCTTTTATCTATGGCTTGGCCTGGAGGAGAACTAAATACAAATTTGATCCAGCCATTTCCTTCCACCAGCAATCAGGCATGTAGTTGTCCTCTAGAAACTTTAATTGATAGAGCTGGCCACCCATGTGTCCATATGTGTTTCTTGAAACTCCATTTTGTCCTTCATTGTTATAAGCCATGATTTGCCCCAAGCAGTTAGGAGGAAATTCTTATCTTTATTCCTCCAAAGGCTGAATTAAATCACACCTGTTCTATTTTGTTTTGATGTGTGGCAAATAACTATCTGCCAATCATATATATATATATATATACATACGTATACATATACATATATATATATATATATATATATGAGTGTAAGTGGTTCTCCTTTGTTAAATCCCCAAAGACGTCATCCCACACTGAGTGCTAATTCTTCACTAAAACTACACTCACTAAGAGTATAGACATAGAGAAAGTAATAAATTTCTTCATAACATAAACACTGTTGTCAGGATAAAGTTTCAAAAGTTTTCAAAGATGGGTAAGAAGCTCACTATTAAGAGGTATTTGGATTTCAGTCTCTCATCCTAGAAGCTTGTGGGGAGGCCACTATTGGCACTGTCTGCAGACATGTTTTTTATATATTGCCCTGTCCAATCTACCACTTAACATAGCCACTGTCAGCAAAGCAGCTGTCAAATATTAACTCTGAAAGGGGAGTGAATTATCTGGGGTGACTCTAACATCCAATGTTTACCTCATATTTCTAACTTGTCTACAGTGTCCACTTGGAGTTCTTTTCACACTGCCAGGCAGTGATATCTCTTTCCATGTAACTTTTTATTTATGAATAATGTAACAGCCTACAGAAGATGAAACTTTATTTAAAAACTCATAGCTAGAAAATGAATAAATCTCTTGCACAGCACTGCTTTCAAGTAGGCTGGAAACAAAGAAGTTATAAAACCAAACTGGCATTACAGCATAGTAATCTCTCTTTAAGCCCAATGGTCAAGTTCAGGGCAAAATTTCCAGCATGGTTATCTGTAAACTGAGCTAGCTCTAGGTACATGATAGTCCCAAGAAAGGGAACATTAAAGCAGCCTTCCCATTGCTTCTCAGATGCTTTATTCATTATTATCCAAGAAACCTTGAATCTGGGGTGTTACATATGCACAAGGCTTAGTTTGATGATAAACATTTAAATTACTTTATGGAAGTAGACTCAAATTTATATAGTGCAACTGAACATAATTCTTTAAACTCATGATTGATTAAACAGTTAAGTACACACTCTAGCTATTCCAATTATTTTAAGATAAGGTAAGTGCTTCCTTCATGTAGATTTTATGGTTACAGGTAGGCATTTAATAGAACAATTTTCCAGTTATGTGATGGATAAAACTACTGGATACATAAGGTTAGCCTGCTTCTAACTAAGGACTGTTGAAAGGATACCAGCCTCTTTAGCAGGACAATGTTTGACTGAAAAATTATCCAAAATGTTGTGACTCACACCTGTGGTACTACTGGTCACCTATCTGACCAATACTCCTTGGGTGGGTATTTAAGAACCATCTCCTAGTCAAGCCTTATTGACACTGGACATCTAATGAGCTGACCTGCCTCCTGGTTCATTTCATCCCATCCCTGTGCAGAACAATAAAGATGAGTCAGTTTTCCATTAATATGGTGAATAATTCGCCCGTCAGATCTAGCTCTGGCTCTTTATTATGTTTTCATATTTGCACTCAACAAATACTTATTGGATGCCTTCTATGTGACCATTGCTCAATAAGGCAATAACTTTTATTTGCCTAAGTATTGTGTTGTGAGAGGAAGAGACCAATAATAAGCAGATAAATCATGTAGAAACAAATTCATAGCAGGATAACAAGGCACTAGAGGCATGGTAATTCAGAAAGAGAGGTCAAAGAAGGGCTCTCTCATAAGGAGAATTGACTGAAGAGAAGGTGCAAACCTTGTGGATATGTCAGTGATAAGTATCCTAGTCATAAAAGTCAGAAAAGCCTCAAGTGGAGAAGATACTTGATAAAGTTGTAATAATATAGGAGATCACTGTGGAAGGGAAACAGTGAACTCAGGCAGAGTAGAAAGTGCCATACCCTTGAAATGATCATTAAGAAGCAGCTTTTCTGGCGGCGGCATCAGGTAAAACAGGCCCTGCTTCTGGGCCTGTGTTCCAGTGCCTGGGGATTGTCTGGGAACTGCACAGAGCTTCCAATCCCTGCAGGGGCCAAGCACCCCAGACTCTGGGACTTCTCTCCCACCAATGAGACCAGGAAACCAGAGGAGCCAGGGAGACCAAGGAAGCAGCTGTTGTGGCCACAGGATCAGGTAAAACAGGCCCTGCTTCTGGGCCTGTGTTCCAGTGCCTGGGGATTGCCTGGGAACTGCACAGAGCTTCCAATCCCTGCAGGCGCCAAGCACCCCAGACTCCGGGACTTCTCTCCCACCAACGAGACCAGGAAACCAGAGGAGCCAGGGAGACCAGGGGAACAGCTGTTGTGGCCACAGAATCAGGTACAACAGGATCCAGCAAAGAGTCCAGGGGACCAGGTGGGAGTATAAGCGCCCCAGATTCCTGTTCTTCTTCTCCACCCATGGGACCAGAATGAGGACAAGTAATAGAAGAACCACCAGATTATTGGACTTGCTAGCACCCACCAAAAGGGAACTCTGGTTGTCTAACCACCAGACAAGTAAGGGGCTCTTTCTGTACCCACTAGAAGAAGAGATGGGAAAGAGATAATACAAAAATACACTCAGCAACAGAAAAACAAATATGACACCACCAGATTCTAGAGACTCCACACCAGCAAGACTCCAACATTCCAATGCAAACGAAGCAGAAGAGAATGACCTTAAAACCACATTCATGAAAATGATAGAGGCCCTAAAAGAGGATATAGGAAAATCCCTCAAAGAAATGGAAGAAAAAACAAACCAAAAAATGCAAGAAATGGAAGAAAAAACAAACCAAAAAAGCAGGAAATGGAAGAAGAAATGAAGCAAAAAATGCAAGAAATGGAAGAAAAACCAAAGCAAAAAATGAAACAAATGGAAGAAGAAACGAACCAAAAAAGGCAGGAAATGGAAGAAGAAACAAAGCAAAAAAATGGAAGAAATGGAAGAAAAAGCAAACCAAAAAATGCAAGAAATGGAAGAATGAACAAACAAAAATTTCATAAAAGGCAACAAATGGATGAAAAGATAAACCAAAAATGGCAAGAAGCAATGCAAAAACTGCAAGGGTTGAAAACTGAAATAGAGACAATAAAAAAAAACCACAATCGGAAGAAAGGCAGGAAATAGAAAAGCTGGGCAATCAGTCAGGTACTACCCATACAAGCATTACCAACAGAATAGAAGAGATGGAAGAGAGAATCTCAAGTGTTGAAGATACACTAGGAGAAATGGATTCATCAACCAAAGAAAACCTTAAGTCCAACAAATCCTTAACACAAAACATCCAGGAAATATGGGGCACCATGAAAAGACCAAACCTAAGAATAATAGGTATAGAAGAAGGAGAAGAAAACCACCTCAAAGGGTCAGAAAACATATTCAATAAAATCATAGAAGAAAATTTTCCCAACCTTAAGAAAGACATGCCAATGAAGGTACAAGAAGCCTACAGAACACCAAATAGAGTGGATCACAAAAAAAACCCCCTTGCCACATAATAATCAAGACCCCAAATATACAGAATAAAGAAAGAACATTTAGAGCAGATAAGGAAAAAGGCCAAGTAACATATAAAGGCAGACCTATCAGAAATACACCTGACTTCTCCATGGAAACTCTGAAAGCCAGAAGGTCTTGGATAGATATTCTACCTACACTAAGAGACCATGGATGCCAGCCCAGACTACTATACCCGGCAAAGCTCTCAATCACTATAGATGGAGAAAACAAGATATTCCATGACAAAGCTAGATTCAAGCAATATGTATCCACTAACCAAACCCTACAGAAAGTTTTGGAAGGAAAACTCCAACCCAAGGAAGCTAACTACAACCAGACAAACATAGGCATTAGAGAATCCCTCTCTACCAACAGCCAAAAGAACAAAGGGTGAAATTCCACACATAATTCCAACAACAACAACCATTGCAAATAGAAGAAGGATGAGCAAGCAATGGTCATTAATATCCCTCAACATTAATGGCCTCAACTCACCCATAAAAAGACACAGGCTAGCAGAATGGATTCGAAGACAGAACCCATCCTTCTGCTGCATACAAGAAACACACCTCACCCTCAAAGACAGACATTACCTGAGAGTTAAAGGTTGGGAAAAAATTTTTCAATCAAATGGACACAAGAAACAAGCAAGGGTAGCAATCCTTATATCTAACAAATTAGACTTTAAAATGAAATCAATCAAAAGAGATGAAGGAGGTCATTACATACTCATCACAGGTGAAACCCACCAAGATGAAGTGTCTATCCTGAACATCTATGCCCCAAATACAAAGGCATCCACATTCGTAAAAGAAACATTACTATAATTTAAATTACATATAAAGCCCCACAAAGTTATAGTGGGAGATATCAACACACCACTGTCACCACTAGACAGGAATTCCAGACTGAAACTCAAAAAAGAAGCAAAAGGACAAATAGAAGTAGTGACGCAAGTGGGATTAACAGACATCTATAGAACATTTCATTCACATAAAAAAGAATATACCTTCTTCTCACCACTACATGGAACCTT
Source organism: Mesocricetus auratus (assembly GCF_017639785.1). Taxonomy (NCBI): domain Eukaryota; kingdom Metazoa; phylum Chordata; class Mammalia; order Rodentia; family Cricetidae; genus Mesocricetus; species Mesocricetus auratus. The sequence continues at coordinate 64,317,545 of NW_024429197.1, forward strand.
CTCAAAAATTGACCACATACTTGGCAAAGTATCAAACCTCAGCAGCTATAAAAAATTGGAATAATTCCATGCATCTTATCAGACCACCACGCTTTAAAATTAGAATTCAACAACAAACCTGCAAACTCATGGAAATTGAATAATGCTCAACTGCACCATTCCTGGGTCAAAGAAGAAATAAGAAAAGAAATTAAAGACTTCCTAGAATTCAGTGAGAATGAAGACACAACTTACCCAAACCTATGGGACACTTTGAAAGCAGTGCTACGGGGGAAGTTCATAGCACTAAGTGCCCACATGAAGAAACTGAAGAATAGTTATGCTAGAGAATTAACAGCAAAGCTGAAAGCTCTAGAACAGAAAGAAGCAAACTCCCACAGGAGGAGTAGACGCCAATCAAATTGAGGGCTGAAGTCAAAAAGTAGAAACTATGAAAACAATAAAAAGAATCAATGCAACGAAGAGTTGGTTCTTTGAGAAAATCAACAAGATAGACAACCCTTTGTCCGAACTTACCAAACAGCAGAGAGTGAACATGTAAATTAACAAAATCAGAAATGAAAAGGGGGACATAACAGCAGACTCTGAAGAAATCCAGAGAATCATCAGGTCATACTTTGAAAACCCGTACTACACAAAATTCAAAAATTTAAAGGAAATGGATGACTTCCTACATAGCTATCACTTGCCAAAACTAAATCAAGAATAGATAAGCAATTTAAATAGACCTATAACCCCTATGGAAATAGTAGCGGTCATCAAAAGTCTCCCAACCAAAGAAAGTCCAGGTCCAGATGGCCTCAGTGCAGAATTCTACCACAAATTCAAAGAACAGCTTATACCAATTCTTCTCAAATTATTCCACACAATAGAACCAGAAGGGTCTTTGCCAAACTCTTTCATTAAGTCTTCAATAACCTTGATCTCCAAGCCACACAAAGACACAACTAAGAAAGAGAACTTCAGACCAATATCCCTCATGAACATTGATGCAAAAATACTAAATAAAATACTGGCAAATTGGATCCAAGAACACATCAAAACAATCATTCACCACAATCAAGTAGGTTTCATCCCAGGGATGCAAGGATGGTACAACATTTGAAAATCCATCAACGTAATCCACCATATACACAAGCTGAAAAACAAAAATCACATGATCATTTCACTAGATGCTGAAAAAGCCTCTAACAAAATACAACAGCACTTAATGATAAAGGTCTTGAAGATGTCTGGGAAAACAGGGACATACTTAAATATAATAAAAGCTATATACAATAAACCAACAGCCAACATCAAAATAAATGGACAGAAACTCAACGTAGTTCCCCTAAAATCAGGAATAAAACAAGGCTGTCCACTTTCTCCATTCCTTTTCAACATGGTACTTGAAGTTCTAGCCATTGCCATATGACATATGACAACAAAGGGGGATCAAGGGGATACAAATTGGGAAGGAAGAGGTCATACTTTCACTGTTTGCAGATGATATGATAATTTACATGAATGACCCAAAGAACTCTACCAGGGAAGTCTTACAGCTGATTAACACTTTCAGCAAAGTGGCAGGCTACAAAATCAACTCAAGAAAATCAGTAGCCCTAGTATATACAGATGATAAAATGGCTGAAAAAGAAATCAGAGAAAAATCACCCTTTACAATTGCCACAAACAACATAAAATACCTTGGGGCAACGCTAACCAAACAAGTGAAAGACCTGTGTCGTAAGAACTTTGAATCTTTAAAGAAAGAAATTAAAGAAGCACTCAGAAAATGGAAAGATCTCCCATGCTCTTGGATAGGTAGGATCAATGTAGTAAAAATGGCAATCTTGCCAATAGCAATCTACAGATTCAATGCAATCCCCATTAAAATCCCAGCACAATTCTTCACAGACCTTGAAAAAACAATAATCAATTTTGTATGGAAAAACAAAAGACCCAGGATAGCCAAAACAACCCTGTTCAACAAGGCAATGTCTGGAGGCATCACCATCCCTGACCTCAAGCTCTATTATTGAGCTATAGTCCTGAAAACAGCTTAGTATTGGCACAAAAATAGACAGGTAGACCAATGGAATCGAATTGAAAACCCAGATATTAACCCACACCCGTATGAACATCTGATCTTTGACAAAGAAGCTAAAAATATCCAATGGAATAAAGAAAGCATCTTCAACAAATGGTGCTGTCATAACTGGAGGCTGGCATATAGAAGAATGTGGATCAGTCCATGTTTATCGCCATGCACAAAACTTAAGTCCAAATGGATCAAAGACCTCAACATAAATCCAGACACACTGAACCTTTTAGAAGAGAAAGTGGGTGGTAACCTTGAATCAATTGGTACAGGAGACAGCTTCCTGAACATAACACCAGTAGCACAGACTCTGAGGTCAACAATTAATAAATGGGATCTACTGAAACTGAGAAGCTTCTGTAAGGCAAAGGACACAGTCAGCAAGACAAAAAGGCAGCCCACAGAATGGGAAAAAAATATTCACTAATCCCACATCTGACAGAGGGTTGATGTCCAAAATTTACAGAGAACTCAAGAAGCAAATCTCCAAAACACCAAAGGACACAATTAAAAAGTGAGCTACAGAACAAAATAGAGAATTTTCAATAGAGGAGTCTAAAATGGCTGAGAGGCACTTGAGAAAGTGCTCAACATCCTTTGCCATAGGGGAAATGCAAATCAAAACAACTCTGAGATACCATCTCCCTCCTGTCAGAATGGCTAAAATAAAAAACACCAAACACAATTTATGCTGGAGAGGATGTGGTGAAAGGGGAACACTCCTCAACTGCTGGTGGGAGTGACAATTGGTTCAGCCACTTTGGAAATCAGTATGGAGGTTCCTTAGGAAAATGGGAATAAGCCGGGCGTTGGTGGCGCATGCCTTTAATCCCAGCACTCGGGAGGCAGAGGCAGGCGGATCTCTGTGAGTTCGAGGCCAGCCTGGTCTACAGAGTGAGTTTCAGGACAGCCTCCAAAACAATACAGAGAAACCCAGTCTTGAAAAACCAAAAAAAAAAAAAATGGGAATAAACCTACCACAAGATCCAGCAACTCCACTCTTAGGCATATATCCAAAAGATGTCCATTCATACAACAAGGATGTCTGTTCCACTATGTTCATAGCAGCATTATTTGTAATAGCCAGAACTTGGAAGCAACCTAGATGTCCCACAACTGAAGAGTGGATAGAGAAAATGTGGTACATTTACACAATGGAGTACTATCCAGTAAAAAAAAAAAAAAACAATGGAATCCTGAGATTTGCAGGCAAATGGATGGCACTAGAATAAACCATCCTGAGTGAGGTAACGCAGTCACAAAAAGAGAAACAAGTCATGTACTCTCTCATATATGGATTTTATACATAGATCTGGGGAGTGCCAGCCTACAATCCCATGCCCAGAGAGTCTGGGAAACAGAAACTTCATTCAGTGGCTGATAGAAGAGGCAGACTCCCACGGTTATGTGTTGGGGGGGACGCCCTGTGCATTTGTCAATAAAGCACTGTCTGGCCAATATGGAATCTAGATAGGTGGGACTAGGAGTCCAGGAGGACTCTGGGAAGGAGAAACACAAGATGGCAAGATGTAACCGCCATGGGGTAGGAAGCCTGGAACTATTCTCCGGTAAGAGAAATACTTAGATTAACAATTATGGGGTAATTACTTAAATCAGAGCTAGCCAGTAAGAAACAAGCAAGGCCAACAGCTTTATAATGAATATAGCCTCCTGTGTGTTTATTTGGGACTGATGCGGCTCTAGAACCAGGCTGGTGGGAAGGCTTCTCTCAAAGAAAAAGCTTCCCTTTACAGTTAAGTACTGAGCTGAACTCAAGAAAGCTAGTAACAGAGAGGGAGGACTGATGACCAAAGGGATTAAGACTGGGCTGGTTTAACCCTCAGAAACAGCTGACCTGACAAAGGTTAACTCTTGAATCCAAGGCATCAGCCTGGGAATCCAGCATGGGACTGATCAAGACCCCCTGAATGTGGGTGTCAGTGAGGAGGCCTAGGTAATCTATTGAGCCTTGGGCAGTAGATCAGTACTCATCCTGAGTATACACACGGACTTTGGACTCCCATCCAACAATGTGAGATGCACTTTCACCCTGAACTCTTGGGTGAGTGTCTAGTCCCTGCCCTGTATGAAATGACAGACTATGGACAACACCATGGAGGGCCTCACCCTCCCTGGGGAAATGAGGGGATAATGGGGTGGTTGGGGGGAGGGCACGGGAGGAAGGGAGGGAAAGGGAGTGGGACCTGGAACTGACTTGTGAAGCAACCTTGTTTCTAATCTAAATTTAAACTGAAAATTAAAAAAAAGAAATGATCATTAAGAAATCTCTGTATAAGGTGGAAGCAGCCTTTAGACTCAAGCTGTCTATAGATCATCTTGTATGTCATCTCAAAGTCTATTTTTATCAAACTTTGTTGATCTTATGCCATGTAGGACGTTAAGATCAACAGGTTGAGAGAAAAACCAACCTGGAGTCAGCCTGGCGCTGTCAGGTGTCCTTATCATGACTAGCCAATGAGGAGTGATCATGTGATATTTCCTGAGACCTAGAATCAGGCTCTGTCAGATGTCCTGATGAGGTCTAGTCAATAGAGGGAGTCCAAATGATGTTAATGGATCAGAACACTTGGGTGCTGTGGTGGTTTATAAGGTCCATTCAATGCTAAATAAATGAGTCTGCTGTTTTTACTTTCATCTGACTCATGGGGTGTGTGTCCTTGACTCTGTACCTTTTCTATCCCTCCTCTGAGAGAGCTCTTAGGACCAAGCAACAATGCCAGCTATTAATGTAGTTAATTAGCAGACCAATGAGATGAACACAAGCAAACAAAGAATCAATGTTACATGAATGCATTCTAGAGACGTATATATAAACCTTTGGAAAGTCCAAGGAATCATTACCAAATTAGAGGAAAGGAGTGTGGAAAATGAAAACCAGAGGAGTCTTCTTGAGATGACTGGCTGTTAGTTTATGTGAGGCAAGAATATGTAATCTATACTATCTTTGAAAAATATTTTTGTCCCCTACCTGCCCAAACTGTCTACAAATTGAGCCATTCTTAGCTTACTTCAATACCTTGGTTCTACATAGCCTCTATCGCTGGATGGCTTTAAGGAGCCTGCCGTAGGTAAAGGAAAATAGCTGAAGGGAAGCAGATATACTCAAACTGCAACCACTGGCCTCAATAGGAAATTGGGAATGTCTTATTGAAAAACAAAATAGCTGAATTGGATGCAAATCATCATCAAAACACTCATTTACTCATCTACCTGAAACAAAATGGCCAAATACAATTAGCAACTTCACCTAACTAATAAAATACCCTGGTAAGAATTCCCAACCTTTGAATGTGTTTATAAGCCACTGTGTCATTGCACTTTCTATCTCTAAAACCAAGCCATCAATTTCATGAAAACCACAGTAACAAAGTTTGTTATAAATGATTTTGCTCTGAGCAGTTGAATCCAGAAGGAAAGTCTTATTCACTTTGATGAATGTACTTTGTAATGACTGCCAGAAAAGCAACGTCATAAAAACAAACAAAAAACAAACAAAACAAAACAAAAGGAGCAGAAACCTGGAGGACAACAGAGGCTCAAGAATTGAGTTGAGGCCATGACTCACTCATGATTCAGAACTGAAAATCATGTAAATTTCTGAAAACATAAAGCCTCCTGCTTCCTAGTATGACAGACACACACACACACACACACACACACACACACACACACACACACACACTCACAGAGAGAGAGAGACAGAGAGACAGAGAGAGAGACAGAGACATGTTACAGAGCATGCAGTATAAAAATTTATGGGCCAATTCATTGTTACCTCACCCATGAAATACAGATAGTGTTTTGCTGATCTGAAATTCCAAATTTTATGTGTATTTTTTTCTCAATATATTTTTTGTTCAAATTAGAAACATGCTTGCTTCACATGTTGATCCCAGCTCCCACTCCCATCCCTCCTCCCTTGCCCCTCTAGCAGCGCCCCAACCCCCCAATCAATGTCCACATGGGGATCTGCAGAGACTGTCACTTCATCTGTGGCAGGACTTAGGTCCTCCCCCATGTGTCTAGGCTGACAGAGGTTCCCTCAATTTGGAATGGCCTCCCAAAGTTCATTCATACACCACAGCAAACACTGATCTACTACATAAGGCCCCAGAGATTGCTGAGGCCTCCTCACTGATACCACATTCAGGGGGTTCTGGATCAGTCCCATGCTGGCCTCTCAGCCATCAGTCTTGGGTCCAGGAGCTACCTCTTGTCAGGTCCGCTGTCTCTGTGGGTTTCACCAGCACGGTCTTGACCTCTTGGCTCTGTGCCACTGGGTTCCAGGAGTTCAGTTCAGTGTTTAGCTGTGGGTATCTGCCTTTGCTTCCATCAGTTACTGGATGAAGGTTCTAGGATAGCATATAAGGTAGTCATCAATCTCATTATCAGGGAGGGAAAATTTAAGGTAGTCTCACCGCAATTGCTTACTTTACCAGTTTGTGTGATCCTAATAGTTCTCTGGTAATCCCATTAGTGTTAGTTCTCTCCTCAAACCTATAATGACCCCCTCTATTATAGTATCTCTCATCCAGGGAATTGCATTGATTTTGTAGATTGCTTTTGGCAGGCTTTCCATTTTTACTACATTGATCCTACCTATACAAGAGCATGGGAGATCTTTCCATTTTCTGGTGTCTTCTTTAATTTCTTTCCTTAATGACTCAAAGTCTTTCACTTGTTTGGTTAGCATTACCCCAAGATATTTTGTGGTGATTGTGGCAATTGTAAAGGGTGATGTTTCTCTGATTTCTTTCTTAGCTCTTTTTTTCATCTGTATATAGTAGGGCTACTGATTTCCTTCATTTGCTCTTGTATCCTGCTGCTTTGCTGAAGGTGTTTATCAATTGTGAGGGTTCCCTTGAAGAGTTTTTTGGGTCACTTATGTAAACTATTATATCATCTGCAAATAGTGAAAGTTTTATCTCTTCTTTTCAATTTGTATTTCCTTGATCTCCTTTTGTTGTCTTATTGCTCTAGCTAGAACTTCCAGTACAATATTGAAGAGATATGGGGAGAGGGGAGAGCCTTGTTCCTGATTTTAGAGGAATGCCTTGAGTTTCTCTCCATTCAGTTTGATGCTGGCTGATGGTTTGCTGCATATAGTTTTTATTATGTTTAGGTATGTTCTTGTTATACCAGATCTCTCCAAGACCTTTATAATGAAGAGGTGTTGGATTTTGTCAAAGGCTTTTTCTGTATCTAGTGACAAGGTAATGCGATTTTTGTGTTTCAGCTTGTTTACATGGGGTATTACATTGATGGATTTTCATATGTGAACCATCCCTGCATCCCTAGGATGAAATCTAGTTGATCATGTTGGAAAATTCTTCTGATGGGTTTTTTGATTTGATTTGCTAGTATTTTATTGAGTATTTTGTTTCAATGTTCATGAGAGATATTGGCCTGAAGTTCTCTTTCTTAGTTGTGTCTTTGTATAGCTTGGGTATCTGCTCTTGAATCCTCATAAAAAGAGTTTGGAAAAGACCCTTCTGCTTCTATTGCGTGGATTACTTTGAGGAGAATTGGTATGAGCTGATCTTTGAATTTCTGGTAAAATTCTGCACAGAGGCCATATGGCCCTGGGTTTTTTTTGTTTGTTTGTTTGTGAGATTTTGATGACTGCTTCTATTTCCTTAGGTGATATAGGTCAATTTAAATTACTTATCTGTTCTTGATTTAATTTTGGCAGGTGATATCTATCCAGGAAGTGTTCCATTTCCTTTAAATTTTCAACTTCTGTGGAGCATAGATTTTCAAAATATGAACTGATAATTCTCTGGATTTCCTCACTGTCCATTGTTATTTCCACCTTTTCATTTCTGATTTTTGTTACTTTGCATGTTCACACTCTGCCATTTGTTAAGTTTGGATAAAGGTTTTTCTATCTTGTTGATTTTCTCAAAGAACCAACTCTTTGTTACATTGATTCTTTGTATTGTTTTCCTATTTTATACTTTATTAATTTCAGCCCTCAATGTAATTATTTTCTGGTGTCTGCTCCCTTGGGTTGAGTTTTCTTCCTTTTGTGCTAATGCTTACAGTTGTGCTGTTAATTCTCTGGTGTGACTACTCTCCAGTTTCTTCATGTGGGCACTTAATGTTATGAACTTTCCTCTTAGCACAGCTTTCAATGTGTCCCATAAGTTTGAGCATGCTGTGTCTTCATTCTCATTGAACTCTAGGAAGTCTTTAATTTCGTTTTTTTATTTCCTCTTTGACCCAGGAATGGTCAATTGAGCATTATTCAATTTCCATGAGTTTGTAGGGTTCCTGTAGTTTATGTTGTTGTTGAACTCTAACTTTAAAGCATGGTGGTTTGAAAAGATACATTGAGTTATTCCAATTTTTTGTACCTGTTGAAGTTGCCAAGTATGTGGTCAATTTTTGAGAAGGTTCCATATGGTACTGAAAAGAAGGTATATTCTTTTGTGTTTTGGATGGAGTGTTCTATAGATGTCTGTTAGAACCAATTGGGTCATAACTTCTATTAGTTCCTTTGTTTCCTTGAAAAGTTTCTGTCTGGTAGTCCTGTCTAATGGTGACAATGGGGTGTTGAAGTCTCCCACTATAAGTGTGTGAAGTTTTATATGTGATTTGACTTTTAGTAATGTTTCTTTTACAAACGTGAATGCCTTTGTATTTGGGGCAGAGATGTTCAGAACTGAGACATCATCTTGGTCAATTTCTCCTGTGATGAGTATGAAATGGTGTCATTCATCTCTTTTGATTGATTTTAGTTTAAAATCTAATTTGTTAGATATTAGGATTGCTACACTTGCTTGTTTTTTAGGTCCATTTGATTGAAAAATCTTTTCCCAAATTGAAGTAGCATCTGTCTTTGAAGCTGAGGTGTGTTTGTTGTATGCAGCAGAAGGACGGATTCTGTCTTCGAATCAATTTTGCTAGCCTGTGCCTTTTTATGGGAGAGTTAAAACCATTTTATATTGAGGGATATTAATGACCTGTGATTGCTAATTCTTGTTTGTTTTTGCATGGTTGTTTTTGGTAGAATTGTATATGGATTTTGACCCATTGTTTCTTTTGCCTGTTGTTAAAGTGGGATTATCTATTGCCTATGTTTTTCTAGTTGTAGTTAATTTCCTTGGGTTGGAGGTTTCGTTCCAGAACTTTTTGTAGGCCTGGGTTAGTGGATATGTATTGTTTAAATCTGGTTTTGTCACGAAATATCTTGTTTTCTCTGTCTATAGTTATTGAGAGCTTTCCTGGGTATAGTAGTCTAGGCCGTTTTTGATCTCTTAGTGTCGGTAGAATATGTATCCAGGACCTTCTGGCTTTAAGAGTTTCCATGGAAGAGTGAGATGTAATTCTGATAGGTTGGCCTTCATGTTACTTTGTCTTTTTTCCTCTTCTGCTCTTACTATTCTTTCTTCATCCTGTACATTTGGGATCTTGATTATTATGTGTCAAGGGGACATTTTTGTGGTCCACTCTATTTGGTGTTCTGTAAGATTCTTGCACCTTTATTGGCATGTCTTTTTTATGTTGGGAAAGTTTTCTTCTATGATTTTTTGAATACATTTTCTTCCCCTTTGAGTTGGATTTCATCCCTTTATTATATACCTATTATTGTTAAGTTTGGTCTTTTCACAGTGTCCCATATTTCCTGGATATTTTGAGCCAGGGATTTGTTGGACTTAATATTTTCTTTGGTTGATGAATCTATTTCTCCTAGTGAATCTTCAACACCTGAGATTCTCTTTTCAATTTCTTGTATTCTGTTGGTGATGCTTGCATCTGTAGTACCTGGTAGTTTGCCCAGCTTTTCTATTTCCAGCATCCTTTCAGACTGTGGTTATTTTGTTATCATTTCTATTTCAGATTTCAGCCCTTGCACTGTTTTAATTGTTTCTTGGAATTTTTGCTTTGTCTTTCCCTGCATTTATTTCATTTTTTGGATTGTTTTGCTTCCATCTCTTTAAGGGATTATGTCATGCCCTCTTTGAGGGCCTCTATCATTTTCATGAAGTTGTATATAATGTCATTCTCTTCTGCTTCATTTGCACTGGAATGTTCAGGTCTTGTCGGTGTAGGTTCTCTAGACTCTGGCAGTGTCATGTTGGTTTTCCTGTTGCTGTGTGTGTTTTTATATTGTCTCCCTCCCATTCCTTCTTCCAGTGGGTGCAGAATGATCCTCTTCCTCTCCTGGTGGGGACGAGACCAGAGTTCCCTTCAAGTGGCTGTAGGCAAGTCCAATATACTCTGTTAGCTCTCCTCTGCTTGGTCTTGTGGGTGGAGAAATGGACTAGGATACTGGGGTGCTTTGTATCCCCCCAGAATGGATGGAAGCCCCTGTGATAGACCCCAGGCACAGGAGAGCAGCCTGGATACAGGCCCTGTTTGATTTAATCTCATGGGCAGAGTAGGAAACTAGGATGGTGGCTTGCTTTGGCTCCCTCCACTGGGATGGAAGCTGCAGTGGTAGACCCAAACACAGGCAGCCATCCCAGAAATGGGTCCTCTGAAATTCCAAAATTTAAAAATATGCATATTGTTAACTCAGGCAAATTTTGCTGGGTGACACAATTACTCTTTATTAACTGCTTTGATGACTTAATTGATTAAATGTAAAATGATTAAATATTAGGGCCTAGGTCTGTTCCATTTACTGTTAAAATCACCCGAACCACATCCAGTATCCAACATCAAATAATTGATTAATTAGAATACAAGGACTGTTACGCATCAAACAAACAAGTTCTTGAATAGGAAAATGTGTCCTTAACTCATGTTAAATAAGCTTTGGGTGAACCTCCAAGAAGCAGCCATTGAAACAGTAATGGAGTAGAAACTTAATCTTAATATGCTATACTGTTTATCCTGGAGTTCTGTTAAACTCATCTGATATTTCTGGGCAGAAAATATCTTGACCAACATAGGAAGAATAAACTCTCTTTTGGCAGAAGCTTGTACAAAGCCTAACTTTCCAATATAATTTATAAAGTCATACAATTTGCTAAATAAATGTCTTTCTGTAGGCCATCTATTGAGACTGTATGAATGATACTTATTTAAATAATATGTCTAAAACTGTAGATTGTCCTGCAAGCATATTCCTTCTACTTTTCACCTAGTCTTCAAGAGTCTTCCAGTCTCTTTTTTGTCTGAATGTTCATTGTTAGTTTCTATGAATCATTGAAAACCAGTATTTGCTAGATAAATCATTTACCTCATTGTAACCCTCTGGATAGAAAAGTACAAAGACAAAGACTTAAAAGATAAAATGAGAAATAAATTTTAATTCTCTGTAACTTTTTTCAGTGTAGAGACAGACAGTGCTTCTTGTTTTGTTTTCTCTCTCTTCTCTCCCTCTATCAATTCTCTCTCTCTCTCTCTCTCTCTCTCTCTCTATATATATATATATATATATATATATATATATATATGTGTGTGTGTGTGTGTGTGTGTGTGTGTGTGTGTGTGTGTGTTGTACATTGCCATTTCACAAAGAGGCTCAAAGAAAATGTGAGCATACCTACAATTTATGAATGGTTAATTCTCCTCAATAAAAAAGGTGGGTGGCTCTATCTTTTGGACTACATTGGTCAAAAAAAGTAGATTTAAAGAAAAGAGAAATGAGGTAAAAGAAGGAAAGGGAAAGGAAAAAGAAGAAGGAACAATGGGAGGAAGAAGAGGAACTGGTTATAATGTGGAACACTTTTGAAATCATAGCTGTACTATGAAGGAGTGTGGAACACAGCAAGAAGTTTCAGCAAGTTTCCCCACACCTCTATCCCATCCTCACCTGACCTTACTCCATCCCACCATACCCAACTTTCAGGTCCAGTCTGCCCCACCTATTCTGTGCTCAGGCACAGCGTGCTTAGTACTTCCACCTGGCTTTACCATGCCTGTCATCTTCTCAATCCTCAGACCCTGCTGTGGTCTCACATCTGGCACTTCCTCTGAGTCTGGTAGTCCTGCCTCAGCGGGCACCAATATCCAGGTTTAGGCCAGGAAGTAAATCCTTCACTCTAGTACAAGACTCTATGTACTCCTGACCTTAACATATCCAATCACATTCAACCTCCAAGGATAGCCTAATCTGCATGTTCTTTGCTCTTACACATATTGATGGATCTTCCTCAGCCTTCTATAACTAGCATCTTCTCCAATACCTAGACATACACTGAGTCCCACAACCAAATTGCTCTCAAGTAAAAAGACATGGGCTACCTGAATGGGTAAAGAAATAAACTTAGTTACAGACAGGCAACACCTAGAAGCAAAAGGTTAGATAAATGCATTTCAAGAAAAATGGAACAGGAAGCAGACAGGTGCCTTGCAATAAGGCAAAATAAGGAAATTAAAAGGAAACAAATAGTACAAACAAAATAAGGAATGAAGATAATGACCTAATTTTCCTTCAGCTGATAAACATGTAATGCAAACATAGTATATATATACTGATGAATAAGATTCAGCCAGAGTGATTAAAAATGAAATCCTGAAACTTGAAAATAAACTAATTGAATTAGGAGATATTACATTGAGTGATGTAACACAGAACCAGAAAGACTTGGAGGATATCAGCTGAATAGAGTCTAAAAGCCTTCTCCTTGGAACTAGCTTTGATGCTATGAAAGCTTCCAAGGGAGAAAAGCAATTAATATTCCTACCAGCTGTGATGTCTATGAAACAAAACAGTGGCCATCATGGGAAGGGATCTTACTTGAAGTAATGTCATTTATATCTTGGCAGTAACCAACATTTGTTATTGGATTTAATTCCTGATTAACAGGAAGGGAATCATGTCTGGTACTGTTAAAACCTACCTAACAACCTGTGACCAGTAAAGTCAGGGACTTTAGCGGAGAACCTACTTCTGCCACTTTCTTAAACAAATCTAATTACTAAATACATTTCAAATACTATTTCCAATACCCACATACAAGTTTAACTCCAATCCCCAATTAAAGTAGTTTCTTCATGAAGCAAAAGGACACCATTACCAAAAGCCACAACTGTTCAATATAGAGAACAACTGACCATGAGGTGCCTGCCCACAACTGGTGCATATATAATAAAATGTATATATTTAAGACTCAGGAAATATCATGAAATGGGAAGGGGTAAAAATATTGTAAGAGGCAAAAGACATGGATGCCTGCTATGAAATTTTATCTTTTAGATATAACAAGAGAACAACAGCCATAAGCAACAGCCATGAGCAATAGCAGAGTTCCCTGACAAGACCTGAACAGTGATAACATCACCTGATATACCAAAATGGAGAAGGAATTTCATGGGACTCTGCCACTAGATTAATCTAAACAGGCAATTAATATCCTTTGAGAGAGGAAGAATTGGTTTTTCTTAGGCATGAGCTCTCTAATTGGTTATCCTATTCCTAATAGTCATTCCCCCAAAAAGAAGTATTAGTTTTTTTCTGTTCATTGAGTTATTGCATAAACATTGATTTTCTTTCTACAAAATTAAAGAAAGTTTCTATATGACCCTAAAAGGAGTTAGTTTTTACTTTTTTCTTAAAATTCCACTGATACAGTATTCATCTCTGTATGTGTCTATGATCTTATGTGTAGCATGTTTTTAAATTTATATATGCTTTCTAGTGTGTCATTTCAAGTGTATTTTCTTACACACAGTACTCCTTAGCTATTGATGTTTTACCTGGTTCACGGTAAAGAGTGTAAAAATGGTAGAGGAAAAGGATGAATTTTTATCTATGATGAGAGTAATCTATTTAACCTATAGTGTAGTCTATTTTCTTTACAAAAACAAATTAAAATGAATGATCCTATTCTCTGATCCAGAATATTGGCTTTATAAACCAAATACACAGTAAGACAGAACAATACCATTGGAATAGTCTCAAGTTTTAAAAGGTGACAAGTTATTTAAATACAAAAATTCTATTTGTTCTTTTTGTTTGCAAGGCACAGTATTATATAGTATTTCAACAGTTAAATGTTAATTGATTCCTAGCCATCAATTCCCTGACCTATTTCAGTTGATCTGCCACCTGCAGAAAGTTCCCTTGGTGACTCTAAATAATGAAAACTAATATCAAGAAATAAGAGACAGAAAGTTTGCCATATGCTAGAACACATGACAACAAAGCGATCAAGGTGGAGATTCTTCAGTTTATGTGTGTCATTTTTTCCCCTAAACCTTATGCCAGCAGAAAAGCTTTCTGTTTTTTTTTATATAGGGGGATCTTCAGATACACATGTTTTCTTCAAGTTACATACCAAGGTTCTGATAATTCAATACAATTGAGATTCAGTGTATTGCAATGATTCTTTAAGTCAATTTGTCACATTTTTAAATTTTGTCTTTTCTGAATAATTGTATGCACAAAATTTTCATAATAGCATAATAATACTACAGGATATTTTCACATCTAGAAGTAGTTTATCTTGACATATGCAATCTCATTTTTTTTTGGTTTCCGAGGCAGGGTTTCTCTATGGCTTTGGATGATGTCCTGGAACTTGCTCTGTAGACCAGGCTGGCCTTGAACTCACAGAGATCCACCTGCCTCTGCCTCCCAGTGATGGGATTAAAGGCATGAGCCACCAACGCCTGGCCTAGTGTATTGATTTTATTTGATAGGTCTACTAAGCAAAAAGACAGTATATCTAATCTATGAATAGGAAATATAATCAGTGAAATTATCATTTGTGGAATCATGATGATCACTAAGTTGATGATCACTAAGTTGATAATTGCAATGAATTTCTCAATGTGTAAACCAAGAAAGAATTCCATTTTAGTGAGATACATATTTCTAATTCAAATATTACTTGATAAGTTTAAGGACTGAGTTTATGAGAGCATGATCAGTTTGATTTTTTGAAAATTTGGCTTCTTGGAGAATAAACTAGTATAATGATATTAAAATATTTATTCATGCACTTTGCTGTAAACTTATTTGTGTTAAAGAATATGCTTTCCATTCAATCTATTTTCTCAATTTTATCAGTGTCCTCTTATGGAACAGAATTGATGCAAAGAATATATACGTGTATACGTGTATGTATATGTATATATAATATAAACATTTATAAGGTATATGAACATACCTATATAAATTATTTATCAAGTAAGCTTATCCAATATGGTTGAATGGTTGAAATTTTTCAATAACATCTGTGTCATTGTAGACATTTGTAAAATCAATCAGTTTGTCTACACACAAGGCTGGGCACCTTACCAATACCAATCTGATATTAAGAGCCTGGAGGTTTTTTGGAGAATGAGTAGCCCCTAGTTTACTTCAGAAGACCTGAAAATTTGCTTATAATATCAGCAAAGGAATATACAGCAATAATATAATTAACTAAACCAACGTGAGAATAAGTCAATCTTTATTCTTCCCTGTCCTTTAATATTTATTCTGCTTCAAGAAAGTGATGTTCACATTTGTGGTGGGTCTTCCCAGATCAATTAAAGGATTAAAGTTACTTCCACACATTGGGGATCCTCCTCCTAGTTATTCTAAGTCATGACAACTTGACACTTAAAACCAATTATCATGACCTATATACCATGCCAACTGAACTCTCAAGCAGATAACCTCAAAATCATAGACCATTACCCTGTCTCCAAATTCATGTACTTATTTCACAATGTAAAATACAGTCAAACTTTAGAAGTCCTTCCCATTCCTTAAAATTTGCAAAGACTTAAACCCATCCAGAACAATTTGTGTAGCCCAAGTACTCTCAAGTGTGTGGCCTTCCACCAAAGCATCGTCAACTTACTAGGAGCTACACTGTGAAATAAAACTGACATATGAAGTCACAGCTGCTGTGACAGCATGCACAAGATCTGTACAAGCCTAAGCCAGGCCAGATCCCAGCATGGAGAATAGAGTTGAGCACGAAGTCTTACCACTAGCCAAGGAGCTTTTGGCAATTGAAAGCAGCTGAAAGAAGGAAAATCACTTTTCTGCAGGAGTATAGCCCCTCATCAGTGTGTAAGCATATTCTGAAATACATGCCTGTCAATTATAATCATCATTTTTATAACAGTTCACATCTTTTACTTTACAGTTATTACTTTTCATTCTCTATTTACCCCCTTGTCAGCAAGTACCTGAGTGTGTCCTGGTAAAGGGTGAGTGTATATTCTCATTCCTGAAGGATATGAGCCACTTATCATTTTTACCAGGATTATTTCTAGTTTTCCAAAAATCTTAATTATAGAATCTGGAAACATAGAGCGATACTTAAAGGATTGCCTATACATCTGACATAATCTTCTTTACTTCCATTGTGTAGAACAATACAATTCTACATGGAAAACTACAACTTCTAGCACCATTACTCCTTTCTTACTGTGTTAACTGGAGGTATTATCAATAGCACAAAGTTGCCCAAAGTAAGTCTTAACTTAAATCAAAAGGAATATTTGTTATGTGCCCTAGCAGAACCATTTCTCCCCGAAGCAAAAATATTTAGTCCTGTAGAGCACAAAGTTCCAGGAAGAGGACCCACGTTTTCTTATTCACTAGGGTAATAGTAAGTAAAAAATCCAATTCTCTCTTTTGACTACTGAATTCATGAATTCTGATATAGGAGAAAGTGTATAATACACTGCCCAATGGGGTGTGTGTGTGTGTGTGTGTGTGTGTGTGTGTGTGTGTGTGTGTGTATGTAATAGCCTCCATACGCTCAATGATAGTGGCACGTTCAGGAGGTATGCCCTTGCTGGAATATATTTGATATTGTTGAAAGAAGTATGTCACCAGGGGTGGGATTTGAAGTTTCAAAAGCTCTATCCAGGCCCACAGTCTCACTTTCTTCCTGTTGTCTGACAATTTGTATGTAGAACTCTCAGCTGAATCTCCAGTTCCTGTCTGCCTTCCTGCCAGCCTGCTCTCCTTCACACTTCATTTTATGATGACAATGGATTTTATGATGACAATGGTTTTACTCTGAACTGTATGCCAACTGAATTAAATGTTTTCTCCTAAGAGTTGCCATAACCATGGCATCTATTCACAGCAATAGAAACCCTAACTGAGACAGAAGTTGGTACCAGTGATTGGGGTTTTGCTATGATAGGACTGACCATGATTTGTGAGGAGGAATGCAGGCTTTGAGAATTTGTGTTAAATTCAACTGAATGATTTAAGTGGGCCTTAAAGGATCATACTAATAAGGGAACAAAAGATAGTGGTGCTAAGGGTAATTGACCTGTGGAGCCTTGACTCAAATGGTTTCAGAGGAATAGAATATTAGTGTGTGGGTGAGATACCATTCTTGTGATGTTTTGTATGAAATGTGACTGTTTTCTGTCCTTTCCTGAAAAAAATCTGCCTATGTCTAAATTAATTAAAGAGATATTTATTGACAGCTTTAGCAGACAAAATTTCCAGACAACGTATTATTGACTGCATTGCTGGGTTATTCATGGTCACATTTACTTAGATTCATAAAGATTGAACAAAGAGCAAGGTGGGAAAGGAAAAATACAAAATATACAACTTGAGAAAAAAACTGGTACCAGGAAGTGTAATGTATTTTAATTCTCTGTTCAAGTAGATAAACAGATTAAAGAAATTTCTGATGGACTCATAGGAAGTGACACTATTATGTTCTGTTTGGAGTAGGTGTGGTCATGTTGGAGGAAGTATGCCAGTGGGTGTTGGCTCTGAGGTCTCACTTCCTTTCTGCTGCCTGCCAACCCAGTTGCAGAACTCTCAGCTACTTCACAAGGACTATGTCTTTTTGTATATTTCTCTACTTCTTGCCATGATGACAATGAACTAAATACCTAAACTTTAAGAAAGCCTCAATTAAATGTTTCCTCAAAAGTTCTGCCTTTGTAATGGAGAGTCTATTCAAGGCAATATAAACCCTAAGAATGAATACACATGAATACACACACATACACACACACACACATAAATACCACCAAACACACACACACACACACACACACACACACACAGAGTAATTAGTTGGCACATTATCAAATGTTTATTTTCTTCTCAGTGCAAGTAGCTGGCCAAGAGCTGCCTCTCAAAGGAAGAATTTCTGCAGATGACAGTAAGGCCTTTCTCCAAAATCTCAAGGGACCCCATTGTGATTCACATATGAAGCCTTTTCAAGACTCTCACCAGCATCCCAATCTGTGAAAATCATCTCAAATTCTTTTGATACAATAGCCTAAGTAGTCAGAACAAAATGAAATGCAGTAAGGATCCAATGAATAACCTAGCCCTGTTCTGGGTCCCATTCAACATATTAGCTTTGCAAATAACTGGGAATATGGGCAAGCATAACACACCCAGGTAAGTAATATGCTGCTGCAAAAATCCAATCAAGTCCATTAAATAATTTTGTACTTCCCCACTGGTGGAAGGGACCTAGTTTAATGGCTTATTGTTTACCTTAAAATGAATACCTCCACATGACACATAACACTGGTTAATTGAAATTTCAATGCAGTGGGAGATTATTGTATCAAAAGTCTAGACTGATTATTTCTTTTTACTCACTTATTTCTTCAAAGAAGCTGAAAGCCATCAACATAGAGAGACAACATAATACCTTGTGGAAGAGGAAATTAACCAAGGTTGAATTACAACTATGGAACAGTGCTAGATAATTAATAGAACCCCAAAATAGAACTGTGAGACTGCATTGCTGGTGCCAGCTTTTGGTGGTCCTTATGAAAGGTTACTAAAATAGCATTTTTAAGATCAACATCTGTATATTAGTTAGCAGGAGATGTATCAATCTACTTGAATAAAACCCACATCTAAAACAGCAGTTGCAAATGTAGTAATTACTTAACTTTTTCATCTTCATCTTTTATACTCTATGATTCATTCATCTTCTTCACTATCCAAATAGAAGAAAAAAAGATAGATGTGTTGGGAAGCACCATCCCTGTTGCTTTCACATTCCTTATGGTGATATTAATTTCTTTAATACATACTGAGGATTTGATAGCCCTCACTACACAGATCACAGAACTAATGGAGGAAACTGCACACTTCTAGTATATTTCTCAATTATGGATGCTGGTACTGGAGAAATAATCAACCCATGTGTTCAGCAACACACTGTACCAAAAGTGAGTAGGATTTATGACAGAATTCCATCCATAAGCTATATCCCATAAGCCTCTCCTTTATTTTGATTGCTGCAATTCTTTTGGGGACTCCAGGAATTAGCATCAAACACAAACATTACTTATCAGGCCCTAAAATGTCTGATTATTTTATGGCCTCCATGTATAAATACTCTAGTGAATGACTGTGTGCCCCACTGTAAAAAGATGAAAGAAAGGTTTACTAGTTATAAATCTTTAAACTTTCTTAAGTATGGAAATTAGAAATTCTCTGTTCTTAAGATCCAAAGTAGCCTTTCTTTTATTTGTTCTAGAGGTGGTTTTTTGTTTTGTTTTGTTTGGGTGGAGTGGTTTTTGTTTGTTTTGGAAGAGTTTAAACAACTGAGTGGCTTTTAATCTATTTTGTTTCAGGAAACAACATTATTAATTAGCTAGTATACAGTGTTCATAGATGTCTGGTCATTATAAGCATTATTTTCCTGAGCTGCTTATTGTGTTAACTATACTAACCTTGGCATTGGGGAGTTAGTGTTTCCAAGTAATCCCTGGAGTCTAATTAAACCAACTATATTTCATTTATCTAATTGACTCGGTGCATCTTCCTCTCTAAGATCTAGCTCATAGAAAACAGTTTTTCTACCCCTCTCACTATTTTGTAATACTTTTGTAATCTTAGTGAAAGTTGTGTCTTCTGGGACTTTTCATTATTGAGGATTTGATGTTAAACATTGACTCACTATAGCATTCTAATTTGTCTGATCCTCAATATCCGTTTATTAGCACTAAGTCAAGGAGCATTATGCAAGTCCATCTCTTCATTATTAGACTATTTATCATAAATATTTCAACAAACCAATCACACAAATTCTTGGCAACTTTATAAACTGTGTAAGCTTTCATATTAAACTGAGAATTTCTGCTCAGTAGGCCAATATACATAAATCCTGTTTATTCAGGTTTATGTCCCTTAAAAGACTATCACACACCCTTAAAATTTATGCACACACATATTCCCTAGACTTCTGCTTGGAAGAGTTAAAAACCCATTGCTAGTTAGTGATGTAGTACTCACATTGACCACCGTTTCTTCTATTGTCCTGCCTCAGCTTTGGGTGTATATATAAATTTAGATGCAATGACAGAGGGTTCCTTGGAGACATCAGAATTGTGTTGTCTGACATTGCCATTTGGCAAATAATTTCCTTCTCTACTGGCAAGACCTTATTAATTCCCTGAGATAAGGATACAGTGGTCAGTGATACAGGGACTGATGGTAGGGTGCGGTGCATCACCCATTAATGGTAAAGAGACAATTACTTCAGGTGGAGTAAGTCCACCAAAATCTGAGTGTTCAGTTCTCTTAACATCCTTAGGGTCTCCTAATCTCCATCCGAAGTTGTGAGATCCAATTATTTTCTAAGCAATGCCCACATCTTCAGGGCTGGAAATTAGATTTGCCCAGTAATTCAGCTAATCATGTAAAAATTTAGCTTTTTATTGTAATGTTATTTACCACCAAGAAAAATACTGTTTTAAAGATTATTGACCCATTTTAGGTGGCCTTATCCTCAGAGACAGCTCTTCAGTGATTCTGAGAATGAATCTGGGAGATGGGATCTGAAGTTCTGCCATGTTACAGCATATATACAAGTGGTATACTTAGTTTGAATGAACAACAGCAAAATGTATCTTCATACATTGTACCATCACACTGTAAAGCACTCAAAAGAAGCTGAGAATACATTTCCATGCATCTATTTAAGGGAATGCATGTGAATGTGAACAAGTGTGCACATATGTACACAAATAGTTACTCATGTGTGAGTATATTGCCAACAATTAGTTCCACATGGACTTAAATTAATGAGAAATGCCTACTTTGCCAATTCAGCACTCACAATTTTAAATTTTGAGGTTACAAAGACATGATTGCTGGGAATATGTTGTACATCACAGTGAGTACTACACTAAATGATATCACAGGTAATGCAAAAGAGCGATGCATTGTAATAAAGAAAATACAGTACATTCGGCAGGTATTTGGGGAAGAGATGACTGATCATTTACCTAGTTCTCTGAAAAGTCTTTTTTGCAAAAGTTAGTGGCAAAATTAAGGACTTTTAATGGAAAATAAGGCTGCCTTTTATGTGATTTCAAAATAGGATCACGAAACTCCTACTAACTTACTGATAACTGTAGCCATACATCTACAAATGCTTGATAATCAAGTAAACTAAATAATAAAACAGTTTCTGTCTCTTCGTCATTGTCTCATTATCTCTGCCCCTGTGTTTAATGTGCATGCATACATACATAGGTAACTATTGACATCAAATGGTGTGGAAACATGAACATTGCCCTTGAAACTGACAAGATCTGCTCAGAGTCTCAGCATCTTTACAGTCTATTTGGTCTATCTTGTATAAAACAAGAACTCAAACACTTAGTAGTTTATATTCCTTTTATATTTCCCCTTTGACCAAGTAGCACTTACTTCCCTAACTACTATAACCGACCCCTCCCCCACACACAAACATACACTGTTTCTTCCTTCTAGACTATCCTTATTTGATAATGTCCTTATTGGCCATGTTAAAACCCATTTCCTTAAACTTCTCTAAAATTCTCAAGTAAATCACCCTACAATATAAGCAATAAATGTATAAAATCTTGGTACATAGCTGCAAATGGAAGATGTTCCTATGAAGACAAACACATTCAGAGTTTGACAAGGAGCCTCCTTGATGCAAAAAAATTCTTTGATAAAAATACAACACCCCTTCATGATAGAAGTCTTAGAGAGATTAGGGATGCTAGAAATATACTGAAATATTATAAAAGCAACATACAGCAAGCTGGCAACCAACATCAAATTAAATGAAGAGAAATATAAAGCAATTGCACTTAAATCAGAAACACAAAGTTGTTGACTCTCACCATGTCTATTCAATACAGTACTTGAAGTTCTATCTAGAGCAATAAGACAAAACAAGATCAAGTGGATAAATGTTGGAAAAGAAGTCAAAGTATTGCTATTTGGAGATGACATGGTAGTATAGACAAGCAACTCCAAAAATTCTAAGAAGGAAATCCTATAGCTGATAAGCATCTTTAGTGAGGTGATTGGATACAACATTAACATAAAAATGAGTAGTCTTTATATATACATATTAAAAAAGGGCTGAGAAAGAAATCAGGGATACAACAATCTTCACAATAGCCACAAACACTATCAAGTATCTTGGGATAATTGTTATCAATCAAATGAAAGAGCTCAATGACAAGAACAGCAAGTCATTGAAGAAAATATGAGAAGATGGAAAGATCTCCCAAGTTCTTGGATCTAATTTTTAAAAATGCATTACACATCTTAACAGAGAATTCTCACCAGAAGAATTTCAAATGCCTGAGATACACCTAAAGAAATGTTCAATATCCTTAACCACTGAGGAATTACAAATCAAAAACACCCTGAGATTCTACCTTATACCTTCAGAATGGATAAGTGCAAAAGCAATAATGACCATTTAGGCTGGAACAGATATGGAGCAAGTGTAACACTTCTCCACTGCTGATGGAAGCACAAAATTGTATAACCAATATGGAAATCATAATGGCTGTTCTCAGAAAATTAGAATCTACCTCAAGACCTAGATATTCCACCATTGGGCATTTACCCAAGGGATGCTTAATCATACCACACAGACACTTACTCAACTCTGTTCATAGCAGCTTTATTTATAATAGCCACAACTTGGAAACAAACTGGATGATCTCTGTGCAATTCCCTAGTGCCAGATTTCTCTTTAAGCTTCTAGTGGATCCATCTATTGATGTCTGTTTTCTTGATCTTCTCTATTCCTCTCCCCACTCAATCTTCCTGATCTCTCATGTTCTCCCCCTTTCCTCTTCTCCCATTCTCTTTATTCTTCCCTCCCCCTACCCCACACTCCCCATTTTTTTCAGGGGCTCTTGTCTTTTCTGCTTCACTGGAGGACTGTATATGTCTGTCTTATGGTCCACCTTGTTTCCTAGATTCTCTGGAGGTATGTGTTGTACATTGGTAATCCTTTTCTCTATGTCTAGTACACATGTATAAGTGAGTACATACTGTGTTTTCTTTATGTGACCGGATTACCTCACTTAAGATGGCTTGTTCTAGTTGCATGCATTTGCCTGCAAATTTCAAGATTCCATTGTTTTTATCTGCTGAGTAGTACTCCATCGTGTAAATGTACCACTTTTTCTCTATCCACTCTTCAGTTAAGGGGCATCTAGGTTACTTCCATGTTCTGGCTCTTACAAATAATGCTGCTATAAACATAGTTGAACTGATGTCCTTGTTGTATGAAGTGCATCCTTAGGGTATATGCCTAAGGGTAGTTTTGCTGTATCTTGAGGTAGATTGGTTCCCATTTTCCAGGAGAAACCAACATACAAATTTCCAAAATGGCTCTACATGTTTGCATTCCCATCCCCTTTCTCAATATCATCTCTACAATTAACTGCCATTGTTGTTTTAGATTTTAGCCATTCTGCCAGGTACAAAATGCCATCTCAGAGTTGTTTTGATTTGCATTTCCCTGATGTTTTACAGTTTCTTCAGTGTCTTTCAGCTATTTTAAATTCCTCTTTTGAGAATTCTCTGTTTAGTTCTGTACCTAATTTTTAGTTGAATTATTTGGTATTTTGCTGACTAACTTCTTGAGTTCTTTGCATATTTTTGAAATCAGTCCTCTGTCAGATGTGGGGCTGGTGAAGAACTTTTCCCATTCTGTTGGCTGCCATTTAGTCTTGTTCACTGCGTCTTTTGTCTTACAGAAGCTTCTCAGTTTCTAGAGCTCCCATTTATTAAATGTCAATCTCAATGTCTGTGCTACTGGTGTTATGTTCAGGAAGTGGTCTCCTGTGCCGATTCATTCTAGGATACCTCCCAAGTTCTCTTCTAAGAGGATCAGTGTGGCTGGATTTACATTGAGGTCTTTGATCCATTTAGACTTAAGTTTTGTGCATGGTAACAGATCTATCTGCAATCTTCTACAAGTCCACATCCAGTTATGGTAGCACCATTTGTTGAAGACACTTTCCTTTTTCCATTGTATAATTTCAGCTTCTTTGTCAATGATCATGTGTTCATAGGTGTATAGGTAAATATCAGGGTCTTTGATTTGATTCCTGTTAAGTGAAGCTTTTTTCTTTGCTAGCCACTTTGGTTTATCCCCCAGCAGCCGCCTGGGCTCTGCCACATTCTAGTCCCCAAATAATCACACAAGACGCTGTATTAATTATGAAGCTGTTGGCCTTGCTTATTTCTTACTGGCTAGCTCTGACTTAAGTAGTTACCTCATAATTGTTAACCTAAGTATGTCTCTTACCGGAGAAGTTTCCGGGTTCCTACCCGGCGTTACATGTCGACTCTCCTGTGTTTCTCCTACCCAGAATCCTCCTGGATTCCTAGCCCCACCTATCTAGATTCCTATTGGCCAGCAGCACTTTATTGACAAATGCACAGGCAAATAACAGGACTTCCCCAACAGATTCCTTTGGTCTACCTGTCTGTTTTGGTGCCAATACCAAGCTGTTTTCATTAGTATAGCTCTATAGTAGACCTTGAAGTCAGGGATGGTGATGCCTCCTGAATTTCCTATATTATACAGGGTTGTTTTGGCTATCCTGGGTCTTTTGTTTTTACATATAAAGTTCCTTTTCAAGGTCTGTGAAGATTTGTGCTGGAATTTTGATAGGGATTGCATTCAATCTGTATATTGCTTTTAGTAAGATTGTCATGTTTACTATGTTGATCCTATCTATCTAAGAGCATGGAAGATCGTTCCATTTTCTGGTGTCTAATTTATTTCTTTAGTGACTCAAAGTTTTCCTAATCCTTACCAAATAGTTCCAATATGTGGAGATTTAGCATTAAAATGTATGAACACATGGATATCCCTTGTTTCCAAACCACCACAAAATAAGCTCCTAACATTTCTTCCATGCCACTTTTATTAGTAACTTAACTTTTTGTATGCATCAGTGTTAAATCAGTGGACTAAGCATAATTTTTATTAAAAGTAGTATCACCCATTAACTATATTTACACAGTACATGTGGGCTTTTAACAGTACAATAGAATGACTCACATTAGAAATGTACAAGTTGGAGAAACTTTTGTTCCTCTATCATTAATGTAGAACTGAAGAATTCTGTTTAAATTATTACTAGTAAATGAGAGTTGGAATTTGAACCTCAATTTGTATAGCACCAGTCTACACTGTTGGACAAAAAATGTCAGACTTTTTTTCCTCAGCAAGTGCAATTTCTTGCTACTTTTCAAATTCCTCTATTTTTTCTACTCTTGGAAAAATAAAGAAAATTAAAACTTCAGCAACAAAAAAGAAAATTAAAGTAACCATAAATAAATAGATACACCAGTCTTTACAACCTCAGATTTTTTAATTCCTCCCTCCTCACAGTGAATAATTTGTTGCAAAGTTTTTGTCAAATCTACTTTAAATGATCAATTATTAGTGTCTCCTCTTTTCTATCTGTACTTCCAGCATCTTTCTGGAATTCTCCTTCTCCTTTACTGGACTCCCTTCAAAACTATTTTAATCTTTGTTTCCCTTTCCTTTCATCCTTATTTCATGTTAGGTTCTGCAATCACACTATTACTGAAGATGGGAAATAAGAAATACAAGAATATCTAGAACCATTTATCCCTGCATCCATTATTAGTGCTCTATTTTCTCTAGGCCTTCCCGAAGGCTCCATCAATGCAAGGAAGTCTCTTGTAAAGAGTAGGTTGTATATTGTTTTCACCAGCAACTCTTAAGCATCTAGGTACTTACCTTTGACAATAGACTTTCTGGCAAGTTACGTTTCAGGACAATGTGGCAGATACTTCTTTTCTATAATATTTCTTCATTGCATGCCTTGCTCCACAGAATTACTTGTCATTACCTGTGTAGACCCTATCTCCATGTCCTTGCTCTTCGTGTTCCTTCTCTCTGAGTATACTCTTTTAAAGTCTTTTTTTAGACAGTCTCATCCTCCATAGTCTGACTTAAAGGCTACTCACTTAGAGTTTTCCATAATATGCTAATTTATGTTATGCTCTTTTTTCTATGTTTGCCTCTAGCTACCATTTGCCTCTAAGAGTAATGATAACCTGTCTTGAATTGGAATGACTATTTGTATTCATAATGTTAGTATCTCAGGAGGAGTCACCATGTCCAAGCTATCATTTACAACTGGATAATTGTCAGGATTATGTTAGGAATTCAGGGTTTCAAGTAAAATATTAATACTGTCTGCAGTTAAAGTATGTATTCAATGTCAGGGAAACTCCTTTAATATAGTCACAAAGTATATAGAAATGGAATAAGAAGCTGTCAGTGAAAATATCTTGTGATTCTAAGTGTTTCTGTATTCTAAGCGGTCATGTGCCCTCAAATTTGCCTGTGGACATTCTAAGCTGCATAGGAGACAAGAGCAGTCTCTATTTCACAGCTGAAAATTAACAAATGGCTTAAATATGGTGATAATGTGCACTTTGAACAAGGATCCTCTAAGGAGTTAGTTGCCTATAACACAAGGAAGAGTAACTGACAAGTATTGGAAAGTCTAGTGGTTGGGAAAGGTACTTATTTGTATAGGGTCTGCTCTGTGTTAGCTATCTGAGGATGTGGACTAATGGCAATGCCTCTTATTTGATGTAATACAGCTAAAACCTCATACAATTTCTCTCCCCCATATAACGGACTTGTTATTTATCACTTGCAGAACAAATGTATGAATAATGCAGATGAGGAAGAGAAAAGAAAAACTTTTAAAAATTCTTGAAGTTCCTACTTAGGCAGGTACTAATTTGATAGTTATTATATACAGCTAGTTAACATAGTCTATGCTATAATCAAACAGGATATTCCAGATGATCAAAATAAAATGAAACCTAATAATAATGTGAATCCATTGACTTTAAAGGATTGGAATTTTTAGAAACTGGCACTATATAACATGCAATACAAGTCCACAGGCTATAAACCAACACCAAACACATGAAGATCTTCATCCCACTAGGTTTTCACAAGCAGAAACACACATTCAATGTGCTTCTACCACATGTCAGTCATGAATATGCTTATTGACAGGGTGCTGTGGGGTTTCCTACTCTCGATTCAACTCTCAGAGCTGTGCCTTCCAGCAATCTCCATTCTCTCAACATCAATTATAGTTTTTAGCTGTAAGAAATTTGAAATACACCTCAATGGTAGAAAGTAGAAATGGCATAGTAGATCTAGTTTAAAATTTTTATTTATTAATAATTTTTGGATGAATGTAATGCACACCAATAACTGCAACATAGAATATCACTATTCTGAACCGCACTTCCAAGTCAATAATGTTGCTTATTTCTGTTCACACCATACACTTCTTATTCTACAACCCTCTTCCATGCTGTCTTTCCTATGCTCTTATATGATAACTGAAATTTCTTTAAAGCACCTTATATATATATATATATATTTCTTTTATCATTTTTTCTTTTAATTTTAAATAGCTTGTTTTACATGTCAATCCCAGTTCCCTCTCCCTTCCCTCCTCCCGCACTCCCCTTCCCCCCCAACCTCCCACCCAATTGCCAATTCCTTCCACATAGGGGATATCTAGAGTCTGTCATTTTACTCCGGGTAGGGTCCAGGCACTCTCCTAAGAGTCCAGGCTGAGAGAGCATCCCTCTTTGTGCTATGGGCACATGATGACTGTTAGTATTCTAGGGATAGACACTGATCCACTGCTCAGGGCCCCATAGGTTGCACAGGCCTTCTCGCTGACACTCACATTTGGGGGGTCTAGATCAGTCCCATGCTGGCCTCCCCACTGTCGCTCTGGGGTCTAAGAGCTCTCCCCTGTTCAGATCAGCTGTCCCTGCTGGTTTTGCCAGCCCATCCTTTGCCAATTTGCTCATCACTCCTCTCTCTCTCTGTCACTGGGTTCCTTGGGTTCAGTTCAGTGCTTAATTGTGTATTTGCCTCTGCTTCCATCAGTCACTGGATGAAGGTTCCTGGATGGTTATAGACATCAAGTTCATTATCAGGAATGGGCATTCGAGGTGGTCTCTCCACAATTGCTTAGCTTGCCAATTGGTGTTATCCCTTTAGATCACTAGAGGTCACTCTGGTGCCTGATCTGTCTTCTCACCTACGATTCCCTCTTCCCCCTATTCTACCCCTACCCACTCAACTTCCTATTCCCCCATGACCTACTCTCTCTTCCTCTTCTCCCCCTCTCTTCTTACCAGTTCCCACTCCCTCTCACCCCTTGCCGTGTTCCCTATCCATTCAGAGGCTCTTGTCTCAATCCTCTTCTCTTGGGTACTATGCATATATGCATATCTTTTAGTTTCTTTTTTATCTATGTCATGCTATTTGGATTCTGTTATTTGGGATTCTTTTAAGCCTCACATGTTACTAGTACCTATATATTTCTTAGTATTCCATGGCTATTCCCTTAATTATATACTTTATTTTGTCAGAAGAAACACATGAACAAATTTGTCATTGATATCTAAAAATATATCTCCCATACAGAAAGAATGTGTGTAAATAAGTGTAAAGTCTTTTAATAGGTTTAATATTTCTTTGTTATTTCATACTTTACCGCTTTCCACCTAACATCTGGAATTGAGATCATTTCATTTCTCAGGCATCCATTAAAACTGAGAGAACAAAACCTGCAGTAATTATACAGTACAAAGAAAGTGGAAATTATTCCAAGACCACAGAATCATGTTTTGTTCAGGGTCCTGGATCTCTCATTTTTTTCAGAAACAGTAGGCTTATCAATTTATTCCTGAGAAGAATTCCATGGTATAAGGATACTCCAATTAAAAAATATGATGTTTCTATTGCTTCTCTTTGTCAAGTCCCTTGTTAAAATGTATGTGATAACAATGCTGTCTGAAGAGTTCCAACTGATCCAAATGCCACATGAAATCTTCCTCACTTGACTGTTGGCTATAAAAGCACACCTCCCAATATTCTGGTTTCTATGCCAAGATAGATTCTATACATTCTTCACAAGTGTCTCAACTGGTGCATCTACCTTATCATGCCCAACATCCACACTCCTCACCCTAAAGACACAAAACCAAATTTCCGAATTGAACCAGGATGTAGTTCCACATGCCAGACATCCTCCAAATATCACTCAACCTAAATCTATATTCAATACTTGTACTAAACCCAGCCCATGGATCTGTATTTTGTCCTCACCTTCATAACTAACAAGAGAAGGACACATGTCCCGATTTCATTACCAAAATACAAGCAGTATGATAGAACAAGTTGACTCATCACAATTACTAGCTCTAAAGCAATGTCCAACCATAAACCACAGGACACAGAACTTAAAAGAGTAATCATAAACTTCAAAAAAGAATCAAAGGAGCTTCAAAAAACATGGAAAGAAAGAGCTAAGTGAACTTAAAGAGAATAAACTCACAGATGATAAAGATGAATGTGAGTGATATCCATTAAGAAATAAATATAAGGCTGTGGGAAATGACAGCGACATTCCAGAATTTTAAGATTAAATTTGAATGAGATAGAAACATTGAAGAAAAATGAAACTAAAATGAACGGAGTTAAAAAAATCCAATTAGAAAACAAAAGAAAAGGACTCATTAGTTGAATAAATCAAGTAGAAGACAGATTATCAAGAAGTGGAGATAATGTAGAGGAGCTTGAAAAAATAAACAAAGAATATATGTATACATATATATACATATATATATATATACTATGTACAAAACAAAGTGTTGAAGTTACATATGTCAGAAAAACAGCTGATTTCTCAATGGAAACTTTAAAAGAAGCAAAAGACATAAGAGCCTGGTTCAATTATTCCAAGTCCTCAAACACCACAACTGACACCTGCCACAGTTGAAATAGGAGATAGATGGGTAGACTAGACAGATATATGATAGATGATTGTTTCCATGATAAAAGCAGGCTTTACACTATATTCAACAGATCAAACCTACGTAAACCACACACAAAAAGCAATACTTCAGGCTGAAGAGAGGAATGTGCATGGCAGAGAGACTACTGAGAGAAAACAAATGAAGTTGTAATTACTGAGACACAAAGTGTTGTTAATTAGGCAACCCAGGCCAGCATGATGGACAGAACACAAGCTATAGAGAGCATGTTAACCATAGTTTGTTGTAGCAAGACTGAAAGGGGGAGACAGACATGAGAGAGAAAGTAAGTTAGGGGAGAAAATGAGATGAGAGGGGATGAGAGAGCATAAGTGGGCAGGGGTCTGTCTTTTAAAGGGGTCCTTTGCACCTGTGTGCAGACTGATTCTCATGGAACTCTGCTGCCTGAGTGCATTCTGTCAGGACAGGGCAGTGTAACACCTGAACTTTTCACAAAATACCACTGAGAACACAAACAACACCATTAAAATTAACAGCACAATGACTTCAAGAAACACATGTCTTCAAATAATAATCTTAAGAATTTGTATACTCAGTTTTCTAGTCAAAAGATACAATCTGGCTAGCAGAAGTGATCAAGAAACAAAATCTACTGTCTACAAGAAGCACATTTTAGACTTAAAGATAGGCACTGCCTTAGAGTGACAGGGTAGACAAAAGCACTCCTTTCAAACAGAACAGGAAGCAAGCAGGTGTCACTGTCTTAATATTTGACAAAGTAAACATTACGTTTAAAATAAACAGAAGAGACAAAGGACAATTCATTCAAATCAAGAGAATAATCAAGCAAGAAGACATTAGTATATTGAAATACAGGCACCCAACTCTGTTGCATCCAATTTCATTAAAAAATATAATAATAAAACTAAAGATATTGGTTAATGTCAACCCTCAAACAGTAGATAATTTCAATAGTCTGCTTTCCCCAATTGCTGACAAAAACTAAATAGAGAAACATCAGAATTTAGTGACATCCTTATTTAAATTCATTTAAGAGGTTAGGTGGTTTGAATGTGAATGGCCACCACAGGTATATACATTTAAACACTTGGTCCCCAGGTGTTTAAAATATTTGGGAAAGATTAGAAAGTGTGGTCTTGTGGGAAGTTGAAAGGTGGTCCTGATAATCCTCTCCACCTATGCAGCAATCCAAATCAGACCAAAACAAACTGAATTGGAAAATGCCCAGGTTTAGTGGTTACAATGATAAAGAATGGATTTCTCTCCCCACCCTGCCCACAGGAAATGAGAAAGAGAGACTTAAAATCACACATCTATTTTCTGGGGGCCTGTATAAATACCGGGTGGGAGTAGACTTGGGAATCTCATGGGGAGGGATCATCATTGAGCATGATTTTCAAGATGCAGCTGGGATTGGAGAGAGATAGGGAGGGGACTTGGGATGGAACTTCAACACAGTATTCTAGACTCTTTGGATATATGGATGCCAAGGGCTGGAGTGAAGCTTCTATCATAACAGAGGTGTATTACTGGGGATTAGATTGGGAGCTTTCAAAAGACTTCCATCATTTTACATATTATCTCTCTCTCTCTCTCTCTCTCTCTCTCTCTCTCTCTGTTTGTCTGTCTCTGTGTGTGTATGTATGTATGTGTGTGTTTGTGTGTGAGTGAGTGGATTTTTGTGTCTGTCAATCTTTCTGTTTCCTACTTGCAAATCAAGCTGTAAGTTGTCACCTTTTCCTTCTACTAATTTTTTTTCTGCCATCATAGATTACTTCCCTCTGAAACTTAATTACCCTGGTTATACTGATTTACTGCATCAATAGAAAAGTAACCAAGACAGTAGATGTGTGCAGAATATTGTATCCAAACAAAAAAGTATACATATCCTTCACAGTAGCACAAAGTAGACACACACACACACACACAATCACACAGACATGTTACTAAATTCAAAAATATTGAAATAATGCCCTCAATTCTCTCTGGCCATAATGCAATGAGACTTCAAATTGACAGCAAACAAATATCTAGAAATTACACAAACATATGGACATAAATCACTCATTTCTGAACGATGAATGAATGAAAAAATCAAGAAAGAAATAAAAAAGTTTCCTGGAATTAAATGAAAATGAAAACACAACAAAATGTCTAGAAGATATCAAAGGCAATCTTCCAAGTGAATTTATAGCTCTAACTGCCTCCATTAAAAGTCATAAAAATTACAAATAAATTACTGAAGATACAACAAAATATGTGGAAGAACAAGAATAAACCAAACACAAACCCAAATGATGGTAAGAAATAATAAAACTCAGAGCTGGAATTAATAAAAGAGAAATAAAGAAAACAGTGAAAAAAACCAATGGGTCTAATAGCTTGTTCTTTTAGAAGAAAAATGAGTGCATAGACCCTTAGTCTGATTAACTAAAAGAAAGTGGGGTTCCAAATAAAGAGAAACAGAAATGAGTAGTGAAAAATTATAATATATATCTATATTTAATAACTTAGAATATTATATGTAACACTTTTAATATCTGTACATTTAAAAGAAATGGCTGAATTTCCAGATCAAACCAAAGCTCCAAAATAAAAATAAAAATGAAAAACAACCCAAACAGACACTTAACAAATTCTGAGATTAAAAGAGTAGCAAGAAAAGACATTCCTGAATAGAGGGAGCCATTATAGGTTTAAAGAGAAATCTGGCACTAGGGAAATGTTCAAGGAGCCACAATGATGACCCCAACTAAGAATGTAAGCAATGGTGGAAAGGCTACCTTAAATGCCCTTCCTCTAAAATGAGATTAATGACTACTTTAAACGCCATCCTAGAGGCTGCACCTGTAGCTGATAGAAGCAGAAGCAGAGATCCACAGCTAAACACTAAGCTGAACTCCTGGATTCCAGTTGTAGAGAGAGATGAATGATGAGCAAAGGGGTCAAGACCAAGCTGGAGAAACCCAGGGAAACAGCTGACATGAACAAGTGGGAGCACATGGACACCAGTCTGACAGCTTGGGAAGCAGCATAGGTCTGAACCAGGCCCCCTGAACATTAGTGTCAGTTGGGAGACTAGGGTGTCTATGGGACTTCTGTTAGTGGAACCAGTATATATCCCCAGTGCAAGGACTTTGGGAGACCATGTGACAGCCTTTGATGATCCCCCATGAGAGTCCTCATTCTCCCTGGTGGGTGTTTGGAGATCAGAAGGGGGATGATGGAGGGATTGGAAGACCAGGAGGTAGAGGAACATGGGCTCAGTATGTAAAATAAGATTGTTTTTAAAATAAATATTAAAAAGACAATAGCAAAACTCCTTACAACTAAAATGGGTACAGCCCAGATGTATTCATAATTCTGGAAGACATTCAAGGAATATATGCAGAAATCTCTTCTTAAATTATTCCACAAAGTAAAAGAGCAGGAAACAGAGGGAATGCTCCCAAACTCCTTCTAGAAGCCAGTATTGCACTAATAACAAAACCAGGTAAAGACACAACAAATAAAAAGCATGCTAACCTGTTGAATATATATTCAAAATTGCTCAATAAAGTACTTGCAAAGTGTACAATGTTATATGTTAAAACAAATTATTCATCATGAACAAGTTGGATTTGTCTTGTAGATGCAGCAATAGTTCAACATATGTGAGTCAATAAATTAATGACATAAATTGACTTAAAGACACATACCATATGATTCTGTAAATAGTTACAGGAAAAAATCTTTAACAAAATTAAATGTCTTCATAGTAAATGTACTAGAGAGGTTAGCAATAGGTGAAACATACCTCAATATAATAATACATCTAGGAGAAACCTGCAGTCAACTTCATTCAAATGGATAAAAAAATCTTGAAGCACTCCTAATGAAATTCAGGACAAGACAGGTTGCCCACTGTCCTCACTTCTTTTTGTATTATGTTCAAAGCATTATGTGTAGCATTAAGAAAAGGGAAGGAAATTAAAGAGCTACAGATAAGAAAAGAAGAAAATATTTTTCCTATTTGCAGAATATATGATATTATGCCTAAGAGATATTGGAAAAATAATCAGAAAAACTATCAAAATAAGCAACAATTTCAGCAATGTGATATGATATAGAATCACTTTGCACAAATCAATAGTTTTCATAATATACACTGTCAACAAATATACAGACAATGAAAGTATGGACACACTGTTGTTCAAATAGCCCCAAAGAAAATGAAATATCTAGAAATAATAATAAACCAGGATGTGAAACAATGAAATTTCAAATCTCTGAAGAGATAAATACACTAAAAAATGGGAAGACATCCCATATGCATGAATTCATAGAATTAATGTTGTGAAAATGACTATTCTGGGCAAAGCATTTATACATTCTGTGAAATCACAAGGATAAACCTCATTTGTTTATGTACAATGACAACAACAACAAAAATCCAAAAAAACAAACAAACAGCAAACGAAAACTATCCTAAAATATGTATGCAAGGACAGAAGACCCAAAGTAACCAAAACATTCTTGAGTACAAGAAACAATTCTGGGGACACTACCATTAAGATTTCAAGATATTACAGAGCCATGGCAATAAAACAATATGATAGTTGTATTAAAAAGACACACAGACCAATGGAACAAAAATCAGATACTTGAATTCAAGTACTCATGGCTATCGCCATCTAATAGTCTATCTACAAAGATATTTAAAAAAACATACCTGGTGGGAGGAAACAGCATCTTTAACAAATAATGCTGAGGAAACTGTATGTCCAACATACAGAAAGAAGAAGTTATATCTGTATCCATCACCTTGCATTCTGACAACAAAAGATACCCTTAAATCTAAATAGAACAAAGATGTAAATGCAATACCCACAACACTGGAACTTCTAGAAAAAAAATGTAAGTACCTTACAGGATATAGTTTGGGGAAATAACTGTCTGAACAGGAATCCATTTGCTTACACTGATCAATATGCAGAGAACAAGAGACTGACTATGTGTATGCTGCCATCCCCAACTGACACACCACAATTTCCAAACCTAAGGCTCAGGAAAGCATGGGAAGAGACAGTAAGAAGAGACAGAATTGCTAGTGGCCATATCAGAGGAGCAGCAGGTGGCAATTGAAATCTGGGAAGTTGGCCCACCAGGAATCAAAACTCTGATCAATGTATCTATGATAGACAAGACACCAAGGGCAAGGGCGTTGGCTCCAGAATGTCTCTTGCTAATCCTGTGCCTTTGTGTTTTTTCTGCTGTCATTTTTTTTTCTAGTATCTGGCATGGAGTGAAAGGGTATGGGAAGAGCCCCACTGCCTTGAATGAAATGTGCATATTTCATGCAAATATCCAGTTTTTATTTTATTTTATTATTTTATTTTCCAGTTTAAATTTAGATAAGAAACAAGGATGCTTCACAAGTCAGTTCCAGGTCCCTCTCCCTTTCCCTCCCCTCCTCCCGTGCCCTCCCCCCAACCCCACCCCCATTATCCCCTCATTCCCCCAGGGAGGGTGAGGCCCTCCATGGGGGTGTCTATAGTCTGTCATTTCATATAGGGCAGGGCCTAGACCCTTCCCCATGAGTTCAGGGTGAGAGTGCACCTCACATTGTTCTATGGGAGTCCAAAGTCCATGTGTATACTTGGGATGGGTACTGATCTGCTGCCCAAGGCTCAATAGATTCCCTAGGCCTCCTCACTGACACCCAGATTCAGGGGTCTTGATCAGTCCCATGCTGGATTCCCAGGCTGATGCATGGGATTCAACAGTTAATCTTTGTCAGGTCATCTGTTTGTGGGGGTTAAACCAGCCCAGTCTTAATCCCTTTCTTGAGTTCAGCTCAGTACTTAACCGAGGGAGTCTGCCTCTTTTTCGATCAGCCACTAAATTAAGTTTCTGTTTCCCAGACTCTCTGGCCATAGGATTGTAGGCTGGCCCTCCACAGAACTATGTCTAAAATCCATATATGAGAGAGTACATGCCATGTTTCTCTTTTTGTGACTGGGTTACCTCACTCAGGATGGTTTCTTCTAGTGTCATCCATTTGCCTGCAAATCTCATGATTCCATTATTTTTTTCTGCTGAATAGTACTCCATGGTGTAGATGTACCACATTTTCTCTATCCACTATTCGGGTGAGGGACATCTAGGTTGCTTCCAAGTTCTGGCTATTACAAATAAAGCTGCTATGAACATAGTGGAACAGACATCTTTGTTGTATGAATGGGCATCTTTTGGATATATGCCTAAGAGTGGAGTTGCTGGGTCTTGTGGTAGGTTTATTCCCATTTTTCTGAGGAATCTCCATACTGATTTCCAAA
The DNA here is from genome assembly GCF_017639785.1 of Mesocricetus auratus. Classification (NCBI taxonomy): domain Eukaryota; kingdom Metazoa; phylum Chordata; class Mammalia; order Rodentia; family Cricetidae; genus Mesocricetus; species Mesocricetus auratus. The sequence goes on from NW_024429197.1 coordinate 64,353,993, forward strand.
GTGGCTGAACCAGTTGGCACTCCTACCAGCAATGGAGGAATGTCCCCCTTTCACCACATATTCTCCAGCATAAACTCTCATTGCTGTTTTTGATTTTAGCAATTCTGACAGGAGTGAGATGGTATCTCAGAGTTGTTTTAATTTGCATTTCCCGGATGGCTAAGGATGTTGAGCACTTTCTCAAGTGCCTCTCAGCCATTTTAGACTCCTCTATTGAAAACTCTCTATTTAGTTCTGCAGCCCACTTTTTAATTGGGTCCTTTGATGTTTTGGAGACTTGAATCTTGAGTTCTTTGTAGATTTTGGAGATCAAGCCTCTGTCAGATGTGGGATTGGTGAATATTTTTTCCCATTCTGTGGGCTGCCTTTTTGTCTTGCTGACTGTGTCCTTTGCCTTACAGAAGCTTCTCAGTTTCAGTAGGTCCCATTTATTAATTGTGGATCTCACTATCTGTGCTACTGGTGTTATGTTCAGGAAGCTGTCTCTTGTACCAATTCGTTCAAGGGTACCACCCACTTTCTCTTCTAAGAGGTTCAGTGTGGCTGGATTTATGTTGAGGTCTTTGATCCACTTGGACTTAAGTTTTGTGCATGGCAATAAACATGGATCGACCCGCATTCTTCTACATGCCAGTCTCCAGTTATGCCAGCAACATTTGTTGAAGATGCTTTCTTTATTCCATTGTATATTTTTAGCTTCTTTGTCAAAGATCAGATGATCATACGTGTGTGGGTTAATACCCGGGTTTTCAATTCGGTTCCATTGGTCTACCTGTCTATTTTTGTGCCAATACCAAGCTGTTTTCAGGACTATAGCTCTATAATAGAGCTTGAGGTCAGGGATATTGATGCCTCCGGACGTTGCCTTGTTGAACAGGCTTGTCTTGTTCTGGGTCTTTTGTTTTACCATATAAAGTTGAGAATTGTTCTTTCAAGGTCTGTGAAGAATTGTGCTGGGATTTTAATGGGGATTGAATGGAATCTGTAGATTGCTTTTGGCAGGATTGCCATTTTTACTACATTGATCCTACCTATCCAAGAGCATGGGAGATCTTTCCATTTTCTGAGGGCTTCTTTAATTTCTTTCTTTAAAGATTCAAAGTTCTTACGATACAGGTCTTTCACTTGTATGGTTAGCGTTACCCCAAGGTATTTTATGTTGTTTGTGGCAATTGTAAAGGGTGATGTTTCTCTGATTTCTTTTTCAGCCCTTTTATCATCTGTATATAGTAGGACTACTGATTTTCTTGAGTTGATCTTGTAGCCTGCCACTATGCTGAAGGTGTTAATCAGCTGTAAGAGTTCCCTGGTAGAGTTCTTTGGGTCATTGATGTAAACTATCATATCCTCTGCAAACAGTGAAAGTTTGACCTCTTCCTTCCCAATTTGTATCCCTTTGATCCATCTTTGTTGTCGTAGGGCAATAGCTAGAACTTCAAGTACCATGTTGAAAAGGTATGGAGAGAGTGGACAGCCTTGTTTTGTTCCTGATTTTAGAGGAATTGCGTTGAGTTACTGTCCATTTAGTTTGATGTTGGCTGTTGGTTTACTGTATATAGCTTTTATTATGTTTAAGTATGTCTCTGTTATCCCACACCTCTCCAAGACCTTCATCATGAAGGGGTGTTGGATTTTGTCAAAGGCTTTTTCAGCATCTAGTGAGATGATCATGTGATTTTTGTTTTTCAGCTTGTTTATATGGTGGATTACGTTGATGGATTTTCGTATGTTGAACCATCCTTGCATCCATGGGATGAAACCTATTTGATTGTGGTGAATGGTTGTTTTGATGTGTTCTTGGATCCGATTTGCCAGTATTTAATTGAGTATTTTTACATCAATGTTCATGAGGGATATTGGTCTGAAGTTCTCTTTCTTAGTTGTAGCTTTATGTGGCTTGGGGATCAAGGTTATTGAAGCCTCATAGAAAGAGTTTGGCAAAGACCCTTCTGCTTCTATTGTGTGGAACACTTTGAGAAGAATTGGTATAAGCTGTTCTTTGAATTTCTGGTAGAATTCTGCACTGAGGCCATCTGGACCTGGACTTTTTTTGGTTGGGAGATTTTGATGACAGCTTCTATTTCCATAGGGTTTATAGGTTTATTTAAATCGCTTATCTGTTCTTGATTTAGTTTTGGCAAATGATAGCTGTCCAGGAAGTCATCCATTTCCTTTAAATTTTTGAATTTTGTGGGGTACAGGTTTTCAAAGTATGACCTAATGATTCTCTGGATTTCCTCAGAGTCTGTTGTTATGTCCCCCTTTTCATTTCTGATTTTGTTAATTTGCGTGTTCACTCTCTGCTGTTTGGTAAGTTTAGACAAAGGTTTGTCTATCTTGATGATTTTCTCAAAGAACCAAATCTTTGTTGCATTGATTCTTTGTATTGTTTTCCTGGTTTCTACTTTATTGATTTCAGCCCTCAGTTTCATTATTTCCTGGCATCTACTCCTCCTGGGGGAGTTTGCTTCTTTGTGTTCTTGAGCTTTCAGCTGTGATGTTAATTCTCTGGTATAACTGTTCTCCTGTTTCTTCAAGTGAGCACTTAGTGCTATGAACTTCCCCCGTAGCACTGCTTTCAAAGTGTCCCATAGGTTTCGGTATGTTGTGTCTTCATTCTCATTGAATTCGAGGAAGACTTTAATTTCTTTTTTTATTTCCTCTTTGAACCAGGGATGTTGCAGTTGAACATTATTCAATTTCCATGAGTTTGTAGGTTTTCTGCAATTTGTGTTGTTGTTGAATTCTAATTTTAAAGCGTGGTGGTCTGATAAGATGCATGGAGTTATTCCAATTTTTTGTAGCTGCTGAGGTTTGATATGTTGCCAAGTATGTGGTCGATTTTTGAGAAGGTTCCATGTGGTGATGAGAAGAAGGTATATTCTTTTTTATGTGTATGAAATGTTCTATAGACATCTGTTAATCCCAGTTTGGTCATTACTTCTATTAGACCCTTTGCTTCTTTGTTGAGTTTCTGTCTGGTATTCCTGTCTAGAGGTGAGAGTGGTGTGTTGAAACCTCCACTATAACTGTGTGGGGCTTTAGAGGGATTTAAGTTCTAATAATGTTTCTTTAACGAATGTGAATGCCTTTGTATTTGGGGCATAGATGTTCAGGATAGACACTTCATCTTGGTGGGTTTCACCTGTGATGATTATGGAATGACTCCTTCATCTCTTTTGATTGATTTTATTTTAAAGTCCAGTTTGTTAGATATTAGGATTGCTACCCCTGCTAGTTTCTTGGGTACATTTGATTGAAAAATTTTTTCCCAACCTTTAACTCTCAGGTAATGTCTGTCTTTGAGGGTGAGGTTGTTTCTTTTATGCAGCAGAAGAAAGGGTTCTGTCTTCGAATCCATTCTGCTAGTCTGTGTCTTTTTATGGGTGAGTTAAGGCCATTAATATTGAGGGATATTAATGACCATTGATTACTCATCCTTCTTCGATTTGCAATGGTTGTTGTTGGTGGAATTATGTGTGGAATTTCACCCTTTGTTCTTTTGGCTGTTGGTAGAGAGGGTTTCTCTAATGCCTATGTTTTTCTGGTTGTAGTTAGCTTCCTTGGGTTGGAGTTTTCCTTCCAAAATTTTCTGTAGGGCTGGGTTAGTGGACACATATTGCTTGAATCTAGTTTTGTCATGGAAAATCTTGTTTACTCCGTCTATAGTGATTGAGAGCTTTGCTGGGTATAGTAGTCTGGGCTGGCATCCATGGTCTCTTAGTGTAGGTAGAATATCTATCCAGGACCTTCTGGCTTTCAGAGTTTCCATGGACAAATCAGGTGTAATTCTGATAGGTCTGCCTTTATATGTTACTTGACCTTTTTCCTTAGCTGCTCTTAATATTCTTTCTTTATTCTGTATGTTTGGGGTCTTGATTATTATGTGGTGAGGGGATTTTTTTGTGTCCCACTCTATTTGGTGTTCTGTAGGCTTCTTGTACCTTCATTGGCATGTCTTTCTTAAGGTTGGGAAAGTATTCTTCTATGATTTTGTTGAATATGCCTTCTGCCCCTTTGAGGTGGATTTCTTCTCCTTCTTCTATACCTATTATTCTTAGGTTTAGTATTTTCATGGTGTCCCATATTTTCTGGGTGTTTTGTGTTAAGGATTTGTTGGATTTAAGGTTTTCTTTGGTTGATAAATCCATTTCTCCTAGTGTATCTTCATCACTTGAGATTCTCTATTTCATCTCTTCTATTCTGTTGGTAATGCTTGTATCAGTAGTGCCTGACTGTTTGTCCAGCTTTTCTATTTTCTGCCTTTCTTCAGATTGTGTTTTGTTTAATGTCTCTATTTCAGTTCTCAACCCTTGCAGTGTTTTTATTGCTTCTTGAAATTTTCTGTTTATCTTTTCATCCATTTGTTGCCTTTTATGAATTTTTTGGTTTGTTCTTTCTTCCATTTCTTGCATTTTTTGGTTTACTTTTTGTTCCATTTCTCGCATTTTGTGCTTTGTTTCTTCTTCCATTTCCTGCCTTTTTTGGTTTGTTTCTTCTTCCATTTTTTCCATTTTTTGCTTTGCTTTTTCTACCATTTCTTACATTTTTTGCTTCATTTCTTCTTCCATTTCCTGCCTTTTTTGGTATGTTTCTTCTTTCAATTCTTACATTTTTTGCTTTGCATTTTCTACCATTTCTTGCATTTTTTGCTTCATTTCTTCTTCCATTTTCTGCCTTTTTTGGTTTGTTTTTTCTTCCAATTCTTGCATTTTTTGGTTTGTTTTTTCTTCCATTTCTTTGAGGGATTTTCCTATATCCTCTTTTAGGGCTTCTATCATTTACATGAAAGTGTTTTAAGGTCATTCTCTTCTGCTCCGTTCGCATTGGAATGTTGGGGTCTTGCTGGTGTGGAGTCTCTAGAATCTGGTGGGGTCATATTTGTTTTTCTATTTCTGAGTGTGTTTTTGTATTGTCTCTTTCCCATCTCTTCTTCTAGTGGGTGCAGAAAGAGCCCCTTACTGGTCTGGGGACCAGAGTTTCCTTTTGTGGGTGCTAGCAAGACCAATAATCTGGTGGTTCTTCTATTCCTTGTCCTTGTTCTGGTCCCATGGGTGGAGAAGAAGAACAGGAATCTGGGGCACTTAGCCTCCTACCTGGTCCCCTGGACCCTATGCTGTGTCCTGTTTTACCTGATCCGGAACAGCTACTCCCCTGGTCTCCCTGGCTCCTCTGGTTTCCTGGTCTCGTTGGTGGGAGAGAAGATCTGGAGTCTGGGGTGCTTGGCTCCCGCCGGGATTGGGAGCTCTGTGCAGTTCCCAGGCGATTTGCAGGCACTGGAACTCAGGCCGGGAAGCTGGCATGTTTACCTGATGCTGCCGGAGAAACAGCTGCTTCCCTGGACTCCCAGCCTCCTCTAGTTTCCTGGTCTCGTTGGTGGGAGAGAAGATCTGGAGTCTGGGGTGCTTGGCTCCCGCTGGGATTGGGAGCTCTGTGCAGTTCCCAGGCGATCTGCAGGTACTGGAACACAGGCCAGGAAGCCGGCCTGGTTACCTGATGCTGCTGGAGCAACAGCTGCTTCCGCAAATATCCAGTTTTATGGGAGAGTTTTAACAGTGAATTATTATGAAGATAATTTACTCTTAAGCTGTACTGTTTAAACTGGTGCTCCTTGCCCCTAATAAAACAAAGGCTGCAAAGGATAGAAAAATAGAACTAGCAAATTTCACATAGCAAGTGTCTCTTGAAGATAATAGAGACTGTGACTTACCTTGCAGCTTAAGAGAAACAATTGAGTCCCAGAAGCTAAGTTAGCTCAAGTTCTTTTAATTTTAATATGGAGAGATGTGTTCATTGGTTTCAGTGTGCTTCAAAGCTGAGACAAAATTTCAAAATGACAAGTTTAGATTAAGATATTGTCATTAATAGTTTTGAGGAGAAAAACTGAAGAAACAATCTATAGTTTAGAAAGGTACATAGTTGAGTGAGGGACTCATTGAGATCAGGGAACAAGAAGAAAGCAGCCTGGCTATTATTAGCCTTTCTTTTTAGGATGATGATTAATTCCTTGTGCCAATTTCTGCTCTCAGCTTCCTGATATAAACAACAGTTGATGAATGGGTATGCACCCTGAGGATTTAAAGTAGAGATTACTGATTGGTTTTCATATATAAAATTTTAGGCTTGTGGTTCTTTTAAATTTCTTTATAAGACTACATTTTGCGATAAGTAATAAAGTGATTGATCGTAATGGCAAAATGCAACCTGCCAGTAAAATAACTGATTGAGAAAAATGCCTTGCTTGCTTATAGTCTATTAATATGTAGCAAATTGCTTGGATATGAATGTATTGGGTTCTTGGTGTAATTTATTTTTTACATATAGTTTGTAGGATGTTCAATTATGTAAAGAAATAGGAAACAATCTTTACCTATATTCATTGTAATCATTCCTATGAAAAATAGGAGGTAACTACGTTGTAATATTTTGTATTTCCTGAATGAGGTTGTTGTTACATATAAGTTGTAAAGGTAAAATAAAGACATGAGAGAACAGAGAAAAAGATGCTAGAAAGACATTCAGTCTGTATGAATGTTTCTCTTTCTTTCCACTCCCAGAGAGTTAAATTTTGTTCGACTTTCACCAGCCCCAGAGAATTAAGTTTTACTTCCTCAGACAATCAGGTTGAGTGATTAGTCCGCTGACTCTGGCTCTTGTTTAATCTCTGAGCTAATAGGGGCTTTTTCTAATAGCAGTGATACACAGTGACTAAATAGCTAGAGAGGAACTGGAAATTAGCGAAATATTTCATCTCCTACAAATGTCAGAGACGGTACACACATGAAGTCTCATCAACATTGCTGACTATACAAGACCTTTAAAAGAACAGTACAACTAGACTTGAAAGGATTAATATACAAGAGGAAATGTTGGGATCTCAACCCTAACATAATTCTACAGGTGACTATTGAAAGCAATGAGTGGCACAAATTATCCTTTCCGTGGAAGAGTTACCCATATTGGTCATCTGATGGGAGAAGTCCTGTGTATATGTCAATAAAGCATTGTTGGCCAATAGGGAACCAAGATAGGTGGGACTAGGAGTCCAAGAGGACTTTGGGAAGGAGAAACACTGAGAGTCAAGATGTAACGGATGCCATGGGGTAGGAAGCCCAGAAACTTCTCTGGTAAGAGACATACTTAGATTAACAATTATGGGGTAATTACTTAAGTCAGAGCTAGCCAGTAAGAAACAAGCAAGGCCAACAGCTTGATAATTAATACAGCGTCTTGTGTGTTATTTGGGGACTACAATGCGGCAGTGCCCAGGCAACTGGCAGGTGATAAACCAAAGTGGCTAGCAAGGAAAAGCTTCCCTTTACATAATGGTGTCAGAAGTGGGATGATAAATTTCCATGTAGAATGACAAAATCTTTAAAGGAATATTAGAAACAGAAGAATGGAGAGAAGGACAGATTTTTGGTAGCAGCATTTTCTCAGGTGGGCTCTGTTTTGCTAGCAGCAAGCAGAGACTCGCAGCTTGCTTAAGGCAGTCATCCTGACTCAGCTTAAAACAAACAAACAAACAAACAAACAAACAAAACCCAGCAAGGTTCTCTTAAGAGGCTTTGCTAATGATTTAAAAGTTGTATATAGAGCTGGAAGTGGCAATGACCACATCTCCAAGCCGGCAGCTGGAGTCACGCTTATGCCTGCCATCTTGGAAAAAACGAGAGTTTAAAACAGCCGCGGGTTTAACAGATAAGACACATGGCCAGAAACATAAAGATTTACAGTAAATCTTGGATGAAGATTACAGTAAAGTCTTGGATGAAGAAAAATTTCTAAAGGTTTACATTGTGTTTAAAACTATACATAAGATTGAGAGAGAAAAAGAAACGACATAGCAGTAAATAGAGAAGCCGGCTGTGGTGGTGCACGTCGTAGGAATTGCTCCAGAGGCAGAGGCAGAGGCAGGCGAATTTCCAAAGAGAAACCTTGTCTCAGAGAAAAATAAATAAAAGTAAAAGAAATAAAGTAATAATAGATAAATAAATAAGCCACGTAAAGATGGAAAATACACACAAAGTCTGGATACTGTATGCTATTGTGTTTTTCAGTTTTTTGATTGCTCCGGAAGGAACAACTGCTAAAGTACACTTGATTATAAATGCTGCTGAATTAATTCAACTTACATCTTTTCAAAATGCCTTGACTTCAAAATTTAAGTATAAGGATATGTTACTCAGAAAAGGAGTTTTCATTTATGTTTCCACAGAACATAAAAAGCTGAGGATTTCTTCCAGGCTTCTGTGGTTTGACGAACCAAGACCCCCGGAAGCAGTGGACCAGATGTTCCAACAATTGAGACAGCTAAGATGATGGAGCTTTATAGACCCTGAAAATACTGACTTATACAAGTTTCTGAGTTTTGTCATGATCCCCATGGTATGAACAGTGCCCCCTTCCAGCATGAAGCAGTTTGGAATGAGCGACGTCCTAATTCCCATCTTGTTTATAAATCTTTGTTTTCATTTAAATGGGATTGTTTATAATTGGTTAATGATCACAACCAATCTCTTCTTAAAGGAAAAAGGGGATTATGGTATGGAAATGAGTACTTTGTATTGGTGTTTTTTCAATTATTGATGCAAATTCAAGGTCAATTTTGTGATGTTTATATTTCTCCTCTTGATTAAGTATTGTGCTTATACTGATATTTTAAAACATGATGCATACTTGAATACAGACTATAGATAGTTACTTATAACAGTCAGAACTTATAGTTAGGTAAATTAGATTTTCTAGATATACAGAGATATATTTGAGATAAGTAGTCTTCAAACCTTTCAAAGACCTTCAGAAAATGGCATTTAAAATGGTTTAGGGTTTTTCTTGACAATGAGAAATGTCTGCTCCTGGCAGCACCAATTTCAGCTGAGAGACAGATGGGCATCGAAGAAACTTGTTATGGAGTTTGCTTTCAACATGGCAAGATTAGCCATTTGGGCAAGAAACTGCTCTTGCCTAGATTGTTTGTCTGTTGCTGTAAAACTGGATATTCAGGATCCACAGGAAAGTGACAACTAAACAGTTGTTCAGGGTTCCTGCTTCATGGAAGAGTCTACGGGACTTTCTGCAGGACACAGAAAAATGACTGACAGACTGCTGATGCAGATGGACAGTTTGAAATTTCCTGCTTTGCTGAGAAGTCTTCCAGACACCTTGTGGCCTATGGGCTGAAGATGGATGCCCCAACGTTACAAAAGACCTTCAGGTGACTGTCCAGGTAGCAAGATGTGTCTGTCAATCCTAGTGTTTGTATATTATCCTTCTGTGGTCTTTGATAGAGTTGAAGGCAGGTATTTATAATTATAGTTCTCCTTAGCTATGACAAAAGATAAGCTACATATAGAACTTTGGACTCACAAGATTAGGATGGATGATATTCTCTTTCAATCTTGCTAAAACATTGTAACTGTTCTTACTTGATAACTGTTCTGTTATATATAATTTGACTATGTTAAAGTTAAGACCTTTCTTTTGGTTTAGACAGAAAAGAGGGGATGATGGGAGAAGTCCTGCGTATATGTCAATAAAGCATTGTTGGTCAATAGGGAACCAAGATAGGTGGGACTAGGAGTCCAAGAGGACTTTGGGAAGGAGAAACACTGAGAGTCCAGATGTAACGCCATGGGGTAGGAAGCCCAGAAACTTCTCTGGTAAGAGACATACTTAGATTAACAATTATGGGGTAATTACTTAAGTCAGAGCTAGCCTGTAAGAAACAAGCAAGGCCAACAGCTTGATATTTGGGGACTACAATGCAGCAGTGCCCAGGCAACTGGCAGGTGATAAACCAAAGTGGCTAGCAAGGAAAAGCTTCCCTTTACAGTCATCCAACAACAAATGTTTAGGCAGGAAATTATTTACATACAAGTAGCTTTATATGAACTTAGAAGGTCACATTTAAACATGTAAGTGTATATATGTGTGAATGTATATTGTGGAATATTATAACCGGTACAAAATTTTATAATTGTTTCTGCTGTGGAATATTACTTTAATTGTGTAAGTTATGCTACATTTGCTTATACTGTGTTTATAAAGAGCTGAATGGTCAATAGCTAGGCAGAGAAAGAATAGGTAGGTTTGATGGGCAGAATGAAAAAGCAGGAGGAGAAATCTAGCCTTGGAAAGAACAAGGGAAAAAAGAGGAGAGCATGATGGAAATGGCTGTGACAAGAAGCCAGGCTGGCTGGGGGAAGAAGCCAGGCTGATTCCAGGCAGCAAGACATGAGAAGCAGTGAAAGTAAGATGTGAAGAAGGAAAGAAAAAAACTAAAAAGGCCAGACAGAGAGGTAGGTAATGATAAACAAGATAATTTAAGTTAAGGGGGAAAAAAAAAGCTAGCCAGAAATGAGCACAAGCAAGGTCAAGCTTTCATAACTAATAAGAAGTCTTGGTATCATGATTTGGGAGCTGATTGGTGGCCCAAAACAAAAGAAAATCTGGCAAGTGTGTGTGTGTTTGCATGTGTGTGTGTGTGTGTGTGTGTATCGATAATTAATGAGAGACCATGAATTTGTAACAGTACAAGGTATTAATGAGAATGGATGAATGGAGGAAAGGAGTAGAAAGACAATGTAATTATATTCATTACCAAAATTAAGAAAATATTTAAAAATCATTCTGCTTAGGCAAATATGTGTATTTTAGGTGACCAGACATTTAGATAGCCCACAACCTCTCACTTATATCTCAGTAAGATATTCCAGTGCTTCATTTTATGGTCTGGGTATATTAAGCTGCTTTGTCCATGGAATGCACCTGTACATACATTCATTCAGTTCTACTAATTCATACTTTCATTATCTTAATAAACCTCATCAATGATTTTCTAAGTCAATATATGGAAAAATAAGTTTCGTGTTCCATATATCCTATGAAACTTTCCACTAAAACATTAATTCTGTTTCTCCCAGAAATATCTTCGTACTTAATAGTTTGGGTGCTAATTATTTCTTCTGTTCTTCTTGGTATTTCAGCTGCTACTTTCCTCAATCACTTATCTGCCATGCATTTAACAAGAAAAAAAAAGATTCATGGCTGCAATTCCTTTTTATACTGTAAAGAAACCTTTCTTCTGTTTATTGTGGAGCTTTACAGCAAATACAGATAAAGCAAAACCAAACCAAGCCCATCCTATCTGCTTTGTTTCAGGAAACACCATGGTCCATTAGCCTGTCACACAAGTACATAGAACTTATGACAGTATAGACTTTGTTTTGCCTGTGATGTCCACTACAGTAACTATGCTTGCTTTACCTTTGACTATTCAATGCTTCCAGCTGTCCCTAGCTACTCTGGACTCAAGTTCATAACATTTTATTTTACAAAATGAGCAGCTTCATTTACCACACTAATGTCTGGTACAATGCAAAAGGCATCAAAAAAGATCTGTGAATATGCTGGTTCCCCTCTCACTAGTTTGTGTCTTAGAGTATTTATGAAAGGGCACCTTAGTGGGCCCTTCAATAATGGAAGATTAGGTTTAAACAGTGAGTACACTCCAGTCCTATAAATCCCCTGAGCCTTAAAATCCTTTTATTAGCATTATGCCAAGGATAAACAGGAATTTCAAAAACTTTCTCAGTGGACCATCATTTCAAAGATACTTCAGCCTGACAATAAAATGAAATTTTGGTAACTTTTTGTTAAAAACAAAACAAAACAAAAACAAAAACATAAACCTGTGCAAACTGCAATATTAGACATAGAATTTCTGATCAGTGTTCTACATAGATAAACTCAGGCTGATTCATATTTATGTTTTTTTCCTACTTTTTTACACACCCTTAAAAATCCGTTCCAGAAGATAGTCCATAGATTTCCTTTTTTTGCATTTTTTACTATTATTTTTTATTTTTATTTTTATTTTAAATAGCTTGTTTTACATGTCAATCCCAGTTCCTTCTCCCTCCCCTCCTCCCGCACCCCCCATCCCCCCATCCTCCCACCCTATTGCCAATTCCTTCCACAGAGGGGATATCTAGAGTTTATCATTTCACTCAGGGTAGGGTCCAGGCACTTCCCTAAGAGTCCAGGCAGAGAGCGCAACCCTCTTTGTATTATGGACACACGATGTCTGTTAGTATACGAGGGATAAACACTGATCCAATGCTCAGGACCCCATAGGTAGCCCAGGCCTTCTCATTGACTCTCACATTCAGGGGGTCTGGATTGGTCCCATGCTGGCCTCCCAGCTGTGGGTCTGGGGTCCAAGAGCTCTCCCCTATTTGGATCAGCTGTCTCTGCTGGATTTGCCAGCCCATTCTTTGCCAATTTGCTCTTCGCTCCTCTCTCTGTCGCTGGGTTCCTTGGGTTCTGTTCAGTATTTAACTGAGGGTGATTGCCTCTGCTTCCATCAATCACTGGATGAAAGCTCCAGGATGGTTATCAACATCAAGTTCACTATCAGGAATGGGCATTCGAGGTGGTCTCTACACTATTGCTTAGCATGCCAATTGGTGTCATCTGTTTAGATCACTAGAGGTCACAATGTTGCCTGGTCTGTCTTCTAACCTATGATTCCCTCTTCCCCCATCCTACCCGCCCCAGTCGACCTTCCTGTTCCTCCAAGTCCTACTCTCTCTTCCACTTCTCCCCCTCTCTATTTCCCAGGTCCTACTCCCCCACCGCTTGCCGTGTTCCCCATCTGTTCAGAGGATCTTGCCTCATTTCTCTTCTCTTGGGCACCATGCGTACCTTTAGGTTCTTCCCTGTTTCCCAAAATCTCTTTCAGTGGAAGTGCAGACTGGCACTCCCCTGATCCATGTCTAAAATCCATACATGAGTGAGTACATACCATGTTTGTCTTTTTGTGACAGGGTTACCTCACTCAGGATGGTTTCTTCTATTGATATCCATTTACCTGCGAATTTCAAGATTCCATTGCTTTTTTTTTTCTGCTGAGTAATACTCCATTGTGTAAATGTATCACATTTCCTCTATCCACTCTTCAGTTGAGGGGCATCTAGGTTGCTTCCATGTTTTAGCTATTCCAAATAATGCTGCTATGAACATAGTGGAGCAGATGCCCTTGTTGTATGAATTTGCCACTTTTGGATATATGCCTAAGAGTAGAATTGCTGGGTCTTGTGGTAGATTGATTCCTATTTTCCTGATGAAACTCCATACTGATTTCCAAAGTGGCTGTATGAGTTGGCACTCCCACCAGCAGTGGAAGAGTGTTCCCCTCTCTCCACATCCCCTCCAGCATAAATTGTCTTCGGTGTTTTTGATTTTAGCCATTCTTACAGGAGTCAGATGGTATCTCAAAGTTGTTTTGATTTGCATTTCCCTGATGGCTAAGGATGTTGAGCACTTTCTTAAGTGTTTCTTGGCCATTTTAGCCTCCTCTATTGAGAATTTTCTCTTTTGTACCCCACCTTTGAATTGGATCCTTTGGTGTCTTGGAGACTTGCTTCTTGAGTTCTTTGTAAATTTTGGATATTAGCCCTCTGTCAGATGTGAGGTTAGTGAATATCTTTTCCCATTCTGTGGACTGCCTTTTAGTCATGTTGACTGTGTCCTTTGCCTTACAGAAGCTTTTTAGTTTCATGAGGTCCCATTTGTTGATTGTCGATCTCAGTGTCTGTGCCTCTGGTGTTATGAACACTTGATTTTTGACAAAGTAGCTAAAACTATACAATGGAAAAAAGAAAGCATCTTCAACAAATGGTGCTGGCATAACTGGGTACTGGTATGCAGAAGACTGCAGATAGATCCATGTTTATCACCTTGTACAAAACTTAAGTCCAAATGGACCAAAGATCTCAACATAAATCCAGCCACACTGAAACTTTTAGAAGAGAAAGTGGGAGATACTATTCAATGAGTTGGTACAGGAGACCACTTACTGAACTTTTTTGCATTTTTTAAAATTTAAATTAGAAACAAGTTTGTTTTACATATCAAGCAAATTTCCCACTTCCTTCTCTCTTCCCCTGCCACCTACCAAGCCTCTATCACATCTTCTTTCTGCTCCCCAGGGAGGGTGAGGCCTTCCATGGAGAATCTTCAAAGTCTGTCATATCATTTATAGCAGGGCCTGGGCTGTCCCCCATGTGTCTAGACTGAGAGAGAGTAGCTCTCTATGTGGAATGGGCTCCCAAAGTTCATTTGAATACTAGGGATAAATACTGATCCACTACCAAAGGCCCCCATAAATTGCCAAGGCCTCCTTACTGACACCCATATTCAGGGGTTCTGGATCAGTCCTATGCTATCAGTCTGGGGTCCATTGACTCCCTGTTGTTCAGGTCAACTGTTTCTGTGGATTTCTCTAGCCTAGATTTGATTCCTTTACTCATCACCCCTCCCTTTCTGCAACTGGATTCCAGGAGTTCAGATCTGTGTTTAGCTATGGGTGTCTGCTTCTGCTTCCATCAGCTACTAGATGAAGGCTCTGGGATGCCATTTAATGTAGTGACCAATCTCATTATCAGGGAAGGGGATTTAAGGTAGCCTCTCCACTATTGCTTAGATTGTTGTTTGGGTCATCCTTGTAGATCTCCGGAGATTTCCCTAGTTCCAGATTTCTCTTTAAATGTATGACAGCTCCTTCTATGATATCTCTCATCCTGCTCTCCTCTATTCTTCTCCTTACTCAAACTTCCTGCTCCCTCATGTCCTCCTCTCCCCTCCTCTTCTTCCCGTCTCTTTCTCCTAACTCCCTCTCCCTTCGCACCATGCTCCCAATTAATCAGGAGATCTTATCCCTTTCCCTTTCTCCAGGGGAACCATGTATGTATCTCTTAAGGTCCTCTTTGTTTCCTAGCTTCTCAGGCAGTGTGGATTATAGGCTTGTAATGGTTTCCTGTACATCTAAAATCCATGTATGAGTGAGTGCATACCATGTTTGTGGCTGTGTTATCTCACTCAGGATGGTTTCTTTTAGTTCTATCCATTTGCCTGAGAATTTCAAGATTCCATTGCTATGAAATCAGAGAAACATCGCCTTTTACAATAGCCAAAAACAGCATCAAATATCTGGGGATAATGTTAACCAAGGAAGTGAAAGACCTGAATATTCAAATATTTTACAAACAGAATTCTTTTTTTACTTTTTATTTTTTATTATTTTAATTTTAAATAGCTTGTTTTACATGTCAATCCCAGTTCCCTCTCCCTCCTCTCCTCCTGCACCCCCTACCATTCCCCCCAGCCTCCCACCCTATAGCCATTTCCTTCCATATAGGAGATATCTACAGTCTGTCATTTCACTCAGGGCAGGGTCCAGGCACTCCCTAAGAGTCTAGGCTGAGAGAGCATCCCTCTTTGTGTTATGGACACACAAAGTCTGTTTGTATGCTAGGGATAAACACTGATCCACTGTCCAGGTCCCCATAGGTTGCCCAGGCCTCCTCATTGACTCTCACATTCAGGGGGTCGGGATCAGTCCCCTGCTGGCCTCTCAGCTGTCATTCTGAGGTCTAAGAGCTCTCCTCTGTTCAGATCAGCTGTCCCTGCTGGTTTTGCCAGCCCATTCTTTGCCAGTTTGCTCTCTCTCTGTCACTGGGTTCCTTTGGTTCTATTCAGTGTTTAACTGTGAGTGTTTGCCTCTGCTTCCATCAGTCACTGGATGAAGGTTCCATGATGGTTATAGACATCAAGTTCATTATCAGGAATGGGCATTCGAGGTAGACTCTCCACTATTGCTTATCTTGCCAGTTGGTGTCATCCCTTTAGATCACTAGAGGTGACACTGGTGCCTGATCTGTCTTCTAACCTATGATCCCCTCTTCCCCATATTCTACCCTCCCACTCAACCTTCCTATCCCCCAATGACCTACTCTCCCTCTCTCTTCTCCCTCTCTTTGCTTCTCAGCTCCCATTCCCCCCACCCCTCACCGTGTTCCCCATCTGTTCAGAAGATGAACTTGGCAGCTTCATCCTAAACCTCAAGTCAAGTTTGTCACCATTCCTCAAAAGATAAAGATCTAAATTTAAGGTAGAAAGCAGAACAAAAAAGAGACTTTTTCATTGTGACCACACTGGGAAGAGTGAGGAAGAAATCCAGCGAAGTCTTGAAAACTCTGACTTTCCTGTCCTGAAGTAAGATGAAAGTTTAAATGAAAGGCCAAGAATTTGCACATCTAAGCAACCCCAGTTAAAGTGTGGCAACACTCAGCATGATTAGAGTTTTAGTGTCATTCTGTACAGTGATCTGAGAAGAGGTTTAAAATGTGTGGAATCTATTTCAGGGAGACTACTTTCCCTCTGTCTGGAGCTCTTTCTTTCTCCCAATGTGAGATTTCTGAGGAAATTCCTTTGGAAAATTTATTTGGGCTTCATTTTTTCTATAGTGTGATAGTTTGAGGGATACTAGAGTGTATAAGACTGGTTCCATTAGCGGTCCCAATCTGAGTGCACAAATCCCCAAAGTTTCCTGAAGATTGCTGCCAACTACTCTGTAACATTCTTCAGTGAAATCAACAGCAGCAGCAACAGCATAGATCAACTGAGCATAGAGGAGGGAATGTCATTCAAATAGCAGACAAGCATCTTCATTCTGCCATGGTAATTTTATCTGGGATGCCAGTGCTACCCAAAGAAATCCTGTCTTGCAAACCAACAATAACATGAACAACAATAAGTAAAATAAGAAGGAGAGGAGGCAGGACATGGGTAGAGTAACTGGGAGATGGGAAAATGGGCAACAGATAGCCTTTTTCACCATATATGAGGCAAGTCTCCAAGACATGGTAAACATTTATTATCCCCTCCCTCCACTGAATTTCTTTTCACAACAAAAACAATTAAAGGTAAATTTAATGAGAAGTTACAACAGTAATGGGTGAGGATCAAAACCCAAGCAGAGAACCTTTATACGTGAAGCAGCCTATCTGAGAACATGCCAATACATCTAGCCCTGAAGCATCATCATCCCATGGGAATTCCTCACCCGAATCAAATTTTGTTCTTTCCCTTCTAATTGTAGTCTTAAAGGCAAAGATTCACTGGATACCAACCAATGTAGTTCAGCTTGACTTCTTAATAAATGTAAATGCAAGTAATAACTTGGTCTCCTAAGGAAGATATGGTAAGGTGCCCATCACAGTCAGCAATAAGAGGATTTCCACATCATTTCCAATAAATGCCATCTCATGGTAAAGCTTATTCCTATTCACGAAGTAGAAGCATGGATTCAGCAGCCACAATGACAGTATACATAACCACCAAGCCGAGGACCTCCTGCCTGTATTTTTTAAGTTGTATAGTGCCTTTCTGATCCTCTGGATTTTATCATCTTTCCATTCAGAGTCCTCTCTTCTACAATATTTCATTATTGTTCATTGCATATTTGAGCAGTCATGTTGATGAGAGTTTATAGGTGTGGCTTATGACATCACTAAGAGACACAATCTCATAACAAACACCCATGTTCTCTGGATCTCAGAGTCTTGACTCTTTCTCTTCCACAGTATTCATGAGCCTTAGGTGTAGGGACAGTCTGTAGATTTCTCAATTAGGAGTGGGCCCTACAAATCAGAATTTTGATTGGTTGTGGTTTTCTATAGCGGGTCACCATCAGATACAAAGAGACTTTTCCTTGATGAGGAATTAGGAAACTTGTCTATGGGCATAATAACAACTATTTAGAATGCAGTTAGGCATTAGGCTAACTTAATGTGTTTGGAGGTTATTCGCCAACATCCATGAGTCTACTTGCACTTAGTACTTAGCTATGTTTCCAGTACCAGGCATGGATTTACTCTTGTTGAGCTACCTGGACTTAAACCCAATTAAAGAGCTTTTGGCTTATGAAAAAGTGCTAGTGTTACTACTGCTTCCTTAGGATTCTCATGCCATAATGGCCATTGTTATCATTCATAGGCATCATAATTGGATAGGATTTTGGTTACATCCATCCTTTCTAAACTTGCATGTCATCTTCTGGTACAATGAAGTCTAGTCCACAGAGAGGAGACAATTCCAGCTTAGGGACCTCTGAGCCCAATTTCTGAAGTTCATATTGTCTTCAGCAACTGGGGCTTACCTTCTGTCTCTTGGGGGCAACCAAAGTCAATATTAATATGCTATATATTTCTGGGAGTCTCTTGGACAGACATGGATAGCAACCAAAAATAGGATCTCATGTCTGGTAATGTTTTGTTAAGTTTTCTTTGGCTTTTAGAGGGAAAATTATCAGCCTAGATTGGGAAGGTTCATTCAAACTATACTATATGAACGTATATATATATATATGTGTGTGTGTGTGTATGTGTGTGTGTGTATTTGTGTGTGTGTTCATATATGTATAATACAGATGTAATACATGTCATATAGGGCTTTCAAATTTAAATAGTTAACAGCCATTTCCAGACATATTTATTACTATTTCACCCTCTTCCTTCCTACTTCTGTATTTACCTCACTCCCTTCACCCCCCATTTCCCATTTCCCTAATCAGATCTCCTGTCCCCTGACATTACCATTCGTCCTCTTTCTTCCTTCTGTATTTATCTCCTTCATGCCTCCCTAAAGACCCTCAATTTCATCCTTTCAAATTGTATCTATTTAGCTTTATGTGTATGGGTATTTTGCTTGTATGCGTGTCTGTGTACCATGTCTGTACCCAATGTCTTCAGGGGCCAGAAGTGGGTACCAAATACCCTCAATCTTGACTTGTAGAAGGGTGTTGAGTCACCCTTTAGGTGCTGGTAACAACACCTGTGATACATTAAATGAAAGAATGGAAACTTATTTTGAATATGTGTGTTTGGCCAGATGGCTTTTGTGTCTGTGGCAGGGCAAAATTTCATGATGAAAAGTACACAGAGAATGTTTGCCCAACTCACTGTGGTCTGGAAGGAAAAGAGCATAGGAGCCAGGGTCACTGTATCTCCTTTGACGGGACACTCCTAATGATCCAAAGTTTTCTCACTAAGTCCTGTCACTCATCTCCTCCCAAATCTAAATGGCTCCCCAGTGGGAACCACAATTCCAGGGATGAACTTTTGTGAGACAACAAATAACTAGTCAATAGCAAGTGGTAAGAGATATGCAAAGGACAGATAAGGAAGCATTCACAAACAACTTTGCTAATAAGACTCTCATAATAGGTTATGCTTTCTGGCTTTAACCTAAGTTAGTTTTTGCAAACTATTGTTCACGGTAACTCTGAGTTATAGTCCTTGATGAATGAATATATTATTATTCTGTGCCTACCTAGACTTTAAAGTCATATGTCAAACTGTTGGGGTTTGAAGGGTGATTCTAACCCATCAGCTTCAGTGTGTACAATTATACAATAGGGAAGAAGTAAATATGCAAGGGTTGAAAAGTAGTTCTTTTTAATTTTTTGTGTATTTTCATTTAATTTAGAAACAATATTATTTTACATATCAATCCCATTTCCCTATACTTCCCATTGTCCCTTGCCCTGCACCAAGGACCCCTCCATCCACTCCCCAGAGAGAGTGAGGCCTTCCATGGGGGGATTATCAAGGACTATCACATCATTTGGGACAAGACCTAGACCCTCCCCAGTGTATTTAGGCTGAGAGAGTATTCCTCCATGGGGAATAGGCCTCAAAGTTCACTTGCGCATTAGCAATATATACTGATTCCACTGTCAGAGGTCATATAGATTAACCAGACCTCCAAACTGGCATCATCATTCAGGGTGTCTGAGACAGTTATGTGCTGGTTTCCCAACTATCAGTCTGAAGTCCATGAGCATCCCCTTGTTCAGGTCAGCTCTTTCTGTGGGTTTCTCAAACGTGGTCTTGACTCCTTTGCTCATCACTCCTCCCTTTCTGTAAATGTATCCCAGGAGTTTGTCTCAGTGTTTAGCTGTGGGTACCTGCTTCAACTTCCATCAGTTTGTGGATGAAGGCTCTATGATAGCATTTAAGGTATTCATCAATCTCATTACTGGGGAAGGGAATTTAAGGTAGCTTCTCCACTATTGCTAAGATTCTTAGTAGGTTATCATCCATGTGGATTTCTGGACATTTCTCTAGGGACAGATTTCTCTTTAAACCTGTAATGGCTCCCTCTATTAAGGTATTTATTTTCTTGTTCTCCTCTATTCATCCCCCAATTCAATCTTCTTGATCCACCATGTTCTCCTCTCCCCTCCTCTTCTCCAATTCTCTTTTTCCTAACTTCATGTCCCCTTCCCCCATACTCCCATTTTGCTCAGGAGATCTCATCCCTTTCCCTTCTCCTGAGGACCTAGGGTCCTTCTTGTTTCCTAGCTACTCTGGCAGTGTGGAATATAGGTTCTTAATCCTTTGCTCTATGTCTAATATCCATATGTGAGTGACTACAAACCATGCTTAACTTTTTTATCTTTTTGTAACTGGATTATATCACGCAGGAAGGTTTTTTCTAGTTGCATCCATTTGCCTTTGAATTTCAAGACTTCATTGTTTGTTTGTTTTGTTTTGTTTTATTTTTCTGATGAGTAGTATTCCATTGTGGAAATGTACCACATTATCTTTATCCATTCTTCAGGTGAGGAGCATCCAGGTTGCTTCCAAGTTGTAGCTATTACAAATAATGCTTCTATTAATACAGTGGAACAGATGTCCTTGTGGTACGAATGTGCATCTTTTAGCTATATGCCTAAGAGTGGAATTGTTGTGTCTTGTGGGAGATGATTCCCATTTTCCTGAGGAACTACCATACAGATTCCAAAAGTGGATGTACAAGTTTTCTCTCCCACCAGCAGTGGAGGATAATACCCCTTTCTCCATATCCTCTATAACATGACTTGTAATTGGTGTTTTTGATTTTAGCCATTCTGACAGGAGCATGATGGTACCTCAGAATTGTTTTGAGTTGTATTTTCCCTGATGGCTAAGGATGTCTTTCAACCATTTAAAATTCCTCTATTGAGAATTCTCTATTTAGTTCTGCATGCCACTTTTTAACTGGGTTGTTTGGTGTTTTGGTGGCTAGCTTCTTGAGTTCATTGTATATTTTTGAAATCAGACCTCTCTTGGGGAAGAACGTTTCCCATTCTCTGGTCTGCTATTTTGTCTTGTTGACTGTGTCTTTTGCCTTACAGAAACTTCTCAGTTTCAGGAGCCCATTTGTTAATTGTCAATCTGAGTGTCTTTACTACTGGTGTTATGTTCAGGAAGAGGTCTCCTATACCAATTCTGTCAAGGTTACCTCCAACTTTCTCTTCTCAGAAGTTAAATATGACTGTGCTTATTGTGAGATCTTTGATCCATTTGAGCTTAAATTTTGTACATAGAGGTAGATATGGATCTATCAGCAATCTTCTACATGTCAACATCCAGTTATGCCAGCACCATTTGTTGACGATGCTTGCTTTATTCATTGTATAATTTTAGCTTCTTCATCAAAAAATCAGGGTTTTCAATTTATTCCATTAATCAACCTGTCTGCTTCTGTGACAGTACATAGCTGTTTTCTTTACTATAGCTGTATAGTATGGTTTGAAGTCAGTGATGGTGATGCCTCCATAAGTTTCTTTATTGTACTGGGTAATTTTGGCTACCCTGAATTTTTTGTTTGTCCATATAAAGTTGACTGTTGTTCTTTCAAGGTCTGCAAAGAATTGTACTGGGATTTTGATTGGGATTTCATTGAATCTTTAGAGTGCTTTTGGTGAAATTGTCATTTTTCTATTTTGATCCTATTTATCCAGGAACATGGGAGATATTTCCATTTTTCTGGTATCTTCTTTAATTTCTTTATTTAAAGTCTGAAAGTTCTTATCATACAGGTCTTTCACTTGTTTGGTTAGCACTACCCCAAGATATTCTAGGTTCTTTGTGGCTATTGTAAAAGGTGATGTTTCTCTGGTTTCCTTCTCAGCCCATTTACCACCTGTATGCAGTAGGATTACTGACTTATTTTTAGTTAAACTGTATCCTGCCATTTTGATGAAGGTGTTTATCAGGTGTAGGAGTTCCCTGGTAAAGTGTTTTGGGCCACTTATATAAACTGTCATATCATCTGCAAATAGTGAAAGTTTTCCTTCTTCCTTTCCAATTTGTATCCCCTTGATCTTCTTTTGTTGTCTTATTGATCTAGCTAGAACTTAAAGATCAATATTGAAGAGATATGGAGCAAGTGGAAAACCTGGCCTTGTATACAGTTTTAATGGAATCTCATTGAGTTTCTCTCCATTTAGTTTGATGTTGGCTGTTTGCTTGCTGTATATTGCCTTTATTGTCTTTAGGTATATTTTTGTATCCATGATCTCTCCAAGGGGTGTTAGATTTTGTCAAAGGTTTTTTTCAGCATGTAGTGAGATGACCATGTGTTTTTTTTCTTGTTCAGTTTGTTTACTTGGTCGATTACATTGATGGATTTTCATATGTTGAACCATGCCTGCATCCCTGAGATGAAGCCTACTTGATCACTGTGGATGATTTTTCTGATGTATTCTTGGATTCAATTTCACAGTATTTTATTAAGTATTTTTCCATCTATTTTCTTGAGGGAGATTGCTGAAGTAGTTCTTATTTAAAGTAATGCTATCCCTTTTTAGCCTCAATGTGTATGGAGAAAAGAATCTGGTATTAGATATTTGCCTTTGGCACTTGGAGTTGAGAATTTTACCATATACCTTCCCCAGTTGTAGCATATGTAGCTCCTGTTAAAATTAAGGATCTCATACAGTAAGTATAAATTAGTGGGGTTTGACATTCTGATTTCCCAATCAGCTCTAAGTTTATCACATTGCTTAATCTGAGGCTTTCACTTGTTAGCAATGATTCCTATCATAACCATTTTAGAAATAAAAGTAGACATACTAAGAGGTGTCAAACACTAGTCAAGGTCTTCCTTTGATTTATTTATGCTTACTGTTTCATTTATCTCTCACTATTTCACTCTAATTCTACTTTTGCTGGTGTTAGACTCTTAAATATGAAAGCTCTGTGAAGCTCCACTAGAGCTCAAGGTGATGTCAGTGGGACTCTAGCTAAGCTGCTGACACCCATTGTTGGATACCCAAGTTCTGAGATGTGATAGGAACAGTCTCTCCCTAAGTGAGTCCATTAGGTAGACACATGTAGCTTACTGCTGTAACCCTTGGGCCACTGATCTTATGTTTCATAAGAACAAGGGGGTCAACACGCAATGGGAAGCAAGGCAGTCATCAACATATCTCCATGACTTCTACATCAGCTCCTGCATGCCAAGATCATGACCAGTTTGAATTTCTGTCCAGACATTCTTCGGTGATGAATAGCAATTCTGAAGTGTAAGCCAAATAAATGCCTTCCTCCCTAACTTTCTTTTGGATCATGGTTCCATCACAGCAGTAGAAACCCTAATTAAGACACTGAACAAAAAACACTTAAAACACATTAAGTAGTGTTTGCTTATGTTCACTGATGTTATACTCAGTTATCAAGAAACACATTTCTAATTTCCTAGGTAAATAAATATGCCTTTAACCTAATTTAGAAAGAATGCATTAAAACTGATTACCTGGAATGAAACACAGAAGACAGGAAGAATTCAGATAATCAATAATGTTTAAAAATATATACTCCTTTTCATGTACCATTGGGACACCATGATGGCTAAATATTTTATTTCCATGTGATCATAACTTCTTTTCTTTCTCCTTCACTTAGTTATCAGCTACATTTCACCAGAATGACCTCAGACAACAGCTTCCTATTCTTTGTGTATCAAATCTTAGAATAAAATAAATTAACAGATTATATACATTTTATAGACCCCTGGAGGCAATTCTGGTCTCATATATCTTGTCTACTTTAGAGTCTCTGTTTGAATGATAACCTTTTTCCAACAATAATTTCTAATCAATGCACACTTTACTGGAAAAGGAAAAATTACATTTACCAGATGACAACAAGAAGAGAATTATATAGTGCTTTTGCTACATGTGAGCAGATAAATATGTTTTTGGGGAATCTGATTCATTTACTGGGCAGAACTAGCCATTCATTCTGCACTTATTCATTTAATTTTTATTTATTTATATTTTAAATAAATTCTAGAAAGCACTTTTGGGCCTTGAAGGTTAGTTCTTCTATGGTTTAAACTTAGGATATATGTTGACAATCACCAAATGAGAATTAGGAGACCAGCATCCTCAATTAATGTGATAATATACAAATTCCCTGGCGTTTCACAAGTATGGTCTTATGATTTGAAAAATGTATCTTTCTTTCCTTCTTTCTTTCTTTCTTCCTTTATTTCCTTCTTCCTTCCTTCCTTCATTCATTCATTCATGAAACAACTATTGAGCTTCTCTTGTATCGAACCTGTGCATTTTCTGAGGACTTGTTGGTGAGCAAGGAAGGAAAAGTTCCTTCTTCTCTTGGATTCACCTAGAACCTACACTAATGACTGTTTATAAAATTTTTTGAAGGAAATAGAGAAATGACAATGCTTAAGAGTACATATGTTCTTCCAGAGGACCAGGTGTGCCAAAGACAGGAAATAATTGATTATTAAATAGGTAACCAATTAGGGAGAGAGGTCCTGAATTAGATCAGATTGAGTACTGAATGCTTCCATGTTAGATCCAAGACAGCTATTCTTCTAACTCCAAGTCAACAAAGGCAACTTCCTTAAACTCAGGAAAGCTATAGATACACCTGCTGGTCTTGGCTGGGCTGACTCCCTGACAGTGGCAACGCTACCATTCTGTGGCACTATGGGCCCTGAGTAACATGACCTGATAGCCTCCAGAGGCATTCCTTTCTTCAGAAATTTCAAAGGTCAGACCCTACCCATGTTTTACTTAGTCAGATCCTTCCAGTCATTAAAAATGGCCTCATTTACATATTTTTGCTCATATATATTTATACATATTATACATAAATATATGTCTACATATATTTAACAACAATATTCTAAGAAAAAGAATCCATGGTATTGAGAGTTGAAGAGGCATGGGAAGATTTAAAGGAAGGAATCCAAAGGGGCTGGAGAGGGGAAATGATGTGGAAAATTAATGTAGTTCTATTTTAATTAAAAACATTTTTATTTAAATGCTAAACAAGCTTCTTTTACATGTCAATCCCAGTTCCCTGCCCCTCCTCTCCTACCAGGCTCCCCACCAACCCCCTATCCCATTCTCTTTCTGCTCCTCTGGGAGCATGAGGCCTTTCATTGGGGATCTTCAAAGTCTGTCATATCATTTGGAGCAGGGTCTAGACCTTCCTACATGTGTCTATCTGAGAGAATATCCCTCTATGTGGAGTTGGCTCCAATGTCTACTCATATACTAGGGATAAATACTGATCCACTACCAGAGGCCCTATAAATTAAACAGACCTCCAAATTGACATCCTGTTTCAGGGGGTCTGGAACAGTCCTATGCTCATTTCCCAGCTATCAGTCTGGGGTCGATAAGCAACCACTTGTTCAGGTCAGCTATTTCTGTGGGTTTTTCCAACCTGGTCTTGACCCCTTTGCTCATCATTCCTCCCTTTCTGCAACTTTATTCAAGGAGTTCGGCTCAGTGCTTGGCTGTGGGTCTCTGCTTCTGCTTCCATCAGCTACTGGATGAAGGCTCTAGGATGCCACATGA
Source organism: Mesocricetus auratus (assembly GCF_017639785.1). Taxonomy (NCBI): domain Eukaryota; kingdom Metazoa; phylum Chordata; class Mammalia; order Rodentia; family Cricetidae; genus Mesocricetus; species Mesocricetus auratus. The sequence goes on from NW_024429197.1 coordinate 64,379,503, forward strand.
GGTAGTTTTCAATCTCATTACTGTGGAAGGGATTTTAAGTTATCCTCTTCATTATTGCTCAGATTGTTACATTGGGTCATCCTTGTAAATCTCTGGAAATTTTCCTAGTGCCACACTTTTCTTTAAATCTATAATGGTATCTCTTTATAATGGTATCTCTTATCTGACTTTCCTCTATTCTTCCCCTGATTCAATTTTCCTGTTCCCTCATGTTCTCCTCTCAGACCCTTCTCTTCTCCTCTTCTCTTTCTTCTAACTCCTTCTCCCATCCATCCATGCTCCCATTTTGCTCAGGAGATCATGTCCCTTTCCCCTTCTCCATGGGACCATGTATGTCTCTCTTAGGGTCCTCCTTGTTTCCTAGCTCCTATGGTGGTGTGGATTATAGGCTAATAATCTTTTGCTCTATGTCTAATATCCATATATGAGTGACTACATACCATATTTATCTTTTTGTTACTGGGTTATCTCACTCCGGATGATTTCTTCTAGTTTCTTCCATTGTTTTCATTTGCATTTCCCTGATGACTAGGGATACTGAGCAGTTTCTTAAGTGTCTCTCAGTGATTTTAGACTTCTCTATTGAGAATTTTCTACTTAGCTCAGTACTCTACTTTTTAATTGGATCCTTACGTGTTTTGGAGACTTGCTTCTTAAGTTCTTTGTAAATTTTGGAGATCAGTCCTCTATCAGGTGTGGGGTTAGTGAATATCTTTTCTCATTCCTTGGGCTGCCTTTTTTTTCTTCTTGACTGTGTCCTTTGCCTTACAGAAGCTTCTGAATTTCCGGAGGTCCCTTGTATCTGTTGTCAACTTTAGTCTGTTCTACTGGTGTTATGTTCAGGAAGCAGTCTCCTGTATCTTTTTGTTCAAGGGTACCTCCCACTTTCTCAAATAAGAAGTTCAGTGTGGCTGGATTTATTTTGAGGTCTTTGCTCAATTTGGACTTAAGTTTTGTGCATGGTGATAGACATGCGTCTATCTGCAGTCTTCTACATGTCAGCATCCAGTTCTGCTAGCACCATTTGTTGAAGATGATTTCTTTTTTTCCCATTGGATAATTTTAGCTTCTTTGTCAAAGATTAGGTGTCCATACATGTGTGGGTTAATATCGGGGTATTCAATTTGATTCCATTGGTCTGCCTATCTATTTTTTGTGCCAATACCAAGCTGTTTTTAGGTATTACAGCTCTATAATAGAGCTTGAAGTCAGGGATGATGATGCCTCTGGATGTTGCTTTGTTGATCAGGGTTGTTTTGGCCATCTTGGGTCTTTTGTTTTCCCTTATAAAGTTGATGATTGTAAATTCTTCATGAAAGATCATTAATACAAACTAAAATCTTTATTGTACAACTTTCTGCCCAAACAGCATCTCAGAACTTAAAAGTCTGAAATGATCTCATATAAATTAAATGGTAGTTATTTACAAGGTATTTCCATGTATAACATGGACTCCAAATAAACAAGTAAGAAGTCATTGTAAAGATGAGTGGAAAATTGAAACAACTAGAAATTTGTGGGACAAGATGCTTCCAGAACATAAATTGGTGGGAGTAGGGTGTGAAGAATGCATCTGTGAATAAATGGAGAGGAATGGGGCAAATATTATCTGAAAGCATTGTACTTCTCAATGTTATTACATAATAAAGCAGCATCATTTATGATTAAATAAAGCTTAAAATATGATATTTTTCATTACCTTGTTTACTCACCATCCACTCACAGTTACTATTTTATAGCCATAACATGTACAAATAAAATTCTCATGTCTCCAAAATTGATATAAATGTTATATTTAAAAAAATTAGCAACTGATAATTTAGATACAGGGCATTGGAATTTGGATCTGGAATAAAATATACCTTAGCAAAGAGAAAAAAGATCAATGAAAATATGAAAGCACAATTAAGAAACATGTGTATTCCTTTGAACTATGTAATTTGGAGAAGAAGAATGAGAGAATGCAATCAGTGGGGAAAGGTGCTTATTGAGAAATCTGATGGAATGATCCAGAAGTCATGTAGTGGGAGAGAGAACCAACTACCATTAGTCCTCCATGCCTTCCTACAAATGACGAACTGTACCCTCAAATATCCAAGGCATGTACACCCTATAAAACCTCCACATATACAATAAGGAGAAAATAAAGACAAATAAATAAACAATTGTGATGCTTAATTTTCATTGTCAACCTTAACCAGATAGGAGATATCATTATAAGTCTTACTTCCTTAAGACATTGGCACTAAGAATTTGATCACATTACTGATAAAATGTAGCTAATTAAGTTGCAATAACCAAAGAATTATGGGATGGATATGGATGATAAGATTTGGAAGCCTGTATGTAAAATTTAATGATTTAAATTTTCTAGGAACTGATGACTCTCATCATGATTAGGTCATTTGTGTATTCTGTACAGGAGAATAATGAGTAATTAATTGAATCTTCTGCTTTCCTGCCATGATGCCAAGTGACTTACCATAGCAAATAATAGAATATTTTTCTGGGAACTATGAGTGGGTGAGATGTCTAGTTATAGCATAGTGAGCATGACTGTAAACCACAATGATAGATTAAACTGAAACCAAATAAAGTATCAACCAAAGACAGATGATTGAAATGCCCACAGCTTATTTAATTTGATCTACATCTACAAAGTAAACAGGGAGAAAACACTAATTAAGGCTAGACAATGATTCAATCAGTTGTGACCAAAATATCCAATTTTGCAAATATGCAATATCTATTATTATTTGAACATGGTGTCATGGTGTCTATTAGAAAACTTTAAGTCACACCAAGTGATGGTCCTGAAGCTTAAGTATCAATGACTTCATTTTCAAGGATCTTTTGTGTAAAGAATATTAGAATTGACATGAGATACCAAGATGCTGGCCAGATTCTTTGGGCTCATAGTTTCCTGCTATATTTTCAGTTGAAACAGAGTTATCAGTGAGCCCCCAAGAATTGTGATATGGGGCTCACTGATAACTCTATTTCAACTGAAAAGGTAGCAGGAAACTATGAGCCCAAAGAATCTGGCCAGCATCTTGTAACCCCTTTGAAACAAGGAATATATATATTAACAAAAGAAATGAAAAAAATATTCCATGTTACCATAACTGGGGACAAATAAGATCAAAGGGTTATCAGAATTTACAGGTAAATATCATTATTTTTAAAAATGAAATGGGTAATTTATTACAGTTTTCAAAAGTATTGAACATGAGGAGGATTTCTACAAATACTAGATTATACCAGGAGATAATTCATGTGAGAGGCACATCTCAGAGCTGACTCTCTCTATAAACATTACAAATATTAAGCTTTTTTTATATCAATATGTTGAGAATTTCTCTTGTATTTTATAAATAGAAAGGGCTATAAGTCTACATTATTACCTTTGCATAGAGCACCACTAATCCTTCTCAGAAATGGAAAGCATTCTATGAGTCTGGTCTACTTTGCTGCTACTGTGGGATATGAACCAAAGAACTCTTTCTGGCATTGGAGGATCTTTTTAGTATTTTCCTTCAGGTATTTACATTCCCATTTTTTTACCACTTTTTGGAGCATCTTTGAATGTCATATTTGGAATTTGCCTACCACACTACAGGTTTCTTTTATACATCTTTCAACATGAGATTATATCAAAATTATTTAAGGCTGGCTTATATGTCCGAGTATTGTAAATATCAGTTTCAAATGTTTAGGAAGACAGATAAACAGGTAAATAGAGAAGTATTTGAATATGTACACATGATGATCATATTCACTTTGTGCTATGGAGGGATGTATATAGTTTCACATACATCATTTGTGTTCAAATAGAGAAATATGGGTGTTTGCTAATGCTTGCACATACATAATGAACACTGCCATGAATCCAGTAAAAGAGCTATCTCCAGAAACTGAGAAGGTTTAGATGGCATATGTATAGGAGTGGATAGATTTCAACTCATATGAAATTTTGTTCTTCATACTGTGATAGAAACAAACATATTCCTAGTTTCTATGGTGGTAGGGATTGTCGGCTGGTGTCTTTTGCGCTATGTCTAATATCCATTTATGATTGAATACATACAATGCTCATCTTCTTGTGGTTGGGTTACCTCACTCAGGATGTTTTCTCCAGTTCCATCCATTTTCCTGCAGAATTTCAAGATTTCATTTTTCCCCCACTGAGTAATACTCCATTGTGCAAATGTACCACATTGTCTCCATTCATTCTTCAGTTGAGGGATATCTAGGTTGCTTCCAGGTTTTGGATACTACAAACAATGTTGCTATGAACATAGTTGAACATATGCCCATGTTGTTTGAATTAATATTTTGGGTATATGCCCAAGAGTGCAAGTGCTGACTCTTAAGGTACACTGCTTCTCACTTACCTGAGAAATCACCATACTGATTTCCAGAATGGTCCTATAAGTTTGCATTCCCACCAGCAATGGAGGAGTGCTCGTCTTTCTCCACATCCTCTCCAGCATAGACTGTCACTGGTGTTTTTAACCATTCTGGCCAGTGTAAGATGGTATCTCCGAGCTGATTTGATTTGCATTTCCTTAATGCCTAAGGATATTGAGTACTTTCTCAAGTGTCTTTCAGCCATTTTAGATTCCTCAATGGAGAATTCTCTATCTAGTTCTGTACCTGACCTTTAAATTGGATTTTTTGATGTTTTAGTGACTAGCTTCTGAGTTCATTGTATATTTTTGAAATCAGTCCTCTGTCAAAGGTGGGGTTGGGGAAGTAGTTTTCTCATTTTGTGGGCTGCCTTTTTGTCTTGTTGACTATGTCCTTTGCCTTACAGAAGCTTCTCAGTTTTAGGAGGTCCCATTTATTAATTGTCAGCCTCAGTGTCTATGCTACTGATATTATGTTCAGGAAGTGGTCTCCTGTACCCATTCATTCAAGGGTACCTCCCTAGTTTTCTTCTAGGAGGATCAGAATGGCTGTATTTATGATGAGGTCTTTGATCCATTTAGACTTAGTTTTGTGCATAGAGATAGGTTTGACGGTATCTGCAGTCTTCTACATGTCAGCATCCAGTTATGCCAACACCATTTTTTGAAGATACTTTCTTTTTCCATTGTATAGTTTTAGCTTCTCTGTGAAAAATCAGGTGTTCATAGGTGTGTGGATTAATTTCAGGGTTTTAAATTCATTTCCCTTGGTCTACCTGTCTATTTTTGTGTCAATACCAAGCTCTTTTCAGGACTATAGCTCTATAATAGAGCTTGAAGTCAGGGATGGTGATGCTCTGGAAGTTCCTTTATTGTCCAGGGTTGTTTTAGCTATCTTGGTTTTTTTTCCTTTTTTCTACATAATGTTGAATACTGATCATTAATGGTCTGTCATGAATTGTACTGGTATTTTGATCTGGATTGCATTAAATCTGTAGATTGTTTTTGAAAAGATTGCCATTTTTACTATGTTGATCATACCTGTCCAAGATCATTTCTGTTATCTTCTTCAATTTCTTTCTTTAAATAACCAAAGTTTTTGCTATATAGATCTTTCACTTGTTAGTTTAGTGTTACTCCAAGATATTATACGTTGTTTGTGACTATTGTAAAGGGTGATGATTCTCTGATTTCTTTAGAAGAACGCATGGTCTCCCAAAGAAGGGGAGGAGGACAAGAACACCTGAGCAAACTTCAAGCATGGGGGAGGAGGAAAAGAGAGAGGTGGGACAGGGAGAGTGGGAGAAGGGGAGAGGGGAGAACAGTAGGGACCAGGAGGACTGAGACATAGAAGGAATAGAGGAGAGCAAGAAAGGAAATGCCTTGATACACAGAGCCAGTATAACCTTGTAGAGATGTCTGACACTGTGGGATTCCACAGGGATGGCCCCAAGTAAGAATCTAGGCAGTGGAGTCTTCCTTTGATGCCCTCCACTTATAATGTGATTAATGACTACCTCGGTTGCCATTCCTAGAACCTCCATTCAGTAGCTGATAGAAGCAGAAACAGGCACCCACAGCTAAACACTTAGCCATATTCCTGGAATCCAGTTGTGAAGAGGGAGGAGGGATGAGCAAAGGATCCAAGGCCATGCTGAAGAAATCCACAGAAACAGTTGACCTGACTTAGTGAGAGCATAGGAATCCTGGTTGTAAAGCTGGGGAATCAGCATTGGATGGAACCAAGCCCTCTGAATGTGGGTACCATCTAGGAGGCCTGGGCAGTCTATGGGACCTCTAACAGGGACCTCTAACAGTGGGGACAGTGTTTATTCCCCGTGCACAAATGGTCTTTGTGTGTCCATTCCTATGGAGGGACCCTATTGTAGCCCAGATACAGGAAAGCTGGACCTTCAGCAATGCTAAGAAGTGTTTTTATAAATGTGAATAATTAGGAAATGCCAACCCTGAGAATATACTCTGAATTTTTGGTCGTATTTACAGTGGAACATTTGATCATTTCTTATCCACTTTGTTTTGAGGTCCTTGAAAGTAAACTAATTTCATAGACACCATGGCAGCACACTGTTCAGAGAATCTGTGTGAATCTGTTCTATTTTCACTGATTTCAAGGCCTGGATTCAAGTTTTATCTTAAAATTTGCCTCAATGAACTACAGTTATATTCATCCATCCATCCATCCATCCATTCATCCATCCATCTATTTATCTATCATATATATAACATAAAACAGAGGCAGCTTCTTTTCATTGTGATCCCTGAAGCAGTGGGAGCCCAGGCTAGGTGTCCAGCTTTCAGATCCTTATTCCTGCCTCCCACTTAAAAAAGGAAACAGGTGTCCTGATAACATTTGGAGAAAAAATACCTGCATCTACTCAGCTGAGCTATCTCCTCACATTCGATAATCAAGCAGTTCAGTTTGTACTTATGGTAACAGTTTAATAATTCCAGCATCCCCTGCTAAAATACAAGGAATGAGCAGGAGCAACATTTATTTAAAGTGAGTCTTGCTTTCCATGTTTAGAAGCAAATATACTCTTGTGCGACTTTACACATGAAATTATCACAGAAAAGTAGTGTTTAGGAAAGAGAATTTAAAATAAGTCATGTTGGGCACTTTATTTTAACCAACAGTTTCCATATGCATAAGTGAGTTTTATAAGGAGAGAATGGTTAGATCCCCTGGTTATGAGTTCAACTTCAAAACTGGATGAAATAATTGGACTGTCTTATGAGACATTTCATGAATTTGTTCCTGAGTCTCCTACCCTGTCAGAGTGTCACTTATACTTCACAAACCCCGGGGGTAGGTTAGCTAGAGTTCAGAACAAAGTCAAGTCATTGGAGGGTGCCTGTAACTAGTTCCTACTTGACCATCCTCATGTTTTATGCAGTTGAGAGCATGTGTAGCAAGGATGTTCTTTCTTTTGTAAAATTTGATAGTGTGCTTTTCCATTAAATGTGTGTCAACATCTCAACATTGTTCATTTACCACACAGAACTGTGGGGATGTGTCCATTCACTTGAGCTAATGAACACATTTTAATTTAAGTGCAATCATTTATGTGTGTAAATGGTACATAAGCTAAGCCCTTACTTCATTGTTTTGTTTTGTCTCCATCAGTAAAAACTGATAAGTAAAGATCATTTGTTTAGAGTTTGCTAGCTTTTTAACTTAAGCCAGAATACGGCCGAACCAGCATTATGTGGGAAATGAAATAAGCTAGTTGTACTGAAAATGGAGAGGACTTAAAGAGTCTGTTCAAGCTTTGCCTCTAATACTTAAAGTTGTTGATAGTATTTCAAACTATAAGATACTAGATCAATTTTAACAATTGTATACTTATAAATGGTAATAACAACAAAATAAGTTCAACCATGGTGGAAATGTTATGTGTGTGTGTGTGTGTGTTATATGTTATGTGTTTAGGGGGCAAAAAGAACAATACATCTGCAAGAGACCTATAAATCTATGCATGAGATCAAGTTCACAGACCCCAAGGCAAGAGGTGGTAAAATCTTGGTTCTTAATTCATGCAAGAAGTTGCCTCAATACCATATAAAATTTATGTTTCAGGAAAAGCAAACCTCAGCCATCTCTAGAGGGTCTGGTCTGGGTTGCGGTCATTGTTTTACTAGCAGTAATTTTAAATCTTCTTGGAAACATTACCTTTCTAACTTACTGTAAACTATGATAGATTTGTGAAACAATACTTAGGATGCCAGCAAATAAGATAGATATGAGCAGAATGGATCAAGAGGAAATAAGCCATAAAACAATAAAACCCACATACTGTGAGCCTGAAAGCCAGCCAACATCAATCCTCCCTCTCTTCTTCCTTTCTCCCCTGTTTCCTTTCTTTCATCATTACACCCTCCTTACTTCCTACTCTCCTAGTTTCATATCCTTTCTCCTACAACCTTTCCTCCTTCTTTATCCTTTTCTTCACGCTTAAATGTGGATTCTTCAATGAACCATATAATATAATGTATTTGCAAAGCATAGTATCTCCATTTTCATTGAAGAAAGGAAAGGGGAGACCATTCACAAAGATCAGATTTCTTGGAACCAGGAACCATTTCTTAAATTGCTTTTCTACAAAAACAATATGCCACTTACCTCCATTAAGGAACTGGACAAATTGGGAACACGTCAGAGGGGTGGTGGGGAGGAGTGTGAGCTGGGAAGAAGAGAGGGGAAGAAGAGAAGGAGAGAGTAGATCATGGGGGAACAAGAAGGTTGAGTTGGGGGTAGAAAGGGGAGAACAGGGTGAGAAATACCATTATAGAGTGAATCATAGGTTTGAAGAGAGATCTGACAACAGTGAGACCTCTAGCGATCTACAAGGATGATACCAACTGGCAATCTAAGCAATGGTGGAGAGACTACCTTAAATTCCCATTCCTGATAATGAACTTGATGACTACATTATGTGCCATCCTAGAACCTTCATCCAGTAACTGATGGAAGCAGAGCAAACACCCATAGCTAAACACTGAACCGAACCCATGGAACCCAGTGACAGAGAGAGAGGAGCGATGAGCAAATGGGCAAAGAATGGACTGGCAAAACCAGCAGAGACAAATGACCTGAACAAGGGGGAGCTCTTGGACCCCAGACCGATAGCTAGGAGGCCAGCATGGGACTGATCCAGACCCCCTGATTCTGAGAATCAGTGAGGAGGCCTGGGCAACCTGTGGGGCCCTGGGCAGTAGATTGGTATTCATCCCTGGCATACAAATGGTCTTTGTGTGTCCATAACACAAAGAGGGATGCTCTCTCAGCCTGCACTCTTAGGTGAGTGCCTGATCCCTGCCCTGAGCGCAATGACAGACTCTGTATATCCCCTATGTGGAAGGAAGTGGGGATAGGATGGGAGGCTGGGTGGTTTTGGGGGAGTGTGGGGGAAGAGGAGAGAGAGGGAGCTGGGGTTGACATGTGAAGCAAGCTCTTTTCTAAAAAAATATAATAAAAAGAATAATGAAAAACAAAATATAAAAAAAGAAACTGGAATATTGCTGGATGACTACACCTGTTGTGTTTCCATAAAGCAAAAATCAGTCATTAACAATCAAGCATTGGATAACTATAAGCCTGCTAAATTCCATTAATGTAACTAAGAAGGACTAGTTAAGATGTTTGGATGATTGGTTTTATAATAGAAAGTCCTGTTGTATAAAATTAAACATATTCAAGGGATATTTATTAACTGTGTACTGACCATTATGCCAATGAGTCTGAAAATATAGTAACTTTGTCAGACAATCTGACAACCACTGGTATGGATCCAGGTTTGCCTCCCACATTGAATAACTCCAGGAAATGTCCTACTACATTGAGATTAAGAAGAGCATTAACAGCAAAGCATTCAAAGCCTTATCCTTTTGAATATAGATCTTCAGTGTTCCATGAGTACAGAGAGTAGTTACAGAAACTTCATTCAGTTAAAGGAGGAAAAGTAGGACTTTGCCATTTATTATCAGTTTTTCCTCATACACTACTGCAATAGCAACAATTTTCTACATTTTAAAATGCATACAAGTGTGGTGATATTTTGTTTATGGTCTAACAAATGAAGCTTGCCGGAGGATCAGAGAGCAGAGCTAGCCACAGTAGTTAGCCATAGAGGCCAGGCACTGGTGGTACACATCTTTAAATCCAGCATTCAGGAGACAGAGGCATATGGATCTCCATGAATTCAAAGCCACCCTTTGTTATACAAGATTAATTCTGTCTAAAAGGGAAACACAGCTCACACAAAGGGAATCCCAGCATTTAGGATCACCTGCCTCTAATCTCAGCACTAGAAAGTGTTATGGCTGGGTAGAGACAGGAATATAAGGCAGGGGGAGACAAGTGACATGCATGCACTCTCATGATTTGTAGAGATGGATGCAGTCTAGGCAGTGTGAGGAGCAATGTGTACTAGCCAGTCAGTCTGAGGCAGACTGAGCTATCAGTCTGAGGATAAAGTCTGAGGAGGCAGTCTGAGGATAGTATTGCCCCTTTGATCAGAGCATTAGTAGAGGTAAGAAGTCTCTAGTGGCTGACTCCTTGTCTGATAGTTCAGATTTCAGCCCCTGATAGATGACTCTGAGTTTTTATTATTAAGAACAATTAGAATTCATGTTACATAAAAGGGCAAAGCAAGAAAAGAACAACAAAGTTTAAAGACTAAAAGCATATATATATATATATACATATAGATGATAGATAGATGATAGATAGATAGATAGATAGATAGATAGATAGATAGATGGTCTAATGCAGAAAATCTAATATGAAACATTCACAAAATGTAGTATATGAGAAAATCTTATATTTTCATCAGAGAATGGAAAATATCTGATTTACTTTAGAATCTGTTATATTTTCACCCACTTGTATTTCTAAGTAAGTCTAAAGTTGATCATAAGAATCAGCCTAAAGGCATAAGAGAATTAACTGAAAAACAAAACATTTAGGATGCAGATCTTGCTGTTTACCTCTGACATGTGCACAGTAGTCTAGAAACTTAGTCTCAGCAGTAAAACAGGTTCACTGGGCTAAGAAATAGCAGGCAACATCAGGGACAGTCCTGCTTTCATGCTAAACAGACCAATTAAGTGAATGTCACTTACATCAGAATTTAACAAAATGACAAGAATAATAAAATGTTAAAGCAAAATCAATAGTGAGCACAATTATCCGTGAATAAACAGCATCCAGTCAGATTTTTGGTGCTCTTGTTATTAATAGCAATGACTACAAGGGGCCACCAAACACTCAGAGAAAATAGCTAATGAATAACAGAAATCTGAATTAGCTAACAAATACAATGAAAGGTACAGTCTGTGAGGCTGGAGCATCTTGGCCAACAGTCTTGAAGCTATTATGGATGCAGAACTCTGGGTAAATTGCAACAGAGGCACTTTGAGATGCTGGATAACCTGGGTTACCTATTTTCATTGGTCTCTGGTCCTCTTGCTCTGAAAACACAAACGTTGAAAGGTAACATACATATCTGCATTAACACAAGTATGGACTGTGTGTTGTATACAAGTCAGTCAAAGATGAATTTTTGTTTCATGTTTGAGAAACTGAAATATGCATAACCTGTCTTGTAGTTTTTTTCTATATTTATTTCTTTGTATTGTAGTCAAGATTTTCAGGTCTCCCCTGATCGTACCTGGTCTCTATGAACCTTGAACAAATCCACACCATTTTGTTTCCTGTGGAAATAAAAGCATAACTTCTTCCCCAATGCAACGCATTTTTAACAACCATTTAAAAATTAAGGCATGGCTAAAGTACCTGGGCTGGTTTAATTCAGCAGTATCCTTGTCAACCCAATATCTCTTTGCAGCTGCTGTTCATTAATCAACATTCAAAAAATTCAAAATCAATGTAACACCATATAGTATCCAGATTCCCTCTATTTTTCATCTCTGCAAAGCTTGTTTTCTTTATATTACTTTACTCTTTCTGCAAAAATTTACTTTATTATTTTTGAACTATTTTTTCTGTGATTGTGTATATATTCTTTCTATTATTTCTTAAGCCTACACACAGTTCTTAACACTCTGTAAGCCATTTAAATTTGTGCCTCCCATTGGAACACCAAATATAACGGGCTTTCTTTGGAGCCACCAACCTACTCCTAAATCATGTCACAGAGACATTTTGTTACTACAAATGTGCGCCTTAACTTAAACTGATTTCTTGCTGGTTCTTATAACTTAACCTGTTTGTCTTCATCTATGTTTTGGCGCAGGGATTTTCACCTTTCTTTCATTCTTATGTCTTACTTTCACTGTTTTTCATGTGTGGATTGATGGTGGTGGCCTGGCTTCTGGCCCCAGCTGTAAACTTCTCTTTCTCCCTCATTCTTCTCTCTTGAATTTTTAAATTAGTGATGCATGCTTAGTCTTTTCTGAACTCTTAATCTTTTACTATATATTTTTTTATTTTATTCTTATAAATAAGCTTGCTTCACATGTCAATCCCAACTGCCTCACCCTCTCCTCCTCCCCAGCCCCACCCCCAAACCCCCACCTATCCCCACTCTGCCCCCAGGAAGGGCTGGGGGAATCTCTAAAGTCTGTGATATCATCCAGGGCAGTCCTTAAGCCCTTAACTATGATGTGTCCAGGTTGAGACAGCATCTTTCAATATGGAATGGGATCCCAAATTTCCTCAGGGCTTTTTACCTTTCTTTATTCTTATGTGTGAATCTATGTCTTGCAGCCTTCCTGGCCTGGGTATCTCCCTCTCTTTTTTCCCCATTCTGTCCTTCTTACTCTTCCTTGAGCCTGGATTTCTCTTCCTAATTATTATTTCTGTATACCATCCCTCTTTTTCCTGCTCCTTTTTAAGCTCTTGGCCATTTAGATTTTTATTAGACCAATCAAAAGACTTAGGCAAGAAGGTGAAACAAATGCAACACATCTTTACATAGCTAAACAAATGTAATACAACTTTACATAGCTAAACAAATGCAACACATCTTTACATAGTTAAACAAATGCAGGACAAACAAATGTAAGACATTTTACCATTCTTAACAAAACCATCAGAAACAAATGTAAAACACTTTCACACAGTTGAACAATATTCTCCAGCAGAAACAAATGAAAGAGCCTTTTTTTGCCTAATTTAAACAATAGTCCAAAACAATATTGTTCACATTTAGAATTAGTTTATGCAGTGCCTGAAAAACAAATAAAAATAATTTTATACAAAGAAATATTATTTAAAAATTTCAGAATATGGAAGGTAATTGGGGGATTAAAATAAAATTCAAGTTTAAAAAAGCAAGTGTCATGCAAGAAAAAAGAGTCAGACCAACTTTAGTCACCACTTTTATATTATTGTTCATAACAGGAAATAATATTATTATGTAAAAACAAACACCATGAATAAGAAGTGACATAAATTTTCCAAAATTGTGAGATATATAGATATTAGGATACTATAATTTTAAGTAGTATATGTGAATAAATAAATCACTAGGTTTTTGAACACATCACATCTATATTCTAAAAATGGACATTCAAAGATAGAGTGTTTCTTCTGTTGGTAGCTGTCTGCTTAGCCCCCCCAGTCAACTTTGCCCATGACCACTTTTCTAATTAGTTTTCTAATTAATATTCACCATTCATTTAAACACAATATTCTACAAGTAAATGACTACAGTCCTGCCCAAATACAAGAGTTTGCTACACTAATATAATCCTTATATAAGATAATATGAAATTGTTCATACATCATTCTTTACTAAATTTGAAGTCATTTGCATACCTTTTTATTACAGTGGCTATAGTGAGTTGGACACTTGTGTCATTTAAATCACAAGTCTAATTTTAATGTTTTCAACTGTGAGAAATTTTTCTAAATATTAGGTGTGAGAAACTAATGTGAGTTTATCAAGCACAGTGACATTGGAAGTCAAAACATCCAATAATTTTTCTTTATTCAGACTCAGCATGATCATGTTGATAGTTTACTCATGTAACCTACACATACACCAACTTCTAGCAATGTGGAAAATGCCAGTTAAATTATAGTGATGTCTGATTACTATGTTGTAAGTTCTTTTACATGTAGATGAGTAAAATATTGTTTGTTGAATGCATAATTTATATTAAGCTTTAATACATTTTCTAATATAATCTATTGCAATTTCTGTGAAATGGGCCATCTTACTGCTGCTTAAGAATAAGAAAATATTTTGCTCAGTTATGCTCATTTTCCTAAAGTCAAAGAAATACTAAGAGATGGAAAAGGTTGTGTACAGATATGTCTGAAACATATTTATCATACATTGAACACCAAATGTTATTCTGTATATTCTTAAGAAGTTAAGTATAATAAGCCAAAATTTTTATTTCAAAAATCTTTTCCTATTTGCTGATTTTGTTTTTAAAGACAATGTTTCTCTGTGTAGCCCTGGCTGTCCTTCAAGTCACCAGTAGTCCAGGCCGTCCTTGAACTCACAGAGATCTGACTGCCTCTGACTTCTAAGTGTTGGGATTAAAGGCATGTGCCACAATAACCTGGGTAAAATCTGTATGTTTATTCCAGCACATAGTTATTAAGGAACCATGTAAAACTTATTTCCAAACATTAAATGCTTTCACATCAAATACAAATTATTATTTGTATGATAATTGTGGCCTCTTAGTAAGAAAATCACTTAGTAACATTGAAATTTTGATTACTATACAACAAATGTGGTTAAAAAGATGACAGTCATTCGTATCAATGAGATAAAAATTTTTAAATGGAAACAGATCATAAAGGATAAAAATAAAGAAAATACCGGGTATAGAAAAATATTTTTTAAGTAAAGATAGAATAAATTTCTCTGTAGAATGAGTGGCATCACTTGAAAGAGAAAACCCAGATGATTAAAAGGCTGAAAATTCCCCAATAAGAAAAGTCAAACATCTCATAAATATCTTAATATAGTAAGTACAATAAAAGAATACATATTGAGAAATAATTCTTCAGTTTAGAGAGTAGTTCAAAGTTTTTGCTCTCACTTGTTCATGCTATGCTCCATGTTTATAGAATAAATACTCTTTGCCATTTTTCCCCAATTTTAGTACAGATTTTTCCAAATCATAACAATGAGGATAAAAAAAGCAAAAACAAAATCTACTTCTATCTTGACATCAATGGTTAAATTTATCAGTATACATATACTTTTATAGCTAAAGTTTAATTTCACTAGGCAGATCATTCTTACTGAATCAAAAAGGAGATTCAACGTTGTTTCAAATCAATGCCATTAAAAATACCCTAATGTAACTATCATAATTTCAACAGTGAATGGGGACAATATTATTCTTAGTATAAGAAGCATTTGAAATAATACTGTGTATTTCACTGGGGTTTGGGCAAGAAGTTTTTGTTTCTGTTCCTCTTACAATATCCATTTTGCTTTCTCTTTGGCTTATATCTGAAACAAATACATGTGTTTATGACTAAAGTCCCTGTAAATAATGCTATGAACATAGTGGAACAGACATCCTTGTTGTATGATTGGGCATCTTTAGTATATATGCGTGAGAGAGGAATTTCTGGGTCTTTTTATAGGTTCATTCCCATTTTTTGAGTAATCTCCATACTGATTCCCAAAGTGGTTGAACAAGTTGGCATGCCCAACAGCAGTGGAGGAGTGTCCCCCTTTCACCACAACCTCTCCAACATAAATTGTCATTGGTGTTTTTGATTTTAGTCATTCTGACAGGAGTAAGATGGTATCTCAGAGTTCTTTTGATTTGCATTTCCTGGATGGATAAGGATTTTATGTTGTTTGTGGCTATTTTAAAGTGTGGTATTTCTCTGATTTCTTTCTCAGCCCTTTTATGGTCTGTATATAGTAGGGCTACTGATTTTCTTGAGTTGATCTTATAGCGTGCCACTTTGCTGAAGGTGTTAATCAGCTGTAAGAGTTCCCTGGAAGTTTTCTTTGGGTCATTTATGTAAACTATCATATCATCTGCAAATAGTGAAAGTTTGAACTCTTCCTTTCCAATTTGTATCCACTTGATCTCCTTTTGTTGTCATTTTGAAAATGCTAATTCATTATGCAAAGGGGTAATTAGGCTGCTATCGACAAGTTCAACATTCATAGAGGAAAGGATCCAAGATATATTCAATTTTGACCTCATAAACATGGTGATGCTTGGATAGAAGAGGTGATTTTTAGAGGCTTGAAGAAAATGAAAATGTCACGTATTTTAATTAAGGTGAAAAAGTCACCTAAAAAAGTATTGTAGTGAGGGTATTCCTAGAAACATTTTTTGTAGGAATAATCAAAAGAAAAAATGTCTTTGGAGTGCAAAAGGTGTTGCAATGAATATAGATCAAAAAGCAACAGACAAGGTAACCCTTTGCAATTGGAAAATGCCTTGGAGGCCTCTCATTTGCCCATGTCAAATTAGGCTCAGTCATTCCCCAGAGAAATTATTCTCCAGAGCAATTAAATTACATAGTGACATTAAAAAGAAACAAAAAAACAAAAAGTAATTCTCTGGATGATACAACATCTTTAGAATATAAAACCAAAATTTCACGAGAAACTGTAAAGCAAATTTTTTGGCAAATGCCTATAAATTATCAAAGATTAATGGTAAAATTACAAAAATATGAATTTATATTGAAGGTGTTATAAACATGGGTACAGATGTAACAATAATTGTACCAGGATCTTGCCAACTAAATTGGCCTCCTCAGGAGGTAAATGTTCACTTTTTAGGGATTGGAACTTTATCTTGAGTAAAACAAACATGAGATGAGTCAAGCATATACAGCCAGAAGGACAAAGAGGGAAATTAAAGCCATATGTGGCTAATATAGCAATGAGTTTATGGGGAAGTGATATGTTATGGCAAAGGAATACCCAAATTAACATTTCTCCATTCCTGAAAAAGAAAGCATAAACTGATATATGTTTCTTAGAAAAATATTAAAAGGTAATATATTATAAGGAACAGTCACTGAGATACCATGACTTTCACACCCCATACGGCTAGATGCCTCTTCCTGTCCCCCCTGCGGTGTCTCCCCGATTCTGGGGCCGGAGATTAAACCACCAGCCAGGAGGGTGGGAAGTCTGGAAAGAATTGTATGTAGATGGATGGCAGAAGTCCTTAAAAAGGGAAGCTCTTTTTTCTTGGAGAGACTTCTCCTGAGAGCTCTCTCCTAAGCGGACTTGAGTCTCCTCCTAAGCTTACTTGGGAAGCATAAAGTTTTCTTAAAGCAACCGACTGGTCTCTGTGTCATCTATCCCGACCACCTAGCTACATTCTCGGATGCAGGCCTCACAGCAGGTTCAACAAATACAAGTACAGCTAAATTGTCAGCATATTGAAGAAACAACCAGTCCTTGGAATTCTCCTGTATTTGTTATTAAAAAGAAATCTGTAAAATAGAGAATATTAACAGATTTGAGAGTCATAAATTAATTTAGCCCATGGGCTCTTGACAACCTGGGATTCACCTGCCTTCTTTATTACCTAAAGGATTATCTATTATATATATTGATTGAAAAGACAGCTTCTTCACTATTCCATTATAAGAAAAGCATAGAGCAAAATTTGCCTTCATGTTGCCTATTTATAATAATTCTCATCCTTTTAAAATTATCAATGGAATTTTATCTCAAAGAGATTTTAATCAGTGCTATGTTGTGATAATACTTTGTATGACAGTCTTTGGAAATGACTCATGTACAGTTTGCTCAATCTAGAGGTTATGGTTACATAGATGACATCTTACTGGATGATCCAACTGAAGATACCTTAGAAAGAATGTTTGAAGAAGTAAAGAAAATTTAGCCTTGTTGGGGATTACAAATTGCTCCTGAAAAAATACAAAGAAGAGATTCTATTAGTTACCTATGATATACAATAAGTTTGCATCTTATTCAACCCGAAAAGGTACAAATTAGGAGATATCAATTGTGGACTCTGAAAGACTTTCAAAAATTTCTGGAGACATTAACTGGCTAAGACCCACAATTGGATTAACACTTCAGTAGCTAAGTGGTTTATTTCAAACATTACAAGGTGGTAAGGACTTAAATAGTTAAAAAAATCATTACCTGAATCTGAGAGAGAATTGGCTTTGGTAGAAAAGGAATTATAGGGTTCACATGTAAATTGAATGGACCAAGAGCTAGATTGTATTCTGGTCATTTTACCTTGTATGCATTTCCCTACAGGAATTTCAATGCACAGAGAAGATAATAACTTAGGATGGATATTATTACCACACAAACTGAGTAAAAAATTAAAGACTTATATAAAAAAAGTTTTCTGAGCTGATTCTAAAAGGAAAATTGAGACTTTGTCAATTAGCAGAAATAGACCCAGAAGAAATGATGGACCTTGTACTAATGCATAAATTTCTGATGTATGGGCAGAAAATGAATGTTGGTAAAGAGCCTGCTGTAGTTTATTGGGGAAGAATAACAACAAATATACCAAAAGCAAGACAATTCAGTTTGTAAACAGAACTAACTGGATTCTTCCTTACACTGTATGGGGAAAAAACAATTTCTGGAGCTGCAACATTCTATACTGATACAAACCAATCAGGAAAGACAGAATATAATCAGAAATTTGAATAAAGTGGCTCAAAACACTTATTATTTTGTTCAAAAGTCAGAATTATATGTCATTCTCATGTTATTATTGGATTATCCAGAATCTCATAGTATAATTACTTATTCTCAATACGAAGAAACAGTTGTTTTATATATTGAAGCTGCTTAATTTATTCCAGATGATACAGACTTAACATGATTATTTTTTCACATACAAGAAATAATCAGAAATATAAATCATCCCTCATATATAACACATATTAAATCCCATACAGGACTACCAGGGCCTCTAGTACAAGGTAATGATGTAATTGATTGGCAAAAAGTGTACTAGAAGTCTCAGAACTTTATTTAAGAACACCATGTCAATAGCAAGGGTTGAAAAATACTTTTCTGTCAGTTGGCAACAAGCAAAGAAAATTATAAGGAAATGTCATAGTTTTTCTTTGCATAACCAAACTTCACTACCTACAGGAAGTAGCCAAAAGGATAGTCAAAGAAATGAAAGTTGGTAGATGGACATTTTTAATTTTGTGTAATTTGGAAGGTTAGAACATGAACATCATACTATAGATGCATATTCAGGATTGCAATTGGCAGCTGCTCCGAATTCTTAAAAGGTTAATTCTGTAATCACACTTTTGCTAGAAGTAATAGCTATCATTGGTATACCTGATGGGAGATGCCATTCTGTAAATATTTCTCTCTTATTGATGAATAAAATTGTTGGACAATAAGGAAGCAAGATAGGCAGGACTAGGAGAAAAGAAAGATTCTGGGAAATGTAGCAGGTAGTCACCATGTGATCCCGGGAGGAGAGGACACATGAGTCTGGTGTTCTTGGTAAGAATAGACCTTTTAGAAATATATATATTTGTAGTTATGGGGTAGTAGCCAGTAAGAAACCCTAGACATTGGCCCACAGTACTACAACTAATAGGGTCTCTCTGTATTATTTATGGTTAACTCAACACTGAGACTACACTGGCAGGAAGAGTATCTTAACATACACCTGTACAAATTAAGACAGAAAATGTTTCAGCATGTGTCTTCACTAAAATGAAACAATTTTTTCCATATTACAATATAAATCATATTATAGGTATATCACACACTCATACAGGGCAAGCAGTTATATAAATAACACATTAAATTTTAAAAGATATGTGTAATAAGCAGAAAGAAGTAATTGCAAAATGCTTTATTAACTTTAAACTTTCTAAATTGTAATAAGAAAGAATGACAGCTGAAGAGAGACATTGGATAATTGAAAAAAACCCTGAATTAAATAACTCTTTATATTTTAAGAATGTGTCTTACATTAGTCAAGTGGTTTTTATTTTGTTTTCACAGGAGAAGAAAATCTGTGGATGACATGAAAATTGAAAAAGATTAGCTTTAAGCAAGAGAGGTCTCCTTATTAGGAGAGGTGATAATTCGTTAAACAGGGTGAACATTCAATCTAAACTAACTTATAAAAATGATAAGCTCTTTTCACTTGATGAGATATAACCTTCCAAAAGGGAACCTCCCCAAACTTATGGCTGGGAAAGAGTTTTGTTTTTGCCTTTTCATAAGAATTGCAGCATCCATGTAAGGAATTTGAAGAAAACAGGACAGACAAGACATCTGAAGTAAAATGACAAATCTACCAGAGAAAATGTCCCAAGAAAAATAGTAAATAGTTCTATTCATGTCACAACTCTAACAGGACAAAATTTCATAAATCTTCCCAAATGTTTGTTTCTACTTTTCTCTACAGACATATACAACAAATGGTTTATTTGTTGTTCAGTTAAATTAAGGCTGGTTTGGAATTGGAGTGTGGTTTTTTTCTTTCTCTAAGTCCAAGCATACTTGTTAAAAGAAAATCCAAAATCTCTGTCTGGTGTCAGAAATGTCATTTGACATGAGACAAAACAAAGAACAAAACAAGGGATTATTCTGTTGTTACTAATCTCATACATCTTTGGTATTATTTTGAGTCTTTAAAATTTTTCTTAAGCTAAAAATATTATCTCAAAGTTTAAAAGATTTATATATGAATATATTAAATTTATGCCATGATATTAATGGTCATAAAGTACTACCTAATTCTAGGAAATGGCTCGATCAAGTTTCTTTTACATGATTCAGCTAACTAGGAATTATGTTTTTATACTCTAGATAGACATAATCAATTATGGTCCTTTAACCTCTTTGAGACTTGTTGTATATGACATATAAAGTATTTAAGTTTTCTAAGTGCATGGCCATACCTAACAGTGACCTTTGAAGTCTTCAAAAGGAGGATGGGGGCCCCACAAGGAAAATTTCACCAGAATTATGGTAATGTCACTGAGTTGACAAACACCACCAAATATCATCTTTGGAATACAAATTGCTCAGGAAAATTTCAAGGTGCTAACTGAGATGGTTTGGCCTCACAGACAGCTCTAGACAAGACTTAAGACAAGCCCTGCACTTTCCCATTACAAGCCACTTGACAGCAAAAGATATAGCTAGCTCTCCCAGGATGTGGTAATTATCCCAATTTATGAGAGTTCTCTGAAGATGTTGTTGCCCCCAGACAACAGGAAGCAATTTTAAGAGCATGACACCCAAGAGATAGGGCAGGCATCTTTTGGTCATCAATAAATGGGTTATGGATATTCGCCATTATTTAGGGGGGATTAGTAATAAGTTATTGCTGGTGATGGTCTGGTCAGGAAAAAAAATTTGAACAAAGAAGACTCAATTCAGAGTTCTATAGTTCTTGTTCTGAAAAGAAGAAAATGTGGATATATATATATATACATATATATACAATTAGTATAAAATTTTAGATTATTGATTTTACTTTTAAACTATAAAGCAACTACTAGTCTTAAATACTTTAAATTGGTATGGGTTTTTGTATACTGATTCAAAGTTGAGGTTATTTTTGTTAGAACACACTGCACTTGCATTTCAAGTCTTGTCTAAGGTACTGAACATATACTACTCATTTAATAATATAAGGAAAATTTCTAGTCCTTGGAAGTTATTATTAAAAACTATTTAAGACACTAAAAATGCAGATTAATTGTTAGTCACCTATTATAATCAAACTTATAGTCATGTTACATATGCTTTCAAGATCAGTAAGAGATTTAATTTATGTAGACCACTTGTCTTCAGGGATCTATAATACAAGGATTTTAGGATGTTTTAATAGCCTAAGGTTCATTTTTTATGACAATGAGACATATATGCTCCTGGCAGCAGCAATCTATGCTGGGAAGATGATGGGCATTGAAGAAATTCAACATAGTGTTTACTTTTTTGTGGCAAAAGTTAACTACTGGGCAATAAATTGCCCTTGCCTTGACTGCTGACAGTATGCTGTACAAATTGGACAATCAGGACACAAAGGAAAGTGACTGCCAAACTTTGCCAAGGCAAGTTATTAGAGTCCTTCAGAGGATCCTGCTTCACAGGAAAATGTCAGATATGCTATCCTTGTAGGCCAAAAATTGATTCCCCAACATTACAAAGGGACCTTGGATGACTGTCCAGACATCCAGATGTTTCTACTATTTCTCACATGTTTTGGAAGTCATTTAGTTGTACTCAGGTAATATTATTTCCTTCTCTGTTCTCACTGATGTATTTGAAGAATTTATAGTTATAGCTATAGTTTTCTTTTTTAACAAATACAGCAAATAATCTTACAAGAGGTATTAAATTTATAATGTTGAGAGACATAAAAGAATATTTTTAGGTTGGTAATAAAAGGTAAGATAGAATGTGAATTAGGTAAAACACTTTGAATTCATTAGGCTAGATAATGGAGTATTTTCTCTGACTATGTAAAACACAAATGTACTAGACATTGTTAATGTAATAAATGCCTATATATAATTGGAAGCATTTATTGTACTTTTTGTGTGTAGTTTCTCTGTTAGTTCAAACTTTCACTTTTTATTTAGACAAAAGGGGAAAATGTGTGTGATATTTTGTGTTCCTACAGATAAAGCTTGTCTGGAGATCAGAGAGCAGAATAAGCCACTATTTAACAGAAGCTAGGCAGTGGTGGTTCACACCTAAAATCCCAGCACTTGGGAGGTGGAATCAGGAAGTGACAAGGTCAGGCCTCAAGATGGCACATCATGCTTAAATTACAGAACATTCTCCCTGCACTTCATTACAAAATGGTTGCTATACAGTAGCCAGGTCAACTCACATTTATTCAGGCAAATTTCATTCTCTGAATAAAGCATGAACTTTCTGGAAATCATGGCCATTTTAATTTTAAAGTGCTTAAAATTATATTTAAATAAGAATTTATTTTACGTATTTCCCTTACCTACAAGTAAGCTTACCTTTTCATTCAGTTTTCTTCATAAGAGATAAGAGATTATTCCCATCTGATGCATTTATTTTTTCTCATGTTTCTGAATTAGTGGAGTTCAGAATGAATTATTCCAGTTAGCATTTATTGCCTCAGAACAGCATCATTGCAAAGGAAAGCTGTGCAGATGAGAAACATTTCTCTGCAAACCTAAATAATTATGAAATATGCCTGTAAATTTTAATTTTTTATACTTATCTCATTATTAATTATGATTTTGTATCCAGCCTTTGAAATTAGGTTGAATTTATTGCCCTTGGAATTTTTTTGTTGTTGAGCTACATTCCATGTTATAGAAGCTGTATCAGTGAAACTTCATGTGTTCTGGCATGGTTGGATGAAAGGAAGGATGAGTAGTGCGGCCAGACTCTTCCAGGAATGCAATGCCCTGTGAGGATCTTAATGACTTGCCCATATTACTATAAGTATTGTATTACGTTTTTTAAATGAAAAATATGTAAAACATTGTATTTGTGTGGGTAATAAGGAACTTGAGTTTGCTGCCTCGTTCTTTGGTGAAAAGAAGTATCTGTGATTGGAGAGATGATTTGGTAGTTAAACGCACTGTCTACTTTTGCAGAGGACTTGGTTTGATTACAAGTACAACATAGCAGTTCATAAGTGTCTGCAATTGTAACTTCAAGAGATCTGATGCTTCAACTGGCCTCTCCAAAGGCACAGAACTCATATACAGTTAGATAAAATACTCAGCATAGGAAATTAGAACAATTGTTTTAAAGAAGAACCTGTAGATAAAGGAAAGGAATGCTATCAGACAAAAAGCTGATCTGCCTGAGAACAAGCCAGGCCTTCTGGAGGAGACATTGTGCAAGTGACTTTGTGGCATGGCATGGCAACACTAAAGGAGAACATGAGGACCACCTTTATTTTTAATTTTGAGAAAATAATTTAACTGAAACATCTTTTCCTTCCCTTTCCTCTCTCTAAAATGTCCATATCTCTCTGTTCTTCAAATTTATTGCCTATTTTTAAACCTACTATCATTGCATGATCATGCTTTAGTATTTGTAGAACCTGACTTTTATAATATTTTGTGAAAGTATACTAAAAAAATCAGGAAAATGAGGATCCGAGCTTCTCCCTGGATGCTATTTATAATTTTAAGTTTATTTTGATATTACTGGGTATATTTTAAAAATCCCAATGTCATGAGAATTACTAATTTGTTATAAGCAGTTATAATAAAGGTAATTAAAACAAAAGTTAATGATTAGTTACCTTATGAATGACAAGATTCTTTAATGTGCTCAGAATTCTGTTTATAGTCATACTAAGTACAAGTGAAACTAATTTATAGAGAAAAGGTGTGTGTGTATGTGTGTGTGTATTATGAATCTTCTACTGTAGATGCAACTGAATTTCTTTAATTATTTGATACATTTTAATTTTCCTTTAACCTTTTACACTTCTCTCTTTGTTTAGAAGATCCATTTTGAGTAAGAGTAGAGAGAGTTGGCACCTTTCTTGTCATTTGAATTAATGCTGAATATTCAGAAATTTTCATCATTTAGAATAGTGTTGGGCTAGGACTGTTATCTACAGCATTTATTATAATTAGGTACATTTATTCTATTACTAGATATTTCAGGACCTTTGTTATGAAGGGATACTGAATTTTATGTTTTTTCTTCATTATTGAAATAATTAAATGACTCCAGCGCATATGTAAATTTGTCCTATATTATATTCCTGATTTCTGCATTCTTGGGAGAACCTCAACTATATAGTGTTCTTATTGTGTCATTGAATTAAGTCTGTATGAATTACATTGAGAAGCTTCATAACTATCTCTGACCTCTTGGGAAACTTGAACAAAATTTGTTGCTGCTGTTGTTGCATTTTTATCTGGTTTTGCTCTGGGAGTAATGATGATTATTTTTAATAAGTTTGTTTGTATTCTTTCACTTCCTATTTTATGTAACTGAGGTATTATGGTATTAATATTCAGTTCTTTGATAGAATCTGTCAGTAAATATAATACTTGAGTTTATGTTACTGTTGAAAGGATTAATTGTTTATAGAATAGTGTGTATCTGTGTTAGTTGTTTATTTCTTCATTAGCAAATATTTCTAGGCATTTATCTCCTTTACTTCTATGTTCTCAAGGTTTTTTTGAAACAATTGTTATTCAAATATCTGTATTGAAAAGATAAAATGTAATGCAAAATGCCATACTGTTTATCAAATTGGTAGATTATTAACACACACATATACGCTGACATTGTACTATACATTCATGGTAATAAACATAAATTATCTTCAAAATTTTCCTCTGTGTGATCATGTATGCATAAGCATGTTAGGGTGTGTGTGTGTGTGTGTGTTTGTGTGTGTGTATATTGGCATGTGGTAGTTTGAATATAATTGGGCTCCAATAACCTCATAAGAAGTGCACCATTAGGTCTTATGGCAATTTTGAAGTGGTTATGACCTTGTTGGATGACCTGTGTCAATGTGGTGGTGGGCTTTGGGGTCTCTTGCTCAAGCTTCCCTCAGTGTGTTTGTCAGACAAATTCTTATTACTTGCAAGATGTAGCAATTTCAGGGACAGCACTACATCTACCTTCATGTCACCATGCTCTCTGTCATGATGGTAGTGGGCTAAAGATCAGAAATTGTAAGTGAGTCATTCAAATTAAATGTTTTCTTACAAGTGCTTCCTGGTTATGGTGTCTCTCCACAGCAATATAAAAAAATCTAAGACAGCAGTTCATACCAGAAGTTGAGTATTGCTGTAATAGTCCTGACCATGTGCGTGTATGGAGGAATGTAGACTTTGGTACATTGGTTTAGGAAAGAATTAGGATGTTTTAAGCACTGTTTCCTAGAGATTGTTCTTGTGATATTTTAGTGAAGAAAGTGGCTGACTTTTGAACTTGTTTGAAGACTCTGCCTGAGGCTAAATTGAAGAGTTGGACTAATTTCATCGCAGAAGAAATCTCAAAACATCCTAGTATAGACACTGTCATGCGGTTATTATTGTTAACTCTAACGAAGACATAAAAAATGGAAGAAGCTGAGCACTGTAAATTAAAAAATAAACTTTGAGGATGAAAAGAGAACCAGTAAGTCAAATGGAGCTAATTCCTGTGTTCAACTAGACAAACAGTTTAAGAAATGGTTAATATAAAGGCAGTTGTGTCCTAGGGCAAGATCCTACACAGCTACATTTCCACCTTGTGGAAAGAAACCAAAGAGAAGCTTAGAGCCAGTTTTGGTAGAACATACCATTAATCCCAGTACTAGGAAGGCAGAAGCTTGTGACTCTCTTAGTTTCAAGCCAGGCTGATCTACAGAGAACGTTTCAGGACAGCCAAGTTTACGCCATTAAAGACAGAAACTTAGTCAAGATGTAATTAAATGAAGAAGCCATCTTTCAGCCCCAATAAGGAGCAGAACTTGGCAGCTTTGACCATTTGGTTCTGGCTTTAGAGTTAATGAGAGAAGAAATGAATTCTTTACTAAAGCTATTGAGGCCAGGCATGTGTCAGGGGTGTCACTCAATTTAGACATGGTAGAGACACCATTGTATGAACCTGTGGAGTTGAATTCTGGGTTATCTTGGTGAATACAAGATGTAAGAGATACTAGATACCTGACAAGAAGACCTATTAATAAGAAGTGAAATCAGCCGAAAAGAAAGAAGTGTGTTACAGCCAACAAAGCTGAACAGAGTTGTAACTCTGAAGAGTATTTTAACATGAGACATGGAGTTTCAGAGTTTGGAGTTTGCTCAGCTGGTCTTTGGTCTTGCTTTGGTACTTTCCTCACCGAGCTCCCTGTCCTTGCTTTTGGAGTCTTAATGGATAACCAGTTCTGTTGTATATTGGATTATGTTATTTGCTTTTACTTTTCATTTTACAGTGGATTACAGTTAAGATGTTGCATGAATTTCACAAGAGACTTTGAATTTTGGACTATTAAACATTGCTTATACGATGATAGACTGTTGGTATTATTGTTCAGGCCTTGGTTAGGCAGCAATTTTCTTGAGGTATCAAGGGTGTAGCATCCATTTCATTTCTAGGAGAAACAATATCACAGCACAACTACAAAACAGTCATTCCTGGAATAACATACCTACTAAACAAAATCAGCACATTGTGTTTCTATATTTATGCATTTATGTATATATATACACAGAAATGGAACAATAATAATAAAGAGACTATTAAGTTTAGATAGAAAAGACATGGAAGGAATTGGAGGGAGAAAAGGGAAGGAAAATGTAATTATATTTTAATTTAAACATTTTAATAAGAATAAGTCTTAACTGTAGTATAAATAAGTACCAATTTACTGAAATGAATTAAAAGATTATTGGCAATGTTATGGGAAGAGATATAAATATACTAACAGAACACTTGAGCAAGTGAGTTGAAGAGATTATACACACAAAATCACACTCTAGTTTAAGTAACAAAATCTGTTAGAATATAAGTTTTCAAATTATTACCTACTAATTACTTGAATTCCACTAAAATATCTTGTAATTTCCCTTATCTCATCTCTAATTTTATAAGTTTTTATCTTCTAGTTATTTCATTAGTTTAGTCAAAGGTTTCTCAAACTTAGTTATTTTTCCAATGAATCAATTATTTCTTTAACTGTTTCTATCTTCTTTTACTCTCAATTCCATTCATTTTTGTTCTGATTCTTACCATGTTTTGAAATCTACATATTTTGGGCTAGAGCTAGTCTACTATTTATAAGACCTTAGGAATATGACTAAAGTATTTATTTGAGCTGTTTCTGATGTTTACTAATAAGCTAATGCCAATGAACTTTGCCCTGCTTCTACCTTAGCATGCTTTCAAGGCTTCTGGCAAGCTCTCTTTTCATTTTCTTTTTGCTCTAGAAAGCTTTTAGTCTTATTTTACTCATTTCTGCAATCAGTCCTATAGTTAGTCTTTAGTCTCCATATATTTATGTAGTTTCTGTGATAATTTTGCTTTTTGTTTTTCTTACAAAGCTTTTATTGTATAACTGTAAGATATGATAACACAAAAGGTAACTTCAATTAACTCCATTTGATAAGAAGTAATATGTAGCGACAGTGTTAAGCTTTACAGATGGTTAACTGGGTTGCTGAGAAGAATGTGTACCCTGTCTCTGTTGGATTATATACTCCGTAGATGTATACAATGTTCATTTGACTCCTCTGTTCACAATAATACTCAATTATCTTTTATAACTGTGGTGGTAAATAACTGCAGTACTTTGTGTTTGCCTTGATGTGCTTTTATTACATACTATTTTTAATATAAAGAGTTGTTGGACTACTGGCTGACAGTTATTTACTTCTAGATCTTCAAATATATCATTTTATGCTTTCAGGTCTCATACACATTAAAATTACAGATGAAAGATCTCATGATTCTCATGCTTTTAGCTTTGTGAGTCACCTAGCTAGCCCCCCTCTTATAGTTTTTTAATGTTTCTCTTCTTTGTAATGTTGACCTTTTTGTTGTATTAACTCTTTTTGAGTCATAATCTTCTCATATTCAAAAATACCCCTTATGATTGCATATCAATTTCTCTAGATGTTAGGATTTTTCTGTCTATTTTTTTGCTCTGTCTTAGTCAGGGTTTCTGTTGCTGTGAAGAGAAACCATGACCATGGCAACTCTTATATGAACAAAAACATTTAATTGGGGCTGGCTTAACATTTCAGAGGTTTAGTCATTTATTATCATGGCAGGAAACATGACAACATGCCAGCAAACCTGATGGTGAAAAGGTATCTGAGACATCTCCATCTGTATCTGCCAGTAGCAGAAAGTGAATGTCATCCTAGGCCTAGCCTGAACATCTGAGACATTTATTTATTCTGTGTGTATGTGTGTCTGTGCATATTTGCATGTTTGCAGGTATAAGAGTAACTTGCATGAGTTGAATCTTCTGCCATTTGGGTTCTGAGAACTCAGGATCTCAGGCTTGCTGGCAAACACCATTGTCCACTGAACTCTCTCATTGATCCTTGCTTTTTTTTGTTGTTTTTTTTCTTAGACTAAATCTCATTGTTTTTCAGATAATCTCTCTCATTGAATCCAGAGTTCTGTTGATTCAGGTAGACTAATTGATCAGCAAGCCTCATGGATCGTCTTACCTCAGTCTCCCCAGTAGTGGGATTGTAGGGCTATGTGACTGATCTGGAGTTTACAAGTAGGCTAATGATTGAACTATGGTCCTCAAGCTTATATAGCAATCACTTTCCCAACTCAGACATATTTGTAGTCCCTTTGGTACCTTTTTATCAGTCCGCCAACTTAGAAGAATACTGCTGTTTATAGCAGGGTAAAAAGTTAACTTGAACATATACACTGCTGATATTCCCATGGTGCATGATTTTGCTGAGTCTCTGAGAAGTATTAATGTTCCTCACATCTGTCTTGCCTGTTAGTATTCTTTCTTTTTGTACCAACTGGGCTCTGCTGGCCATATTTTGCTTTGCAGTTTGTGAAATGTTCTTAATCTTTCATCTTCCTGAGTGTTCCTGAGTCCTGACTCTTAGAGACTAATACTTTGCCTGGGGAGTCCTTCCCAATGCATCTAGAATGTAAAAAGCTTCAAAGCTTCAGAATTATTCTCAGCTGCAATGATCGGCTATGATCAGAGGTATCTTTCAATTTTTTACCTGCTTTAGCTGTGCCCCCTGCAATTGCCATAACCCTTTGAACAGAACAGATCTTCTGTTCTCCACAATGACTCCCTAGACACTTAGAGGTTATGGCGGAACAAACTGAGGCTCTCTGACCTCAAAATCCCAAAGTAGCTCATTTTACCAATTGCTTCTCTCCTAAATGTCACATGACCATGGGACACATCATTCAGAATGACACAGTAGATTTCTCCTCATTACTGACCTGTCTGCCAGAAGAATCACTTTTCCACTAAAACTGAAAAGTAGGATTGTTAGTACCTGTGGGTTTGTCATGGGGGTGGGATTGCCTATCTTTTACATAACTTATGTTTTAAAAGTAGACGCTGCTTCCCTCCACAAGAAAATAAGATCCTGAACCCTGTTCAGATCATTTCTTATCTGTGTTGACATTATTTTTTCCTACACAGTATGCCACATAATTCATTTCTCTTCCTTGTGGTTTTCCAATCTCTTCATCTCCTTTCCTCTTTGAATATTTTCTTTTTTAATGTTGTTTTTCACATCAGAAGCAGTTCGTAGGACCTCATCTTATCCAGAAGCATTGTTGAATGTGTTTATTTGATACTTTTATTGTCTTGTGTACATTATGTTATAATCTGTGAATGCACATACTATACAGTGTATGCTTTCTTTGATAGTTATGGCTGAGAGCATAATAGAGCAGCTGACTTAACTGACTACAGAGTCAAACAAATACAGAGGGAGGAAATGTTGACATTAGTTGCACATCAAATATTTAGCTTTCATGTATATGTATGAAATTTTCAAATAGTGTTAATGTGATTGAATGTGAAAAAATAGATTTTAAATTTACTATATATCTATGTGTGATGAGAGCAAAAGAGATAGAGGCACACACACAGATCCACAATTCAAGTGAAAGAGCCATGCACAGAGACAGAGAGAAACAGAGAGAGAGAGAGAGATAGACAGAGACAGAGACAGAGAGAGGAGGTCATAGTTACTGAATTCTAGGATCCCAGAAGCAAAGACATACAATCAATTTTATAAGGATCATTAATCTCATAGTTTCCTATGGGGTTTCTTTTCCACACATCAGGTTTTTATAACTAAGAAATATTTAGCAGTTATTGGCTTCAAGTATATATTTACAATCACATGCCTCTTATTTAATTTCTAGCTATGAGGAAACAAAAAATTCATGTTGACCCACTTTTTTCCTTTTATTTTCATTTGAATGCAAGTTTAAAATGCTCTCAGAATTTATGAATCTTTCATGTAATACTGAAGGTAATGGCATTTTTTCACAATAAACTAAAGAAGAAAAAACTTGTTTTTCTTCAAAATGTTAAATGAAGTTCAGAACAATTAAGGAATTCCTTTAGATAGATATGATTTTATGGTAAAGCAAAAGTAGGAAATATGTATGATATCCAGTCAGGAACTCTAAAAATGAAGTTAATATGAAATGTCTGTATTCTAACTTGAGTGCATGTGTGTATGTGCCTGAGTGAATGCACATGTGGATGTGTGAGCGTAGGTCTTGCATGTGAATGGAGGCAAGAACTAGGAGTGGAATGACTTGCTCCATCATTCTTTACCTTTATTGTGAAGATGGAGTCTCTAATCTCCTGGAGTTCACTAATTCTACAAGGGTAGCTAACCAGCAAGGCTGAGGTATCCCCTTAGCCCCAGCTTCTAAGTGCCAGGATGGCAAACATGAGCTACTTTGTCTATATGTATTTGGCACCAAATTCAGGTCTCCACAGTTATGCAATCAGCGCTTTAACTGGGGAACATTCCTTCCAGTACTCCTGATCACATTTTTAAAATGTTTATTAGTTTATTGTACAGAACATGGGGGTTTTATTATGCCATTCTTACACATGCATGCAATATATTTTGATTCAAATCACATGGCCAGCTCTTTTCCCATCCAACTCTCACTGATCCTGATAACCTTTGCAACTAACTCCCTTCTTCTTTCATGCAATCCAGTGGATGAAGTGATATTTATGGAAGCATGAGCATCTTAACAGTGGCTATACCAGCAAAGAAAATCCCATAAAGTAACTACAGAGCCTCAGGGGTTGAGGCCCCAGAAGCTTCCCTCTCAAGCTACTATTAATTGAAAATTAATGCAAAGGTAGAATTGTAGATGCATGAGCCCCTACAACTCATTATGGTATATTGCCAGATCCAATATTGTGCATATCTTGTTAAGGTAATCACAGCTGCTGTAAGGTCAATGGGGGAAGGAATTTGACAGCTCCAGAACACATCGTTCTATAATGTTCCGCCCTTTCTTCTGACTCTTGCCTTCTTAGCACCTCTTCTGAAATGTCCACTGAGCCCTGACTTAGGGCTAAGCATTTAACACTCACTTATTCTCTTCCCTTTGATGTGAATAAGCTTCACCAATCAAAGCTAAGAACAACACTAATCTAAGAGCACAAGCATGCTATTTGAAAAGCAATTGGATAAACATATCATGTTCATTCAGTAAAACAATAGTAGTAGCTTCCCCATTAGGAATAATAACATCATGAGTTATATGCATTTGACCAGATTTTCAGTGCCAGATATGAATTCCCTCCTGTGGAGTGGACTCAAATCCAATCATAATGCAAATGATTATCCTACACCACTACTGGACTAATGCATCAGTGGTTACTGTTGGGCCCTTCCCCAATAGGAATCTGATGACCAGCTTGTGACTAGGAGTCTATGAAAATACTTCCTGTACCCCTCCTTCCGATAAGGCCTGAACACATGTTCTTGTTATCTGCCCATCCTTATTGCAGGAGGGACCTGAGAACATGAACTTCTGACCTTGGTAGTTTTCCACTGTGTCCGCTCACTGGTATTCAAGACTTCCTTCCTTTTTTAAATTTAATTTAATTTAATTTTTAACATTTTTTAAATAGCTTGTTTTACATGTCAATCCCAGTTCCCTCTCCCTCCCCTCCTCCCGCACCCCCCATCTCCCCCATCCTCCCACCCTATTGCCAATTCCTAGCGCATAGGGGATATCTAGAGTCTATCATTTCATTCAGGGTAGGGTCCAGGCTCTTCCCTAAGAGTCCAGGCAGAGAGAGCAATCCTCTTTGTGTCAAGGACACTGACAGAGAGTCTCGGAAACAGGAAAGAACCTAAAAGATATACATGGAAGAGAAATGAGGCAAGATCCTCTGAACAGATGGGGAACATGGCGAGGGGTGTGGGGGAGGGGGACCTGGGAAATAGAGAGGGGCAAAAGTGGAAGAGAGAGTAGGACTTGGAGGAACAGGAAGGTTGACGAGAGGGGTAAGATAGGGGGAAGAGGGAATCATAGGTTAGAAGACAGATCAGGCACCATTGTGATCTCTAGTGATCTAAATGGATGACACCAATTGGCAAGCTAAGCAATAGTGTAGAGACCACCTCGAATACCTATTCCTGATAGTGAACTTGATGTCTATATCCATCCTGGAGCCTTAATCCAGTGACTGATGGAAGCAGAAGCAAACACCCACATTTAAATACTGAACAGAACCCAAGGAACCCAGAGACAGAGAGAGAGGAGCGAAGAGCAAATTGGCAAAGAATGGGCTGGCAAATCCAGCAGAGACAGCTGATCCAAATAGGGGAGAGCTCTTGGACCCCAGACCCACAGCTGGGAGGCCAGCATGGGACCGATCCAGACCCCATGAATGTGAGAGTCAATGAGGAGGCCTAGGCTACCTATGGGGTCCTGAGCAGTGGATCAATGTTTATCCCTAGAATACTAAAAGATTTCCTTCCTTTTTAATAAGTGACATTCTCCTTGCATGAATGACCTCCTGTCTTGTCTTTATTTAAATCCTCAAGCCCTTTGCCTGAATCCATGAGAAGTGTTGTAGCACTGGTGCGACAAGTAGAGATCCCACCAATATCAGGAAGGAAGGATAAATGATGAAGGATCTCCCATGAAGGCCGGCCAGCATTCTCATTAAGGTAAGTAGGGGGTGTATTGAACATGGGTGCCACAAGCTCCTACTCTCTTATGGGGGGGTGGCTGGTCTAATTGTTTAAAAAGCAAGGCACTGGTGTCAAACATAAGACAGCAAAAGGCTTCTTAAAAACTGTATGTGAGGTGAGTCCTCAGTATTTGGTCTTTGGTGATCTTAATATCCTCGATCAGGAGCAGACAAAGGGAAACCTACAAAGGACATTATAAAAAGAAGGGCCAAATGCCATACCACTTGTTACCTTTTCTCTGTGGCGTCTCATCAAGGATGCGCTCCTTAGTGAGAATATGGGAGTGAAAGAGGAAGTTGAGGAAGCCAAAGTCATCTTCAAAGAAGCTCAGGACCAAGAGTATTTTAGGTTCCTTCAAGCTTCTAATGTTTCTTCTTCTGAGTCCTCTACCCCCTCTTCAGGGGATGAGACTGAGGAACTCTATGAACTTCAACTAGAGAAGGGCATCCCAAATTAATGCATAAGCTTAAAAAATGCTCCTGTGATCCCAGGCCCCTTCCTGTAATCCCAAACATTCTAGCTCTGTCTGTCTTCCTTCAGCCCCTCCTGAAGAGCAGAGAGGTGGAGTGATACTCTCGGTCATACAAACAGTTAATCCTCAAGGTCAGAGTCAGAGAGTACACACCACTCTTAACTTTAAGGATATAAAACAGTTAAAGGAGGCAGTTATAGCATGTGGGCCTCATGCCACTTTTATTCTGGCCATTTTTGAATCCTTTGGGGCCTTGAATTGCACCCCCAGTGATTGGCAGCAATTATGTCCTGCTACACTGTTGGGGGGAGATTATTTAATTTGGAGGATTGAATACCAAGAACTATGTAACCAAATGGTGCAGTGCAACATGGCTGCCGGTTTCCCCTGTAGGAATTTAGAAATGCTTACTGGCAAAGGAGCCTATGCAGCGCTAGGCCAGCAAAATTCTTTATGACCCATCTGTATATGCGTAGACCTCAGCAGTTTCTGATCTTACATAGAAAGCCTTACCTAATAAGACTGCAGGAGACCAACTTTGAAGGAAAAATCAAAATCGGGACCATCTGAACCCAATTCTGAGTTTGTGAATTGGCTCCTACAACATACATGGTGGGGATGCTGATATTGCCATACCTATAGAAAAACAATTAGCTTTCAAAAATGCCAACAAGTCCTGCAAGGAGGCCTTGCAGACTCATAAAACCAGAAGCCTCAATGGTTATGTTCACATTTGTAGAAATATATAAAGACACAACATTATAGGACAAGTTATCACTCCTGCTATGCTAGGAAATAGGAAAGTCAGTGGGGGGACAGACCTAAGGTATGCTTTGATGTGATCAAACTGGCCACTTTAAGAAAAATTGTCCTGCTAAGGACGCTGCTGTACCCTGTCCCCCAGGGCCAGGTCTTTGACATTATTGGGGCAATAATTGTTGAATAAAGACTGATGTTCATGGTAACCATCTGTCTCCTCTGGGAAATGGAAAGTGGGCCCACTTTGGGCCCCAAACTCCCAGGTGTGTGGAGCCCTGAATACAGTTGTTCCCTGCCTTATTAAGATCCTACCTCAGGGGGAGTCCAGGGAAGCAGCTGTTCCTCCGGCAGCATCAGGTAAACAGGCCGACTTCCCGGCCTGTGTTCCAGTGCCTGCAGATCGCCTGGGAACTGCACAGAGCACCCAATCCCAACAGGAGCCAAGCACCCCAGACTCAAGATCTTCTCTCCCACCAAGGAGACCAGGAAACTAGAGGAGGCTGGGAGTCCAGAGAAGCAGCTGTTCCTCCAGCAGCATCAGGTAAACAGGCCGGCTTCCCAGCCTGTGTTCCAGTGCCTGCAGATCGCCTGGGAACTGCACAGAGCTCCCAATCCCAGTGGGAGCCAAGCACCCCAGACTCAGATCTTCTCTCCCACCAAGGAGACCAGGAAACTAGAGGAGGCTGGGAGTCCAGGGAAGCAGCTGTTCCTCCAGCAGCATCAGGTAAACAGGCCGGATTCCCGGCCTGTGTTCCAGTGCCTGTAGATGGCCTGGGAACTGCACAGGGCTCCCAATCCTGGTGGGAGCCAAGCACACCAGAATCCAGATCTTCTCTCCCACCAATGAGACCAGGAAATGAGAGGAGGCTGGGAGTCCAGGGAAGCAGCTGTTCCTCCAGCAGCATCAGGTAAACAGGCCAGCTTCCCGGCCTGTGTTCCAGTGCCTGCAGATTGCCTGGGAACTGCACAGAGCTCCCAATCCCGATGGGAGCCAAGCACCCCAGACTCCAGATCTTCTCTCCCACCAACGAGACTAGGAAACCAGAGGAGGCAGGGAGACCAGGGGAGTAGCTGTTCTGGATCAGGTACAACAGGACCCAGCATAGGGTCCAGGGGACCAGGTAGGAGGCTAAGTGCCCCAGATTCCTGTTCTTCTTCCCCACCCACAGGACCAGCATTTGGACTAGGAATAGAAAAACCACCAGATTATTGGACTTGCTAGCACCCTCCCAAAGGGAACTCTGGTCCCCAGACCAGTAAGGGGCTCTTTCTGCACCCACTAGAAGAAGAGATGGGAAAGAGACAATACAAAAACACAGTCAGCAACAGAAAAACAAATATGACACCGCCAGATACTAGAGACTCCACACCAACAAGACCCCAACATTCCAATGCAAACGAAGCAGAAGAGAATGACCTTAAAAGCACTATCATGAAAATGATAGAGGCCCTAAAAGAGGATATAGGAAAATGCCTCAAAGAAATGGAAGGAGAAACAAACCAAAAAATGGAAGAAATGGAAGAAAAAACAAACCAAAAAATGCAAGAATTGGAAGAAAAAAGAAACCAAAAAAGGCAGAAAATGGAAGAAGAAATGAAGCAAAAAATGCAAGAAATGGAAGAAAAAACAAACCAAAAAATGCAAGAATTGGAAGAAGAAACATACCAAAAAAGGCAGGAAATGGAAGAAGAAACAAAGCAAAAACTGCAAGAAATGGTAGAAAAAACAAAGCAAAAAATGAAAAAAATGGAAGAAGAAACAAACCAAAAAAGGCAGGAAATGGAAGAAGAAACAAAGCACAAAATGTGAGAAATGGAACAAAAAGCAAACCAAAAAATGCAAGAAATGGAAGAAAGAACAAACCAAAAAATTCATAAAAGGCAACAAACGGACAAAAAGATAAACAGAAAATTGCAAGAAGCAATGCAAACACTGCAAGGGTTGAAAATTGAAATAGAGATATTAAAAAAACACAATCTGAAGACAGGCAGAAAGTAGAAAAGCTGGACAAACAGTCAGGCACTACCAATACAAGCATTACCAACAGAATAGACGAGATGGAAGAGAGAATCTCAAGTGTTGAAGATACACTAGGAGAAATGGATTTATCAACCAAAGAAAACCTTAAATCCAACAAATCCTTAACACAAAACATCCAGGAAATATGGGAAACCATGAAAAGACCAAACCTAAGAATAATAGGTATAGAAGAAGGAGAAGAAATCCACCTCAAAGAGGCAGAAGGCATATTCAACAAAATCATAGAAGAAAACTTTCCCAACCTTAAGAAAGACATGCCAATGAAAGTACAAGAAGCCTACAGAACACCAAATAGAGTGGACCACAAAAAAAATCCCCTCACCACATAATAATCAAGACCCCTAACATACAGAATAAAGAAAGAATATTAAGAGCAGCTAAGGAAAAAGGCCAAGTAACATATAAAGGCAGACCTATCAGAATTACACCTGATTTCTCCATGGAAACTCTGAAAGCCAGAAGGTCCTGGATAGATAGATATTCTACCTACACTAAGAGACCATGGATGCCAGCCCAGACTACTATACCCGGCAAAGCTCTCAATCACTATAGACGGAGAAAACAAGATATTTCATGACAAATCTAGATTCAAGCAATATGTTTCCACTAACCCAGCCCTACAGAAAATTTTGGGAGGAAAACTCCAACCCAAGGAAGCTAACTACAACCAGAAAAACATAAGCATTAGAGAATCCCTCTCTACCAACTGTTAAAAGAACAAAGGGGTGAAATTCCACACATAATTCCACCAACAACAACCATCGCAAATCGAAGAAGGATGAGCAATCAATGGTCATTAATATCCCTCAATATTAATGGCCTTAACTCACCCATAAAAAGACACAGGCTAGCAGAATGGATTCGAAGACAGAACCCTTCCTTCTGCTGCATACAAGAAACACACCTCACCCTCAAAGACAGACATTACCTGAGAGTTAAAGGTTGGGAAAAATTTTTTTCAATCAAATGGACCCAAGAAACAATCAGGGGTAGCAATCCTAATATCTAACAAACTAGACTTTAAAATAAAATCAATCAAAAGTGATGAAGGAGGTCATTACATACCCATCACAGGTGAAACCCACCAAGATGATGTGTCTATCCTGAACATCTATGCCCCAAATACAAAGGCATCGACATTCGTTAAAGAAACATTATTAGAACTTAAATCTCACCTAAAGCCCCAC
Source organism: Mesocricetus auratus (assembly GCF_017639785.1). Classification (NCBI taxonomy): domain Eukaryota; kingdom Metazoa; phylum Chordata; class Mammalia; order Rodentia; family Cricetidae; genus Mesocricetus; species Mesocricetus auratus. The sequence goes on from NW_024429197.1 coordinate 64,417,505, forward strand.
ACAGTTATAGTGGGAGATTTCAACACACCACTCTCACCACTAGACAGGAATACCAGACAGAAACTCAACAAAGAAGCAAAGGGTCTAATAGAAGTAATGACCCACCTGGGATTAACAGAAATCTATAGAACATTTCATCCACATAAAAAAGAATATACCTTCTTCTCACCACCACATGGAACCTTCTCAAAAATCGACCACATACTTGGCAACATATCAAAACTCAGCAGCTACAAAAAAATTGGAATAACTCCATGCAACTTATCAGACCACCATGCTTTAAATGCAACAACAACACAAATTGCAGAAAACTTACAAACTGATGGAAATTGAATAATGCTCAACTGCACCATCCCTGGGTCAAAGAGGAAATAAAAAAAGAAATTAAAGACTTCCTCGAATTCAATGAGAATGAAGACACAACATACCGAAACCTATGGGACACTTTGAAAGCAGTGCTATGGGGGAAGTTCATAGCACTAAGTGCTCACATGAAGAAACAGGAGAACAGTTATACCAGAGAATTATCATCACAGCTGAAAGCTCTAGAACAAAAAGAAGCAAACTCCCCCAGGAGGAGTAGACGCCAGGAAATAATCAAATTGAGGGCTGAAATCAATCAAGTAGAAACCAGGAAAACAATACAAAGAATCAATGCAATGAAGAGTTGGTTCTTTGAGAAAATCAACAAGATAGACAAACCTTTGTCCAAACTTACCAAACAGCAGAGAGTGAACATACAAATTAACAAAATCAGAAATGAAAAGGTGAACATAACAACAGACTCTGAGGAAATCCAGAGAATTATTAGGTCATACTTTGAAAACCTGTACTCCACAAAATTCGAAAATTTAAAGGAAATCGATGACTTCCTGGACAGCTATCATTTGCCAAAACTAAATCAAGAACAGATAAGCAATTTAAATAGACCTATAACCCCTATGGAAATAGAAGCTGTCATCAAAATCTCCCAACCAAAAAAAGTCGAGGTCCAGATGGCCACAGTGCAGAATTCTACCAGAAATTCAAAGAACAGCTTATACCAATTCTTCTCAAAGTGTTCCACACAATGGAAGCAGAAGGGTCTTTGCCAAACTCTTTCTATGAGGCCTCAATTACCTTGATGCCCAAGCCACACAAAGATACAACTAAGAAAGAGAACTTCAGATCAATATCCCTCATGAACATTGATGCAAAAATACTCAATAAAATACTGGCAAATCGGATCCAAGAACACATCAAAACAATCATTCACCACGATCAAATAGGCTTCATCTCAGGGATGCAGGGATTTGTCAACATACGAAAATCCATCAACGTAATCCACCATATAAACAAGCTGAAAAACAAAAATCACATGATCATCTCACTAGATGCTGAAAAAGCCTTTGACAAAATCCAACACCCCTTCATGATAAAGGTCTTGGAGAGATCTGGGATAACAGGGACATACTTACACATAATAAAAGCTATATACAGTAAACCAACAGCCAACATCAAACTAAATGGACAGAAACTCAACGCAATTCCTCTAAAATCAGGAACAAAACAAGGCTGTCCACTCTCTCCATACCTTTTCAACATGGTACTTGAAGTTCTAGCTATTGCCATACGACAACAAAGGGGGATCAAGGGGATACAAATTGGGAAGGAAGAGGTCAAACTTTCACTGTTTGCAGATGATATTATAGTTTACATTAATGACCCAAAGTACTGTACCAGGGAACTCTTACAGCTGATTAACACCTTCAGCAAAGTGGCAGGCTACAATATCAACTCAAGAAAATCAGTAGCCCTACTATATACAGATGATAAAAGGGCTGAAACAGAAATCAGAGAAACATCACCCTTTACAATTGCCACAAACAACATAAAATACCTTGGGGTAACGCTAACCAAACAAGTGAAAGACCTGTATCGTAAGAACTTTGAATCTTTAAAGAAAGAAATAAAAGAAGCCCTCAGAAAATGGAAAGATCTCCCATGCTCTTGGATAGGTAGGATCAATGTAGTAAAAATGGCAATCCTGCCTAAAGCAATCTACAGATTCCATTCAATCCCCATTAAAATCCCAGCACAATTCTTCACAGACCTTGAAAGAACAATAATCAATTTTGTATGGAAAAACAAAAGACCCAGAATAGCCAAAACAATCCTGTTCAACAAGGCAATGTCCGGAGGCATTACCATCCCTGACCTCAAGCTCTATTACAGAGCTATAGTCCTGAAAACAGCTTGGTATTGGCACAAAAATAGACAGGTAGACCAAAGGAATCGAATTAAAAAGCCGGGTATTAACCCACACACGTACGAACATGTGATCTTTGACAAAGAAGCTAAAAATATACAATGGAATAAAGAAAGCATCTTCAACAAATGGTGCTGGCATAATTGGAGACTGGCATGTAGGAGAATGTGGATCAATCCATGTTTATCGCCATGCACAAAACTTAAGTTCAAATGGATCAAAGACCTCAACAAATCCAGCCACACTGAACCTCTTAGAAGAGAAAGTGGGTGGTACCCTTGAACGAATTGGTACAGGAGACAGCTTCCTGAACATAACACCAGTAGCACAGACAGTGAGATCAACAATTAAAAAATGGGACCTACTGAAACTGAGAAGCTTCTGTAAGACAAAGGACACAGTCAGCAAGACAAAAAGGCAGCCCACAAATGGGAAAAAATATTCACTAATCCCACATCTGACAGAGGGTTGATCTCCAAAATTTACAAAGAAGTCAAGAAGCAAGTCTCCAAAACACCAAAGGACCCAATTAAAAAGTGAGCTGCAGAACTAAATAGAGAGTTTTCAATAGAGGAGTGTAAAATGGCTGAGAGGCACTTGAGAAAGTGCTCAACATCCTTAGCCATCCGGGAAATGCAAATCAAAACAACTCTGAGATACCATCTCACTCCTGTCACAATGGCTAAAATCAAAAACACCAATGACAATTTATGCTGGAGAGGATGTGGTGAAAGGGGGACACTCCTCCATTGCTGGTGGGAGTGCCAACTTGTTCACCCACTTTGGAAATCAGTATGGAGATTCCTCAGAAAAATGGGAATAAACCTACCACAAGACCCAGCCACTCCACTCTTAGGCATATATCCAAAAGATACCCATTCATACAACAAAGAGGTCTGTTCCACTATGTTCATAGCAGCTTTATTTGTAATTGCCAGAACTTGGAAGCAACCTAGATGTCCCTCACCCAAAGAGTGGATAGAGAAAATGTGGTACATCTACACAATGGAGTACTATTCAGCAGAAAAAAATAATGGAATCATGAGATTCTCAGGCAAATGGATGACAGTAGAAGAAACCATCCTGAGTGAGGTAACCCAGTTACAAAAAGAGAAACATGGCATGTACTCTCTCATATATGGATTTTAGACATAGATCTGGGGAGGGCCAGCCTACAATCCTATGGCCAGAGAGTCTGGGAAACAGAAACTTCATTTAGTGGCTGATCGAAGAAGAGGCAGACTCCCTTGGTTAAGTACTGAGCTGAACTCAAGAAAGCCAGTAACAGAGAGGGAGGACTGATGATCAAAGGGATTAAGACTGGTCTAGTTTAACCCCCAGAAACATCTGACCAGACAAAGTTTAACTCTTGAATCCCAGGCATCAGCCTGGGAATCCAGCATGGAACTGATCAAGAACCCCTGAATCTGGGTGTCAGTGAGGAGGCCTAGGGAATCTATTGAGCCTTGGGCAGCAGATCAATACCCATCCCAATTATACACATGGACTTTGGACTCCCAAAGAACTATGTGAGGTGCACTCTCACCCTGAACTCTTGGGTAAGGGTCTAGGCCCTGCCCTATATGAAATGACAGACTGTGGACACCCCCATGGAGGGCCTCACCCTCCCTGGGGGAATGAGGGGTTAAGCGGGGGAGGGGGTTGGGGGGAGGGCACGGGAGGAGGGGAGGGATTGGGAGAGGGACCTGGAACTGACTTGTGAAGCAACCTCGTTTCTTATCTAAATTTAATCTGGAAAATAAAATATATAAAAAAATTTAAAAAAAGATACAGAAAAAAAAGATCCTACCTCAGAAGAACTGCTTTGTATGCAGTAACTTGTGAGAGGTACCCAAGGAAGTATAGGACTGGACCTCTGCTCCTCCTCCAGAGCAATATTGACTCCTCAGATGGGACCCCAAGCTTTGGGCATGGGAGTCTAAGGCCCTTTACCACTTGGCTCAGTTGGGTTGATTTTAGGAAGGAGTAATACTCTACTTCAGGGAGTTAGGGTCATTCCTGAGTGACTAATGAAGATACTGAATGAGAAATCAAAATTATGGTGGAAGCTGACAAGGGAGTCACTGTTATACCCAAAGGAGCTAGAATTTCTCAGTTAATTCTATCCCCTAAAATTAAACTAATAACCCCTTCCTTATGCCTGTAAGAGGCCAGCGCCTTTTGGATCTTCGGGACCTATGGCATGCTGACTGTCTACTTTGGAATCCAGACCTTTGATGACCCCGATTATTGAGGGATGGAACTTTCAGGGACTCCTAGACACAAGTCCAGGTATGTCTGTTATTTCTCTCACATATTGGGACAAGGCTTCACCCCTGCAAACATCATATACTAACTTACAGGTTATAGGCACAGCAAAGTCATCTAGTAAAAGTTCCTGTCTACTAACTTGGAAAGACAATGAGGGACACTCTGGTATATTTCAAACCTTCATTTTGCCTCACATCCCAATCAATTTTTGGGGCAAAGATATCCTAAAGACCATGGGTGCTACAATGACCACACCACCTGTACAGCATTTGACTAGGGAGCAAGGCTGTTGCCTATGCAAGGGGATTGGAAAGAATTTTCAGGGTGACCCCCTGCCCATGTTGGATAAATCCCTGGTGCAAAGATCTCCTGGAGACTGGAGAGGATTAGTACATTTTTAATGGAGGCCATTGTTCTGCAGCCTTGAATACCTCCAATTCCTATCACCTAGAAAAGTGATGAACCCATTTGGGTAGAACAATTGTCCCTGTCTAAAGTAAAATTGGAGGCTTTTCATGCCCTGGTCCAGGAACAACTCAGTGTTGGTCATATTGTCCCTTCTACCTCTCCTTGGAATACTCCCCTATTTGTTATTAAGAAAAAAATTGAGTAAATGGAAGCTATTACAAGACCTGGGATAGGTTAATAAGACCATGGTGTTCATGGGTGCCACTGAACCAGGATTCACTAATCCCTGTGGCCATCTCAAAAAACTGGCACATGCTTGTGATTGTTTTTTTAAATATTCCTCTACACCCTACCGATTGTCAGAGCTTTTTTTTCAGTGTTCCATCTTTAAATTTAAGAGAGCCTTATAAGAGCCCTACCATGTGTCAAGTTTATGTTTCTCTGGCTATAGAGCCAGTCAAACAAAAATATCCTCGATTGTATATAATGTATTATATGGATGATTTACTATTGGATGTGCCAAAAGAAAAGCTATTGCTATCTGCCTTTGGGGATCTTCAGTCCACCTTAGAATTGGCTGGCTTACAAATAGCACCAGAGAAGGTACAAAAAGAATTTCCATATCATTCACTAGGACATTGCTTGCTTCCTAATGGGGTGCACTTTCAAAATATTAGTCTTCAGCTAACCACCCTTCAGACATTAGATGATTTTCAAAAGCTTCTGGGATATATCAATTGGATCAGACATTGCTTAAAAATTATTACTGGGCAACATAAACCTCTTTTTGATATATTACAAGGTGATTTGCATCCCAACTCTCCTCAAGTCCTTACTACAATAAGAAGGGAGTGCATCTGTTTGATTGAAAAGGCCTTAGAAGAGGCTCATTTGGATTATATAGATTATCCCCAGTATTTAAAACTATTAGTGTTTTGTTCTGCTCATTCTCCTATGGAGTTTTTTGGCAAGAGAGTCCCATGCTTTGGGTTCATTCTCAAGCCTCCCTGTCTAAATCAGTGGTATCCTGTCTGCAAGCTATAGTTACACTCATATTTAAAGCCCTAAAGTTTGCCTTAAAAACTTTTGGTAAGGAGCCAGATTGGGGTGTTATGCCTTAGTCCCATCAACAAATAGAGTGGCTACAAAATAAGAGCTGTGATTGGGCCATTTTTCTCTCTGCTATCCAAAGGGATTTTTATAATCATTACCTATGCAATAACCTCGGTTTCTTTTTTAAGATGCATCCTTTGGTTTTCCCAAAGATTATAGTCTCTCAGCCTATTTCCAAGGGGCAAGTGGCATTTAAGGATGCCTCTTTTAAGGGTACAGATATAGTTTTATCTTATTCAGTGACTAACACATCCATAATTGCTATACCTTCTGCCCAAATAACCAAAATTCTTGTGCTGGCCATGGCTCTACAGCTCTTCCGCAAGAGAGCACTAAACATCTATACCAATAGTCAATATGTTACTCATATTATCCAATGCTTGGAGGCAGCTGCCTATGTCACCCCACTGTCTCCACAGTACAAAAGAGTTTGTTACAGAAACAGGGTCTACTATGCCAATGGAGAGAACCCGTATTTGTGGGACATCTTAGGGCCCACAACCCTTCATCAGGACCACTCAGGGAAGGAAATCGCAAGGCCAACAGGTATACTCAGTTCATTATGGATTCACAAGAGCTCACTAGAGCACTATCCTTACATAAGTGCTTTCATCTCAGCTCAAGGTCTTTACACTTTCATACTGGGATAACTAAAGAACAAGCTGTTCAAATAGTTAAGGATTGCCCCCTTTGTGTAAAATTTCTTTTTACCTCACTTGGGAGTTAATCCCTGAGGATTTTTGTCCAATCACATGGCAGATGGATGTAATGCATGTGTCATCCTTTGGTAAATTATAATATTTCCATTTTTCTGTAGATAGTTTTTCCTGTCTGTTATTCGACTCTTTCCATGCTGGCAAAAAAAATGAAAGTCATTAAGAGCCACTGTCTACAGGCTTTTACTTACACGGGGGTCCCGAAACAAATTATGATTGATAATGGCCCCCCTATGTCAGCAGAGGTTTTAATCACATTTGTCAATATTTTGAAATTACACCCAAAACTAGTATTCCTTGCAACCCCTACGGGCAGGCTATTGTGGAATGCAGCCATCACACTCTGAAAGCCTATATAACTAAAGTAAAGAAGGGGGACCCTGAGGGTCACCTTGACTCCTCTTTCACTTATCCTCTAAATCTTACACTCTTTAATTGTGCATGCTTCCAGTAACTCCACAGCAGATCATCATTGGCAGTCCTCTGCACACCAAAACCTCTGGTTAAATGGAAAGACCTTTCCTCAGGCCTTTGAAAAGTGCCAGACCCAGTTTTGTGTGGGGCTGGGGGTCTGTTTGTGTCTTCCCACACCATGGCAAGTCCCCAGTTTGGGGTCCAGAGTGTTGTGTGTGCTCTGTTCCTGCTGATATGCAGCCATCAAAAGACTCATTAGACTTTCATGAGGAACCCTCCTGTCCTGATGTCGGTGGGTCTTTGGTGTCAGGTATGGCCAGTTATGATGAGCTCCAACCTTATCCTGGGAAAAGCAGCCATCTGGAAGGATTTAGGAAAAGCAAATTTAATCACAAATTTTCAGCTCTGAGACACCTTGTGTCTTATCTCTCTTCTTAATGAAACCTCCTCATATTTACATGGCTGCATAGTTTTGAGCAATTCACCCATTGCCAATTTTTTTTCTCCTAATGCCACCAATGCCTCTGTTGTTGGCCTTAAGATCATGCCTTCATGATCTTAGGTGTTGGCTGGGCCTGCTTAATTAATCCTCTTTAAGCTGCAGTCACTTCAGCTTTTTAAGGTATGTTCCTTTGAAGGCCTTATGCGTGCTTAGACACGGTCTGTGTCTTTAGCTGCCTGAGAGATAATTTAAAATTTACAGTGTGTCTTCTTCCGCCATTGTCTTTGATATATTCAGTAACACTCCCTCGGGAGAAGTGCTTAATTATTCCCTCCAGGAAAGCTGTTTGAGAAGCTGTTGGGATGGTGAAATACCAACCATGGTGGTCCATGTTCCTGGTATCATGCCTATTGCAGTGGAACACTCAGGAGAGAACCAGCTCACCCTTACATGACACAAGAGAGATTTTAACATGATGGCTGCTATTTTACCTGCTACTGGCTGCTGCCATGGCAGCTGTAGTTTGTCTCTCATTCAGTTGCTATGGCAGGCACCCTGGATAAACTCTCAGGGGAGGTTGCCTCTTCTTTAAGTTTCCAAAATAACATCATTTCTCTAGCACAATTGGGCACTTTAAATCTTTTTTTAAGATATTTTTTATTTTTAAATTTAAATTAGAAACAAATTTGCTTCACATGTCAATTCCAGGTCCCTCTCCATTTCCCTTCCCTCCTCCTGTGCCCTCCCACCAACCTCCCCCAATATCCCCTCATTTCCCCAGGGAGGGTGAGGCCCTCCATGGGGGTGTCCATACTCTGTCATTTCATCCAGGACATGGCCTGGACCCTCCCCCAAAGCACTTTAAATTTTAATCAGCAAATTTCTCTCTTAATTTTCCAAATTAAGATTTTTGAGACCAGAATGCCTCCCTTTTGGGAGATTCCCTCTTAAAGGGACTGCAGCTTATAGGTCGATTAATTAAGTAATGGAGTGGGTCACTCGCCCTCAGGATTATGTCTCCAGGGAGTGCAGCTTTATCCTTAGTCTGCCCTTGCTGCATGAGAAGGCAGCAATTTCAGCACCATTTTCAAACATAGCAAATAATGCTTTCCTTGGCAGCACATTACCCCTCAGTGCAGGCCTGAGTGGGCCTGCAAGACAATTGAGCAATCAATAATGGGTAAGACTTGGGGGACATCTGTTAGCTTAAGACAGAGGGTCTGCAGGCTGCAGGCCTAGACAGGCTTTTCACTGATGTGTAAGGCAGATGTTGACATCCCAGGAAACCTAAGACAGATGCTCACTTTTGTATTCATACATACATATGTATGTATATATATGGGACCTGTTGGGTCCTTCCCCCATAGGGATCTGCTGACCAGCTTGTGACTAGGAACTTATCTAGCAAATACTTCTTGTTTCTCTCCTTCAATAAGGCATGAACACAATTTCCTGTTATCCACCCATCCTTATTGCTGGAGGGGCCTGGGAATGTGAACTTCTGACCTTGGTAGTTTTCCACTACGCCTGCTCACCGGTATATAAGGCTTCCCTCCTTTTTAATAAACAACATTCCCCTTGCATGAATAACCCGCTGTCTTGTCTTTATTTAAATCCTCAGGCCCCTCACCTGAACCCATGAGAAGTGTTGTAGTGCTGGCACTAGAGGTTACATCTTGCTGAATAGGTTTGTTGATTTAGTAGAACAGGGTTCATAGCTGGAAAAGACTGTTAATGAAAGTTCTCACAAAGCAGATAGCATAATTTCTACTGTCACTAAGAGCAAGCCTGTAAGGAAGAAGCTTCCAACTAAGTTCCAAATTGATTTATCTATGTGATTGTCATCAGCAATAGGGTTTCATTAACTGGGGAACCATACTGTGACACATGAATTTTTATTCAATAACCTATGGATCATGGGAAGTTTATCCATATGGGCAGGGTAATTCTATTCTAATTGGTTTTGTTTTTTTTAATTATGTGTGTATTGTGTTGTATGTATCAGTTGCGTGCTATACATGTATAATGTATAATATAATGTTAGTGCTCAGATGTGCACATGTAGGCATATACAGGCCAGAAATCAGCACCAGACACGTTTTCTTGTATGCTTTTCATCATTATTTTTTGAGACATGATTTTTCTTTGAATGTGAAGCTCATTAGCTTGTCTAGACTAGCTGGCCAATGAACTTTACCTTTCTCTGCTCTCCCAAGCACTGGAGTAATAGGTGAGCACTGACATGCCTTACTTTTTTGTCTATTTTTCTTTCTTTTGTAAATCTTCAAGACAGGGATCCTCTGTATTGATTTAGGGGCTGTCTTGGAACTTGCTCTGTAGACCACGATGGCCTGGAACTTACAGAGATCTGCCTGCCTCTGCCTCCCAAGTACTGGTAATTAAAGGCATGTGCCACCAATGCCCCAGGCACACCTTGCTTTTTATATTGCTTATGGGCATCAATCAGTCACCCACTTAATTTCATTTTTAAATTAATTGACCATGTATTGCATTTTTCATGTTCTTTTCCTAATTCCAGCTGTGATAGAAGTCTATCTCATCCCGCACCCCCATCTCCAATTGCTGCTTTCTACTCAATTATTCACCCATCCACCTGCATGTGGTATGTCCTTTTTCTGCCCCCCACACCATTAAAGCTTCTTGTTTTCTTCTCATGAAACCTTTCCTAATTTCCTGGGTTCTGGACACAATTGCTCCCATTTAAATACTTGCATATAAAAATGAGAAGTTAAAATTCACATATAAGAAGGAATATGTGGGGTTTGTCTTCATGAGCATGGGCTACCATGAGTATGTATTGTTTTCTGGTTTTATTTATTTCCCCACAAACTTCATGATTTAATTTTGTTACACAAAAATAATAAGATGACATTACGTCAATGCACCATATTTGTGTTGCCCAGTTTTCTTTGATTGCAGCTTAGGCTGTTCCTTTCTTTTCTTCTTTTTCTATTGAGATTTGAGTCACAACAAATATGTATATATTGATATTTGTGGCTGTTGTAGCATGGAGAGATTGAGGGGTATATTTTAAAAAATAATATAGCTGAATCATATGCTATTTCTATTGTACTATTTTCAAAACCACCTCATTGAATTCCTGCCCTGGGTGAAATGACAGTTACTGGAGATCCACCATGGAGGGCCTAACCCTCTCTGGGCATCGGAGTGGAGATTGGGTTGGGGGCTGGGGGACTTGGTAGGGAGGACAGGAGAGGAGGGGAGGGAAAGTGAGATGGAATTGTCATGTGAAACTAGATTGTTTCTAACCTAAATAAAAAAGGAATAGTTATTTTAATAGCATTGCTTTAAGACCAAATTACCATTTTCTTGATTTCAATTGTTGTCTAGACTGAACTTAATATATTGTTTCCTTTTTCACTTCAATAACATGGAAAAGTTGTCTGGTGTTGTATCAATAATGGTTTATAAATAAATGAGTAAAATAAAAAACAAGCAAACAAACAAACAAAAGATTCTAGTCTTACATTTTATTATTAAATTTTTATTTCTTTTTAAGTAAGCTAAGTTCCTGACACGTTAAATACTCTATTTTTGTTAGTACTCTATGAAAGTTTTGTTAATGTATATAATTTATGACCAAAATAAACAGATTCTAGACTTTTGATTAATTGTAACAGAGATAATGGTTGATTTTTACCTTCTTTCTAAAAGCTTTAAATGTGTTTTCCGGAAAACAAAAGCTAACTCTCTGTGGAAACTAAGACTGGATTGGGTAATATAAAGCTTGACAACTTCTTCTGATACCCAACTGTGCCTCTTGAAGGCTGATTGATAACATCAATAAAAAGACAACTTTACATAAATTGTGCTTTGACTATGTTTTCTGTGGGTTCTCAGCATTATCTTGAACAAGATGTCTCATTTCTCACTAACCTGTATCTTTTGAGAAAAGGTAGCACTCCTTCCTGCATCTTCAACATTTACTAGACACATACAGAGGAAGGAAAGAAAATGTAGTGAGTAAATTATTTCATCATGTATAGTGCTGACATATATCAAAAACTCATGAAAAATATTACAGAAATGTCATTTTTCTAATGCATCTAAACAGGAATGATAGTGTCAACCAAAATTCTTGCACACCTGTAAATTTACTTCCTCAGTTGAAACCATTTGTACTGCCTATTAGATAAATTTCAGCACTCTTTCCACTATGCCAGATTGCTTTTCAAATGCTTTTCATATGACCTACTTTATAATAATTGGCAATCTAGAAGGCCAAACAATAGCAACAAATCAGCATACAGTTAATATTTATATCATTAGGTATGAACCACACCAAGAAATGTCCTGGGGTTAGGTCATCTAAATATAGACCAGGATTTGAGCAGCTGTTAATGTGAGTGGACGCAGTTTCTACTGGTTAAGACACAGCTGAAAATATATCTTGAGTAATGCCAGTTGGTGGCAGATCCCTGATTTCAAACCATTTTACAATTCCTCTGAGCCCCACTGCTAATTTCATTAAACATCACAGGGCATTTTTTACTATGGAATTGAACATGTAGGTGACTGCTTATTAGTTTTATGCTTTAATATTTCTGGAGAGGAAGCATGAAAGTGTCTCTAGGATAAGAAAGATGGAGTTCCAAATTTCTGTTGTTCATAAGTCTTGTCTTTCTGATAAAAGTATACCTACATTTTATCAAAAATTGTCTTTGGTGAAAGCGGTGAGTGTGAGGAGATGAAAGAAATGAGCTCCATTGTGATGAAACTACCTCAGAGGCTTCAAGTTGAAAATAATGTGTCAAAACTGTTTCATTGGTCCCTAAATGAAGACACTTCAAAGGTTGTAGATTAGTCAGAATAGGAGAACCACAGAGAAACGTCAGTTTTCCAACCACACAGGAGTTTTAGTAAATACAGAAAAGTATTTAGTCTCAGTCTTCAGACTCACGCACTGCAAGAGCACAGGGCCTTCTTGAGGAGCCATGGAGCCTGACTGAATAGGTATTATATTCCCTTTGCGCTTTACTCTGATGAAAAGCTCAGTTCCAGCAAGTTTGGGATTTGGGTAGATTTATCTCACCCACATAATTAACCATGGCAATGGGCAACACCTCTAAAATTTACTTTAGTTGGATAATTGTTTGCTGCTAAGCCTAATGACTTGATTCTCAGGTAACACATTAAAAAAAAGAACTGACTTTCATAAATTATTTTTTGATCTGGCATGCATACACCAAACAAACACAACTATGCACATGTAATTAAAAAAATTTCAAAGAAATTTACCTTCTTAATCTTGTTCAATCTTTAAATGATCTTATATTATAGATTCTGAAAATAGTTTGGATGCTGGTACAAATGCTGCATCTTACCCTATATTCATGGCGTAGCTCATTTAACACATCTCTGACTACATTGCTCATTCCAATAATCAAAATATTGTCAGCAACCATCATACAAATAATGAAAATAATAAATTATTGAATCATCTGTTGAATGGATACAGTCAGGACTCTAAAGTCATGTGAATCACTTGATTTATCACCTGTCTGACATATCTCTTCATGCTTTTCCCTGGAAAGGAATGACATAACAGACCAAAAAAATGAGAAATTTTCTCTTTATTTTATTGTATCATTTTTATTTTAATTTTAAATAGCTTGTTTTACATGTCAATCCCAGTTCCCTCTCCCTCCCCTCCTCCAGCACTCCCCTTCCTCCCCACCCTCCCACACTATTGCCAAATCCTTCCACATAGGGGATATCTAGAGTCTGTCATTTTACTCTGGGTAGGTTCCAGGCACTCCGCTAAGAGTCCAGGCTGAGAGAGCATCCCTCTTTGTGCTATAGGCACACGAAGACTGTTTGTATACCAGGGATAGACACTGATCCACAGGTTGCCCATAGGTTGCCCAGGCTTTCTCACTGACACATTTGGGGGGGTCCAGATCAGTCCCATGCTGGCCTCCCCACTGTCAGTCTAGGGTCCAAGAGCTCTCCCCTGTTCAGATCAGCTGTCTCTGCTGGTTTTGCCAGCCCATTCTTTGCCAAATTGCTCATCACTCCTCTCTCTCTGTCACTGGGTTCCTTGGGTTCAGTTCAGTGATTAATTGTGTGTTTGCCTCTGCTTCCATCAGTCACGGGATGAAGGCTCCCGGATGGTTATAGACATCAAGTTCATTATCAGGAATGGGCATTCGATGTGGTCTCTCCACTATTGCTTAGCTTGCCAGTTGGTGTTATCCCTTTAGATCATTTGAGGTCACTCTGGTGCCTGATCTGTATTCGATCCTATGATTCCCTCTTCTCCCTATTCTACCCCCACCCCCTCAACTTCCTGTTCCCCCATGACCAACTCTCTTCCTCTTGACCCCCTCTCTTCTTCCCAGGTCCCACTCCCCCCCCAACCCTCGACGTGTTCCCCATCCATTCAGGGGATCTTGTCTCCATCCTCTTCTCTTGGGTACTATGCATATGTGCCTATATTTTCGGTTCTTTCCTGTTTCCCAGACTCTCTATCAGTGGAAGTGCAGACTGGCACTATCCTGATCCATGTCTAAAATCCATATATGAGTGAGTACATACCATGTTTGTCTTTTTGCGAATGGATTACCTCACTCAGGATGGTTTCTTCCAGTGCTATCCATTTACCTGCGGATTTCAAGATTCCATTGTTTTTTTCTGTTGAGTAATACTCCATTGTGTAAATGTACCACATTTTCTCTATCCACTCTTCAGTTGAGGGGCATCTAGGTTGCTTCCAAGTTCTGGCTATTACAAATAATGCTGCTATGAACATAGTGGAGCAGATGCCCTTGTTATATGAACTTGCCTCATTTGGATATATGCCTAAGAGTGGAATTGCTGGGTCTAGTGGTAGATTAATTCCCATTTTCCTGAGGAATCTCCATACTGATTTCCAAAGAGGCTGTATGAGTTGGCACTCCCACCAGCAGTGGAGGAGTGTTCCTATCTCTCCACATCCTCTCCAGCATAAATTGTCTTCGGTGTTTTTGATTCTAGCCATTCTGACAGGAGTAAGATGGTATCTCAGAGTTGTTTTGATTTGCATTTCCCTGATGGCTAAGGATGTTGAGCCCTTTCTTAAGTGTCTCTTGGCCATTTTAGCCTCCTCTACTGAGAATTCTCTATTTAGCTCTGTACCCCACCATTTAATTGGATCCTTTGGTGTTTTGGAGACTTGTTTCTTGAGTTCTTTGTAAATTTTGGAGATTAGCCCTCTGTCGGATGTAGGGTTAGTGAATATCTTTTCCCATTCTGTGGCCTGCCTTTTTGTCTTTTTGACTGTGTCCTTTGCCTTACAGAAGCTTATTAGTTTCAGAAGGTCCCATTTGTTAATTGTCGATCTCAGTGCCTGTGCCACTGGTGTTATGTTTAGGAAGTGGTCTCCTGTACCAACTCGTTGAAGATTATCTCCTACTTTCTCTTCTAAAAGTTTCAGTGAGGTGGATTTATGTTGAGATCTTTGATCTATTTGGACTTAAGTTTAGTACAAGGCGATAAACATGGATCTATCTATAGTCTTCTGCATACCAGTACCCAGTTATGCCAGCACCTTTTGTTGAAGATGCTTTCTTTTTTCCATTGTACAGTTTTAGCTTCTTTGTCAAAAATCAAGTGTTCATAGATGTGTGGGTTAAATTTAGAGCTTTCAATTCAGTTCCATTGGTCTACCTGCCTATTTTTGTGCCAATACCAAGCTGTTTTCAGGACTATAGCTCTATAATAGAGCTTGAAGTCAGGTATGGTGATGCCTCCTGAAGTTCCGTTATTATATAGGGATGTTTTAGCTATCCTGGGCCTTTTGTTTATCCATATAATGTTGATTAATGTTCTTTCCAGGTCCTTGAAGAATTGTGATGGAATTTTGATAGGGATTGCATTGAATCTGTAGACTGCTTTTGGCAAGATTGCCATTTTTATTATGTTGACCCTACCAATCCAAGAGCATGTTAGATCTTTCCATTTTCTGGTATCTTCTTTGATTTCTTTCTTTAAAGACACAAAGTTCTTGATATACAGGCCTTTAATTTCCTTGGTTAACATTATCTCCAGATATTTGACGCTGTTTTTGGCTATTGTAAAGGGTGATGTTTCTATGACTTCTTTCTCAGTTACTTCATCATCTGTATATAATAGGGCCACTGATTTTTTTGAGTTTACCTTGTATCCTGCCACCTTGCTGAAGGTGTTTATCAGCTCTAGGAGTAACCTTGCGGAGATTTTTGGGTCACGTATGTAGACTATCATATCATCTGCAAATAGTGAAAGTTTGACTTCTTCTTTTCCTATTTGTATCCCCTTTATCTCCTTTTGTTTTCTTATTGCTGTAGCTAGAATTTCAAGTACAATATTGAAGAGATATAGAGAGATTGGACAGCCTTGTCTTGTTCCTGATTTTAGAGGAATTGCTTTGAGTTCCTCTCCATTTAGTTTGATGTTAGCTGTTGGTTTACTGTATATTGCTTTTATTATATTCAGGTACATTCCTGTTATCCCTGATCTCTGTAGGACCTTTATCATGAAGGGGTGCTGGATATTGTCAAAGGCTTTTTCAGCATCTAGTGAGATGATCATGTGGTTTTTCTTTCGCAGATTGTTAATATGGTGGATTACATTGATAGATTTTCTAATGTTGAACCATCCCTGCATTCCTGGGATGAAGCCTACTTGATCATGGTGGATGATTTTTCTGATGTGTTCTTGAATCCAGTTTGCGAGTATTTTATTGAGTATTTTTGCATCAATGTTCATGAGGGAAATTGGTCTATAGTTCTCTTTATTAGTTGTTTCTTTGTGTGGCTTGGGTATCAAGGTAATTGTAGCCTCATAAAAAGAGTTTGGCAGTGAGCCTCCTGCTTCTATTTGTTGGCTTCAACAGACGCTGTAACTATACGCGACACACAATTACTGAAAATAAGGCTAAGTATTTAATATAGAAAATTACTCACAAGACACCAAACCCAGAGGATCTAGTTCTCAGCTAGCGGCCGGACCAGAAGCCGAACTCCAGGAAATGAGAGCGAGACTTCCTGTGCTCTGTCTTTTATGCCTTCCCCTGTAACGCCCCTAGCCATGCCCAAAAGTGGGCCTGGCTAGTGACGTAGTTCCGCCTACGTACGTATACGTCTTTACTTCCAGCCGTATACGTCTTTAGTCCTGCCTAAAGTGGGTGTGGTTAGCGGTGTGGTAAACCGCCCTTTTATTACCTCATCTGTATGCGCCTCTAATAAGTCACATGTTTAATGGCGGCATCAGACTTCCTCCTACAATTCCCCTTTTAGTCTAAAAAAGGACAACTAACTTGTGTCCATGAACAAAATGTATCAAACTTCTATCTAAACCTAAACTTATCTGAAAGAAACACCCAAATATGAACACCTCCTTCCAATCCCAACTCTAAAATAATTGAAAACTAACACTAACAAGTGTAAACTATCTTATAATATCAATAGTAGGGAGAGGGAGTGTGGAATTCTCAAAACTACTTCCTGCTGAGATGGGATGATGATAATTTCATGGGGACCTGTGAAAAGAAAATGTTAGTATAACAAAATCTCAGTAGATCAGACAGTCTCAGTATGGCAGGAGATGCTTGATTGAAGTTCCTGACCAGGGTTCTAGTATTGATTGAAGCTCTTATCTTGAAGTTCTGGTCAGATTGTAGAAGATGTGCTGTTTCAGTTTCTTGGTCCGGAGATGTGTAGAGTGATGTAGTTTCAAGCCAGTTTCAGGATAGTGCTTGTCAGGTGGAGTCAATGATGTGGGGCAATTCAGATGCCTCCAGTTGAATCAGGTGAAGTCAAGGAAGTGGATCCTCATTCTCTTTCGGAAGCAGTTGAAGATTGCTGTCAGGAAATCCCTTGTTCTCTGGAAAACTCAAACATTAATGTTAACAAAGAAATATTTTAACTTTCATATGTATGCATACAGAAGAGGTGACAATAGGGAAGATGGAAAACCTGGAGGAAATTAGACTGTTCAGAAAAAGAAATCCATAGATAACAGTCCCTCATTTTATTTCTTCTGTCTTATATCAATGGCTCTTTGATATAATACAGAAATTCTGAATTGTATTTAAATAATATACTTGGGTTTAGAGTAGGAGAGCCAATCCAACTCCAAAGCCAGCTTCAGTTAAATGAATGGGAATTGAGGTATGTGAAGAAATAAAGATAAAAGGGTACTATGAAAAAACAATATAGAGAGATTTAGACTTTGATACCACACAGTGAGATACTGTTTGTTTGATGGTCCTCAGGGTAGCTATTCATTCTTCTACAGGAATCCATAAGCCCAGTATTCTTTGCTGAGTTTACCTGTGAATACAAAAAACAAAACACTTCTCTTTCCTTTTATGAGGTCACTTTACCCATGGTGGACTATGAATTTGTAGATGGGCTGTTAACTTCCTCCTCCTGAGATGTTTTCTGTTCTGATCGAATTTTAATTACTTTTGATGGAACCCAAACCTTTTCTTCTCCTATGGAAAGAAAAGCATAACCCCTTCCCCAACGTAACACATATCCTGGTTTCCAGACTGAGGTCATAACATCCTTAAAATACACCGGTTGGGTCAGTTCAGAAGTCTTCTCTGTAGTCCAGTGTCTTTCTGCTGCAGTTTGTCCTTTTTCATCAGCATTAAGAAAATTCAACGTTAGTAAAGCATTGTGTAACCTGTGTCTAGGTGTTTTTGTTTTCCCTGGCTGTTTATGAAGCATCTCTTTTAAGGTTTGGTTAGACCTTTCAATTATTGCTTGTCCTGTGGGATTGTATGGTATACCAGTTACATGTTTTATATTATAATATTTGAAGAATTGTTCCAATTTACTGGAGACATATGCTGGACCATTGTCAGTTTTTATTGTTTTAGGTATACCCATAACAGCCATTACCTCTAAGAGGTGTGTAATAACAGAGTCAGCTTTTTCAGAGCTGAGGGCAGTAGCCCATTGGAAGCCTGAGTATGTGTCTATAGTATGGTGTACATATTTCAAACTGCCAAATTCTGGGAAGTGAAATACATCCATTTGCAAAAGTTCATTTCTGTGAACACCTTTAGGATTACAACCTGCTGGTAATGGAGTTTGATTGTACAATGAGCAACTGGGACAATTTCTTACTATTTCTTTGGCTTGTTGCCAGGTGATAGAAAAATCCTTCTTTAAACCTTTGCTGTTAACATGGTGTTTCTTATGAAATTCTGAAGCTTCCAACACATTACCTACTAATAAACGATCAATTTCATCATTGCCTTGTGCCAGAGGACCTGGCAGACCTGTATGGGATCTGATATGTGTTATATATATAGGATGAGTTCTGTTTCTGATGATTTCCTGCAATTGTAAAAACAATGAGGTTAATTCTGTATTATCAGGAACAAATTCTGCAGTCTCAATGTGCAGGACAACTCTTTCTGCATACTGAGAATCCGTGACTATATTGAGAGGCTCTGTAAAGTCTTTAAGTACCATGAGAATGGCATATAACTCTGCCTTTTGTACGGAGTTGTAAGGGCTTTGAACTACTTTACTTATTTTTCCTGATTTATACCCTGCTTTACCTGATTTGTTTGCATCCGTGTAGAAGGTAAGAACTCCAGAAATAGGTGTTTGCCTCACGATACGTGGAAGAATCCAAATTGTTTTCTTTATGAATTTGATTCTCTCTGTTTTGGGATAGTTATTACAAATACTTCCCAAAAAGTCACTGCAAGCTATTTGCCAATACTCATTATCCTTCCATAAGGAGGAAATTTCCTCATTCGTTAAAGGTACAATAATTTCAGCTGGGTCTTTCCCAGTCAGTTGACGAAGCCTTGATTTACCTTTTAATATCAAATCTGAGACCTTTTCTATATAGGTTTTCAATTTTTTATTCTGTTTATGTGGCAGAAATACCCATTCTAGAATGATGTCGTCCCTCTGCATTAATATTCCTGAGGGGTATTCTCTAGATGGTAAAATAACCAGAATACAGTCCAGATTTGGATCCACACGGTCCACATGTGCTTCTAATATTCTCTTTTCTACCCATTCTAATTCTTTTTCAGCCTCAGCTGATAGCACTCGTGGGCTGTTTAGGTCTTTATCTCCTTTTAAAGCCATTTTCAGGTGTTTTAAATCATGCCCTTCTACACCAATAATTGTCTGTAATTGAGAGATTTCTCCTAATAGTTTTTGAAGATCATTAAGCGTCCAGTAACGATCTCTTCTGATCTGTACTTTCTGTGGTCTAATTTTCTGAACATCTATTTTATAACCTAAATAATTAATAGAATCTCCTCTTTGTATTTTTTCTGGGGCAATTTGTAATCCCCAGCGAGGCAAAATTTCCTTTACTGCCTTTTACATCTTTTCCAAAGTATCCTTATTTGAATCAGACAATAATATGTCATCCATATAATGATATATTAACGAATGTGGAAATTTTTTACGAATTATTTCTAGAGGTTTATTCACAAAATATTGACACAAAGTTGGACTGTTTAACATACCTTGAGGTAGTACCTTCCACTGGAATCTCTGTACCGGACGGGAATTATTATAGGTAGGTACTGTGAAGGCGAACTTTTCTCTGTCGTTTTCTTGTAGCGGTATGGTGAAGAAACAATCTTTTAAGTCTATAACTATAATTGGCCAATCCTTAGGAATTAGAGAAGGTAACGGCATCCCAGATTGTAGAGACCCCATAGGCTGAATTACCTTGTTGATGGCTCTAAGATCCGTAACCATTCTCCATTTACCAGACTTCTTCTTGACAACAAAAACAGGCGAATTCCATGCACTAGTTGATTCCTCAATATGTCCAGCATCTAGCTGTTCCTGAACTAACTTCTCCAAAGCCTCTAACTTCTCAGATGTCATAGGCCATTGACCCACCCAGACGGGTTCATCTGTCAGCCATTTTAATGGTAGAGCTTTTGGTTGCTCTGTAGGTTTGTCACTAGCATCTTGCTTCTGTACAGCCTGTACATTTGGCATCTGTTTTCTGTAGTGTCTTACTATATTCTTACTACCACTAAGAGCTTGTCTATAATTCCTAGCTGATACAGGAGGAATTTTAATCTGCGTATTCCATTGCTGGAGTAGATCACGACCCCAGAGGTTTATAGCAATATCTGCAACATATGGCTTTAACCTTCCTCTCTGTCCTTCTGGCCCAATAAAGTCAATCCATCTAACTCTCTGTTTAACTTCAGATAGGGTTCCAATCCCTAAGAATTGAACATTAACCTCTTTTAAAGCCCAGTTGTGTGGCCAGGACTGCTGATTAAGGATAGTGACGTCACTTCCGGTGTCCAGTAATCCGTAAATCACCCTATTATTTACCTTAACAGGAAGTTTGGGTCTATGATATTGTATAGAAGTTTGCCAAAATATATGTTTTGTATCTCCTCCTGATGTAAGTGATTCATCCTCTGGAGCTAATGTATTATCCAGTGCCGTATTATTTACAATGGGCAGTGGATCTTCTAATTGTCCTGGGAGAGGCTGTCCTCCACTGTCACTGGGAATGACCGGATAACCTCTCTGTTTGGGGCTCCGTTGAGCCCCTTTATTCCGTTTTTTGGCTGTAAATATCTACCTTGTCTGTCTATTGTGGAAAAGCATTCATCAGTCCAATGGCGCCCCTTCCCACACCTCCTGCATAGACCAGGAGGCTTAGGCCTTCTGTTTGATGCATTCCTGGTAAAAGCATTATTTCTAGGAACGCGTTGTCTACAGTTCCTACTAAGATGTCCTATTCTACCACAGTTAAAGCATTTTGCATCTTGATGCCTATTTAAATTCTTTGAGATTGCCTTCCCTACCCATGCCTCTATATCATCACAGGTAGGGTATTTGGCATCCTGGTGCCTCCTCAAGCCTGTAGAAATAGCTTCACCTACCCAAGCTCCTGTATTCTGACTTTTACAATCCAGGTTCGCTGTATGTAGGACCCATTCCTCCAATGGCGCTGATCTTATTTTTGATGGCCAAATTACCTGCCTGCATTGAGGATTCGCGTTCTCATACGCCAAAGATTCTATAAGAAGACGCCTGGATTCTGGGTTCGCTACCTGTACTTCTACTGCTCTGGATAATCTCTCTAAAAATTCAGTGAACCTTTCCCTTGGGCCCTGTAATACCTTGGTGTAGGGTTGCATTATCTCTCCTGTTTCACAAACCTTATCCAAGGCATTTAAAGCAGCTGTACGGCACAAAGACAACATGTGCTCGTCATATGCAGATTGAACCTGCGTGTCAGCATAAGGACCCTCCCCAAGAATCTTGTCTTGGGGTACTTCATGACCCTTCTGCAATTCCTGAATCTCAATTGCTTTTGCTTCTTGCCTCCACAAAGCTCTCCATTGAATTTGGCAAGAATTTTCGAGCACTGCAGAGGCTAATTGGGCCCAGTCTTTTGGGGTTACTATATTTACAGTAGCCCATGAGGTTAGGAGCTCTCTGACAAAGGGAGAATGAAGACCATACAGGACAATGGCCTCCTTAATATTTTTTAGATCCTTCATCTGTATAGGCTCCCAGTGATAAGCAATGGGACCATTTGATTGTTTTTTCGTTGCTGGTTTTTCTGTTACAGATACCGGAAAAACCATAGGGGAACGCATAGCAACCTTAGGGAAATCATTCCGGCATTTGAGAAGCTTTGGGAAACTCCTGTCCTGACCTGTTGCCTGTATTTCTGATTCTGAAGTATCAGATTGAGTGTCTTCTAAATCCTGCAGTCTATTCATCATTGTTTCTCTGAGCTCCTGAAGTTCTTGGGACAAATAATTTTCTAAGGACGTCATGGAATCTTTCATTTTTTTACATTCATCATTTACATGTGATTCCAAATTTCTAATATTCTCATCCTTAGCAAGTACCTCAATAGCATGTAAACTGCCTTCTACAAAGGATATTCTATCAGTTAGTTTATCATTGCTCTCAGACATGGAACAATTCTTTTCTGCTAGCATTTCAATTTTATGTTCCAGTCTTTGTAATTTGCTAGTGAAATCATCAAACATGGAACCGTGTTTTTCGTTAAATGTTTCCACATTATGTTCCAATTTTTCAATTCTCTCTGTGGAACACATTTTTCCTGATAGTAATTCAATTTTGTGTTCCGTCTCTTTAAATCTGTTTGTCAGACCTACATTATCATTTTTAATATCCTGAATATTATCTACCAACCCTTTCTTACTCTCCTGCAATGAATTTTGCACTTCCTGAATCCTTTGTATTAAGATTTCAAAACTATCCTGCAATGACTGTATGACCTGTATAAGTTTATTCCTATTTTTGAGCCATTTCATTAACAAACTTATATTGATTATGAAGCTAATAATCACCATCGTGGGTAGGAAGTACCTTTCAGGTAGGTCCTCAACCCTTTCTAAAATCCCATCCATACAAAAAACAAGAAAATTCTTAACATCCTGCATCATAGTGTTAGCTGTTGACATTGTATAAAGCAGTTCAGTTTGTTACCAATGGAGTAATTCAGGCCGAAATCAACAGGCTGCCAGTGAAAGAGCACGTGGCCGGAGTCAGCAGGCTGCCAGTAAAACAGCACATGGCCGCAAGAGAAATCTTGGAATACCGCCTAACCTTACCGGCAGGTAGTAGGTGCTGGTTCCTGGCGGCAGGAATCGTGGTGAGGAACTTAGCGAAAGGAGAGTCCACGTGTGCCTGGTCGGGCCAAGAGAACCCGCTTTTCCGGGGTGCCTGGATTCGGATTTCAATCCCGCTCCAGACACCAAATTGTTGGCTTCAACGGACGCTGTAACTATACGCGACACACAATTACTGAAAATAAGGCTAAGTATTTAATATAGAAAATTACTCACAAGATACCAAACCCAGAGGATCTAGTTCTCAGCTAGCGGCCGGACCAGAAGCCGAACTCCAGGAAATGAGAGCGAGACTTCCTATGCGCTGTCTTTTATGCCTTCCCCCGTAACGCCCCTAGCCATGCCCAAAAGTGGGCCTGGCTAGTGACGTAGTTCCGGCTACGTACGTATACGTCTTTACTTCCAGCCGTATACGTCTTTAGTCCTGCCTAAAGTGGGTGTGGTTAGCGGTGTGGTAAACCGCCCTTTTATTACCTCATCTGTATGCGCCTCTAATAAGTCACATGTTTAATGGCGGCATCAGACTTCCTCCTACACTATTGTGTGGAATACTTTGAGGAGTATTGGAATTAGCTCTTCTTTGAATTTCTGGTAGAATTCTGCACTGAAGCCATCTGGGCCTGGGCTTTTTTTATTTGGGAGACTTTTGATGACTGCTTCTATTTCATTAGGGGTTATAGGTCTGTTTAGATTGTTTATCTGTTCTTGATTTAGTTTTGGCAAGTGATATCTATCCAGGAAATTATCCCTTTCCTTTAAATTTTCAAATTTTGTGGAGTACAGATTTTCAAAGTATGCCCTGATGATTATCTGGATTTCCTCAGAGTATGTTGTTATGTCCCCTTTTTCATCCCTGATTTTGTTAATTAGCATGCTCTCCCTCTGTCTTTTGGTTAGTTTGGACAGAGGTTTATCTATTTTCTTGATTTACTCAAAGAACTAACTCTTTGTTTCATTGATTCTTCTCAGTATTTTTCTGGTTTCTACTTGATAGATTTCAGCCCTCATTTGATTATTTCCTGGCGTCTGCTCCTCCTGGGGGAGTTTGCTTCTTTTTGTTCTAGAACATTCAGCTGTGCTATTAATTCTCTAGTATGACAGTTCTCAAGTTTTTCCATGTGGGCACTTAGTGCTATAAACTTTCGTCTCAGCACTGCTTTCAAAGTGTCCCATAAGTTTGTGTATGTTGTGTCTTCATTCTCATTGTAATCGAGGAAGTCTTTAATTTCTTTTTTTATTTGTTCCTTTACCCAGGGATGGTGCAATTGTGCATTGTTCAATCTCCATGAGTTTGTAGTGTTTCTGCGATTTGTGTTATTGTTGAATTCTAATGTTAATGCATGGTGGTCTGATAAGATGCAGGGGGTTATTCCAATTTTTTTGTATCTGTGGAGATTTGCTATGTTTCTTATTATGTGGTCAATTTTAGAGAAGGTTCCATGTGGTGCCGAGAAGAATGTATATCCCTTTGTATTTGGGTGGAGTGTTCTATAGATGTCTGTTAAACCCAGTTGGGTCATAACTTCTATTAGTTCTTTTGTTTCTTTATTAAGTTTCTGTCTGGAGGTCCTGTCTAGCGGTGAGAGCAGAGTGTTGAAGTCTCCTACTATTAGTGTGTGAGATTTTATGTGCATTTTGAGCTTTAGTAATGTTTCTTTCACTAATGCAGGTGCCTTTGTATTTGGGGCGTAGATGTTTAAAATTGAGATGTCGTCTTGATGTATTTTTCCTTTGATGAATATGAAGTGTCCTTCTTCATCTCTTTTGATTGATTTTAATTTGAAGTCTAATTTGTTAGATATTAGGATTGCTACACCCTCTTGTTTCCTGGGACCGTTTGATTGGAAGATCTTTTCCCAACCCTTTACTCTGAGATAACGTCTGTCTTTGATGTTGAGATGTATTTCTTGTATGCAGCAGAAGGAAGGGTTCTGTCTTCATATCCATTCTGCTAGTCTGTGTCTTTTTATAGGCAAGTTGAGGCCATTGACATTGAGGGATATTAATGACCATTGATTGGTGATCCTTGCTTGTGCTTGATTTATTGTTAGTGAAGTTATTTTGTGCAGTTTCTTCTCCCTTTTTCTTTTGGTGTTTTGTAAAGTGTGATTATATATTGCCTTTTTCTTTGTGAATGTAGTTATCTTCCTTGGCTCTAGGTTTTCCTTCTAGCATTTTCTGTAGAGCTGGATTCATGGATACGTATTGTTTAAATCTGGCTTTGCCATGGAATATTTTGTTTTCTCCATCTATGGTAATTGAGAGCTTTGCTGGATATAGTATTCTGGGCTGTCATCCTTGTTCCCTTAGCGTTTGTAGGACATCTGTCCAGGATCTTCTGGCTTTCATCGTTTCCATTGAGAAGTCAGGTATAATTCGGATAGGTCTGCCTTTGTATGTTACTTGGCCTTTTTCTTTAGCTGCTCTTAATATTTTCTCTTTACTCTGTAGGTTTGATGTTTTGATTATTATATGGCGAGGTGACTTCTTTTTTCTGGTCGAGCCTATTTGGTGTTCTGTAAGATTCTTGTACTTTCATAGGCATATCTTTCTTTAGGTTAGGGAAGTTTTCTTCTATGATTTTGTTGAATATGTTTTCTGTACCTTTAAGTTGAATTTCTTCACCTTCTTCTATACCTATTATTCTCAGGTTTGGCTTCTTCACGGTGTCCCATATTTCGTGGATATTTTGTGTTAAGGATTTGTTGGTTTTGAGATTTTCTTTGGTTGACGACTCTATATCCTCTAATGAGTCTTCAACACCTGAGATTCTCCCTTCTATCTCTTGTATTCTTTTGGTGATACTTGCATCTGTAGTTCCTGATCGTTTACCCAGCTTTTCTATTTCCAGCATCCCTTCATTCTGTGTTTTCTTTATCGTTTCTATTTCAGCTTTCAATCCTTCAACTGTTTGAGTTGTTTCCTTCATTTTTTTGGTTGTTCTTTCTTGGTGCTCTTTAGATTCTTTGAGAGATTTGTTTATTTCTTGAATTTTTCCCCCTTTTCTTGGATTTTTTTGTTTGTTTTTTCTTCAATTTCTTTAAGGGATTTCCTCGTTTCTTCTTTGAGGGTCTCCATCATCTTCATGAAATAATTTTTAAGGTCTGTCTCCTCTTCTTCATCTATGTAGTGCTTTTCGGGTCTTGCTGGTGTTGGATCCCTGGATCCTGGTGGGGTCATGTTGGTGTTTCTATTGCTGAGTGATCTCTTATTCTGTCTTCTTCCCATCTCTTCTTTCAGTGGGTGCTGTTGGGGTCTTTCCGTCTCCACTGGTCTACTTCTTTCCTGCAGCTGAAGCTGGGGATGCTGACATGGGTTTGGGCCCTGGTAGGGCTGATGTCTTTCCTGAAGCTGGTCTCACTGGGGTTGGGGTCTTGGAATTGTTGACTTCTTTGCTGTGTGGGCAGGTCTCCTGAAGCTGTACTCGCTGGGGTTGGGGTCTTGGAAGGGCTGCTGTCTTTCCTGAAGCTTGACTCACTGGGGTTGGGGTCTTGGAAGGGCTGATGTCTTTCCTGAAGCTGGACTCACTGGGGTTGGGGTCTTGGAAGGGCTGATGTCTTTCCTGTGTGGCCCAGTCTTCTGGATGCCTGGAGCAGCCCCAAAGATCAAGGGGGATGGGGGAAGGGCGGGCGGTCCCCTCCGGAGCCCCAATCTCACCTCGAGAATTTATCTCTTTAGTAGAGAAATAAAGTGAAAGAAAACAATATCATAGCAACCAAACTCCTAATGAATTATGAGTGTCTTACAAGAACCCAGGAAAGCTCTTAGGTCAACTTTCTAATGAAAAGTGATACTTATGGTGTCTCAAGTAATTTACAGGTGAGTTAAATGGGTGGTCATTAATTTCCAAGG
Source organism: Mesocricetus auratus (assembly GCF_017639785.1). NCBI lineage: Eukaryota > Metazoa > Chordata > Mammalia > Rodentia > Cricetidae > Mesocricetus > Mesocricetus auratus. The sequence goes on from NW_024429197.1 coordinate 64,444,606, forward strand.
ACAGCCCTAGCCTCAATATTTACTTTATACTTTGGCTTGGACATGGAATTATAAGGTGCAATCTTCACTTCTGTCTTTCCTGCAGCAGTCTCTAAGACAGTTCCATCTTGGTCCCAGCAGGACAAATCTGCTAGCATCATCATGTGTGTCTCAGCAGAAGCCATTGCAAAGGATGTGAGTGCACACCCTGACTGTGCTTTGCACAGTGAGAAACTCCTTTTGGTGTGCATTTGACATTTTCATGAATACAAAATAAATTTATTATGATTAGCACTTTTTTCTAGAATATGATATTAATTCATAATGCTTGATGAGCTTCTCAAAATAAAGTACTAACACTTTCCACAGCTACTTTATTAGTACTATGCCATGAATTCTGCTTATTTAAAGAAAAAAGTGTATTCTAAGTCTACTTCATCCTATAGAACCTTTGTGCAGTTACATGTTTTATTACTACTTGAAAATTTTGTATAGGTATGCAATGTGTTTTGATCAAGTTCACCGCTGTTTCCTTTGCCCAATTTCCCTCACCTTTTCCTTCCCACTATTTCCTCCTCCTGACCTCACATGTTGCTGTTGTTGTTACTGCTCTCGTTCTCCTCTTACTCCTTCTTTATGCTGAATCCATGAATCACCACCTGTTTGGGTATGAGTACAGGGCTATGTATTGGAGCATGGGCATCTTCAAGGTCCACGTGCCTAAAGAAAACTGAATTTCCCTCTCCCATCAGCCATAACCTAATATTAATTTGGAAAGATGACTTCATGCCAACATTCCCACTCCATATTTGGATTTTTTCCAGCTTGTGCTTGGACAGCTCTTATGCATGCTGTCATAAACATTGTTCTTTCATTTTTGAAACTGTAATTTACTGTCCTGGAAATAATGTTTCATAAATATTATCCATCACTTCTGTCTCTGATAATCTTCCTACCCATTTTAGCACTATTATCCCTGAGCCTTGTAGAGAGGATATATAATATAAATGTCTCATGTACTACTCAAAGTTTCTCATTCTCCAAATGGTGGTCAGGTGCTGGGCTCTAAGTTAATCACCATTTTTTGTAGAAAAGACAAATTTGGAACCATAGAATGGGATAAATTTCTGACAGACATGACCATGTGTTATTTTTTGGCTTTTTTATTGTTTGTTTGTTTGTTTGTTTGTAGGAATGTGGAGTATTTTCGGCACATCAAACTAGGAAAGCAGTTGAATGATGTAAGTGGTGCTTAATGGAACTGGGAAGAAAATAGTACTGAGAACAATGTGGACTATCCCACATAAGTGGTTTTAGAAAAGAGCAATATGAGAAAGTTGGATAAAAACTATTCTTGTGAAATTTTGCCCTTATCCTAAGAATCTACTGAGGCTTAATTTGAAAGTATTGGATTAATTTCCTAGGCACAGGAGATTACAGCAAGCCTATTATTGAATATTTCTCAGGATTGTTAATAATCTCTCTTTTGTATGTATACAATGAAAAGGATAAAGCAGGCAAAAAGAAATAGAAACTGTATAGTTTGAGTGGTGAAAGAGCAGCAAGAAATTTAATGTTGCACCCAAAGTTTGTGCTGAGAGATAAATATTTAATATTTTAACTATTATATGCAGTGACATATCTTTTCTGGTCTTTTGTATTTAGTGTTCTCTATGCCTGTCACATCTTAATAAAACTAACTTTCCTTGGACTTGAAATTTTTCTTCTGTGATTTTTTTGAAAATATTTTGAAAAATATTTTCTTGGCACTGCCAATGATTTTTTTTTATCCTTGCTCTATACCTATGATTTATAGACTTGGTCATTTTATAGTGTGTTAGAGTCTTGGATATTCTGTTCTTTTTTACTTAACATTGTAGTTGGCTGAGCGATTTAATTCCTTTTCTTTGTCTTCAAAACCTTATATCTATTGGTGAAGTTTTCAGTTTAGCTTTTCATTTGACTTGCTGAATTTTTCATTTCATTTTTTGTTTCAGTTAGGTTTCCTTCAGAAACTCTGCTTACTGAATTCTATTTTCATATCTTATATTGTTTTTATTACTCCATGTGAGTGTTTTTGTTCTTGTGGAATTCATACAAATATTTATTCTCTTTGACTTCCTTGAGCATCTTTATTATTGGTATTTTGAAGCCATTGTCTCGTGCATCGTCTGAGTAGATTTACTCAGGGAACATTACTATGAATTTAGAGACATTTGGAGGAGACATGTTGTCTTTATTAGTAATAATTTTTATATTTGTATGATGGGACCAAGGCATCTGTTGCTATATTATTGATAGGATTTCTTGTTATGGGTATATGTTCTCACCTTTGTTGAGTATGCGGTTGCATTAAATATATATATATATATATATATATATATATGCATATGCATATATATATGGAAATAGAGAGAGAGAGAGACTGCATAACATTGATTTCATTGCTTTCCTCCTGGCTGCTTTGAATATGGTGGTTCTCACAGATTGGCTATTGTCACAAATATATATATTTCTTTTCTAGCCAGTATTACAGACTGATGTCTTCAGGGCTGCAATTGGAGTCAGTTGAACCACACTGGGTCCAACCCTGAGTAAGGGTGTGTGGACAAGGGTAAAGACAGAAACATGTGATCATATCATGAGGGCAATCAGCTTTTACTGAAGGCCATGGTTTATTGTTTCATCATCTTAAGTAACCATCCAAAGGTGGAGGCAATGGCAGAAGATGTCTATTACAATGTATAAAATGCTGATAGCAAATATTTCCCTTAATCCTAGAGACACTCCTTTGGAGCACATACTCAAGCCCTCAGGCACCACACACCAGCAAGTCTCACTAGCCTTCAGAGTGTGTGTAGACTAGATACTTGCCTGATTCATCTGTACTCTGCCATTGATGAGGTACAATTTTCAGCAGAATGTTTGATAATTTAGTACTATTCCTCTATTTTATTTATTGGAGTTTTACTGAATAAACAATCATCTACTTTTTGTGGTAGTCTTTCCAAAATCTCAACACACACACACAGAAAAATATTATGGCATACTGTTAAATGTCTCATTGTTGTCTAGTATGATTGCCTTATACCAGAGGCAATGATCATTTATTCGATAAAATATTTATTGAGACAATTACATGAGTATTTTTAGCAATGCAATGATCAAATTTCACATTTCCATAGAAAAATAACACAAGCATATAAATAACTGGCATTTTTCAATATGGTGTAAGTGGAAGGGGTAGAGGCTACCAAATACAGGCAATTGCTTTTAGTCTTTCAAAGGAGTGATAGATTGTGAAAGACAATTTCACAATTGATCTCTCCAACAGTGTATTAACCACTCATGTTTCTGACAATGTACAGGATATAAATAGTTCTTCTTAATATTCGCCCTGCAAATATTATATGATTTACGTATGAGGAAGGACAAGACGACAAATAGTCTAAGTAGAAAATTTACCCAGCATAGGAAACTTCCAAGAAGTTGTATTAACTCTACATTTGTGTGGGTAATGATGAATTGTAAGAAGTATTAGTAAACATTGCTGAGTGCTTGCTGTATATGTGCCAAGTACTCTTAACCCTGTGGGGGGAAAGCTGCTGTGATAGCAGCCTGAATCACTATTTTTTATTCATTCTTCTGACCATATATATATATATCTTGTAGTACCTCTAGTGTTTTCCTATAATTTTTGACCATTATTACCTCTTTTAAATCAGGCTGGCCAAAATACACACACACAAACACATGAGCTATGACTCATAAACATCTACACACAGACACACACACACACACACACACACACACACACACACACACACACACACCGTATCTGTACTTGAGATTTTAAAGAAACAATATTGATGTAGCTAGAAATAATATTTGTTGTTATTGAGCTATCACTCCATTTCTCCAAAGCTGATAGGTAATATCCGAGAAGATGCATTTAGAACTGGGTAAAAGAGGTTTCCACTTTTGATACATATTAGAATCCTCAGAGTAGATGTAGAAACCCTTATTCCAAGACATCAACACTAGAGCAATTAATTAAACCAGTGTCTTTGGATGCCCAATTTGAGCATTATTATTTATTTTCAAAGCTCCTTAGGTAATTCACATGTTTTGGCAGATGAAAAACCATTAATGAAATTAGTATGGCAATGACATTTTTTATGCCATTCCATAGTTCTGATAAATGAGCAACTTTCCTCAAGTCTTAACAAAAATGTCTCAGAGCTGAGTAGTGGTGGCACATGATTTTAATCCCAGGAGTTGGGAATCAGAGGCAGATGGATCTCAGGATCTCAGTGAGTTCAAGGCCAGCCTGGTCTATAAAGCAAGTTTCTCTACAGTCAGAACTGTTACACAGAGAAAGCCTGTTTCAAGAAACACCAACAAAAAGTCTCAGAACACAGTCTGAAGCTCACAGAACTTGAAAAATAAAAAATAAATCAGATTTTGGAACAAGTGAAAAGAGAATAACTTAAAAGGTCACACCAGCATTCAATCTGGAAGTTATTTGGAGGCATGTGTAAACTCAGCTGGGAGAAGCTGAATATAAATATGTTATTCTAGTTGTGGATCTTGGCTTCTTGCTTGAGATTTTGTAGTCCGTGAAACTCAAATACTTTGTTTCTTTCCTGTCTAATTAACAGACACCGTTGAGAGACAGTGTCAGTGAAAGTGTGCTATGAACTGAAAAACTCTAATATAAGCTAGATAAATGAGATTTATGTTCACAAATTTATTTTTCAAGCTAAATATTTAATTAATGTCTTTTTTCCCAGCAAGATTCCTCTACAGAAGCTCTAAACAAAATTCTTATTAATCATTATAAGTGTCCAAAACTAACCAAGCAGCTATTAGTAAGCCAGGTCAACTCATGCTAATAAGGTTTGAAGCCAAATACGGTGGAAGAGGAAAGAACAAAAAGCACAAAACCAATGAAGAACACAATAAATCTTGCTTAAAGAGGATGGGCTTCTTGTACCTGAAAGCAATAAAAATGTGGTCAGTCTATAAGTCTTCAGAATTGACTCCAGGGTGCAATCAACCCAATGCTGCTCAATCTTAGGACAGCCACATGGACATCTGAAGGAAGATGAAACAGAAACCTCTTAAGGAGATAATCATGATTTCTGCTACTTGTTCTATCAGAAAACCTGGGGATTTTCATTGTCCAGTGGAAAAATCATTGAAATATTGTGAATCTTAGAAAGTAAAAATTCTGTACTCAAATCTAAGGATTTGCAGCAAAGCAGAATACAAAATGCTTTGCCTCTTAGTTTTTGCAAGATAGTGACATTATACCCCTATAATCCTTTCAGCTAGGTGTGAAGTAGATTCAGGAGGGGCAATACAATCATTAACCTTGTATTATAAAAATATGAAAATACATTTTGAAGCTTGTATTCCAATTATTCCTGAAAGCCAAGTAAGGAAAAATATGTAAGCTATGGGAAAGAAATTGGTTGGTATCTCAAGCCTTACCCTAGAAGCAGCAGCAGAAATTACCGCAATCTTCAAACAAAAGACCAGTTTGTATACTCTCTAGAATACTATACAAGAATAAGATTGTTTTTTTGAAGGAGATGGGGAGGAAAAATGCTGAAGCAAACTCTTTTTCTTACTCTGAGACTTAAGCCAAGCAACTGATAAGAGTCAAGAAATAAAGTATAAAGCATTCCCTTGTGCCAATTATTAATTCCAAATATATTGTTTGCTGCTGTGTGCTTATTGTTTTGGTAATTGTAACATGTGGGGACAACACTAGATACTATGGAATAGAAGCACAGATTCAAACACGAAATTAACATATGCTCTCATTTTCTTTCTGTCTCTATTTCATGTTCTGTGCATGTGCATGTGACTTTAATGAAACGTTTAAGGGTTGGTACCAAATTTGTGGAGATGTTTTGAAATAATCACACTGTTTCTCAACCTGTGGGTCACAAACCTATTGTGGGATTACCTAAAACCATCAGAAATCACACATGTTTACATCATGATTCAAAACAGTAACAAAGTTACAGTTATGGAGTAGCAATAAAAGAATATTATTGTTGGAGATCACCACAACATGAAGAACTGAATTAAAGGGTCACAACATTCTGATGTTTGAGAACCACTGGATTAAGAGTATAAACCCAATAAAAGATGTGTGTCTCTGGGTGTGGGTGTTGAGTTTTTAAAAACCAAAACCATTCCCAGTGCACATTCTGTGCTTTCTACATGTAGTTCAAGATATAAAACTCCCATCAAATTCCCTTGCCACCATGGCTGCTGCTCATTGTCACACATCCCCACCAAAGACAAGCCTTTGTCCTTCTGGAACTGTAAGGGTAAATTAACCCTTCATTCTATAAGATGCCTTGGTCATTGTGTTTAATTACAGAAATGGCAAGATAGTTAATACAGCGTGTGTGTGTGTGTGTGTATGTGGTTTGTGTGTGTGTGTGTGTGTGTGTGTGTGTGTGTGTACATGTGTAGATGTTTATGAGTCATAGCTCATGTGTCAATGTCAGAAAAAAAATCCTCAGGTGTCTGTCTTTGCTTCCACCTCAATTACCTCAATTGAATTAAGTCTCTTTGGTGCTCTCTACTACCTGGGCCGCAAGCTGCCCAGGTTCTCCTTCCCAACTTGTTGCAGGAACACTGGAATAAATGACATGCAGGTTATCATGTCTGGATTTTACATGGTATACAAACTTGTGTGCCTGCATTTGAGTTTCTAATGCTTTACCCACTGAGCTATCTCCCTAACCCCCGAATTAATATTCAAAGAGCTTTTTGTGCTCAGATTGAAGACACCATTATGAACTCACAAGAACCATGATTAAGTGAATGCTTACTCAAGAAAGGATAATGCCACTTCTATTTTCTTGGAGTCTATCAGTAATAAAACTAATTTCTTACCTTTTACCTCTCGTTGGATATTTCTCAGTGGAATAGGTGACCTTGGGATAATTTTTCAATAAATATGGCTTTCCATCTTTAGCTATAATAGGAACCCTAGTCAGAGGCTAAAGTTTTAGAATGGTGGCCAGGATTCAAAATTCAGAATTATTTATGAATTTGTTTATGTGTTCAGTCTGGATTTAATTTTAAAGTTTATAAATGAGTCCCCAGTAAATGGGTACCTTGATGCTTCTTGAAATGTGTTATGTATTTTGTTGTGTGTTTATCCTAGTTTTCATAACTTGAAACCACAATATTTTAAGCCAAGATCTACATTCCTAAACTTGAAGTGCTATCTGTGGCAAGTGAGCCTGAAGGAAGTTGTGCAGAGTCATAGGTAGAGACCCCTGAAATGAAATGAAACATAAATACTACACAGTAAATCATTAACAAAGTTTTCTTTGAACAGAGATAGAAAAAAATTCTCCCTTGCCTAGGTATTTTTAAGTTTCCTTGGTCAAGCTGTTCATGTTGAAATAATGTCATCATCCACAGATCATGTACAACATAATGTCTGTGTGGAACTTTTAATCCTTAGATCAGTTCTACACAGATATGTATGGTTTCTTAAGGAACATGGTGAGAAGGCAGTATTAATATATCCATACAGAAAACCTTCTTCAGTCCAGTTTTAAAGTTTTACAAAGAGGGTGTTGACAGTATCCTATCAGGCATCAGTCTTTACTGTAACACAGTGTATGGGAAGAAAGAAAACTAAAAAAAAATTGGTGTACTTCTAGCTTAAAGTATTTTATTACATCTGTGAATTGACTTATGTAAAGCAGAGAAAACCAGTAAATTTCAGTAAACAAATCCTGAAATAGCAAAAACCAATTCACCATTATATATAGACAATCACCGCTTGATTTAGTGAATTATTTTATACTCTAAAAGCTGGTTTGCTATTTGAAGACAGTGTGAGTAATTACATCTAGTTCATTTAATTTTATAGTTTAGATGGTCAAGGTTTTGAGTTCAGAAACATATTCTCAAGTTGATAAATTTGCTAAATCTGTGTATTTGGTCCACTTTCATGTAACAGACATTTCTTGAAGAAGATCAGCTGTTCTGGAAAACTGAAGTTTCCATACTTGCAAAGCACATACAGGAGGATATGAAACTAGCCTGCCCACTATTTCCTTTGTTTTCACATGTCACTTTTCAATATTTTGTCTAACTGGTACACAAAGGCATCTTAAATATATCCCCTCCATTTAGGTGTCTCTCAGGAGAAATGGAAATAGCTGTTTCAAAGTTATCTAAAATTTTTGATACCAATTTTTATTTGATTAAAAGAGAGAGAATAGAAAAAGCGAAACCTGTCACGGGCAGGTGGAAGGACACCACAGGCAGGGCTGTGGCATCCAGCAAGATAATGAGTCCATGTCTATGGAAATTGATTCATTAATATTTCATCAAGGCAGCTTCAGAGCAATTCAAGAACCAGCTCCCAGGAATTCAATCAGCAAGTTCAATGAATTGTTGAGCTTAAAATACCAGGAGGGCAGAAATATACATATATTTGGCATGCATGCATATTTACGCATATGGAAGTGGCACACATATGCATAGGAATACAGGTACATATATTAAAAGGCATCATAAATACAAAAATGTAATTTTTAGGATCAAACCACAGTTTCTCCTAGTTTTAATTTATTTGATTCTTTTCTCAGGCAAACTAAGTAAGATTATTCTTAGCATTGTTTTCTTTCTGCTCAGTGCCAACCATGAAAGACAAGCTAATCAAAAAAGTAAGCCATACCTGTCCCTCTGGTAACCTAATACATATCAGTAGAGTCTTTTTCATCACTTAACAGAATGCAACTATGGCTCCCTAGGAACTTTGCTAAGTCAGGAAATGAGAAGAACAAATGTTTAATGAAGGAATGGAAGTGAGTTTGGGCCATAATAGTTGATTTAACATGTAAAAAAACACATTGAGATGGCCCTTTTAGGGAAATAGTTTCAAATTATCATGTCAGCTAAGTAATTGGTCTTTGGATGTCCCTAAACACCAACCCATAAATAATTTTATTTTCATTTTGGATCAATGTCTTGTAGCCCTTGTCTAACTAACCTGTATTGATGTCTTTTTAATTAAACCATGCGTGGTATGCTCACTTGGCAGTGGGGCATACTGGCTGTTCATGCTAGGAATTCCAGATAAGGTAATTATGCTATGTGTCACTGTCATGATTAATGTGTGACAGCTGTTATGACAGCTGTGCCACTGTTTTGTCACAATACTCTGTTCATCCATAACAAAATTAGCTGTCGCACTCAAAGGTATACACCTGCTGCTATTTCTTTCTGAAGTCAACAATGAGAAAATCAAGAGGGAATAGTACATGAACTCTATGACAAATGAGAAAAATGACATCTTTGGGTTTCTTGTTTTGTTTTAGTTTTTTTTTCTGTAAATGATGATATATCCTGCCTGCATTAGAAACACAGATAGCTCAACTCTAGGAAGCAAGCTGTCACAAGGAGCCAATCCACAACTAATCTAGCTAACAAGGTCTCAGTGTACGAAGGATTGCTTCATCATTTGAATCTGCCTTCTCGGGTAAGTCTTTTAGATGTTACCTAAATCAGAACTGGCTGATGCTGTCTCTCCCTGTCAATGTGGGTACCCACAAATGCATAGTTATTATGCAAGGTGGGAAACTGACTCACGCTTTCTTGTAAAATTCAGTCATGTGGAGCAAAAGAGCAGCCCTTACTTCATCTCCCTCAAGACAGTCATTGCCCTCTCCCCTGCCTATAACAATGTGACTCACTTCCAACAGGGGCAGATGCTTTAAACAGCTAACAGAAAATAAAGATGTAAATTATCAGAAAATAGCAGGTATTAATGTTACACAACATTGTTTGCTACAGAGCTCTAAACCTATAGAAGAAGACACTGGTATGAGGAGATTCATAACTATAATAATGTCATTATTCTGAGCACTGCATATGTTTCCTGAATTCAAAGTGGAAAAGAAAGGCCCACATAGATATCTACTCATAATGAAAAAAGAAGCAATGTAACATGAGAGATCCCAAGTGCCATACAAAGAAATAGTGCCGGATATGCATATTAATGTTTGTTTTATTTTTATTTATGTCCTCATATAAACAGGTGCATGTGTGAGGGTCAAATGACAATGTGCAGGACTCATTCTCTCTTTTCACTGTGTGGATCCCGGAGACTGGCAGAAGTAATCTTTACATGCTGAGCTATCTAGATGGCCCTAGATTCACTTAGATACACAGATCTAAGTGAGTATATTTTATATTTGAAAAATAAATGGGCAACAACTATAGCAATTGCAATAATCAGTTTGAGATGCTGAAAATGTGTTTGCCTCAATTTCAGCAGCAAATTCAGTGTCTTGCTGTATTTTTTTTAGTATGGCACTTTGGAAATTGTGTCCATATTTATCAATTCCTGGGTCTCCTGTTTTAAAGCCAGTCTGGAACAGAAAAGGAAACTAATTTTAAAAGTTAGATTCATGATATAGTGAGTGCTTTTACCTGCAGGTGACATAAGAGCTATCTGTCAGAAAATATTTCACTGAGAATATTCATCAATAATTAGCAAATACTTTTGTTTTTTTCTGACTTCTCTACATGGGTAGAATAAACCCTTTGAAAATGTAATTAAAAGATAAGAAAAATCTATTTAACAGATTCAGATCAGGACAATGAGGCTTTACACAGTTGTTCGATCTAATCTCTATTTGTGATGAACATTTCCTTTCTGTCTCAGTCTAAGGCTGTCAAGAGTATTTGTTGACATGTATTATTCCAAAGCACATGGTCCATTGCATCTGCCTCACTTGGACCTGTGATAAAGAGAGTGATGACTATAGATCTTCTTTGCAACTTTGGGGGAATATGTTGTGAATGTTGTGAATCCATCTAAGCTTCTGCACTTGTAGAGTGTTTAAACTACTATTTCAATCTGCTTATTTGTTATGGGTTTAGGTTATTGATTTCTTGGATTAGTTTTGGTTTTGACGATTCTAGAAATTTATTCATTCTTTTTAGATTTTTCTTTAACTTAATGGTGGTTAGATTTTAAAAGTATGCCCTTATAAAATTCTGAATTTCTTTGGTACCTACTCTAATGTTTCTCTGTTCTTCCAGTAGTCTAGGGAAGTGAGGGGAGGTTGGATGACCTGAATTCCATCTGGCTGTTTGTACCATAGAAAAAAATACTTCCTTAACTATGACATATATTATTTGTGGTCTCTTAAATTTGAAGCACATTGCTCCAGGTACTACTGAATTTTAAAGCTTCCTTTGAGAAGCCTTTATAGCTGACTTATTTTCTCTGCAGCTGTAGTAACCTCTCTTTTATCTAGATAATTCAGAATTTTAATTATAATATTCTGTGTTTAAGGTTTTTGTGTTCTGTGTATGTGTTTCTATATGGATTTGCCTTTCCTGAATTTGGGGACAGTTTCTCTTATGAGCATGTTGAAGATTTCAAGTATGTCATTGACTGGAGATTATTTTTCTTCTATGCATATAAGTTGAAAATTTTATTTTTTCATAGTGTCCTACACTTTCTTCACATTCCTTTCATGTGTTTGAATTTTTTTGAATCATTCATTGCGAAGTATAATTCCTCTGTTCGATCATCAAGTTCTGATATTTTATTTTCCACTTGATCTGTTCTACTGACTTTCCCCAGATATTTTGGGGTTGTTTGTAATTAATTTATTGGATTTTCAGCTTCATTATTTCCATATCTGTTTGAATTTCTCTTTCAAATCCTGAATTGTCTTCAGTTTTTTTTTCAGCTGTGATTTTTCTTTTATTTGTTTTTTTTTTTACTTCTCTTGGATTTATTCCTTTCTGCTTTATTTATATTGAAGTGTTTGTTCAGGTCCTCTTTAAAATCGCTAGTTTCTCTGAGTTCTGTGTTCTGATTTTCATCTCGGTAATTCTCATTGGAGAACTATGCTTATAGGAATGGCGGATTTGGGTGAGGATATACTATGTAGGCTTTTCATAGTGGTGAGATTTTTGCTATGTGACCTGGGCATGTATGCTTCTTTCATTGTTTGTGTATCTAAAGTGAGATTCTAGTATGGTTTCTGGAATGGAAGTTCAGTTTTGTTTTTAGTTTTTGCCCAAGCATGGTTAAATTTAGATCATGAATATAAAACTGATAAGCAGTCTTCCCAATACTCAGTGTTGATTGTGCAGTGGAAAAATAGTGCAATTCTAATTCAGTGATAAGAAAGAAAGCATGGCACAAATGGGTGGCTCCACTTGGGCTAGTGAGCTAATGATGATACCTGAACTCTGTCTGGGAGTGTGGGGATGTGTTAGTGGGCCAAGTTCTTGGCCAGTCAGAAGGCTAGGCAAGTGTACAGGCTGTGAGACCAAGAATAAGTCTGTGAGTTGAGGAATAAATGTGCCAGTGAGTTTCCGGGGACAGACTCATCATGTTGTGCTAAAGTACAGCAAGTCCACCTAGTATAGTCCTAGGAGGTGGATTTAATACAATATTGGTGTGAGTTGTGGTACACACCAGACTCAACTGAAGTATGAGATGGCCATCTGGGACTAGGTCTAGACTTTGGCAATGGTGACAACCAGTGAAGATCCAGGGACTTACTGGACTCGGACAATGCAGAGGTATAAGAACTGAGATTGTCCTGGGGTTGGAAATTAAACGAATTTGTTAGTTCTGAGTAACGCATAAATCTGGGCTGATGCAACTGGATGATTCAGTTCAAACCTGGAAGTTGGAGATGGTACATGCTGGCACAGGTCGAGTGAGACAACCTGGATTGGGCTTAGTGGTTGGGACCAGGAAGATAGATAGGCTAGAATCTCAAGAAGCTCAGCCTGGTCAACATGGATGAGCAGGACTAGGCCTGGATATTGAGAGTTGGACTAAATAAAGTCACCGGGGTTCATGAAATGCCTTTCTGCTGTTTGACAGGGAATCTATAGACAATCCAGACAGCAGCAAACAGAAGGCAATTGTTGCTATTTTAAGAGACAGAACTTTTACAAAAGATGAGTTACAACAAAAGATCACTGTCTCTCAGGCATTCCAAGTACTGTGAAGATAACAACTATGACAAAGTAGTCATGAAAGTAGCAGATTAATAGCTGGGCTGTGGATCACTGGAAGCTAAAACTTAAAAACTTTGTAATTAGGATGCATTTGTTTACCAGGAAAGCGAAACACTAGAATGAGATGAGTGGGAAAGGAAAACAATTTTAATTAGCACCTGAGAAAAGAAGACCTGCCTCAAACCCCTACTGACAAGTTTCACTTTAGTTAAGAAGAAACAAAGAACAAAAGAAGTCATAGAATCTTATATGTAAAATTGACTACTTGCAGCCAGCCTAATAGCTTAAATTTAAGTTTATTTCAGTTCCCTTGAAGCTTGAAATATAGACATTAATAGGATATTGAATCCATATCTTAATAGATAATTCCTAAGTCTTGACAAGATGACACCATAGAAGCCCCATTCCTGTCATAGATATAAATCCTAGTATTTAAGAATTAGTATGATATTTTCCTTTATTATTTAAGAAAAGTCTCCTTGAATAGTATTGTCTTATCTGTTTTCTCAGATTCCATTTCTAGCACACAGGCAGAAGGTTTCAATGATTAAAGTAACTGAACAAGTGAAATTTTGTTATAACAAAAATCAAAAATAATATAGCATTGTTTTATTCTCATCTTCAGCAACCACAAAAAAAGATAGTAAATGTATCAGTATCCTCTACAAGCCTTTTCAAAGAGCTCTGTTAAGGTCAAACAGAAACTTGGTGGACAGCACAGAATCACTTATCGCTGGAAGGTTGAAATTCAAGGACAAAACTATACTGGCAATCTTGTCACCTGGTTGAGATACAGTACTGTCCATCTTTCAAGTAACAAAATGACCCCTAAAGCTACCTTTTTAGTGTCTTTCAAGCAGGTCATGAACCGCTTCTTTTTCTAATTTGACAAAGAGTCTTCCTGCCTCACTCGGAGAAATGACATGCCGAATCTGCTTCCCAGTGAATCACAGGACTTGTTGCACACTGGCATTTGTGGTAAACTTTAAGGTATACTGATGATGAGGGCCTGTTTACAACTGATTTAATTTGTCTGGTATAGAGGCATAGGACTCAGTTTCTTGGGGCCCCACAAGGAATCCTAACATAGAGTTTGCACTGGGTGTTTGTGTATCAACTTGACACAAGCTAGAGTTATCAGCAAGGAAGGAGTCTCGGCTGTGGAAAGGCCTCAATGAGATCTAGCTGTAAGGCATTTTGCATTTAGTGACAATTGGGGAGGTGACATGCCTGGGCTCTTGATCTCCATTCTATGGGATAGTGGGGTGAACAAGCCACAGGAAGCAAGCCAAAAAGCACCACTCCTCCATGGACTCTGCATTAGCTCCTGCCTCCAGGATTCAAGCATCTATGTTATTGCTATCTGAGATTAACAGTGATGATTAAAGCTCAGTACTCATAGGTACTAACACATTTAGGGTAAGGATATAGGTACAGAAAAGACACCTGAAGAGTTAAATTCCACTGATGGCCTTAGAGGCATTATATAGTCCTCTCAACATAAAAGGTGTGCTTTCAAAGTTAGGTTTAAAATATATTTTAGAAGACCACTGAAAACAAGGCTTTTGCACATGTCCAAGACACCACCACACATTATTATTTTCCTTTCAAACACATCACTACACAGTATGTCATGGTTCAGTGCCTTGTGATAGTTTTGTTGTAATTAACCAGTGGTATAAGGCTACGGATAATTTGTATGTTCTAACCCAAGTGAGGATCCTCATTCCATTCAATAAGCATCACTCAAAAATAAGACATTCTTCCTTCAGTATCTAGATTTCAGTATGTTAGCGAAAACTTCTAGGCATCAAACATAAAGCTGAGAGTTCAACGTATTTCTCATTGAAAAGTTTTAGAGTTTGTTCTGAAATTTTTAATTTAATAAATTCCAAAGATAACACATTATAATTGTATGTATGTGTGAGTGAGTGTGTGTGTGAGTGTGTGTGTGTGAATGTGTGTGTGTGTGTGTGTTATTGCAAAACAACAGTGAAGGGACCCATGGGCAAATTCACTACTTCATGAAAGATAAAAATAAACTTCTTGCCTAGCATTGTAATTTAATACTTGGATGACTGAGAAAGAGTTTGGGATGTTCCAGGTCAACTTGAGTTATGTAGTGAAATCCTGTCACAAAAGAAACTCAATAAAATAGAAAAAAATAAAGTAAAACCTGCCACATTCCCACACCAAACTATGTTTTTACCATTGCCCTTCAGAAGCAACTGCTCAGATTGTTTACTATGACCCTACATGAGGCTTCTGAATATAGGAGTTTATGATAAACTTGACAGTGATAGAAATTTCTGGAATGCACAGTACCAGGAATTAACTCAAGAGCAGACTCATACTGTATCAGCAGTGATTCTGGCAGCACTCATCCTTGTTGCTGTGCAGCTACACTAGAGCCCTACTCCTCACACATGGCAAGCAGTTTATAGTGCTTGCATCACACTGTGAAATGCCAGTAAACACCACCTGAAACACCAGCTCACATTATCTGCCAATGTGTGCTATGGATTACAGTATTTTTTCCTGTAAATACAATTTACCAGCACTTGTAGAAATGCAGTGTTTAAATTATGAAAAATAAAGACAATGTTTTTCCTAAAATCATTCTTTAGGATAGGAGTATAAAGTTGGTATGTTTTTATAATGTGTTGAATTAGAATACAATATTTTAAAATTGCTATATGAATTACAGACTTGAATTTCACAAAAACATTTTCATGTTTTGAGTTGGATTTTGGTGTAGGATCAGAATGTATTTCCTAAACGTTTCTGAAATGGCCCTAAACATACTTGAGCCATTGTATTCAGCATATTCAGCACTCTGATTTTATAACTGATGATTATAAAATTAAGTATCAGTCATCTCTGTAAAATGCTGAAGGTATCTTATCTCCATCTAAAATAAGCAAATTTGTCTGATTAGCATGCAAGATTAAATTCATCTTTAATAAATAATAAAAATCTTAGATCTAACAAATAAATCTTTTCAAATCAATTTCCTTATGGTATAAAATTTAGTAAATTCTTGATTTGTTTTATATGTCTATATACCTAGAGTCACATAAACTATCCCTGGCAAAAATGGAAAGCATTTAATAAGTTCTAAACACTGGCCACAGCCTGCCTCTGCATAGCAACACAATAAAATGATTTTTAAGTAGTTAAGAGGAATTAAAACAGTATTTTATGATTTATAGTTTTATAATTTTCTCTGTCTTTATTTTGTACTTATGTCCACAGGTTTATGATATAAGCATGTGTATAATTGCTCAAATGTGCAAGTGTATGTGTGTATAGACCAAAAGTTGGCATTAGCTATCTACTTTGGTCACTTTCCTCGTTAATTTGCTGAGACATGATCACTCTTAGTGAATCTGAAGCTCATTGACTTAGTCTCGCTGCCAACCTCTAGCACTGGGTTTATGATAAGACATGCCCTGTTGCCCCAGCCTTTTACATGAATTAAAATTCAGGTCTACATGGTTGCATGGCAGACACATTACCAGCTGAGCCATTGCTGCAACCATGCAATTTTATGAACTTTAAATGCCAGTGTTCATAAATGTCTGTTGGGGCACAGATATAACATGCAATAACCCATGCAAACCTGGCTCCGCCCAAGTGGGAACCTGACACAGTCTGTCATTCCTTTGTGTATGGCAGGCAGTACCCTGGCTCTGTACACAGGGTACTGACTCACTCTCTCTCTCTCTCTCTCTCTCTCTCTCTCTCTCTCTCTCTCTCTCTGTCTCTCTGTCCCTCTCTCTGTCTCTCTGTCTCTGTCTCTCTGTCTCTGTCTCTCTGTCTCTCTCTCTGTCTCTGTCTCTGTCTCTGTCTCATTGTCTCTCTCTCTCTGTCATGTCTGGGAGAAGGGAGACATGTCTATGTCTCTATGTCTCTCTTCTCACCTCCTCCCCTCCCCCACTCCCTTCCTTCACCAATAAATAGTCCTCCCTATGTAAGTTCTACCTACTGGCATGTTTGTCCCCTGCCATCAGATTCACTGCAGTCCCACCTCTCACCATATTCCTAACATGCTGCATTTTCTAATTCCTGTCTACAGGTATTTTTTTCTTTTAATTTTAAATAGCTTGTTTTACATGTCAATGCCAGTTCCCTCTCCCTCCCCTCCTCCCACACCCGCCACCATCCCTCCACAGCCTTCCACATTATTGACAATTCCTTCCACAGAGGGGATATGTAGAGTCTGTCATTTCACTCAGGGTAGGGTCCAGGCACTCCCCTAAGAGACCACTATGAGAGAGCATCCCACTTTGTGTTATGGACACACGATGTCTGTATTCCAGGGATAAACACTGGTCCACTGCTCAGGGCCCCATAGGTTGTCCAGGCCTCCTCACTGACTCTCACATTCAGGGGGTCTGGATCAGTCCCATACTGGCCTCCCAGCTGTCGGTCTGCTGTTCAAGAGCTCTCCGCTGTCCAGACCAGCTGTCTCTGAGGGTTTTGCCAGCCCATTCTTTGCCAATATGCTCATTGCTCCTCTCTATCTGTCACTGGGTTCCTTGGGTTCAGTTCAGTGTTTAACTGTGGGTGTTTGCCTCTTCTTCCATCAATTACTCGATGAAGCCTCCAGGATGGTTATAGACATCAAGTTCATTATGAGGAAAGGGCATTCGAGGTGGTCTCTCCACTATTGCTTAGCTTGCCAACCGGTGTCATCCCTTTAGATCACTAGAAGTCACAATGGTGCCTGATCTGTCTTCTAACCTATGATTCCCACTTCCCCCTATCCTACCCCTCCAGTCAAGCTTCCTGTTCCCCCATGAACTACTGTCTCTTCCTCTTCTCCCCCCTCTCTATTTCCCAGCTCCCACCTCCCCCCCACCCCTTGCCGAGTTCCCCAGCTGTTCAGAGGATCTTGCTTCAATCCTCTTCTCTTGGGTACCATGCATATCTTTTAGATACTTTCCTGTTTCCCAGACTCTCTGTCAGTGTAAGTGCAGACTGGCACTATCCTGGCCCATGTCTAAAATCCATATATGAGTGAGTACATGCCATGTTGTTTTTTTTTTATGTGACTGGGCTACCGCACTCAGGATAGTTTCGTCCAATGCTATCCATTTACCTGCAAATTTCCAGATTCCATTGTTTTTTCTGCTGAGTAATACTCCATTGTGTAAATGTACCACAATTTCTCTATCCACTGTTCAGTTGAGGGACATCTAGGTTGCTTCCAAGTTCTGGCTATTACAAATAATGCTGCTATGAACATAGTGGAGCAGATGCCCTTGTTGTATGAATTTGCCTCTTTTGGATATATGCCTAAGAGCGGAATTGCTGGGTCTTGTGGTAGATTGACTCTCATTTTCCTGAAGAATCTCCATACTGATTTCCAAAGTGGCTGTACGAGTTAGCACTGCCACCATCAGTAGAAGAGTGTTCCCCTCTCTCCACATCCTCTCCAGCATAAATTGTCTTCGGTGTTTTTGATTTTAGCCATTCTGACAGGAGTAAGATGGTATCTCAAAGTTGTTTTGATTTGCATTTCCCTGATGGCTAAGGATGTTGATCACTTTCTTAAGTGTCTCTTGGCCAACTTAGCCTCCTCTATTAGTCTCCAGATGGCTTCAGTGCAGAATTCTACCAGAAATTCAAAGAAGAGCTAATTCCAATAATCCTCAAAGTATTCCACAAAATAGAAGCAGGAGGCTCACTGCCAAAGTCTTTTTATGAGGCTACAATTACTTTGATACCCAACCCCACACAAAGACAAAACTAAGAAAGAGAACTACAGACCAATTTCCCTCATGAACATCAATGCAAAAATACTCAATAAAATACTAGCAAACCGTATTCAAGAACACATCAGAAAAATCATCCATCATGATCAAGTAGGCTTCAATCCAGGAATGCAGGAATGGTTCAACATTAGAAAATCTATCAATGTGATCCACCATATAAACAAACTGCGAAAGAAAAACCACATGATCATCTCACTAGATGCTGAAGAAGCATTTGACAAAATCCAGCACCCCTTAATGATAAAGGTCCTACAGAGATGAGGGATAACAGGAACATACCTGAATAAAATAAAAGCAATATACAGTAAACCAACAGCTAACATCAAACTAAATGAAGAGAAACTCAATGCAATTCCTCTAAAATCAGGAACAAGACAAGGCTGTCCACTCTCTCCATATGTCTTCAATATTGTATGTGAAGTTCTAGCTACAGCAATAAGACAACAAAAGGAGATCAAGGGGATACAAATAGGAAAAGAAGAAGTCAAGCTTTCACTATTTGCAGATGATATGATAGTTTATATAAGTCACCCAAAAAACTCCGCAAGGGAACTCCTAGAACTGATAAACACCTTCAGCAAAGTGGCAGGATACAAGGTAAACTCAAAAATATCAGTGGCCCTATTATCTACAGATGATGAAGTGACTGAGAAATAAATCAGAGAAACCTCACCCTATATAATAGCCATAAACTGCATCAAATATCTGGGGATAATGTTAACCAAGGAAGTGAAAGACCTGTATATCAAGAACTTTGAGTCTTTAAAGAAAGAAATCAAAGAGGATACCAGAAAATGGAAAGATCTCCCATGCTCTTGGATTGGTAGGTCAACATAATAAAAATGGCAATCTTGCCAAAAGCAGTCTATAGATTCAAAGCAATCCCTATCAAAATTCTGGCACAATTCATCACAGACCTGGAAAGAATATTAATCAACTTTATATGGAAAAAACAAAAGGCCCAGGATAGCCAAAACAACCCTATTATACAATAAAGGAACTTCAGGAGGCACCACCATACCTGACTATTCAAGATCTATTATAGAGCTATAGTCCTGAAAACAGCTTGGTATTGGCACAAAAATAGGCAGGTTTACCAATGGATCTGAATTGAAAACCCTGATTTTAACCCACACACGTATGAACACTTGATTTTTGAAAAAGAAGCTAAAACTGTACAATGGAAAAAGAAAGCATCTTTAACAAATGGTGCTGGCATAACTGGGGACTGGAATGCAGTAGACTGCAGATAGATCCATGTTTATCACCTTGTACAAAACGTAAGTCCAAATGGATCAAAGATCTCAATATAAATCCGGCCACACTGAAACTTTTAGAAAGAAAGTGGGAGAAACTCTTCAATGAGTTGGTTTAGGAGACCAGTTCCTGAACATAACACCAGTGGCACAGACACTGATATCAACAATTACCAAATGGGGCCTCCTAAAACTCAGAAGCTTCTGTAAGGCAAAGGACACAGTCAACAAGACAAAAAGGCAGTCCACAGAATGGGAAAAGATATTCACTAACCCCTCATCTGACAGAGGGCTAATCTACAAAATTTACAAAGAACTCAAGAAGCAAGTCTCCAAAACATGAAAGGATCCAATTAAAAGGTGGGGTACAGAACTAAACAGAGAATTCTCAATAGTGGAGGCTAAAATGTCCAAGAGATACTTAAGAAAGTGTTCAACATACTCAGCCATCAGGGAAATGCAAATCAAAACAACTTTGGGATACCATCTTACACCTGTCAGAATGGCTAAAATCAAAAACACCGAAGACAATTTATGCTGGAGAGGATGTGGAGAGAGGGGAACACTCTTCCACTGCTGGTGGCAGTGCCAACTCATACAGCCACTTTGGAAATCAGTATGGAGATTCTTCAGGAAAATGGGAATCAATCTACCACTAGACCCAGCAATTCCACTCTTAGGCGTATATCCAAAGGAGGCAAATTCATACAACAAGGGCATCTGCTCCACTATGTTCATAGCAGCATTATTTGTAATAGCCAGAATCTGGAAGCAACCTAGATGCCCCTCAACTGAAGAGTGGGTGGAGCATATGCGGTACATTTACACAATGGAGTATTACTCAGCAGGAAAAAACAATGGAGTCTTGAAATTCACAGGTAAATGGACAGCACTGGAAGAAACTATCTTGAGTGAGGTAACCCAGTCACAAAAAGACAAACATGGTATGTACTCACTCGTATATGGATTTTAGACGTGGATCAGGAGAGTGCCAGTCTGCACTTCCAATGACAGAGAGTCTGGGAAACAGGAAAGAACCTAAGAGATATGCATGGTACCCAAGAGAAGAGGAATGAGGCAAGATCCTCTGAACAGATGGGGAACATGGCAAGGGGTGGGGGAAGGTGGGAGCTGGGAAATAGTGAGGGGGAGAAGAGGAAGAGAGAGTAGGTCATGGAGGAACAGGAAGGTTGACTGGGGGGGTAGGATAGGGGGAAGTGTGAATGATAGGTTAGAAGAAAGATCAGGCACCATTGTGACCTCTAGTGATCTAAAGGGATGACACCAATTGGCAAGCTAAGCAATAGTGTAGAGACCAGCTGAATGCCCTTTCCTGATAATGAACTTGATATCTATAACCATCCTGGAGGCTTCATCCAGTGACTGATGGAAGAAGAGGCAAACACCCACAGTTAAACACTGAACTGAACCCAAGGAACCCAGCGACAGAGAGAGAGGAACAATGAGCAAATTGTCAAAGAATGGGCTGGCAAAACCAGTAGAGACAGCTTATCTGAACAGGAGAGAGCTCTTGGACCCCAGACCGACAGCTGGGTGGCCAGTATGGGACTGATCCAGACCCCCTGAATGTGAGTCTCAGTGAGGAGGCCTGGGCAACCAATGGCGTCCTTAGCAGTGGATCAGTGTTTATCCCTCAAATACTAACAGACATCATGTGTCCATAACGCAAAGAGGGATGCTCTCTCATCCTGGACTCTTAGGGGAGTGCCTGTACCCTACCTTGAGTGAAATGACAGACTCTATATATCCCCTCTGTGGAAGGAATTGGCAATAGGGTGGGAGGATGGGGGTCTAGTGGGGGGGTGCGGGAGGAGGGGAGGGAGAGGGAATTGGTATTGACATGTAAAAAACAGAAAAATTTATATAAAAAAGAATTCTTACTTAATTCTGTACCCCACCTTTTAATTGGATCCTTTGGTGTCTTGGAGACTTGCTTCTTGAGTTCTTTGTATATTTTGAAGATTAGCCCTCTGTCAGATGTGGGGTTAATGAATATCTTTTCCCATTCTGTGGACTGCCTTTTTGTCTTGTTGATTGTTTCCTTTGCCTTACAGAAGCTTTTTAGCTTCAGTAGGTCCCATTTCTCAATTGTCGATCTCAGTGTCTGTGCCATTGGTGTTATTTTCAAAAAGTAGTCTCCTGTACCAACTGGTTGAAGCTTATCTCCCACTTTCTCTTCTAAATGTTTCAGTGTGGCTGGATTTATGTTGAGATCTTTGATCCATTTGGACTAAGTTTTGTACAAGGCAATAAATATGGATCTATCTGCAGTCTTCTGTATACCAGTAGCAAGTTATGCCAGCACCATTTGTTGAAGATGCTTTCTTTTTTCCATTGTATAGTTTTAGCTTCTTTGTCAAAAATCAAGTGTTCATAGGTGTGTGGGTTAAAATCAGGGTTTTCAATTCGGTTCCATTGGTCTACCTGCCTATTACAGCTAACTTTATGCTTGGACAGAGTTAAGTCTCTAAGTCAGAGGAATTCATATATATCTCAATATTATATAACACTCCTCAGAAAAATAATTTTGACTCCTGCTCTAGTGATATACTGTTTTTTTCATCTCATTTTTTTCCAGGTAAAAAGGTTCTTCATATTTTTTTCCTTTGGCTACCAAGAAAATGGACTTTTTTAAAGTAAGACTTTTATTGGCAGTGTAAACAATGTCCTGCTGCAATCTTAAATTGTTGATACATTCCATTAACATCTATCAGCTTAGAAAGAGAAAAATTGCAAAAAGTTTTTGTTTTCATCTACCACAGATTGGTCTTAGTACAACAGGGATAGGATGAAGCTAGCCATCTTGGAATTTTGTCATCTTTATTTCCTATTTCATGGTGTCTATACCTTTATGGCCTCTCTATCTATTTACCCACCAGGGAATCTGTCTAACTGCTAGTTCTTCATATCCACCCCTCAGAGGACACTCTAACAGACTGCTCTTAGCTGCTTTAAGATGACAAAAGCGGTGATGATGGAATAATTTCTCAGAGAAGGGTTGATGTAAGTAGCCTTGATTAAACTTAACTAAGGCAACATTCTAGTATGTAAGACAGCTATTTGACTACATTGTGTACTCCTGGAGCATACTATTATGGATGTAGCATCTGTATAAAAAGTCAGATCATTAGTACTCTATAATTTCTACGAAGAGCAGTGTTAGGAAAATACTTACGGCAGTTTTACTCTTAGAGGAAGAAAACAGGCAAGAAAGCAATCCAAAGAACCCTTGTTAGATTTTGGTAGGGACTTTAGCAAGATTGGCGGTTTCTTTGTCACTGCTGTCCATATACAATGGAGAAGGCCATTGGTCTAGCTTGAAATGCTTTTCAGTGTAATTTTAGAAGTTGACAACTTGTCTACTCAATGACAACCTCATGAGGGAACATCAAGAGACAAAGTTAATTGGGAAAATTCTTCGACATAAGTATTAACATATGTGCTATTTAATTAAGTGAAGGATAATTTTACATTAGGCTGGACTGTGTACCAGGATACTGTAGACAGACCAGGTCACATAAAAGGTTTCCTGTATCTCTAGATGGACATTTGTTGTATTTTGTGGATCACAGTAGATTTTCCATAAGCTGTTTATTACAGCAGACTCTAACATAGAGAATGAATTAAGAGAATTCTGTTAAGATAATTGTCCTATTGGTGGTTCCTTCACAATAAATGTCTCTGCCCATGGACCAGCTATACCATTCAGGGGAGGTGGAAATTATGGGCAAATACTGGGTTAAATCCATTTTCCATTTGTTGAAATATCAACCAGGCATAAGCATCTAATTGATATCCTAAAAGAGAAAAATAGTACAATCAGGTCATTTGTATATGATTGTCTAGCAATGTTCCCAGATATATCACTTGGGTTTCTTGAATAATTTCCTAAACTTGATAAATTTGGCAACAGGGTTGACAGCCTTCTTTAATCAGGAGACATTGGTGGTTTGAATGCAGAAGGACACAGTACCCAGTGAAAAGTGTTCTTTGAGAAAGAGATAGTGATCCATCATTGGCAAATAGAGTTTTTAGAATTGGTCTGAAAATTTAAGATGTCCTCCACCACACCTCCCATTTTTTTCTGCAGTGGCAGATAGAAACTGAAAAGCTCTGGTAATCCAAGGCCTTGTCCTATATCTGGACAATATAAATATTATGAAGACAATAGTTACCCAAATAACACCTCATGTGGCTAAATATAACATCTGAGGACTGTTAAATAAGCACACAGATTTTTTTGGGGGTGGAGTTCTAGACAGGCTGTCCTAGAACTAGCTCTTGTAGACTAGGCTGGCCTTGAACTCACAGAGATCTGCCTGCCTGTGCCTCCATAGTGCTGGGATTAAAGGCATGCACCAGCACCACCCGGCAACACACAGATCTTTTAAAAGCTGGGTATGCTTTCCTATTGGATATTTAAGATTTTCTTTTTAATATCAAGAGCAGTAGAAGGCCTCGCCTTCAGGGGTCACTTAGAGTTGGGAGGAATCTCTGACTCCTCTAGTCTTCCATTTGTCAGTTAGTTCATCTATATGAAGATAAGTCATCTATATGAAGATAAGTTCATCTATATGAAGATAAGTTCATCTATATGAAGATCAAGCCCTTGCTTGATCATTGTTTCACTTGGAAGTGTAGAGGAAATTTTGCTCTGAGTTGACCATCTTCTTTGTAGGCTGGACCCTTGTTAGAGTTCACTCAGTGATGTCTCCATTGTATCCCTGAACAAGAGAAGAGGTGGCTTCCTAGAGTTACAGTTAATTTGGGGAGATTCCTCACTGTTCCTTGGAAGTGAGTTTATCTTGGAAGACAAAGGTGAAAATATTTCCCCCATTAATTCCTCTGGCCACATCAATATGGTCCTCAAAGTATGCTTATTAGACAATGAGAGTATTAGTTTTGCTAGTTTTTACCTTATGTGTAATGTTGAGCTAAAGGCTGAGCAGAAAGTAAGAAGCTTAAAATAAAACTGGATTATGTAATCCTTACATACATTACTAAAACCACCATAATTTATGTGTTTTAGCTTTTTATTTCCATTTTAGAAAAATATAGTCATTTTAATCCTTATACATAGTTGTTCTTCTTAAAAATATTTTCATTTTTATATCTTAACATCTTACTTTTAAAAGATACTATGTAGGACAGTAACATCAAAAAGTGAATTTATCATTTATTGTGAGAACTTGGAAGGTAGGAATTACACAATATCTACCTCTTTGTCATAAGGTTACAACAACAAACTAACATTCTGGATTTACCTTATTGGGGCACCACTAAACTAAGGCTTCCTTGCACAGCATATGTAAGTCATTACTGACAGGAGCATCCAGAGAGCAGTCACACTAGAAAGTCTATACCCATGTTGATAATGGCTTTTCCATAACCACATAGGCAGAGTCTCCCTTCTCTAATGTGTTTCCCTTATATACTTTCATATTTTACTTATTCTTAAGACTACCTACCAGTCATTAGCATATAGGGCAAAATTGCATGCTAACTGGGAGGAGAAACTGGATAATCATGCAAGAGTCCAGTGACCTCGCTTACATCCTTCTTCTATGAAGGAACAGGTCTGTAAACTCAACTATGCTTTTGTGAATTTTTTGCTTTTCTGTTTGCACTTTTTTATGTGCAAGCACAGATGATTCGTGATGATGATAAGCTATTTGGCTTGGAAAATAGGGCTGTGAAAACTGTGTTAATAATGAAAAGCTGAATCCAAACTATGTAACAAATTAGGGCTAGCTGTTCTTGTAGAAAAGTTAGCTTTCTCAAGAGCTGTGACACATTATCAAAATGACCTTGACTTGAAGTAGTACCTCTGTATTTTTCTGTGTTGTTCTCATGACAGGAACTTTCTCCAGAACCTCTCCCCATCATCTTTCTGCAAGTTACAGAAGATAACAGCTAGAATCTGTGGATCCATTTTACAGTTTTTTATCAAGACCTGGATGATCCCATAGTTAAATTCTGGAAATAGGGAATTTTAGGGTACTTTCCCTCTCAAGTGAAGAACAGGTATAATTGGAAGGATGCTATTATACTAAAAAATTTCCCTTGAGGGCCACTTTCTATTATTTTCCAGAGCACTGGATCTCCACCTTCCTAATATTGTGAGCCTTTAGTAGAGTTCCTCAATTTGTGGTGTCTCCAACCATAAAAGTATTGCTATTTCATAACAGCAAGTTTTCTACAATTGTGAAACATAATGTAAATATATATATTTTTTACAATGGTCTTTGGCAACCCCTGTGAAATAGTCATTCAACCTCCAAACAGATCGGACCCATAAGTTGAGAAATTCTGTTCTAGAGGATATTTAAGCCATGCAAAGTTTAAGAAAAACACTAAAAATTCCTCAATATGCAACTGGGTATCTAATTTGTTCCAATTATCTATTCAGGATACAAGCCATTAATGGACCTGAAGGACTGTTTTCATAAAAGCAATGGAAAACAAAATTGGTAAAAACTGATGGAGAATCACCAGCACCTACTTGAGTTTCTCAGTTCAGCTTCTGGAGAGCACATTTCTTATGGATTCAAAGCAGCAGTCATTGCAACCCAAACACTCCAGGAAATGTTTCCAGTATGTGACTGATTCTTTTTTATACAACACTGCAATTCCAGAACCCAACAGTCTTCACTTATACCAGGCATCATTGCTGGAAGCATTGTAGTTTTCTCCTAACCTTATCCATGGGACAGTTCAATGGTAGGATTCCATGCATTTTTACAGATGGGGTTTTTATCTTCTTTTCCCAATATATACATAACAGCCTGTTTCCTGTGATGGAAAGTGAAGAAAACTGTCTCATGTAGAAAGGACTAGAACTCCAGTGCTTCTCTAAAAGTAGCCTGGACAAATAATAACTAAGGTGGAAAAAATAGCCACTTGGCCTGCTATAAGCTCTGAGAGTTTCTGGCTAGGCGGTCAAAGTGGCAGATGAAAGGTAGGTGTTGTTCCAAGTGAAATGAAAAGGGCCTCGGTAGCTCTGCCTTGGGGTCTCTCTGATCACATTTCCATGTTTTAAACTGCAAATCTACAATGCATTTTAGAAAAATAGACCCATAGAGGAAGCAAGCATGATAAGCCCTTGCAGGGGATTTTCCTTTAGTTTAGAGAGGACTGTGAAGACTGGGGGAGCCTCCATGTCATTCACCACATGCAGATCAGGTCTGAGGTGCTGTAAATTAGAGAACACTAAACACAGAAAACAAAACAACCAAATAACAAACAAAATCAGACATTTAAAAGGACTATGAAGGTGACTGAATTAGGTTCCCCCCTTTTAATTTCTGTTACTTTAACTGAAAGGAGAAAACACAGGTGCTAAAAATGTCATAGGATTGAAACCAAAGCAGATATGCATGGAACAAATGAGTATAATTGGTCTCAGAGGAAAGTGGGTCTAGAAATAGCAGGCATTAAAACCCTGCAAGTCTACGTCTCCATTCATCTCTCTGCAAAAAATGTTTCTGTTTTAGCTGCAACAGCTACCCATTGACAGAAGTTTGTCTGGCAATTGGAATTCATGCCTTCAATACCTGTTTGAGTCTGTGATTTATTGATATTAAACCAAGTACTGATACAAATCTCAAAGTGTTAGCTCCCTTTGCAGGAAACCAGTGTTGGGAAATTGTGAATGGGAAAACTCTTAGGTCTCCTTTAGAATCTAGTAAATATATTTTGTAAAACAATGTTCAAAATTAAAGCAGAGCACTACAAATTAATATACAGTAAAATAAACCAATTTTGTGATTTGGTACTACTTCCTACAAGATTTTATGGGTGCCACCATTTTGGGTTATGTCTTGTGGTAACATTAATAAAGATGATGGTGAAGTCACATGGTATTTTTCTTCTACACAGTAACTTTACCAAAGATATCAACTAAGTCACATGGCTCTTTCACTCTTGATGAAGTCACTAGCCAAGATAAGGAAGCCACAAGCTTGCTTTTTCACCAAGGTGAGCTCAGTGGCAAGGTGAATGGATCCTCCACCAAGCCCAAGGTCATGCAAAACCCACATGTTTCACTGATAAATGTGCCCTATAACAACCTTTTCTTTGAAATAAACCTTAGTTTATATGAGCATGGTTAAAAGAGGAGAGAGTACCCATGGCTCATTAGGTAGCCCCATATAGCAAAATAAAGAAACAGAAAAAGGAATTGCATGATCATTTCAAGGGAGCAGAGTCCATAGATAACTGTCAGAGTAGCTATATATACTAAGTGTGACATATCTCTCAAATAGCATCAGAGAGGGAGAGAGAAGAAATTAAATGTCATCTAACTTTAATTCAAAACACTAGCTAGTCTGTATTACTCTCTTCTGGAAGAGACAAGTGGAGATTCAAAAACAAAATTCTTTAAAAAACAATAAATAAATAAATAAATAAATAAACAAACAAACAAACATTTATCTGTTTCCAGCTAGAGAGGAACTTTCCAAATCTCCATGAAAGTGCTCCCCCTAAATTCAGGCACCCAGATCCATCCCAACCAGAGTAAAGTAACACCACTTTGGAGCAAGGCCTTAGGTAGTAGTGCAAATTTAGTATATGTTGACAGTTTTTAGTCACCAAACAGCTTAACTGCTTCCCAGGACACACAGACATGAGGTTTAGGAGGAATGGTGCCTGAGGGGACCTTCCTTGTTAAACAGAAGAAAAGAAAATTTCCAGCCCCATTCCAGCATATGCGAAGGATGTTGCCAGGTGAAGGATCACACCTTCCTGTTCTTTCAGGGTTTGGGATGGTTTACTTCTTACTTTGAGGAACCATTGGTTGTCAGAAGATGAAGTCCCCAAAATGTTTCCATTAGGAGTGTTGATTAGGTTTATCTTCTTTTCTAGTTAAAATATTAGAAGGAAGAAAAATATCTCTTGATCTTGACTGATAGCAGCTGAGAAATCTTAAACATAGGAAACAAGAGCAGATAGAACCAGCAATTGAAAAAAAGGCATTATTTGGTGGCAAGGAAACATTCATAGTCCAGCAGGCACAAAGAGAAAAGGATCATCCACTGTGCAAAGGGAGACTCTGGAAGCCAAAAATTCCTAAGAAAAGACTTCTTTGAAAAGAGAACTGACATTTGAAGAAAGACATTCGCTCTCTTCTGTTGCTTGAGGTCTCGTCAGCAGAGCTTCTAGCTGCCAGCCTCTGACACTTGCTGCCACTGTTCTCTCACCTTTCTCTGTGGAGAGCACCCCACAAAGAAGGAATTGTGACCAGAAAACAAGAAAGAAAACTTTCATATCTTTGAGTAGAAATGACAGGGATTCAAGATAACAAGTCTAAGGAAGTCATCCTTTTCTTTTTCTTCTCTTTAATTTAGGTAAAAAGAAACGAGAGAACCAGCATTTGGGAGGAAGAATGATCTATGTCCCATTATTCCAGGAAGCAGCATTGTCAGACTACCATCGGAATAAGAGCAATGTCTCCCGCTTTCATGTTATTGTAACAGTTATAAGCTAGAACTCTACTAATGGCAAAGAACACACTATGGGCTCTAGTTTCAAAAGTATGATATGCCAGTTGCAAAGACATTTTGAGATGATGACTGAACAATTTTGTAGAGAAAGATTTAAAAATCACAAGAGTCATACATCATCCAGAAAAATCTGGTGGGGGAGGAAAGAAAATTCTGTAATAATAAAAAAATCATTCCAAACTGTTACATTTTATGTTGTCTTAAGGATGACTCCTCAATTTGAGGGATGGCCTCAGTTTTGAAGGCCATGTGATGATGCTTCCCTTCCTCATCTCAGAAAGGGTCTTTGATTTGAGCATGGTGATATATGCAAAATGCACTTCACTGATTTTGAGAATGAATTTTATTAAGATACAGGCTTAGCACAACTTAACATGTATAGTAAGTTTTATTTAATTGTAAAGTTTATCAGTTACCTTTTAATATAACCAACCCTAAACTTTTAAGTTATGATTTCTAAGTCATGGAATATGATGGTGGATGTCATTCTGTATGCTATGAATCTATGTTTCTCTTACTGGTTGATGAATAGAGCTATTTCGACCAATGGATAGGCAGGATTTAGCCAGGTGGGAAATTCAGATATTTCTGAGGCCTCCTCACTGAAACTACATTCATGGAGTCTGGATCAGTCCCCTGCTGGCCTCTCAGCCATCAGTCTTGGGTTTAAGAGCTCCCCTTTGTCCTGTCAGATGTAAAGAGAAACATCTTACACACACCTTTAATCCCAGCATTGAGGAGATATAAAAGGAAGAAATAAAGCATCTCAAAGGACATTTATTTGCTAGCCATAATAAGGACAGGACTTTCAATGTGAGGTAGAGGTAAGAGATAGTGGCCAGCTACTTCAGTTTTCTGAACTTCAACTTGAAGCTGGAACTCCTAGTCCCTCCTATCTAGATTCCCTATAGGCCAGACAGTGCTCTTACCTAGACTGTTTGACTGTTGTTGTATAATCTGCACATGCAGGACCCACAGGAAAGTGACTGCTGAACTCAGTCTTACAGGGTTCCTGCTTCATGGAAGAGTCTGCGGGACATTCTGCAGGACACAGAAAAATGACTGACAGACTGCTGATGCAGATGGACAGTTTTGAAATTTCCTGCTTGGCTGAGAAATCTTCTGGATACATTGTGGCCTAAGGGCTAAAGATGGATGCCCCAACGTTACAGTGGAACTTCGGGTGACTGTCCAGGCAGTAAGGTGTCTCTATCAATCCTAGTGTTTATATATTTTCCTTCTGTGGTCTTTGATGGAGTTGAAGACAGATAGTTATAATTATAGTTTTCCTTAGTTATGATAAAAGATAAGCTACATAGAACTTTGGACTCACAAGGATGGGATGGATGATATTTTCTTTAAATCTTGCTAAAATATTGTAACTATGTTCTTATTTGATAACTGTTCTGTTATATATAATTTGACTACGTTAAAGTTAAGACTTTCTTTTTGTTCAAACAGAAAAGAGGAGATGTTGGGGAAGTCCTGTGCATTTGTCAATAAAGCACTGTCTGGCCTATAGGGAATCTAGATAGGAGGGACTAGGAGTCTAGGAGAACGCTGGGAAGGAGAAACACAAGGGAGTCAAGATGTAATGCCATGGAGGTAGGAAGCCCAGAACTATTCTCTGGTAAGAGACATACTTAGATTAACATTTATGGGGTAATTACTTAAGTCAGAGCTAGCCAGTATGAAGCAAGCAAGGCCAACAGCTTCATAATTAATATAGCCTCCTGTGTGTTTATTTGGGACTGATGCGGCTCTAGAACCAGGCTGGCGGGAAAGCTTCTCTCAAAGAAAAAGCTTTTCTTTACATTTACTAATGACATTTACAAAAAATTGAAGACTGACATGTACCTCAAAAGCAATGAAAAGAAATGTGTATTCATCACAAACGAAGAAAAAATGCACAATTTTGTTATATCATGGGCCTGGCCATTTTAGATGGTAGGTACTTTAATAGACCATTGTCCATAGCTCCACCTCCTAGCAGCTGGTATTAATAAATTACAAAGTGGTTCTATAAATTAGTCACAATGTATTTTTTTCAGACACACTGATAGGCAAAGAATGGCTATTCTGGAGGGCTAGAAGTAACCTAAGACAAGGTAATTAGCCTTTGGATCGGCAACATTCCAATCTCTCCAGAGTGTTGAAATTCTACTCAGAAAATCAGAGTCTGTAAATATAGCTTCTTGCCAGAAATTCTCATTCATGCTTCAAATACACAACGATTTCTTCATAAAATTTAAAGTCAGTGAGTAAAAACAAAGAATCATAAAGGCATTGTCCTGTTGGAAATTCTAAAGTAAGTCTCTTGGTGATGACATTACTGATGACATTTAAAAATATTATTTTATTATATGTGCAGAAAACCTCAGAAGTCAAAAGCAGGTGTTGGAATTCTTGGACCTGAAGTTATATGTTGTAGGAATCTATCAGAGTCACTCTATCTAGGGTAAATATTCAAATGAATAGTTTTATCTAGGTAAATTGTATCTAGGTGAACATTTGATGATGAATGCTGTTTTCTAGAAATACTTTGACCTTGAATAAATCATTGTGATTTATAGAAAACTTTTCTGAGAGGATGTTTCAGCCTTTGTATGGCTTTGATCACAAGGTTTTGCAGGCACATCTGAAGATCTTTGATTGCTGTTTACTGCAAATGGTACACAATCACAACTAAATTTCCAGGTGTGTGATGATTTCTTTTACAGAAACAAGTAGATTAGATCAGGGACCTTGGTATGAGCAAACAGTTTACTCAAAAAAACAAATTTCAGAAACAATTAATAAATATGTCTTAATCCCAGCACTCGGGAGGCAGAGGCAGGCGGATCTCTGTGAGTTTGAGGCTGGGCTGGACCAACAGCCTCAAAAAAATACAGAGAAACCCTGTCTTGTAAAAACCAAAAAAATAAAATAAAAAATAAATATTTCTTTGTGCAGCTGTTTAAGGGTCAGTTCGTCAAAGGCTGGAACTTCCTGCTGCCTCACACACCTGAAATTTTCATCTTGGAGTATCCTCTTTCTTTGACCAACTCACACAATACAGAACACCACAACAGATACAAGCTATTGTGAACAGCTATATGGGTGCTGGGAATCAAACCCAGGTCATACGAAAGAGCCATAAGTATTCTTCACCTCTCTATAGCCCATGATGAAATTCCTTTTTGTTTGGTCGGTTGTTTTGTTTGTTTGTTTGTTTTTCAAGACAGGGTTTCTCTGTATTGTTTTGGAGGCTATCCTGGAACTTGCTCTGTAGAACAGACTGGCCTCAAACTCACAGAGATTCGCCTGCCTCTGCCTCCCAAGTGCTGGGATTAAAGGCCTGCACCACCAAGAACCTGCTCATGATGAAGTTCTTAGAAACAAAAACTAAAGTAGTATATCCAGTTCAACAGACACTTATAGCACTCAATAAAACGTGAAAGCTTTCTGGCTTTGTATATCCCCAGAAGCAGATGATGAGCCAGAGTCTTAGGTGTAGGGGATTTACCTGAAAGGTGATCCCAGGAAGTGGTAGAGGTAAGGTGAACTAAAGAAGAAAGCAAACAAGTGAATTACATCATTGTCACATGGGTTAACAAGCTTGTCATCACCACAGCAGCTAGAAGTTAACCTTATTGGGATTATCAAAGGACTGTATAGGACATGCCCAGATTCCTGTCAGATGAGCATTCTTCTACTGAGGAGTCGAACTTTTACTACCAACATTCCCTTTGTTGTTGTCTTTGTGTTTGTTCCAGGATCATTAACACTAAACAACTTCTGACCTTTCCTTTTGGAGGCCTAACTTGTGGCCAACCAACATCTTAGAGCTGGTGCTTGCCTTAGAGGTTGTTAGAATCTGAACAGAAAAAGTCAAAGGGATATGTTCAGGAAACTGATGACACCCATAAAGCTCTATATTCAGGCATCTACACATGGGTGAGGTACTGAAAATATTGACCATCCACATGTAGACAGAAGTTTCTGTCCTGCCTGGTCCCATAGCCTTAGTCCCAAATAAACTCTCAGAGGCTTGTATTAGTTATCAACTGTTTGGTCTATTTCTTCTTATTGGCTAGTTCTCTCTTAATTATTAACCCATCTCTATTAGTTTGTTTATCTCCAGGTGGTCTTGGCTTACCAGTGATGCCAGGGTCTCTTTCTTCCTTGGGAACTACATGGATTCTCCCTGATTCCACTAATTATTTCTCTATCCCTGTTTGAATTTACCCCCTAGCTAAAAACTGCCTGTCCATTGGCTGAAAACGCTTTATTCATCAACTAATAAGAGAAACATGTATTCATAGCATACAGAAGGGCATCCCCCATCATCAATATAATGTTTTACTACTTCCATGTTACAGATGAGAAATCTTGAAGCCTGAAGGAATTGTATGACTTTTACAGGGTCAGCTCATTGAACTTGGAACTTAGACACTGATGGCAAATTAACCAGTTTTCTCAGGGAATGGTACAGGAATTATGGCAGAATTTCTTAAGAGTTTTGGAGAAATAAGTGATGGCTCATTCCCATCCAAGCCAGCAAGCCTTCTTCCTATTGACCTTTTAGTCAAGTGCACAACTTTTTAAAAATAAAGTCTGAAAGAAAGACTCCTCAGGCCCACCTGCATCCCACTAACTTTTCATAAACTGCAGGGCTTCTATAATTTCTATTCAGAATTCACATAGTTCAGCAGACATTTTAAGACATCAGAGTCCTTGGAGTTCATTCAACAAACTTCTAACTTGCTGTTATACAAACAACAATAGCATAGGGCTCAAATCAGTATGACAATGGGTACAAAGATAGAGTTATTTCAGTTCCCTTTCACCTGGCTGTTACCTGTCATGGACACAGCATCAGGCAGGTGGCAAATTGACTACTTGAAGATGTCCTTTATTTTTTTAATACCATGGAAGTATTAAAACCTTAGAGCATCTTCTAGCCAAAGGCATTAATGCTGTTGAGAGTCTTCTTTGGCATAGATTTAGGAGCACAGTGTATTCCAGGTAACCTAATTAGAAGTAGGGATGATTAGGGTTTTTCAAGACGATTAGCCTCAGTATTCATCTGAATTTGGTGTACAAAATTTGGAATTGATTCTAACTGGATTAGATACTAATTGCGCCCTGCCAATGTCTTTCAATTAAATAGAGGAAATGAAGAGATGAGAAATCAGTCAAAATAGAATGAAACATCTTTGATCACCTTAGTTGATATTTGAGTATGGGCCCATTTCTTTGTTTTTGTGTTATCCCATAGCATTATCAAATCATTACTGAGACAAACTAGAAAGACAGAATGGGTTCACACTGCCCCAGGACAATGACAGGAACTTGATTTCGTTTAATCTTCTCACTTTTGAGGATATAATGAACACAATTCAGTTTCTACATTTTTAAAGCAGTAGTATAAGAACAATTTTGAGCAAAAGTACATAATTGAAAGGCAAACAAATTAGAAGACAGACATACCAATGTTGGATAGATATGTTGAATGTCTCTTAAAAGGTGCTTTCTATTCAGCAAATCCATTTCATTTTCACGTCTTTTATAAATCATAAAAAAAAGCTTTCACCTGTCCTTGTGTTGGAGCATATAAACACAACATAATGCCAAGTTTTTTGCCTTCACTGAGCCTTCATGCTTTCTTTGATATTTTCAGATATAAGGAGGACAATGTCTCTTCAAAGATTGACCAAGTGGAGGCTCTAAATATATATCATTTACTGTATTTTCAGGGAAATACTCTATAGTGCTCAATAGGTTGTGAAATTGTGGCTAGTAAGTGAACTAGATAAGAATATAAACAGATGGATTATAAAGAAAAAAGATATGTTCTCCTGTACAAACACACACACATATAATATCATTATAAAATTTAATTGAAAAATTCGATTCAATATGTGATTAATAAGAGGTAGGAGAGATAGCTCAGCAGTTAATAGTGCATATGGACCCTTTCCAAGACCTGGCTTTAGTTTTGAGCACCACATTAGGTGACTTGCACCTGTCCATAACTCTAGTTTCATGGGATATGATGCCTTCTTCTGGCCTCTGTAGGTTCTTGCATGCAAATAAAGTGCATAAACTGACACAACTCAGATACACAAAAATGAATTAAAAGAGATTAACAACAATATTTTTAATTAAATAGAATGGCTAGGGCTGTAATATGACAAAGAATATAAAACTTTTTAAAACATGAATTATTTCAGGAAAGACATCAGCTCTTCCCAGTCCCAAACCCCAGCGAGTCCAGCTTCAGGTGAAATTGGGTCTCTGGCTGGGATCCCCGCCCGACACCCATCCCCTTGATCTTCCGGGCAGCTCCTGGCATCCAGAAGACCCGCCCACACAGGAAAGACATCAGCTCTTCCAAGCCCCAAACCCCAGCGAGCCCAGCTTCAGACCCGCCCACACAGGAAAGACATCAGCTCTTCCAAGCCCCAAACCCCAGTGAATCCAGCTTCAGCGAGTCCAACTTCAGGAAAGACATCAGCTCTTCCAAGCCCCAAACCCCAGCGAGTCCAGCTTCAGGAAAGATATCAGCTATTCCAAGCCCCAAACCCGAGCTAGTCCAGTTTCAGCTTCAGGAAGGAAGGAGACCAGTGGAGACAGAAAGACCCCACCAGCATCCACTGGAAGAAGAGATGGGAAGAAGACAGAATAAGAGCTCACTCAGCAATAGAAAGACCAACATGACCCCACCAGAATCTAGGGATCCAACACCAGCAAGACCCAAAAAAGACTACATAGATGAAGGAGAGGAGAAAGACCTTAAAAATAATTTCATGAAGATTACGGAGACCCTCAAAGAAGAAACGAGGAAATCCCTTAAAGAAATTGAAGAAAAAACAAACAAAAAATCCATGAGATGGGGGAAAAATTCAAGAAATAAACAAATCTCTCAAAGAATCTAAAGAGCACCAAGAAAAAACAACCAAAAAAATGAAGTAAACAACTCAAACAGGTGAAGGATTGAAAGCTGAAATAGAAACGATAAAGAAAACACAGAATGAAGGGAGTCTGGAAATAGAAAAGCTGGGTAACCTATCAGGAACTACAGATGCAAGTATCACCAATAGAATACAAGAGATAGAAGAGAGAATCTCAGGTGTTGAAGACTCATTAGAGGATATTGAGTCGTCAGCCAAAGAAAATCTCAAAACCAACAAATCCTTAACACAAAATATCCAGGAAATATGGGACACCGTGAAGAAACCAAACCTGAGAGTAATAGGTATAGAAGAAGGCGAAGAAATACAACTCAAAGGTACAGAAAACATATTCAACAAAATCATAGAAGAAAACTTCCCTAATCTAAAGAAAAATATGCCTATGAAAATGTAAGAATCTTACAGAACACCAAATAGGCTGGACCAGAAAAAGAAGTCACCTCGCCATATAATAATCAAAACATCAAACCTACAGAGTAAAGAAAAAATATTAAGAGCAGCTAAAGAAAAAGGCCAAGTAACATACAAAGGCAGACCTATCCGAATTACACCTGACTTCTCAATTGAAACGATGAAAGCCAGAAGATCATGGGCAGATGTCCTACAAACGCTAAGGGAACAAGGATGCCAGCCCAGACTACTATATCCAGCAAAGCTCTCAATTAACATAGATGGAGAAAACAAAATATTCCATGACAAAGCCAGATTTAAACAATACGTATCCATGAATCCAGCTCTACAGAAAGTGATAGAAGGAAAACCTAGATCCAAGGAAGATAAATACATTCACAAAGACACAGGCAAGGTATAATCCCACTCTACAAAACACCAAAACAAAAAGGGAGGAGAAACTACACAAAATAACCTCACTAACAATAAATCAAGCACAAACAAGAATCATCAATCAATGGTCATTAATATCCCTCAATGTCAACGGCCTCAACATGCCTATAAAAAGACACAGACTAGCAGAATGGATACGAAGACAGAACCCTTCCTTCTGCTGCATACAAGAAACACATCTCAACATCAAAGCAGACGTTACCTCAGAGTAAAGGGTTGGGAAAAGAGCTTCCAATCAAATGGTCCCAAGAAACAAGCGGGTGTAGCAATCCTAATATCTAACAAACTAGACTTCAAATTAAAATCAATCAAAAGAGATGAAGAAGGACACTTCATATTCATCAAAGGAAAAGTACATCAAGATGAAGTCTCAATTTTAAACATCTATGCCCCAAATACAAAGGCACCTACATTCGTGAAAGAAACACTACTAAAGCTCAAAATGCACATAAAATCTCACACACTAATAGTAGGAGACTTCAACACTCTGCTCTCACCATTAGACAGGACCTCCAGACAGAAACTTAACAAAGAAACAAAAGAAATAATAGAAGTTATGACCCAACTGGGTTTAACAGATATCTATAGAACATTCCACCCAAATACAAAGCGATATACCTTCTTCTCGGCACCACATGGAACCTTCTCTAAAATTGACCACATAATAGAAAACATTGCTAATCTCCACAGATACAAAAAAATTGGAATAACCCCCTGTATCTTATCAGACCACCATGCATTAAAATTAGAATTCACCAATAACACAAATCGCAGAAACCCTACAAACTCATGGAGATTGAGCAATGCACAATTGCACAATCCCTGGGTAAGGAAGAAATAAAAAAAGAAATTAAAGACTTCCTCGATTGCAATGAGGATGAAGACACAACATACACAAACTCATGGGACACTTTGAAAGCAGTGCTGAGAGGAAAGTATATAGCACTAAGTGCCCACATGAAAAAACTGGAGAACAGTCATACTAGAGAATTAATAGCACAGCTGAATATTCTAGAACAAACATAAGCAAACTCACCCAGGAGGAGCAGACAACAGGAAATAATCAAATTGAGGGAGGAAATCAATCAAGTAGAAACCAGGAAAACACTGAGAAGAATCAATGAAACAAAGAGTTGGTTCTTTGAGAAAATCAACAAAATAGACAAACCTCTGTCTAAACTAGCCAAAAGACAGAGAGAGAGCATGCTGATGAAAAAAATCAGGAATGAAAAAGGAGACATAACAACGGACTCTGAGGAAATCCAGAGAATCATCAGGACATTCTTTGAAAACCTGTACTCCACAAAATTTGAAAATATAAAGGAAATGGGCAATTTCCTGGATAGATATCACTTGCCAAAACTAAATCAAGAGCAGATAAACAATCTAAACAGACCTATAACCCCTAATGAAATAGAAGTAGTCATCAAAAGTCTCCCAAACAAAAAAAGCCCAGGCCCAGATGGCTTCAGTGCATAATTCTACCAGAAATTCAAAGAAGAGCTAATTCCAATACTCCTCAAAGTATTCCACACAATAGAAGCAGGAGGCTCACTGCCAAACTCTTTTTACGAGGCTACAATTACCTTGATACCCAAGCCACACAAAGACACAACTAAGAAAGAGACCTATAGCCCAATTTCCCTCATGAACATCGATGCAAAAATACTCAATAAATACTTGCAAACCGGATTCAAGAATACATCAGAAAAATCATCCACCATGATCAAGTAGGCTTCATCCCAGGAATGCAGGGATGGTTCAACATTAGAAAATCTATCAATGTAATCCACCATATAAACAAACTGTGAAAGATAAACCACATGATCATCTCACTAGATGCTGAAAAAGCCTTTGACAAATCCAGCACCCCTTCATGATAAAGGTCCTAGAGAGATCAGGGATAACAGAACATACCTGAATAAAATAAAAGCAATATACAGTAAACCAACAGCTAACATCAAAATAAATGGAGAGAAACTCAAAGCAATTCCTCTAAAATCAGGAACAAGAGAAGGCTGTCCACTCTCTCCATATCTCTTCAATATTGTACTTGAAGTTCTAGATACAGCAATAAGACAACAAAAGTAGATAAAGGGGATACAAATAAGAAAAGAAGAAGTCAAACTTTCACTATTTGTAGATGATATGATTGTTTACATAAGTGACCAAAAAAACTCCGCAAGGGAACACCTAGAGCTGATAAACACCTTCAGCAATGTGGCAGGATACATGGTAAATTCAAAAAAATCAGTGGCCCTACTATATACAGATGATAAAGTGAATGAGAAAGAAATCAGAGAAACCTTACCCTTTACAGTAGCCAAAAACCGCATCAAATATCTGGGGATAATGTTAACCAAGGAAGTGAAAGACCTATATATCAAGAACTTTGTGTCTTTAAAGAAAGAAATCAAAGAGGATACCAGAAAATGGAAAGATCTCCCATGCTCTTGGATTGGTAGGATCAACATAATAAAAATGGCAATCTTGCCAAAAGCAGTCTAGAGATTCAATGCAATCCCTATCAAAATTCCCTCAGAATTCCTCAAGGACCTGGAAAAAACATTAATCAACATTATATGTAAAAACAAAAGGCCCAGGATAGCCAAAACAACCCTATACAATAAAGGAACTTCAGGAGGCATCACCATACCTGACTTCAAGCTCTATTATAGAGCTATAGTCCTGAAAACAGCTTGGTATTGGCACAAAAATAGGCAAGTAGACCAATGGAACCGAATTGAAAACCCTAATTTTAACCCACACACCTATGAACACTTGATTTTTGACAAAGAAGCTAAAACTATACAATGGAAAAAAGAAAGCATCTTCAGCAAATGGTGCTGGCATAACTGGGTACTGGTATGCAGAAGATTGCAGATAGATCCAAGTTTATCGCCTTGTACAAAACTTAAGTCCAAATGGATCAAAGATCTCAACATAATCCAGCCATACTGAAACTTTTAGAAGAGAAAGTGGGAGATACTCTTCAACGAGTTGGTACAGGAGACCACTTCCTAAACATAACACCAGTGGCACAAACACTGAGATCGACAATTAACAAATGGGACCTACTGAAACTAAAAAGCTTCTGTAAGGCAAACGACACAGTCAACAAGACAAAAAGGCAGGCCACAGAATGGGAAAAGATATTCACTAACCCCACATCTGACAGAGGGCTAATCTCCAAAATTTACAAAGAACTCAAGAAACAAGTCTCCAAAACACCAAAGGATCCAGTTAAAAAGTGGGGTACAGATCTAAATAGAGAATTCTCAACAGAGGAGGCTAAAATGGCCAAGAGACACTTAAGAAAGTGCTCAACATCCTTAGCCATCAGGGAAATGCAAATCAAAACAACTCTGAGATACCATCTTACTCCTGTCACAATGGCTAAAATCAAAAACACTGAAGACAAGTTATGCTTGAGAGGATGTGGAGAGAGGGGAACTCTACTCCACTGCTGGTGGGAGTGCCAACTCGTTCAGCCTCTTTGGAAATCAGTGTGGAGATTCCTCAGGAAAATGGGAATTAATCTACCGCAAGACCCAGCAATTGCACTCTTGGGCATATATCCAAAAGTGGCAAATTCATACAACAAGGGCATCTGCTCCACTATGTTCATAGCAGCATTATTTGTAATAGTCAGAACCTGGAAGCAACCTAGATGCCCCTGAACTGAAGAGTGGGTGGAGAAAATGTGGTACATTTACACAATGGAGTATTACTCAGCAGAAAAAAAACAATGGAATCTTAAAATTCACAGGTAAATGGATGGCAATGAAGGAAGCCATCCTGAGTGAGGTAACCCAGTCACAAAAAGACAAACATGGTATGTACTCACTCATATATGGTTTCTAGAGAGTCTGAGAAACAGGAAAGAACCTAAAAGATATGCATATATGCATAGTACCCAAGAGAAGAGGATTGAGACAAGATCCTCTGAATGGATGGGGAACACGGAGAGGGGTAAGGGGGAGTGGGAGCTGGGAAGAAAAGAGGGGAGAAGAGAAAGACAGAGTAGGTCATGGGGGAACAGGAAGTTGAGGTCGTGGGGGTAGAATAGGGGGAAGAGGGAGTCATATGTTAGAAGACAGATCAGGCACCAGAGTGACCTCTAGTGATCTAAAGGGATAACACCAATTGGCAAGCTAAGTAATAGTGGCGAGACCACCTCGAATGCCGATTCCTGATAGTGAACTTGATGTCTATTACCATCTGGGAGCCTTCATCCAGTGGCTGATGGAAGCAGAGGCAAACACACAGTTAAACCCTGAACTGAACTCAAGAAACCCAGTGGCAGAGGGAGAGGAGTGATGAGCAAATTGGCAGAGAATGGGCTGGCAAAACCAGCAGAGACAGCTGGTCTGAACAGCGGAGAACTCTTGGACCCCAGACTGACAGCGGGGAGGCTAACATGGGACTGATCTGGACCCTCCCAAATGTGAGTGTCAGTGAGAAGGCCTGGGCAACCTATGGGGCTTTGAGCAGTGGATCAGTGTCTATCCCTGGAATACAAACAGTCATTGTGTGCCCATAGCACAAAGAGGGATGCTTTCTCAGCCTGGACTCTTAGGGGAATGCCTAGACCCTACCCGGAGTGAAATGACAGACTCTAGATATCCCCTATGTGGAAGGAATTGGCAACAGGGTGGGAGGCTGGGGGGGAAGGGGAGTGTGATAGGAGGGGAGGGAGAGGGAACTGGGATTGACATGTAAAACAAGCTATTTAAAATTAAAATAAAAATGATATAAAAAAAGAATTACTGAAGAAATGCCAAATTTAAACAAAGCTGGAAATGAAAAATCCAATAAGCCAAGTAAAAACTCCACCAGTAGAATGGATCAAAAAAATAAATTATTTCTTTCTAGAACTTTCCATTTGCTATTTTGGGGTTTATGAGTACATAATATGTAAGCTTGTGTGTTTTCCTAGATTTTTCTAAATATAAATGTCTAATCTTCAAAGACCCACATGAGGAACAATAGTAGCTATATATCCTATGCAGTAAAATACTGTAAAAATATAAATATGACTCAAAAGTGAGGTTGTCTTTTCAGAAACTTAGATGTGATTTTGTAAAAAGCTAAAAAATATTATATGATCTGAAGGGTAGTCAGAGTATAAATATGAATTAGTGCATGTGACAATACATTGGAAAATGTTGTAAAATTTTAGTATTTTACCTATAAATGTAAAATCTAAGGTTTTTCTTACATTGATTCTCCCTTACTAAATTATTTC
The DNA here is from genome assembly GCF_017639785.1 of Mesocricetus auratus. Classification (NCBI taxonomy): domain Eukaryota; kingdom Metazoa; phylum Chordata; class Mammalia; order Rodentia; family Cricetidae; genus Mesocricetus; species Mesocricetus auratus. The sequence goes on from NW_024429197.1 coordinate 64,487,242, forward strand.
TGAAGGTGCACTTGTCAACTTTGACTTAAAGAGAAAGTAAGATGCCTTTAATCCCAACACTCGGGAGGCAGAGGCAGGTGGATCTCTGTCAGTTTGAGGCCTGCCTGGTCTACAGAGTGAGCTCCAGGACAGCCTCCAAAACAATACAGACAAACTCTGTCTGGAAAAACCAAAAAAAAAAGAAATTACCTTAGTTTTCTTTCCCTTGTGATATTAATGACCATGACCAAAAACAACTTAGGGAAGCAAAAGTTTATTTGCCCTAGATATCCTATTCATCATCCACTAATTATAGAAGTCAAATCAGGAACTAAAGCAAGGCAGGAATCTAGAAGCAGGAAGGGAAGTAGAGAGCACTGTTTATTTGCTGACTCAGAGTGGTTCATTTAACATTCGTTTGGCATAGTGCAGAATGATCTGCCCTGATGTGTCACAGCCCAGAATCAGCTGCAGCCTGCCACATCTAACATAAATTAAAAAAATGCCTCACAGACTTGCATATCAACCAATTTAATAGATACATTTTTCTCAATTGTGATTCTCAGAAGTCTCTGGCTCATGCCAATTATAATAAAACAAAGTAGTTGACATTTTCCATATTCTGTAAAGCACTGAAGCATGGCCTAAAAGAATCATACTACTTTTCCACATGGCCACAGCTCTGAGCCAAATTGAACACCAGGAACCCAGTTGCAAAGAAGAGGAATCAAGATCAGGCTAGCGAAACCCACAGAGGCAGCTGACCTAAACAAGGGAGAATACATGGATCCCAGACTGATGACTGAGGGGCCAGCTGAGACTGATCCAGACACCCTCCCACTGAACCTGGGTGACAGAGAGGAGACCTTGGCAATCTGTGGGAACTTGGAGAGTTGAGTATTTATTCCTGACATACGGAAGGACTCTGGGAACTTATACCACGTGGAGGCATGCTTTCTCAATCTGGACACATGGGCAAGAACCTGGGCCCTTCCTGGGATGGTGTGACAGACTCTGAAAATCCCTCATGGTCATCCTTGCCCTCCCTGAGGAACAGAGGGTAGATGGAGTAGGGGTGAGGTGTTGGAAGGATTGGGGGTTAGGGAAGGAATGAAGGGAGAGGGAACTGAATATGACATGCATAAAAAGTTAAATAAAAACATATATATAGCTATCCAGCTTCTGTAATAACAACTTGAAGAAAGCAAAGAAAAATTAAAAGATCTGCTACAGTTTTGTCTCTAGTGAAGTGGCCTTTAGAAACATTGGGGTCATTAAGAAGATTAGGAATTTCTGTTAAGGCTACATTAATTTTGTCAGGAAAGGATCAATCATGGAAGAGTGGGTTACTTTGCAATAGATCTGCCCCTCCTTGGGTATATTTCTTAGCAGTATATATGCACACCTCTTTGCATATACCTACACTTCTTTGGTTGTCAAGTCTATGCTAGAGCCATCATTTCTGCCTTCAGACCTGTAAAGTCATTCCTTATGATCTACTCTTAGGTGTGTTTTAATTTAAAATATTTATTTTTATTTCTGTGAATATATCTGGGAGTGAAGGGGGCATTGGGACTCAATGGAACAAAAAACTTAAGCAACACATAACAACATCAAACTAAATGGAGACAAACTCAATACAATTCCTCTAAATTCAGGAACAAGACAAGGCTGTCCACTCTCTCGATATTCTTCAATATTGTACTTGAAGTTCTAGCTAGAGCAATAAGAAAACAAAAGGAGATCAAAGGAATACAAATTGGAAAGGAAGAAGTCAAACTTTCACTATTTGCATATGATGTTATAGTTTACATGAGTGACCAGAAAAATTCTACCACGGAACTCCTACAGCTGATAAATACCTTCAGTAAAGTGGAAGGATATGAGATTAACTCAAAAAAACTTAGTAGCCCTCCTATATATAAATGATAAGGGTGCTGAGAAAGAAATCAGAGAAGCAACCCCTTTACAATAGCCACAAATAACATAAAATGTCTCAGAGTAACTTTAACCAAACAAATGAAAGACATATAAGACAGGAACTTTTAGTCTTTAAGAAAAGAAATTAAAGAAGATATCAGAAAATGGAAAGATCTTCAATGCTCTATGATAGGTAGAATGAACATAGTAAAAATGGCAATCTTGCCAAAAGCAATCTACATATCTGAAGCAATCTCTGTAAAAATTCCAGTACAATTCTTCACAGACCTTGAAAGAGCAAAACTCAACTTTATATGTAAAAACAAAAAACTCAGAATAGCCAAAACAACCCTGTATAATGAAGGAAATTCTGGAGGCATCTCCATCACAGACTTCAAGCTCTACTATAAGGCTATAATAATGAAAACAAACAAACAAAAACAAACAAACTAGCAAAGAAACCAGACAGGTAAACCAATGCAATTGAATTGAAGACCACGTTATTAATACAAACACCTATGAACACCTGATTTTCAACAAGGAATCTTAGATTATACAATGGAAAAAAGGAAGTATTTTCAGCAAATAGTGCTGGCATAACTGGATGCTGATATGTAGCAGTTTGCAGATACATACATATCTATTGCCATGCACAAAAATTAAGTTCAAATGTACGGTGCCTATGCCACAAGCAAGTCTGAGATATCAGGAAAAGAAAAATCAAATGTCCAGCTGTTTTGCAAGTGTTAAAAGGTCTCTCTCTTGTAGGAGGGAGCAGTCTTATATATAGCTTTACAACACAGTAGAGAAATCTCAGGTGGAAGAGAGCATTTTCCTCCTGCTAGATGTTGATGTCAGTGGGGCAATGCGAGGGCAGTAAGCCAGGACTAGAAAACAGGATGCACCTGTGGCTTTCAGCTGACAAACAACTCAGAGACCCTGTGGGGTTAGGCTCCAACATCCCCCCTTTTTATTTTTTGAAATTTTGTTTGAACTGTTTGCTACTCTATAGAATCTTCCATACAGACTTATTTTGCTCTCAAGCCATGTTATAGGCTTTTGTTATTTTTCTCAGGGGTTATAGCCACACCCACTCCTTGTAAAAAGTTTTTAGAGATGACTCACAAAATTTACCTTAAATTTGTAAAAATAACCAACCCTGTATAAATGCAAACAAACATTTATAAACAATACTTGGCAATGTGGGCGTAGTTCTTTCCAAACTACTTTCTGCTGTTAAGGGGCACTGTTTATACCAAAGGGATCATGACAAAACTCAGAAACCTGTATAAGTCCTTATTTTCAGGGTCTGTAAGGATGCATCATCTTAGCTGTTTTAGATGTTGAATCACTTGGGCCACTGCTTCCGGAGGTCGTGCTTCATCAAACCAAACTAGTCTGGAAGGAACCCACAGCTTTTTGTGTTCTGTGGAAACAAAAGCAGAATTTTTTTTTCCCAAGTAACCTGTCCTTATATTTAAATTTAGAAGTCAAAGCATTTTCAAAATATGTAAGTTGAATTATTTCAGCAACATTCATAATCAAATGTCTTTTAGTAGTTTTTGTTTCTTTATTAGCAATTAAAGAGTTTAAAGACAACATAACAGCACACAGTATCCAGACTCTCCATGTATTTTCCATTTCATATATTTTTACCTTTTTTTCTTTCATTTAATACCAGTACCTCGTTACTAATTTTCAATTTACCTATTTTCAATCTGTCCTCCAACAGAGGATGATCCCTCAGGCAAAAGCCTTAAGATTTACTCAATCAACGCTCAAACTGAGGGCGATCCTCTCAGGTTCCCCTTTCTTTCCTGACCTTGAGGGCGAAGGCATGGAGATTTAACCTGGTACCCCTAACTTGGTAGCCTTTTCCAATACATCCTCATAGCCTTACTTGCTGGCCAGCCTTCGAGGGTGATCTCTCAGTTCACCTTTACTTTCCTGACCTCAATGGGTCAGGCAAAAGGCTGGAGATTAATTTAATACACCTTCTCCTTAGAAGGTGATCTCTTAAGCAAAAGCCTGGGGATTTGACCATTCAATTTTACTGTCAGAAGTTGAGGTACCTGCTTTTAAATATTTTCTTTTTCTTTTTTCTTTTTTTTTATGAGACAGGGTTTCTCTGTATGGTTTTGGAGGCTGTCAGTCCAGCCTAGCCTTGAACTCACAGAGATCTGCCTGCCTCTGCCTCCCAAGTACTGGGATTAAAGGCATGTGCCACCACCGCACGGCTATATCTTTTCTTTTTCAAGTCTCTGCTCTCCTGAGTCTTCTTTCTGGCCAATCTTTTCCAGTCTTTCCAAGTCTCTCTGGATCTCAGTGGGACCTCCAATTGCAGTGCCCATGCCACAAGCAAGTCCAAGGTATCAGGAAAAGAAATACCAGATGACCAGCTGTTTTTACTAAGAAGTGTCTTTATTTTGCAATTGCTAAGAGGTCTCTATCTTGTAGGAGGGAGCAATCTTATATATAGTCTTACAACACAGTAGAAAAACCCCAGATGGAAGAGAGTGTTTTCCTCCTGGTAGATGTTGATGTCAGTGGGGCAATGTGGGGGCAGTAAGTCAGTACTAGGAAACAGGATGCACCTGTGTCTATCAGTTGACAAACAACTCAGGGACCCTGTGGGGGCTAGGCCCCAACACAAATGGATAAAAAACATCAACATAAATTTAGTCACACTGAACCTCTTAGAAGAGGAAGTGATAAGTACCCTTGAATGAGTTGGCACAAGAGACCACTTCCTGAACATGATACCAGTAGTACAGACACTGAGATTGACAGTTAATAAATGTGACCTCTTGTAACTATACTAGGATTAAATGTGTGCAATATAACACCCATCTCTAATGTTAAATTTCAAATCTTTATCAAAATTTTTGAAAACACAAAATAGTTTGTAGACAATTTCAATCTATACAGAAAAAGGATGCCTTTGAAAAATGAGAATGGAATAAGTCACTATAAAAATTAATCAAGAGACTGGTACACTTGGAAAAGATCATCCAATGAGTGTCGGCTAAAGTTTGTGAATATTTGTTTTCCTAATTAAATTTTCCAAGATTTTCTGCATGTACTCAGGTACCATATGGTAAGATTATATATTTCTTTGTCACATTTCAGTATTTTCAATGATGATGTATCATAAAACCAATAACCACAGAAGTACAAAACAAGATAATTTTATTTTTAATAAAATTTTAAACAAAATTCTAGTCATGTTTTTGTGAAATATCACTTTTATCAATTATTATTGTTAAAGAACAAATATGCTATATTATTCTTTTCTACTATTAGATTTCTAAATCTTCATTAAGATTTCTAGCAGAATAATATATCTATGAAATCTAACAGTTTTAGAGCTCATCTTTTTTTTCAAATTTATTGAAAGCAAGAATAAAAGACAAATGATGACATTCACATCTGTTCTGATGGCTATTGTACGGCAAAGATAAAATACAAATGATGTTTGATTAGTAATTGTCTAATAGTGTCTCTGTCAAACCACTTATACTCAGAGCATCCTACAAAACACATTTAATGATTAACAATTATAATACTGGCAATATGCAACACAAACAAAACAAAACAATTTTAAGGAAGAAGAGGATATGGTAGAAGTTTCCAAAATTAACTTTGATGAAGTTTAGAGTTGAGAAGTGGCTAACTTAGTTGTTTTACCAGCTTTTATTCAGGTGTCCAAATCTCTGATACATATCCATGCCCTTGCTTGTCAAAATTCAGTTTTAGTAAAAAACTCTGCGGAGGCAGTTTAATCAGCATCTCATATGATGATTTTCATATCTGGTCATTAATCTCTTTCCCTTATGATGACATACCCACAGGCATCTTTGTTTTGTTTTGCTTGGTTTTTCCCCAGTGACTTTGCATCTGTTTTTCCCTAGCTATACACTCCCACTTGAATATCCATTGTGTAACATATCCTGAAGAGATACATGAAAAATGTCGAATAACTTCAAATGGGTCATCAATAGGAGACAAAGAAATGATTCCACTCCAGTCTAGTATTCTTTTCTACTCTGAGTATTGATACAGTTTCCATGTTTAGAAATCAGAGGAAAGGCCATTTTTTCACATACAAAATTTAAAAAGTCTTTTTCTTATATTCTACCACCGGCCCCCCAAAAAAACAATGTAACACTTCAAAAATCAGAGGCTAATGTAACAGACATCCACATGTCTTTTTTTCTGTTGCAATTCCTTGATTACTTAGTTGAAACCTTCCTGGGAAGACAAATGAGCATAAGTCATTTGGTTTATTGTCTACAGCAAAAACCATGAAACTGAAAAGACAGCTTACATCCCATCCTATCCAATGTGTACTACTCTCAATGACTTCAGCAGATATGCCCAGTATATGGTTCACTTAGCATCCATTCTTGTCATGTGAACATCACACACCAACAATACATTCTACTATATACAAAGAGAGAAAGATGGTCCCATACCTTTCACAGACAGCTTGGATTTGACTGCATGCACAAGGAACACATGCAACTATCTTTACAACTCGACAACTAGGAGGCACACCATTGCTTAAACATAGGAGGAAAGTAGCCATATCAGAATTGTCTCTGCAGATTGTATACCTTCTTATTGATCACCTTTATTTTAAGAATTCAGCATCTAGTTCAGGTATTATGACACCGCATCTCCCCAACTCAGTTTCTGTTTTGTAGGTTCCTATATGAATATCAGTTTTGTTTTGTGATTTTCCAAGACTGACCTAAATATTTAGATTATATATTATAATATTATATTTTATATAATTATATTTTTATATTATAGTGTATATTGTATATTATAACATATATTATATCACTATAATATGGCATTTATGACAGACAAAAGCATCAATGACCCCTTAAGTATTATCTTAGTGAACCAGTGAGTACCACAGCTATTCATGGAATTATGGTTGGAGGTTTATTTATAGAAAGATCCAAAGCTCAAAGACAACTTTATAGGGAGTGATGACTCAGACATGGTGTATCTGTGGATCTCCTTCATAACTTGTAAAGAGCTGAGTAGATTGGAGAGTCTCCTTTCTCTATATTTATTGTTGCTTATATAATTTGGGAGGAGTTTATATAGCTCTCAGTGTCAGGAGTCTCTTGAAACTTATGAGTTTCATTTGCTTAAGACTTTTAAGCCTACCTTTTTCTTCCAATAATTAATGTTTCAATTCAATGGAAATCACTATTATTTTCCTGCTTTCAGAGGTTAGTCAGTCTCTCCCTCAAAGTTTAACATCTTACTGCAATGGTTTCTATGCCTATTGGAAATGGTCTTTTACATTTATTTACCAATATGCTTACCAAGGTGCATTGAATAATTCCTTAAGAGAGGATTATGAAGGCTGTAAAGAGGAGTGGGAAATCCAATATGGTATAAGAGAAAAGAGAGCCTTATATAGTGACAAATGAATGTCAAAACTGGCCAGGTATTGAGGCACCCGTACAGATAGTATTAGGTCAGATCATTCTGAGTAGTGTTACTAAAAAGATAGAAGAGTGGAAATAAAGCCATGAGTGAATGTATTTAGGTAACTGTCAGAGTTAAGGACTGGTATCTATACATAAAATAAAAGAAGAAAGAAAATGTTATTATTCACTGATTGCAATGACAAGAAAACTTGAGGGTTTGTTAAGTAACTCAGAGCTACATGGAACTGATGATAAGCATAGCATAAATATTCCTACATATCTGATATATACCACTAGTTTTAGATACTGGAAGGAGGTCGGAAGCTATGAGGGAGAAGGCAGCAAGAGGAAGATTGTGATTATCTTCCACATTGGAAAGCCAATAAATTATGAGTGGTGTATAAACTCAAAATGAGTAAAATGAGAGAGTGGCAAGTGCTTCTGGATATGAAATCAAGAAAAGAAGACAGAATGTTGTCTGTTGTCCATCTTAAATTTGTTCAGCCTTCTGAACTAAGTATATGTATATTAGAGAAACTGAAATTTATATATATATATATATATATATATATATATATATATATTCAGGGACAATGGCTACAACACCATCACAGTGTGACATACTGGAGGACTTCATTCAAAATTACAGTATTGAAACATAAAGTTTGAATTACACATAGGTTTCTCTCTCTTCTTCCAAGTCACTTGTATTTCACCCACAAGTGGGTGTCAGACATCAAATTAGTGTCAATGGGGAGTGCAAAAAGAATGGTCATTGCCCAGCAGGCATTGAAGTGAAATGGGGCTCCTCAGTGTGGAATGAGGGCTTTACTATTTTAATGAGGTTTAAGGTTTTAAAACTACTGGTTTCAAGGTTAATAAAGCATTCCCCCAAACAAAGTCAGTTAGAGTGAGCCACAGACAGAGGATTTCAACTGTACAGCAATATTAGTCTGAGAGACCAGAGTTTGGAAATCAGGAAAACTGGCAGAACAAGGAAGATGAGAATAATGCCTGAAAAGCTTCTGAACATAGAAGACTTGCTTAGGATTGGGGAAAAATTACACTACTGAAGTTGCCATATAATATGGAGATGTTTTGCCTCTTCTATTATTGAATTACCCACATTATAGATATGTACTCCTCAAGAAAAAGAAAACAAGGGTGTGTGAAACCAGCCACTAAGCTAACAGGAAATGATCTGGCTTATAAAGGGAAAATTACACACATTATAAACCAAAAAAATAAATCTCCATAATGAGCAAAAGGAAAAGCAAAAAATTCCAACCAAGAACTTAAAACGAAGTGTATTTGCAAGTACTGTGTGTGTTTGGGAAGATAAACAATCAAGGAAAAGTGGCGTGCTCTTAAAATAATAGCAGTGAATTAGAGACGATGACGGAAAAGGAAATAGTAAAGACCCTTGACAATTATTTTTAGCTGTTTTACAGCTTTAAAAGAGTAATATTCTTCCAACTTGGGGATCATGTTTCTTCCCCAGAAACCATGAGAACAGAAAGTAAGTTTCTGACAGTGCTACTGCTGATCAAGAAGTATCCTTCACTTGATTAATCTGCATGAAAATCCTCAGAAGGAAATGAGAAAGAGATAGCCAAGTCTTTCAAGAGTCACTTTTAATTTCCCCTATTATTTTATAAAGCTAAAGTTTAGATAGTGACTTCTGTAAATACATTACTTTAAGAAAGGAATAGCTAAATAAGCAGGTTAATTTGACTGGAAGAGGAGTATTTACAAAAGATATAATTAGGGGAGTCCAGGGAAGCAGCTGTTCCTCCGGTAGCATCAGGCAAACAGGCCGGCTTCCCGGCCTGCATTGCTTCCAGTGCCTGCAGATCGCCTGGGAACTGCACAGACCTCCCAATCCCAACGGGAGCCAAGCAACTCAGACTTCAGATCTTCTCTCCCACCAACAAGACCAGGAAACCAGAGGAGGCAGGGAGATCAGGGGAGTAGCTATTCCGGATCAGGTACAACAGGACACAGCATAGGGTCCAGGGGACCAGGTAGGAGGCTAAGCACCCCAGATTCCTGTTCTTCTTCTCCACCCACGGGACCAGCATTTGGACAAGGAATAGAGGAACCACCAGATTATTGGACTAGCTAGCACCCACCAAAAGGGAACTCTGGTCCCCAGACCAGTAAGGGGCTCTTTCTGCACCCACTAGAAGAACAGATGGGAAAGAGACAATACATAAAACACACTCAGCAACAGAAAAACAAATATGACACTGCCAGATTCTAGAGACTCCACACCAGCAAGACCCCAACATTCCAATGCGAACGAAGCAGAAGAGAATGACCTTAAAAGCACTTTCATGAAAATGATAGAGGTCCTAAAAGAGGATATAGGAAAATCCCTCAAAGAAATGGAAGAAAGAATAAACCAAAAAATGCAAAAAATGGAAGAAAAAACAAACCAAAAAATGCAAGAATTGGAAGAAAACACAAACCAAAAAAGTCAGGAAATGGAAGAAGAAATGAAGCAAAAAATGCAATAAATGGAAGAAAAAACAAAGCAAAAAATGCAAGAATTGGAAGAAGACACATACCAAAAAAGGCAGGAAATGGAAGAAGAAACAAAGCAAAAAATGCAAGAAATGGTAGAAAAAAACAAAGCAAAAAATGAAAAAAATGGAAGAAGAAACAAACCAAAAAAGGCAGGAAATGGAAGAAGAAACAGAGCACAAAATGCGAGAAATGGAACAAAAAGCAAACCAAAAAATGCAAGAAATGGAAGAAAGAACAAACCAAAAAATTCATAAAAGGCAACAAACAGATGAAAAGATAAACAGAAAATTGCAAGAAGCAATGCAAACACTGCAAGGGTTGAAAACTGAAATGGAGACAAAAAAAAAAAAACACAATCTGAAGACAGGCAGAAAATAGAAAAGCTGGACAAACAGTTAGGCCCTACCAATACAAGCATTACCAACAGAATAGAAGAGATGGAAGAGAAAATCTCAAGTGTTGAAGATACACTAGGAGAAATGGATTTATCAACCAAAGAAAACCTTAAATCCAACAAATTCTTAACACAAAACATCCAGGAAATATGGGACACCATGAAAAGACCAAACCTAAGAATAATAGGTATAGAAGAAAGAGAAGAAATCCACCTCAAAGGGGCAGAAGGCATATTCAACAAAATCATAGAAGAAAACTTTCCCAATCTTAACAAAGACATGCCAATGAAGGTACAAGAAGCCTACAGAACACCAAATAGAGTGGACCACAAAAAAAATTCCCTCGCCACATAATAATCAAGACCCCAAACATACAGAATAAAGAAAGAATATTAAGAGCAGCTAAAAAAAAAGGCCAAGTAACATATAAAGGCAGACCTATCAGAATTACACCTGATTTGTCCATGGAATCTCTGAAAGCCAGAAGGTCCTAGATAGATATTCTACCTACACTAAGAGACCATGGATGCCAGCCCAGACTACTATACCCGGCAAAGCTCTCAATCACCATAGACGGAGAAAACAAGATATTCCATGACAAAACTAGATTCAAGCAATATTTGTCCACTAACCCAGCCCTACAGAAAATTTTGAAAGGAAAACTCCCACCCAAGGAAGCTAACTAAAACCAGAAAAACATAAGCATTAGAGAATCCCTCTCTACAAACAGCCAAAAGAACAAAGGGGTGAAATTCCACACGTAATTCCACCAACAACAACCATCACAAATCGAAGAAGGATGAGCAATCAATGGTCATTAATATCCCTCCATATTAATGACCTTAACTCACCCATAAAAAGACACAGACTAGCAGAATGGATTCGAAGACAGAACCCTTCCTTCTGCTGCATACAAGAAACACACCTCACCCTCAAAGACAGACATTACCTAAGAGTTAAAGGTTGGGAAACAATTTTTCAATCAAATGGACCCAAGAAACAAGCAGGGGTAGCAATCCTAATATCCAACAAACTAGACTTTAAAATAAAATCAATCAAAAGAGATGAAGGGGGTCATTACATACTCATCACAGGTGAAACTCACCAAGATGAAGTGTCTACCCTGAACATCTATGTCCCAAATCCACATTCGTTAAAGAAACATTATTAGAACTTAACTCTCATCTAAAGCCCCACAAAGATATAGTGGGAGATTTCAACACACCGCTCTCACCACTAGACAGGAATACCAGACAGAAACTCAACAAAGAAGCAAAGGGTCTAATAGAAGTAATGACCCAACTGGGATTAACAGATATCTATAGAACATTTCATCCACATAAAAAAGAATACACCTTCTTCTCACCACCACATGGAACCTTCTCAAAAATTGACCACATACTTGACAACATATCGAACTTCAGAAGCTACAAAAAAATTGGAATAACTCCATGCATCTTATCAAACCACCATGCTTTAAAATTAGAATTCAACAACAACACAAATTGCAGAAAACCTACAAACTCATGGAAATTGAATAATGCTCAACTGCACCATCCCTGGGTCAAAGAGGAAATAAAAAAAGAAATTAAAGACTTCCTCGAATTCAATGAGAATGAAGACACAACATACCCAAACCTATGGGACACTTTGAAAGCAGTGCTACGGGGGAAGTTCATAGTACTAAGTGCTCACATGAAGAAACAGGAGAACAGTTATACCAGAGAATTAACATCACAGCTGAAAGCTCTAGAACACAAAGAAGCACACTCCCCCAGGAGGAGTAGACATAAGGAAATAATCAAATTGAGGACTGAAATCAATCAAGTAGAAACCAGGAAAACAATACAAAGAATCAATGCAACGAAGAGATGGTTCTTTTAGAAAATCAACAAAATAGACAAACCTTTGTCCAAACTTACCAAACAGCAGAGAGTGAACACGCAAATTAACAAAATCAGAAATGAAAAGGGGGACATAACAACAGACTCTGAGGAAATCCAGAGAATCATTAGGTCATACTTTGAAAACCTGTACTCCACAAATTCGAAAATTTAAAGGAAATGGATGACTTCCTGGACAGCTATCATTTGCCAAAACTAAATCAAGAACAGATAAGCAATTTAAATAGACCTATAACCCCTATGGAAATAGAAGCTGTCATCAAAAGTCTCCCAACCAAAAAAAGTCCAGGTCCAGATGGCCTCAGTGCAGAATTCTACCACAAATTCAAAGAACAGCTTATACCAATTCTTCTCAAAGTGTTCCACACAATAGAAGCAGAAGGGTCTTTGCAAAACTCTTTCTATGAGGCTTCAATAACCTTGATCCCAAAGCCACACAAAGATACAACTAAGAAAGAGAACTTCAGACCAATATCCCTCATGAACACTGATGCAAAAATACTCAATAAAATACTGGCAAATCGGATCCAAGAACACATCAAAACAATCATTCACCACGATCAAATAGGTTTCATCTCAGGGATGCAGGGATGGTTCAACATACGAAAATCCATCAACGTAATCCACCATATAAACAAGCTGAAAAACAAAAATCACATGATCATCTCACTAGATGCTGAAAAAGCCTTTGACAAAATCCAACACCCCTTCATGATAAAGGTCTTGGAGAGATCTGGGATAACAGGAACATACTTAAACATAATAAAAGCTATATACAGTAAACCAACAGCCAACATCAAACTAAATGGACAGAAACTCAACGCAATTCCTCTAAAATCAGGAACAAAACAAGGCTGTCCACTCTCTCCATACCTTTTCAACATGGTACTTGAAGTTCTAGCTATTGCCATACGACAACAAAGGGGGATCAAGGGGATACAAATTGGGAAGGAAGAGGTCAAACTTTCACTGTTTGCAGACGATATGTTAGTTTACATCAATGACCCAAAGAACTGTACCAGGGAACTCTTACAGCTGATTAACACCTTCAGCAAAGTGGCAGGCTACAAGATCAACTCAAGAAAATCAGTAGCCCTACTATATACAGATGATAAAAGGGCTGAAAGAGAAATCAGAGAAACATCACCCTTTACAATTGCCACAAACAACATAAAATAACTTGGGGTAACGCTAACCAAACAAGTGAAAGACCTGTATCGCAAGAACTTTGAATCTTTAAAGAAAGAAATTAAAGAAGCCCTCAGAAAATGGAAAGATCTCCCATGCTCTTGGATAGGTAGGATCAATGTAGTAAAAATGGCAATCCTGCCAAAAGCAATCTACAGATTCAATGCAATCCCCATTAAAATCCCAGCACAATTCTTCACAGAATTTGAAAGAACAATAATCAATTTTGTATGGAAAAACAAAAGACCAAGGATAGCCAAAACAACCCTGTTCAACAAGGCAACATCTGGAGGCATCACCATCCCTGGCCTCAAGCTCTATTACAGAGCTATAGTCCTGAAAACAGCTTGGTATTGGCACAAAAATAGACAGGTAGACCAATGGAATCGAATTGAAAAGCTGGGTATTAACCCACACACGTACCAACATCTGATCTTTGACAAAGAAGCTAAAAATATACAATGGAATAGAGAAAGCATCTTCAACAAATGGTGCTGGCATAATTGAAGACTGGCATGTAGAAGAATGCGGATCGATCCATGTTTATCGCCATACACAAAACTTAAGTCCAAATGGATCAAAGACCTCAACATACATCCAGCCACACTGAACATCTTAGAAGAGAAAGTGGGTGGTACCCTTGAAAGAATTGGTACAGGAGACAGCTTCCTGAACATAACACCAGTAGCACAGACAGTGAGATCAACAATTCATAAATGGGACCTACTGAAACTGAGAAGCTTCTGTAAGGCAAAGGACACAGTCAGCAAGACAAAAAGGCAGCCCACAGAATGGGAAAAATATTCACTAATCCCACATCTGACAGAGGGTTGATCTCCAAAATTTACAGAGAACTCAAGAAGCAAATCTCCAAAACACCAAAGGACCCTATTAAAAAGTGGGCTGCAGAACTAAATAAAGAGTTTTCAATAAAGTAGTCTAAAATGGCTGAGAGGCACTTGAGAAAGTGCTCAACATTCTTAGCCACCCGGGAAATGCAAATCAAAACAACTCTGAGATACCATCTCACTCCTGTCAGAATGGCTAAAATCAAAAACACCAATGACAATTTATGCTGGAGAGGATGTGGTGAAAGGGGGACACTCCTCCATTGCTGGTGGGAGTGCCAACTGGTTCAGCCACTTTGGAAATCAGTATGGAGATTCCTCAGAAAAATGGGAATAAACCTACCACAAGACCCAGCAACTCCACTCTTAGGCATATATCCAAAAGATGCCCATTCATACAACAAAGATGTCTGTTCCACTATGTTCATAGCAGCTTTATTTGTAATAGCCAGAACTTGGAAGCAACCTAGATGTCCCTCACCCGAAGAGTGGATAGAGAAAATGTGGTACATCTACACAATGGAGTACTATTCAGCAGAAAAAAATAATGGAATCATGAGATTCGCAGGCAAATGAATGACACTAGAAGAAACCATCCTGAGTGAGGTAACCCAGTCACAAAAAGAGAAACATGGCATGTACTCTCTCATATATGGATTTTAGACATAGATCTGGGGAGGGCCACCCTACATCCTATGGCCCGAGAGTCTGGGAAACAGAAACTTCATTTAGTGGCTGATCGAAGAAGAGGCAGACTCCCTTGGTTAAGTACTGAGCTGAACTCAAGAAAGCCAGTAACAGAGAGGGAGGACTGATGATCAAAGTGATTAAGACTGGGCTGGTTTAACCCCCAGAAACAGCTGACCAGACAAAGGTTAACTCTTGAATCCCAGGCATCAGCCTGGGAATCCAGCATGGGACTGATCAAAACCCCCTGTCTGGGTATCAGTGAGGAGGCCTAGGGAATCTATTGAGCCTTGGGCAGCAGATCAGCACCCATCCCAAGTATACACATGGACTTTGGACTCCCATAGAACAATGTGAGGTGCACTCTCACCCTGAACTCTTGGGGAAGGGTCTAGGCCCTGCCCTATATGAAATGACAGACTATGGACACCCCCATGGAGGGCCTCACCCTCCCTGGGGGAATGAGGGGATAAAGGTAGGGGGTTGGGGGGAGGGCACGGGAAGAGGGGAGGAAATGGGAGAGGGACCTGGAACTGACTTGTGAAGCAACCTCATTTCTTATCTAAATTTAAATTGGAAAATAAAATATAAAAAAACAAAAGATATAATTAAAAAAGAACGCACATACAATGTGCCTTCCAGAAAGTAAGTGGTTATTGTAGTATAATCAGCTGCAGCCACTCTAAAAGTAGAGACACCTTTATGTCTTCTCATGGTTATAGAACTTTAGGTCAATTTCTATAAAATTTTTCTGATTTATCACCCTTATATGATCATTTTGCATCATTTGTATATTCAATATTTAGTATAGGTTGTATGGCATAAAGCTAAAAATACCTATTCTTGCATTCTTCATCAAGGGTGTTTAAAGAGCACTTTTTCCCTAGGAACATTGGATCTAATCTTATCTTTGAACAGATTCATGTCTATTTTAACCAGAATTCATACTGTTTCAGAGTATGAATATCATGACAGTATAAATACCCCCATTGGGTACTGAGACCCACACTCCCCACCATCCCCCCATTCTCCCATCCTATTGCCAGTTCTAGAGTCCATCATTTCATTCAGGGTAGGGTCCAGGCACTTGCCTAAGAGTCCAGGCAGAGAGAGCCTCTTTGTGTTATGGACACACAATGTCTGTTAGTATTTGAAGGATAAACACTGATCCACTGCTCAGGACCCCATAGGTAGCCCAGGCCTCCTCACTGACTCTCACATTCAGGGGGCCTGGATCGGTCCTATGCTGGCCTCCCAGCTGTAGGTCTGGGGTCCAAGAGCTCTGCCCTGTTCGGATCAGCTGTCTCTGCTGGTTTCGCCAGCCCATTCTTTGCCAATTTGCTCTTTGTTCCTCTCTCTCTGTCACTGGGTTCCTTGGGTTCTGTTCAGTATTTAACTATGGGTGTTTGTCTCTGCTTCCATCAGTCACTGGATGAAGGCTCCAGGATGGTTGTAGACATCAAGTTCACTATCAGGAATAGGCATTCTAGGTGGTCTCTACACTATTGCTTAGCTTGCCAATTGGTGTCATCCCTTTAGATCACTAGAGGTCACAATGGTGCCTGATCCATTTTCTAACCTATGATTCCCTCTTTCCCCTATCCTACCCACCCAGTCGACCTTCCTGTTCCTCCATGTTCTACTCTCTCTTCCTCTTCTCCCCCTCTCTATTTCCCAGGTCCCACTCCCCCCCACGCCTCGCCATGTTCCCCATCTGTTCTGAGGATCTTGCCTCATTTCTTTTCTCTTGGGTACCATGTATGTCTTTTAGGTTCTTTCCTGTTTCCCAGACTCTCTGTCAGTGGAAGTGCAGACTGGCACTCTCCTGATCCATGTTTAAAATCCATATATGGGTGAGTACATACCGTGTTTGTCTTTTTGTGACTGGTTACCTCACTCAGGATGGTTTCTTCCAGTGCTATCCATTTACCTGCGAATTTCAACATTCCATTGTTTTTCTCTGCTGAGTAATACTCCATTGTGTAATGTACCACATTTTCTCTATCCACTGTTCAGTTGAGGGGCATCTAGGTTGCTTCCAGGTTCTGGCTATTACAAATAATGCTGCTATGAACATAGTGGAGCAGATGCCCTTGTTGTATGAATTAGCCTCCTTTGGATATATGCCTAAGAGTGGAATTGCTGGGTCTTGTGGTAGATTGATTCCCATTTTCCTGAAGAATCTCCATACTGCTTTCCAAAGTGGCTGTATGAGTTGGCACTCCCACCAGCAGTGGAGGAGTGTTCCCCTCTCTCCACATCCTCTCAAGCATAAATTGTCGTTGGTGTTTTTGATTTTAGCCATTCTGACAGGAGTGAGATGGTATCTCAAAGTTGGTTTGATTTACATTTCCCTGATGGCTAAGGATGTTGAGCACTTTCTTAAGTGTTTTTTGAAATACCAAGCCCCGAAGTGATTCTCATTTGATATTATTTATGTAGTGTTAGTGGTTGGGGAAAGTGGACATATTATTTGTGCTTTTCATATTCTTTGTATTATTGATATATGACTTGGGCATGTGAACTTCTTTCATTGGTTGTATAGCTGATATGAGATTATAGTATGCCTCTGACAATTGTAAGTAGATACTGTATTTGTTGTTGCTCAAAATTGCTTCATTTCAAATCAAGTATGAATTCTTGAGATTCCTGGTATTATTTGTTTGGTTGGTTTGGTTTTCGTTGTTGTTGTTGTTGTTGCTTTAGTTGTGCTTGAGACAGTATTTCTCTGCAGCTTTGGATGCTGTCCTGGAACTAGCTCTTGTAGACTAGGCTGATCTGGAACTCACAGAGATCTGTCTGCTTCTGTCACTTGAGTACTGGGATTAAAGGCATGCTGTACCAATGCCTGGCTGGTATTGATTTTTTTAATTGCAGAAATGGTATAATTCCCAATCAGTTATAATTAGGAGTACACACAGATGTGACTCCAAGCTGGGTATTTCTGGGTTGCTGTACAAACTCAGCCATCCAAGATTGACCTGGCAGTGTCAAGACAGTTAGGCAAGTAGAGATTGGGGCACTCATCAACCTTCATGTGCTTCATGACTTACTGAGTGATGTGATCATAAGACTGGAGCAGTCATCAGGCATGGCTAGCATGCAAGCTGTACTACCTGAATGGGTTATAGTTATATGGGGATGGATGGAACAGACAGGTTCTGAAATACTACACAGGTAATTTTATTTTCAATATTGATTTCAATCCTGGTAAACCTAGCATAAAAATAGTAATAATAGTAGTTATTATTTACTACATAATTGAAAAGGAAATTGTGGTGGTGAAGGCAAGTACATGTGAAAAACAAATTCAAATTTGCAATTTTAATAAGAGCACCAAAGTAGACTTGCCTACAAATGACAGTGAAACTATCAGACACTGCTATAGGTATACAAATTAGAATAACACTTTTATTCTTTATGACATAGTAACTTTCAGCTATCTAATAGGCTTAAGTGTAGATAAAGTGACTTTTTATTGGAGTGTCTTGAATGTCACTGAAAAATTGAATGGAAAGTGCATAATGTTCTGATGTTATTCCTGCTCCTTCCCAGTATACTCAGCCCCTATACTGTCAGCATGTCTTCTAAGCAGAGAGTTTGTTACTGCCTATATTGTTGAGACTCATTTTCATGTAAATCCACAGTTGTCACTAAGGGTTACTTTTGTGTCTTCTGTGAGTTTTAGCCAAGTGTATGATGGCATGTGCCTACTTTACAAGATAGTTTCACTGCCTAAAAATCTTCTACACTTGCTCTATTGATCCCCTTCTTCTTTACAGATAGAATCTATTGACTCCTTTATTGTGTTCACAATTTTTCCTTTTTTCAAATTATGTGAAATGACACCTTTTTAGATTGGCTTTTTTTTGCTTAGTAATGTGAATTTAATTTTCTCTTATATCTTTTCCTTGGTTGAGTGTGTGTGTGTGAGTGTGTGTGTGTGTGTGTGTGTGTGTGTAATAGTATTCTACTTACTGCATTACATATCTGTTGACCTACCAAAAGTCATTGTAGTTTCTTCCAGGTTTGGGAAATTATGACTAAATCCCTATGAAGTGGTTGTTGTGTGAACATAACATTTCAACTTATGTGATCAAATATCAAGAATCACATCTTTTATCTTGTAGGATCAAAATATACATTGCTATGTAACAATTTGTTGGACCATTGTGTTATCTTTCAAAGTAGCTGTATCATTTAATTAACTCATCGTCAATAAGTAGAAGTTGTCAATGTTCCATGTTCATACCAGTATTTATTGCTGTCCTTGTTCTGAATTTTAGTATTTCTAAATGAATATGGTGAAATTTTGATTTCCATCTCTTATTTATATCTATAATTTAGATTTTACTTTAAACATGATTTATATATTAATTTGTATGTGAATATGTAAATGTCTGTGTGTATTAGTAAACATGCATATGTGTATGTAGGTATGTCTGCCTGTGTGTATGCAGACACCAGAAGAGGGTGTCAGGTATCTCCTCTATCAACTTGAACCTTTATCTTTGTGGCAAGACCTTTTCATCAAAGTTGGGCTCATGTCTTCTTGAGTGTTCTGGAAGCCAGAATGCTTCAGCAAATTTCTTGCCTCTGTCCCACTTGAAGCTGTGGTTGCAAGTGTATGTGAAGGGTTTAGATTTTAAACAGTGCTTAGAAAGCACTATTAGCCACTGAACCATCTCTTCAGAATATTATGATTTGAATAGTCCAATTGTATAATGTTTAATGTCAATAAAATCATATGGAGCAGAGAAAAATCTTCACCAGATGGTACAGACACCCATGAAACTTCACTGAGTTCAGACCCCACTCCATTTATTCCACTTTTTAGAGTATATCTGTTCTGTGAACAACTGAAGCAGAGATCTCACAAAGGCACAGATTCAGGATTTGAGGCTCCTCAAGCATAATTTTCAAGTTCTAACCTTCATATATATGGTCATTATAACAAGAGTAAGATCACAGTTCCCTTTGGGTCACATTACTCTTCTTATAAGTTATCTATCAGTATAGATTTCTGACTTTGAGTATTTGGCTATGTCTAAGAAATTCATATAAGCAGTGCAAATTGAGGTTATTCTCATATCATTATTGGACCTAATTCTAACACTAACATAGTCTCAACACTCACTTTATAGGCCACTGATTACTCCATATGAGGGAGAGAGAGAAGAGAGGGGAAGAAATATGTGACTACTTGTCTTATTTTCTTTGCTTGCATGAGTTTTTAAATAAAACTCAAAATTTGCAATAATTTTTCTTTCAGTAAAGTGTACATATAGAACATATATCCAATAAAAATTTTTTGCAGACCATTGCTCAAAATATTGTCAACCATATTGTCAAATACGTTTGAAACAATCCCATGAGTAGAAATTTAAATCTACCTCTTGGAGAAAAGTGAGATGACTGAGTAGTTCTCATCAATCTACCCAACTTCTGTAATTGAAATAATATAGATGATATTTGGGGTAGGGGCTGAATTTCACTTTGTATCCACAAATTTACAACTATATCACAGCATTGCTTCTTCTACTGAAATTAGTAAATGACCCAGAAATAAATATGCCATTTGTGATGAAAAACAAATAAATCCAAATTGTTGTCTCCTCTGCAATGCATTTAAATCACATATAATTTCTTCCAACACATTTCATTATCATTTTATTCTAGGCCACTATCTACTAAACTTAATTTCTGAAAGATATGACCCAGCTGCTGAAATTAGAACCTAAATAAAAAATTTAAAGTAAACCCACACTGTCAGTTATGATATTAAATTGGGTCTAGGGTAAGGAAACACTGTAAATAACTATGTTCCCATAACTGCACTATAGTAAAAAGTGAGATTACTGCAAACATGGATAGACATTCTAGGCCATCTCTATTCTTAATTTTCTTTTCTCAATTCTCTGATAAAAAGATATTGATTAACAGATTGGGTTAAATACAGGATCAATCCTTCTGCTCTATCCAAGAAGCATTTCCTGTCATCAGGGATAGACATCACCTCAGCATAAAAAATGGAGAGATATCAAATAATTTTCACTAAAATTATAATAAGGCAAGGTTATGTTATGGAATATGTTTTAACAGGTAGCAGAATATTTCTTTAAGTGTGTAAATGTGTGTTACATTTTTATGCTGCAATTTTTAATGGTATGAGGGTGTGTTTAATTATGTAAACACATGTTGCATCTGACTCACTTTGCCTGCCCAAGGCACCTGATTTACCTAATAAAGAACTGAATGGCCAGTAGCTAGGCAAAAGAGGAATAGCCAAGGTTAGGAGGCAGAGAGAAAAAATAAGAAGAGGAATGTATGCTCAACGTGAGGGAATGAGAGGAAAAGAAAAGAAGGAAAAGAAGACATGACACCAGGTATCAGCTACCAAACTACACAGACAGACAGCTAGCCAGCCAGAGAGGAAACAGGAAAGTAAAACATACAGAAAGAAGGAAAGAAAGAAAAAATGTACAAAGCAAAGCATAAAAGGATACAAGAAAATTTAAGTTAATTTAGAAAAGCTGCCAAAACATAGACCTAAGCTGAGGTCAGGCATCAGTAACTATAAGAAGACATTGTGTTTTTATTCCACATTTGTGTGATGGTCACACAAATGGGAAAAGGCAACTATATTTTGTCACCCAATGTGATGCTAAGACCCTATAGCTGAAGGCAACACCTACATCACTCACTGAATACAGAAAAATTAAACTGGTGACTACATTGAGCTTCCCGCCCTACTGAATACTGTTCAAGGAACTATAAGGTACTCTGCATACTACCAGATGCTCTAGGTAAATACCAACCCAGTTACAAATCCTTTCATCTACAATGGCGACCTGTATGGTATAATATTAACACAAAAGTCATCAGGGTAGCCAAATACTATCTGATTAGATGTGTATAGGCCCATTCCTATTCCCAAAGCTGATAAGGTAGACAAGAACCTGAGATTTTATAGACTAAAGACCTAGAGGGAAAACAAATACTATAGTTTTTCTAAAAAAAATATAGCCATAAAATGACTGACTACAAATGACATTCTTCTATAGTCATATATCAGTGCCCTGCTCAGCCATCATCAGAGAAGCGCCTTCCATTAGCATATGGGAACAAAGATAGAGACCAGCAACTGGACAATGTATAGAAAATAAGAGACTTTGGAATAATCAGTCCAAAATCAGATGTCTCCATCCAAACTCTCCCTTCAAAGCTATGGGAGCCCTGTGAGAGAGGGCTCATGAGAGGCAGTTAGGATTGAAGACATGAAGGAAACTGTCTTTGAGGCCTGAGGCACATGTGCTCACTGAGACTGTGGCAGCCTGCCTAGGGTCTGCATAGCTCTATACCAGAGGAGGTGATGGAGCTGGGAGTGAAAAGGCCCAGAATGCTCCATTCCTAATCAAGATGTTATCTCCAATTGAGAGCTGCTCAAAAAGGATAAATTAGGTTTCTCAAATGGAATCTCACTGGGTATACAAGCAATGTTTAAGGCCAAGTCCCAAGACTAGCAGTAGATGGCCAACTCAAATTGAACTCAATGGATTTTTTGAAGGTTTTGTTTGATTGATTCAGTTTTGCTTTTGCATGTATGTGTGTGTGTGTGGGTGCCATAATGCTTCGTCTTGGCATGTTATGTTTTTATCTTACAGATAGTTTGCATACAATCTATAGTTTTTTGTTTTGTTTTTATAGGTTTTATATGTGTGTAAATGTATGTGCCACTCATCTATGTTTGGTTTTGTGCTTCCTCTTTGGCTCTTTTTTCTGGTATTTTTTCCTACTCTGGTTTCTTTTTATTTTATCTGATTTTACTTTATTATTATCATTTTTAGGATCCCTTTTTACTTCTAATGAAACAGATGAAAAATGCATGTGGGTTTTAACGTATACGGATATAGGGAGGATCTGGGAAGATTTGGGGGAGGATAAACAATAATGACAATATACTGTATAAAAGAAAATTTATGGTTTTTGTTTTGTTTTGTTTTACGAGACAGGGTTTCTCTGTATTGTTTTGGAGGCTGTCGGTCCAGCCCGGCCTCGAACTCACAGAGATCTGCCTGCCTCTGCCTCCCGAGTGCTGGGATTAAAGGCGTGTGCCACCACCGCCCGGCTGAAAATTTGTGTTTTTAAAAAAGGAGAATCATAGAACTAGAGTGCATTTTGATCCCGTTTTACTGTTAATAACAGTTTCCCCCCACTTTTCACAAAAAGACTTCTAAATTATGTGTTGCAAGCAACAGCATTATTTGTTTCTTTTCATGCTGAAAATTTGGCGGCATTCTGGGCATCTCCAAGGACACACCCTCATATTCAACAATATAGCATGCCATTGTGTCTACATGGTCCATCACTCAAACTCAAAGTCAAGAGATATACCCCAGTTTTATCTTTGAAAGTGCTTTTTCCTATGCTTTTTCTTCCTCCTCTTCATCCTTTTATCCATACTCTGTGCTCTCCTCTTCTCTTATTCTTTTAGTATAGCATATTGGGCAATACCTCCCTAAGATTCTCAGTAAGCAGCCATGAATGAACACATGAATGAGTAGAAGGAAGATCATTTAAGAACTTCCATCAATGAAGTCATATAGGGAAAGGGAAATCAATGACATCAGATACTAGGGAAAGAAATAATGACAAGGTACCAGGATCTAGGAAATATAGAGAATAAATAAACAACTTAAGTACAATGGAAGTAGTGATAGGATTGTGAGGTTCCTAGTAGACTTGGCTTGACTGTGCCAGGAGAAATACAATGCAATATGTCGGAGAAAGAGGAGATCATCTAGCTCACTGTTCTGAAACCACTGAGCCCTGATGATCTAGAATTAAAATGTAGGGCCATTATCTTTTGGATAACTTTGCAGTGGGGTTTCAGGGATTTTGAGGTCTTCCTAGAAGTGTCCTGGATTTCAGGGTTCCTGCCACTGAAAAAAATCCATGACATAAACACAATTGAATTGACTGAGACAAGGGGAAGATAAGAGGTAGGCCAGCACAAGGAGGAGTGAAAGTCAGTACTCCAGGGACTCGGTGGCTCCTGGAGGCCATGCACATATTTAACTTCCTTGTGCTTTAGCCAGCAGAGATATCTTTTATCCTGTCAGTAAAATCTGCATTGCTACAATGACAGGATTCACTTTCTGCAGGGTACATAATCACTTCCGACATATTGTCAAAATATGTCAATCCTAGTTATGGTGTTCTGTTTCATGAGAATGTGACACTTGCTACAAAGATTGGTGATTCAGATGCTTTCTGTCAATGCCTGCCACTCAGGAACTGAAGTGGGATCAAAACCAAGTTACAGCTAGGCTTTTTGCATAAGAGTCACTTCCAAGTTTTACTTTTCATACCTGAGGTTTTGCGTTACTGATATTAAATAAAAAAACTCTGTGCAATGAATTTTAAATTAGCTAAAAGCTCTCACCAGAGATTTGTTAAAAGCAGATGAACAGCTGTTCTTTCCCCCTTTTTAGTAGAAGGGCTTTAAATTATATATTAACCAAAAAGGTAAACAGAATAAAATGGGCAATTAAATATTAATGGAAGATGTAGTGGAATTGTCCTGTGCTGCACTTAAAACAGCCTGAATGATTGAGCTGTGAATTGCTCTCCCAGAGGTATTGAAATATTCATCAGCATTATTTAATAAATGTTCATATTCGTAGGCACTCATGTTTACACTACAGCACTTGCAAGAGAGTGCTTACCAAAGAAAACATGTTAATGGAAGGTGAACCTTCCTGTACAGAGTCACCTTCAATTATACAGTGCGTTGCTGAGGAGACAGGGAAATCTCTCCTCTGACAAATGAGAAGCTTGCATACCAAATGAGTCTCTTTTGTTAAGAGAATAGCTGGGCTGGGCACAGAGGCATCATGGTTCCAAGACTATTTGAGGTTTTAAAAAATTTATCAGCTTTGTATTTTAAAGTATGCTTAACCTTTTCTGCCTGGAGCTGAGCTTCATTCCAATGCTATTACTGTAAACTGCCTATCTTATGGAAAGAGATGCAATGGATAGCAAAAATTATTGCAGTGGAAACTCAAAAACAACTAAGGTAAATGCATGCCAGGTAACAGTAAAGATGATCTTAAAGATGCTGCCAACATTTACAGTCAAAGAGAGCTACTGCTTCATATCTCTTCCTCTGTGATATTTATTTAGTCATTCTTTATCAAGACCTGTAGACATTTTATCACCTTAAGTAGGTAGTTTGATTGCCCACCTAAGTTAAATAGGATCAGCCCTGGTCGATACCCTTGAATTGGCTGATTTCTATGGAGACTATTAAGATGTACCAGAGCACTGGAGGACAGAGGCTGTCGCTGTAATTCTGGCAAGTAGTTTTACTGAAAGAGGACATGTCTCTCTAGCTAAGATAAATGTTTTCTGACAAATACATCATCATTATCCCAATTCAGCAGCATATTATAGTATATGTTTTTGATCAAGGTCACTTGTGATGGACTCCATCACCCTTCAAACCACCAGGAAAAAAAAACCTGAGAAATGCTTAGTCAATGGAAGAGAATATTACTATTCCCTTTGTAACAAAAGCAACTTTGGGAGTATGTTTGATTGGTTTCTTTTTCTCTGTTTTCTCTCCTACATTGGCATTGTACTCTCAAACCTGTTTCACAACCTAACAAGCGAGGAACAAATTTCCTCTCCATAACTAACATATTGACCATGTCAAGCAACCATGCTAAGGAGTATTAAGGAATGTGTCATTAATCACTGCTCAAATTGGGCTAAAGATGTAGCTTAGTTAATAGAATTCTTTCTTAACATTGTGAAGGCCAGGATTTTATCCCCAGCACTGAATAAACTTGCACTGGTAGTATGCGCTTCTAGTCTCAGCACTTGAGAAATAGACACAAGAGTATCAGGAGCTCAAGGTAATTTTCCACGATATAGCGGGTGTAAGGCCAGGCTCAGTTACATTCAGTCATATCTCAAAGAGAGAAAACATAAATTGTTTATGCACAGTTCAGCGTATTCCCCTGTGCCCAGGCTTTTACACAACAAGAAAACGCCTCCAGCAGTTGCACTCCAAAGGAAGAGCCTATGGCACCAAGCCAGGTATAGCATCATTATAGGTAAGCTCTTTTTATAAAAATCAGAACAAGACAGCAATTTTTGTGTAATAGGTCTTGGGGGTCAGTTTATAGCACTATTATGATACATGTTAATTTTCCAATAATTATTGTCTTTTATTAAAAAGAGAGTTGTCCAGGCTGAGAGAGCATCCGTCTTTGTGCTATGCCCTACCCAGAGTGAAATGACAGACTCTAGATATCCCCTATGTGGAAGGAATTGGCAATAGGGTGGGAGGCTGGGGGGGAAGGGGAGTGCGGGAGGAGGGGAGAGAGAGGGAAATGGGATTGACATGTACAACAAGCTATTTAAAATTAAAAGAAAAAATGATAAAAGAAAAAAAGACATCCAAACTGAAAAAAAAACAGAGTTGTCTTCCTGTATTTTTAAACTAATTAACAAACCTGACTAGATATTAAGTATGTAGTCACAGCTCACTGGACAAGTAAAAACTTCAGGATAAAATGTTTTATTATTATTGAATCTTTCAAAATTTCTTACTATATATTTTGATGATATTTACCCCCTTGCAAGATATATTTCCACTTTTTTATTCATTTAACAGTGTCTCCTTAGAAAGAATCTTTAAGTCCAGTTTGTGTAGATTATATACTCTTGGCTGTATGGTCATCGACTGGTGCATACTAACCACAGTATAAGTATTCTTTTTATGCCTACTTACCACGTAGTAAGTGGTATTCTGGTATTTTCTCTGGCTTGAGCTGGTGTGGGTCTTCTGCATGCTTGATTAGTCACTATAAATTCATATGTACATTTGCCCTGTTGTGTCTGGAAGACGCTGTTTCATTGTAGTAACCCACTGCCTCTGACTCTTACAAGATTTCTGCCCCTTCTTTTGGCATTTATAGCAAATTATGCTGAAAACGCTTATTCTCTTCATTTTGATCAATTATGTGTGTCTGTGTTTATTTCTATCCACTGCAAAAAAGAAAGTTCTCTAATGACAGTTGAGAGTTATAAATCATTAGAAGCTGTTTAATGTGATTTCCATTAAGCAAAATAATAATTGTTGGTTCTTCTGTAGAGACCGTGACTTGTCTAAACACAGGTCCTCGGCCATGGTAACAGTAATCATTGGTTACATCTAGTGGGGGCAGTCCTTAAATTCAATGTAAAAGTAGTTAATAGCTTCTGTTAGATTGGTGCCACTATTGCACCAACGGGTATACCTTGTCAGGTCAGTCATTTCCATAATTTGAAGAGGTGATGATAAAGGGGATTTCTTTTCTCCTTTGACATCATACACAGAACCTTGTCGCAATGTGAAAGCTATCCATTAGGATTGAAGTTTCCAGGTTAGCCCATTTGATTTCTCCATTCTTTCATAGACTTATAGTGGGTAATCTGAAGTCAATTTGATGAGGTCTAAAACCTCCCAAGAGAAGAGCCTCTAGGCATGACTAAAAGCAACTATCCTGGTTAGGTTATTTAAAGTCAGAAAACTCACTATTGTAAGTGCAAAGTTTCCTTACCCTGAACTAAATGAAAATTGGCTAAGAACATGTACCCATGTGACAGTAGAATAATTTTATTTTGTTTGACAGACCAAAGATAATTCAGGAAAGTGCACTTAAAAAATGAGAGAGACCACTGCCAATGAAGAGAATCTTTCCTGTACCAAACTGGGACTATATGGAAAGTATCCTTGAGAGACACAAAACGTCCCAACCTTTGAAGATTCCAGCCAGTGGTCATCCAAATTCATCTGAAAGAAAAAGAAAAAAACCCTAAACTACAAGGGCTCCCTGATCCTCAAAGAGCAAATTACTAAAGGTCAGCAAATGTAAGCTAATACAGCTATAATATAAGGGCAACAGGCTTCCTCTCAAGTTGCTAACAAGACCTGTTAATGCCATCCATGTGGTGTTGCTTTTACACATATTGAACATTAATGATTTCACAGAGAAAGAGGAGATGGAATCCTGTTGCATGGTTCCATAAAAATCACTGTATGAAAGAGTTGAATTCATCCCTCTCTGCCTCCCATTTGCATGTGTGACATGAGCAGCTGCTTCAAACTCTTGATACATTGACTTTCCAACCATAACGAACTATCTTTGAATTATGATCTCAAATAATCCTCCATTTCCCAAGCAATGAAAAGAAACTAAGACCAAGCTACAATATGAATAAACTTCAATACACTGTGTGTGTGTGTGTGTGTGTGTGTGTGTGTGTGTGTGTGTGTAGATAAAGCAGTTACAGAAGATTTAAATCATGTACCTCTTGATAAGAAATGTTCAAAAAAGTAAAACGCACATACACACACAGGAGTATTCATCTTTAGGTAGGACCAGTGGCAGAGATGGAAAATAATGGCTAAACACCATTTGGTTTCTTTTTTAGATAATTGAACGTATGCAAGATTGCTAAGATAATGACTGTTAACTGTCAATCACTACAAACACTTGATTATGTACTTTCCATAGATGTCTTTAAAATACGCACAAAATATATCACAATAAATCTTGTTAAAATATCTTTGAAATCTTTTCAAAAATAATTGCAATTTTATTCAGAAAAGTGAAGCTCTGATTTCTATTGTAGTCTAACAAAAGTTTGAAGTCATAAAACATGGATTAAATCTCGTATGGGCTGGAAATTAAAATCAAGGAGCTGTTATAACCCTAAAGTACTAGAAAATGCTGAAACCAATCATTACCAATACATTATATGACATACTCTTCTTCCTATTACTTTGAAGATGGGGTGTTTCTTCTGTCTCTGGAAACATTTATGGTGCAGGAGGAAGATGTGTGCTTCAGTTTATACCAGGGACAAACTGTAAAGGCAATTTCTTACTTCAGTGCCAAAATCAAATTGGCTGCTGCTGTTTATGGAAGAGAACAACGCTGTGTCACCTACCAAACATCTCTTCAATAATTGGGATCCAGGGATAAATGCTTGACCAATAGCTTAAAATCGAGATTGGAGTATCTTAGAGAAATCACTCCTTTTAGTAGCAGTATTTTCATTAAGAATCCCACAAAAAATTAAGAGTAAAATTTTTAAATTGGAACCATGTTTTTTAAATGTAAATAAAAACATTGGACTGAAATGTTCTCTTACATCATTGTTAGAGACCTTAATATACATGCAAAGATTTATTGTTGTTCAACAGTCAATGAACAGCCTACCCCTGAGATTTCTAACAGAGGATGTCGATTGAGAGAGCTAAACTACTTGTAGCATGTTGTTGCATCATGAAAGCTGATGTCTAAGCATTCTCTTTGACATAATAAAATGTATAAGCTCTTCATAGTACACACAAATGATGATTTAAAAACAGAATTAACCTCTAGAAAGTATACTAACCCTTCTTTGGTGAAACAGTGTGACAATTAGCTATAGTGCTAAAAACACTCCACTTGGAATTTCCAAACTTTTGGACATGTGACACAGTTTGTAAATATTTCAGATGATCTTGATATTATCTAGTAGTGATTATCAGACTTGCAGGGAGAGGTCATCCCTCTATATGATAAGGATGGAGTGCAATGTAATGCTCTGGGACAAGAGAGCCATACATAGAGAAAAGGCCTTGTGTATTCAAGTCACGGTATGGCAATCTATCTTGACTCTACCTGGAACTCAGTTATCTTCTCACATTAGGAATTTATAGTAAATGAAACCATTCAATTTATATATAATTATATTAGAACTATCCAGTGAAAAAAATGATAATATGGGATTTGCCCTCACATATATGAACATACACACATTTAGAGGAATGGCTGGGAATTACTACATGCTGCCCATTGTGTGGCAGTTGCCCAGGAAAGAAAGGGTTATCGTTCTAATTCAACTCTTATGGTTGTTATAGGGCTAGAAAGGTAAATCTCATTCTGAGAGTAGAATTTCATTTTAACTTAAATGAACAAAACCAACAATAAAAAAGAATAAATTATGCCCTCATTCACCTATTTATTTTTCCTATTCATGTCATCTCCCACTTTATTCTATTTATAAGAGCCAGTTTGAAAGTGGCAATTTACATAACTCATCACACCAATGGAAATACTAATCATTAAGAGACAGGCCTGTATGAAAATCCAACTATGAGAAAGTATTAAAGAGAATTGAATGTATTCTTGATCCTCCACAAAGATTAACACATATAAGAATTTGTTCAAGAAATCACCTTTTTTTGCATAGTAAATGAAGCAATACTTCTATAATTTTCTGTTCTCATCCCATTACAAAACTAGTTGCTACTTTTAAAATAAACAAGTTTTAAAAATATTTTAGAGTTTTTTTTTTCTCCTCTGATTTGTTCATTTGTTTTCTTGTTTGTTTTTGCAAAGATGTGTCCTACAATTAGACAGCTTGAGACACATATGTATAGTGAGAATGTGTATATATTTTAGCAGTATATTATATCAGCTGTTACGTGATGGGGGAAGTCCTGTGTATATGTCAATAAAGCACTGTTGGCCAATAGGGAAGCAAGATAGGTGGGACTAGGAGTCGAGGAAGTCTCTGGGTAGGAGAAACACAGGGAGTTAAGATGTAACTGCCATAGGGGTAAGAAGCCCAGAAACTTTCTCCAGTAAAAGAAATACTTAGATTAGCAATTATGGGATAAATACTTAAGTCAGAGTTAGCCAGTAAGAAACAAGCAAAGCCAACAGCTTCATAATTAATACAGCATCTTGTGTGTTATTTGGGGACTACAATGTGGGAAAGCCCAGGTGACTGATGAGGAAAAACCAAAGCGGCAGACAAGAAAAAGGTTTCTCTATACAGTTATGTTTATGAAAATGTTTTTTTACATCGTAGTACAGATGTTCCATCAGTTATGAAGTCTTTGATTGATTATCTCTTTATATTTGTGTAATTAAATATTTGTGTATTAAAATGTGGATTTGAAGAGGTTCACAATTCATTTTATGAAACAGCTTGTTTTGCACTGGATAGCTGGCTGTATGAAATCAATGGACTGTAAGTAACCTATTTATAGGAGGATTAATAAAAAAATTAGCCCTCTACTGTCTTATTTACCTAAATTCATCCATGTCAAATGTTCTCTTTTTTTCAAGATGATATAATTTGCTCCTGTGTTCAGATACTGGAAAGTGAATCCATAGTTCCAGGCTGGCTAGTTAACACATTGGTAACTGGTTATCCAAAGTCACCATTCTTACTGTCTCCATGACTATGATTCTTGGGAACCAGGTACTAAGAATATGGAGAGGAATCATGACATGGTATGTTAATATTCTGTATAAAAGCACTGCATTGCTCAGAATTGGTAAGGCATTTGGCTTCAGAAAAAGAGAGAGAGAGAAAGAGAAAGAGAGAGGGGGGAAGGAGGAAGAGGAGGAGGAGGGGGAAGAAGAGGAAGAAGAAGAAGAAGAAGAAGAAGAAGAAGAAGAAGAAGAAGAAGAAGAAGAAGAAGAAGAAGAAAGTTCTTTCTTTTGATTAGAAAAATTTAGAAGATACTTTGTGTTCATGCTTCTTAGGCACTTCCACTTAAACATTGTATTTTGAAATGATGCAGGTGGCCAGATAATTTTAGCACATAACTTAATCAGAATTTCAAAGAAGTGTTAATGCAAGTGCCTCTCAAATTATTCCACAAAATAAATACAGAAGTAACATTTCCAAATTCACTTTATGAGGTCACAGCTAATCTCATACTCAAACCAAAATAAGACTGAACAAAGAAAGAGAACTACAGCCCAATTTCCCTTATACCATACATGCAAAAATACTCAATAAAATGCTTGCAAACCAAATAAAAGAAAACATCACAAATATCATTTATCTTGATCTAAGAAATGTAGGGATGGTTCAAAATAAGAAAATCAGTAAATGTAATCCAACTTCTAAATAAACTGAAAGGGAAAAATTCATGATCATCTTAGATGCTAAAAAATCCTTTGACAAAATCCAACACCCTTTTGTGATAAAAGTACTGGAGAAATCAGGATATGAGGAACATTCCTAAACACAAGGAAGGCAATTTACACTAAACATATAGTGCCTATATCAATTTAAAAAGTGAAGTATTAAAAGCAATTCCACTAAAACCAAGAAATGAGTATCCACTTGCTCCATATCAATTCAATATAGTACAGCAATAAGGAAACTGAATGTCAAGGGTTTACAAATTAGAAAAGAAGAAATGACATTATGGCTATTTGCAGATGATATGCTACTATATGTAAGTTGTCTCCCAAATATATCAGGAAACTGTTAAAATAGGTAAATCCCTTCAATGAAGTGACTAGACACAAAATTAACTTAAAAATAAATCATCAGCCCTTTTATATATAAATGACAAACAGACTGAGAAAGATATCATGGAAACAACACCCTTAACAACAGATACAAACAATATTGGTTTTCTTGGAGCAACCCTAACCAAGCAAGGGAAAGACTTAAATTTCTTAAATTTTTAAGAAATAAATTGAAGAGACTATGCTCATTCTACCAAAAGCAGTCTATAGATTAAACATAGTTCCCATCAAAATTCAAAGTCATTTTTAATGATCTTGAAAGGACAAATCCTAACTTCATAAGTAAAATAAAAAATAACAGGATTGCCAAAATAATTTTGAACAATAAAAGAACTGTTACTAGCTAACAATAAAGGTCTGGAAGTCTGTACAGACAGATAGGAAGTAAGATGTCTAGGCACAGACAGGAAATAAGACGGCTGGGTGGAGAGAAGACATGAGTAGCAAGAAACAGGAAATCGCTCTCTTGTCTGCTGAGATGCTAAGGAGGTAAGGTATGGCTGTATCTTGCTCCTTCTTCTCTCTGATCTCTCAGCATTTTCCTCTATATCTGACTCCAGTTTTTTTAAATATTTAGACCAATTGAGAGTTCAATTTACATAGATCCATATTTATTACCGTGTGAAAAACTGAAGTCCAAGTGAATCAAAGAACTCAATACCATACTATAGACACTGAACCTGATATGAGAAAAACTGGGGAATATCCTGGAAGGCATTGGCACAGGAGAACTTTCTGAACAAAACACCAATAATACAGGAAGTAAGATCAACGATTAATAAATTAGACATCAAAAACTCAAAAATTCTGTTAGGCAAAGCATATCATCAATCATAGAGACATAAGAAAAGAATTTTTAGCAGCTTCACATCGCATATAGGAATAATATCCAAAATATATAAATAACTCAAGAAAGTATTAAAATCCAAATAATCCAATTCTAAATAAAATAGTATAGACTAACAGAGACTTCTCAACAGTGGAATCTCAAATGACTGAGAAATACTGAAAGAAAGGTTAAATATTAATCATCAGGAAAATGTAAATAAAAACTACCTTGAGTGTCCATCACATAATTGTCAGAATAGCTAAGATCAGTAACACAAGTGACAGTCCTTGGTGATGAGGATATGGAACAAGGGAAACAGCCATTCATTGATGATGGGAGTCCAAATTTGTACCATCTTCATGGAAACCAATGTGGTGATTCCTGAGAAATTTGGGAATTTATCTTCCTCAATACTCAGCTATACCACTTTTGGACTATACCACAAAGATAGCTGCTCAACTATGTTCATTGTAGATTTACTAGTGAGCATCAGAAACTGGAAATAACCTAGATGTCCCTTATGTGAAAAATGGATAAAGAAAATGTGATACATTTACACAGCGCAGTATTACTTATTTTAAAAAATTGACATCATGAAATTGGAGGCAAATAGAACTAGAAAAACTTTATCCTGAGTGAGGTAACCCAGACTCAGGAAGAGAAACACTGGATGTATTCCACTGTAAGTAAATAGTACCTATTAAGTAAATGATAATTAAACTACAATCAACAGAACAAGACAGGTTGGGTAAAGAGGAGGGTTTTGATGTGGAAGCATCAATCACCCTGAAAAAGGCCAATAGAGTAGATTTTAAGGTAACCACATGGAGGAATGATATGAGAGTTGGAGGGATCTTGTGGGGTTGTATATAGAGAGAGTGTATCAGAAAAGATACTGGAAGTGTGGTGCATTTAGGGGGCATTGTAGAAACATAGTGCAGTGGAAACTTCCTGGAATTTATAATGATGATCCTAGTGAGGAGTCCTAATAATATAGGATATGAAATCTGAACTCACCATATTTTCTAGCCAGGCAAGGCTTCCAATGGTGGGACTGGGTTACATTCAGTTGAATTGTTGGCTGAGAGGTTCCATGGAGAGCCCAAAATAACCCAGACTGATACTATGATATGATGTTGCCTTCTGAAAGTATGCTCGATTTACTGAATGTAAAGAGGTTGAGCTGATATAGTCTTGGAGTCTTCACCCTTATATTCTAGGATCTTTGGGGTGGGAAGGTATTTTGCAGGCTAGCAAAAGAGAAACTTGAAAATCAACCCAGCAACAAAACTTTCGACCTACAATCTGTCCTGACAGCAAGATGAGTTGAAGCAGTGGTGGCACAAAACTTGTGGGAGGGTCCAACCAATTTCTGGTTTTACTTGACACCCACATTATGAGAGGGAGACCATGCTGGACATTGTCTGGATGATGGGAAATCACAGAATGGGTATCCAAAAACCTATGGTAGACCCAAACATGAAGGAAAGAGAGAGAGAGAGAGAGAGAGAGAGAGAGAGAGAGAGAGAGAGGGAGAGGGAGAGGGAGAGAGAGAGAGAGAGTGAGAGAGAGAGAGAGAGAAAGGAAGGAAGGAAGGAAGGAAGAGAGGAACAAAGAAAGAAAGAAGTAAAGAAAGAGAAAAGGAAATTATTCCTAGTGATACTCTCCTATACTCATAGATCACTGCCTTGTTCTATCAACATGAGAGAGGCTTCTTCCTGCAGAAGATGGGAGTGGGTACAGAGACCCACAGCCAAATGATAAGTGGAAAATGAGTCTAAATTGTAGGTCTCCATCAGGTCCCTCCCTTGGAGACAGGGTTGCCAGTGGAAGAGGGGAGATAAATACTGTAAGAGCCAGAAGGGATGGAGCACATCAAGAGAATATGGTTCACCAAATCAGCTAAGTAGTGCTCATATGGTGTCACAGAGACTGAAATAGCAAGCAGGAGCTTGCATAGGTCCTCTGAGTATACATTGTAGCTATTAGCTTATTGTTTTTATGGGACATCTCACAGGGCTAGCTGGTGAATCTTTGACTCTTTTTTCTGCTTTTGGGATTCTTTTCCTCCTTTAGGATTGCCTTGCCCAGACTTGATATAAGATCTTTTTGCTTGTCTTATTGTATCGTGTTTTGCCATGTTTGACTGTCATCTTTTAGAGGCCTGCTCATTTCCGAAAAGGGGACAGAAGAGTGGATCTGGAGTTGGTGACAGCGAGGAATAGTAAAGGAAGTAGAAAGTGTATATTGTATGAGAGAAGAATATATTTTCAATAAAATAAAAAAATAGTCTATTTTGGTTTCTTTATTAGGCATGAACTTGACAGAGTAGATTTACTTCCTTTGTAGATATCTAACATATTTATAATAGGCCCCAAGCCTTTTTTATTGAATTTTTGTTACTTTAGCTACTGTTTAGTGTACTATTAGAATCCTATGACGTTCTTTGGATAACTTACACATATGTATTTTTATCTAAATAATTCCTTTTTGGAGGGGACATTGCTCCAGTGCCTTCAAAATGGCCATCTTATACCAGAATCTATGCACTCTTGTGTGTAACTTCTTCAAAAAATCACTGCCCGTGTTTTTCTAATGACTCTTCAGTATCTGTAAATCCCCTTAGTTCACTAAAGTGGTTTGAAAGTGGCCATATATCTTAGAGACCATTTATTCTCACTACATCAATAGCAAATAAAACTAGCTTGTTTACTAGGGTGGAAAACTGATGATCCAAGGCTCTGCTACTAACAGTCCCCATTTGTGTCATGATTTTTTTAACTTTAGAAATGAAAAATTTTTAGTCTTCACTCTACTGTATACATACCTTTTAATAGTCAACTACTAAACATAGGGCTAAATATAACCCTGTAAAGAGAGTTATTCTTTTGATCCCTTTGTCTATGTTCCTCCTTTATCCTTCCCAATCCCTGTGGTCTTGCTTTGAATGGGAGGACATTCCCTCTAGTCAGTGTTCCCTGACTGCAGTTTTTTACTCTCCTGTATCCAGATTTCTGTCAGGATTTGTACCTTTGAAAAAATTTCAGGCCATCTAGAAATCAGCAATAACTGAGTAAAGGTAATTCAAAATAAATTAAAGTACACAGTATCACTCAGAATAATATGTATATGATACATATATATATGAAACCCACATATATTTCATATTTCAGAAGATATTTTATGGTTGTAACAAGTTTAATATTGAAATAGAGGTAATAAAGAGAACAAACCAAAAGAATACTGGAAATGCAAAATCTGGGTAAACGAACGTGAACTACTGATGCAAGCATATCCAACAGAAAGCAAGAGATGGATGAGAGAATCTCTGGCATTGAAGCAATGATATAGAAAATAGATTGATTGTTCAAAGAAAACAATAAGCCAACAAAGTCATAACACAAAATGTCCAAGAAATCTGGTACACCATGAAAAGAATAATAGAAATAGAAGAATACATCACAGAAGGCACAGAAAATATATTCATCAAAATCAAACAGGAAAACTTCCCCAATCTGAAGAAAAAACCTCACAGAACCCAAAATAGACTGGACCAAAAGGAAAAAAAGTCCCCACACCACATTATAATAAAAAACTAAACATACAGAATAAAGAATATTAAGACGTGCAAAGGAAAAAGGCCAAGAAACATACAAAGGCAGACCCATAAGAATAACACCTAACTTCTCAATGGAGATTGAAAACTAGAAGGTCCTAGACAGATGTTATGCAGATAAGAGACCAGAGATGCCAACACAGACTACTATACCCAGCAACACTTTCAATCACTATTGACAGAGAAAACAAGATATTCTGTGACAAAACCAGATTTAAACAATATCTATCTGCAAATCCAGCCATACAGAAAGTACTAGCAGGAAATGCCATCCGAATGAATTTAGCTACACCCACAAAAACACAGGCAATAGATACTTCCACACCAGCAAATCCCAAAGAAACACACACACATACACACACACACACACACACACACACACACACACACACACCAACAATAACAAAATGAAAAAATAACAGGAATTAACAATCACTGCTCACAAGTACCCCTTAATATCAATGAATTCAATTTGTCTATAAAATAACACAGGCTAATAGAACGGATAGGAAAATAGGAGCAGACCTTCTACTACGTACAAGAAACATACCTCAACTTCAAAGACAGATATTACTTCAGAGTAAAGGACTGGGAAGAGAATTTCAATGAAATTGACCTATTCTAATATCTAAGAAAATAAACCAAAATTAATCAAAAGAGGTGGAGAAGGATATTTCATCACAGGGAAATTCCATCAACATTAATTATCAATTCTAAGAATGTCACAAATAAAAGGGCACACACATATATAAAAGAAACATTACTAAAAGCTGAAAATGCACATCAAGCATCATTCACTAATAGTGGGAGACTCCAATACTCCACTCTCACCAATGAACAGTTCTGCCAGAGAGAAAAATCAACCAAGAAAT
Organism: Mesocricetus auratus; assembly: GCF_017639785.1. Lineage (NCBI taxonomy): Eukaryota > Metazoa > Chordata > Mammalia > Rodentia > Cricetidae > Mesocricetus > Mesocricetus auratus. The sequence goes on from NW_024429197.1 coordinate 64,524,843, forward strand.
AACTAACAAATGATATGAGTCAAAGAGGTTTAACAGACATGTATAGAACATTCAACAGGAACACAAAAGAACATACCTTCTTCTCAGCACATAATGAATCTTCTGTAATAACTGATTACAACATCAATCACAAAGCAAATCTCTACAACAACAAAAACAAAACAATTGGAATGAACTATCAGGATAGCTAAAGTAATGCTATACAATAAAGGAATTTCTGGAGGCATCACCACCCCTGACTTCAGTCTCTACTATACAGTTATAGTAGTAAAAATGGCTTGGTATTGATATTAAAACAGACTCATTGACCAATGGAGTTGAATTGAAGGCTCTGGCATTAATCCACACACCTATGAACACTGGATTTTTGACAATGAAGCCAAACTGTACAATGGTAAAAAGAAAGTATCTTCAACTAATGGTGTTGGCAACATGCAGAAGACTACAAATAGATCCGTATCTATTCCCATGCACAAAACTCAAGTCCAAGGGGTTCAAGACCTCAACATAAATCCAGGTATACCAAAATAGATAGAAAAAAGTGGGAAGCAGCCTTGAACACACTGGCAGGGTATATCCCTTCCTAAATTAAAACCAGTAGCTCAGGAACTGAGAGCAACAATGAATAAATGGGTCCTCCTGAAGCTGAAAACTTCTGTAAGTAAAAAGACATGGTAAATAAGACAAACCAACTGATGACAAATTGGAAAAGTTTGCCACCAAGCAAACAACGTGTTGATCTCCAGAATATATAAAGAACTCAAGAAACTAGAAATCAAAATGCCAAATAATCAAAATTTTAAGAATTGGGTAGAGATCTAAACAGAGAAGTCTCAACAGAAGAATCTCAAAGAGCCCAAAGACACTTAAGGAAATGTTCAACATTCTTTGTCATCATGAAAGTGCAAATCAAAATGATTCTGAGACATCCTCTTACAACTGTCAAAACAACTAAGATAAAAAAGAGTGATGACAGATTATGTTGGAGAGTTTGTGGAGTAAGGGAACCACTACTCCACTGCTGGTGGGAGTGCAACCTTTTACAGCCACTTTGAAAATCAGTATGGTAGTTTCTCAGAAAATTGGGAATCAATCTACCTCAAGACACAGAAATACTACTCTTAGGCATACACCCAAAGGATGCTCATCATACTACAAGGACACTTGCTCAATTATGTTCGAAGCAGAATTATTCATAATATCCAAAACATCCTAGATACCCCTAAATGGAGGAATGGATAAAGAAAATGTGACATATTTACACAATAGCGTATTTCTGAGCTAAAAAAACTCAAAACACAATAACATGAAATTTGAAGGCAGATGGATGGAATTATTTAAAAAAATCATCCTGAGTGAGGTAAACCAAACCCAGAAGGAGAAACATGGTATGTACTCACTTATAAGTGCATACTAGATGTAAAGCAAAAGATAACCAGACCAGAATCCACAGTTCCAGAGATGATACATAACAAGGAGGACCCTAAGAGGTATACATGGTTCACCGTGGGAAAAGGAAATAGATGATGAGATTTCCTGGATAACCTGGGGTCAGGGAGTAATAAAGGGGATGTATGGGTGATGAGAACATGAGGCAATGAGATGATCCAGTTGGGTGAGGGATGAAGTGGAGGAGCAGTCAAAGTGATATCTTGATAGAAGGAGCCATTATGAAGATAGGCAGAAATCTGGTGCTAGGGAAATTCCCTAGAATCTGCAAAGATGACCTCAGCTAAGACTCCTAGCGGTAGTGGAGATGGTGTCTGAACTGATGTTCCTCTGTAATCAGATTGTTGACTATCCTAATTGTCATCATGGAACCTTCATCCAGTAACTGATAGAAAGGCGATTCAGAGGTCCACAGCCAAGCACGTTGGTGAGTTCAGGGAGTCCAGTCAAAGAGAGTGAGAAGAGATTATATTAACAAGGGGTGTCAAGAGCATCACAGAGGAGGGAGACCCACAGAGACAGCTTATCTGAACTCTTGGGAGCTCAATGACCCTAGACCTATAACCGGGGAGCTTCCATGGGACCTAGCTAGGCCCTCTGCATGTGGGCTATATCTGTATAGCCTGGTCTGTTTTTGGGACCCCTGGCATTGGGACCAGGATCTTTCCCTTGTTCATGAGCTAGAGCTGGCTTTTTTGAGCCCACTCCATATGGTGGGATGCCTTACTCAGTCTCAATGCAGGGGAGGGGACTTGGTCCTGCCTCAACTGAAACTGGCTAAAATTTTTGACTCTTCATGGGAGTCCTTATCCTTTCTAAAGAGTCAATGGTGGTGGTTTGAGGGGATGCAGTGGGGGGAGAGTGAGGAGGGGAGGGAGGGCTGAATGAGGTTGGTATGTTAAATGAATAAAAAAAAATTTAAAAGGAAACAAGTGCACTATTCAGCAATTATATACATCTATGTTTCAATTTTAATAAATAATACATTTCAAATGACAAACATACTTACTAATATAATCAATATTATAATACATTTTCATCTCAAGAAACATTATACGGTTTTCAAAAAAAGACCATTTTGATAGGACACTTTATTTTTCCTCTAACAGAAACTTCAATAACATTTACTGAATATTTACTATCTAGTAAGTGTTGTTTATATCATTCATGCAAGTGGAGCAAAATCCACATTCCTGAGAAACAGAAAAATATAAGGGATCCAAGTATGAAAACAGTAGCAAAGAAAATGAAAAATAAACTATATATCAATAAGTAAAATGAATTCAATTGATGCAGAGTTAGAATGCTGTGTGCAAAACAAAATCAGACATAAGAAACAGATAAAAATTCACCTCCAAGTTGAAAACAACAGCATCCTCTATGAAAACACAATAGTCCCTGTCAGGGGCTGCTGGGGTGCTTTCAGGACTGAGTTCTAGCAGGACAAAGAGATAAACTTTGCCATGGAAGATGAGTCAAAAACAAGCAAGTGAAATCAATCATATCAAGACACTTGAAGACAGATAAATGGAAAGCTTCTGAAGTTAGGGGGTAAAAGTACTGTGACAGCAATACTCTTATTCCTTTTATGTAACATGTGAGTTCTAAGTCTTTTTTTCCTTTTTTATTTAAATTAGAATCAAGAATGTTTTACATGTCAATCTCAGTTCCCTCTCCCTCCCCTCCTCCACTGCCCCCACCAACTCCCTATCCTATCTCCTTTCTACTCCCCAGGAGAGGGGTTAAGGGCTTCCATTGGGGATCTTCAAAGTCTGTCATATCATTTGGAACAGGGCCTAGACTCTTCCCCATGTGTCCAAAACGATAGAGTATTGCTATAAATGGAATGGGCTCTCAAAGTCCATTCATACACTAGGGATAAACACTGATGCACTACTAGAGGCCCATAGATTGCCCAAGACTCCTAACTGAAACCCACATTCATGGGGGTCTGGGTCAGTCCTATCCTATTTTCCCAGCTCTCAGTCTGGGGCCCCTGAGCTGTTACTTCCTCAGGTCAGCTATTTCTGTTGGATTCTGCAACCTGGTCTTGATCCTTTGCTCATCATTCCTCCCTCTCTGCAACGGGATTTCTGGAATTCAGCTCATTGTTTAGCTTTTAGCGGTTGCTTCTGTTTCCATCAGCCACTGGATAAAGGCTTGAGGATGGCATATAAGGTAGCCATCAATCTCATTATCAGGGAAGGGTATTTAAGGTAGCCTCTCCAGTATTTCATGATTGTTAGTTGGTGTCATCCTATTTTTTCTCAATGTATGTTTTTATTTAAATTAGAAACGTGAATGTTTCACATGCCAGTCCCAGCTCCCTCTCCGACCCCTCCTCCCTTGTCCTTCCACCAGCCCCCCCACAAAATCCCCACATCATTCGCCAGGGAGGGTGAGGCCCTCCTTGGGGGGGGCGATCTCTAAAGTCTGTCATTTCATCCTAGGCAGGACCTAGGCCCTTCTCCATGTGTCCATGCTGAGAGAGCATCTGTCTATATGGAATGGGCACCCAAAGCTCATTCATAAACCATGGTAAACACTGATCCACTACCCAGGCCCCCAGTGATTTCTGTGGCCTCCTCCCTGTCACTATATTCATAGAGTCAGGATCAGTCCCCTGTTGGCCTCTCAGCCATCTGCCTGGGATTCAAGAGCTCCCCCTTATCCGGTCAGCTGTCTTTGTGGGTTTCATCATCATGGTCTTGACCACTTTGCTCATTGCTCCTCCATCTCTGTCACTAGGTTCCAGGAATTCAGTTCAGTGTTTAGCTGTGGGTATCTGTCTCTGCTTCCATCAGTCACTGCATGAAGGTTCTAGGATGGCATATAGGGTAGTCATTAACCCTATCAACAAGGAGGGGCTATTCCACTATTGCTTAGTTTGCCAGTTCGTGTTATCCTTGTAGATCTCTGGAGATCTCACTAGTGTCAGCCCTCTCCTCAAGCCTATAATGACTCAATCTATTATGGTATCTCTCATCCTGCTCTCTTTTATTCTTACCTCGACTCAAAGTCATTATTAAAGGTCTCTGGGCATTTCCCTAGTGCCAGATTTCTCTTTAAACCTATAATGGCTCCCTCTGTTATGGCAACTCTTTTCTTGCTCTCCACTATTATTCCCTTGAGGAGATCTTCCTGCTCTCTCTTGTCCTCCTCTCCCATTCTCTACTCCTTTTCTCTTTTACCTAACTCCCCCTCTCCTCTCACTATGCTCCCAATTTGCTCAAGACATCTTGTCCTTTTCCCTTTCTCTGGGGAACCATGTAGATTACTCTTAGGGTCCTCCTTGTTTCCTAGGTTCTCTGGTGGTGTGGATTGTAGGCTGCTAATCCTTTGATCAACATCTAAAATCCATATATGAGTGAGTATATACTATATTTGTCTTTCTGTGACTGGGTTACTCAGGATGGTTTCTTCAAGTTCCATCCATTTTCCTGAAAATTGCAAAATTCCATTGCTTGTTTTCCACTGAGTAGTAATCATTGTTTAAATGTGCCACATTTTCTTAATCCATTCATCAGTTGAGGGGCCATTACAAATAATGCTGCTATGAACATAGTTGAACATGTCTTAAGTGTCTCTCAGCCATTTTGGATTCCTCAATTGAGAATTCTCTGTTGAGTTCTGTATCCCAATTTTAATTGGAATATCTGGTGTTTTCGTAACTAGCTTCTTGAGTTCTTTGCTTATTTTGGAAACCAGCCCTCTGTCAGATGTGAGGTGTCTGTGCTACTGGTGTTATGTTCAGGAAGCGGTCTCCTGTACCAATTCATTTATGGGTACCTCCCACTTTCTCTTCTAAAAGGTTCAGTGTGGCTGGATTTATGTTGATGTCTTTGGTCTATTTGGACTTACATTTTGTGCATGGCGATAGTCATGGATCTATCTGCATTCTTCTACATGCCAGCATCCAGTTATGCCAGCACCATTTGTTGAAGATGCTATCTTTTTTCCAGTGTATAATTTTAGCTTCTTTGTCAAAATCAGGTGTTCATACATGTGTGGGTTAGTGTCAGGGTTTTCATTTGATTCCATTATTCTACCTGTCTACTTTTGTGCCAATACCAAGCTGTTTTCAGGACTATAGCTCTATAAGACAACTTGAAGTCAGGGATGGTGATGTCTCTAGAATTTCCTTTGGCTATCCTGGGTCTTTTGTTTTTCCATATAAATTTGAGTATTGTTCTTTCAAGGTCTGTGAAGAATTGTGTTGGTATTGTCATGGGGGTTGCATTGAATCTGTAGATTGCTTTTGGCAAGATTTCTGCTTTTACTATGTTGATCCTACCTACCCAAGAACATGGGAGAACTTTCCATTTTCTGGTATCTTCTTTAATTTCTTTATTTAAAGACTCAAAGTTCTTGCTATACACTTCTTCCACGTGGTTGGATAGCATTATCCTAAAATATTTTATGTTGTTTGTTGCTATTGTACAGGGTGCTGTTTCTCTGATTTCTGTCTCACCCCATTTACCCTCTGTATATAGTAGGGTTACTGATTTTCTTGAGTTGATGTTGTATCCTGCCATTTTGCTGAAGGTGTTCCTCAGTTGTAGGAGTTCTCTGATAGAGTTTTTTGGGTCACTTAAGTAAACTATCATATCATCTGCAAATAGTGAAAGTTTGACTTCTTCCTTTCCAATTTGTATCCCGTGGATCTCCTTATGTTGATTTATTGCTCTAGTTACAACTTCAAGTGCAGTATTGAAAACATATGGAGACAGTGGGCAGCCTTGTCTTGTTCCTGATTTTATTGAAAGCATCTCGAGTGTCTCTCTATTTAGTTTGTTTTTGCCTGTGGTTTAATGTATTTATATCTGCAAATGTGGGCGTGTGTGTGTGTGTGTGTGTGTGTGTGTGTGTGTGTGTTCCTGTGATCCCTTATCTCCCTAGGGTCTTTGTCATTAATGGGGGTTATATTTTGTTAAAGGATTTTCAGCATCTACTGAGTTGATCATTGTCTTTTTCTTTTGCATTTTGTTTATATGGAGAATCACACTGATAGGTTTTTGTATTTTGAAACATCCCTGCAACCCTGGGATGAAGCCTACTTGATCATGGTGGATGATTTCTCAGATGTGCTCTTGGATTCCATTTGCCAAAATTTTATTGAGTATTTTTGCACCAATTTTCATGAGGGATATTTGTCTTTAGTTGTATTTCTTAATTGTGTCTTTGTGTGACTTAGGTAACAATTTGATTGTAGCCTTGAAAAAAGAGTTTGGCAATGAATCTTCTGCTACTATTGTGTGGAACAATTTATGGAGTATTGGTAATAGTCCTTCTTTTAATTTTTGGTTAGGGGATGCAATATCCTAATTGGATTGGGGGGGAGAGAAGGGGAGGGGAGAAGGAGATGGGAGAAAGACATAGAGAAAAAGGAGGGGAGAGGAGGACATGGGAGAGCAGGAGGTTGAGCCTGGGTAAGAATAGAGGAGAAAAGGATGGGAGATACCAGAAAAGACGGAGCCAGTATAAGTTAGAGGAGGGATCTGGCACTAGTGAGATCTTCACAGATCTACGAGAATGACACCAACTGGCATTAAGGCTATCTTAAATGCCCTCCCATGATGGTGAGAATGATGACTACCTTATATGCCATCCTAGAACTCCCATCCAATGGCTGATGGAGGCAGAGGCAGACATCCACATTTGTGAAACAAATTTTTGGTAGAATTCTACACTGAAACAATAAGGCTCTGTGAGTTTTTTTTTGGTTGATAGACTTTTGATGACTGCTTCTATTTCATTAGGGGTTATAGGTCTGTTTAAATTGCTTATCTGTTCTTGATTCAATTTTGGTAAATGATAATCTTCCAGAAAATTGTCCATTTGATGGGGAAGTCTCTGTGTATATGTCAACAATGCACTGTTGGCCAACAGGGAAGCAAAATACGTGGGACTAGGATTTGAGGAATATTCTGCAAAGGAGAAACACAGAGAGTCATCATGCAGCTGCCATTGGGGTAAGAAGTCCGGACCCTTTCTCCAGTAAGAGAAATACTTAGATGGGTTAAATACTTAAGTCAGAGCTAGCCAGCAAGAAACAAACAAACGGCCAACAGCTTCATAATTAACGCAGCATCTTGTGTGTTATTTGGGGACTACAACGAGGCAGAGCCCAGGCAACTGGTGGGGAAAAACCAAAGCAGCTGGCAAGGAAAAGCCTTCATTCAACATCCATTTCCTTGAAATTTTCAAACTTTGTGGAGTAAAGGTTTTCAAAGTATGACATATGAATTCTCTGCATTTCCTAGGTGTCCATTGTTACATCCCCCATTTTCATTTTTGATTTTGTTAATTTGTATGTTCTGTCTCTGTCTTTTGGTTCTTTGGATAAAGGTTTGTCTATCTTGTTTATTTTCCCAAAGAACCAACTCTTTGTTACATTAATTCTTTCTATTGTTTTCTTTGTTTTGACTTTAATGATTTAAGCCCTCAATTTGATTGTTCCCTGGTATTTACTGCTCAGGAGTGAGCTTGCTAATTTTTCATTCTAGAGATTTCAGTTATGCTGTAAATTCTCTAGTTTGACTATTGTCTAGTTTTTTCTGGGCACTAAGTGCTATGAAGTTTCCTCTTAGTATTGCTGTCAAAGTATCCTTTAAGTTTGTGTATGTTGTGTATTCATTTTCATTGAATCCAAAGAAGTCTTTACCTTCTTTCTTTATTTTTGAATTGACCCAGTAATGCTGCCATTGTGCATTGTTCAATTTCCATGAGTTTGTAGGGTTTTTGCAATTCATATTGTTGTTGAATTCTAACTTTAAACAATGGTGACCTGATAGGATATAGGAGGTCTTCCAATTTTTTTGTACCTGTTGAGGTTTGCTATGTTGCCAAGTATGTGGTTGATTTTAGAGAAGGTTCTATGTGGCACTGAGAAGAAGGTGTATTCTTTTGTGTTTGGATGGAATGTTCTGTAGATGTCTGTTAAACCCAATTGGCTCATAACTTCTGTTATTTCTTCCGTTTCTTTGTTACATTTCTGTCTGGTAGTCCTGTCTAGTGGTAGGAGTTGGGTGTTGAAGTCTCCCACTTTAAGTTTGTGAGTTTTAATATATGATTTGAGTTTTAGCAATGTTTCTTTTATGAACATGGTTGCCTTTGTTTTGGAGGCATAGATTGTTCAGAGTAGAGATTTCATCCTTCTGCATTTTTCCTATGATGAATATGAAATTACCTTCTTTATCTCTTTTGATTGATTTTAGTTTGAAGTCTAATTTGTTATATTTTAGGATACCTACACCAGCTTGCTTCTTGTATCCATTTGATTGGAAAATCATATCCCAAGCCCTTTACTCTGAAGTAATGTCTGCCTTTGTTTCTTGTATGCAGCAGAAGGATGGATTCTGTCTTGGTATCCATTTCTTTAGCCTGTGTCTTTTTATAGACAAGTTAAGACCATTAATATTGAGGGAAATTAAAGAAATCTTAGTATTAGTTCTTGCTTTTTTTCAATTTGTTGGTAGTGGTTGTATTGTGTGTGGATTTACCAGCTTTTTCTTTTGGCTTTTGGTAAAGTGATATTATTTATTGCCCATGTTTTTATGTGTGTCGTTAACATCCTTGAATCAAAGTTTTCCTTCCAGTACTTTCTGTAAGGCTGGATTTGTTTAAATCTTGTTTTGTCATGAAATACCTTGTTTTCTACATCTATAATGATTGAAATCTTTGCTGGGTATAGTATACTGGCTGGCATCCATAGACTTTTAGTGTTTGTGGAATACCTATCCAGGACCTTCTGGCTTTCTGAGTCTCCATGGAGAAATCAGGTATAATTCTAATAGGTTTGCCTTCACATGTTACTTGGACTTTTTCTTTTTCTGCTCTTAATATTCTTTCTTTATTCTGTACGTTTGGTGTTTTGATCATTATGTGTTGAGGGGATGTTTTTTGTGGTCTACTCGATTGGGTGTTCTTTAAGCTTCTTGTAATTTCATTGTCATGTCTTTATTTGCATTGAGAAAGTGTTCTATGATTTTTTTGAATAATTTGTCTGCCCCTTTGAGTTGGATTTCTTCTATACCTGCTATTCTTATGTTTGGCTTTTTTTTACAGTGTCCCATATTTCCTGGATATTTTGTGTTAGGGATTCATTGGTTGTAACATATTTTTTGGTGGATAAATCTATTTGTACTAGTGTATCTTCAAAACCTGAGATACTCTCTTCAATCTACATGCTTGTATCTGATCATTTACCCAGCTTTTCTATTTCCAGCATTCCCATAGTCTGTGCTGTCTTCATTGTATCTATTTCATTTTCATGTCGTGAACTGTTTGAATTGTTTCCTGCAGATGTTTGATTGTTTTTCATTGGCTTTCGTTGCTTTCTTTAAGAGATTCATTGATTTCTTCCTTCTTTTGGTTTGTTATTTTCTTCCATTTATTTAAGATATTTTCTCATATCCTATTTGAGGGCCTCTCTCATTTCCATGAAGTTGTTTCTAAGATCATACTCTTTTGCTTCATCTGTGTTGTGATCATCAGGTCTTGTTGGTGTAGAGTCCTTAAACTCTGGTGGAGTCATACTGTTTTTTCTGTTGTTGAATGTGTTCTTATACTGTTGTCTTCCCATCCCTTCTTCAAGTGGGTACAGGTGGGGTAACTTCCTCTCCTGGTGGGTATGGGTCCTCTTCTGATGCATGCTAGCAAGTCCAATATGCAAATCATTGTCACAATTGGTGCAGGTGGTTGTGTGACACTCCCCTCATTGTAGTGGGGAGGAAGAAGATGTCAGCAGACTCTGGATTGCTTGGTCCACCAGGGGCAAGTCGATGTGCCCAAACTTCCCAGACCAGGAGATTCCAAAGAGGGCAAGTGGAAGTTGCGTCTGAGACAGTGCCCCATGCTCATCTCTGCCCTGAGTGAGTGATGTCAGAAGACACTGCATTGTTGTACCACTAGGGGTGTGTAGATCTTTCCACAGTTCCCAAGTGAGGAGATCCCAAAGAGGGCAAGCAGAAGTCTGGCAAGTTCTAAATCTTGATGTAGCTTTCCTGGATAATAGAACATGAAAGACACTTTATCTGCTAATGGTTTTATTGGAACCTGAGGTATAATCTAAGCAAAATAAGAGTGGGGGAGGAGAATGATGACATTGCAGATGCTACCTCCTTTATGTGGCCAAGACTTCAAAAGACATTCATGCGCTTACTCACATAAGATACTTGCTAAACAAAGTTGTTATATCCTGAGTCCACCCAGAGGAGAGGGTAAGACTTTATCAAAAAGTTTCTCTCCAGCTTTTGTCTAATTTCTCTTTTCCTAGGTTGCTTAGTTTGTTGAGTCCTATAACAAACACTGGTGAGGAACTCAGAGCTGTGGTAGATGAATTTAGGATGAGCTTGCAAGTTCAACTCACTGTTGCACTGTACATGAAAAATGGCTATCAGTAGCAGACATGGAGGAATTTATGGCATATATTGCCTTTTTTCTGACTGAGAACTAGGGTGATCATTGAGCTCTGCAAGAAAGAAGTGAATTTTAGGAATGGGAAGAATAAGTCTCACTCTGTGCAGTATTGGCATGTATTACCACACAGAAAAGCAATAAATAAGACCTGTTCTCGACATGCCTGTCTTAATAGTTTATGCTCCCCACTAGCCCATATCTTCTATTTTTCCATTCTGTAGTATTTGCCAAATATTGCCTAACTTAGTGCTTAAGATGCTGCCTGGCTGCTTGGGATCTGAAACATGAGGCTCTCATGGTTGCAGTTTGTTAGATCCTTCAAGACTTAATCCCCATGCGAATGAAGGAATGGAATTTGCAACAAAAAAGAGCCCATTATACTTTATTTGACTTGCATACATAAGAATGAAACTACTGTGTTCTAAAATTTCTGATCCAAGAAAGAATTATTTTATTACAAAAATAAATAAATTCTGAAATATTAGAACCTACTTTATGGGCAAATAAAAAACTCAAATGAAAAAATAGCAATTTGATTAAATTATGTGTGCCTTTTCAACTATGCCAGTGGGGCTTAGCTCAGCAAACAGAAGCAGTGAAGTAAATCAATGTTGGTTTATTAAAGATCAGAATTCAATATCTCAGTGGGTGAGGGGCTTATGCACCAGAGTGCTGTTTAGCTTTTCTTAACAAAGAAAGTCAACAGAGCAGTATCAAGGAGAAAATTAAAGAATGACATTGACAAGCAACTTCTCAAGGAGAAGGTTGTTTCTCTCCACAAATTATTTTTTGAACAGAACTTAAATGTTTTCCTATTGCTTCCCATTTTATTTATTTTGACATTGGAAATTATTAACTTAATATCAATATTGTTACCAGTGACATTAGTTTCACGTGCAAATTAATAAATGAAAACTGAATTGTCCTCATATGTTCCCATATAACTCACCAAATATTTAGTGAAGAAACCAGAGATTAATTTCTCATTGGTATCCATCCTATAATGAAGACATAAATAATAGCAAATTTGTAACATCACATTACTCTCCATGGCAACAGACACTGCACAAACAGAGGATTATGACTTCACAGGAGAATCAAACAGAGGGAAAGAGTGGGTTACAAAGAGTAAAGCTCATTTTCAAACTCATGTAATCTACAGTAATTGCACTGGGAATATAAGCAAAGCCTAGTAAAGCAAATTGCTTTTCATAGAAATATTTCTTCAAGTTTATCCCTCAATGAAAATCTTTCTCTAAATTGTGTATAGTGTATGACATACAGCAACTTTAATACATACCCAATGTGAGACATGTATGGGATATAAAGTCATAAGTTGGGAGTAACATTATCATCAGAGAGGACACCCCAAATATCACTATGTAATGTTGAAGAAAACAAAATACAGTTTTGTTACCAATGTGTTCATCTTCTGGGGGTATAATATTTATAAAAGAGCTGTCATATACACCCCTGCTATCCATTTTATGTACTTTCAAATGCAATACATAACAATTACATTTATTTTTCAAGACTTCCTTCCATGTTGGAGAATCAACAATATTCTCATGTCTAAATAACATCTTTGAGACTGTTCTTATGCAAATCATCTTAAAACATCCCTACTGTTTTCTAGAAGAAATATTGTTATTTGAAGTTTACTTTCTTTTCCCAAAACAAGCAAAATAAAACATTATTTAATGAAAGCTCATGGTTTTAAATAATTCAACACACAAGCAATATTGCTAAGAAATTTTTCTAAGATAAATCAATAAACCACAGTTGCAAGAAATTGAACCAATTTGTTACCTATTGGGTTTTGTTGTTACTGTTATTGTGTTGTGCCATTTTGTTGGGCTTGCTTTTCTAGAACAACAATGTATTTTAAGAAACCAAAATTACAATAAACTAAAATCATGGGTCTTTTACTGATACCAGGGTAAAGGAAGGATTAAAATTGTAATTCAAAATGGCAACTGTTAATATTTAGGCATTTGTACTGGCCTGCCTTTGGAGTTCTGACAAGATACACCCTTAGCTGCTGCCACAAGAGCACTACAAGTTCAATTCACTATGTTTCCTTTAAAGAGAGCCTTTTTCACCTCCCATCCCTCACTCTTTCTTTCTCTTCCTCTCTCTCTGTTCATTTCTCTATCTCTGTCTCTGTTTCTTTCTGCTTCTCTTTCCTCTGTCCCACCTATTTCTCTGGAGGCTAGTCTCCCACCTCCCCTTTCCCTTTTTACAATCATTTTTCCCTAATAAAACACCACTCTTCTTGAACTCTGATACATGGTATCTTTCTCTTTCAGCTTTTTTTATTACAGCAATAGCAAAGAACATGACAATAGCCTAAAATGTTGGGGGTCTATAGGGCCTCATCTGGCACCAACATCAAAGTGGCTAGCTCAACTCACTCATGGCACTGGGGTAGTCTTAACCCATCACAAAGATACTCCATTTAAGTTCCTTATACATGTTATTGTTCACATATTAGGAAGTTTCTACTGCAGTCAGTTTATATATGCCATTTTTCTAAATGTTTTATTGTTAGTCATCCCCCTCTTCTCATTGTATCATCTACCATGTCCTCCCATTGCATTATTAGTAATCCATATTACCCTCTAGAAAGGGTAAGACCCTTTTGCTTATGATATCATATACTTGAGTCATAGAATACGGGAAGTCAATACCAGTACTCACCTGGAGTCTTCATCTCCAATTGCTAACGTTCATAGTGACTGAATTTTATCCAAGACTCAATCCTGTAAGCTAGAATATTGACTGCCCTGGCAAAACATGTCCACTAATGCAAAAGTACAAGAATGTTATTGGATAATGAACCAGTTTCTGATTGTATATAATTCCTGGTTTCCAGGTTGAACCCATGCCTATCAGAATTACTGGGTGATTTGGGACATATGTTTTGCTTTTTTTGGTTGATTAATAAAGTTGATGTGACCAATGACCAGGCAGAATAGAGCCAGGTGGGAAATCCAAACAAATGCACAGAGAGAATGTAGGCAGAGTCTGAGAGATTCCATGTAAAAACCAAAGAAGTTAGGTGCCAGCATATTACTTGTTAGCCACAGCCACATGGTGATACACAGATTAGTAAAAATCGGTTAATTTAATTGTGAGGGCTAGTCAGTAACATGTCTGAGCCATTATAGTTAATATTAAGCCATAGAGTGTTATTTTATAAACAGTTGTGAGACTGGGTGAGAAAGAAACCAGTCCAGTGGGACCAGGTAGAACAGAGAATAAACAACTATAACTGAGCCAAGGACCTGTGGTTAGACAGGTCATACACCTTGGGAAGAAACTATTACTATTACTATACTGAATTGATATCATTTTAAACCAATTCTTAATTTATCACGAAATTCAGAGATGAGTGCATCTCTCACAGACCCAAAGGGATTTAGGTGCAGGGATTAAAAGAATTGCTCAGCAGTAAGTGGGATATCTATATGCCATTCCTCTCAAGCCTTAAGAATCATACTGGAAAAGGGAACAGACAGGGTAAGAGCCACTGCTATAAGGTGACTAATGACTATAAGGAAACTCTATTTTCTGAAAACATTAGGAAAGCTCCACATATGACTCCAGAGATGTTTAAATGACATGCACAAAACCTGCACAGTCTCTGGCTCTAAAAATCTCCAGCATATAGAGGGGGGATCTGAACAAAATCCCATCCCTAGATAAAAGGTTATTGGTAGATCTTACAGTATACAAAGTCTCAAAGCAGCAAATAAAATAACAAGGACAAGGAAGTATGGAAGGAGCAACTTAGATAAAATATCTCAGAAATTGTTCTCCCAAGCTCTGCCATTCCCACAAGTTCTGCACTTTCAAGAGCGAAGTCCCACAACAAAAGACTGAGCCCATGTCAGATACTGCCTGCATAACTTGGAACTGGAGGCTGGATAGCCCACAGATTTGGATAGGAAAAAATATTCACTAAAATGATTCCTAGAGGCATGCTTTCATATTTGTAGATAGGTGCTTAGTAATAACCATCAAAGAGGCAACCGCAAAAAGCTGATAGGAGCCGATTCAAGGATCCACCACCAAATATTAGAAAAGAAAGAGCCCAAACTTAAGATATCCATAGGTCTTTCATGTGAAGCTCAAGTAATCTTAAAAAAAGAGAGGGAGAAAAAATAGAGGAGCCAGAGAGGTCAGAGACACTAGGGAGAGCACAGCCCACAGACTTCAACCAAGTAGGGCTAATAGGCTCTCATAGAAACTTAAGAGGAACTCACAAAGGTGCGTGGTCTATGCTAGGTCTTCTGTATATATGCTATGGTTATTACTTTGGTGTGTTCATAGGACTTGTAACAGTAGAACCAGGGTTCTTTCTGACGTTTTTGTCTGCTGTTGGTACTCTTTTTCATCTACTAGTTTGTCTCACCCAGACTTGATATGAGGTCTTCTCCCTAGTCTTATTGTTTCTTGTTATGTCATGTTCAGTAGATAGCTCTGGGAGGGCTGCCTTTTTCTAAAGGGAAATTAAGGAGTAGATCTTGAGGCAAGGTGAGGTGAGGGTGGGAGGAGTGTGGAAAGGGGAATGTGAGGTCCAGATGTAGTTAAGAAAGTCAAAAGAAGAAGGAGAAGGAAGAGGAAGAAGAGGAGGGAGAGAGAAAAAGGAAGAAAGAGGGACAATAATAAGGAGAAAATAGAAGGAGGAGGAGGAGAAGAAGAAGAAGAAGAAGAAGAAGAAGAAGAAGAAGAAGAAGAAGAAGAAGAAGAAGAAGAAGAAGAAGAGGAAGAGGAAGAGGAAGAGGAAGAGGAAGAGGAAGAAGAAGAAGAAGAAGAAGAAGAAGAAGAAGAAGAAGAAGAAGAAGAAGAAGAAGAAGAAGAAGAAGAAGAAGAAGAAGAAGAAGAAGCCTGCAAACGAAGAAAGGGCAATGCTCTTTTTTATTTATTTATTTTTGATGAAAAGTTTCTTTGTATTTCATTGGATCCTCTCCCAGAACTTTCTCTGTAGACCAGGCTGGCCTGCAACTCACAGAGATTTGTCTGTCTCTGCCTCTGAGTGCTGGGATTAAAGGCATGTGTTACCCACATCTGGCTATGCAATCCTCTTTCTATGAGATTAGTTGTTGAAATGATGATAATCAGCATACAATGAAACACCTATATTTTTATGTGAAAAGTCATTCAATTTATAGGATCAGATATTTATGGGACTTTTAAATATAAAAAGATAACAATGTACAGGGTTCCTGTAGGACATTCTGAAATCATTCAGAGTATATTTCAAATATCTGTTTGGCTGTGCATTACAAAGTTTCACAAAAACATCTTCCCCTATTAAACTTTCATTTACTCCAAATTACTTCAAAGACAAAAGTAAGTTTCACAAGCCTTTCAAGTTACTTCCAAAGGCTATGCACTCTCCTTCCCTGTGTTCTTCCCAATTAATCCCTATCAGCTCCTTTGCTCATCCACGTGTACCACTGCCAATACTAGGAGCACATATCCTTAGTAGAGTGGTCGAGAATCAGCTTTTTATTCTCCTCCCCCTCTCCTCTCTCATCAAGATCACATTTAACAGTATTTAATCACTTTATACTTTTTGTGGGCTTTTCATTTTTTTATTATTATTATTCTCTTGTACAAACATCCTGACCACGTCCTCCCTTCCCTCATCTCCTCCCAGTTATTATTTCTTTGAATGGGATAACTTTTGTACCCTTTTAGCCTAAGATGAGGCCTGTTTTCTCTCTTTTTCTGGTGATAAGGTATGTTTATTAGAGGCAGAAGAAACACTAGTCCAACTTTTAATCTAATCACCTAGTCTATATCTTTTTATCTGGAATTGAAACCATTAATTGTTAATATTTCTTATACTTTCCATACAACCTACTTAACTGTGACACTTTTCATTAAGATTTCAATTTTATTATCCAATTTTTATGTCCTGCATCATTTTGGTTTAGTGTTTCCTAAACAATTCAATATTTTTATGGAATGAAGTTTCACATTTTGCATTGACGTTTTTTCCTTCAGTTATTTTGCTATTGTTGATCTCTTGAAGTACATTCATGCTTTCTTTAAATTGGTTAAATGGTACTATTATCTTATATTCCATATCTAGAAGTACTTCCAAATCATTCTTATTGGAAGCCATTAAAGTGAGATTAATAATCTTTGAGAAAGACAGTATTTTGGGTTTGTATATTGTCTTTTTTTCTGTGCTGGGATATGAGAACCTGGAGTTTGTTTGTTCGTTGAGTTTTTCACTATGTATTTCTGTTATTTACAACCAAGCTCTCCATCTTCCTTCAGTAATATCCAGGAAAAGACTAAGAAAGAGCCAGTTTGAACAGTCATTTTCTTCTGTGAGACTGCTATTTAGTGCCTAATACTCTCACTCTGGGTCCACAACTTCTGCTAAAGTTGTTGGAAAATATGAAACTTTCCATGTGTTTGTATGCCTAAACTGAATTGAAATCTAGTCCCTACTCTGAGACTCCAGTTTCTGTTGAAGCAGATGGGAGATGTAGAATTTTCTGCATGCCAAAGTTTCTTTACCTTATTTCAGTTGCTTAGCCTCCTTGGGCTACAATTTTACTGGTGAAATGGTAAGATGTGCCACATCTGTGTGTTTGAGAGCCTAAGGTTTAGTTCAAGAGAAAATAATCTTGATATTTTATAACAAAAGCTCAATATACAAATATAAAATGGAAGAATGAATATGAACAGGAATACTTGTGCTGTGTAAATATATTGGGTAAATATCAGAAGAATCGTCTACAAAAATATAAAGTGGCCAGTTTTAGAAGAAATCAGCTTAAGGTGTATTATGAAGAGGTCAGGTCTGTTACATTTCATTATAAACAGCATCATTAATATTTAAAAACCCACCGTATGTGCATCTTGAGCATCTATCTGAGAAGTAACTAGTGAGAGATGTATTTTGTTCATAATAAACTGTTTTTAATGACACCTTATCATATATTTATTTATCTTGTTTCAACTTGTGTTAAGTATATTCTGGATGAAATATTGAGACTGTCACACATATTGCAATATGATCCATGATCAGCCATGTGTGTGATGTGCATATCCAACCAAATTCCTGAAGTTACTAGGTGACTTCAAAGTTGGTATCCTGATTTACAAAACACTGATTCTAGGAAACATAGAGGTAAAATGTTATGCCTTGCCTACTGAGTGAAATCCATGCTTAGTATTAATGATCTTCTGTCAAACTGTACAATCTAATGAACAAACTACATTACTAATGCCACATAAAACACAATTATAAGCAAGCCGTTTTGGCAAGAAGAAGTCACTGAGAAGCTTAAATTTATTTTAGGTGCTATCTTAAAATCAAGAACAACTACTCTAACACCACCTGCTCTCATGTGGGTAACTGTATATTTAAGTCCCCATTAGCAACTGGACTCAGCCACTGCTGACTCTTTAGTCCAGTTAAAGATAATGGCACCCTGTTGTTAGGTATAAACCTAACATTAAGCATTCAAATACTCCTGCCAACATTTTCCATCCTTTATTTAACTGACACAGTATAAATGATATGGCTAAGAGATCATTTATCACAGTCACAGTTTATTATAGTCACAGTTACCTGCAGATTATCATAGAAGTATGTGATTAGTTTCTCTGTGGGAAAAATTGAATAAAATAATTCAACATTGTAAATCATCTTGCTTTATGTGGCATTGGAAAGGTACCTCATGTTCACATAGGAATTTACATACTATTATTGTATATGAGCACATATTTATTACATTGAAACTCACTTATTTTAGTGCTTAGAATGAATGCTACCTTCATATAAGGCATCTCTAAGCCTCTTTTCTCTCAAACTTTATTTCAGTGCCACAGTTTCAATTATAGAAAGCTTTGTATAACTTGGTTTTCAAAACCACCAAAGCAGACTCTAACCATTTGATAATCATTAGAACAAAATTTAACTCAAAATATGAACTTTTGATATCATGTTTTGTAGTAGAGAGTAATTATTTGGCAAATGCCAAAAATTAAGCTGCCTTGACCCTAATACTCTCTCTCCTGAATTCCTCTCTCCTCTCTCCCATTAATGATTTCTCTGTCTCCATTTTTACTTCTTTCTATCTCTGTTTCTTTGTCTATATCCTTGCCCCCATATTCGTGTTCTGTGTGTGTTTCTCACATGCTTTTATATTTAATGAATGCTTCTCCATTGTGGAAAAAATTTATGTTGTTCTTACTAAGTTTTAAATTACTTGGAATGTACTTATCTTATATTCAGAATTAAATAGCTCAAATCCAATTCTCTTTTGTCAAGAAGACAGTATTTTACACCATTCTTCCCCATCATTGTGGTCTTGCAGTCTTTCTACTCCCTTTCTCTCATAGTTGATACCAATGAACCATTTAAGGATGAGCACTCAGTAATCACTTGTCTTAGCAGTTATACCAGCCCTGAGTCTGCGTTAATTGCTACCTACTGCTGAGAGACACTTTTCTGACCAAGGATGAAAGCAGAATTAATATATGAATAGAAATATAAACACTTAGAAGGTAGTTTGACAACATGAGCAATTGCAAGATAACAGCAGTAGGTTTTTCCAAGACTGCCAAGAGCCTAAAACCTCTTGAGACAAGAGTTTTAAAACAGATTTATAGTACCAGATACAAAGTCTCTTGTGAAACAGACCTCACATCTAATCCAAAAGTCATAAGTTACCCTCATTCCTTTCTTGTCACTATTGCTCTAGTGGTCACATCTTGCTTGGCAGGTCAGTATTGTATTATTCCATGTTCAAAACTGGGTAACAGTACTGATGACTTTTCAATTTTTTGCCCATTCTCTCAGAATATACTACAAAAGGAAGGCAGCAGATAGAAAGTTTTAAGGTCACTTTCACCTTGATTTTTCTATGTCTGAAACCAAAATATCTTCAGTAGTAGGTTCTGACTATCATATCTGATATTTAACCAAGAACAAGGTTCTACTCTATGTTGTTTCTCACTATATTTTCTGATGTGCAATCAAAAACAAGTCTACAACATATGAAGTTTCCTGTTCATCTGAGGTCTCTCAGAAACTCATGGGCAGTTATTTCATAACTGATGCCAAGATGTTCCTTTAAAATTTCATGTATTCTGGAGGAAAGGCATACTCTACTCATGATCTCACTCCATTTTCCACACACACACATGCATGTGTGTATGTGTGTGTGTGTTAAATATATCATGTATTTATACAGATAGTATATATTAAACTACACATTTACAGTTTTAAAAACATCTTACTGCATTCATCAAATACAGTGGATTTCTCTACTTTTCATGCACCCTTATTGTGACTTAATCCTGCCTCCCTGTCTTCCCATCTCCCCATCCACATCACTACTTAAATCTTTAACCCATATCTTACCCACCCACCTCATATATGTGTTCTATGATCTTCTCACCCTCTATCATCATTCCCTCTCTTTTCACTGCCCATTATAGCTTCTTGATTTCTATAAGTACTCCAAGTACACAAATATAAAAAATCAAATACAATATTGAGATCATAATATTATTAAAATTGACTTATTATAAATTGTGAATTTATTCCTGTCATTTTTCAGTATCAAGCATTTATTCCCTTCTGCTACTTAGGATTATTCTATTATGATTTTTTCTTTCATGTGGCCTTATTTAGAAATATCTTCCTTTTCAGTCTGAAGTATTCATTCATTATTTTTATTTATTTATTTATTTTTTTTTTAATTTTAAATAGCTTGTTTTACAAGTCAATCCCAGTCCCTCTCCCTCCCCTCCTCCCACACTCCCCCACCATCCCCCCATCCTCCCATCCTATTGCCAGCTCTAGAGTCCATCATTTCATTCAGGGTAGGGTCCAGGCACTTCCCTAAGAGTCCAGGCAGAGAGAGCCTCTTTGTGTTCTGGACACACAATGTCTGTTAGTATTCGAGGGATAAACACTGATACACTGCTCAGGACCCCATAGTTAGCCTAGGACTCCTCATTGACTCTCACATTCAGGGGATCTGGATCGGACCCATGCTGGCCTCCCAGCTGTCGGTCTGGGGTCCAAGAGCTCTCCCCGGTTCAGATCAGTGCTCTCTGCTGGTTTTGCTAGCCCATTCTTTGCCAATTTGCTCATGGCTCCTCTCTCTCTGTCGCTGGGTTCCTTGGGTTCTGTTCAGTATTTAACTGTGGGTGTTTGCCTCTGCTTCCATCAGTCACTGGATGAAGGCTCCAGGATGGTTATAGACATCAAGTTCACTATCAGGAATGGGCATTCGAGGTGGTCTCTACACTTAGCTTGCCAATTGGTGTCATCCGTTTAGATCACTAGAAGTCACAATGGTGCCTGATCTGTCTTCTAACCTATGATTCCCTCTTCCCCCTATTCTACCCCCCCCAGTCAACCTTCCTGTTCCTCCACGTCCTACTCTCTCATTCATTATTTTATAAAACTGATTTAATTCCTTTATCATGGAGAGGTTTGATTTTGATGTTTTCCTATTATTATAGTAGATAACTTTGATGGGTATTATTTTCTTTGTTGTCCATAGCTTGAAATACATTATTCAAAGCCTTTCTATTATTGTTTCATTTAAATGACCTGGTGTTATTCTGATGGGTCTGCCTTTGTACCTGACTAGTTATTTTGCTCTCACTGCTGTCAACATTCTCCCTTTGTTCAGTTTATTTGTTGTTTTAGTTGTAATGTGATGAGGGAAGTTTCTTTTCTCCTGTTTTATGTTTGATATGCTCAGTAACTCCTGTGTCTGAATTGGCATTTCCTAGTGCTGGGGAAATTATTTTCGGTGGGTTTTTGCCTCTGCTTCCATCAGTCACTGGATGAAGGTTCTAGGATGGCATATAGTGTAGACGTCAAGCCCATTATCAGGAATGGGCATTTAAGGTGGTCTCTCAACTATTGCTTAGCTTGCCAGTTGGTGTCATCCCTTTAGATCGCTAGAGGTCTCACTGGTGCCAGATCTGTTTTCTAACCTATGACTCCCTCTTTTATGGTATTTCTCATCCTGTTCTCTCCCCCTAGTCTACCCCTCACTCAAACTTCCTGTTCCCCCATGACCTAATCTCTCTTCCTCTTCTCCCCCTCTCTTCTTCCCAGATCCCATGCCCCCTCCCCATCCCTCGCCATATTCCCAATCAATTCAGAAGATCTTGCCTCATTCCTCTTCTCTGGGATACCATGCCTATCTCTCTTAGGTTCTTTCTTGTTTCCCAGACTCTCTGTCAGTGGAAGTGCAGACTGGCACTATCCTGATCCATGTCTAAACTCCATATATGAGTGAATACATACCATGTTTGTCTTCTTGTGACTGGGTTACCTCACTCAAGATGGTTTCTTCTAGTGCCATCCATTTACCTGCGAATTTCAACATTCCATTGTTTTTTCTGCTGAGTAGTACTCCATTGTGTAAATGTACCTCATTTTCTCTATCCACTCTTCAGTTGAGGGGCATCTAGGTTGCTTCCAGACCTGGCCACAAAGGAAAGGCATCAGTCCTTCCAGACCCCAACCTCCTGCATCCCCAGCTTCAGGTGAGCTTGGGTCTCCCTGGGACCATCCTCCATCCCCCACCCATCCCCTCAATCTTCCTGGGGCCCTGCTCCTGGCATCCAGAGACCTGCCCACACAGGAAAGGCATCAGTCCTTCAAGACCCCACCTTCCAGCATCCGCAGCTTCAGCTTCAGGAAAGAAGGAGACAGAAAGACCCCACCTGCACTCACTGGAAGAAGAGATGGGAAGAAGACAGAATAAGAGTTCACTCAGCAATACAAAGACCAACATGACTCCACCAGAATCTAGAGTTCCAACGCCAGCAAGACCTGAAAAGCACTACATAGATGAAGGAGAATAAAAGAAATATTGAAAAATAAAATATTGTACAAATATTGGAGTTTAATGCACAAGATGAATATCATATTGAGGTGAGTACAATACAAAGGTAACTTTAATGCAATGAAAGAGAGAAAACTTTATAAACTACCAATGGACATCAAAACTGGTTTGGTTATTATGGAAATTGGTAACAGAAACAATAAAAATCTTATAAACTATGGTATGACCCACCCATAAAACCTTGGGTATATATCCAAAAGCACACTCCCATTCTACCATAGAGATACTTCTACAATGCCTTCATTGTTACATTATTTACATTAGCTATGAAATAGAAACACCCTACATGTTCACCAGGAGATACATGGATAAAGAAAATCTGGTGCATAGTAGACATATTGATATTTTTAAAGCTATGAAGAATGAAGCCATAACATCTACAAGGAAATGGGTAATATATATCATTATGTTAATTAAACCAGATAATTACAGACACCTTCACTCATATGCAGAAATTAGACTGTGTGTGTCTGCAAAAAAAATAGAAATGACACATTTAGATAGAGAGATGAAAAGAATACATTTGGATATGAGGGAAATGGAATACATGTAACATAAAAGTTGAAGTGCTACAGTGGGCTAAGAAGAGTGACAGTCAGAAGGATATAAGGCAAATGAGCGAAGGAAATGAAAATAGAGACTAATAAGGACAGCATATATATGAAAATGCCATAATTAATTTCATGTTTTATTGAAAATAATTAAAAATTAGTAGGTAATAAAACAATAACAAAAAAGACAAAAATCTTAAGCCAGGATTAAACACTAGGAATATATATATATATATATATATACATATATATATATCTTAAATACATTAACATTATTAAATGATTGGTAATATTCTGCTTTTCATTTTCATTGTAGGGATGATTTGTCTGCATTTCTGTAGGTGCACCATATGCCTGACTTGTGTCCACTGAGGTAGGTCAAAGGGGAATTTGTACCTCCTAAAACTAAAGTTACAGAGAGGTGTGAGCAACATGTGGGTCCTGAGTCAGTACCTCTAGAAGACCAACAAGGACTCGTAAAAACTGAGCCATGGCTGCAGTACCTAAGATTCTTTTTAGCATTTAATAAATACATATTTCAAAAAGTGAACCAGAAAATGATACATTTTAATATAATAAAAATATTTATTGGTGTTTATATGCTTTTTAAATATAATTATTTATTCTTTGGGAATTTTACAATATACACCCCAATCCCAGTCAACTCCCAGTCACACCATGTCTTCCCCTTACCCTTCCTCTAAAGGTCCCCTCAAGATGAATTAAAAACAAAATATAAGAAAAATCTACCATATTCCTCCATCTTTCCCACACTTCTTCATGTATCATAGTGGTATTGGAAGCTTCCGTGTGTCATGCACTATGCACTTTTGTCTAATCAGTCCCATCTGTAAAATGTTCGTTACAATGACTCATTGGTTTGGCTCATAGCTTCTAGCACACCAGCATCATTGAACGCTAACCTAAACTCCTCCTGGATATTCTGCAGTTGCCCAGTGTACTGAAGATACTGGCATTCTTTTTCCAAGGGCCAGTCCCTTTATGAACTTCAGCAGGTCACAGATGGGGTAAAGGTTAGAGTGGGCCCATGTAAGGTCCAGGATGTGGATCTGGGTGTTAGCTAAGCTAGTCAACCTGAGCCACTGGCACCAACTGTCTTCCTCAGGCAGGGACAGAGTCAGCTCTCCCAGATTCATGCCATTGGAGACAGCGTTCCCACACTGGTGAGTGGTAGGGCCATCTATCCAAAGTGGCAGTGGCAGCTCTCCTGAGGAGGTCAGGCCAACTCTCCTGCAACAGTATACAGCAAGGAGTAGAACCAGCTATCCCAGAATCATTGCGGTGCAGTGCTCAACATGGCCCTAGGATTTCAACACACATGGTATAAACTTTTTGGATGTCAATTTGACGATCCCAGTATCACTGCAAAATGTCTATATATTTAAAATTACTAACTATATTATTCTATCATTAGAAAATATTCAGAGATGTGTTGACCTTATTATAAAAGTAATCATTTTATCATCAGTCTATTGGTGGATAAATCACATTATATGTATAAGCCAAAATTACTTAAGTATTTAATAAAACATTTTAGAAAAGTATTTTAATTACATGAAAATCTGCTTTATGTTGAGTAAATATTTGAATTAACAAATTCTGAAACAATTTAAAACAGCAGTAGTCCTTAACTGTGGATTTGCAGGTATGGATGTTATTTGGGGTTCTCAATTAATATGTTTATGTTATTTTCAGTTTTGATGATAATCATATATAATTTTGTCATAACATCTATTCTATTGTTATGTCCAGACTTGTCAATCTTGATCAATCAGTTTAAAGCTATTTTACTCTGTTGTCATACTAGGAAATAGTTGACAAATTTACTTATGTTTTATATATAGTAAAGTAATAATAAAAATTGCTGGGTTCTTTTAAATAAATTGTACTTTGACAAATTCATTGGATCTCAGAATGCATACACAGAGAAATATCCTCTGTAAACCAGAGAGGGGCACGCAAAAACTCTACCCTCTCCTTGAGGGCTAGGCTTTCCCGAATTTAGGATGGGTCTCTTTGAAGAAAGACAGGATATTTGATTGGCCCACACCTGCTATGTAAACCATCCCATGATCCTGTCTTTAACTTGTGGAGCCAGATATCCTACAGCAAGTCCTTGGTTTTAAGGTGCCAGGATTTTAATACAGATCAGAAGGACAAGGAAGAAGACAGCAATCTTGGAATTTCACCATCTTTCATACCTGATTATCCCTCTCTCCATCTGCCTATCAGGGGTCTGTCTAACTGCTACTTCCTCATTTTTAATACTTCTCTCTTTATGTTTCCAAGATACTTATTGCTGATCTCTAATAAGTATGGGAATTTGTGTTAATGTAATTTCTGTGAATTATCCTTATTGAAGTTCATTTGAATTACTAATCTTGACATCTTTACATTCGACCTTTTTTAGTTTTGCTACATGATAAAATTTTAGAATTTTAAAATAATTATAATTCTAGTAATTTATGGTTGCTTCTTTTTATTTGTACTGGAAAGATTAAGGTAAGCCTAAACAGTTATACAAATTTGTATCATTATCTGACAATGTTTGTCACAGAAGTAACAACACTTGACCATCCCAGCTCAAGATGCTATGAACCATCCTCAGAAGTCTAGAGTGAATATCATTCTCTTGCTTACTTTCTAGGTGTCCAATGTAATCTTTAGCTTCATGTTGATGGTATTTCATAAAGCATCTTATCCAGAATCCTTAGTCTCAAAAGTAATTCATTTTAAAATATTAAAATGGCACAGTATTATAATGACAGTTAAATAACTAACAAAGGCACCAGCAGCATGCTATTGATTCTCATAATGTCTGGCAAAGAGAGGCTTGTAGCTCAAGCCAAGCCTAGTTTAATGCCATAAGTCAGACAGGCATATTCTTTGTGACATCTGAATGCAGTTCTTGCCTAAGTCTTTGTCTCAGTCTCTCAAGCATTGGTTTATTCAAGGCTATGTGTTCCTTTGGGGCCTTTTCATATTGAGGCATAGGAACATGAACCTACAGAACCAATGGCCTAGGGTCTTTTATTGTGTACTATTTCTTTACACTATGTGAATATATGTCATTGTGATTGGCTTAATAAAGAAGCTGACATTGTCGCACCTGCTGTGCAGCCTGCATCCGAGAATGTAGCAAGGTGGTCGGGATAGATGACACAGAGACCGGTCGGTTGCTTTAAGAAAACTTTATGCTTCCCAAGGCAGCTTAGGAGGAGACCCCCAAGAAAAAACGCTTCCCTTTTTAAGGACTTCTGCCATCCATCTACATACAATTCTCCAACAGAGCTCTCCCAGCTCTCCAAGACTTCTCACCCTCCTGGCTGGTGACACAGCAGGGAGCAGGAAGAGGCATCTAGCCGTAGGGGGGATCAAAGTCATGGTGTTTCAGTGAGCAAGCCCTTAATGGAGCCCTATCAAGAGCTCTATAGCACTGAATTGTTTTCAGTAAACATTATCTCACAGCTGCCTGCTCCCAGGCCTAAGGGGAAGTGGGTTTCTGCTCAAGGTCTGGTGTCCCCACAATTAGCTAGACAGGACAATGTTAGGAGGAGAACCAAACAGAGAACGCTGGGAAGAAAGACAGCATCAGAGGTGTCATGAGATGTCACAGAGAGAAGCAAGATGGGCATGCTGTACTGAGAAAGAGTACCAAGCTGAGTATGTGGCAGAGAGTAGATAAGAAATATGCGTTAATTTAAAATGTAAGAGTTAGCTAGTAACAAGCCTGAGCTACTGGCTGAGCATTACTTATTAAGATAAAGGCTCTATGTGGCCACTTGGGAGGAGTTTGTGGGACAGAAACTTCCAGTACACTTTATAGCTCCATTTTTTGTGGACTTTTAATTAAAAATTGAGGAACACTTTTATTCCTTTCCATCTTTTGTCAGCAATTCCCATTCTTTGCTTTAAGTGATTCTCTCTCTCTCTCTCTCTCTCTCTATATATATATATATATGTATGTATGTATGTATATGTAGTAATCATTAAAAATATCCTTAATTTTTAACAATGAAATGGAAAAATATATGTGTACACATACATTTAACATGTACATATGTATATGCATATAACAACAATTAATAAAAGGAGGCATCAATTAGAAAGAGAGCAAAGAGGGGGTTGTAAGATGGTTCAGAGGGAGCAAGAGGAAGGAAAAATGATGTAATTATAATCTCAAAATGAAATTAATAAAAAATATATGATACAATCTCTAAAACTCTGTAAAGGAAATTTCACTATCTCTATTCTATTGGTGAGGAATTTAGTTTTAAAGCGATAAAATATTATTATTTCCTTTAGATTTCCAAAGTTCTGTCAAATGGCTCCTTAGAATATAGGACGTTTTCTTTCATGGTAAATATATCCTACTATGCCAACATAACAAGACGTTTTTACATAATTTGTACTAAATTTTCAAACACTGTTTTGGTACCAGTTGATGTGACCACACAATTTTGATCCTTTGTTTTCTTTTTGATTTCTTAATATGATGAATCATTTCAATACATTTTCTACTTTAAAACTCCTTTATTTGTTTTGATAAATATTTTCATCATATATTATCATGTTAGAATGATATATTTCTGCTGATACTGTTTTGCGTTTCTGAATCTTGATTCTTGTCGTAGTTAAGGTTACTATAGTTATGATGAAGCACCATGACCAAATCAACTTGGAGAGGAAAAGGTTTGTTCTGCTTATGCTTCCACATCACTGTTCATCAACGAAGGAAGTCAGGACAGGCCTGGAACCTGGAGGCAGGAATTGACAAAGATGCCATGGAAGGGTGTTACTTACTCGAGTGCCTTACATGGCTTGCTCAGACTGCTGTCTTATAGACTTTAGAAACACCATACAAGGAATGGTACCTCCCACAATAGACTGGGACCTTCCCCAATAATCCCCCATTTAGAAAATGTCCTACAGGCTTGCTCCCAGACACACTTGGAGGCATTTTGTCAACTGGGGTTCCATCATCTCAAATGACTTCAGTTAGTGTCAAGTTGACATAAAATTAGCAGGTGTAATTCTGATAGGTCTGCCTTTATATGTTACTTGACCTTTTTCCTTAGCTGCTCTTAATATTCTTCTTTATCCTGTATATTTGGGGTCTTGATTATTAGGTGGCAAGGGGACTTTTTTGGGTTCCACTCTATTTGGCGTTATGTAAGCTTCTTGTACCTTCATTGGCATGTCTTTCTTAAGGTTGCAAAAGTTTCCTTCTATAATTTTGTTGAATATGTTTTCTGCCCCTTTGAGGTGGTTTTATTCTCCTTCTTCTATACCTATTATTCTTAGGTTTGGTCTTTTCATGGTGTCCCATATTTCCTGGATATTTTGTGTTAAGGATTTGTTGGACTTAAGATTTTCTTTGCTTGATGAATCCATTTCTCCTAGTGTATCTTCAACACCTGAGATTCTCTCTTCCATCTCTTGTATTCTGTTGGTAATTCTTGTATCGGTAGTACCTGACCATTTGCCCAGCTTTTCTATCTCCAGCCTTTCTTCAGATTGTGTTTTTTTATTTTCTTTATTTCAGTTTTCAACCTTTGCACTGTTTGCATTGTTTCTTGCATTTTCGGTTTATCTTTTTGTTCATTTGTTGCCTTTTATGAATTTTGTGGTTTGTTCTTTCTTCCATTTCTTGCATTTTTTTGGTTTGCTTTTTCTTGCATTTTTTGGTTTGCTTTTTATTCCATTTCTTGCATTTTTTGGTTTGCTTTTTGTTCCATTTCTTGCATTTTTTGCTTTGTTTCTTCTTCCATTTTCTGCCTTTTTTGGTTTGTTCTTCTTCCATTTCTTGCCTTTTTTCTTTGTTTTTTCTTCCATTTCTTTGAAGGATTTTCCTATATCCTCTTTTAGGGCCTCTATCATTTTCATGAAAATGGTTTTAAGGTCATTCTCTTCTTCTCTATTTGCATTGGAATGTTAGAGTCTTGCTGGTGTGGAGTCTCTAGCATCTGGTGGTGTCATATTTGTTTTTCTGTTGCTGAGTGTGTTTTTGTATTGTCTCTTTCCCATCTCTTCTAGTGGGTGCAGAAGAGCCCCTTACTGGTCTGGTGGTTAGGAGACCAGAGATCCCGTTTGGTGGGTGCTAGCAATTCCACTAATCTGGTAGTTCTTCTATTCCTTGTCCTCATTCTGGTCCCATGGGTGAAGAAGAAGACCAGGAATCTGGGGTACTTAGCCTCCCACCTAGGCCCCTTTTGCTGGATCCACTGGTTTCCTGGTCTCATTGATGGGAGAGAAGTTCTGGAGTCTGGGGTGCTTGGCTCCCACAGAGATTGATCGCTCTGTGCAGTTCCCAGGTGATCCCCAGGCACTGGAACAGAGGCCCAGATTCTGGGTCTGTTGTACCTGGTCCAGCTGCCAGAACAGCTGGTCCCCTGGTCTCCCTGGCTCCTCTGGTTTCCTGGTCTCATTGGTAGGAGAGAAGTCCTGGAGTCTGGGATGTTTGGCTCCTTCCGTGATTGGAAGCTCTGTGCAGTTCCCAGGCGATCCCCAGGCACTCGGCCTCACTATTTCTACAGCTCAACTTTTTCCTACCTGAATAGACCAGTCAGTGAATGTTTTTAACTGTGATATATGCTTCAGTGGCTGTATGTATTTTGTACTTCTTAATCTCTATTTTTTCATGAAATAGATACATTTTCAAAGCATGAATCCAAATATGAGATAAAGCTGTATTTTTAAAGCTCAATATAATATAATAATATGATAAGGGTTTTTTTCATTCTTAATAAATGGAGAAACATTGCTTACAATATTCTTAACTTGGTATTTCCTTCAGAGATAATTTTTAAAATTAATTTCATCAGTATTCAGATTTTCTATTCCTTTGAGTTACAATATTAAATTCACATAATTGTAGGATGTTGTCCATTTTATTAAATATATCAAAATTATTTACATAAGAAATTGCTCATGTAGTTCAGTTTTAGAATTTAATCATTACATCTGGATTCAAATCATTTTTAACAACAGTTGCTCCATGGTCATTATTTACACTGAGCTTGTACCTAATCAGGATGGTGGGCAATTACTTGTGGATAAGGTTCATATGGCTTCAGATGCTTTCTAGTGCAGTAACATAATGGTCAATGTGTAAGCAAAGCAGTAGCTAGTTTCAAAGTAGGATAGTCACTATGAAGAAGAGGAAATATGGAGGTAGAAGATAATGAGGTGAGATGTAGTAGTAGGGTAGTCCAAAGGACCAGGTCTTTTATGAAAATGAAGAAAAGGTATCCTAAAATAATCTCACAAAACAACAAAATAAAACAAAGAAAAGTACATGAAAAAAATCTGTGTGTTTGAGATAATGAAAGATGTTTGCATTGGCTACAACACAGGGACAGATTTACAGAACTTTGAGATTTTTGGGAAATCAGTGTATAAGTGAAATATACAAGAAACTTAATAATTGCCTCACAATTTCTTTAAAGGAAATTCTGAAACTGTTCTTGCAAAGATTTTCATGTAACATGAAAAAGTAGTTCAATTATTCATGTTCTTCAGAGGGCTAACTATAAGAAGACTTTGTAGATCCTGGAAAACTTTTCATGTTCTCAAATCAATGTCACTTTTTATTAGTTTCAAAATATAGGAAAACAGAGCACAAAGTTTCCATACAAAATATTCTCCTCAGAACCCTCAATTTCATTGTCCCCCAGGCTTTGAACCAGTAGCATTATTTCTACAAACAGTGCTTAGCACTTCCTGTGTTATGGTTTCTCTGTATCACAATGTGGCCTGATAATCTTTTTTTCAGATTTTTTTATTTTAATTAGAAACAAGGTTGTTTCACAAGTCAATCCCAGCTCCCTCTCCCTCCCCTCCTCCCACGCTCCCCCACTAACCCCCCCAGTCCCCTACCCAATCCCCATTCCAATGCATTGTACACAGTTTTTATGTTTATATACTGAATGCTTGCTGCTTCCATCTTTGGGCAATTATTTTAAAAATCTACTTTATTTGTTGTATGGATTTCCTACAAGTTAGAAACTGAGTTTATAATGAAACCCTGTAAGAGTGTTGAATATGTTTTTAAAAAAGGACCACCATTACTGTTTTACTGAGAAAAAAAAACTGAGAGAGTACATTTATGGAAATGATAAGTGAAGTAGGAGGCTGGGCAGTAATCCAGCCGTGGAAAAGTGTGAGAAATTGAGGCAATAAGTTATCACTTATAAAAGGGGAATACACAGGACTTAAAACTTGAACAAAAGAAGAAAGAGAGAAATCAGAGAAGGAAAGATAAAAAGCTACCAATTTCTGATAGATGAAACAAAGATATAGACACTGTCATTTGCTGACTTACCAGTAAGAGTTAAGGAACGTGTCTGAAGGAAAAAAAATCTAGGGGTTCTAATGAATGACTGATAGAAGGGAAAGATACATTACCTTTCTGATATGTAACTCTAGAGGTAAGGATCAAAATACAATAGATAGATATGGTGTAAAAGTTTGAAGTAGAGTACTATGGATGCTTGGTAACTTCAGAGCCATGCAGAAAGAGAGCTGACAATAAGTCATGGAAAGTGCACAGATGCAGAAGTCTCACACAGGAAGTACATATTCAGAAAAAAAGAGGAATGTGGGGAGGAAGAGGAAGGAGAGTAGATGGATCATAAAAGCCACAGGAAAGATGTTTGAGGAAGGAACATTATGTCCATGCCATTCAGATTCATGGTTTTTGAGTCTGTGCCCACTTCTCTGAAATTATTGTGTTAGAAACCAATATTTCTCTCAAAACAATAAGAGCTAATAACAGTTTCTCTTCAAATAAATGTGGTCTTAAGTAAGACATTTTCATAACTCCTAAATCTATGTCTAAAAATGTTTTATTACATTTATTTATTTATCTGTGAGGGTGAAGGAAGTTCACAGGACTTTTAGAGACATAGAGTTAGTAAAAGGTAGCTTAGTGGCTATAGCAGTGGCTTAGTGGTTAAGAGTACTTACTGATCATGTCGAGGACCTGGGTTTACAATCATTCAGAACTACAATTCTAGAGATCTCATGCCCTTTGTATCTCCAAAGGAACCAGAAACAGATGTGGTACGCATATATACATGCAAGTAATATGTTTACACACACAAAATAAAATAACAAATGTTTAAAAGAAGAAAAAGAAAAAATATAGGGGATGTGAACAATAAAACAAAATTATAATTTCTACTAATTAGAGAATAAATGGAAACAAATAAAATATTGCTATCAGAAAGTAACCAGGATAATGTAAACCCAGCATTAGTACTACATAAAAGAGTACTAATCAGAAAGTACAAGAGTATTTGCTGTACAAAGCTAGTGGGTAAAATGGCAAATGACAGTAAATTTGAGATATTATGCATCTCTACGTGGTATCTGTTTAAATAAGTATAAGAGCAAGGACATCACCCTTTAAACTATCATTTCATATTGTAAAAAGCAATGAATTTGAGTTGAGTATGTACATGAACTGCATTTAATGAAGGACATATAGAGTAAGAGATCAATTTGTTCATATTAAAAACAAAGATTAACAGATTGGTAACTACCCTAATAGCCATCATAGAACCTTCATCTAGTAACTATTGGAAGCAGATGTAGAGATCTACATCCCAGCACTGGGTCAAGCTCCTGGAGCCCAGTTGAAGAGAGGGAGGAGGAATTATATGAGTCAGGGTGGCAGGTCAAGATCTTGATGGAGTAACCCACCAAGACAGATGATCAGAGATAGTGGGACTTCATAGACTATGGACTGAAACCTGGAGAGCCTGCATGGGACCAAACTTCTAAATATGGATGAGAGTCTGTAGCTTAGTATGTTTGTGGGACCCCTGGCACTGGTACCAAACGCATCCCTGGTATATAAAATGGCTTCTTGGAGCCCATTCCATATGGTATGATACTTTGCTCAGCCTTGATGCAGCAGGGAGTGACTTGGCCCATTCTCAGCTTGATATGACAGGCTTAGTTGATACTCCATGAGAGGCCTCATCCTCTCTGAGGAGTGGATCGAAGGGTGGGGGAGAGGTGGGGTTCTCAGAGGAGGGGCTAGAGAGGAAACTGTGGTTGGTATGCAAAGTTAATAAAATAGTTCAGTCCTTCAATGGATATTAATAT
Organism: Mesocricetus auratus; assembly: GCF_017639785.1. Taxonomy (NCBI): domain Eukaryota; kingdom Metazoa; phylum Chordata; class Mammalia; order Rodentia; family Cricetidae; genus Mesocricetus; species Mesocricetus auratus. The sequence continues at coordinate 64,558,312 of NW_024429197.1, forward strand.
TTCTTTCTTCTTTAGATTGTATAATAAATAGAATGTATACATTAAAATGTTTCACCCCAGTATATAAGATAAATAAATAATCATGTCTGACAATAAAATGCCTTAATTCATTACATAATAAATTAACTAATCATTCAAATTTATACATTTTATAATATGCTACCTGAACAAAATATAACATGGGTATTAATATCACCTACGCATATTTGCACACAAATAAATCTGTTTCCTTGACTGAACTCAGTAATTTCAGCCATAATGATGCTCTTTAATGATGCTCAGGAACACGTTGGCATCATACACATAATGCTGATTTCATAGAGATACGGAATACAAAAATACAGAATTATGGAATTATCTGGGAATACAAATAATACAGTGTATAATAGTTATTTTTTCTTTTTTCTGTGATAAACACAATGACTAAATACAACTTAAGGAAAAAAAGGTTTTATTTATTCTACATATCCAGTGGAGTAAAGTCCATCGTGGAAACATAGCCATGGCATGGCAGCAGAAATGACAAGTTAGAGTTTGCCTTTTGTCATACATGGGAAAGAGGGAGAGAGGGGGGATCATGACTTTGATTAATGTAGTAAGACCCTAAAGTCATCATGAATGACATACTTACTCCATCAAGCCTCCATCTCCTCACATTCCCATAACATTCACAAATAATACCACTAACTTGGAAACAAGTGCTCAAACATATAAGCTTATGGGTGACATTTTTTATTAAAACCAGTACATGTGATTCCTGGCCTCCATAGGTTAATGGCCACATCATAACTTAAATTTGTGTGTACAGCTATTCTTGGTAGTTATCTCACATTTCCTAGATTCAACATCTCTCTGAAACCATGGAGGAAGAAATCTAGAAATTCTTCAATCTTGAATCTTTATTGTCTCTAAAACCCACACCAAGTGGAAAATATTGTGAAGTTTAGGCATGAATCTTCTTTGCATTTGACCAATTTTGTATGTTGAAGCAATTGTATATTGGGCGAGAAAACCCCTTAGAATCCCTTGCACAGTGTGGAGACCTAGTTTGGTGTAATCTTGCCCTAAAAGCATCTTCACTGTGTTTTCAGTGCAAACTCATTAGATTCCCTTTAATGGTGCACAGCATTTTAACAATTACAGCGTGTTATTTACACATGATTTGACTGTAGCCTTAAGTTTCCTAATATTTGGTTCCCTCTCTAACTTTCACATTTAAAATGTTTTTGTCTTGCTTTTTTTCATTATAAGTTTACATAAGAATAATCAGTAATAACCACGTTACAAACTTGATGTTACATTGTTTTAAAATTTCCTCTGAAAACTAATTATTCTGTTAATCTCTAATTTAGCTAACACAGTTTCTCTGGATATGGACAGAGTGTGGCTAGATTTTTTGCCAAAATATCAAACAAATGACTTTAAACCCATTGCTAATAGTTCTCATCTGAAACCATATAAATGAAGTTTCCACTGTCTGTTACTCTCATAACTGCTTTGTTTCAGGCACTAATTAGAATAGTCTAAATCTTGCTTACAGCATTCAATCAGTTTTCTAACCCAAAACCCCTAATTCTTCCACATTCCTCCAATAGGCAACACAATCAGATTCCTCCCAGTACTTCTCCTTGTATCATTTCCTTGTGAATTACTTTTCTTTTGTTTTGATAAAATATCATGACTGAAATCAATGTAAAGAAGAAAGAATATATTTTAGGTTACATTTCAAGAAAAATAGGGAGTCCTGAATGGTGGAGAAGCAATGTCAGCAGAATCAGACAACAGAGATATCACATTCCATCCATATAAAGAAAGAAAGACTGAAAGACATACAGACAGAGAGAGACAGAGAGAGACAGAGAGAAAGAGAGAGAGAGAGAGGAAGAGAGAGAGAGGGAGAGAGAGAGAGACAGAGAGACAGAGAGAGAGAGAGAGAGAGAGAGAGAGAGAGAGAGAGAGAGAGAGAGAGAGAGAGAGAGAGAGAAATTAGGAAAGGTTATAAACCTTCAAAACTTACTCCAAAGACACGCTTTTTCCAACAAGGCTGCACCTCTTAAAGTTTCTCCCCAAACAGCACCACCAACTAGTCACAGTTTCAAATATATGAGACTTCATCATTCACACCACCATACATGGTAATATCAGGATTGTTGAAGGTAGTTTCTGAGAAGGAATTGAGTATATCTGTAAGGGTGTGGCTGAAAAACATGATGAAGAAATGAAGAAACAAGTAGGATTTCAGCAATTTCAAACTCTTAGAACTCTTAGAGAGGCATCCAAGTGAGATGCAATGATGGAACTGAAATGAGAGGTGACTGTATCCTTGAAGAGTACATCCTATGGCCCTATGGCTTGCATAGATAAAAAACTACAGGATTGAGGTATTGAAATAATTGTATGTGTGCAAACATAACACTGATATGCTAACAGTATTTTGATCTTTTTGGGGGTTTTCAATGACTGGAGAGGTAGAGAACTGCTTTTCTGTTAAAAAGGTATATCAAATAAAACTACAAAAATTTTTTCAATTTATTTATATTTCCTTCCCATTGTTGGTATATTACATATAAATTTTTTGATTCATATTACTATGAAAATATTGATATATAATTATATGGAAAGCATTTTACAGATGAATGAAGTAAGTCTCCAATGATCAGCTACTTAGCATCTGCCAATAATAGGGAAAGCAGATTTAGAACCACAGCACCTACCACAACAAGCATTAATCAATTTAGTGCTGTGAAAATTAAAATACTGTGAACTATCTCTAGAATTTTAAAGAAAAATATTGATTCATTACTATTCTTCTTTATGCTACTAGCAAATTAGATTGCTTTTACCTAGCAAAAACATGATCCATGGAAAATATTCTACTATACTAGTTAAGAGGAGATAATTGAAAGCACATAGCAATTATGAATTATTGTTTCAAAGTGATAGTGCCTTTCAGCAACACATACCAGTGTGTCTCTACTAAGTTGATTTTAATGTCACCTTTCCACAAATTAGAAATACCTAAATACAGAAACTCACCTGAAAAGTTGTCCTGGTTGCTTTGATTAATGTAATATGACCCAACCCAACTGTGGTCATCACATTTGTGGAGCAACTGAAATTAAAACCAGGAGGAAGTTCATTCTTGCTTTTGATTTGCTTGGTTTTTGTTCTTGCAACCTGAATCATTTTACCCTGTTGTTGTGATTAATTCACGATACTAGGCCTGTACATCTTTCATCATGAACTGTGGAGGAGCAATTCTCCAGAAACTTTCTGAGGTTACAGCATCAGATTGGGAATAGTGAGGTATCTTCCAATGTGTATTGAGAAACAGATATTCTAGTACTGCTCTGACGGATCTTATGATCTCAGGTGTCATTTGGGTATTATTATTTTAAAGTTCACTTAATAATTGTCACACACACACACACACACTCACACACGCCCCCCACACACCACCTGATTGTCTTTATCTAGAGAAATTGATTAGAACAAATTGTGGTATTATGATTGGTGATAACGACAATTATAGGGATCAATGTTGAAGAGTTTTCCTAGTAGGTTTAATGTGAGATAGAATTTGATCTTCAGCTGGATGAACTTGCAATCACTAAAATATTTCAGATAGTGTAGAGAGCACTGGATCTGTGATGTGCACTATTTAAAGAACTTACTGAGAAGAATAAATGTGATCAGCATGATTCACTTCCTTTTTCTTTTCTTCCATTTTTAATATAATTTTACATGACAATCACAGTTCTCCTTCCCACCCCTCCTCCTACCACCCCTTGCCTCCTCCCACCCTCCCTCACCTCCATCCTAGCCCATCCCCAGTCCACTCTTCCTCATAGGTCAGGGCTTTCATGAGGAGTCAACATAGTCTCATAGTACAATAGATTGTGGCAGGGCCTGGCCCCTTTCCCAGTCATTAAGACTGAGCATGGCATCCCACCACAGGGAATGGGCTCCAGCAAGCTAGTTCTTGTACATGGATTACATCATGACCCTACTGCCTATGAGCATGGCATCTCAATTACAAGCTTGGTACATGAGCTAGTTTGGTGAAATCCATTCCTTAGGATGAGATGGCATGATTCACTTCTTTTAAGACATAAGGAATTTCATGAATCTGTATATGAAACATCTGTATGTTTGTGGAAAAATAAAGAAAATTACAATGTTGGTTGGTTCTCTTTACCATCTTCAAACAAAATTATAGAAGAAAAAATGAGCTCAGTAATATAATTGACTACCTCCACATAAAGAACTAAAGGCTTATAAATGTGTGATGGAAGAGATAATTCTTTCCTTTATTAGTAGTACTCAAGATGCAGAAAACTAAACTCAAGCCGAAATCAAGCTCATACATTTAGGTGAGTCACACTGAAACTATTCCCTCTTTTTCTTTTATTGAAAATAGTTTTTTTTTAATTTTTTTTATTTTATTTTTTTTAAATTTTATTTTCCAGTTTAAATTTAGATAAGAAACAAGGTTGCTTCACAAGTCAGTTCCAGGTCCCTCTCCCATTCCCTCCCTTCCTCCCGTGCCCTCCCCCCCCCCCCCCGTTATCCCCTCATTTCTCCAGGGAGGGTGAGCTGACCAGACAAAGGTTAACTCTTGAATCCCAGGCATTAGCCTGGGAAGCCAGCATGGGACTGATCAAGACCCCCTGAATCTGGGTGTCAGTGAAGAGGCCTAGGGAATCTACTGAGCCTTGGGCAGCAGATCAGTACCCATCCCAAGTGTACACACGGACTTTGGACTCCCATAGAACAATGTGAGGTGCACTCTCACCCTGAACTCTTGGGGAAGGGTCTAGGCCCTGCCCTATATGAAATGACAGACTATGCACACCCCCATGGAGGGCCTCACCCTCCCTGGAGAAAATAGTTTTTTATCAAACAATATTCTGATTATGGTTTTCCTTCCATCAACTCCACCCAGACCCCTCCCCACATCCCTACTCATCCTAATCCACACAGTTTCTATCTCTCTTTAGAAAACAAACAAAACAATAAAATAAGATAAAGTACAACAACACCAAAAACAGATTTTGATAAAATAGAACCAAAGAAATTGCACAAGAAACGCATGTAGACACAAAATACACACATTTATATACATAGGAATCCCATAAAAATAAAAACAAGCCACAAAATATACTCAAAAGAACTGAAACAAAAGGAAAAACTCTCGCAATACATAGTGAGATAAAGAACTCCCAATGATGCTATTAAGTTTGCTTTGTGTTCTCAATCTTCAGCTGGGCATGGGGCCTCACCTTAAAAGTGGTTTGTTTACCTAGAGAGACTCAATTGGAAACATTTGTTAAGTTTTCATTTGGAAGCAATTATAAGCTGTGGATAGCTTCTGGGTTAATTAAGTACAGAGTCTTATGCCTACTTCTTTCATTGCAAGCACCCAACTTGGTGCAGACTCATACAGGATCTTTGGATAGTGATAGTGTCTGTGAGTTCATGTGTGCATCAGTCCTTCTATGTTTAGAAGATCTTCTTTCTGTGACATCTTCCAACTCCTCTGGCTCTTATAATTTTTCACAAGGATCTTTGAACCCTTACGTGGGGAATTTTTTGGAGACATCCCATTTAGCAATGAGTATTCCAAGGTCACTCACTCTGTGTACATTTTCTGGATGTGGGTCTCTGTATTATTCCTATCTACTGCAAGAGGAAGCTTCTCTGATGATGACTGAGCAAGACGGTTACATATGACTATAGCAGAATGTCTTTGGGAGTCATTTTATTGCTACATTCCTTTAAAAGAACCCTAGTATTTGGATTTTTCCCTGGTCCATGACTACCTGGTCTCAGGTTCTTGGCTACCCAAGCAGTGTGCAAGATGGGTTCCATCTCACAGGGAAAACCTTAAATCCAACAAGTTATTGGTTAGAGTCTCCCACAAGCTTTGTGTTACTATGGCATTAGCACATCTTGCAGGCAGGTCATAATGTAGATTGAACAGTTTATAGTTGTGTTGGTGTATATCTTTCCCCTTTGGTAGTATGTAAAGTACTTTTCAGTACCAGGAGCTCTAGTCTGTGGAACTTGATCTCATCATGTTCAATGAGTTGTCAGCCTTGTAGAGTGTTGTTAGTTAAAGGGTACAGATTACAAGGCTGGGATCCTGTGACTTGGAATGGTGACATACAGGAAGACTCCCATGAAGTTGAAGTCACTGGATCCTCTAATTCTAATGGTCCTAAGAAATGGTATCTCCTATTATCAGATGATACATCTGTCTCTCCATCTCCACAGGCTACAATGTTGCCCTCTTTCTTTGCCTAGGAGAATTGATCCTACATTTTCTATAGAGTAAACAATGACTTTCTCTAAAGGAGATGTCAATCACAAAAATGCTGATGCCCTTCAGGAACCACCTATTATTGCCTCTAGAGCTATAACTGAACTCAAAACTAAGCCAGTAGTAAGCAGCATTTCTCTCTGGTCTCTGTTTTAGCTTCTGCTTCCAAATTTCTGCCTTGAGATCCTTCCCTGAATTTCTGAATGATGCATGATGAAATAAACCCTTTCATCCTGACATTCATTTTAAACATAGTGTTTTAACACAGCAATAGGAACACTAATGAATATAGTCTTCAAAGTGTGAAATGTGCAAAGAAATTCCTTTAGAATTCACCAATGAGCAAAGCCTATGTAACAACTTTAAACTATCAATAAATAGAATACTAAAACATGGTTGAAGAGTAATACATAGTTAAAGCAATCACATACAAAAATGGGTACATAAAAGAAGAGAGGACTTTTTATTTAAAGAAAATAAAATAATAGCTGGATAATTGGCTTTACAGTTGACTAGCCTCAAAGAGATGAAGAAAAGAAGGAATAGCTCAAACAGGAACATATGGAGTGTAAAAGGATGAAGTTTGCTCTGACAAAGATTTGTCTCATTAGGACGGTTACTGAATTAGAATGTGATGTCAGGAATACTAACTGGAAACTAAATTTCATGAGGGTATATTTACAAATGTCCTTAACTTAAGGCTGTTTCTCAAAAGGTAGAAGTCTTTTGACAGACAGTATTCCTTTCAAAGAAAGCACCATTCTCCTGGTGTGCTATCTAAATTGCACACACACACACACACACACACACACACACACACACACACACACATATATATATATACATATATATGAGAAAATAGATGTGAGATATAAAGCCTTAATCTTTGCAAGGATAAGAAATGAACCATGTATTTTAGTACATTTTTATGCAAAGTGTATTTCATTAATGAGCATGATCACTATGTCCTGGGACCCTGTAGCAAAAAGAATCTCAGGCTCCACCCAGACCTGTGGAATAAGAACCTGATTTTAATAATATCACCAAGAGATTTGTGTTATATAAAGTTTATGATGCAACACGTTTCAAAAGTCATGAAAGTTAATTTTCATTCCACACCTATTCTCTGTTTATAGTGTACTTTGTTACCTAAGCATTTCTAGACACCTAGCACAATTCTTAAAATTCTCAATTATCTGTTTTCCCACCAGTACCCTAACTTATCTTCTATTATTATTATACTAGTACAAGACACTGATAGTTATAAAAATGTTCTAATTAATGAATCTCCTGTCAAAGAATAAGCACTAACCAGGAAATGTTTGCTGATGTCTACGGTTCAGTATTTGAAAAATACTTTCTATCCCAACCATTATGCAAACAATTAAGAGCACTGTGAGAGACTATTAGAAAACATTAAATACAAAATATATTTTATTAAGGTGATACTGTCATAGAATACGGAAGAAAGAAGTATGCAACATCACAAAGACAGGTGGGAAAGGCAAAAGGAAGTTCAATCAATGCAGTTTGTGCCTCATACCTGCCTGATAGTGTGGCTTAACATTCATATTTCAGTTCATTACCTGGCTGAGAGCACCATGGAATGAAAGAAAGCTCCCATTCTGGAGGTAATTGTTACATGGTGGAACAAAAACAACCCCATCTGCAGTATATTTACCACAGTACATATTTATGAGTTGGGTTTAATTAAAAGTCAGGAACACTACAGCTATTTTTTAACTAGATGTCTGTTACCTAGTGTCAAATGCTTGGTTTTAATCACACATTTTATATCATTGTGACCTAGATCACTGCCTGTGACACATGAGATAGTGTGTTGTCTTTCCTGAGAAGATGTAGCAGGGCTTGATGAATGTTTGCTCATTCCTAACCTCATTACTACCAGCTTCCCATCCATCTAATAAAATGCTGTGATAGAGAGTGGAGCAGTACTATAAATCATAATATTCCAGCCGCTTCCAGTGGATTCATTAGAAATGCTACCTATATATCTCACAAACAGAAAGTCAACACACAAAGTAGGTAGCGACTTCTTCCTAGTGTCTCTTGTTTTCTGCCTCCATTCTGTCTCCTAGGAACAGAGATTCCATTTAAATAACCAAGTATTTCCTAGTCCCAGCATATATAAGACATAGAGTTGATGAACATAGTGTCACAATTAGGTTCCATGCACTCTGATCTTTTTTTGTCTGAAAGAGTTACAGGTGAATGCAAGAGGTATAGCTAAAGTAGTTTGAGTTTTACAGTATTGTCATCACTGTTTTTTGTTTGTTTCCTTAAGGTTAAAATGTAAGATGTTTAAAATAGAGTGTATAGAAGCCTATTCCTTCAGGCAGTGAATATGAAACTATTGAGTAATCTTTAATTCCTCCCCTGTTTCAATCTGCATTTGTTCATTCATTCAGTAAATATTGCATGAATATGCCACGTGAACTAAGTTTTGGCTAGATGCTGGACAACAACCTTGACTAAGACATATCTTTTAATAACAGTGACTTAACATTGGCCAAAAATTCCGTAAACAAAGGGAAAGCATAAGAAGTCCCTAAACAAGTCTTCAGGGTGGGAGTAGGGAAGGAAGTTTTCTCAGAATATTTGAAATTGAGAATAGCAGGAGAAAATAGAATTTTTTCCAAAACTAGACAGCAGAACAAAGGTTTATGGTGTTAAATTGAGTAGCAACGTTTAGGAAGTAAAACCTTGCTGAAATGAGGTTTTCTTGTCTCACCTCACTTCTTGCTCTTCCCCTCTCTTTTTATGTGCTACTCCCAAACATTGTCCACTATTGTGGTGGGTAATTATCTTTCTATTTCCCAGGACACAACAATGTCCAGATCATAAACACCTTGAGTTTCTGCTAAGAATATTGGGAAGCATTAAAAACCTTTTAATATTAGTTATATGTTCTTTGTCATTCTCATTCATGTACACTCTGATTGTTCTAATTCCCAAAATCTCTTATTTCCTCTGCTGCCCATCCCAATTCCTTACTGCTCATCTTTCCATACTCATGGCTTTTTGTTTTGTGTGTGTCCCTATTAATGAGATGAGGGCCATCTCTGTGATAATCATAGTTTGGGACTGTCCACTGGAGCACACTGGGCTTATCAGTGGGTATAAAACGGGGACATTGGCTCTTGCCCCTTGAATCTATCAATACCCAATAGTTCAGCAGTAATGAGTAGGGTCTCATGAGTCCTTTCCATATCTATGACTCACTATTAACATGATCTCTATTTTGTAGGTTCTATACAAAGAATCTCAGCTGATGCAAGTTCATAGTTACAGTGGTCACATTGTCTAAAGGATGGTATTTCACAGTCTGTGTTCCTATCTTCTAGCTCTTTCACTCATTCAATGCCATTATGGTCTCTTAGCTTTAGATATCTTGTTTAGGGATGAACATTCAGCTCTTACTTATGCTCAGCTTTCTGGACATTTATGAGTCTATACGTTCAAGTTGTTCATCCCATAAAGGAGCTTCCCTGATTAGGAATGATGACCTCATTTGTCTTTGGCTATAAACATAGATTTTGAATGGATAGTTCAATGTTCTATCTGTTTATCTAAATATGTATAGTATGATAACACTGTAGAAGCTATGCCCTCACAGTTTTTGGATGTTTTACCAGGTTTACAGTGCCAGGACACTAACTTTGAGTTTCTCTGTATTGTTTTGGAGGCTGTCCTGGAACTCACTCTATAGAGCAGGCTGGCCTTGAACTCACAGAGGTTTACCTGCTTCTGCCTCCCGAGTGCTGGGATTAAAGGTGTCTGCCACCAACATCCGGCTGTAGGGTAGTGTCTTAACTAGCGATTTATGTAGAGTGTTCAATTCATTGTAAAGAGGTGGACCTTGAAGGTATAAAAATGCATACTGAACAAGCCATGGAGAGCAAACCCATAAGCAGAGCTCCTTCGTGTTGTTTGCTTGAGCTCCTGACTCAGGTACTGCCTTGCTTGATATCCTGCCCTCATATCCTTTTCTCAGTGGTCAGGTGTTACTAGAAGTGTAAGATGAAATTAACCTTTTCCACCACATGTTGCTTTTGTTTCTGGTATTTATAAAGCAATAAAACTCCTAAGACATTGAATTACTTCAGTCAAGTTTCATCATGATCCATATTTCTTGTTATTTTCACAGTATCAACTTCCTTTATAACTGAAAAAAATTCAGAATGTATATGTACCATATTTTTATTATTCATTCATCAGTAAATAAATATGTAAGCTTCTGATATCTTTTGAGAATAGAGAAGCAATCAATATGAATGTGCAGAAATTTCTGTGTAGGATTTGGATTCTTCTGGAGCATATTCTCCGAACATTCCTTTTTGTTTTGCTTTTCCAAATTTGAGATCTGTAAATTTTTACAGACTTATTTCCAAATAAGCATACTTTTACTCACACCAGCATTTGCTATCATTTATATGTTTGATGGTAGACTGTTAGATAAATCTGCTACTTAAGGCTGCAGTTTACAATGTCTAGTTTGCATAAGACTGCCTGTCTATCCTATTTCGATAGTATCTCTAGGTGTGGATGCTCGACTTTGTTTGGAAGCTGTCAGTGAGCCTGGATGCCTGACTCATCTTAAGTGTGACCTTGACATAGTCCCCCACAAATGAACCCCTCGTGATGTCCATACGATAATTAGGTGGTGTGTTCCTGCTGCATAGCATGACTGTGCTGCCAAATGCAACTTGGGTGATGCTCCAGCCACTGTCATTGTCTTATATATTCATAAAGTTGAGCTGTAGCACTGAACAGACTCCCAGATGGCTATTACTGTCATATTCACAGCCATCTGAACCCTTTTCTAGGGCACTGGTAGCCAACAATTCCAAAGAGGAAGGGGACACAAACTAGCCATTTTAGTTGAGCTGGAATGGAATCTTAAAGTCACTTTAATCTGCATTTTCTTGATGACTAGTATTTACTAGCCATTTTTAGTTTTGCTTTGTGGAATTTTTCTGTTTAAATAATGCATTAATTTTAAAATATTTTTAATTTATTCCTTGAAATTTTCATACATTTTTCAAGTCCTGCTCTTCAGGGGATATTTCATGCCTAATACTGCCAAAAGTTCATGACTGAGGGGATTATAGTTCATAAGGGGAAAATCTACTGTTATCTTTTGCTGAAAGGTCGTATTTAAAAACGGTCCTCTAAATATCTGTGTTATATCCATAGATTTGAGTTGCTCCCAATTTTAGTCAAAGAAGCTTCTTGTTGTGTGCAGCAACTAACATAGAGGTTCACTTAACTGTTCAACATGCTAGGTACCTGAATGTTAGGTACCTCAGATATAGTTACATTAGCTATATAAATATCTCCACTTGCAAAGTTCAGGTGAAGAAAATGCTGAAGCAAGTATGTGTTGACGAGAGCTGTAAAATGCTGACTTTTGCATGTGACAGTCCTGTTGCACACACCAACTCATATTAGCTATTGCAGCCACAGCATTCAGTCAAAGCATGTAGCCAATTATTCAATAGGGTTGTTTAGTTTTTCTTATTTTCTTGTGTATTCTAGACACTATTCCTCTATCAGAAGTATAACAACTAGTAAAGATTTTTCTATCATTCCTTGGATTGCCTTTTACTTGGTTGACAGTTTTCTTTTCATTGCTCTATAGCTTTTTAGGTTCAAAAGATCTCATTTGTTGGTCTTATTTTCTGTGTTGCAGGTGGTTTACTCAGAAACAATTTGCCTACAACCATGTATGGAAGAATAATCCCTGATTTTACTTATATGGAGTAGTTACAGAGTATCAGGCATGTTGAAATCACTGATACATTTGGAGTTCAGTGTTGCATGGGGCAAGCATCAAGTGTTAGATACAGAATGGTCCAGGCAACATGTAAAAGATACCAGTGGCCAACTTACACATGAGCAGAATTGGTCTTTAATCAGAACAAATAAAGGACACTAGTCTCTTTGCAGTATTGGAAACTGTGCTTGTAGTACAGGAGTTTGAGTGCTATATACAATGGATAAAGGGAATATTGTGGAGGGAAGATTAAATCTGCAGCTCAGTTGTCCTGCAGTCTCAAAAGGGTAGGTATCAGAGGTAGTTGATATTTTAATGTCATCACAAGTATCCCAAATCCTGAGACAATACAGGTGTTACCAATTTTCCTGTCTGGAAAATTTAAGCCCACCTGAGGCTCCATTCCAGACCCTGAGGTCAGATAAAAATAATGGCAGTGATGTGTTGCCTCATTGGCTTCCTCCTCTGGCAGTGACATAATGGAGGGTCTAGACCCTTCTCTCAATGTCTAAGTAGGGATAGGTCAGGATGTCTTCATGTAGCAGGAAGTTGATCACCTGAAGTGGATCATGCTCTTGACATCATGTGCTCCTGGAGAAACTTTCTGAACAGTTCATTATATTAGGAAATATAGTGGGCATAATAAAAGCAATTTACAGTAAACCAATAGCTAACTTCAAACTAAATGGAGAGAAACTCAATACAATTCTTCTAAAATCAGGAACAAGACAAGGCTCTCCGCTCTCTTCATACCTCTTCAATATTGAACTTGAAGTTCTAGCTAGTGCAATATGACAACAAAAGGAGATCAAGGGGATACAAATTGGAAAGGAATAGGTCAAACTTTCACAATTTGAAGATAATATAATAGTTTATATAAGTGACCCAAAAAACTCCACCAGGGAAATCCTGCAGCTGATAAATACTTTCAGCAAAGTGGCAGGATACAAATCAACTCAAGAAAATCAGTATCCCTACTATATACAGATGTTAAAAGAGCTGAGAAAGAAATCAGAGAAATATCACCCTTTACAATAGCCACAAACAACATAAAATACCTTGGGGTAACCAAACAAGTGAAAGAACTGTATCACAAGAACTTTGAGTCTTTAAAAAAAGAAACTAAAGAAGATTCCAGAAGGTGGAAAGAGCTCCCATGCTCTTGGATAGGTAGGATCAAAATAGTAAAAATGGCAGTCTTACCGAAAGCAATATACAGATTTAATGCAATTGCAATTAAAATCCCAGCACTATTCTTCACAGACATTGAAAGAATAATAATCAACATTGTATGGTAAAACAAAAGACCCAGGATAGCCAAAACACCCTGTTCAACAAGGCAACGTCCAGAGGCATCACTATCCCTGACTTCAAGCTCTATTATAGAGATATAGTCCTGAAAACATCTTGGTATTGGCACAAAAATAGACAGGAAGACCAATGGAATCAAATTGAAAACCCTGATATTAACCCATGAACATCTGATTTTCAACAAAGAAGCTAAAAATATACATTGGAAAAAAGAAAGTATCTTCAACAAATGGTGCTGGCATAACTGGAGGCTAACGTAAGAAGACTACAGATAGAAGCCTGTCTATCGCCACACACAAAACTTAAATAAAAATGGGTCAAAGACCTAAACATAAATCCAGGCACACTTAACCTTTTAGAAGAGAAAGTGGGAGGTACCCTTGAATGAATTGGTACAGGAGACTACTTCCTGAACATAGCAACATTAGCACAAACACTGAGATCTACAATGAATAAATGGGACCTCCTGAAACTGAGAAGCTTCTGTAAAGCAAAGGACACAGTCAGCAAGACAGAAGGGCAATCCACAGATTGGGAAAAGATATTCACTAACCCCACTTCTGACAAAGGGCTGATCTCCAAAATTTACAACGAACTCAAGAAGCAAGTCTCTTTGTATATTTTGGAGGTTATCCTTCTGTCAGATGTGGGGATAGTGAATATCGTTTCCCATTCTGTGGACTGGCTTTTTGTCTTGTTGACTGTGTCCTTTGCCTTACAGAAGCTTTTTAGTTTCATGAGGTCCCATTTGTTAATTGTCGATCTCAGTGTCTGTGCCATTGGTGTTATGTTCAGGAAGTGGTCTCCTGTACCAACTCGTTGAAGAGTATCCCCCACTTTCTCTTCTAAAATTTCAGTGGGGCTGGAATTATGTTGAGATCTTTGATCCACTTGGACTTAAGTTTTGTACAAGGCGATAAACATGGATCTATCTGCAGTCTTCTGCATACCAGTACCCAGTTATGCCAGCAACATTTGTTGAAGATGCTTTCTTTTTCCATTGTATAGATTTAGCTTCTTTGTCAAAAATCAAGTGTTCATAGGTGTGTGGGTTAAAATCAGGGTTCACAATTTGGTTCCATTGGTCAACCTGCCTGTTTTTATGCCAATACCAAGCTGTTTTCAGGACTATAGCTCTATAATAGAGCTTGAAGTCAGGTATGGTGATGCCTCCTGAACTTCCTTTATTTTATAGGGTTGTTTGTCTCTCCTGGGCCTTTTGTTTTTCCATATAAAGTTGATTAATGTTCTTTCCAGGTCTGTGAAGAATTGTGGCAGAATTTTGATAGGGATTGCATTGAATCTGTAGACTGCTTTTGGCAAGATTGCCATTTTTATTATGTTGACCTACCAATCAAAGAGCATGGGAGATCTTTCCATTTTCTGGTATCCTCTTTGATTTCTTTCTTTAAAGACTCAAAGTTCTTGATATACAGGTCTTTCACTTCTTTGGTTAACATTATCCCCAGATATTTGTTGCTGTTTATGGCTATTGTAAAGGGTGAGGTTTCTCTGATTTCTTTCGCAGTCACTTCATCATCTGTATATAATAGGACCACTGATTTTTTTGAGTTTACCTTGTATCCTGCCACTTTGCTGAAGGTATTTATCAGCTCTAGGTGTTCCCTTGTGGAGTTTTTTGGGTCACTTATATAAACTATCATAACATCTGCAAACAGTGAAAGCTTGACTTCTTCTTTTCCTATTTGTAATCCCGTGATCTCCTTTTGTTGTCTTATTGCTGTAGCTAGACCTTCAAGTACAATATTGAAGAGATATGGAGAGAGTGGACAGCCTTGTCTTGTTCCTGATTTTAGAGGAATTGTGTTGAGTTTCTCTCCATTTAGTTTGATGTTAGCTGTTGGCTTACTGTATATTGCTTTTATTATGTTCAGGTATGTTCCTGTTATCCCTGATCTCTCTAGGAACTTTATCATGAAGGGGTGCTGGATTTTGTCAAAGAAGCAAGTCTCCTAAAGCACCAAAGGATCCAATTAAAAGGTGGGGTACAAAACTAAACAGAGAATTCTCAATACAGGAGGCTAAAATGGCCAAGAGAAACTTAAGAAAGTGCTCAACATCCTTAGCTATCTGGGAAATGCAAATCAAAACAACTTTGATATACCATCTTACTCCTGTCAGAATGGCTAAAATCAAAAACACCGAAGACAATTTATGCTGGAGAGGATGTGGAGAGAGGGGAACACTCCTCCAATGCTGGTGGGAGTACCAACTCATACAGCCACTTTGGAAATCAGTATGGAGATTTGTCAGGAAAATGGCAATCAATCTACCACCAGATCCAGCAATTTCACTCTTAGGCATATATCCAAAAGAGGTAAATTCATACAACAAGGGCATCTGTTCCACTATGATCACTGCAGCATTATTTGTAATAGCCAGAACCTGGAAGCAACTTAGATGCCTCTCAACTGAACAGTGGATAGAGAAAATGTGGTACATTTACACAATGGAGTATTACTCAACAGAAAAAAACAATGGAATCCTGAAATTCACAGGTAAATGGATGGCACTGGAAGAAACCATCCTGAGTGAGGTAACCCAGTCACAAAAAGACAAACATGGTATGTATTCACTCATATATGGATTTTAGACATGGATCAGGAGAGTGCCAGTCTGCACTTCCACTGACAGAGAGTCTGGGAAACAGGAAAGAACCTGAAAGATATGCTTGGTACCCAAGAGAAGAGAAATAAGGCAAGATCCTCTGAACAGAAGGGGAACACGGCGATGGGTGGAGGGGAGTGGGAGCTGAAAAATAGAGTGGGGTGAAAAGGAAGAGAGAGTAGGTCATGGGGGAAAAGGAAGGTTGACTGGGGGGGTAGGATAGGGGGAAGAGGGAATCATAGGTTAGAAGACAACTCAGGCACCATTGTGACCTCTAGTGATCTAAAGGGATGACACCAATTGGCAAGTTAAGCAATAGTGTAGAGACCACCCCAAATGCCCATTCCTGATAATGAACTTGATGTCCATAACCATCCTGGAGCCACACCCACAGTTAAACACTGAACTGAACCCAAGGAATCCAGCAACAGAGAGAGAGGAGCAATGAGCAAATAGGCAAAGAATGGGCTGGCAAAACCAGCAGAGACAGCTGATCTTAACAAGGGGGAGCTCCAAAGACAGTTTATGCTGGAGAGGATGTGGAGAAAGGGTAACACTCCTACACTGCTGGTGGGAGTGCCCACTTGTACAGCCACTTTGGAAATCAGTATGGAGATTCCTCAAGAAAATGGGAATCTGTCTACCACAAGACCCAGCAATTCCACTCTTAGGCATATATGCAAAGACACACATTCATACAACAAGGATATCTGTTCCACTGTGTTCATAGCAGCATTATTTCTAATAGCCAGAACCTGGAATCAACCTCACTGCCCCTCAACTGAAGAGTGGATAGAGAAAATGTGGTACATTTACACAATGGAATATTGCTCATCGGAAAAAAAATCAATGGAATCTTGAAATTTGCAGACAAATGGATGGCACTAGATGAAACCATGCTGGGTGAGGTAACCCAGTCACAAAAAGAGAAACATGGTATATACTCACTTATTTATGGATTTTAGACATGAATCAGGGAAGTGCCAGCATACAATCCCCAGATAGTCTAGGAAACAAAACCTTCATCCAGTGACTGATGAAAGCAGATACCCACAGAGAAACACTGAGCTGAACTCCTGGAATCCAGAGTCAGAAAGAGAGAACTGATGGGCAAAGGTGTTAAGACTGAACTGATTTAACCCACAGAAGCAGTTGACCTGAACAAGGGGGAGGTCTTGGACCCCAGGTTGATGGCTGTGTGGAAAGCATGGGACTGACTCAGAACCCTTGAATATGGGTGTCAGTGAGAAGGCCCAAGTAATCTATGGGGCCCTGGGTAGTATTTATCCCTGGCTTTGAGTGCCCATGTCACAATATGGGAGGCTCTCTCATTAGGGACTCTTGCATGAGGGTCTAGGCCCTGCCCTGGATGAAATATCAGTCACTGGAGATCCACCATGGAGGGCCTCACCCTCCCTGGGCATCTGAGTGGAGATTGGGTAGGGGACTGAGGGACCTGGTGGGGAGGGTGGGGGAGAAGGAGAGGGAGAGGAAGCTGGGATTGACATGTAAAACAAGATTATTTTTATCCTAAATAAAAAATAATTTAGGTAGATAGGTTAATGCGAACATAGGAGGAGATGATGCTTCTGACATAGGCAGGTAGACCCAAAATAACTATTTAAAGAAATAGGCAAAAGAGTTTCATGGCCTCATAATGAAGCTGATGAGGCAGCTAGAATCACAATGCACATCTCTCAGAGCTAAGGAAGAGACATGGAGGCAAACATAAAAGTGCTTTAAAAGCAAAGTCATTCCTGTTTCCCAGACTCTCTCTCAGTGGAAGTGCAGACTGGCACTATCTTGATCCATGTCTAAAATCCATAAATGAGTGAGTACATACCATGTTTGTATAATATGCATGGTACCCAAGAGAAGAGAAATAAGGCAAGATCCTCTGAACAGATGGGGAACACGGCAAGGGGTGGAGGGGAGTGGGAGCTGGAAAATAGAGAGGTGGAGAAGAGGAAGAGAGAGTAGGTCATGGGGCAACAGGAAGGTTGAATGGGGGGATAGGATGGGGGAAGAGAGAATCATAGGTTATAAGACAGACCAGGCAACATTGTGACCTCTAGTGATCTAAAGGGATGACAACAATTAGCAAGCTAAGCAATAGTGTAGAGACCACCTCGAATGCCTATTCCTGATAATGAACTTAATGTCTATAACCATCCTGGAGCCTTCATCCAATGACTGATGGAAGCAGAGGCAAACACCCACAGTTAAACACTGAACTGAACCCAAGGAACCCAGCGACAGAGAGAGAGAGGAGCGATGAGCAAATAGGCAAAGAATGGGCTGGCAAAACCAGCAGAGACAGCTGATCTAAACAGGGGAGAACTCTTGGACCCCAGACAGACACCTGGGAGGCCAGCATGGGACTCATCCAGACCCCCTGAATGTGAGAGTCAGTGAGGAGGCCTGGTCAACCTATGGGGCCCTGAGCAGTGGATCAGTGTTTATCCCTCAAATACAAACAGGCATTGTGTGTCCATAACACAAAGAGGGATGCTCTCTCATCCTGGACACTTAGGGGGAGTGCCTGGACCCTACCCTGAGTGAAATGACATACTCTAGATATCCCCTATGTGGAAGGAATTGGCAATAGGGTGGGAGGCTGGGAAGGGTGGGGAGGAGGGGAGGGAGAGGGAACTGGAATTGACATGTAAAACAAGCTATTTATAATTTTAAAAAAAAGAGCAAGGTCATGAGGAACTTTACCAGTCCAACTCCAGGATGGGGAAAAAAAAAAAACAGGCTGTTTTACTCTTCTTTTTCAGGTCTCATAGTCAGAGGGCAGTCTAATTCTGGACAGGGTTTTGCAGGACATTTTGAGACAGGATTTGTGTCTGGAGTGGAAAGGATGAGGCCCACCTCGAGTCAACCTCTCTTCCTGGGACTTGTCAGAAGCTGCTGCTCTCCTTCGAGAGGAAGGGGACTAATCAACAAAATTAGCAACTGAGAGAGAATTTATTAAATTAGTTTTAAGGTCTGAGCTGGCAAAATCCAAAGTGCATAAATGGAGCAATATCGCAAACGATGGGAATGAGAATAGAAAACAGTGGACGACTTCATACAATTTGTTTTCTATCTGTGAAGTTATCTGTATCAGTAAACTTCAAAAATCAATAGTATTATCTAAGTTGTATTTTATTTTAACTCAGTTGGCAGGTGTGTTAACACCTTAAATTTTGTTTAAACAGAAACAAAATGTGTGTAGGAATTGAAATCTTGGACCCATTTTAGGCAAGTAAGTATGAGGCTAGGTTCTGTTTTAAGGTTGTCACCTAAACAACCAGAAAGTGCCAAGAAAGAAGTGACTAAGGGTTGGAATGAGTTTTTTTGAGTTCTAGTGACCTGGCTGACAAAAGGAAATACAGGAAACCGAAGGCAGGGTCTGCACTAAGCTGTCTGTCTAGAAGACCAGTAGACTGAACCAAGACTTTACCTAGATGAATATATTGAATGCACTGTGGTAGTACAGTGAAAAGCCTCTGCTCTGAATTAAGGAGATTGATAGATGGTAGGTCAACAGATGGTAGATAGATAGATAGATAGATAGATAGATAGATAGATAGATAGATGGATAGATTGATAGATAGATGAGAGAGAAAGATAAATGATATATTTGGGAAGATGGATGAGAAAAAAAAAGACGTGAATGAAGTTTATGTAGCAAGTTCTTAAAAACCCAGAACAGGCTTGCAAAAGAGGAAGAAAGCCAGAGGGCCAGAGGTTTTCATATGGCACCAGACTGCTTTCTATCCCTTAGTAAGCCTATGGAGCAGCCATGCTCTAGTTGAGATGGATATTGTGAAAGGGAATGAGACAGGTAAAGGGAGATTGGAAAAAAATCACTCAGAGAAACAGAGAAAGTGAGACAGACACAGAGAGAAGAGAGAGAGAGAGAGACAGAGACAGAGACAGAGACACAGAAAGAGGGAGAGAGAGAGTGAGGGAGAGAGAGAGAGAAGAGAGAGAGAGAGAGAGAGAGAGAGAGAGAGAGAGAGAGAGAGAGAGAAATACAGAACTCCAAATCTCCTTCTAGAATTTAGTACCAAATTTTGGGTTGATATTGACCATGGAGTACTGTAGGCTTCAACGGATGCTGTAACGATAAGCGACACTTACTGGAAGTAAAACTAAGTATTTATTGTAGAAATTACTCACAAGATACCAAACAAGTAACCCAGATGAGACAAGCAGTTTTCCTCTGCCGAACCGGAAGCCGAACTCTGGGAAAAGAGACCGAGACTTCCTGTGTGCTGTCTTTTATACCTTCCCCCGTAATGCCCCCTAGCCATGCCCAAGAGTGGGCCTGGCTAGTGACGTAGTTCCACCTACGTAGGTACGTATACATCTTTACGTCCAGCCATATACGTCTTTAGTCCTGCCTAAAGTGGGTGTGGTTAGCAGTGTGGTAAACCGCCCTTTTATTACCTCATCTGTATGCGCCTCTCATAAGTCACATGTTTAATGGCGGCATACAAACTTCCTCCTACAATTCCCCTTTTAGTCTAAAAAGGACAACTAACTTGTGTCCATGAACAAAATGTATCAAACATCTATTCTATCTAAACCTAAACTTATCTGAAAGAAACACCCACATATGAACACCTCCTTCCAATCCCAACTCTAAAATAATTGAAAACTAACACTAACAGGTGTAACTATCTTATAATATCAATAGTAGGGAGAGGGGGCGTGGAATTCTCAAAACTACTTCCTGCTGAGATGGGACGATGATAATCTCATGGGGAGCTGTGAAAAGAAAAATGTTAGTATAACAAAATCTCAGAAGATCAGACAGTCTCTGTATGGCAGGAGATGCTTGATTGAAGTTCCTGACTGGGGTTCTAGTGTTGATTGAAGCTCTCATCTTGAAGCTCCTGCCAGATTGTAGAAGATGTGCCATTTCAGTTTCTTGGTCCGGAGTTGTGTAGAGTGATGTAGTTTCAAGCCAGTTTCAGGATAGTGCTTGTCAGGTGGAGTCAATGATGTGGGGCAGTTCAGATGCCTCCAGTTGAATCAGGTGAAGTCAAGGAAGTGGATCCTCATTCTCTTTCTGAAGCAGTTGAAGATTGCTGTCAGGAAATCCCTTGTTCTCTGGAAAACTCAAACATTAATGTTAACAATATACAGATGATAAAAGGGCTGAAAGAGGAATCAGAGAAACATCACCCTTTACAATCGCCACAAACAACATAAAATAACTTGGGGTAATGCTAACCAAACAAGTGAAAGACCTGTATCGTAAGAACTTTGAATCTTTAAAGAAAGAAATTAAAGAAGCCCTCAGAAAATGGAAAGATCTCCCATGCTCTTGGATAGGTAGGATCAATGTAGTAAAAATGGCAATCCTGCCCAAAGCAATCTACAGATTCAATGCAATCCCCATTAAAATCCCAGCACAATTCTTCACAGACCTTGAAAGAACAATAATCAATTTTGTATGGAAAAACCAAAGACCCAGGATAGCCAAAACAACCCTGTTCAACAAGGCAACGCCCGGAGGCATCACCATCCCTGACCTCAAGCTCTATTATAGAGCTATAGTCCTGAAAACAGCTTGGTATTGGCACAAAAATAGACAGGTAGACCAATGGAATCGAATTGAAAATCCGGGTATTAACCCACACACGTACGAACATCTGATCTTTGACAAAGAAGCTAAAAATATACAATGGAATAAAGAAAGCATCTTCAACAAATGGTGCTGGCATAATTGGAGACTGGCATGTAGAAGAATGCAGATCGATCCATGTTTATCGCCATGCACAAAACTTAAGTCCAAATGGATCAAAGACCTCAACATAAATCCAGCCACACTGAACCTCTTAGAAGAAAGTGGGTGGTACCCTTGAACGAATTGGTACAGGAGACAGCTTCCTGAACATAACACCAGTAGCACAGACAGTGAGATCAACAATTAATAAATGGCACCTACTGAAACTGAGAAGCTTCTGTAAGGCAAAGGACACAGTCAGCAAAAGGCAGCCCACAGAATGGGAAAAAATATTCACTAATCCCACATCTGACAGAGGGTTGATCTCAAAATTTACAAAGAACTCAAGAAGCAAGTCTCCAAAACACCAAAGGACCCAATTAAAAAGTGGGCTGCAGAACTAAATAGAGAATTTTCAATAGAGGAGTCTAAAATGGCTGAGAGGCACTTGAGAAAGTGCTCAACATCCTTAGCCATCCGGGAAATGCAAATCAAAACAACTCTGAGATACCATCTCACTCCTGTCAGAATGGCTAAAATCAAAAACACCAATGACAATTTATGCTGCAGAGGATGTGGTGAAAGGGGGACACTCCTCCATTGCTGGTGGGAGTGCCAACTGGTTCAGCCACTTTGGAAATCAGTATGGAGATTCCTCAGAAAAATGGGAATAAACCTACCACAAGACCCAGCAACTCCACTCTTAGGCATATATACAAAAGATGCCCATTCATACAACAAAGATGTCTGTTCCACTATGTTCATAGCAGCTTTATTTGTAATAGCCAGAATTTGGAAGCAACCTAGATGTCCCTCACCCGAAGAGTGGATAGAGAAAATGTGGTGCATCTACACAATGGAGTACTATTCAGCAGAAAAATATAATGGAATCATGAGATTCGCAGGCAAATGGATGACACTAGAAGAAACCATCCTGAGCGAGGTAACCCAGTCACAAAAAGAGAAACATGGCATGTACTCTCTCATATATGGATTTTAGACATAGACCTGGGGAGTGCCTGCCTTCAATCCTATGGCCAGAGAGTCTGGGAAACAGAAACTTCATTTAGTGGCTGATCGAAGAATAGGCACTCCCTTGGTTAAGTACTGAGCTGAACTCAAGAAAGCCAGTAACAGAGAGGGAGGACTGATGATCAAAGGGATTAAGACTGGGCTGGTTTAACCCCCAGAAACAGCTGACCAGACAAAGGTTAACTCTTGAATCCCAGGCATCAGCCTGGGAAGCCAGCATGGGACTGATCAAGACCCCCTGAATCTGGGGGTCAGTGAGGAGGCCTAG
Organism: Mesocricetus auratus; assembly: GCF_017639785.1. Lineage (NCBI taxonomy): Eukaryota > Metazoa > Chordata > Mammalia > Rodentia > Cricetidae > Mesocricetus > Mesocricetus auratus. Next base: position 64,581,395 of record NW_024429197.1, read on the forward strand.
GGAATCTATTGAGCCTTGGGCAGCAGATCAACACCCATCCCAAGTATACACATGGACTTTGGACTCCCATAGAACAATGTGAGGTGCACTCTCACCCTGAACTCTTGGGGAAGGGTCTATGCCCTGCCCTATATGAAATGACAGACTATGGACACCCCCATGGAGGGCCTCACCCTCCCTGGGGGAATGAGGGGATAATGGGGGGGTTGGGGGGAGGGTACGGGAGGAGGGAAGGGAATGGGAGAGGGACCTGGAACTGACTTGTGAAGCAACCTCGTTTCTTATCTAAATTTAAACTGGAAAATAAAATATAAAAAAAGAAATAATTTAACTTTTATATGTATGCATACAGAAGAGGTGACAATAGGGAAGATGGAAAACCTGGAGGAAATTAGACTTTACAGAAAAAGAAATCCACAGATAACAGTCCCTCATTTTATTTCTTCTGTCTTATATCAATGGCTCTTTGATATAATACAGAAATTCTGAATCATATTTAAATAATATGCTTGAGTTTAGAGTAGGAGAGCCAATCCAACTCCAAAGCCAGCTTCAGTTAAATGAATGGGAACTGAGGTATGTGAAGAAATAAAGATAAATGGGTACTATGAAAAAACAATATAGAGAGATTTAGACTTTGATACCACATAGTGAGTTACTGTTTGTTTGATGGTCCTCAGGGTAGCTATTCATTCTACTACAGGAATCCATATATCCAGTATCCTTTGCTGAGATTACCTGTGAATACAAAAAAAAACCATTTCTCTTTCTTTTTAGGAGGTCACTTTACCCATGGTGGAATATGAATTTGTAGATGGGCTGTTATCTTCCTCCTCCTGAGATGTTTTCTGTTCTGATCGAATTTTAATTAATTTTGATGGAACCCAAACCTTTTCTTCTCCTGTGGAAACAAAAGCATAACCCCTTCCCCAATGTAACACATATCCTGGTTTCCAGACTGAGGTCATAACATCCTTAAAATACACCGGTTGGTTCAGTTCAGAAGTCTTCTCTGTAGTCCAGTGTCTTTCTGCTGCAGTTTGTCCTTTTTCATCAGCATTAAGAAAATTCAACGTTAGTAAAGCATTGTGTAACCTGTGTTTAGCTGTCTTTGTTTTCCCTGGCTGTTTATGAAGCATCTCTTTTAAGGTTCGGTTAGATCTTTCAATTATTGCTTGTCCTGTGGGATTGTAAGGTATACCAGTTACATGTTTTATATTATAATATTTGAAGAATTGTTCCAATTTACTGGAGACATATGCTGGACCATTGTCAGTTTTTATTGTTTTAGGTATACCCATAACAGCCATCACCTCTAAGAGGTGTGTAATAACAGAGTCAGCTTTCTCAGAGCTGAGGGCAGTAGCCCATTGGAAGCCTGAGAACGTGTCTATAGTATGGTGTACATATTTCAAACTACCAAATTCTGGGAAGTGAAATACATCCATTTGCAAAAGTTCATTTCTGTGAATACCTTTAGGATTACAACCTGCTGGTAATGGAGTTTGATTGTACAATGAGCAACTGGGACAATTTCTTACTATTTCTTTGGCTTGTTGCCAGGTGATAGAAAAATCCTTCTTTAAACCTTTGCTGTTAACATGGTGTTTCTTATGAAATTCTGAAGCTTCCAACACATTACCCACTAATAAACGATCAATTTCATCATTGCCTTGTGCCAGAGGACCTGGCAGACCTGTATGGGATCTGATGTGTGTTATATATATAGGATGAGTCCTGTTTCTGATGATTTCCTGCAATTGTAAAAACAATGAGGTTAATTCTGTATTATCAGGAACAAATTCTGCACTCTCAATGTGCAAGACAACTCTTTCTGCATACTGAGAATCCGTGACTATATTGAGAGGCTCTGTAAAGTCTTTAAGTACCATGAGAATGGCATATAACTCTGCCTTTTTACGGGGTTGTAAGGGATTTGAACTACTTTACTTATATTTCCTGATTTATACCCTGCCTTGCCTGATTTGTTTGCATCCATGCAGAAGGTAAGAACTCCAGAAATAGGTGTTTGCCTCACGATGCGTGGAAGAATCCAAATTGTTTTCTTTATGTATTTGATTCTTTCTGTTTTGGGATAGTTATTACAAATACTTCCCAAAAAGTCACTGCAAGCTATTTGCCAATACTCATTACCCTTCCATAAGGAGGAAATTTCCTCATTCGTTAAAGGCACAATAATTTCAGCTGGGTCTTTCCCAGTCAGTTGACGAAGCCTTAATTTACCTTTTAATATCGAATCGGAGATCTTTTCTATATATGTTTTCAATTTTTTATTCTGTTTATGTGGCAGAAATACCCATTCTAGAATGATGTCTTCCCTCTGCATTAATATTCCTGAGGGGTATTCTCTAGATGGTAAAATAACCAGAATACAGTCCAGATTTGGATCCACACGGTCCACATGTGCTTTTAATATTCTCTTTTCTACCCATTCTAATTATTTTTCAGCCTCAGCTGATAGTACTCATGGGCTGTTTAGGTCTTTATCTCCTTTTAAAGCCATTTTCAGGTGTTTTAAATCATGCCCTTCTACACCGATTATTTTCTGTAATTGAGAGATTTCTCCCAATAGTTTTTGAAGATCATTAAGAGTCCGGTAATGATCACTTCTGATCTGTACTTTCTGTGGTCTAATTTTCTGAGCATCTATTTTATAACCTAAATAGTTAATAGAATCTCCTCTTCGTATTTTCTTCTGGGGCAATTTGTAATCCCCAGCGAGGCAAAATTTCCTTTACTGCTTCAAACATCTTTTCCAAAGTATCCTTATTTGAATCAGATAGTAATATGTCATCCATATAATGATATATTAACGAATGTGGAAATTTTTTACGAATTATTTCTAGAGGTTTATTCACAAAATATTGACACAAAGTTACAGCATCCGTTGAAGCCTACAGTTTGGTGTCAGGCGTGGGATTGAATTTCCACGCAAAACAACAAAAGCTTTAAAGGAATTTTAGAAACAGAAGAACAGAGAGAAGCACAGATTTTGGTAGCAGCATTTTCTCAGGTGTGCTCTGCTTTGCTAGCAACAAGCCGAGATTTACGTGGCTCGCTTACCAGAGTCTTCCTGACTGGGCATAAAAAGAAAAAAAAATCAGCCAGCAAGGTTGTTTTAAGAGACTCTGCTAATGATTGAAAGGTGTGTACGTATAGCTGGACGTGGCAGCTTTTGCTGGAGGTCAACATGGACTGAGGCGGTAAGCTGGAATCTCGCTTATGCCCGCCATCTTGAAACGGCAGTTTAAAACAGCCTCGGTTTTAACAGATAAGACCCGTGGCCAGAAAAACGTAAAGATTTACAGTAAAGTCAGACTTGGATGAACAAAACCTCTAAAGGTTTACAGTGTGTTTAAAAATATACATGAGATTGAGAGAGAAAATGAAAAGACAAAGTGGTAAATAAATAAAAAAGCCAGCGTTGTGGTGGCGCACGCCGGTAGGATTTACTCCAGAGGCAGAGGCAGGCGGATTTCCAAAGAGAAACCCTGTCTCAGAGAAAAATAAATAAAAGTAAAATAAATAAAGTAATAATAGATAAATAAATAAGCCACGCAAAGATGGAAAATACACAGAGAGTCTGGATACTGTATGCTATTGTGTTTTTCAGTTTTTTCATTGATAAGGAAGGAACAACTGATAAAGTACACTTGATTATAAATGCTGCTAAATTAATTCAACTTATATCTTTTGAAAATACCTTGACTTCAAAATTTAAGTATAAGGATATGTTACTTGGAAAAGGAGTTTTTATTTATGTTTCTACAGAAAATAAAAAGCTGAGGATTCCATCCATGCTTCTGTGGTTTGACGAACCAAGACCCCCGGAAGCAGTGGATCAGATGTTCCAACAATTGAGACAGCTAAGATGATGGAGCATTATAGAAACCGAAAATACGGACTTATACAGGTTTCTAACTGTTGTCATGATCCCCATGGTGTGAACAGCGCCCCCTTCCAGCAGGAAGCAGTTTGGAATGAGCGACGTCCCAATTCTCATCTTGTTTATAAATCTTTGTTTTCATTTAAATGGGATTGTTTATAATTGGCTAGTGATCACAGCCAATCTTTTTTAATGGTAAAAAGGAGAATTATGGTATGGGTATGGTTTTTCATTTATTGATACCAATTCAAGGTCAATTTTGTGATGCTTATATTTCTCCTCTTGATTAAGTATTGTGCTTTTAATTATTGATCTTTTAAAATGTAATGCATAATTGAATACAGATTATAGATAGTTACTTATAATAGTCAGGACTTATAGTTAGGTAAGTTAGGTTTTCTAGATATACAGAAATATATTTGACACAGACAGTCTTCAAACCTTTCAAAGACCTTCAGAAAATGGCATTTAAAATGGTTTAGGGTTTTTCTTGACAATGAGAAATGTCTGCTCCTGGCAGCACCAATTACGTCTGAGAGGAAGATGGTCATCGAAGAAACTTGTTATGGAGTTTGCTTTCAACATGGCAAGATTAGCCATTTAGGCAAGAAACTGCTCTTGTCTGTACTGCTTGGCTGTTGTTGTATAATCTGGATATGCAGGACCCACAGGAAAGTGACTGCTAAACTCAGTCTTACAGGGTTCCTGCTTCATGGAAGAGTCTACAGGACTTTCTGCAGGACACAGAAAAATGACTGACAGACTGCTGATGCAGATGGACAGTTTGAAATTTCCTGCTTTGCTGAGAAGTGTTCCCGACACATTGTGTCCTATGGGCTGAAGATGGATGCCCCAACGTTACAGAGGAACTTCGGGTGACTGTCCAGGCAGTAAGATGTCTCTGTCAATCCTAGTATTTACATATTATCCTTCTGTGGTCTTTGATGGAGTTGAAGACAGATAGTTATAATTATAGTAATCCTTAGTTATGATAAGAGATAAGCTACATATAGAACTTTAGACTCACAAGGATGGGATGGATGATATTTTCTTTAAATCTTGCTAAAATATTGTAACTATGTTCTTACTTGATAACTGTTCTGTTATATACAATTTGACTATGTTAAAGTTAAGACTGTCCTTTTTGTTTAAACAGAAAAGAGGAGATGTTGGGGGAAGTCCTGTGCATTTGTCAATAAAGACTGTCTGGCCAATAGTAATCTAGATGGGTGGGACTAGGAGTCCAGGAGGACTCTGGGAAGGAGAAACACAGAGTCAACATGTAACGCCATAGGGTCGGAAGCCCGGACCTATTCTCAGGTAAGAGAAATACTTAGATTAACAATTATGGGGTAATTACTTAAGTCAGAGCTAGCCAGTAAGAAACAAGCAAGGCCAGCAGCTTCATAATTAAAATATAGCCTCCTGTGTGTTTATTTGGGACTGATGCAGATCTGGAACCAGGAGGGCAGGAAGGCATCCTCTCAAAGAAAAAGCTTCTCTTAACAGAGTACACATAAAAGAAAGTGGAAACCAAAATACTAAATGAGCAAACTGATACTTTAATCAAAACAACTAAGATAACTGTATCTCTGCAGCTGGAGACTGTGTGCTTGCAGCAGAGGGGATTTGGGGTTTTAATAGGGTGGAAAAAGGAACTTTGGGGATGGAAGATTCAATTTTCAGGTCAGTTTTCCTGCAGTCTAAAAGTGGGAGACACTGCTGGGCATTGTTATGTTGTATCAGAAGCTTCCAGCATCCTGCAGCCCACAGGTGTCATTAGGTAAGCCAACTTTATGATCTGGTGTTTCTTGGTCCACCTGTGGATTTTGTTTCATTAACACATCATCTAGGATCTGGACTACAGTCTATTTGTTGATATGCAGTTTTCTAAGAATTATTTTCTGGTGAAGTCATCAGTCTTTCGTGTGTATACTCTTGTGATCCTTGTAAAGCATCAGGTTGACTTACATTCAAGGCCTTTTCTTTGGCTCTACTGGATTTTGTGCCCCTTTTTTGTGCGTTATCATGATACATTTTATTACTGCTGCTCTGTATTATAAGCTGAAGTCAAGCTGTCTTATTTTTGTTTAAAATTATTTTTCTTATTTGATATTTTTCATACAATATTAGTATCTTTTTTCCTGTCCTTTTTTGTTCAATATATGTTTTTATTTAAATTAGAAACGTGAACGCTTCACATGTCAATCCCAGATCCCTCTCGCACCCCTCCTCCCTTGCCCTTCTCCAGCACCCCAGGCCCTACACCATCCCCATATCATTCCCCTGGGAGGGTGAGGCCCTCCTTGGGGGATCTCCAAAATCTGTCATTTCATCCAGGGAAGGACTTAGGCCCTTCTCCATATGGCCAGGCTGAGAGCATCCCTCCATGTGGAATGGGCTCCCAAAGATCACTCATACACCATGGTAAACACTGATCTACTACCCAAGGCCCCATTGATTTCTGTGGCCTCCTCCATGTCACTACATTCATAGAGTCTGGATCAGTCCCCTGTTGGCCTCTTAGTCATCAGTCTGGGATTCAAGAGCTGCCCCTTATCCGGTCAGCTGCCTTTGTGGGTTTCACCATCATGGTCTTGACCCCTTTGCTCATCACTCCTCCATCTCTGTCACTAGGTTCCAGGAATTCAGTTCAGTGTTTAGCTGTGGGTATCTCTCTCTGCTTCCATTAGTCACTTGATGAAGGTTCTAGGGTGGCATATAAGGTAGTCATCAACCTTATCATCAAGGAGGGGCTATTAGTGTAGTCTCTCCACTATTGCTTAGTTTGCCAGTTGGTGTTATCCTAGTACATCAATGGAGATCACACTAATGTCAGCACTCTCCTCAAGCCTATAATGACTCCATCTATTATGGTAGCTCTCATTCTGCTCTCCTCTGTTCTTACCTCTAGAATTTTGTTTGGTATCACACTTAATCTTTGAATTACTTTCTGAAAAATATCTTTTACAGTAATTCAGTCAAAGAGCCCAGAAAGTCTTTACATAGTCCAGTGCCTTCTTTGATTTCTGTCTTTACTGGTTAAAAGTTTCATTGTAGTGTTACTTCATTTTCTTCATCTTCAATTTTTTATCAGTGATCCATTCATAATTAAACAGTGTGCCATCTTATCTTTATGAGTTAATTGATTTTCTTCAGTTTCTCTTATTCTTATTTACTATATTTTTTTTTATATTAATATTTTTTTTATTTTCCATTTTAAATTTAGATAAGAAACAAGGTTGCTTCACAAGTCAGTACGAGGTCCCTCTCCCTTTCCCTCCCCTCCTCCTGTGCCCACCCCCCATCCCCCCCCCCCGTTATCCCCTCATTCCCCCAGGGAGGGTGAGGCCCTCCATGGGGGTGTCCATAGTCTGTCATTTCATATAGGGCAGGGCCTAGACCCTTCCCCAAGAGTTCAGGGTGAGAGTGCACCTCACATTGTTCTATGGGAGTCCAGAGACCGTGTGTATACTTGGGATGGGTACTGATCTGCTGTCCAAGGCTCAATAGATTACCTAGGCCTCCTCACTGACACCCAGATTCAGGGGGTCTTGATCAGTCCCATGCTGGATTCCCAGGCTGATGCCTGGGATTCAAGAGTTAACCTTTTTGTATGTATGTATGTATGTATGTATGTATTTGTTTGGTTATTATTTTACATTCTGTCCTCACTTTCCCCTGCCTCCTCTTGTTCCGCTCCCTTCCCCACAACCCCCCTCTCTTTCTCCCATGTATTATTAATCCTGTTCAAATTTACCCAGCATGAGAAGTAGGATCTCAAAAGCTTCTAAAAGAGTCAGAGTCAGCCCCTAGGTTTGTGGATTTAAGTCCATTAGTTGTTTTTATGCCAAAACCATGCTGTTATTATCACTACAGCTCTGTAGTAGAGGTTGGAATCAGAAATGGTGAATGCTCCAGAAGTTCTTTTACTATAAATTTGTTTTAGTTTTCCTGTTTTGTTGTTGTTGTTGTTTTTATATAAAATTGAGTATTATTCTTTCAAGGTCTGTAAAGAATTGTTTTGGAATTTTAATGGGAATTGCCTTGTATCCGTATATTCCTTTTCCTAACATGACTATTTTTTGCTATGTTAATCCATGAGCATGAGAAATCTATATTCTAATATCTTTTCTGAATTTTTTCTTCAAAGACTTGAAATTCACTTACTTGGTTAGTTACAAGAAGGTATTTTATGTCATTTGTGGCTATTGTAAATGGCATTGATTCCCTGATTTCTTCCTCAGACCATTTATCATTTGGATATAGGAGAGTTATTTATTTTTTGAATTAATATTGTATCCCGATACATGACTAAAGGTATTTACCAACTCTAAGAGTTTCCTGATAGAAATTTTGAGGAGTATTGTTATTAGCTCTTTGTAAATCTGGGAGAATTCTCATTAAAATGCTATGGCCATGCCTTTTTTATATTGAGAGACAGTTAATGACTCCTTCTATTTCCATAGGTGTTAAAGGTCCATTTAAGTTTTTTTCTGACCTTCATTTAATTTTGGTTAGTGGTAGCTATCAAGTAATTTGTTCATTTCATTTACATTTTCCTATTTTGTAGAGTACAGGTTTTTGAAGTAGGGCCTAATGATTCCCTGTGATTATCTCCCACTTTTCATTTCTGATTGTGTTAATTTGGGTATATTCTCTCTTTTCGTCAGTTTGGATAAAGGTTTATCTATTTTGTTAATTTTCTCAAATAAAAAACTCTTGTTTCTTTTATTCCTCATATTGCTCTCTTTGTTCCTACTTTATTGATTTGGTCCTCACTTTGATATTTTGTTGTCCTCTCCTCCTCTTGGGTGTGTTTGCTTCTGTTTGTTCTAGAGCTTTCAGGTGTTCTGTTGCACTAGTATGAGATGTCTCCAAATTCTCCATGAAGGCAATTAGTGATATGAACTTTCCTCTTAACACTTTTTTATGTCCCATGAGTTTGGGTATGATGTGCATTAATGTCACTGAATTCTAGGAATTCTTTTTTCTTTTTCTTTATTTCTTCCTTGACCCAGTAGTAGTTGAGCTGAAACTTGCTCAGTTTCCAAGAGTTTCTATGCTTTCTGTTGTTTCTCTTCCTGTTGAAATCCTTCTTTAATCCATGGTGGTTGTATAAGATAAAGGAAGTTATTTCAATTTTTTAATTTTTTGAGGCTTGCCTTGTGGCCAAATACACAGTCAGTTTTGGGGAAGTGTCCATAAAATACTGAGAAGATGGTATATTATTTGTATTTGGGTGATATGTTTTGCAGATGTCTGTTAAGTTCATTTGACTGATACTGTCTGTTAGTTTCATTATTCCTCTGTTTAGTTTCTGTCTGGATAACCTGTTCATTGTTGAGAATAGCATGTTCAAGTCACTTGTCCATTGGTGAGAATGGGGTGGGTTCTACTATTATCGTGTGAGATTTGATGTGTGATTTACACTTTAGTAATGTTCCTTTTTAAAATGTGGTGATCTTACATTTGGTGCATAGAAGTTCAGAACTGAGTATCATCTTGGTGCATGTTTTTCTTTCGGTGACTATGAAATGACTCCTCATTTTTTTCAAATTTTGTTTGAAAGTCTATTTTGCTATCTTAGGGTACCTATTCCAGCTTGTTTCTTAAGGTCTCTTCAAATGGATAATATTTTTCTATTACTTAACCCTGAGATAGTGGTTGTCTTTGATGTTGAGGTGTGTTTCTTGTAGAATGACAGATTTTGTTTTCATATCCACTATTTTACCATTTGTCTTTTTATTGTGAAAATTGAGCCCATTTATATTGAGGGATCTTGCCTAGACTGACTGTTGCTGTATAAACTGGACATGCAGGACCCACAGGAAAGTGACTACTGAACTCAGTCCTTCAGGGTTCTGGATTCATGGAAGAGTCTACCAGACTTTCTGCAGGACACAGAAAAATGACTGACAGACTGCTGATGCAGATGGACAGTTTGAAATTTCCTGCTTTGCTGAGACGTGTTCCAGACACATTGTGGCCTATGGGCTGAAGATGGATGCCCCAACGTTACAGAGGAACTTCAGGTGACTGCCCAGGCAGCAAGATGTCTCTGTCAATCCTAGTGTTTATATATTATCCTTCTGTGGTCTTTGATGGAGTTGAAGACAGATAGTTATAATTATAGTTTTCCTTAGTTATGATAAAAGATAAGCTACATATAGAACTTTGGACTCACAAGGATGGGATGGATGATATTTTCTTTAAATCTTGCTAAAATATTGTAACTATGTTCTTACTTGATAACTTTTCTGTTATATACAATTTGACTGTGTTAAATTTAAGACCTTTCTTTTTGTTTAAACAGAAAAGAGGAGATGTTGGGGAAGTCCTGTGTATATGTCAATAAATTACTGCTGGCCAATAGGAATCTAGATAGGTGGGGCTAGGAGTCCAGGAGGATTCTGGGAAGGAGAAACACAAGAGAGTTTGAGATGTAACACCATGGGGTAGGAGCCCGGAACTATTCTCCGGTAAGAGAAATACTTAGATTAACAATTATGGGGTAATTACTTAAGTCAGAGCTAGCCAGTAAGAAACAAGCAAGGCCAACAGCTTCATAATTAATATAGCCTCCTGTATGTTTATTTGGGACTGATGCGGCTCTAGAACCAGGCTGGCGGGAAGGCTCCTCTCAAGGAAAGCTTCTCTTAACAGAGGGACATTAGTGACCAAAGATCCTGCTATTTTGTTGGTGGTGGTAATGTGTGTTTGGTGTGTGTGTGTGTGTGTGTGTGTGTGTGTGTGTGTGTGTGTGTGTGTGTTTCCGTTCTTTGGGTTTTGCTAGTATGAGATTATCTATTACCTGTGTTTTTACAGATACAGTTATCTTCCTGGGGCTGAAGTTTTCCTTCAAGTACCATCTGTAGGCCTACGTTTATGAATATTGCAAATAGTTATTCTTTAAAATGGTCTTTTCATGAAAATCTTGTTTTTTCCATCTATGGTGATTTACACTTTTCTGTATGTAGCAGTCCAACCTGCCATCCATGGTCTCCTGGAGGTCAGGCTTATTGGGATTTTTAGGGTGTCCAACGAGCAGCCAGGGGTGATTCTAATAGGTCTGACATTATGTGCTATTTGGAATTTTTCCCTTTCTACTTTTAATATTTTTTTTGTTATTTTTCATCTAACGTATTTTCTGTTCTGTAAGCTTCTTGTACCTTTATAGGCATGTTCTTATTTAGGTTGGGAAAACTTTCTTCTTTGACTTTGTTAAATATATTCTATATCTTTTTGAGCTGAATTTCTTCTCCTTCATTCTAATTACTCTTTCATTTCATCTTTTCATAGAATCCCTAATTTCCTAGAAGTTTTGTGTTAGGAAATTTTATGATTTAACATGTTGTTTGACAATGATAAAGGAACATTTTTTTCTGATATTGTGTCTTCAATGCCTGAGTTTCTCTCTTTTGTGGGTGGTGCTTGCATATGTCATTCTTGGTTGCTTGCACAGATTTTCCTTTTTCCCATGATTCTCTCTAACTGATTTATTTATTTATTTCTTCTATTTCCATTTTTTAGGTCTTGAACAAGTTTCCTTCCCCTCTTTGTGTGTATGTTGTTTTTCCTTGTCTTTCTTGAAATTATTTTAGGGATTTACTGACTTCATCCATTTTTTTATTCCTCTTTTCCTCAATTTCTTTACGGAATATTTTTTCATTTTCTCTTTAATGACCTTTATCCCCTTTATACAGTCACTTTCACTACTGTTGTATTGTTCAGGTGCCGGTGTTGTTGAATAACTGTCTTCTGTTGAGGCCATATTGGCTTTTCTGATTGAGTTCTTACCCTGGCATTTATACATCTGGATTTGGATTATTAAAGTCTAGATATTGATTCCTGCATTTGTCTTTGTTGGATATATATTTTGTTCCTGGGTTTTTGTTGTTGTTGTTTTTTCTTCTCTCTGGTTTTCTGGCCTAAATGGCCAAAGATTCAGGTGGTTAGCAAGTCTTCAGGTGAGCTATGTTATCTCCTCTGATATGTTGCGGGTCTGGGCTGCATAGATCTGTCCTACCCTCCAATAAGATGAAAGCTACTTCTGAAGTTGGTTATTAGGTTATGGAGCTCATAGGAGGAGATGCAGTCTGGGGTTGTTTGGTAGGCTTAAAGGGGTTTAATTGGTGGTGGAAGTGTCTTACCTGTGATTTCTAGAATGAACTTGGCCGCTGGTAAAACCGCTGGGACTGGGGTCCTAATATGGAGCCCAAAGGAGTTGGAAGTTTTGTGGCAGATTTTAAGGAGTGTTATCAGTGGTGGGTAGTGTCTTGCCTGGGTTCCTAGATCATACCTGGAATCTGGTAAAGCTGAAGTCTTCTGAAGTTGTAGGCCAGGATATGGAGCCAAAGGGAGGGGAGTGCAATCTGGGCTCTAATAAATTCTCTTCTTTTTGGTTTTGTTTTAAGGGAATATATTTATTGTGGAAAATTTTATCTACAATGAAAAAAAACAAATGAACTTTAATGGGTAATTATGTCACACTCCAAGACATTTTAATCTTAGAAGAAAACTTAGGAATATTTTCAAGTACAGGGAAGGCAAATGTTTCAATGGATGCCAAGTGATTAATAAATTTTAAAAAAATAATGAATTGAGCTTTGGAAAAGTCAGAATTTTCTTTATTTAAATGACAATATAAAAACTGGAATTATGGTATGGTGATTAGCAGTATTTCCTGCTCTACCAATACACACATGCACTCCTGACCTGCCCACACAGTAACTAAACAATGAAATAGAATAAATATTACAAAAGGACACTATCTGTTGAGTCGAAAATAAACCATAAACTAGAATAAAATAATTGGAAAATTTGCTAGCAAATATCTTTTATTTCAGAGAATATAAGTAATCATTTTAGGCATACTTTCTAGTTGGAAAAAAATTCTAAACACTATACAAAGGAAAATTACCACATAGAATCTCATGTGATAAAGCAAGTGAGCATGAAAACAATAATGAGAGAGGGCCAATTATGTGGCTTGCTGTCAAGCTGGAAAACTGGAATTCAATAATCAGAAAATAGTGCAAGTTGTCTTTAGTTAGCATAATAATAGCACAACATAAACATAATACAAATTATGTGTAGACTTCCACGTACACCCATACACACACACACACACACACACACACACACACACACACACGCTAAAAGTCAAAAGAGAACATAAGGATATGACATCGCCAACTCTAGAAAGGCTAACAGTTAAAATTAATTTAAAATGGTATGTTGAGGAGGGTAGAGCCATTTGGAAATTTCATATTACAAAATTCTGTCATTAGAACAATGTGGAAACAATTTGATAGTCTATGGAGCATTAAACATATGTCTGTGCTAACATAGTATTTCTTTTACTGACACATAGTAAAAAATGAACAGATGAATCTTCTATAATATTAATTGACACAGAGATATTGAAATTATTCATAATAATCCAAATTTTAGGAAATGGAAAAAATGAAATTTATACAGAGAAAACTGACATACAATCTATGTCATATTCAACAATTAAATAAAATTCAATAAAGCATCTTTTCTGGTCATTTGTATGTGAATTAGTTTTAATTATTTTTAGCACTATTTTGAAAATTATGAAGAAAATTAGAATCTATACTCTATATTTTGTCATTAAATGACAAAAATAATGAACATGAAGAAATCATCATATCTGTCTCTATGAGGCCTCTGACTCAAGATTCTTGATGAATTTTTTCCTGAATATAAGTAATTGTTATCTCTTTGACTAGTTTTGTTTATACTTCATTTTGTCAGATATTTAGATACTTCTACCTACCTATTTCCTGCTTCCACTTGTTTAGAATATCTTTATGCTTCTTTTTTATCAGAAATTGTTATTAAGTTTTAATTTTGAAGTGTATTTCTTAGAGTCAGCAAAAAGATGGATCCTCTTTACAAATGAAATGTGATGAACTCCATCCTTCTAAAAACACATTTTAGAAAGTATTTATTTGGTCATTTGTGTGTCTGTGGGGGGGTTGGCACAGTATGAGAATGGATGTCAGTAAACAGCTTTCTGTTGTCTCCTTTCATCACGTTGGCTGTGGAACATACAGCTTGTCAGCCTAATCTGCTGAATTGTTTAGCCATGTCTTGTCTTTTCTTGCCTTCCTACTTGCTTTCATTCTTTCTTTATCTTTAAATGGAATAAAAACTTTTTATGCTGATCTGAGACTATTAATATTCAGATATATATGTATATATATAATCCTTTCATTTTGTTGAATTCATGCCATTTTCATAGACAATTTTTTATTACCTGTCCTGGTAAAAATTATTTGCTGCTATGGTTTCTTAGATGCATTTGTTCTTCTCTTCAGTCTGAAGTATTATCTCCTGTATCTTTCATAGGCTGGCTTAATGAAGATAAATACTTTTAGTTTAGTATTTTCATGGAGTATTTTTATATCTCCTCTACTCTGAAAAATCATTTTTCTAACCCATCTCATATCAATCATTAATCAGACTTCCCTACAAATCTGATGTAGACATTTTTTCCAATTTAGGTTTCTTCTTCCTAGATGACTCTAGATTAGGTCAAGTTGGCAAAAAAGTAATTAGGGTGAGGTTTTATCATAAGCAGACCCAATTTTCTATGTTCAGTCATGTCTATTTTAGTCTAACTTTGTCCATTATAAATTTTATTCTCCATGTAAGGGTTTACATTTAACTGATGCTTAAGTTATAGTGCAAATTTGCTCTCTTAAACTTATTTAAAGCCTACCTGTTCATGAGCTCATTCTTGATCACTCATTTACTCTACTTCTCTTTTTTAACTTGCTTAGCCATTTTAAACTTTTATACTCAATTTTATGACCATTTTATAGCTTATTACAATATATTATACATTCCTCTTTTAATTTATGTCACTTATGAGCTGTATTAATATACAATTTAATTTAATATCTTTGTTGTGATTAAGTTGAAAATAAAAACATCAAATGGATATTAAGTATAAAATCAAGATAAAAACAAATTTATCTTAATTTCTGACTTCAATATTTTATAGATGTACTGATTTGAAAGTCACCCTCTGAGTTTCAGTTTCTTTTGCCATCAAATAGGCTAATCAAAGTTTCTGTCATGTGGAGTCATTACATTAATAGAAAAATCTTCTTAAAACATTTATAATATTTTTCAGACTTTATGGTCCCTCTAGAAAAGTTAATGATAACTGTTGCATTCTAAATGGATATGTATAAGCTTCTTTTGTATCATGTAGCTTATCCCTACTCCAGAACACAATACAGTGGTGCCATATGCCAGATATACTGATATTTCAGTACTCTGAAATCACACATACAATTATCATTATTCAGACTGAATAGGTTATATTTACAAACATATATATATATGTATTCTTTTAACAGTTATTAATGAAAAAGAAGGCCATTAATTCGAAAGAAAGGAGAAAGGAGTGGTATATGGGAGGGCTTGAAGGGAGAAAGGGAAAAAGAAAACTGATTTAATTACAACCTCAAAAATAAAAGAAATCATGTACACATAACTTTTAAAACAACTAAAAGAGGAATAAATATTAACATTCTGAAATTGTTGCATATCTGTTTTTGTATGTTACTTTGTGTGAACTTTACTGAGAAGACTCATAAAAAATGTATCCATGAAACTCTGTGCCTATCTTGGAGGAAACTTCCCTGGAGAGAATTTTTATCTTCCAGAAATGTTTTACTCCTCGTATAACCATGGAAAGGGGACTTGTAAGTGTGTTAAGTTGTTTTTTTTGTTTTTTGTTTTTTTTTGGTTTTTATGAAACAGGGTTTCTCTGTATTGTTTTGGAGGCTATCGGTCCAGCCCAGCCTCGAACTCACAGAGATCCGCCTACCTCTGCCTCCCGAGTGCTGGGATTAAAGGCGCGCTCCACAACCGCCCGGCGTGTGTTAAGTTTTATGGGCTTCCTTGGCCTTCTAAGTTTCAGTAACTTCCTAAGTGTTAATGTTCCAGGAATTAATCAATTCAGGGGGCCTAGGTACACAGCAGTCAATTTCACTTTGTTGACAATTTCATCCTAAGGTACTGAAAGAGAGTAAGTGTTAGTCATTTATTAACCCTATGGAGCCATATGGAGAAGAAATATTCTACTATCTCCAGTGGTATAAGAGTGCTATGGATTTATGACACTGGTCTCTACTGACACAGACAGGGAGTTGGTCCATATGGCTTATGTAAGAGCTTTCCTTTTTTTTTTTTTTCTTGACTGGCATGTAGCAAACTGAGCCTGTTGGACTCAGCACGTATATCCCTGGGACATAGCTGATGATGTTTTATCTTCTTTACATGGCTTACCAGGTATAAGATATGAGTCCTATTCCATCTTAGCCAGAAGGCTTACCTTTTCCATATTCTCTGTCTGGAAAAATTATACCCTGCTAATTCCTGTCTTCTGGAGAAACATAATTATGGTGTTTGTGCCACGAGATAATGATTTTCAAAAGTTTAGCATTTTGTTTTCTATCCTAAACAAAAATAATTGCCTGAGACAGGAATTATTAAGGGACTTTGGCCTTTCTCTTTTTTTAAAATGAAAGAAAAAGGGAAATAATAGGGGATCTAGCACAAAGCAAAATATATTTATGAACAAATCATGAACTGGTTTGTCCCAGTACAGATGGAGAACACACAATCATAATTGATAGTGTAATGTGAACATCATATGGCTATCTTGAGCTAGAAAAGTCATTTCCCCCCTGAAATTTTGGCATTAAGAAAATGAATGGGTCTCTGATCAAAGTTGGTATTCACCCAGACTCCTTTCAACAGACTAAGGAAGTATGTCTTACAGTGAGAAACGTTATCTGTGTGCCACATCTTGCTTACTTGAGAAAGAAAAAGTGTTCAGAGGGGCCATAAATATTGCTTCTAAGTCACTTAGACATCAAAGGACTCTTATCAAGGGTATGCAGGTAAGTTAGTGAAAGACAATTAGGAACATCTGTATTAAGATTCTCTTACATTGGCATATAAACTAGATAACTAAGTAAGTATGTAATTACTTAAGGTCAATGGCTTTGGATTTTTCTAAGTGTGTGTGTGTGTCTGTGTGTGTATGAGTGTGTGTGTCCACTGTCACTACTATCTATCCTTACCACAAAGTAAAATATTTTCTATTTGAATCAAAATACCTAGAAATAAGAAGATTCTTACAATATCTCATAACTCATTCTAGGTAACATAGGTCAAAGGACTCCAACAATTTATTTGTCTAATATTTGTATAAAAGGGGAGAAAAGAAGGAAAAAGCCTGACTGATAATTCAATATGAATGAAAAATTTAAATCTTGCTTTTGAGTTCAAGAACAAATGTGCATCTACTTCATTGGCCTCAGTTTTCTCATCTATAGGTAGACTTATTGATCTCAGATGCACACAGATCTTTGCATTCTGACCCTTTATAAAAGAAAAAACAATATACATCCTTGTGCTTCCCTTACTAAAATAGTACAAATGCAAACTTTTCATAGTTTTGGGAAATATTTTATCAACATCTTTTAAATTATAAAAATTGAAAGTGGAAATGTAGAATACCATGTATCCAAACTGGACTCCAGGAAAATTTTAAAGGGAAATATAATTTGGGAACTTTTTCTGCCTCTCTTTTCCTAGAAGAAAACCATCCTCTACTGGATTGGCTTTCACTTAGCAGCTCATTAGTAAAGTTGTGATAAAGCCTAGTATGTAGCACACAATGCTATTTTGCATAAGAAGGAAACAGTGTAGGGTGTTTCAGCAAACCAACTCATGTCAATCAGGAAAGTCCAAGAGTTATATTTGAAATACAAGATTAGAAACTGATGGGAGTCGGGTATGATATATTTTGATCCTCATTAATAAAGTCAGGTAGTTACTCTAAATATATGACAGATTAATTATCTCCTGAAGACTTCTTAGCAAAGCCCTTTTCTCATTTTTAATGTTCCTGCCAACCGTAATCTGTGTCAGTACGCTATAAGAAAAGCGTTGAATGTTCTGATGGAAAAAAAATAAGGCTTATGGCTGCATGGTATCAAAGATTACCATGAATTTTACCAGGTCTTCATTTATAAAGTTTTAATGAATCAGATTGATATTGCAGACTACATTTCAACTTGATATCTAATTTATCTCTAGGAGTCAATGATGTCATAATATTTTCAATAAATTAATGATATAGTTACCTGATAATATAGTAAATCATCATCCTTAAGTCAATGACACAGAAAAAGTCAGATGCAGAAGTCACATCAAATCTTTGGGATTTACATACTAACAATTCAGCGATTTTTTTCTTTACATATGAAATAATTGCTTGTAATGCTTAGGGATGTAGCTTATCTAGTAGTGTGTGTAGCAAGAATGAATCCCCATGCTCTGTTCCTCAGCACTACATACACAGGGTCCTGGGACACACACCTATGTTCCTCATACTCATATCATCATTGCTACAACATGAGAGAGAGGATACTTGATGGACATGAGAACCATTTCAAATTAATTGCAAAAATAATTGCTTATAATGTAGATTCAAAGTTACTGATAATGATATTTTATGGAATAAATATCCTGATCTATTTTCCTAGTTACAGTTTCTATTGCTGTGATGAAATACTATGATAAAATAGTAAGTTGTGGAGGAAAGGATTTACTTGGTGTACTCTTCCACAGCACTGTTCATTATCAATGGAAGTCAAGACAGGAACTCAGGGTAGGTTCCTAGATGCAGGGCCTGATGGAGGGGTGCTGCATTCTGGCTTGCTCTTCATGGCTTTTTAAATCTTCTTTCTTATAGAACTCAGGGCTATCAGCACAATGATGGCCCCACTCAAAATGGGCTGTGCGCTCCCCCCATCAATCACTAATTAAGAAAATATCTGACAGTCGGATCTTATGGAAATGTTTTCTCAATTAAAGTTCCATCCTTTCAGGTAATTGTAGTTTATATTTCACGTTGATATAAAATTAGTCAGCAGAGGTATTTTAAATAATTTTCTCTGTCCCTTTGATCAAGAACAGTATATTACTTTCTTCATCAGCATGCTCTAATACCTCTTGTACCTTTTCTTCTTCTTCTTCTTCTTCTTCTTCTTCTTCTTCTTCTTCTTCTTCTTCTTCTTCTTCTTCTTCTTCTTCTTCTTCTTCTTCTTCTTCTTCTCCTTCTCCTTCTCCTTCTCCTTCTCCTTCTCCTTCTCCTTCTCCTTCTCCTTCTCCTTCTCCTTCTCCTTCTCCTTCTTCTTCTTCTTCTTCTTTTTCCCCTCCTCCTCCTCCTCTTTTTCTTTTACCTTCTTTATAATTTGTTGAAATGTTATAGCATTTCATATTATTGAAATTGTATTATATCCTCCTCTCTTTCTCCTACCTCCAACTCTTTTCAGAACTCCTTCCGCAGCTGCTTCTCAAATGTGTGGTCACTTATTTTATCATTGTTAAATATATAAACATATAAGTACAAACTATTTAATCTATTCAACATTGCTCAGATGTGGATGAATCTGCTTTTAGGGATCACAGCTGTGGGTGTCTGCCTCTGCCTCTATCAACCACTGTATGAGAGTTCTAGGATGGCATATAAGGTAGTCATCATTCTCATTATCATGGGAGAGCATTTAGGGTAGCCTTACTGCCAGTTGGTGTCATTCTTGTAGATCTGTGAAGATCTCACTAGTGCCAGATCTCTCCTCCAACTTATACTGGCTCCCTCCTTTCTGGTATCTCCCATCCTTTTCTCCTGTATTCTTACTCTGGCATAACCTTCCTGCTCTCCCATGTCCTCCTCTCTCCTCCTCTTTTCTCCTTCTCTTTCTCTCATCTCCTTCTACCCACCCCATCCCTCCCAATCCAATTAGGAGATCACATCCCCTAACCCTTCTCTGGGTTACCATGCATATCTCTCTTAGGGTCCTCCCTGCAACCCAGACTCTCTGGTGGTGGAATTGTGGACTAGCAATGCCCTGCTCCATGTCTAAAATCCATATATGAGTGAGTACATACTATGCTTGTCTTTTTGTGACTGTGTTTCCTCACTCAGGATGGTTTCTTCCAATGCCATCAATTTGCCTGTATATTTCAAGATTGCATTTTTTTCTGCTGAGAAGTACTCCATTGTGTAAATGTACCACATTTTCTCTATCCACTCTTCAGCTGAGGGTCATCTAGGTTCTTTCCATGTTCTGGCTATTACTAATAATATTGCTATGAACATAGTTGAGCATATGTCCTTATTGTTTGAGGATACATCTTGTGGGTATATGACTAAGAGTGGAATTGCTGGATCTTGGGGTAGAGTGATTTCCATTTTTCTGAGGAATCTCCATACTGATTTCCAAAGTGGCTGCAAAAATTGGCATTCCTCCCAACAGTGGAGGAGTGTACCCCTTTCTCCACATCCTCTCCAGCATGAACTGTCATTAGTGACTTTGCTTTTAGCCATTCTGACAGGAGTGATGGTATCTCAGAGTTGTTTTGATTTGTATTACCCTAATGGCTAAAGATGTTGAGCACTTTCTCAAGTGTCTCTTGGCCATTTTGGACTCCTCCATTGAGAATTCTCTGTTTACTTCTGTACCCCATTTTTTATCTTTTTTATTTAAATTAGAAACATGCATGCTTCAAATGTCAATCCCAGCTCCTCCCCTTCTCCCTCCCAGCTCCATCCTCAACTGCCACCCCCAGCCCAATACCCACATCTTTCCCCAGGGAGGGTAAAACCCTCCTTGGGGGGATTTCCAGAGTCTGTCATTTCATCCAGGGCAGGACCTAGTCCCTTCCCCATATGTCCAGGCTGAGAGAGCATCCCTCCATGTGAAGTGGGCTCCTAAAGTTCATTTGAATGCCATGGTAACACTAATTCTACTACCCAAGGCCTCAGAGATTTCTGAGGCCTCCTCACTGACACTACATTCATGGAGTTTGGATCAGTCCCCTGTTGGCCTACTAGCCATCAGTCTGTGGTTCAAGAGTCCATCTTTTCCAGTTAGCTATCTTTGTGGGTTTCACCAGCACAGTGTACCCCATTTTTTAATTGGATCCTTTGATATTCTGGAGACTTGCTTCTTGAGTTCTTTGTAAATTTTGGAGACCAGCCCTCTGTCAGATGAGGGGTTTGTGAATATCTTTTCCCATTCTGTGGGCTGTCGTCTTGTCTTGTTGACTGTATCCTTTGCCCTGCAGAAGCTCCTCAGTTTCAGGAGGTCCCATTTATTAATTGTTGTGCTCAGTGTCTTTGCTACTGGTGTTATGTTCAAGAAGCAGTCTCCTGTACCAATTTGTTCAAGGGTACTTCCCACTTTCTCCTCTAAGAGATTCAATGTGGCTGGAATGATGTTGAGGTCTTGATCCATTTTGACTTAAGTTTGGCAGATAGATCCATGTCTATCGCCATGCACAAAACAAGATTATTTCTAACCTAAATTTTAAAAATTGCTTAAAAATACTGTCTATAATTTTAGAGTTGAAACAGTACAATATTTTAAAATTATTTTTAAAAAACACATATAAGTAAATTCTGTATCAGAACAATGACTGCAGTCAATCTTGAACACTTTTTTCCATCAGTCTTTAGAAGCTCTGTACCATCTCTGTCCCCCTTTGAAACTTGGCAGTTGATCTGTGTGTGGTTTCAATAGACATACCAAGGCATGTGGTTGATCCCCTTCATTTTTCATGTAAGAATAATATCAATTCCATTTAACAGATCATAAGACTGAGCCACAGTTTTCTGCATTCAGTTCATGAAAACCAAAATCCAAAATAATAAAGATAAAGGTAAAAATTCAGGAAATCTTAAATTTTAATTCTTGTATTTCTTGGAAGAAAGAGTTTTATGACATTGGCTATATCATAAAGGGATTTTGTACATGAGTCATACATGACTAGACAGAAGGACTACATAATGCTGTGATGACACAGATGAAGTTTATCAATGACTATTTCATTCACTTTCAAGTACCTAACAAATTGGGAGCACAGGATTTAATAGTTTTCTTATGTGCCAAATATAATCCAGATAAAATCCAGAATGTTCATGAAGTCCACATTAGTACATTCTTTTTCCTATCTTTTAGCCTAAAATAGACGTTTTATGTGTTCATTTTTATATAACTTCATGGAGGAAAACCTTGGCCTTGTTACTTGATAAAATCCTTTATATGGACACAAAGGATAAAAGAGTTTATAAGTCTACTTTGGCATAGCACCAATTAAAAAAAATGTTGACACTCAGGACCCAAACTTCAGCTACTAAAATATGATCCAATACATGTTACAAGTTAAGTCCAGGTAAGAAAACATCTTTCCAGAACATTTTAAAATTTAAGTACTACAGGCTTGGCAAATTGGTATGCATGGTTTATATTGTATTTTGTGAGTGCTATTTATAATTATACTGAATACAAGTAGCACAGCTCATATTTCACATTGAGTTTTCTTATATATACTTAACACATAACACTATTTATTGTTTAACAATTTCAAATAAAATGCAAATGTGTGGTAGTTTGAATAGGAATGGCTCCCATAGGTTGCTATACTTGAATTCTTGGTCATTATTGAATGGTGCTACTTGACAGAGATTAGGAGATATAACTTTGTTGGAATAAGTATAGCCTTGTTTGAAGAAGCGTGTCACTGGGAGTGGCCTTGAGACTTCATATTCTCAAGTCATTGCCCCTCTATCCCTACTGCCTGTGGATCTGGATGTAGAACTGTCAAGTTCTCCAGCACCAAGATGTTGGCCACATATCACCATAGTCTCTACCATGATGACAATGGGCTAAACCTCTAAAACTGTAAGGTAGCCCCAATTAAATGATTTTCTTTATAAGTGTTGCTATGATCATAGTGTCTCTTCACAGAAACAGAACACTGACTAAGAAAATACGCAAACAGTATAATTCTATGATAACATATCATTGGCAGGTGGAACAGAATGACTTTGGTGTGACAGGAATGAAATGACTGTGTGCTCATAATTACAGGTATCCTTCAAACATACAATAAACCAACGTTCTCCATTTATTATGATGAGAAAAACAAATATGTATTTTCTAATAAGCATGGAGACTGAGATATTTGAAGCTCTTTAAATTACAGGGTTGTTAATATATTTCACGAGTTTTAAGTTAGGATCTTCAGCCTTCTTTAGACACATGAACATAAATTCTTCTTTGTTGCAATCTTAGCAATGATGTTGTATAAGTAGATTTTACATGCTAGCATTTAATTTAGTTTAGTGCCAGCTTTTCTGTTATACCCCTTTAATTAAAAATAGTTATGAAATTATAGAGCAAATCATTAAACATTGTTGGTACTGCCACAAACTATATAATTCTAACAATGAAGAAATAAAGTGCAGAAATAAATTTTATGATGATGCTGACATAAAGAGCAATTATTGTTCAAGTCCCCCAAATTTAAAGTTTAAACATTGAAGCAGCTGTTCCTCGGGCAGCATCAGGCAAACAGGCCGGCTTCCCGGCCTGTGCTCCAGTGCCTGCAGATCGCCTGGGACCTGCACAGAGCTCCCAATCACAGCGGGAGCCAAGGACCCTAGACTCCAGATCTTCTCTCCCACCAACGAGACCAGGAAAGGAGAGGAGGCTGGGAGTCCGGGGAAGCAGCTGTTCCTCGGGCAGCATCAGGTAAACAGGCCGGCTTCCCGGCCTGTGCTCCAGTGCCTGCAGATCGCCTGGGACCTGCACAGAGCTCCCAATCCCGGCTGGAGCCAAGCACCCAGACCCCACCAACGAGACCAGGAAACCAGAGGACCCAGGGAGACCAGGACCAGCATTCAGACAAGGAATAGAAGAATCACCAGATTATTGGACTTGCTAGCACCCACCAAAAGGGAACTCTGGTCCCCAGACCAGTAAGGGGCTCTTTCTGCACCCACTAGAAGAAGAGATGGGAAAGAGACAATACAAAAACACAGTCAGCAACCGAAAAACAAATATGACACCGCCAGATTCTAGAGACTCCACACCAGCAACACCCCAACATTCCAATGCAGATGAAGCAGAAGAGAACGACCTTAAAAGCACTTTCATGAAAATGAAAGAGGCCCTAAAAGAGGATATTGGAAAATCCCTCAAAGAAATGGAAGAAAAAACAAACCAAAAAATGCAAGAAATGGAAGAAAAAACAAACCAAAAAATGCAAGAATTGGAAGAAAAAACAAACCAAAAAAGGCAGGAAATGGAAGAAGAAATGAAGCAAAAAATGTAAGAAATTGAAGAAGAATCATACCAAAAAAGGCAGGAAATGGAAGAAGAAACAAAGCAAAAAATGCAAGAAATGGTAGAAAAAACAAAGCAAAAAATGAAAAAAAGGAAGAAGAAACAAACCAAAAAAGGCAGGAAATGGAAGAAGAAACAAAGCACAAAATGCGAGAAATGGAACAAAAAGCAAACCAAAAAATGCAAGAAATGGAAGAAAGAACAAACCAAAAAATTCATGAAAGGCAACAAACAGACGAACAGATAAACAGAAAATTGCAAGAAGCAATGCAAACACTGCAAGGGTTGAAAACTGAAATAGAGTCATTAAAAAAACACAATCTGAAGAAAGGCAGAAAATAGAAAAGCTGGACAAAAAGTC
Organism: Mesocricetus auratus; assembly: GCF_017639785.1. Classification (NCBI taxonomy): domain Eukaryota; kingdom Metazoa; phylum Chordata; class Mammalia; order Rodentia; family Cricetidae; genus Mesocricetus; species Mesocricetus auratus. Next base: position 64,605,915 of record NW_024429197.1, read on the forward strand.
AGGCACTACCAATACAAGCATTACCAACAGAATAGAAGAGATGGAAGAGAGAAACCCAAGTGTTGAAGATACGCTAGGAGAAATGGATTTATCAACCAAAAAAAACCTCAAATCCAACAAATCCTTAACACAAAACATCCAGGAAATATGGGACACTATGAAAAGACCAAACCTAAGAATAATAGGTATAGAAGAAGGAGAAGAAATCCACCTCAAAGGGGCAAAAGGCATATTCAACAAAATCATAGAAGAAAACTTCCCCAATCTTAAGAAAGACATGCCAATGAAGGTACAAGAAGCCTACAGAACACCAAATAGAGTGGACCACAAAAAAAATCCCCTCACCACATAATAATCAAGACCCCAAACATACAGAATAAAGAAAGAATATTAAGAGCAGCTAAGGAAAAAGGTCAAGTAACATAGAAAGGCAGACCCATCAGAATTACACCTGATTTCTCCATGGAAACTCTGAAAGCCAGAAGGACCTGGATAGATATTCTACCTGCACTAAGAGACCATGGATGCCAGCCCAGACTACTATACCCGGCAAAGCTCTCAATCACTATAGACAGAGAAAACAAGATATTCCATGACAAAACTAGATTCAAGCAATATGTGTCCACTAACCCAGACCTACAGAAAAATTTGGAAGGAAAACTCCAACCCAAGGAAGCTAACTACAACCAGAAAAGCATAAGCATTAGAGAATCCCTCTCTACCAACAGCCAAAAGAACAAAGGTGTGAAATTCCACACATAATTCCACCAACAACAACCATCGCAAATCGAAGAAGGATGAGCAATCATTGGTCATTAATATCCCTCAATGTTAATGGCCTTAACTCACCCATAAAAAGACACAGACTGGCAGATTGGATTCGAAGACAGAACCCTTCCTTCTGCTGCATACAAGAAACACACCTCACCCTTAAAGACAGACATTACCTGAGAGTTAAAGGTTGGGAAAAAATTTTTTAATCAAATGGACCCAAGAAACAAGCAGGGGTAGCAATCCTAATATCTAACAAACTAGACTTTAAAATAAAATCAATCAAAAGAGATGAAGGAGGTCATTACATACTCATCACAGGTGAAACCCACCAAGATGAAGTGTCTATCCTGAACATCTATTCCCCAAATACAAAGGCATCCACATTCGTTAAAGAAACATTATTAGAACATAATCTCATCTAAAGCCCCACACAGTTATAGTGGGAGATTTCAACACACCACTCTCACCACTAGACAGGAATACCAAACAGAAACTCAACAAAGATGCAAAAGGTCTAATAGAAGTAATGACCCAACTGGGATTAACAGATATCTATAGAACATTTCATCCACATAAAAAAAGAATATACCTTCTTCTCACCACCACATGCAACCTTCTCAAAAATCGACCACATACTTGGCAACATATCAAACTTCAGCAGCTACAAAAAAATTGGAATAACTCCATGCATCTTATCAGACCACCATGCTTTAAAATTAGAATTCAACAACAACACAAATTGCAGAAAACCTACAAACTCATGGAAATTGAATAATGCTCAACTGCACCATCCCTGGGTCAAAGAGGAAATAAAAAAAAGAAATTAAAGACTTCCTCGAATTCAATGAGAGTGAAGACACAACATACCAAAACCTATGGGACACTTTGAAAGCAGTGCTACGGGGGAAGTTCATAGCGCTAAGTGCTCACATGAAGAAACAGGAGAACGGTTATACCAGAGAATTAACATCACAGCTGAAAGCTCTAGAACACAAAGAAGCACACTCCCCAGGAGGAGTAGACGCCAGGAAATAATCAAATTGAGGGCTGAAATCAATAAAGTAGAAACCAGGAAAACAATACAAAGAATCAATGCAACGAAGAGTTGGTTCTTTGAGAAAATCAACAAGATAGACAAACCTTTGTCCAAACTTACCAAACAGCAGACAGTGAACACGCAAATTAACAAAATTAGAAATGAAAAGGGGGACATAACAACGGACTCTGAGGAAATCCAGAGAATCATTAGGTCATACATTGAAAACCTGTACTCCACAAAATTCGAAAATTTAAAGGAAATGGATGACTTCCTGGACAGCTATCAATTGCCAAAATTAAATCAAGAACAGATAAGCAATTTAAATAGACCTATAACCCCTATGGAAATAGAAGCTGTCATCAAAAGTCTCCCAACCAAAAAAAGCCCAGGTCCAGATGGCCTCAGTGCAGAATTCTACCAGAAATTCAAAGAACAGCTTATACCAATTCTTCTCAAAGTGTTCCACACAATAGAAGCAGAAGGGTCTTTGCCAAACTCTTTCTATGAGGCTTCAATAACCTTGATCCCCAAGCCACACAAAGATACAACTAAGAAAGAGAACTTCAGACCAATATCCCTCATGAACATTGATGCAAAAATACTCAATAAAATACTAGCAAATCCGATCCAAGAACACATCAAAACAATCATTCACCATGATCAAGTAGGTTTCATCCCAGGGATGCAGGGATGGTTCAACATACGAAAATCCATCAACGTAATCCACCATATAAACAAGCTATAAAACAAAAATCACATGATCATCTCACTAGATGCTGAAAAAGCCTTTGACAAAATCCAACACCCCTTCATGATAAAGGTCTTGGAGAGATCTGGGATAACAGGGACATACTTAAACATAATAAAAGCTATATACAGTAAACCAACAGCCAACATCAAACTAAATGGACAGAAACTCAATGTAATTCCTCTAAAATCAGGAACAAAACAAGGCTGTCCACTCTCTCCATACCTTTTCAGCATGGTACTTGAAGTTCTAGCTATTGCCATACGACAACAAAGGGGGATCAAGGGGATACAAATTGGGAAGGAAGAGGTCAAACTTTCACTGTTTGCAGATGATATGATAGTTTACATCAATGACCCAAAGAACTCTACCAGGGAACTCTTACACCTGATTAACACCTTCAGCAAAGTGGCAGGCTACAAGATCAACTCAAGAAAATCAGTAGCCCTACTATATACAGATGATAAAAGGGCTGAAAGAGAAATCAGAGAAACATCACCCTTTACAATTGCCACGAACCACATAAAATACCTTGGGGTAACGCTAACCAAACAAGTGAAAGACCTGTATCGTAAGAACTTTGAATCTTTAAAGAAAGAAATTAAAGAAGCCCTCAGAAAATGGAAAGATCTCCCATGCTCTTGGATAGGTAGGATCAATGTAGTAAAAATGGCAATCCTGCCAAAAGCAATCTACAGATTCAATGCAATCCCCATTAAAATCCCAGCACTATTCTTCACAGACCGTGAAAGAACAATAATCAATTTTGTATGGAAAAACAAAAGACCCAGGATAGCCAAAACAACCCTGTTCAACAAGGCAACGTCCGGAGGCATCACCATCCCTGACCTCAAGCTCTATTATAGAGCTATAGTCCTGAAAACAGCTTGGTATTGGCACAAAAATAGAGAGGTAGACCAGTGGAATCGAATTGAAAATCCGGGTATTAACCCACACACGTACGAACATCTGATCTTTGACAAAGAAGCTAAAAATATACAATGGAATAAAGAAAGCATCTTCAACAAAAAGTGCTGGCATAATTGGAGACTGGCATGTAGAAGAATGCAGATCGATCCATGTTTATCGCCATGCACAAAACTTAAGTCCAAATTGATCAAAGACCTCAACATAAATCCAGCCACACTGAACCTCTTAGAAGAGAAAGTGGGTGGTACCCTTGAACGAATTGGTTCAGGAGACAGCTTCCTGAATATAACACCAGTAGCACAGACAGTGAGATCAACAATTAATAAATGGGACCTAATGAAACTGAGAAGCTTCTGTAAAGCAAAGGACACAGTCAGCAAGACAAAAAGGCAGCCAACAGAATGGGAAAAAATATTCACTAATCCCACATCTGACAGAGGGTTGATCTCCAAAATTTACAAAGAACTCAAGAAGCAAGTCTCCAAAACACCAAAGGACCCTATTAAAAAGTGGGCTGAGAACTAAATAGAGAGTTTTCAATAGAGGAGTCTAAAATGGCTGAGAGGCACTTGAGAAAGTGCTCAACATCCTTAGCCATCCGGGAAATGCAAATCAAAACAACTCTGAGATACCATCTCACTCCTGTCAGAATGGCTAAAATCAAAAACACCAATGACAACTTATGCTGGAGAGGATGTGGTGAAAGGGGGACACTCCTCCATTGCTGGTGGGAGTGCCAACTGGTTCAGCCACTTTGGAAATCAGTATGGAGATTCCTCAGAAAAATGGGAATAATCCTACCACAAGACCCAGCAACTTCACTCTTAGGCATATATCCAAAAGATGCCCATTCATACAACAAAGATGTCTGTTCCACTATGTTCATAGCAGCCTTATTTGTAATTGCCAGAACTTGGAAGCAACCTAGATGTCTCTCACCTGAAGAGTGGATAGAGAAAATGTGGTACATCTACACAGTGGAGTACTATTCAGCAGAAAAAAATAATGGAATCATTAGATTCGCAGGCAAATGGACGACACTAGAAGAAACCATCCTGAGTGAGGTAACCCAGTCACAAAATGAGAAACATGGCATGTACTCTCTCATATATGGATTTTAGACATAGATCTGGGGAGTGCCAGCCTTCAATCCTATGGCCAGAGAGTCTGGGAAACAGAAACTTTATTTAGTGGCTGATCGAAGAAGAGGCAGACTCCCTTGGTTAAGTACTGAGCTGAACTCAAGAAAGCCAGTAACAGAGAGGGAGGACTGATGATCAAAGGGATTAAGACTGGGCTGGTTTAACCCCCAGAAACAGCTGACCAGACAAAGGTTAACTCTTGAATCCCAGGCATCAGCCTGGGAATCCAGCATGGGACTGATCAAGTCCCCCTGAATCTGGGTGTCAGTGAGGAGGCCTAGGGAATCTATTGAGCCTTGGGCAGCAGATCAGTACCCATCCCAAGTATACACATGGACTTTGGACTCCCATAGAACAATGTGAGGTGCACTCTCACCCGAACTCTTGGGGAAGGGTCTAGGCCCTGCCCTATATGAAATGACAGACTATGCACACCCCCATGGAGGGCCTCACCCTTCCTGGGGAAATGAGGAGATAACGGGGGGGGGGGAGGGCTCGGGAGGAAGGGAGGGAATGGGAGAGGGACCTGGAACTGACTTGTGAAGCAACCTTGTTTCTTATCCAAATTTAAACTGGAAAATAAAATAAAAAAAAAACAGTAATCTAAGTATTCAAGTTATTGGATTTCCTTTCTTTATGTGATCATTAACAATATTTTATATATGTTTATTTTACAATACACATATCTGAATTTGCAAATCCACATAATATTTTTATCATTTAAAGTTTTATACTGATAAAAATGATTAAAGCCACTGACATAATTATAACACATACCTTGAAAGATGGTGTGTTGGAAAACAAATACAAAAAATGTTCACAGCATTAGTCATTCAAGGTTTTCAGGATCATTAATGTGCAAAATTACAGATCTACCTTTAACATGCAATTCCTCCATTTTAGCTTGGCATGCTCAAAAGACAGCCATTGAGAATGGGATATGAGTACTATTGGATTTGTCAGGAATGAGAAACAAGAACAACTGTAAGGAACAGACAAAACAAAGCATAAGAAAAAAGTCATTCATTGAATGGTCATTGAGTTCTGACACATCTAGTAAACCCTCTTTCTGGACCTGCCCTACGGGAGAGGAAAAAATGTATTGAACTTGCACATCAGATATTATCATTCTGAGGAAGAGATTTTTTACTCCTAAGGATGCTAATTCCTGACACATTTAGTGCTTGGTGGGAAGGCAGTTCCAGCAGGGCTGTGAGGCAGACTTTGGCAACATGTGAAAATTCCAGAGTAGCTGCTTCAAGTGTACTCTGTTTCTGAAACTCATCTTCTGACATATTTTCTTTATTGTGCAACTGGAATTTTTACTATAACTTCATTTTTTTACAGCCCAGGAGTCACCTGGTGCTCTAACAAAACATTTCAGTATAATCATTTTTCCAGAAATATTATCCAATTTAACTTTTGAAAGCCTATGTATGTTTATTCCATTGTACTGATGATAAAAGCCAAAGTCAAACTGAAGCAAGTTCTAAGGGTAGATGCAGTTAACAAGCTTCTGGCTTCAAAGCTTAGCTGATTAGATATGGCATGATTATTCTTCAGGAAACATCATTTAGCTATAGCTTGATATCACAGAGGCATTTATTAAGAAATTTTATTTTATCTTTTTTTATTTTATTATTTTAATTTTAAATAGCTTGTTTCACATGTCAATCCCAGTTCCCTCTCCCTCACCTCCTCTCGCACCCCCCACAATACCCTCCATCCTCTCACCCTATTGCCACTTCCTTCCACATAGGGAATATCTAGTGTCTGTTATTTCACTCAGGGCAGGGTCCAGGCACTTCCCTAAGAGTCCAGGCTGAGAGAGCATCCCTCTTTGTGTTATGGACACATGAAGTCTATTTGTATGCCAGGGATAAACACTGATCCGCTGCCCAGGGCCCCATAGGTTGTCCAGGCCTCCTCACTGACTCTCACATTCAGGGGGTCTGTATCAGTCCCATGCTTGCCTTCCAGCTGTCGGTCTGGGGTCCAAGAGCAATTATCCATAGGTTATATACATATATTCCAGAAATTAGTACATTCGAAATTTTCTCAGAACACTTTGAGTTGTATAATTCTTATAAGAATAAATCTTGATATTAATTCCATTTGCTCTGCATTCTCTAAAAGTCATGATGACTAGCTCAGAATGTTCATAATCTTAAACTTTTGTTTGTCTTTGATATTTCCAGTATAGCACCATAATTTATAGTAACATATTATAGAAACTACCAGGTAGCAAACTATAAATGTATTTGAAAGATTTTATATAAATATCTGTAGAGAAGGAAAACAAAATCTTCGAAAGCCTACAGATCACTTTAAAAGAAACAAGTATTTCATATTTGCTAGGGTTAGAAAGATGAATCAGCAATGAAAGCTTTGGCTCACATACAAATAAACAAACAACAAAAAAGCTAACTTACCTCTCCTCAGAAAAACCTCCTAGGACAAGCATTATCTGCTTTTTGTTTGAAAAACAGAATCGTTGAAATACAATGAAGTTAAAGAACTTGTTCAAGTTATATAATTTGTAAGTGTCAAGGTCAAATTTTGAACAGACACGAATCTAGTCTTTTATCATACAGAGCTATTAAGAATCATGGGGGGTGGGCACAGGAGGAGGGGAGGGAAAGGGAGAGGGACCTCGTACTGACTTGTGAAGCAACCTTGTTTCTTATCTAAATTTAAAATGGAAAATAAAAAAAATATTAATAAAAAAAAAAAAAAAAAAAAAAAAAAAGAATCATTCCTTTTGTCAGCGGTGGTGGCTCACGCCTTTAATCCCAGCACTTGGGAGGCAGAGGCAGGTGGATCTCTGTGAGTTCGAGGCTGGGCTGGACCGACAGCCTCCAAAATAATACAGAGAAACCCTGTCTCATAAAAACCAAAAAAAAAAAAAAAGAATCATTCCTTTTATGCGATTTAAGTATCAGGAAGAAGATAAAAATTGTCAAATATTCTAAACCAATGGTTCTCAACCTTCCTAATGCTGTGATTCTTTAATATGGTTCCTCAGGTTGTGATAATGCCCAACATAAAATTATTTTCTTTTTTCTTTTACTCCCTCAATATATGTCTTTATTTAAATTAGAAACATGAATGCTTCACATATCAATCCCAGCTCCCTCTCCCATGCCTCCTCCCTTGTCCCTCCACCTGCCCCTCCAGCACCCCACCCAATTCCCAGGGAGAGTGAGGCCCTCCTTGGGAGGATCTTCAAAGTCTGCCAAATTTGATTATCCCTTTATTTAATTGTTCCATTTTCAAACCAACCATTGTAGAGTCCTAACTCCATCCAAATATTTCTTACCATTTTTATAGAGAGAAAACATTTTAAACTAATTCTCCCCTTTAAGAATTCCCAATTGCCTCACCAGATCCAATGATGATGACAGTGAAGTCAGGCTGAGTGTCACTGAGCAGCCCCGTCAGGCAAAGAACACAGGCAGTGCACAGCCTGGCTGAGGGCAACTGCAGCTAACTACTTGCCCACAGCTGTGAGCTAAAGTGTATGATAGTCACAGCAACAACAGAAGCCCAATCAGGTGTCAAGGCAGCTGACTTAGTATGACAACAGCACAAGGAAGGGAGACAGCCCTCTGAAAAGTGGACACTGGGAAATGTGCAGAAGAAACACATGTGGTGGGAAGTGAGACCACTGGGCTGCCTGAAAGCAGAACCAGCCACTCATGGGACACTAACTCTGGCATCTAGACCCTAGGCGTGTGTTGAATTTGAGGCCTGTGGACTTTGGGCCCCAGCTGGAGGATATTATAGAGAGGCTGCCACAGGAATATCCCACACTCACTCAGAGGGCTTGGAACAAGGAAGTAAAATGCAGCCACCACCAGTGGTACAGGCTCCATCACCTATGGCTCTAGTGGCTGTGGCTCTGGTACCTGCAAAGCCCGGGACAAGAGACTATCTCATGTTTTGTGCACTATGTGGGACAACAGATAATGCATTTATCCAAATATTCTTTATCAATAAAAAATAAGGAGTTAAACACCAGGGTAAAAACCTTAATGATCAGAGAATGGTGGAGAAGCAACATCGACCTCTCCTCTCTTCTGTTCCTTAATTCAAAAGGATTGAGATCACTTTAATACTACTTGTCTATCTATCCTCAGTCCTCCAAAACCTCTCTGGTTAATTTTGGCCAACAAGTGGCTAGCTCCACCCTCTTATTGAAAGCAAACTTTATTATAAGAATGTGATCAAAATATCACATAATATTGAACATGTTTCTTTAAAATGATATTCTAATAATATTTTTAAAAGTACATACAATGCATTTTTATCTTTTTTACATCATTCCCTCCCAACTATTAAGAGGTTCATCATCATCTTCCTACTCATTCCTTTTTCTTTTTTCTAAACTCATCAAGTTGCTTTTTCTTCAAATGCTACCGAAATAGTCCTGGATATGGAATTACTTGCTTCAATGTAGTGAACCTACAAGGGCTCGCACTCAATGAAAATCGACTCTGCCTATACCAACTCCATTTCATTGTCAATAGATCCTTGGCTAGGGATGGGATTTCATGCCTCTCTCTCCCCTCAATTATGATGCTTTATCTGGCTTGAGTTTGTATAATTATAATGTATGCTATCATAATGGCTGTGTGTTCATGTAAGTAGCTACCTTATTTTGTCCAAAAAAACCCCACTGTTTCATTATAGTTTTCTATTTCCTCTTACCCCTGTAATGTTTCCACCACCTCTTTTACAATAATCCCTAACGAATGGGAGGAGGGGATAAGGTATAGATGTTCTATTTATGGATGAGTGTTCCACACTCTCTTATGCTGTGCACCTTCATCAGTTGTGGCTTTCTGTGTCAATTGTCAGATGCTGCAAGAAGAAATTTCTCTGATCATGTTTCAGATACATAGTAATCTGTCCATAATGATAATTCCTTAGAAGTTCATTTAATACTGTGATCATTTAGTAGAACCGTGGTAGCAAGTTCTTAACCAGGGCCTATGACCTATCTAACCATATGTTTTTTGGCTCCACTGATAGTTCCACATGTGTGTTTAATCTTGTGATGTCATACTTAAATCTAACCAGGAAGTGTTTGGTTGCTCCCTTTTTATTCATGAAATTATTTTATCAATGCCCAGTATCTTGCCAGAACATTTGTTATATTGAACATTTTAAAGGTATCTCTTAGATATACTTTTTGTTTTGCTCAGATTCATAGTTCATTCTTATTACGTCCTTGTTTTTTTCTTATAAAAGAAAAAACTCTGATAAAAACTCATTTAAACAACCCACAACTCTAGCTAAGACTATACCAGGAAATAAACTCTACCCTTCTGTATCATTGTCTCAAGGCATCATTGGATTATACAATATGGCTGGTATTAACACAAGGGTAGTCTGGCTGGATGGTATACTGTAGTCCCCTTTTCTAAACAAACTATACATAAAGAAAGTATCCATAGTCTTTCATTAGGAGTCAAATTGTCCTGTCCTCGGGGTGTTTGCTCATGTACAGGAAAAAATATAAGAAGTACTTACACAAAGAACTTAAATAACACTAACATCAATTTTAATCAAATTTTATAATACTTAACACCTTTTCAGCTTCCAGAGAGACATGGTCTTGTTTGGCCTGTGTCAAGTTTTTAAAGATTACAATTGTGTTGACTAACAGCTTGTAACCAATTCACAGGCCTGTGAAGGGTTCTCTCATATTATAATCATATCTGTGGGGATTCTGTTAAGAGTGGAGGAATATAGCTGAGTAATGGATCCCAAAGATGTTGTCTAAGAAGTTTGTAGAGAAACAGAAATAATAATGTGGAAGAAAAAGCATGAACACAGAAACCAATAGGTAACCAAATAGGATCGGAAAACAAGAATAGTTATTGAACTCCTCCAGTGTCATACAGTAATCAGTAATTCAAGTATACAGCCAGAAGAACGACTCCAGTTTAGTTCTTATTTTATCCCATTAAAATATCTTCATAATCTTTTACATTCATATTGAGTTTTATTTGACAGCATCTGAAATATTTTGACATCTTCTCTCTCATCTTTAGTGATAATGAATAAACAAACAGATGTAATCAGCTTAAGGGACTAAAATCAGCAATTCAGCTACATTTGACATTGACATTGAAATGATCCAGATTTTTGTTTAAAAAAATGAGTTGTTTCAAATGTAACTGTTCAAAGATCTGGGCAAATTCAATATATGTCAATGCAAATTTATTAAACACAGAGTAAAGAGATTTCAAGTTACTCTCCACAACTGTGTTAAATTCTTGTTGTGAGCATCTGAAAACAAACCAAAAAATTACACAAAAAATATTGGTTATAATCATAGTTCAGAAGAGGGTATTTTTCCTACTTGGGACACATTAAAGAGATCCTACATACAGTCATATATTCATAATTGAAAATATTAACTTGATTTTGTGCTTTTGAGAAATTGCCCAGATTCTGGTACCTGAGAATCTGGGTTCTAGTCCTCCCTATCTTGGAGCCCTGGGGCAAGTTGTTTCACTTCATTATATCTCTGCTTCTTGCAGTGGATGTATATGACAAAACATACATCACAAAGTGGGTAGAATAATTGTGTTAATGCAATAAAAATATATGGCACAAAGTGTGTCTAATAATAAAAAGTATCTAGAATGTTTTTGTTGTTGTTGTTGCTATTCCAGATACAGACACCTCTTAAAGAATTTTTTTTTAATTTTGATGTTAGGACTCCTGGTATAGTGAAAAATCTAGATTATGATGAAATAACAAAAAATATGTGGCAGTTTGGATATAAAAAAGCTTATCTCTCATAAATTAGGAGCACTCTCAAGATCTATAATGGAGAGTCTCTGGCATTTACTTAGAGACATTAAAGGGGGAAAACATTAGGAATGAATACATGGCTCCAGAGGCTGCCGCACTTTTCACTGGGAAAACAAAATATTTATCAGAAATCCCCAACAGCTTTCAATTTGTGTCTTTTAGGACATTGGGCATCATGCCATCTTGTTCAAAGCTGGGATTCCGATGAAAAAGAGGAAGAAAGGATCAAGTTTTCCACAGGTGGGTGGGGATCTGAATCACTGGATTAAAGGATTTCCTCAGTAGCACTTCCTTAAACACTTTTCAAATAAAGTGAGCTAATTCCTTAGCAGCTTTAGCTACCAATTAAAGCACATCCTTTGCCTTCTCATGTTTGAATATGGTACATCTGTGCTTGGTGTTTTCTATTATTCCTAGTATTTTACTAGTATTTAGAATTTAGAAATCACTATGAGCTAATGTATCCATGTTGTCATAAAAGGGAATCACTGAGGGTTTGCTTTGGTACCTCTACAGGTATAATCATCCAGGAAAACAAAGGTAAAATTTTAATATACAGTCTCCCATTACCTTTCTCCTTAGTCCAAATGCCTGTCCTATCTCTGAAATGCACAAAATCACGGAGTGTCAGTACTCATTTCACTAAATCAGCTTCTTACCCTCTCTGACACAGTTATCATTTAGGAGAATTGTACTATGAATATGATGGAAAGACATTTCTCTCATTATAGAGATTTATCATTGATGTTAAAGGTTATTTTCTGTATTACATAGACTATTCAATATGAGTGTAATATTTCTGTCTGTCAGTAACAATTGAGTCATTCTTGACTGGTACAGATCAGCAGTTTGTAATATCTCTGAAAAGCTGCAACAGTGTATGTCCCTGAAAGAAATATTAATGCTGGTGAGGAAAAGTGTATGTGATATATGATTAGCTGCTGTTAAGATAAGGGACCATCGCAAACTACATAAATAAATAAGAAGTCATAAGGTGACAACTATCAATCATTTATTATCCTTGTCTGTACATTATTAACAGCTCCAGAAAGTATAGCTGTCTCTCTCTCACTGTCTCTCTCTCTCTCTCTCACTGTCTCTCTCTCTGTCTCACTGTCTCTCTCTCTCTCTCACTGTCTCTCTCTCTGTCTCTCTCTCTCTGTCTCTCTGTCTCTCTCTGTCTCTCTCTCTGTCTCTGTCTCTCTCTCTCTCTTTCTTGCTAATGCCAAGTTTAAGAGAGATTACATCCTAAGGGAGATAGTTTATTTTCGGTTATAATTGAACAATATAATAATTTAATTGAGGGAGAAAAACATCCTAACTGTGGGTTGTGCCATGAAATTGGCTAAGGTCCCAACCTGACTGAAGGAAAATGTGAATTGATGACAATAATTCCTCATTCTTTGCTTCTTCACTGTAAACTCATTTGACTAACACTGGATTTTCCAACTGGGATGCTTTCTATGTTATGTTAGACTATATCCTTTTAAGATGCTAATCAAAATAAACTCTATCCTCTTTAAACTTCTTTTTTGATAATTTATCACAGTAACAAGTAGCAATGCAGATATACATCACCGAGTACATCTGATATCCAAAACCAATTGTGTAAAATAGAATACAGTATTATTACATATTATTTTATACTGGATTCTATTATGTACACCATGAGACTGAAAGAATAAAAAACTCAAATTGGCAAATAAGTTGGGGGGTAAGGAATAGACAGTGAAGACTATTTCTCAACAACTGGTATTCCATGATACTTCATAAAATTTAAAACATGTACTCACCTCTGGACATGCAAAGGATTAGATTCATGCCTTTTCTAATAAATCTTGAACAGCCTGTCTGAGGTATAAATCTTTCAGATAATCTTCTTTCACGGGAAAGCAACACTGTTTGACAAACTATATGAAAATATCACTTCTATAGTCCTAATTTTTAATTTTCAAAAGTCATTTTAATTTTATCCTCTGTAAGTTAATTACATTAAAAATGTAACCACTTAAAATCTTATTGACTTATTTATGGAGATATTAAAATAATCAATTACATAATTCATGATCAAGAAATATTTTAGGTAAATGACAAGAATGTGTTTTTGTCTTTTGATCCATCACAGTTCCTGTAATATTTAACTCTGGCACTCTGACTTAAAGCAGTCATATAAATTAATAAATAAAAAAATCACAGCTGTGTTTCAATAATGTTTATAAAAGAAGATATCAGGTCAAATTTGTACCATGGACATAGTTTGTCCACATGATCTGGTCTAATATTTATCTTCTAAAAGATGAAACAGTTTTATGCATTTTGTGTTAGTACTTGTGCTCTGTTTTTATTACTCTTATGAGATCTTAGTGAGTATACATTCTCCATAGCTATTTTCATGACAGGCCTGCCCCATGATTTCTCTATTGAACCAGCACACATGACACAAGCCATGGCACTTAACGTCTCTAACTATGATGGTAGAAAACATTGGTCTAGCCTCTACACATTAAGAAAGCAAGCAGATAGCAGTCTATTCTGTCCCAGCAATAGGTTGTATGCATCAGTGAGCTCACACTAGACTATCTGCGTAGAGCCAATGCATTCCAATTAAGTCCAGCCACAGTTTCTGATCAAAAGTGTCATGAGCAATGGCATGATTGTTGTTTTAAAACACAGTGTTTTGGATTACCTGGGTGGGCAGCAACAGGAAAAATACATACTAGTAAATAAATTCAAGAGTTCAGGTGTTCATTCTCAAATAGATTTGCCCTGTTGGTATAAAAATATCAAAGAGCAAATGAGCCATATACTTGAGCTTGTAAATGTGAATTAAAAAAAATCCAAATCAGCCAGGTGGTAATGGTACATGCCTTTAATCCTAGCACTTAGGAGGAAGAGGCAGGTGAATCTCTGTGAGTTCAAGGCCAGCCTGTTCTACAGAGTGAGTTCCAGGAAATTCTCCAAAATTACACAGAGAACCCTGTTTGGAAAAACAAAAACAAAGCAAACCAAAAAACAAACAAACAACTAAATCAATAAATAACAAAGAAAAAAATAAAACAACCAAATCTCTGAAGTTTTGTAATAGCAATTAGATCACTCTAGTGTTTCTTTCAGTTTTCAGAATTACAGACTCTGGAGATCCCCCCCAAGGAGGGCCTCCCCCTCCCTGGGGAATGATGTGGGGATTGGGCTGGGGGGCTGGTGGAGGGAGAAGGGGGAAACTGGGATTGACATTTGAAGCATGCATGTTTCTAATTTAAATTAAAAAACATACTTAAAAAGATGATTGTTTCTAATTTAAATAAAATTTGTATAAAAAAGAAATTGTATGACTACAAGAAGAGACTTTGGGCTTTGAACTTTTAAACATTGTTGGGACTGTGATAGTCTATGGGTACATGTGAAACTGAAATAAATGCTTTTTGTGTTATTTTATTGCTGTAAGCCAACAGGTGCCAGGGAGTGAAATGGTATGGTAGTGTGAAAAGGTATGGTCCCCACAGTCTCATTTATATGAATGCTTTGTCCATGGGCAGTGGCGATATTAGGAGGTGTGACTTTATTGTAATAGGTTAGATCATTTAGAGAAAGTGTGCTGCAGTTCAGACAGGATTGGAGGCCTTATTTGTTCAAGCTCTTCCCTCTGTGGTACACAGTCTCCTTCTGCTGAGCGAAGCTCAAGATGTAGAACTCTCAGCTCTGTCTCTGGCACCATGCCTGCCGGCTCACTGCCATGCTTTCTACGTTGATGGTAATGGACTGTTTCAAACTCTGAAGCTGTAAGCCAACCTCAGTTAAATGTTTTCCTTTAAGAGACTTGCCATGGCCATGGTGTCTTTTCATAACAATAGAAACCCTAACTAAGACAGAAGTTATCTTACAATAGTTTTCTGACATGGATGCTTATGGGGGTATCTGAAAATCTCACAGCCCACAAGGTATTCATCAAAAAAAGGCAAAAAGGAAATCCTGTTCAACACAATGAAGGAACCAATGTTGATTTATTTGAGGCATATTTAAGTA
The DNA here is from genome assembly GCF_017639785.1 of Mesocricetus auratus. NCBI lineage: Eukaryota > Metazoa > Chordata > Mammalia > Rodentia > Cricetidae > Mesocricetus > Mesocricetus auratus. The sequence goes on from NW_024429197.1 coordinate 64,621,399, forward strand.
AACTAGAATTTGGTAAAAATATGTTGCTGCATAACACTACACTGAATGTACAAAAAGGTATAATTACATTGAAACCATTTCAAAGTACATGCAACCTCTACCATGAAGGTGGGTCCTATAGTATGTTTATCATGTTAAGGACCTAGGAGAGGATCTCTTGTGATTTCACTCTTACAGATAACCACAACATCACTTGGCTATTAACTACTTCCAATCCTACTTGTAAGGCAGTGTGAGAGTCAGGTATGGCCTGGCCATAGAAACAGTGCAGAGGTCACCAGGCTATTGTTAACTACATTTATCACATCCTTCTGGGTGGAAAACAGGTTATACATCTATTCCTTTGAAGAGACAACCCTGCATGTTTAGCATTCCTGCTTTTTCTGGTGCTTGTATATAAACACACAACTTTGTGTGTTATATATCTTTTAAGCAGAGGTATCTATAGATATCTGCTTAAAAGATATATAGATACTCATTATGTCAATTCTTCTATACCTTATTGTTGGCTGTACTGTTAGGTTTTAGCACTTATTATTTTAGTGAAAACTTGTAAACGGCTTCTGGTTTATATAAGGTCTTCTGATCATATTCTTTTTTATTTTTAAATGTAAATTTAAATTAGAAACAAGGTTGCTTCACATGTCAATCCCCGGTCCCTCTCCCTTAACCTCCCCTCCTCCCATGCCTTCCCACCAACCCCCTCAACACCCCTTCATTTCCCCAGGGAGGGTGAGGCCCTCCATTGAGGTGTCCATAGTCTGTCATTTCATACAGGGTTCTGATCATATTCTTACTGGACATACATTAGGTCTTTGCATAGTTTGAGGCTCCCTTCATAAATGACTTCTTCGAGGTACGTTGTGAGCTGGGAGTAAGCATCTTTATCTTCCTGTCAGGTAGGGGTCAGAAGAGCTGATCCCTTGCCAAAGCTTCCCAAACAAGGTAATATGCAATACACAGGAGCACAGGAATACCAGGATACCAGGAGTTTGGCTCAGTGCTTTGCTGAGGATCTCTGCTTCTGCTTTCATCAGCTACTGGATGAAGGCTCTAGGATGGCATTTAAGGTAGTCATCATTATAGGGAATGGGCATGTAAAGTATCCTCTCCATTATTGCTTAGCTTCCTAGGTGGGGTCATCCCTGTGGATCTCTGCACAATTCCCTAGTTCTAGATTTCTTTTTAATTCTCAAAACATTAGTCCATTTCCACAAAGTCCAAAACCATTAAGACCCTAGTCAAAACATGACATTTGTCATAGCCGAACTCTGAAGGCAACATGAGATTTAAGGTTTTCTTGTCAATTTGCTAGCCAAAGGCAACTTAAAATTAATTCTTTTAAATCTGGTTGTTTCAAATGGGATATAAGACTCTTATACATTAATATTAACTAAGGCCTGTTTTGAAATCCAGAGTTCCATACCTTACTCAATATTCAAATGGAATTTGTATTGAATGTGAGTCCCCAGAATTCCTACATCCATTAAAGCTTGAGAAATACTATCTTAAAGACTTTGTGTCTACAGTAACACTTAGGAGTGTACATTTCAAATGCATTTAATAGTCTCCTAAGGTATATGGAAGGATTACAAGGGTCAGTCTTGGAAAAATAATATTTTTCACTATTATATGCTGTCTTAGTTAAGGTTTCTATGCTGTGAATTACCATCATTGTTATAAGTAACTTGGAGAGAAAACAGTTTTTTGTGTTTTACTTTTAAGTAATGGACCATTACTGAGGGTAGTCAGGACAGGAATATAAGCAGAGCAGGAACCAGAAGACATGAACTTATGCAGAGGCCATGAATGAATGCTGCTTAATGGCTTGCTCTCCATTGCTTGCTCAGTCCACTTTCTAAGATCACCTGCCTAGGGATTGAACCAGCACACTGTATCAGGCCTTCACTTATCAATCATCAAACATGAAAATGCAATACTGGCATGCTCATCAGCCAAACTGTTGGAGGCATTATCTCAATTAAGATTTCTCCTTGTTAAATGACTCTAACTTGTGTCAGCTTGGCATAAAACTAGCAAGAACACATGCACATGTATGTGCACACACAAACACACACATACACTCCTGAATATATGCTAATTACATTCCTATATATCTCTATGTTGAAATTACTTGGTTAGGGTTTCTATTGCTGTGAGGAAACACTGTGACCAAGATAACTCTTACAAATGAAAACATTTGCTTGGGGTTTGCTTACAGTTTCAAAAGGCTGCTCCATTATCATCATGGTGAGAAGCATAGTGGCACATAGTTGTGGTGAGAGTTCTATATGTGGATCCTCATACAGAAGAAAGTGACTTGCCATATGAAAAAAACCTGGATTGAACATCTGAGACATCAAAGTCCACACACAATAACACATTTGCTCCAACAAGAACACACCTACTCCAGGGAGGAATTTCCTCTTAATAGTCCCATTTCCTATGGACTTATGAGTGTCATTTTTATTCAAAACACCACATTCCTCAGCAATCTATGGGGTCTTGAATAGTAGACCAGTATTTAGCCCTGGCATAGCTTTGTGGGGAGCAGGAGTGGAGGGGAGGGTGAGAGAGCTGGGATTCACATTTCAAGCAAGCTTGTTTCTAATTTAAATAAAATTAAAAAATGAAAAAAAAATATTCCACTGTAGGCATATTGTCTTTACTACCCACAAATTCTCAAATAATAACTGATATGGAGACTTAATAAAAACTATAAATGCTTGATCATTGGTTGAGACTTACTGCTAACTAGCTATAATAAATTAAAATATCCCATTTCTATTTATTTCCATTTAACCCATGCATTGCCATTTGTCTTGTGGCTTTACCTGTCTTCCAGCATAGCTTGCTCTCTCTTTGTCTCCTGGTGAGTCCTTACAGTCCATCCTTCTTCCAAGCATTCTCTCTGTCTGCCAAATCCTGCCTAATTACCAGCCTATAGGTTTTTTTTATTAACAATGAGAGCAATACATTTTCACCAGGTACAGAGAATTATTCATGGCATTTTCCCCTTTTGTCTAAATAAAAAGGAAGGTTTTAACTTTAACATAGTAAGATTATATACAACAAAATGGCTATCAACCAATAATTATTGTTACAAAATCCAATCCATTTGTATTCAGCAAAATTAGAGAAAATATTCTAGTACGTATCCTGTCTTTGTGAGTCTAAAGTTTTATATCTAATTTACCTTTTATCTTAAGTAAGGGAAACTATAAGAATAATTATTTAGTCTTTGGCTCCATAAAAATCCCCAGAAGGATGAAATGTTACCAAACTATGGGGATATTTAGCTGCCTGAATAGTCTTCTGTAATGATGGTGCATCTGAGTTTGACCTAAAGGCATAGCATATCTGTCAGACTTTCCTATTAAGCAGGTAATTTGAAGGACTCTCCTACCTTTTCTTTGCAAAGTTTGGCAGTCACTTTTATGCATCTTTCTGGTCCAGTTTGGAGAATATGCTTTCAGCAATTGAGACAAGGGCAGTTTATTTGCCCAAATGGCTAGCTTTTCCCATAAAGAAAACAGACTGCATATGGAGGATCTTTGACTCCCATCACCTCCTTTTGAAGAATAATGTTGCTGTAAGAGCAGATGTGTCTCACTGTCATGAAAAGCCTTAGGTAATTAATCATATTAAATGCTATAATCTCTCAGTCTTTGAACTGTCTGAAAACCATCTGTCCATCTAAATATATCTGCATATGATCTAGAAAATATGACTATAAATAGGTTTGTCTATTATACATGATGCACTATCAATCTGTATTCCTTAATTATGCATTGTGTTATATAATGAGCTATATAAATACAATGCCACAAGCAATAGTAAAAGCAAACATAGAGTATAAGAAAATTAAGTTTAAGTATGTATCAATAAACAAAACTCCAAAATGATGTGAAATATTTTGAGATAAATGAAGGTGTTTTTAGATTAAAGTGGATTCAATAATCTACCCTTTTTTCCTGTCATTTATATAGAATATACCATCTTCCTTCAGAAACACATCTTTGTATATAACTCTTTTGATTAGTTTTTTTCTGGCTTTGGCCAATAATAACTTGTATCTGACTCCCTTAAATGATAACAAACATCTGTGAACCTTCTTTTGGGAATGTGGGCATTGTTTGCTCTAGACTGCCTCCTGTAGTCTGGGGGCACTGGCATTTTTGGAGAATCTTGAAAAAAATTGCTACATCTTGGTTGGAGTGTTCTGTGAGAGTGGATCATGTAGGCAGCCTTGAATCTGTTCTGGATACTGGATCACCTTGGCCATCTCTTTTTATTGATGTATGGTCCCTTTGTCTGAAAACACATGAATGTTTAATAGTAACCTACATGTCTGTGTTGATACAGGTACAAACTATACATTGTACATAAGTCAGCCAAAGATGACCTTTTTTATGATTCAGCAGGCAAAGTATACATCATGTATTTTGATATTCATTAAGGTTTCTTTTTTGTTTGTAGTTTCAGGGGTTCTACCCAAAGCAAATCTGATACATATCAACCTGGAGTTGATCCACAACCTCTCATTTTCTGTGGAATTAAAAGCATAACTTCTCTCTGAAAGTAACATAACTTTAATATCCATTTTGAAGTCAAGACATTTTAAAAAATACGGGTTGGCTTATTTCCACAGTTTCCAGAATCCAATGTGTACTAGCAGCTGTCATTCTTTCATGAGCAATCAGAAAATCTAAAGAGTTTACAATGTATAAACCAGTTGTTATTTGTTTTTCAGTTTAAATTTAGATAAGAAACAAGGTTGCTTCACAAGTCAGTTCCAGATCCTCTCCCTTTCCCTCCCCTCCTCCAGTGCCCTACCCCCAACCCCCCATTATCCCCTCATTTCCCCAAGGAGGGTGAGGCCCTCCATGGGGGTGTCCATAGTCTGTCATTTCATATAGGGCAGGACATAGACCCTTCCCCAAGAGTTCAGGGTGAGAGTGCACTTCACATTGTCGGGTGGGAGCCCAAAGTCTGTGCGTATACTTGGGATGGTTAGTGATCTGCTGCCCAAGGCTCAATAGATTACCTAGGCCTCCTCACTGACACCCAGATTCAGGGGTCTTGATCAGTACCATGCTGGATTCCCAGGCTGATGCCTGGGATTCAAAGGTTAACCTTTGTCAGGTAAGCTGTTTCTGGGGGTTAAACCAGCCCAGTCTTAATACCTTTGGTCATCAGTCCTCCCTGGCTTTCTTGAGTTCAGCACAGTACTTAACCAAGGGAGGCTGCCTCTTCTTTAATCAGCCACTAAATGAGGTTTCTGTTTCCCATACTCTCTGGCCATGGGATTGTAGGCTGGCACTCCCCAGATCTATGTCTAAAATCCATATATGAGAGAGTACATGCCATGTTTCTCTTTTTGTGACTGGGTTACCTCACTCAGGATGGTTTCTTCTAGCTATTAAAATAATGCTGCTATGAACATAGTGGAACAGACATCTTTGTTGTATGAATGGTCATCTTTCGGATATATGCCTAAGAGGGGAGTTGCTGGGTCTTGTGGTAGGTTTATTCCCATTTTTCTGAGGAATCTCCATACTGATTTCCAAAGTGGCTGAACCAGTTGAACTCCCACCAGCATTGGAGGAGTGTCCCCCTTTCACCACATCCTCTCCAGCATAAATTGTCGTTGGTGTTTTTGATTTTAGCCATTCTGACAGGAGTGAGATGGTATCTCAGAGTTGTTTGGATTTGCATTTCCCAGATGGGTAAGGATGTTGAACATTTCTCAAGTGCCTGTCAGCCATTTTAACTCCTCTATTGAAAATTCTCTAATTAGTTCTGCAGCCCACTTTTTAATTGGGTCTTTGATGTTTTGGAGACTTGCGTCTTGAGTTCTTTGTAAATTTTGGAGATCAACCCTCTGTCAGATGTGGGATTAGTGAATATTTTTTCCCATTCTGTGGGCTGCCTTTTTGTCTTGCTGACTGTGTCCTTTGCCTTACAGAAGCTTCTCAGTTTCAGTAGGTCCCATTTATTAATTGTTGATCTAACTGTGTGTGCTAGTGGTGTTTGTTCAGGAAGCTGTCTCCTGTACCAAGTCGTTCAAGGGTACCACCCAATTTCTCTTCTAAGAGGTTCAGAGTGGTTGGATTTATGTTGAGGTCTTTGATCCATTTGGACTTAAGTTTTGTGCATGGCGATAAACATGGATCGATCCGCATTCTTCTACATGCCAGCCTCCAGTTATGCCAGCACCATTTGTTGAGGATACTTTCTTTATTCCATTGTATATTCTTAGCTTCTTTGTCAAAGATAAGATGTTCATATTTGTGTGGGTTAATATCAGTGTTTTCAATTCGATTCCATTGGTCGACCTGTCTATTTTTGTGCCAATACCAAGCTGTTTTCAGGACTATAGCTCTATAATAGAGCTTGAGGTCAGGGGGGTGATGCCTCCGAACATTGCCTTGTTGAACAGAGTTGTTTTGGCTATCCTGGGTCTTTTGTTTTTCCATCCAAATTGATTATTGTTCTTTCAAGGTCTGTGAAGAATTGTGCTGGGATTTTAATGGGGATTGCATTGAATCTGTAGATTGCTTTTGGCAGGATTGCCATTTTTACTACATTGATCCTACTTATCCAAGAGCATGGGAGATCTTTCCATTTTCTGAGGGCTTCTTTAATTTCTTTCTTTAAAGACTCAAAGTTCTTGCGATACAGGTCTTTCACTTGTTTGGTTAGCATTACCCCAAGGTATTTTATGTTGTTTGTGGCAATTGTAAAGGGTGATGTTTCTCTGATTTCTTTTTCAGCCCTTTTATCATCTGTATATAGTAGGGCTACTGATTTTCTTGAGATGATCTTGTAGCCTGCCACTTTGCTGAAGGTGATAATCAGCTGTAAGAGTTCCCTGGTAGAGTTCTTTTGGTCAATGATGTAAACTATCATATCATCTGCAAACAGTGAAAGTTTGACCTCTTCTTTCCCAATTTGTATCCCCTTGATCCCCGTTTGTTGTCATAGGGCAATGGATAGAACTTCAAGTACCATGTTGAAAAGGTATGGAGAGAGTGGACAGCCTTGTTTTGTTCCTGATTTTAGAGGAATTACATTGAGTTTCTGTCCATTTAGTTTGATGTTGGCTGTTGGTTTACTGTATATAGCTTTTATTACGTTTAAGTATGTCTCTGTTATCCCAGGTCACTCCAAGACCTTTATCATGAAGGGGTGTTGGATTTTGTCAAAGGCTTTTTAAGCATCTAGTGAGATGATCATGTGTTTTTTGTTTTTCAGCTTGTTTATATGGTGGATTACGTTGATGGATTTTCGTATGTTGAACCATCCCTGCATCCCTGGGATGAAACCTACTTGATCGTGGTGAATGATTGTTTTGATGTGTTCTTGGATCTGATTTCCCAGTATTTTATTGAGTATTTTTGCATCAATGTTCATGAGGGATATTGGTCTGAAGTTCTCTTTCTTAGTTGTGTCTTTGTGTGGTTTGGGGATCAAGGTTATTGAAGCCTCATAGAAAGAGTTTGGCAAAGACGCTTCTGCTTCTATTGTGTGGAATACTTTGAGAAGAATTGGTATAAGCTGTTCTTTGAATTTCTGATAGAATTCTGCAATGAGGCCATTTGGACCTGGACTTTTTTGGTTGGGACACTTTTGATGACTGCTTCTATTTCCATAGGAGATATAGGTCTATTTAAATTGCTTATCTGTTCTCGATTTAGTTTTGGCAAGTGATAGCTATCCAGGAAGTCATACATTTCCTTTCAATTTTCGAATTTTGTGGAGTACAGGTTTTCAAAGTATGACCTGATGATTCTCTGGATTTCCTCAGAGCCCATTGTTATGGCCCCCTTTTCATTTATGATTTTGTTAATTTGCATGTTCACTCTCTGCTGTTTGGTAAGTTTGGACAAAGGTGTGTCTATCTTGTTGATTTTCTCAAAGGACAAACTCTTCGTTGCATTGATTCTTTGTATTGTTTTCCTAGTTTCTACTTTATTGGTTTCAGCCCTCAATTTGATTATTTCCTGGTGTCTACTCCTTCTGGGGGAATTTGCTTCTTTGTGTTCTAGAGCTTTCAGCTGTGCTATTAATTCTCTAGTATAACTGTTCTCCAGTTTCTTCATGTGGGCACTTAGTGCTATGAACTTCCCCCATAGCACTGCTTTGAAAGTGTCCCATAGGTTTGCCTATGTTGTGTCTTCATTCTCATTGAATTTGAGGAAGTCTTTAATTTCTTTTTTTATTTCTTCTTTGACCCAGGGATGGTGCAGTTGAGCATTATTCAATTCCATGAGTTTGTAGGTTTTCTGCAATTTGTGTTGTTGTTGAATTCTAATTTTAAAGCATGGTGGTCTGATAAGATGCATGGAGTTATTCCAATTTTTTGTAGCTACTGGGGTTTGATATGTTGTCAAGTATGTGGTTGATTTTTGAGAAGGATCCATGTGGTGGTGAGAAGAAGGTATATTCTTTTTTATGTGGATGAAATGTTCTATAGATGTGTGTTAATCCCAGTTGGGTCATTACTTCTATTAGACCCTTTGCTTCTTTGTTGAGTTTCTGTCTGGTATTCCTGTCTAGAGGTGAGAGTGATGTGTTGAAATCTCCCACTATAACTGTGTGGGGCTTTAGATGTGATTTAAGTACTAATAATGTTTCTTTTACGAATGTGGATGCCTTTGTATTTGGGGCATAGATGTTCAGGGTAGACACTTCATCTTGGTGGGTTTCACCTGTGATGAGTATGTAATGACCTCCTTCATCTCTTTTGATTGATTTTATTTTAAAGTCTAGTTTGTTAGATATTAGGATTGCTAACCCTGCTTGTTTCTTGGGTCCATTTGATTGAAAAAAAATTTTCCCAACCTTTAACTCTCAGGTAATGTCTGTCTTTGAGGGTGAGGTGTGTTTCTTGTATGCAGCAGAAGGAAGGGTTCTGTCTTTGAATCCATTCTGCTAGCCTGTGTCTTTTTATGGGTGAGTTAAGGCCATTAAGGTTGAGGGATTTTAATGACCATTGATTGCTCATCCTTCTTTGATTTGCGATGGTTGTTGTTGGTGGAATTATGTGTGGAATTTCACCCCTTTGTTATTTTGGCTGTTGGTAGAGAGGAATTCTCTATTGCCTATGGTTCCTGGTTGTAGTTAGCTTCCTTGGGTCGGAGTTTTCCTTCCAAAATTATCTGTAGGGCTGGGTTAGTGGATATGTATTGCTTGAATCTAGTTTTGTCATGGAATATCTTGTTTTTTCCATCTATAGTGATTGAGAGCTTTGCCGGGTATAGTAGTCTGTGCTGGCATCCATGGTCTCTTAGTGTTGGTAGAATATCTATCCAAGACCTTCTGGCTTTCAGAGTTTCCATGGAGAAGTCAGGTATAATTCTGATAGGTCTGCCTTTATATGTTACTTGACCTTTTTCCTTAGCTGCTCTTAATATTCTTACTTTATTCTGTATATTTGGGGTCTTGATTATTATGTGGCAAGGGGATTTTTTTTGTGGTCCACTCTATTTGGTGTTCTGTAAGCTTCTTATACCTTCATTGGCATGTCTTTCTTAAGGTTGGGAAAGTTTTCTTCTATGATTTTGTTGAATATTTCTTCTGCCCCTTTGAGGTAGTTTTCTTCTCCTTCTTCTATACCTGTTATTCTTAGGTTTGGTCTTTTCATGGTGTCCCATATTTCCTGGAAGTTTTGTGATAAGGATTTGTTGGACTTAAGGTTTTCTTTCGTTGATGAATCCATTTCTTCTAGTGTATCTTCAACACTTGAGATTCTCTCTTCCATCTCTTCTATTCTGTTGGTAATGCTTGTATCAGTAGTACCTGACTGTTTGCCCAGCTTTTCTATTTCCTGCCTTTCTTCAGATTGTGTTTTTTTATTGTCTCTATTTCAGTTTTCAACCCTTGCAGTGTTTGCATTGCTTCTTGCAATTTTCAGTTTATCTTTTTGTCCATTTGTTGCCTTTTATGAATTTTTTGGTTTGCTTTTTCTTCCATTTCTTGCATTTTTTGGTTTGCTTTTTGTTCCATTTGATGCATTTTTTGCTTTGTTTCTTCTTCCATTTCCTGCCTTTTTCGGTTTGTTTCTTCTTCCATTTCCTGCCTTTTTTGGTATGTTTCTTCTTCCATTTCTTGCATTTTTTGGTTTGTTTTTTCTTCCATTTCTTTGAGGGATTTTCCTATATCCTCTTTTAGGGCCTCTATCATTTTCATGAAAGTGGTTTTAATGTTGTTCTCTTCTGCTTCATTCGCATTGGAATGTTGGAGTGTTGCTGGTGTGGAGTCTCTAGAGTCTGGTGGTGTCATATTTGTTTTTCTGTTGCTGAATGTGTTTTTGTATTGTCTCTTTCCCATATCTTCTTCTAGTGGTTACAGAAAGAGCCCCTACTGGTCTGGTGGTTAGGGGACCAGAGTTCCCTTTTGGTGGGTGCTAGCAAGTCCAATAATCTGGTGGTTCTTCTATTCCTTGTCCTCGTTCTGGTCCCGTGGGTGGAGAAGAAGAACAGGAATCTGGGGCACTTAGGCTCCTACCTGGTTCCCTTGATGCTCTGCTGGATCCTGTTTTACCTGATCCTGGGGCCAGAACAGCTGCTCCCCTGCTCTCCCTCTGTATAAACAATTTTTATGGCTGTTTGTACCACTTCTCTTTTCTCTCCCAAGTGTATGTGCATTTTTACCACACTACAACCAATTTAGAGGTTGTTTTCCATTTGTATCTGTCTTTACTGTGTATCTGTAATCTCATGTGTGTGTGACCAAAACTTAAATCCACCATGCATCTTTGTACAATGTATGCTTACAGGACATAATCAGGCCGCACTGTGATGGTGACTCAATTCCACGGGTAGGATCTGGGACATGTGTCTCTGGACTGTGGCTGGCATGAGAACCATGAGACTAGGAAGTCGAGCTTGGCTTCATTTTGTATGTTTTTAAAGCTTTTCCAAGTCTCATGTTAATGTAGGTGCCTCACCTCAGGCCCAATTTGTAGGTGAACTCTTCTTTCCTACCCTCAAGTTCCCAAATAAGTGATGTAAAGACTTATTATTAATTTTAAATATTAAGTTAATAGCAGAGGATATTAATAACTAGCTCTTACAACTTAAATGAACCCATTTATATTAATATGACTATTGCCATATGGTTCATGGCTTTTCCTGTCCCCAGCATGTCTTGCTCCCTCTGTATCTCTTGATGAATCCTCATAATCTGCTGCCTTCTTCCCAGAATTCTCTCTGCCATGAACAACATGCCTAGCTACCAAACAATCATCATTTTATTAACAATGGGAGAAACACATTTTCATATTGTGCAAAAGGATTATTCCACAGCATTCCACACTCTAGCCCCCATAGACTTGTAGTTATAGCATAATGCAAAACTGCATCCAGTCCAGCTTCAAATGTCCTCATAGTCTAGCACAGTCCCAGCACTGTTTAGAAGTCCATTGTTCAAAATGTCTTCTGTGATCCATGTGATCGATTAATTGGAATCCCCAATAAACTCACATTCAAAAAGCAGATCACATACTTCCAAAACATAATTACTCCGTATGTGCATTACTCTTCCAAAAGGGAGGAGAGGGGGAATAATGATGAAATACTGGGACAAAGCAGGATTAAAAACCATGAGGATGAATCCCGAATTCTGCATCTCCATGTCTGATGTCCAAGTACTCTTCAGATCTCCAACCCCTTTTATCTTTGTTGACTGTAACACACTTCTTTCTATTGTTTTGGTTCCACTCCCTCTCAGCAGTTTTTCTTGGCAGGTAACCCACAGATATAGCAACTCCAACTATTTGGGGTATCTGAGGCAATCAATGTTTCACCTTTATAGCTTCAAAGAATTGCCTGCCCATGGGGTTATCATCAAAGTCTGTCACATCATTTGGGGGAGGGCCTCTGTGTAACTGGGCTGAGAGACTATCCCTCCATGGGGAATGGGATCCCAAAATCCATTTGTGCACTAGGGATAAATACTGGTTCCACGTTAAAAGTTCCATAGACTGCCCAGGCCTCCTAACTGGCACCCACATTCAGAGGGCTTGGTTCTGTCCAATGCTGATTCTCAAGATTTACAACAGGGGTCTGTGTTGATATGGGGTGGGATGGGGGGTCAGTGGGTAGTATGGGCGTATGGGAGGGAGAGAGAACAGGGATTGATATATAAAATAAGATTGTTTCTAAATTAAATAAACAAACAAACAAAAAACAAAAATAGCCTCTCTTAGGCCTCCATGCAGTCAATCCCTTGAAACATGTAAGGCCTCAGTGACAGAGGTCATAGTCACAGAGTAGGATTCCATAATCTTTTATTTCTGTCTTTGATTATAAAGCTAATATCATGCGGCCAACCTGCCATTGTCTGCTTGTTGCTGGAGTTGCAACATGGCCCTCTTATTTAATTACATCTTCACGAGCTCTCTGTTTTCTCTGATTTCCTTCATTGCCTACACTTGGCTGTTCTGAAACTTACTCTGTAGATGAGGCTGGCCTTGAACTAATAGATCTCCCCACATTTGTCTCAAGACTTTGGGGTCTAAAATCATGTACCACCACATCTGGCTCTAAGCTTTTCTTTGATTCCTTTTCACAAGTAGGAAGCTCAGCTGGGTGAGATCTTACCCTAAAGTATCCACTCCCTTCATTCCATTAAACATTTTTATTTTCTCTAGTCTGCTTATCTCCTTGAACACAGGACTTAAATCCATTTCATTTTCTAGTATGTCTCCTTGAAGTGTATACTTTTTATTTTTCCTTGTTTAGACTGTTTCTTTTCAATCTATAATAAACACTTAGAAAATTCTTTTGTCAATGCCATTAATCCAAAATGTTTCAGTTTAGTCTCAGGCAGACTTTTAAGACAAGGACAAAAACTCACCACATTCTTTGCCAAAATATCACAAGAATAGTCTCTAGGTCACATGCAAATATTATTCTCATCTGAGACCTCTTTTAAATCACCATCAACATCACTGTCTTCCATGGTCCTAATAGGATGGAACATTGAGGTCCAAATAAATTGTTCAACTGATTTTCTAGTCCACAGTCCTGAAGTCCACATACCTCCAAACAAAAGCATGGTTTTAAAATAGTCTATATGTAACATGTTATCATTGTAATAGGCTTTACATGATAGCAGTCATTTAGGCATTCAGTTTACAACCCTGTCATAAAAATAGTATTTCCCTCTTTCATCTCTTTCTTTCACTTATTTCATCTTACAGACACTAAATCCATTGTAGTGCCTGTGCCACAATCAACTCTGAGGTATCAGGAAAAGAAAGACCAGATGTCCAGCTGTTTGTACTAAGAAGTGTCTATATTCTGCCAATGCTAAGAGGTCTCTCTCTTGTAGGAGAGAGCAGTCTTATATATATTCTTACAACACAGTAGAAAAACCCCAGATGGAAGAGAGCATGTTTTCTTCCTGCTAGATGTTGATGTTAGTGGGGCAATGTGGGGGCAGTAAGCCAGGACTAGAAAACAGGATGTACATGTGGCTATCAGCTGACAAACATCTCAGAGACCGTGAGGGGGCTAGGCCCCAACACTCCATCTTGGAGTGAGAATAAATTATTGTAAAATTGTTTAATGCCCTTAATGCAGCTATTCCTGCTCCTAATTAATGTTTTACGAATATATATAGCTAAAGATTTCTTCTTTTCCTCAAGCCAATATGAATAGAATTTTTATTTTTTGTTTGTGTGTAGAGGTTGCTTTTCTTTTATGGTTAGCAAATGAGTTTTATCTTTGTTATAAATCACATTTGATTAAATATATGCTAATTTATATAATTCATGCTTTAAAAATAGTTATACATGTGCTACCAGATGACTGTATCTCTCTCCCCTAATTAAATAAGCTTCTTTTGCAACAGATGGAGACTGTTACAGAGTTCCAGAACTGGTTGAAATGTAGAGAAGAAATGACGGTGGGGTGCTGGGTCTCAACTGATACATCTACAAGACAATGAATATAGCTAAGGTTCATAGAAAAATCACTGGATGGGGGATAAAGATTGAAAGATGTCTAGGATATCTTCTCTCAGATAGTTTCTGCTATACATGATAAGAAAAATGCACCCATGAACTCTCAATGATATGGCTTCCTGGATAAGACAAATATAATGAGCATACCAGTGGACATACCAACACAGACATGAGAAATTCCATATGGTTCCATTGCTAGAGGAAGAGCCTCAAGTAGTCCATTGCTATGAAGACTTAGTGACAAGCTCCAACATTGATTGTTCAATCCCAAGTGGCCATCTCTGGACCCAGGTACATATAAGCTACACTAAATGAACTCATTAGGATATATGTATGTACGTATGTATGTATGTTTGTGTGTGTCCATATGTATGCATACATATATATTATACATATAATAGATATAGAGAAAAGGGACCAGTCAAAGAAACACACCCTGAGCAGAGCCAAAGAAACACACTTTGGCCCTACAACCACAACCAAAGAAATGTAACCTAACCCTAAAACAAGTGCCAAAGGAACACACTTGGTCCCTGGAATCAGAGTCCATGAAAGAAATGTACCCTGACCCTAAAATTGGAGACAAAAGGCTGAAAAGGGCCAGAGAAAGAAACACACTTTGGCCCTGAAGCCAGAGCCAATTCTGACCCTAATCCTGTGTAAAAAAGTAACCAATGCCGGAGCAGAGCTCTAGCCAATCTGAGCTCAGCACTGAAATCAGACCAATCCCTACTATGGAAAAACTTCCCCAACCCCAAGAATCCCTATATGAACCCTGTGTATGTTCAGCTTGGCTGGTCCAGCTGCCTTCCAATAAACCCCTTTGGATGAGCTTTGGGTGAAGATCTTCTTTTCTGGGGGTGACAGAGCAGAGGCGACCCTGGGCAGAGCAGAGCAGAGGCGACCCTGGGCAGAGCAGAGCAAGCAGAGGCGACCCTGGGCAGAGCAGAGCAGAGAGAGCAGTGCTGTAACACTTTCCCAGGAAACCTTCCTTGGCAGAGCGGAGTTGTTACACTCTGTTCCTGGCTCCAGGCTCTCTGCTCTCCAGGAGCAGAGCTGAATTGTAGCAACTTCACCTGAGAAACCTCTTGCCTAGGAAAACTGCTACACTAGGTGAACATCCCCAGCTGGAAGACCCTGTCCTGCCAGAGCAGAACTGATATACTGGAGAAGCCTTTCTCTGAGGCAAGGCTGTAAGCTGCCAAGCTTACTGCAACCTGTGGTGGTCCTTTGCTTCCGAGCTCCAGGATACCTTTCCACCTGAGCTGTGTAACACTCAGTATCCTTGGCTCCAGAGCTCCAGGATACCTTTCCACCTGAGCTGTGTAACACTCTGTATTCTGTGATTCCCGAGTGCCAGAATACCTGACCCACTCCTGTTCCATCTTGTCCCGACCCATCCTAAAATGCTTACAATAGACATGCATGTATATGTTTATATATACATAATTTATATGTAATATAAATATATATACATACTGAATAAAACTTATGTGTATGTGAGTGTAACAACAATATTTTAAATAAATAATTTGGGAGGTAGAGGGCAAAGGATGAGTGAGAGGAGGAAAAGGAGGGACAGAAATGAAATAAATATAGTGTTCTGATATGAAGGTAAAATATATATTATTGTAAATTTAATAAAAACTTCTCTGTGAAATAACTTACCTTCAGAAGTTAAAGTGATCTATACCTATCTGTAATAGTCTATGCAGAATCTGTAAAGAACTATAAAGACTCTATACATAACTATTGTGATGCTATACTGACTGCTACTGACTCTACATAAACATTATACAGATATATTCAGACTCTATATAGATCTACATGGACTTGATACAGATATATACAGACTCTACACAGATCTATATAAATAATATATTGATCAATGCAGACCACATACAAATCTATGCAGATGCAATAGATATATGGAGACTCTATATAGATTTATTCAAACTATAATGACTCTATACAAACATATTCAGACTCTTTACAGTTTTCACGCATGTCTCTATGGACTCTATACACATCTGTACAGAATCAAGGGAACAAGATTGCAAAGCCAACAGAGCTGTCCTGAGAGAAGGGAAAAGTCAAAGGCTTGAGTAAATTAGAGTGAAGTCAATGGAAATCTGTGGAGAAAGAGTGACTATATTATTCAATGTTTGGGCAGTATAAATGTAATAGAAGTGGTACAGATATTTGGGTAAAATAAATTCAATGAAAGCTAAATAAGTGAATATTTGAGAGAAAAATTACTTACAGAAAGAAGTGTACCTGAAAATAAATGTAACCATTGTACAATTTTGCACTGTACAATGTTTAGAAGTGAAGTATTGTAGATATTAGAAATCTTGGACTTAAAGAGAAACACTGGAGTAAGGAAAGCTTTAAGACACAACCCAGATAAATGCTACACCACTATACTAACAGTTTAACATATACTGCTCAATGTTGTTAATTCACTCATAGAGATAAGTAACTGCTATTTAGAAAGAGCTACATGAACAAAAGATAATGGTGGCTACTGAGAGGTTAAGAGAAATAACATTTATTGTCAGTTAGGTTTGAAATTTGAAATCAATTAGATAAACCACTGGGCATACATGTAATGAATTGTTTTTTTTACATAAGGTTTTTTTTATTAGGAGTTGCAACGTATGAGACGGATGTTTTATTGTTATTTAAGATGATATGTCAGAGACATATGTTTCTGTTTAACATATTGGGGGAAGTATGGAGAAATAGCAATGTGATGACAGGGGGATGAGATAGTGATTGGTTCACACAACAGGATAATTGGAGGAGGAAAACAGCATGAGTAGTGGTATAAAGCAGATTTGTGTAATCTAAAGTAATTTCAGACACTAGGGAATAAGTACTCATGATACACTACCCTCAAGAAAATTACTTTGCGTATCGAGTTTAAACATATTTTCCATGCAAAAAAGTCAGATGCATTAAGATAAAACTAATTTTAAGTACATTATATTTAGTTCATTATGTCACCCCTACCCTTTGCTACCTCAACTTCCTCTAGTGTCTTCTCTCTCTCTCTCCATCCTTTTCAAAATTCCTCCCATTATGCTCTCTCAAATTCATGGCCTATTTTTATTTCATTATTGTTGTTAACATGTATGTACATATACATATACATATATATAAGCATAAGCATATAAATAGAACCTACTGTGTTTGTTTAGTGGTACTTATATGTATAAGATTTGGAGCCTAACCACTTGGCGTTGTAAACCAACAAGGGACTCAGGTCTGGGAAATACTTATTTTTCTTCTCTCAGAAGTCTTTAGTCACCTATAGTTCTTTGTCTGGGGTTAAGAAGTCCAGTGAAATGATTTCTCCTAGAAATGATAGCTTCATTTTCGATTGTCCATTGACTCTTGAGAGTACCTTGCTAACAGACACCTACTGATTTGGTTATTTATCACTTGAGAAAAACTAATTAATTCTCTAAGTCAGATGTGATTCAACATTTTGAGGTATGGCAAGCCTTTGACAAAACATGAATAAAATTTTAAGTTCACCAATGTATTCTTTCCATGGTTATTGACTCTACTTCGGAGAACTGAAGGATCAAGATTTTTCTTGTTGATGTTATTTGCAATCCATATCCACTATAACTCCTGGAAGCCACTAATCTATTGCTATTTCTATAGATTTATATGTTCTTAACATTTCATGTAAAGTGATTCATATGATATTTTATATCTGGTTTCTTTAACTTAAAATGTGATTCTTTTAGGATTACCAATAATACCGTATCATCAATAACACATTTTTGTGAGTAATTTATGCTGGTGGTCATGTCAGAGGAACAGCAGGTGACAATTGATTTCAGGGGATTGGCCCACCCAGGAAACAAAACCCTAGTGTGTGAATCTCAGATAGATAAGGCCCTAAGAGCCTTAACCCCAGATTGTGTCTTGCTCCTCCTGCTGCTGCAACTTCACATGTTTGCTATTGGCTTCTTTCTCTGGTGTGAATGGGTGTGGAGGGATTCTGACTGCCAGTCATATAGTGTGTTTTTCTTGTGGAAATGTCCCATTCCATCGGACATTTTTGCCTGTGAATTATTACTAAGATTATTTTTCCTAAAGTCTATGAGCTAATCGATAATAATATCAGGTTAAATATAGTTTTGAAGAAAGACAATAAATTCAAGGAAATGTCACACAGCTAGGGCCTATGAGTTTCACTTAAGAATCTGTACAGAGCTTTCCAGAACCAAAGACCACCTCTCCTCACACCTACACCTGCATGTCCAATTTCATGTGAGCTTGAGTCTGCCTGAGGACCCTTTCCCTACCCATCGCCATCTACCTCCATCTTCTGGGGCCACTCCTGGCATCAAGAGTACCTGCCAACACAGGAAAGACCCAGAGCCCACCCCTGACTCCCCACATACCTGCACCCTGGCTTCAGGTGAGCTTGGGTCCTCATGGGGACCCCTTCCCTGCCCATCATCCACTTCTTCTATCTTCCAGGGGGAGCTCTGCTCCTAGCATCAAGAGGACCCCCACATAGTAAAGACTTGAGTCCTTCCAGAACCCATCCCTGGCTATCCCCACACCTGGCACCCAGCTTCAGTGAGACCAGTAGAGACAGAGAGACCCTACCTGTCCCCACTCAAAGAAGGGATGGGAAGATAACTACAGTATAAAAACACACAATAGAAAGACCAATATGACTCCAGCAGAATCTAAAAACTCCAAACCAGCAAGACCTGAAAAGCACAAAATAGATGAAACAGAAGAGACAGATCTTAAAAATTATTTTATGAAGATGATAGAGATACTCAAGGAGGAAAGGAGGAAATCCCATAAAGAAATAGAAGAAAAAACAAACAAAAATTGAAGAAATAAACAAATTCCTTAAAGAGTCTAAAGAAAGTAAGGTAAAAACAAACAAGTGAAGGAAACAACCCAAGCAGTCCAAGCCTGGAAAACCAAAATAAAATCAAAAAAGTAAACACAGAATGAGGGGATGCTGGAAATACAAAAGCTGGGTAAATGATCAGGAACTACAGATGTAAGTATAACCAATAGAATACAAAAGATAGAAGAGAGAATCTCAGGTGTTGAAGGCTCATTAGAGGATATACAGTCATCGACCAAAGAAAAATCTCAATCCAACAAATCCCTAACACAAAATATCCAGGAAATATGGGACACTGTGAAGAGGCCAAACCTGAGACTAATAGGTATAGAAGAAGATGAAGAAATATAGCTCAAAGGCACGGAAAATATATTCAACAAAATCATAGAAGAAAACTTCCCTAACCTAAAGAAGGATATGCCTATGAAAATGCAATAATCTTACAGAACACCAAATAGACTGGACCAGAAAAAGAAGTTCCCTTGCCACATAATAATCAAAACATCAAACCTACTGAATAAAGAGAAAATATTAAGAGCAGCTAAAGAAAATGTCCAAGTATCATTTAAAGGCAGACCTATCTGAATTACACCCGTTTTCTCAATAGAAACTATGAAATCCAGAAGATCCTAGTCAGATGTCCTACAAATGCTAAGGGAACAAGGATGCCAGGCCAGACTATTGTACCTAGCAAACCTTGCAATTACCATAAATGGAGAAACACAAGATACTCCAAGACAAAACAAAATTTAAACAATACATATCCACAAACCCAGCCTTAAAGAAAAGTACTGGAAGGAAAATTTCAGCTCAATGAAAATAACTACTCTCACGAAGACATAGGCAATAGATAATCCCACATTATCAAATACCAAAAGAAAAAGGGAGGGAAACCTACACACAATACCACCACCAATAAATACAAAACAAACAAGAATCAACAATCAATTGTC
Source organism: Mesocricetus auratus (assembly GCF_017639785.1). Lineage (NCBI taxonomy): Eukaryota > Metazoa > Chordata > Mammalia > Rodentia > Cricetidae > Mesocricetus > Mesocricetus auratus. Next base: position 64,641,221 of record NW_024429197.1, read on the forward strand.
ATTAATATCCTTCAATGTCAACGATCTCAACTTGCCTATAAAAAGACAAAGACTAACAGAATGGATACAAAGACAGAACCCATCATTCTGCTGCATACAAGAAACACATCTCAATGTCAAAAACAGACATTACCTCAGAGTAAATGGTTAGGAAAAGATTTTCCAATCCTAGTATCTCACAAATTAGACTTCAAATTAAAATCAATCAAAAGAGATCACAGGAAAAGTCCATCACAATGAAGTCTCAAATCTGAACATCTATGCCCCAAATACAAAGGCACCCACATTCATGAAAGAAACATTACTAAAGCCCAAATCGCACATAAAATCTTACACACTAGTAGGAGGAGACTTTAACACTCTGCTCTCATCACTAGACAGCACTTCCAAACAGAAACTTAACAAAGAAACAAAAGAACTAACAGAAGTTATGACCCAATTGGTTTTAACAGACATCTATGGAACAGTCCATCCAAACATAAAATAATATACCTTCTTCTCAGTGCCACACGGAAACTTCTCTAAAACCGACCACATTATCAGAAATATAAGAAACCCCCAGAGATACAAAAAGCATCGAAATAACCCCCTGTATCTTATCAGACCACCATGATTTAAAATTAGAATTCAATAACAACACAAATTTCAGTAACCCTACAAACTCAAGGAAATTGAACAATGCACAATTGCACCATCCCTGGGTCAAGAAAGAAATGACAAAAGAAATTAAAGACTTCCTAGAATTCAATGAGAATGATGACACAACTTATCCAAAATTATGGGACACTTTGACAGCAGTGCTGAGAGGAAAGTTAATAGCACTAAGTGCCTACATGAAGAAACTGGAGAATAGTCACACTGGAGAATTAATAGCACAACTGAAAGCTCTAGAACAAAAATAAGCAAATTCACCCCAGAGGAGTAGATGCCAGAAAACAATTAAATTGAGGGCTGAAATTAACAAAGTAGAAACTAGGAAAACATTGCAAAGAAGAAAGGAAACAAAGAGTTGTTTCCTTGAGAATATCAACAAGATAGACAAACCTTTATCCAAACTAACCAAAAGGCAGAGAAAGAGCATGCTAATTAACAAAATCAGAAATGCAAAGGGGGACATAACAACTGACACTGAGGAAATCAAGAGAATCATCAGGGCATACTTTGAAAACCTGTACTCCACAAAATTAAAAAATTTAAAGGAAATAGACAATTTTCTGAATAGGTATCACTTGCCAAATTAAATCAAGAACAGATAAACAATCTTACCAGAGCTATTACCCCTAGTGAAATAGAAGCATACATCAAAAGTCTCTCAACCAAAAAAAAAAAACCAGGCCCAGATGGCTTCATTGCATATTTCTACCAGAAATTCAAAGAAGCGTTAATTCCAATATGCCTCAAAGTGTTCCATACAATAGAAGCAGGAGATTCACTGCCGAACTCTTTTTACAAGACTACAATTGCTTTGGTACCCAAGCCACACAAAGACACAACTAAGAAAGAGAACTACAAACCAATTTCCCTCATAAACATTGACACAAAAATCCTCAATAAAATACTAGCCAATCGAATCCAAAGATACATCAGAAAATCATCCACCATTATCAAATAGGCTTGATCCCAGGGATGCAGGAGTGGTCCAACATATGAAAATCTATCAATGTACTCCATCATATAAACAAACTGCAAAGGAAAAGTCACATGATCATCTCACTAGATGCTGGAAAAGCCTTTGACAAAATCCAACAACCTTTCATGATAAAGGTGCTAGAGAGATCAGGGATAACAAGAATGTACCTGAACATAATAAAAGCAATTTACAGAAAACCAACAGCTAAAATCAAACTAAATAGAGAGAAACTCAATGCAACTCCTAAAATCAGGAACAAGAAAAGGCTGTCCACTCTCCCCATATCTCTTCAATATTGAAGTTCTAGCTAGAGGAATAAGCCAACAAAAGGAGATCAAGGGGATACAAATTGGAAAGGAAGAAGTGAAACATTCACTATTTGCAGATGATATGATAGTTTATATTAGTGACCCAAAACACTCTATCAAGGAACTCCTACAGTAGATAAACACCTTCAGCAAAGTGAGAGATCTGGCACTAGTGAGATATTTACAGATCTACAAGAATGACACCAACTAGCATTAAGGCTACCTTAAATGCCCTCCCATGATAATGAGAGTGATGACTACCTTATATGCCATCGTAGAGCCCTTATCCTGTGGCTGACAGAAGCAAAGGCAGACACCGAAAGCTAAAAACCTGAATTGAACTCTTGGAACCCATTTGCAAAGAGGAGTGATGAGCAAAGGAATCAAGATCAGGCTGGTGAAACCCACAGTGGCAGCTCACCTAACAAGGGGCAACACTTTGACCCCAGACTGATGACTGAGAGGCTAGCATGGGACTGATCCAGACACACACCCCCTCTGAACCTATGGGACCTTGGAGAGTAGAGCATTATTCCTCACATACAAATAGACTCTGGGAGGGATGGGTGAAGTCCTGTGTATATGTCAATAAAGTACTGTTGGCCATTAGGGAAGCAAGATAGATGGGACTAGGAGTCCAGGGTAGGAGAAACACAAGGAGTCAAGATGTAGCTGCCATAGGGATAAGAAGCCCGGAAATGTTGCCCTGGTAACGTTACTTAGATTAACAATTATGGGGTAAATACTTAAGTCAGAGATAGCCAGTAAGAAAAAGCAAGACCAACAGCTTCATAATTAATACAGTGTCTTGTGTGTTATTTGGGGACTACAACACAGCAGAGCCCAGGCAACTGGCAGGTGATAAACCAAAGTGGCTAGGAATGAAAAGCTTACCTTTACATAATGGTGTCAGCATGTGGGATTGAATTTCCACGTAGAATGATGAAAGCTTTAAAGGAATTTTAGAAACAAAAGGACAGAGAGAAGCACGGCTTTTTGGTAGCAGCATTTTTCTCAGGTGGGCTCTGTTTTGCTAGCGACAAGCAGAGACTCACTCGGCACACTTAAGGAAGTCTTCCTGACTCACCATAAAAAAAAAACAAGGTTCTTTTAAGAGACTCTGCTAACAATCGAAAGGTGTGTACATACAGCTGGAAGTGGCAGTGACCACATCTCCAAGCTGGCAGCTTTTGCTGGATCTCATCATAGACTGAGGCTGTGGACTGGAATCATGATTAAGCCCGACATCTTGGAAAATTTAAACAGCCACAGTTTTAACAGATTAGATGCATGGCCAGAAAAACATAAAGATTTACAGTAAAGTCAGACTTGGATAACGAAAAGCCTGTAAATATTTACAGTGTGTTTAAAAATATACATAAGATTGAGAGAGAAAAGGAAACTGCATAGTAGTAAATAGAGAAGCTGGCTGTGGTGGAGCACGCCGGTAGGAATTGCTTCAGAGGCAGAGGCAGGCAGATTTCTAAAGAAAAACCCTGTCTCAGAGAAAAATAAATAAAAGTAAAAGAAATACAGTAATAATAGATAAATAAATAAGCCATGTAAAGGTGGAAAATACACAGAAAGTCTGGATCGTGTATGCTATTATGTTTTTCAGTTTTTTGATTGCTCTGGAAGGAACAACTACTAAAGTTCACTTGATTATAAATGCTGCTGAATTAATTCAACTTATATCTTTTAAAAATGCCTTGACTTCAATATTTAAGTATAAGGATATGTTACTTTGGAAAAGAGTATTTGTTTATGTTTCTACAGAAAATGTAAAGCTGAGGATTCCTTCCAGGCTTCTGTGGTTTGATGATCCAAAACTACTGGAAGCACTGGACCAGGTGTTCCAACAACTAAAACAACTAAGATGATGCAGTCTTACAGACCCTGAAACTAAGGACTTATACAGGTTTCTGGGTTTTTTCATGATCCCTATGGTATGAAGAATGCCCCCTTCCAGCACGAAGCAGTTTGGAACGAGCGACGTCCTAATTCCCATCTTGTTTATAAATCTTTGTTTTCATTTAAATGGGATTGCTTATAATTGGTTAATGACCACAACCAGTCTCTTTTTAAAGGAAAAAGGGGATTATCGAAATGAATACTTTGTATTGGTATGGTTTTTCATTTATTGATACAAATTCAAGGTCAATTTTGTGATGTGTATATTTTTCATCTTGATTAAGTATTGTGCTTATACTGATCTTTTAAAACATAATGCATAATTGAATACAGATTATAGATAGTTACTTATAATGGTCAGAACTTATAGTTAGGTAAGTTAGGTTTTCTAGATATAAAATATATTTGAGAAAGATAGACAGTCTTCAAACCTTTCAAAGACCTTCAGAAAATGACATTTAAAATGGTTTAAGGTTTTTCTTGACAATGAGAAATGTCTGCTCCTGGCAGCACCAATCATGTCTGAGAAGAAGATGGGCATCGAAGAAACTCATTATGGAGTTTGCTTTCAACATGGCAAGATTAGCCATTTGGGCAAGAAGCTGCTCTTGCCTAGACTACTGTACTGTTGCTGTATAAACTGGACATGCAGGTCCCACAGGAAAGTAACTGCTGAACTCCAACCGTCCTTCGTGGTTCCTGATTCATGAAGAGTCTACGAGACTTTCTGCAGGACACAGAAAAATGACTGACAGACTGCTGATACAGATGGACAGTTTGAAATTTCCTACTTTGCTGAGAAATCTTCTGAACACATTGTGACCTATGGGCTGAAGATGGATGCCCCAACATTACAGAGGAATCTCGGGTGACTGTCCAGGCAGTAAGATGTCTTTGTCAATCATAATGTTTATATATTATCCTTCTGGGGTCTTTGATAGAATTGAAGGCAGATAGTTATAATTTAGTTTTCCTTAGTTATGATAAGAGATAAGCTACATATAGAACTTTGGACTCACAAGAATGGGATGGATGATATTTTCTTTAAATCTTGCTGAATGTTGATAGACAAAATATTGTAACTGTGTTCTTACTTGATAACTGTTCTGTTATATATAATTTGACTATGTTAAAGTTAAGACCTTTCTTTATGTTTAGAGGGAAAAGAGGATATGATGGGGGAACTCCTGTGTATATGTCAATAAAGCACTGTTGGCCATTAGGGAAGCAAGATAGTGGGACTAGGAATCCAGGAGGACAATGGGTAGGAGAAACACATGGAGTCAAGATGTAGCTGCCATAGGGATAAGAAGCCCAGAAACTTTGCTCCGGTAAGCGAAATACTTAGATTAATAATTATGGGGTAAATACTTAAGTCAGAGATAGCCAGTAAGAAAAAGCAAGACCAACAGCTTCATAATTAATACAGTGTCTTGTGTGTTATTTGGGGACTACAACGCGGCAGAGCCCAGGCGACTGGCGGGTGATAAACCAAAGCAGCTAGCAAGGAAAAGCTTCCCTTTACATGGGAGCCCATTCCACATGGAGGGATGCTCTCTCAAACTGGAAACATGGGGGAGAACCTTGGCCCTGCCTGGGATGATATGACAGGCTCTGAAAATCCCTCATGGAAGCCCTTACAATTCCTTGCCAGTGGAGGGAGTTGGAGTGGGCTGGGGTGTTAGGAGGATTAGAGGCCAGAGGAGAAGGGGAGAATAACATGTATAAAAAGATAAATAAAAAAGGAGAAAAAACAAGAATCTTGGGAGATCACAGTTTGGATTGATGATTAAGGCAAACAATTGAGTTCCACGAGTCAGATTGACTCAAGTTCTTTTATTCTTGATATTGAAAGATGCATTCACAGATTTCAATGTGTATCATAGCTGAAACAAAGCCTAAAAATAACCTCAGGTTAGATTGAGATTTCTTGATAATAGCTTTGGATTGAAAAACCCTAGAAAACAAGCTAGCATTCACAAGGACACATAGCTGAGGGATATACTCATTACAGTTAGGGATCAAAAATAAAGCAGCCCAATTATTATATGCTGATATACCTTCCTTGCTAGGATTTGTTGGTCATCAAAATGATGATTAATTCCTTGTAACCATTTCTGCTCTTGATTTCCAGTTATAAAAAGTTTTTGATGAGTGGGTATGCACCCCAAAGGTTCAAAGTAGAGCAGAGTGATTGTTTTTCATACATAAAAGTTTAGGTTTATAATTTTTTTTAAAATTACTTATAAGATTACCATTCAAGATAAGTAATCAAGTGAATGATTCTTTCTTTGTAACACAATATATAGCCTATCAGTAGAAAACCTGGCTGAGAGATATACCCTGCTTGCTCACACTCTGTTAATCTGTAACAAATTAGGTAGGTGTAAATGCATGTAGGATCTTGGGATGATTTCATTTTAATCATGTAGGGAATTGAAAAAAATTGTTATTTTACCTGTATTCATTATAATTATTCACTTGAAAAATATAACATAACCATACTGTAATTTTATTATTGCCTAAAAGAATTTGTTGGGGCTTATAAGTGGTAGAGGAAAAGTAAAGAAGACGAAACAGTTGAACAAAAAACAAAGTCAGAAGGAAACCATCAAGAGAGTGTGTGTATCTTTTCCTTTACTACCTCAAATAAAACAGTATTAGTTTCCTGACTCCATGGATCCCCAACAAGCCCTGTGCTGTTAGAGGCTAGTCCTCACAGCAGCTATATAATTATATTTATGTTCTTGAATTGTATTCAATTGTATGGATAAACCATTTTATTTTTCTATAATTAGATTAATGAATATTTAGGTGGTATTTCTATTTAAAGTTTTGGTTAGACTGATAGCTATCCATTCCACAAGGTGAATGTTTCATCAGCCCCTATTTCATACTGAAGGCCCAGACAACTCTAGATCCTCAAAGAATCCTCCCTTACATTTCTCTGTACACTACCTGTCTTAAGGTACTGCTGTTTGGCAGGTGAATATTCTCTCTTTTATTTCTTCCTCAAAGTGATATTATAGACTCCCAAAGACAGACTTTGTAGTTTGTTTCATACCCACTAAAGCTGGAACTGAAAATTAACTCTTACAATTTGGCGCTTTGTCAACATGACATACAGCAGTGTCCTATATTTTGCATGATTATTTTCCAAATAGAGAAAATAAGTAAAAAATGTTGGATAGCCTGTTATAACCATCCCAGAATTTATATCAAAATGTCTGCTAATTGTTCTCCTAGAACAGATGGCATTATTCCTTGTGGAGTATTTAGGGTTTTTGTTTGTCTGTTTGTTTTGTTGGTTGGTTTTTTTTGTGGTTTCTCAAAACAATGTGTCTTATGTGTGGACATGACTGTCCTGGAAGAAGGACAATTAAATAAAGGTAGAAATTTAGGATAGAGGGGAATGAGAAGTAAAATGGGGAGGAAACAAAGGAGAAGAGGAAACAGAGAAAAGGAGTATATAGAGTAGTAGAGTTAGACATAACGGGGTGGGGTGAAGAAGAACAATGAGAGGAAGAGGAGAAAACATCAAGAAACACATTAGGCAGAAATGTAACCCAAAAGTTTAAACAGTTGATTGAAGAAATTGAAGGGATAAATACATATAGATATGAGTTATTTTAAATTACTTTGCTAAGATATGCATACATGTGCCGGGTGTTGGTGGCACACGCCTTTAATCCCAACACTCAGGAGGCAGAGGCAGGTGATTCTCTGTGAATTCAAGACCACCTTGTCTACTGAGCGAGTTCAGGATGGGCTCCAAAACAATACAGAGAAACCCTGCCTCAAAAAAAAAACAACAAAAAAAGATATACATACTTGCAAAATTAGTCATGTATTTAATATATTTTCTATCATAGCTTTCATTTACAGACATTTAAAAAAGTAATCCTCAAGTCCATTTTATGTTGACTAGATTTTATGTCAACCTAACATAAGCTACAGTCATTTAGGAAGATGGAACCTCTTGAGATAATCTGTTCCTACCAGATTGATCTATTGGCAAGCTGGTGGTACATTTTGTTGATTGATGATTGATGTGAAAAGTGATGTCCTGACCTACTCAGCATTGAGTAGTGGTCAGTGTTGATGCAACCTCACTGATGGGTAGGAGATCTTGAGTTTTAAAAGAAAGAAGATGGAGAAAACCATAACAAGCAAGGCAATAAGCAAAACTGCCCATGGCGTCTGCGTCAGTTCCTGCCTCTGGTTCCTTCCTTGAGTTCCTGCATTGATTTCTTTTGATAATGAACTGCAGGCTGTAAGATAAAATAAACTCTCTACTCCCCAATTTGCTTCTAGTCATAGTGTTTTATCACAATTATAGAAAACCTAAGATAGAAATTGGTATCAGGTTGCCAGATCTTGCTGTCACAGACCTGACTATGTGTTTTTGAGAACATTGTAGCAGGACTGAGATGGAAAATTCATCAAGCACTTAGAGGTCAGTTGCCTGTTCTCTGATGGGGTTGGATGATAAGAGAAGAGAGAAATGAAGAGGAAGGAGTTTTACCTTGTGAAGTTTCAGAGGAAAGTTTGAGTGCCCTTACAGACTCTATCTTACTGTTATATAAAGGGTATCTGTGTATCCTGATTTCAAAAATGTAATTTAAAAAAATAGACCTCCACATTCTGTATTTTTTCAAGACTCAATTAGAACTATTCAATAATTTGAATTACACATCTGTGGTGTATGATCAGCTGGATCTGAAGATTCAGCTGTGGTAAACAGGAAACCAGTGTGACTGAAGTAAAACCTTTGCTTGCTGGCACAGTTGGGACTATTTAGTTTGAGCTGAGAAAGTATATATGATTAAGAAGAAACAAGCAGAGGTGAAATCTTCTGGTGCTTGTTCAGTGTCAGCACACAGAAGCTGTGCTCCAGATGGGGCCAAGGGTATATCTCTCCTGCTGGTAGCAAAACTTGGCAACAGGTGTCACGTAGGTTATCCTAGTTTTTTAAAACAATAAGGGCTCATGGGTGGCAGCTGAGGTTTGGTTCTATGTGAAAGTGAAAAGATCCCGCAAGAGAAACCAGGAGTATATTGTGCATGTCCACTTGACAAGCTGGAGTCATTTGGGAAGAGGGGAACCTAACTGAGAAAACTGACCTATAAAATCGATCTCTTGGCAAGCCTGTGATACATTATCTTGATTTATGATTGATGTTTGAAGTCCCAGATCACACTATGTGTGTACCATACTTGGCCTGGTAGTGCTGGGTGTTAAAACAAATAGAAGATTCAACAAGACATAAGGAGTAAGCCAATAAGCAGCACCTCTTTGGCCTCTGAACAAGCTCACTCCTGTCAGGATGGCTAAAATCAAAAACTCCAATGACAGTTTATGCTGGAGAGGATGTGGAGAAAGGGGAACACTCCTATACTGCTGGTGGGAGTGCCAACTTGGACAGTCACTTTGGAAAGCAGTATGAATATTCCTCAGGAAAACGGGAATCAGTCCACCACAAGACCCAGCAATTCCTACTCTTAGGCATATACCCAAAAGGTGCACATTCATACAACAAGGATGTCTGTTCCACTACGTTCATAGCAGCATTATTTGTAATAGCCTGACCTGGAAGCAACCCAGATGCCCCTCAACTGAAGAGTGGATAGAGAAAATGTGGTACATTTACACAATAGAGTACTATTCAGGGGAAAAACACAATGGAATCTTGAAATTTCCAGGCAAATGGATGACATTAGAAGAAACCATCCTGAGTGAGGTAACCCAGTCACAAAATGAGAAACATGCCATCCTGCTCTCCACCATAATGGTAACAGAATCAACCTCAAAAACTGTAAGTTGTCCTAGTTAAATGGATTTTTGTTTGTTTGTTTGTTTGTTTTGTTTTGTTTTTATAAAAGTTTGCTGCAGCCCAGGAAGTCATGTCCCAGGACTGTACCCATGGTAGTGAAAAGAATGACTTCTCAGATCACAAGGAACTTAGAAAACATTTCTTCTCTATATCGCCTGCCTTTTGGGGTGCCTGCTCCGTGTTTGCTTCCATGGTATGCAAATGAATCCATGAGTGCAGCAAGGTGCAGACTTTTCTATCTAAGGGATAAATAAGGAAACACACTCCTTCTGATTGTCACATAAGAAAAAAGGAGCAAGCACACACTTTCCTGATAATAACCTTCCCTTTTACATCATCTGGAATTATCACTCTTTCTTGGCCATCTCTCTATACAGTTCCACCTCTTTACAACAGTTACATATCTCTTGACATACATACAACTTTCTCCTGAATAGCCATACATTGACTATATCTTTTCACATCTTACAACTGTCTCCCCAGACACATCTATCTTCTACACAACCACACATCACTATACAGCGTTACATTCTCCACAAAGCAACATACTTCCTCATTCACATACATATCGCTTGAATACATTTCTGTATTCTACACAGCTATATCTTCTACATATCTACCCACTCAGCTACCTCTCTCCAGACTTATCTTTCACGCTGAAGATTCAGCTACAACACACACACACACACACACACACACACACACACTTCTCTCACATCTCTCTAATTCCCGTACATCTCTTCTGCTTCATCGTATATCTTTCACAAGTCACTTGCCATCATTCATCTCCCTTCCTACATCTCTCCTACTTCTTCTCAAAGTCAAAATGTCTGGACAAATATGAATCACAGTTTTCAAGCTCTCACAGCTCTTCTTGACTAAGAAACAGCTTCATAAAAATACAGAGACCACCACCAAACATTAGGCCAAGCTCAGGGAATCCCACTGAAAAGAAAGAGGAACAATTGTAGGGGACAGAGGTGTCACCAACATCACAAGAAACCCCACAGAAAAAACTAATTGGGCTCAGAGGAACTCATAGTCTGAACCAGGGAGCCCACATGGAACTTACCTAAGCCTTCTATATATGACAGTGGTGTAGCTTGGTTTATTTGTGGGACTACTAACATTGAGAGTAGGGGCTGTTCCTAAACCTTTGACTCATGGGAATTAATTTCTTAAAATAGATTGCTTTGCCTAGCATAAATACAAGGGGAGGTTCATAGTCTCCAAAAACAATTCCATGACAACTAGGGCTATTACACAGAGAAACTCTGTCTCAAAAAAAAAAAAACAAAAAGAAGGTTACAGGCTCACAATTATAATTAGATGAAACATGTATGAAGAATTTGAGAAAAGATCATCTAACTCTGCAACCTAAAAATTAATAGTGCTGAAATGACATGGGAAAAGTAAGGTCTTTAAATGAGTTTTAATTTAATCTCATTAAATACTAATAGAGTTTGTGGGCAATGCTGTTCTTTGAATGCCAAGGTATGTGGAGTTTGGTTAGCATTGGTATTAGGGAGGAAACAACAAATTTGGCTCCTTAAGGTGAGGTTGGCTGAGAACAAACATGAAATGTAATTACAAATCATGTTTAGATATGTGATGCAGGACAGTGACTAAGCCATTCTATATATGAGGAAGCAGTTTAACAATATCTTCTAGAAAATAAAATTCAATGTTTTTCTGTTTGATATTTTTATTTAAATTAGAAACAATCTTATTTTACATATCAATCCCAGTTCCCTCTCCTTCCCATCCTCCCATGACTCCCACTAACCACCCTCCACATTGCACTTCCTATCCACTCACTAGGGAGAGTGAGACCTTCCATGAGAGATCAACAACGTCTGTCTCATCATTTGGGGTGAGGCCTAGACCCCCCCGCCATGTATTTAGGCTGAGAGAATATCCTTACATGGAGGAATGAGCTCCAGAAATCCATTCATGCACTAGGAATAATTACTGTTTTCTAAAAAAAACAAAACCACACCGTAATGCAATTTTAATTGTATTTTCACTTTTAATTGCATGGTTACATTTTCATCTTTTAAATACATTGAAAGGAAAAATGCCTTCTTTGCTATGAAATACACCATCATATGTTCATTAAACTCTATTTGGTTCTAGGATAAAAGGTATTGAGAGGGTGTTTGCTAAAGATACTGGGAACCGATTTCCTTAGATAAACATAAATGAAATTCCAGGAAGTACCCTGCATCTGGAGACAAAGCAAAGTAAGAATGGAGACTCAGGGTGGGCATGTAGGAAGTGTTCACAGCCAGGTGCTTAAAGAAAACAAGGAAGTCTTAAGCAACTAAAGAGCAGGTATATGTAGCCTTCATCTTAAAAACTCATCATTTGGAAGCAGGTAAGCTTAATTGATATCCCTGCTCTACCACACCAGCATGGATAACCTCAATCTTGTCTGCCTAATTTCATTAATTGTACAGAGGACTAACACATAGTCTTCCTCTTATGGTAATGGGAAGGAGTAAATATGTAGCACAAAGTAATTGTTGTTATTATTTTACCCAAGAAAACTGGACCCTCTAAGGAAACAGACATATGAAAGAAAATTAAACAAAAATAATTTTATATGAGTTTAACATATTAATATTATTCAATCTAAATCTTGTTTTTAAATTCATTTTATTACTATATGTGTGTTTCACACATATGTCTCCATTCACTATGCATTCCTGGTGCCTGCAGAGATTAGAAAAGTGTATTAGATCCTCTAGAAGTGCAGTAATGGAGGATGGTTAGCCAAAATGTGTGTGCTGAGATCTGAATCCAGGTGCTCTGGAAGAGCAATCAGTGCTCTTAACCATTTAGTCATCTCTCCATTCCTTAATTCAAATGTCTTTAGGAGACATTTCCCACTGAAGCCAGAAAACCAACAGGGCTCTAAAGCCTAATGCTACTTTGTTTGTCATTTTTAATTACATAGATGACAATGATTAATATGAAATATGGCCCATATTATCATTTTTAGTTATAAAAATTAACTTTCATGACTGGAGAAATGGCTCAGTGGTTACGAGCACTGACTGCTTTCTCAGAGGTCCTGAGTTCAATTCCCAGCAACCATATGGTGGCTTACAGCCATCCATAATAGATTTGGTGTCCTCTTGTGGCCTGCAGGCATACATGCAGGCAGAACACTCTAAACATAGTAAACAAATAAATCTTTTAGAAAAAGAGATTATATAAAAATAACCTTGAGTAGTATTGTGTATTTACTGAGTTAGTACAGAACAAAATTACTACTGGCCAGCAGTAAAGTGCCTAGGAACCATTATTTTCATTATGATAACAGCTGAGACACTTAGAGTTAGATATATTGGAACTGTGTGACTTCTCTACTAGACTGTTTCAACTTAAGGAAATAAAACATACATGGGAACTTCAGCTTTTGCTTGGGATGGAGAAGGTTGCAAAGAACATATTCCCACCCTTACAAAAAGCAAGATAACAGTTCTGGACAAAGTATTGCAGAGAACAAGAAATGAACAGCCAGACACAGATATGAAAATATATTGAAATTTTCAGAGAAGGTGCTGAAAACAACTACATTTAATATTTCAAAGATTATTATAGAAAGGGCATACCATTAAAAAGCAGATAAATAATTCTAATACAGAGATAAAAATCATTCAAATTTTTAAATAGAAGCAAAACCTCCAACAGAAATGAGATGATAAATGCCAGAACCACTTGTATGTGTACCACATCCAAAGAATTCAGAAGATGGGCCAATAGAAATCACCCAAACTGAAATGTGCGTCTCTCTCTCTCTCTCTCTCTCTCTCTCTCTCTCTCTCTCTCTCTCTCTCTCTCTCTCTCTCTCTCTCTCTCTCTCTCTCTTCAGGGAAACACAGAGAGTCTCCAGAGTAGTGAGAAACTGAGAAACTCCAAGCCACAAAACAAGAATTGAGAGAACATGAGTAGTTATTTTTTTGAGATTATAATATAATTACAACATTTCTCCCTTTCCTTTCCATCCTCTAAATGTCCCAATATACCACTCTCCACTCTTTGTTAATTGCCTGGCCACCTTTTTCTTTGTTGTTGCATGCATATACGTACACATACATTAATAGTTATTTTTTTAAGTAAAAAAGAAAAAGGAAAGTTACAAAAGAACTGTGTACCTCAACATTCACAGACACAAAATTGCAGATGACATGATTGTTTGTTCCATGGGGTCACTAAAAAATATGTAAACTGTTAGTATAATAGGAGATACAATAACTATTTATTTATTTAGTTTTTCAAGAGAACAGATTACACTACAGAAGCATGTCAGCCATTAAAAGCAGATGGGTTAAGAACAGACTTCTACTGTTAAATCAGGACCAGCCTCTAGAGGACTTCACTTTGCCTTTACATGGCATCTGTAGGACTATGGGGCAGAAACTAAGATGCTGTTTTAGTGGTCATCAGAATTATTTTGACAATAAAATTATGCAAAATGTTGGATTTTTCATATACGTAGGAGCTTGCTTGTTAAGAGATTGGAATCAATGGCAATACAACTTCAGTTGCAGAATGAGGTTTCCTAGAGACTAAGCATATCATTCACTCTATTCTTCCCTTCAAAGTTTTAACTCTACAGTTGTCTGATAGCTACTATGTACCACTTTCCACACAAAATAAGAAAGGTTAAATAATTTTCCAATTTCAAACATCTCATATTGTTAATGCTTGGACAGTGATACACCCATGTCTGTATATGACTTCCTAAATTCTGTCCCAAATATGTGTCAGTGTGCCTGGCTTTTGTTTACCTAAGCAAAACCTTTGACTTCCTGGAACTACTGCAAAATTTACAAATTTACAGGAGCAATACTTTACTTAAGTGCCCTGATGTGTCTTTATATCCAAATGTTCATAAAAGTTCAAATCAACAATGTGTGATTTATCATCCCAACATTTATTACACTGTTTTTATATAAATTAATCAGTCCATTTACTATGAATAGAACTTATTAGTAAACACATGCTGAAGATTTAAAAAAGCATTCAAGGAATCTAGAAAATACTCTTGGACATTAATATTCACCAATGGCCTGGACCGAATGCTTCCAGCTACAAGGATTGTGACTGACACCCATATGGAATGGATAGACATTGCAGACAGATGCTTTAAGTCTCAGAGGTCTGACAGTAGTTTTAGGGTAGTTATAATGATTAAATCATTGTGTGCCCCCACAGTGTCTCTACTGGTTACTTATTACTATTAGAAAATACATAAAATGAAAAAATGAAGGAAGGAGGGATTTAGTTCTGGCTCACAGTTGAGATGGTATAGCCCAACAACATATGATGACATGGCAACAGGAGAAGGAAGCAGCTGGTCACATTGCTTCCACAGTCAAGAAGAAGAGGATGGAAGTACTGGGCTCACCTCACTTTCTTCTTCCTCTTTCTTTCTTTCTTTCTTTCTTTCTTTCTTTCTTTCTTCCTTTCTTTCTTCCTTCCTTCCTTTCTTTGCTTTTCTTTCTCTCCTTCTTTCTTTTCTTATTCTTTTAGATTGATTCATATTTTTACACATATTTAATCATATGTGTAAATGTCTGTGCACACTTTTGCAGTTCCCATGAAGGTCATTGTTGACTTTGGGAGCATCCCAATGTGGGTGCTAAGAACCAAACTCAGTTCTTTCATGAAAGTAATACACATGCTTGGCTACTGAGAAATCCTTTCAGGCTCTCACTTCCTCTTCTTTTATTTAGCCTGAGATCCCAGCCAGTGGAACAGTGACATCCACACATAGGGTGAGTATTTTGACCCTATTATCATATTATGTAAGATCTCTCACAGACATATCCTTTGTCTGCTAGTTGATTCTAGATTCTGCCAAGTTAATGATCAAAAATGATCACCATAGTTTGGTATCCTAGTATAAATTGCTTGTTAATGCCACCTATACTGATTTCCTTACCTCCCTTGCCATATTTTCCCACTCTTTCCAAGGCTGTCAAAAGTGTCAACCAATACATTTCCTATACTAAAATCCTTGTCACAGGTTCTGTTTATAAATAAACTCAAATTCAATTATATTAAAGAAAATGTTGACTGAACATTAAACTTAATGACTCTAATTGTTAACTGGAAACACTAAGTCGTAGATGTTTGCACCTCATACATACTCTCAGAATTTCATTGAATATTTTTGAGTGGGAGTATGGCGTTAGTATATTTACAACGCTCAATCATTGCTGTATATTTAGGCATTCTTCAGAACCTCTGATCCAAATGTTTCCTTTTCTCTCTTCTTCTATGTTTTTTAAACTTACAATCTGGTTTTATATGTCAATCACAGTTCCCTCTCCCTCCTCTCCTTGCCTGCCCCCCACCAACTCGCTATCTCTTCCCCTTTCTGCTCCACAGGGAGGAGATCTTCCATGGGGGATCTTCAAAGTCTGTCACATCATTTGGAGCAGGACTTAGGCCCTTCCCCATGTGTCTAGGCTGTGAGAGTATCTCTCTATGTGGAATGGGCTCCCAAAGTTCATTATTACACTAGGAATAAATACTGTTTCACTACCAGAAGCCCCATAGACAGCTCAGGCCCCCAAACTGACACCCACATTCAGGGGGTCTGGGTTAATCCTATGCTAGTTTCCCAGCTATCAGTCTGGAATCCATGAGCTCCCCCTTGTTCAGGTCAACAGTTTCTGTGGGTTTCTCCAGCCTGGTCTTGAACCCTTTGCTCATCACTCCTCCCTTTCTGTAACTGGATTCCAGGAGTTTGGCTCAGTGCTCAGCTGTGGGTGTCTGATTCTGCTTCCATCAGCTACTGGATGAAGGCTCTATAATGGCATATAGGGTAGTCATCAATCTCATTGTAGGAGGAGGACATTTAAGGTAGCCTCTCTACTATTGCTTAGAGTGTTAGTTGGGGTCATCCTTGTAGATCTGTGGACATTTCCCTAGTGCCAGATTTCTCTTTAAACCTGTAATGTCTCCTGGGGTATCTCTTTTCTTGCTCTTCTCTATTCTCTCCCTGACTCAATCTTTCTGCTCCCTCATGTCATCCTTTCCCCTCCTCTTTCTCCCAACTATATCTCCCCTCTGCCCATGTTCCCAGTTTGCTCAGGAGACATTGTCCCATTCCCCTTCTCCAGGGGACCATGTATGTCTCTCTTAGGGTCCTCATTGTTTCCTAGCTTCTCTGGCATTGTGGATTGTAGGCTTGTGCTCCCCTGCTCCATGTCTAAAGTCCATATATAAGTGAGTACATACCATGTTTGTCTTATTGTGACCAAGTTAACCTCACTCAGGATGGTTTATTCTAATCCATCCATTTGCCTGTGAATTTCAAGATTCCATTTTTTCCCACTGAGTACTCCATTGTGTAAATGCACCATATTTTCTTTATCCATTATTTGTTTTAAGGGAATCTAGATTTCTTCCAGGTTCTGACTATTACAAATAATGCTGCTGTGAACATACTTGAACAGATGTCCTTGTATGAATGTGCATCTTTTGGGCATATGCCTAAGAGTGGAATTGCTAGATCTTATGGTACACTGATTCCCATTATCCTGAGGAACCAACCCCTATACTGATTTCCAAAGTACATGTACCAATTTGCACTCTCATTAGCAGTGGAGGAATGTTCCCCTTTCTCCACCTCCTTTCCAGCATAAACAGTCATTGCTCCAACAGGAGCAAGATGGTACCTCAGAGTTGTTTTGATTTTCATTTCCCTGGTGGCTAAGGATGTTAAGCACTTTCGTAAGTGTCTTTCAGTCATTTTAAATTCCTCTACTGAGAAATCTCTATTTAATTCTGTATCCCACTTCTTAATCGAAGACTTCAGATAGATCCATATCTATCATCATGCACAAAACTTAAGCCAAATGGATCAAAGATATCAACATAAATCCAGCCACACTGAACCTCTTAGAAGAGAAAGTGCGAAGTACCCTTGAACGAATTGGTACAGGAGAATGTTTCCTGAACATAACACCAGTAGCACAGACAATAAATGGAAACTCCTGAACATGAGAAGTTTCTGTAAGGTAAAAGACATAGACAACATCACCCCACAGAATGACAAAAGTTCTTCAACACCACATCTGACAGAAGGCTGATTTCCAAATTATACAAAGAAATCAAGAAGCAAATCACTGAATTTTTTCCTTTTCAACAATAGGATAAATTAAAATATGAGCTGGCCTTAGTGATTTACTTTCAGTGAATACTACATTGCAGGAATAATTATACGTCACTTCCAATGAGTTACATACCAATTAGATGTGTGTCACTACAACAAGTTATAAAGAAGTTTAATGAGAAAAAAAGCTATTTGGTCCACTGTTTTGGAGGGTTCAGGGAATTGTTGGTGCATTGGCTGAGTTCTAATTACATAGAAGGCAAGGACCTGTGTGTAAGTGAACTATCTCATTTCAAAACAAAAACAAAACAGAGAAGAGTATAGGCCAGCTCCCATAATCCCTTTTTAAGGTACACCACTTTTAACCCAAGGGCTTCCAAATAAGGTGCATCACGCACAAATTCTATGAATTCCCAATAGTACTGTGATGGAAGCCAAGCCTAAGCATGAGGACTTTACATTATACTCAATGAAGAATCAAACCACTGTATGCTAGCAGATCATAAATACTAAATCTTCATCTTAGAAATCTGTTCTCTCTCTCTCTCTCTCTCTCTCTCTCTCTCTCCTTTCCTCCCTCCTTCCCTCACCCTTTCCCTTCTTCCTGTCTCCCTCTTGCTTTTATACTCTCAGAATATTCATATATGTCATCCTTTAGGCAGTTCTTTATAGTTAAGGAATGGAAGTCTCTTGCCAACAGTTATATGAGGTTGGAAGCAGATTCTTCAACTTCAATGAGACTTCAGAACCTGAAGTCCTGGATGAAAGCTTGAATGCAACCTATGAAAGACATTGATCCAGAGCCACACAGCCAAATAATTCCAAGATTCCAAATATCAGGATCTGTGTAAAATAATACATTCTTGTTGTTTAAACATACTAAATTTTGAAGCAATGCTAGGCAGAAAATAGGAAATAAACATAGATTTTTTTCTAAGTCACAGCAAGCCAAGATACACTGCCGGATAAATTAGATGATAATCTTTGATTAAGTGTGTAAATAATAGGATTCAATCATAATCTATAATCTTTCTAAGAAAAGGGGTAAAGACAATTTTAGTATTTACAGCAATATTATTGCAGAGGAAAATTCATGTAATGAACCTACCTAACATATTGCATTTCTCTTTATCAAGAAAGTCTGTACCACAATTCTGGAAAGTTAGCACAGTTCCTTTGTGGCTAAATTTCCAAATGTACCATGCTGAAACATTTCTATGGACCAGAGTGTCCTAGCCATAGCAAGAAAGCTAAGCTGCTCCTCCTGAGAATCACACATTACAAATAAAGTTCTGACTGCTGAAAGCTTAGTAGAAAAATAAACTTCCTCCAACACAGAATTTTCTTTAAGTTGCTTGTTTTGCATTTGCAAAATGATTTTCTACATAACAGTAAACAGTCTAAGAAATAATCTCTCATCAGTTCTCTCAGAAACAGGCCCTGAACTTACAGTTGACTTGCTAAAAGACAACCATCGGAGACACAAGGAGGAGAGTGTGACACAGGGTACAACAGAGAAAGAACCAAACAAATTGTAGATTCTGCTCAAGTACCATACCCAGGCTAGAAGTTAGCAGCAAAGCCTAAGAACTATGCACAGAGTAACACAAGTGAAACAGATGAAGGCACAGGAGTGCAATCTTGTAGTAAGCATGAGTATTTAAAACAAAGAGATGTATAAATATTCTACTCATTTAATCATTCAACCACTCATCCCCAAATATTAACTCAATACCAAGAATTAACCGTATATAATTGATGTACTTAGAATAAACGACTAAGAAAATTTCAAATAATAATTAACAAATCCTAGTACAACTAACAACTCTCAGATATTCACAGGTGTTTGAATTTAACACATGTTTACTGTTCTACAGACTTGCTGGAACTAAATGAACTACACATTATGGTCAGCTGTGAAGCTCGGTGATAGAGTACTTGCCTAACAGCTGTGAATCCTGAAGGTTAATCTCCAATATTACTACCCTCAAAATCAAGAATGAAAAAATATTTTAGGTGACCCATACTATTTTTCTTAAATAATAGAAGAATTTGATTCTTTCTGTACCTTTCTCTGTTTCTGTCTCTGTCTCTCTCAATCTCTCTCATATGATTTAATTCATGAGACATTTGATTTGTGTTAACCCCCCCTTGTAATTTTAATCTATTTAAATGGTTTCATGGGACAGAGTCTTGATATATAGACCTGGCTAGCCTAGAACCAATTATACAGTCCTTGCTCTTATAATATTTGTACCAATCCTCCTGCTTCTATCTCTCAAGTACTAAGCTTACAAATGCAATCCAGTACATTTGGCTTGATTGCAAAATTTTATGATGTAATAAAAATTAGTTCCCAAATGTGTGTTAGAAATAACTCCATAGGTGTTATGCATTTCGTTTTTTGTTTGTTTTGTTTTTGAGGAGTCCTCAAGAACCTGCCATAATCAAACAAATACATTGATTGTCCAGAGGAAAAACATCTTAGAAAAGGCAACTTTTCGGCTGAGTAATACTCCATTGTGTAAATGTACCACATTTTCTCTATCCACTCTTCAGTTGAGGGGCATCTAGGTTGCTTCCAGGTTCTGGCTATTACAAATAATGCTGCTATGAACATAATGGAGCAGATGCCCTTGTTGTATGAATTTGCCTCATTTGGATATTTGCCCAGTGAAATTACTGGGTCTTGTGGTAGATTGATTCCCATTTTCCTGATTTCCAAAGTGGCTATACTTGTTGGCACTCCCACCAGCCGTGGAGGAGTGTTCCCCTCTCTACACATCCTCTCCAGAATAAATTGTCTTTGGTGTTTTTGATTTTAGCCATTCTGACAGGAGTAAGATGGTATTTCAGAGTTGTCTTGATTTGCATTTCACTGATGGCTAAGGATGTTGAGCACTTTCTTAAGTGTCTCTTGGCCATTTTAGCCTCCTCTATTGAGAATTCTCTATTTAGTTCTGTACCCCACCTTTTAATTGGATCCTTTAGTGTTTTGAAGACTTGCTTCTTGATTTCTTTGTAAATTTTGGAGATTAGCCCTCTGTCAGATGTGGGGTTAGTGAATATCTTTTCCCATTCTGTGGACTGCCTTTTTGTCTTATCCCTGGAATACAAACAGACATTGTGTGTCCACAGCACAAAGAAGGATGCTCTCTCAGCCTGGACTCTTAGAGGAGTACCTGGACCCTACCCTGAGTGAAATGACAGACTCTAGATATCCTCTATGTGGAAGGAATTGGCAATAGGGTGGGAGGCTGGGCGGAATGGGGGCATGCGGGAAGAAGGGAGGGAGAGGGAACTGGGATTGACATGTAAAACAAGCTATTTAAAATTAAAATAAAAAAAATTAAAAAAAAGAAAAGGCAACTTTTAGTTAAGATAGCTAAAATTAAAAAAAAGAAAAGGCAACTTTTAGTTAAGATAGCTAACAATCACAGGTGCCATCAAAATTCTCATTGTTCGTTATTTTAGAGCATAAGTCTATATTACATCCACTACCTATATGGTATTTTTGTACTGCTTTTGTAATCCAAAGTTTACTCTTTGCTGCATATTTTTGTTTAGAAACAGTAAAAGTACACATTTCCTCAACATAACATATTTTTGTTGTTACCTATTCATGTTTATAATTCCCTAATGTCATTGCCAAGTACAGTCGTATTTAATGTGCTATTGTAGGACTCTTATCCTTGTATGCTTATTTAGCAACAACTGAGGATAGCCATTATTATTCCTAAGAAATTTATGCCTGCAAAGCAAAAATATAGATGATCTTTTCTGTGTTCTTAATTTTAATTAACCTGAAAATTAGTTCAATGTAAGACTTAGCTTTTTTCCAGAATTTAATAGAAAAACAAATCTGAGCAATAAACACCTAAATTAACTTCATCAGAAGCACAGTTGCAAACATCTATGTCTGACAACACCTCAGGACATATCAGTGCTACTTTAAAATGTAAACTTTTAATCTGCCAAGCTTATCTAAACCATCTTGTCCATTGGAGGATTTAAGGAGTCATTACTTGTAAAGGAATAGTACCATCCCAAACAACAATCAATGCTCCAACTGTTGCATGATATTTGATCACATTGTGAACCCCAAAATTTGCATTACTTACTGAAAAACCCTGTTTATAGTTGTGGTGTGGTTCAACCCTAGCACACACCTTTAATCCACGATCTTTCTGCTCATTGTAAAAAAAAAATTAAATAAAGTCAACAATAAAGCCAAGTGTTGGTGGCGCACGCCTTTAATCCCACCACTCGGGAGGCAGAGGCAGATGGATCTCTGTGAGTTCGAGGCCAGCCTGGTCTACAAAGTGAGTTCCAGGACAGCCTCCAAGACAATACAGAGAAACCCTGTCTCAAAAAAAACAAAAATAAATAAATAAATAAAGTCAACAATAGGCCAATAGTTGAAACAAGCAACCAGTTGACAGTAAGTGAACGTTAAAAAAATGTATAGAATAAGAGGGATTCATGAGAATGGATAGAGAGATACGCAGGAAGTAGTGGGTGGGGCACTGAGTCTGAGAAGTTTTGTTTGAGATGGCAAATATAAAGGCCTTTTTCTGGGATGACAGCAGAGGAGAAATCCGCTGGGTACTTTCTCTGCCCCTGTGAGATAGTAGGTTTTCACCGAGCATCTGGCTCCTGAGTTTTCATTGCTAAAGTGGAACAGTAGAGATTTAGTTAAAAATAATATCCAATGGAGTGTAGATTCCAAAAAGCCTGAAGAAAGAGTTCTGTGTTTAACATTTATCAGATCATCAACAACAATAACAAAGTCAGTAACTTTAAAAGGTAGGATGTGCCAGTTGGCTTCCTAATTACTCTTTAACCACATGGTGGTCAAAACTGTGAGCTCAAGGAAAGAGCACTAAACCTGGACTTAATTCAGTACATTAGCAATTTTACAAGGTGATTTGACTTCTTCAAGGGGCTTTTGATGAGTTCCATGGGCTACTGAGAAATAGAGACAGCTGCATTGGTTGATACAAGAAACATTTCTTAATTTTACGTGTTGGTAATAAGTCTCCTCTTGTCTTCAAATTTTTCTCTTTCAAATTGTGAGGCACTAACTTCATTTTCTCTAAAGATCGGAACTTCATCTTCTAGGAACAAAGAAAAGCTATTATATTTTCATGTGTTTATAAACTCTTTATTTTTTTTCAATGACTTAGTCAAATGTTTATTTTCCTTCATGTGGTTTACAAAATCAGTAGTTTTCTTCCTCCTTGTACTTTAAGAGCCAGCCCTCCTTACCCATCCCAAGTATACACACGGACTTTGGACTCCCATAGAACAATGTGAGGTGCACTCTCACCCTGAACTCTTGGGGAAGGGTCTAGGCCCTGCCCTATATGAAATGACACACTATGCACACCCCCATGGAGGGCCTCACCCTCCCTGGAGAAATGAGGGGATAACGGGGGGGGGAGGGCACGGGAGGAAGGGAGGGAATGGGAGAGGGACCTGGAACTGACTTGTGAAGCAACCTTGTTTCTTATCTAAATTTAAACTGGAAAATAAAATTAAAAAAAAAAAGAGCCAGCCCTCCAAGATACAATATGCTAATCATCTTATGCTTCTATACTAAATAAACAGCTACCCATTACATTTTTTCTATAAAAGTAACTGCAGCACATTATAGAGAAACAGACAAAAATATTAGGAGAAATTACCCAGGATTCTCCCACCTTTAAACCATTCCCAGAATGTTTGTATATTCTAGACACTGTCATACTGCAGATTCATTACCATCTCTTATGCAATTTCTACATTAACAGACAGCATTTGTATCTTGTATCATAAACCTCTTTCCATTCTTCTCACTTTAGTTAAAGCCATATCTCTAACTTCTCAGTACTTCCAGGTTCCTCTGCCTTCACTTTTATAGAATCATGTCCTTCTCCTATACAGGATGAATATTAAGTGTTACTATTTTATTATCTTTCTTCCCCACATGGCTATACACTCTATGAGAACCCATTTGTAAACTCTTTAAACAAGAGATTACAGAAGTCATACAATAAAATTCAAAATTTGAAAAGAGTTCTTTGTATATAAAACATATGTAGAAAAAAATACCCCTATGAAGTCAAGCCACCCAAAAAATATTCCTATGATGTTTCTTAAATGTTTAAGATATTTTCTTTTTACTCACATGGTGGCTTTGAGAGATTTGGCACATGCAATATTAGTTTCAAAGGAGGAAATTTTCCCTCAGGAGTAGTAAAAGTGTGGAAAGGGGAGTTAAATAAAAATTAAAAAATCCAATTCATCCTGGCTCTAGTACTGATTTATAGGGAAAATGTCTTAATTGGTCTGTGTTCTCTCTTCTCTTTTTTGTGTTAATGTGTATGTTTGTTATTAGTCCATTCACATGTTTAGAGTTTTTGTTTCTAAGAGTGCTATTAAATTCAAAACACTCTGCAAATAACATATTAGAATGATTGAACTATTTGGGACATAAAAGCCTAGAAAAACAAACCAAACATATCTAACATTGTGCACTTGGCTACTCTAATTACTTATGTGCTATAAGATTTTCAAATAACAATTCCTTAAGTAATAAATAGGCATGGGAGAACATAATAATGCCCAGGTGTGAATCTGAGGTCTGATCACAGAGCTGCAACCTCAATGGTATAATTGCCTCTATTACCACATTCTGGCTGACATGGGTTGTGAGTCATGGAAACCGGATAGAAATGAAAAAGAAACCCTTTCAAATCAGACAATAATGCATTAGAGACCAGGTAGCTAAATAGCTACTTGAAATATAAAAGCAAGCTTCCATTTTATATAACACCTTCCATTTAGCCACATGTCCTACTTAGACTAAGCCACAAAAGCCTGGGCTAGAAAATTGCCACAAAAGAGTTCAGTGTTCTTGGAAATCTTCACATTAGGAATTGTTATACTCCCAACAGAACTGCACTGCACTACAACTTAACACCCCATGTTGTTTAAAAAGAATTCCACAGTAATCTGAAAGATTCTTTATACACCCCCATAGCCTATTTTGCATACTCATTCCATAATTCGTCTGTATAAATAACAAATGATTAATGATGAAAGATGTTTCTGCAGTTCATACTTCTTTGTAGCAAGTGTTTTAGTAACGGGGCTACATCACTTCACAACAATCTGAGTGAAGGGCTAAGGATGTAAATGAAAACTAAGACAGCAGCTCATTCTTACAAGGAGACCGGTGTTTATTTTAACAAGAGAGGAGCCTTAAATACCAGTCAGGCATGGTGGAAAAGCACCAAGGTCAGAAGCCTACATTCCCAGGGCCCTTGGGCAAAGGATGGCCAATAACAGGAATCAGCATGTAGGCAATAAGAACTAACAGAAAACAGGAACTTGCATGCAGGAAGGAGGGGACAAGAGGTATTTTGCTAGAAGCTCCTAATCACAAGCTGGTCAGCAGATCCCCATGGGAGAAGAGTGCAACACTTCTTAAATCTGAAAGAGATTTGAAATATAAATAATAGTACCAACAATTTTGGGTTGCCTTCTTTTGCTCTTTCCCTCCCCCTCTTTTAAATACCAAGATTAAAGGATAAACTATTTTACTGTTCCACAATTGTGAAATTCAAAGATCTCAGACCTTGGGTTTTTCAAAATTAATTTGGCAAGAAAACCTGATTCTTCCTAAGTTTCAATGAAAAAGCATGTATGTTTTATGTAGTCATACTGTACCCACCCTTTTGTGGCTATTACACAAGTATGGTACATGTTGAAAGACCTCCTACAGAAAACTTTTGTCAGACACTTCTGAATACTCTTTTCTAGTAGGGTTTTACCTTTGGTCTTCTACTATCCTTCCAGTATCTCCAGATGTTTGCCAGAATCTTATTGAGTTGTTTTAACAAGGACAATTGACATTTATTATTTGATCACCCTGAGTATGCTGTCCAGGTACTTTCCCCTGGTGTGGTGCTAGCTGATCACCATGGGCTACCCTTCACAGGGACCATGTCAAGTAAAGTTGCGCATAGCCCTCCATTGTTTTGGTGTTTCCTTTTAGTCATTTTCTATACATGGACCCTGGTTCTTCAACATAGATCTGATCTTCCTTCCCTGTTGCTATAATCCTTAAATAAAATCCACTTTTGTTACTTTAACTACTTTCTGGTTCTATTTTACTTTAGTCAAGTATGTAATTCCTATTTTAATATTCTGGAAAATCAAAATTAAAATTAGAATGAGGATTTAAGGGAAACTATTGTATATGCTTGTAGCATTGCACATGGACTTACCTATCTTTATGCATAGCTAACTGCACACTGACAACTTATGCCTTTTAAAAAAGTTTGATAGAGTCATGTCATCTACATTCCACATTCCATCATTAATGGATTATTTAGATACAGTAAATAATTCCATAATAAAGTAACACTAACATATATGACCCTAAGCTACCCCCGATATCTGACATTCAGACTCCCAGGTAAATAAGGCTGTACTATCGCTATAGGTGTATTTAATATTATAAAACACACACAAATAACTGACTACTGACTAGATTCTGGGTCTAAAATCAGAATTTTAAAAATATGTTAGATATATCTAATATATGATTTTTATCACAAGGATGTATCAGCTTTACAGCTAAAGTAATTTATTCTATTTTAAAATAAAAAATATTAAATGATACTGCACTATCTGTTTAATCTCCTTTCATAATAAAGGTATAGATGTACTTAGTCAATCTATTGAGATCAATCTATTAGTCTTACTGATATTAAAACTTTATCCCCATGTTTCTATCTTGCATTACAGTTTCTTCTGTATAAAACTATATTCCTTCCTCCCTGCACAGTATGGAACAGATTCTGAAGACTCACAAGCAGAAGAGAGGTGTCCTTGTCTACATTGATTTTAACACTGTAATGGAATGAATAAATACTCATCAGAGACTCCCATGATAGATGGCTAAAACAAAGTCCCAGTATATTTTAGCCCAAATTAAAGTTAAGAACACTAAATATGTGACCCTCCCCCATTTCACCACCATAAATAATAGCTGAGATTTATACACATAGGTTATAGCAATATCGTATCATAAATAGACTTTATTGGTATATTAGGTTAACATAATAATCATAGTAGGTTTTCTTTTAGGTCCTTGGATAATCTAGCCTCAAGTCGCTGACCCTTCAGCAGTGTCAGCTATTGATTCCATCTCAAGGAGTAGCCTTAAGTTCAATTATTAAGAAACAAGGGCAGGGGGACTCTCATAACATTTACGCCATCATAACAACACTATATCTGTCAGGCAGCACAGCATTGTAAGTTACAAGTTTTGTAGGTGGGTTGGTGGTTATCTTTCTATTCTGGTAGCATGCAGGGTACCTTCCAGCACCATGAATTCTAGTCAATAAGAGTGAACCTTTTAGGCACCAGCTGAACTTTTTTTTGATAACATAAATAAGTTTGTCTTCAGTCACAGAGCTTTTCCATCAGCTTTTGGAGAGTAACCAATAGTCTGAGGTTTAAAGATTTTCATGGGACCCAATGCCAATGACTCCACAAGATGTGAGTTATTCCTGAAACTGGGGGTCTTATTTGGTGGGAAGTGGCATGAGTGAGGCAACCTAGCTGGAGGAAGAGTCCCACAAGTAGTCAAAAGAGTAAGAGATAACTCTAACTTCTGCTGTTCACGGTTCCCAGAACACCAGGCTATACAACCATAATGAAATGCAGAGCAGCTAACTCAGACTTACACAGGTCTGTGATTTTTGCTTTGGTCTCTCTGAGTCCCTATGAGCCCTACTTAGTTGATTCTGTGAATTGGATACTCATGGTGTACTGAACCACTCTGGATCCTAAAATCCTTCTTCCCATTCTTCTTTGGGGATGCCCTGGCTTCACCTAGTATTTGACTATAGGTCTCTACATCTGCTTATTGAATGCTAGTCAATGTCTCTTTTATGACAACTGGATTAGGCACTGGTCTGAGTATAGCAGAATATCATTAAGAATCATTTCATTTGACTATTGTTTTCCTTTTTCCAGTTGTACTTAGTTCTATCCTGGGTCTCTTAACTGAAAAGCCTCTGGTTCCTGGCCATTCACCCAGTGTTAGCCATGAATTCCCTCTCCTGGTACAACTACCTAAAGTTGAAACAATCATCAATTGGCCACGTTGAGCCATCTTTGTTACTTGGACTCTCTGCCTCTGTGAATTGTATAATGTTTATCCTTTACTTAACAGCTAACATCCACTTATAAGTGAGAACATATCATGTTTGTCTTTCTGGGTCTGGATTACCTCACTTGATTTAACTCTGGTAAGTGGTACCTATCAAGAAAATTATCCAATTCACTTAGAAGTTTAAATTTCATAGAGTACAAGTTTTTAAAGTATGATCAAGTGATTCTTTGGATATCCTCAGTATCTATTAATATGTATAACTTTTTGTTTTTTTCATTTTTAATTTCAATATACTCTCTGTGTCTTTAAGTTAGTTTAGATAAGAGTTTGTCTATCTTGTTTATTTTCTCAAAGAAGCAAATCTTGTGTTTCATTGATTCTTCGTGTTCTCTTTGTTTGAATTTAATTGACTTCGGGCCTCTGTTTGATTATATAGTGCTGACTACAACCCTTGGGTGAGTTTGCTTCAATTTGTTCTAGAGATTTCTGGTGAGTCGCTAATGCTAGTCTGAGATCTCTCCTGTTTCGTTGTGTAAGCATTTGGGGCTATAGATTTTTCTCTTAGCGCTGCCTTCTTTTTTTTTTTATCCACCTAAAGAAAAGTTGTCTGGACTCTTCAGTATGTTTTAGATGTCTATGTGTGCGTGTGTGCATGTGTATGTGCATGTTTTTGTGTATATGTGTCTCTGTGTGTGTGTGTGTGTGCTTATGTGTGTGCCCATGAGCATGTGCATGTTATTGGAGACAGAATTTAGAGGTCCATGCATTTTAGGCAAGTGAACTACATCTATGCTATATTATTAGTTAGATTTTTACTTTTTTATTTATTTTTAAGTTTAAATTTAGATTAGAAACAAGGTTGCTCCACAAGTCAGTTCCAGGTCTCTCTCCCTCTTCCTCCCCTCCTCCCGTGCCCTCGCCCCACCCCCCCCCATTATCCCCTCATTTCCCCTGGGAGGGTGAGGCCCTCCATGGTGGTGCCCATAGTCTGTCATTTCATCCAGGGCAGGGCCTAGACCCTCCCCCCAAGAGTTCAGGGCGAGAGTGCATCTCACATTGTTGGATGGGAGTCCAAATTCATTGTGACATATAACTTTGGATATGCTATGTATTCATTTTCATTGAATTATAGAGTCTTTAGTTTCTTTTCTTCCTTCTGCCTTGACCCAGTAGTTTAGTAGAGGGGTGATCAGTTTTCATGAGTTTGTAGGCTATCTGTTGTTTCTATATTTATAGAAATCCAGTTTTAATACAGTGGTGGTCTGATAGGATATAGGATGTTATTACAGTTTTCTTGTATGTGCCAAGTCTGCCTTTATGATGGCCTCTAGATATCTGGGTTTGAAGTGGTTATATCTAAATACTGGTTTCCAAGTTTGTCTTTGTTGGGTGGGTATTTTATTCCTTGGTTTTTCTTTTTTCTCTGGTCTTTTGATTAGCATGGCCTGGGTTCCTTGAAATCTGAATGATCTTTGGAAGAGTTGGGAGTCTCACCTGGTTAAGGTCTGGACAGGGTAACTGTGAGGACATAGGACTAGGAATAGTGTGGGGAGATGTTGAGATAGTGAGAGACTATGAGAGCTTTGCAGGTGAGCAGGCTACCTTGACTTCTCCCAGTCTGTGTGTTCTTGAGTTAAGTATCTTGATTTACATATGTTATACTAAACATTCGTCTCTGTAATGAAACCTACCAGGTAATGATGCATGAACTTTTTTGTATCTTGATGATCTTATTAATGTGCTCTTGAATTCAGTTTCTAAGGTTTTGTTGAGAATGTATGCAATGTATACTCACCCAGAAAAGCAGTCTATAGTTTTCTCCTTGTTTTATGTCTTTATGTGGTTTATGTGTTGAAATAATATTAGTGTCATGAAATGAATTTGATGTTTTTTCTTTCTTTGTTTTGTGGAACTGTTTGAAATAAGTAAATACTATGTCACCTTTATAACTTTGATAGAATTCAGCATTGAATCTATAGAGTCCTGAGATTTTCTTTCTTTGATCAAATGCACTAATTAAGAATAAATTATTTTAAGCACTTATACCTTGTTTTAACATGCAAGAAGTACCTAAGCAAGTGATGTGACTTTTCTGGGGTAAATGTGAACCAATATTATTCAACACAGACAGGTCACCAAAGACAAACTAAAGAAACAATCCTATCATAGTCCACATTATCAACAAATAATTTTATTATGATCCCTTCCATAATTATGGGGTGAGAGGTTATTTACAGAAGCACAGTTTATTGAAAGGCAGCTCTATCGTGGAGAAGCATATTCTAGCATAGATGGTGATTCATAATGCTGCATCCCTGCATCTCTACATAATATGGATATAATTGGATAGGTTCATGAGTCTCTTCTCCTTAGCAGTCCTTACTATTTATAGAGCTTTAAAGAGAGGCCTTGTTCATCTTCTGAGTTTCAGTGCCTTCTTGAGATTTGTGAGTTGTTTACTTTTTGAAAATTAACCAGCCTTGCTCCAAAATGTAAATATCCCAGAGAAAATTGCTATGCAAAGTTCCATCTCTTTTTCCATCTCTTACTTTCTATCCACATCCTCTTCCTTTTTTGCTTCTGAGTCTTTGTGGGGATGTGGTATAGATGTTCATCTAAGGCTAAGCATTGAAGAACTGTGCTGAAGCAGTCATTTGTTCTCAGGAAGGGCATTTGTGGTTGTCATTCTCAGCAGTACCACTCCTATGGATAAAATATTTTCCTACATGACATATTGTGACTATCAAGTGGTGTATGAGTGTATAAACAAACTTGCTGGGGAAGCCAGTTTGGCAGAGATATCACAACAAAATAATAGCAATTGCTTCCCCATTAGTACCTGTGACCTCCACCAACACAGACTTTCCTACAACTTTATAGCATGTGAGGATGCCCTTGTTTACCCATACCCTATATCTTCTGAATTTAGCACAATTATTTCAACATTTACAGTTTCAGAAGTTTTTATGTATAACTTGTATTTTTTCCAACAATAACACTTCCAAGACTTTTATGGTTGTACCTTGCCCTTTATTCTTTTTAACTCTTTTACTATCTTTGCTCTTTTTGGTATACTTTTACACCTCTCAAATAGGTTTCCAAATCTACTCAGAAATTGGCGCAGTCTCCATAAATATAAAGAATGCTTTTCACATTGGATGGGCAAGATAATAAGTCAAGGTCCTAGGCACACCATCCCATGACAAAGAATAAACCTGTGATATAACCGTAAGGAAGCACTTTGAATGTCCACTATTATCTATTTGTCTCATGAATCAGCACATAAGGGGATACTAAAGAAAAGTTTAACCAGGTCCTACACAGCATGAATAGATCCCATAGCTTGTACCAGTTCCTCCATTAGAGGAATCCAGCATTGTGTATTGGCAGCATTTCTTTATTTCACTGTAATCCATGATCATTCTCCTTTAGCTGGCCTTCTTTATCCTGGAGTGTTCCCATGAGGATCTGTGCATCTCCCCATCACTGATTAATTCTAGGAGAGATGCTTACTTTGGACCAGAACTGATGGCAAGTCACTGCCAGATTCTTTGAGTGATGCCTGTGCCTGCCAGTATTTTGGCTAAGCCTGCATCTGCCTGCTTGGTGCTGGCATTCTCGGTTGGCACAGCATTACAGCCACAATTGATATCTCCCCAGAACAACAGCCTGTGAGAAGGTTCCAAGCTGTAAAAACAGTCTACCCTTAGTGAAAAAGTATACACAGCATAGTGAGAGAAAGTTGCCCACCCCTAAGTTAAACTCAATTACCTTAACTTGTATTGCTGCATTATTCTGCCCATATCCACCAGCTGTTAGTCATTGTGTTTTTAGGTCCTGGGAGCTCACCTTAATTTCAGTGTTCATCCAAACACAGATTCATACAAAAAGACCAAATAAATCTGCAATTCAATGTGGAGTTTCCAGTTACACTTCACAGTCCTTACCTGCTGACACTGCTGGCCATCACATTAGAGAAGTAATTGAGGAGGTTCCTATCATTGTGGACCTCTTTCCTCAACATGAGGCGCATAACAGGAATGACATGTTTCTTTGCTTTCTGTTTCCTTTACTCTGGTGAGCTGCTTGAGGAGGCAGGGCCTTTATAACACTACATTTGATATTCATCAGTTTTTGTTTTCCTTGTAGACTCCAGTTTTATACAAACCTCTTCATGTTTGACTTTAAGTTACATGGAGGGTGAACTTTGTTTGACTTTTCCTCTTTTCAGTATTTCCCTTGGTTTGGCACCTTATGAATCCAGGTAATACTAGACCAAGCCTATCAAACTTCATAGAGATTATACTTTACCAATATTATTAGCAATTCCAGTGAAGCTCCAAGCCAATCTTAAGGTCCTTGTTTAATTACAGAACATCAGATACTGACTATACTGTGCCTAGTTTTCTTGACAAGGTTTATTCCTGTTCTATTGAACACATTTTCTGGTGTCTATGGAAACTTCTGCTAATAAAAAAGTGTCTCTAATCAGTTGCTAAGCTAGTCCATCCATCAGAGTATGAATTCTCTTATACTGATTTCGATTATGTATTCTTTGTCATGAGGTATGACAGGCGATGTCCTTCTGTAAGCTTTGAATATGTTTCTCTTTTTGGTTGATGAATAAAGCTGTTTGGGCTAGCTGGAATTGTGGGTGGGGCTACAAGACTAGGAGAATTTTGGGAAAAGGACTGAGAGAGTGAATGAGAGAGTGAGTTATGAGGCAGATGCCCAGGAAGTTAGGATGCCTGGGCATTCTCCAATAAGCCAAGACCACATAGAGATACATAGATTCATATAAATGGATTAATAATTAAGAGAGAGTTAGTCAATCAGAAGTCTGAACCATTGGCCGAACAGTTTATATGTAATATAAGCCTCTGTGTGTTTATTAGGGACTAAATAGCGGTGGGACCAGGTGGGACAGAAAATTCCATCTACAGGGATGAGTAGTTTACTACTAATTTTCAGACTAATCCCATATGCATACCAGATCCAAGTACCAAGAGCAAGGCTATGCCAGATTCTTATTGCATACCTAAGAATCATTCCAAATTCATGCATTTCATGTTCTGTAAAGGGAAACATTTTCCTTGAGAGAAGCCTCCCACCAGCCTGATTCCAGAGCCGCATGAGTCCCAAATAACACACAGGAGGCTTTATTAATTATGAAGCTGTTGGCCTTGCTTGTTTCTTACTGGCTAGCTCTGACTTAAGTAATTACCCCATAATTGTTAATCTGAGTATTTCTCTTACCGGAGAACTTTCCGGGCTTCCTACCCTATGGTGTTACATCTTGACTCCCTGTGTTTCTCCTACCCAGAGTCCTCCTGGATTCCTAGTCCCACCTATCTTGGTTTCCTATAGGCCAACAGTGCTTTATTGACATATACACAGGACTTACCCCATCATCTCCTCTTTTCTGTCTAAACAAAAAGAAAGATCTTAACTTTAACATAGTCAAATTATATAGAACAGAACAGTTATCAAGTAAGAACATAGTTACAATATTTTAGCAAGATTTATATAAAATATCATCCATCCCATCCTTATGAGTCCAAAGTCCTATTTGTAGCTTATCTTTTATCATGACTAAGGAAAACTATAATGATAACTATCTGTCTTCAACTCCATCAAAGACCACAGAAGGATAATATGCAAACACTAGGATTGACAGAGACATCTTGCTACCTGAACAGTCACCCAAATTTCCTCTGTAATGTCAGGGCATCCATCTTCAGCCACAATGTGTCCAGAAGACTTCTCAGCAAAGCAGGAAATTTCAAACTGTCCATCTGCATCAGCAGCCTGTCAGTCATTTTTCTGTGTCCTGCAGAAAGTGTCGCAGACTCTTCCATGAAGCAGGAACCCTGAATGACTATTTGAGTTCAACAATCACTTTCTTGTGGGTCCTGTATATCCAGTTTATTCAGCAATAGTCAAGCAGTCCAGGCAAAAGCAGTTTCTTATCCAAATGTCATGTTGAAAGCAAACCCCATAATAAGTTTCTTTGATGCCCATCTTCTTCTCAGACGTAATTGGTGCTGCCAGGAACAGACATTTCCCATTGTCAAGAAAAACCCTGAATCATTTTAAATGCCATTTTCTGAAGGTCTTTGAAAGGTTTGAAAACTACCTATCTGTCTCAAATACATCTCTATATATCTAGAAAACCTAACTTACCTAACTATAAATTCTGACTATTATTAGTGACTATCTATAGTCTGTATTTAATAATGCGTTATGTTTTAAAAGATCAGTATAAGCACAATACTTAATCAAGAGGAAAAATATACACATCACAAAATTGACCTTGAATTTGTATCAATAAATGAAAAACCATACCAATACAAATTATTCATTTCCATACCATAATCCCCTTTTTCCTTTAAAAAGAGATTGGTTGTGATCCTTAACCAATTATAAACAGTCTCATTTAAGTGAAAACAAAGATTTATAAACAAGATGGGAATTAGGATGTCGCTCATTCCAAACTGCTTCGTGCTGGAAGGGGGCGCTGCTCATACCACAGGGATCATGACAAAACTCAGAAACCTGTGTAAGTCCGTATTTTCGGGATCTGTAAGACTGCATCATCTTAGCTGTTTCAATTGTTGGAACACCTGGACGACTGCTTCCGGGGGTCTTCATTCATCAAACCACAGAAGCCTGGAAGGAATCCACAGCTTTCCATTTTCTGTGAAAACACAAATAAAATATCTTTTCCAAAGTAACATATCCTTATGCTTAAATTTTGAAGTCAAGGCATTTTTAAAAGACATAAGTTGAATTAATTCAGCAGCATTCATAATTAAGTATACTTTAGCAGTTGTTCCTTCCTTAGCAATCAAAAAACTGAAAAACATAATAGTATACAATATCCAGACGTTCTGTGTATTTTTCATCTTTACGTGGCTTATTTATTTATCTATTATTATTACTCTATTTCTTTTACTTTTATTTCTTTATTTATTTCTCTGAGACAGGGTTTCTCTTTAGAAATCTGCCTGCCTCTGCCTCTGCAGCAAATCCTACAGCTTGTGCCACCACAGCCGGCTTCTCTCTTTATTTACCACTATGTCGTTTCTTTTTTTCTCTCAATCTTATGTATATTTTTAAACACAATGTAAATCTTTAGAGGTTTTTCTTCATCCAAGTCTGACTTTACTGTAAATCGCTATGTTTTTCTGGCCATGTGTTAAAACCGTGGCTATTTAAACTGCCGTTTTTCCAAGATGGTGGGTGTAAGCGTGACTCCAGCTGCCGGCTTGGAGATGTGGTCACTGCCACTTCCAGCTGTGCGTACACACCTTTCAATTGTTAGCAGAGCCTCTTAAAAGAACCTTGCTGTTTTTTTTTTTTTGCTTGCTTATGCTGAGTCAGGAAGATTCCCTTAAGCGAATCTCATGAGTATCTGCTTGTCACTAACAAAACAGAGCCCACCTGAGAAAATGTTGCTACCAAAAATCTGTGCTTCTCTCCATTCTTTTGTTTCTAAAATTCCTTTAAAGCTTTTGTCATTCTGCGTGGAAATTCATGATCTCACTTCTGATCACCTTTATGTAAAGGGAAACATTTTCCTTGTGAGAAGCCTCCCACCAGCCTGATTCCAGAGCCGCATGAGTCCCAAATAACACACAGGAGGCTTTATTAATTATGAAGCTGTTGGCCTTGTTTGTTATTTACTGGCTAGCTCTGACCTAAATAATTACCCCATAATTGTTAATCTACGTATTTCTCTTACTGGAGAACTTTCCGGGCTTCCTATCCTATGGCTTTACATCTTGACTCCCTGTGTTTCTCCTACCCAGAGTCCTCCTGGATTCCTAGTCCCACCTATCTTGGTTCCCTATTGGCCAACAGTGCTTTATTGACATATACACAGGACTTACCCCATCAATGTTCATGCACTGGGCATTCCCTGCCATCATAGTTTCTTATACTGAACCACTGTTAAGGATACTGTTTGTATGTTGAATCATGAATTTTCCTTTCCTTTCCATGGAAAATTATACTGGGAGATTATTTTTAATAACAACCACAATGTTAAGTGTTCCTTACTCTCTAGTTATTCCTAGTTGGAAGATTTTAGCAAGATCTCTTAGAATAGATATAACTTACATTTTCTTTTCTTATCTACTACAAACAATAAGAAATAGAACCCAGTAGTTTCATCCATTTATTGACCAATCAGAGGCCAATGCAAAGGATGCAGAACCTTGCCCTTTACATTGGAATCCCTATAGAACACACATAAAATATCTCTTAGAATCATTTCACCCTCCACTTGACATCTTACTACATACTGCAACAGCCAGGCAATGTCTGAAGCAGCTTGTCAATACTCTCATCACTTACATGCTTCTCTTAAAAACTGCAATATTTTCTCTAGACATCCCATCACTGTTAGGGCCTCTCTAAATGCATTTTATAGACTCTACTCATGATGCAAGAATTCCAGTATATATCATGGCCACCCTACGTTCATCCCCCTTTCATGAAGCAGTTTTATTTGCATGTCTCATTACATATTTCAGAAAACCTACAACACCATGACTATAAGGCATGCTGTTCCATACTACATAAGAAAGAACAGCCATATTAGAGTTCCCCTCCCAAATAGATTTCCACCCTCACACATATCAGCCTTAGCTGTACAGCTAAACACCTACTGCAGGGTTCATGCAACCAATTCTCCCAAGCTCATCTTGGTCCTCTCATCCCATTTCCAGGTGTCAATTGTGTTGTATGACTTTTTCTGGGGAGTTCTAAACAAACATTTACTCAACCTGGGGCAGATCAAATAAATAAATCTATCTTATTACAAGTTGGAAAACACATAAAGTTACTTTAAGGAGCACTTTAAGGAGTTACTTTAAGGAATTATTTACATGAGCATAAACAACTCAAAGGCAGCTTCATCAATGAAAAGCTCACCCCAGAGTAGGTGGTGACTCACAAAAGTTGCATGCCTGTATCTCTTTACACAACATAGACAGAAGCCACCCCATCTGCAAATCTGCACACAGGTCCCTGCATGTCAGAGCCTATGTTGAAGTAACTGGCAGCTTCCCCAATCACAGGCTACATATCAGCTACTTCACCTTCTCTATCCCTGATGTCTCAGGGCTTGCTTAAAACACCCAAATTACTTAGGTCAGAGGTCATAGCCACATGGTACCTAAACTCTTACCACCTTAAGATCATATGCAGAACACTGCCTGCTCCAAAAATCTATACCCCACTAACCTTATGATACACCATAACTTTGGGTAATAATCACAAAGAACTCGTTGAGGGTAACAAAGGCCATGCTTGATGGGGGATGTCCTTCTGTATATTGCAAGGGAATAAAGATTTACTAGACTCAGTACAGGTTAAGTGAAGTTTATTTGGGGAGAATGCACTTACACAAGAAGCAGGTGACTGCGACTGTGGCAGGTTCCAGCTCCAAGGATCCTCACAGGCTGCTCTCTGTGACCCGACTGTAAGCAAGAGAGTTCTGAGGTCCAGGACCCCAGATCTAGTCCTCTCCTCCGTCATGACCTCACATGTGACCACACCCAAACAGACATGATCAGTGCTAAAGGTGTAGGCAGGGTGGATATCTCACTGTTTGGCCAATAAGGCAGGAAATAGGTGGGACACGGAAATGAGGAGAATCCTGGGAAAGATAGGCAGAGGAAGACCACAACAGTTGCCATGGAAGGACCAGGAAGGAAGGACCAGGAAGAAAGGAAGCACCAAGCATTCTCGGGTAAGACCATGTGGAAATCATAGATTAATAGAAATGGGTTAATAATTAAGGCAGAGCTACCAAAGAAGAAGCCCTAACCATTGGCCAACAAATCATTAATTAATATAGCATCTGTATGCTTATTTGGGGCTGACCAGGCTGGAAAGAAAAGCTCCAGTGCTTTTTCCTACTTGAACTGGCAATTTTCTTAAACTGACCAGGAAACTTTATTTACTGATGAGATTTTGTAATGTAATGTTGGAATATGATATGTAGGCTGCTAGGCTGCTTCTGAAGAAAACACATTGATGGTAATACCCGGAACTGAGTCAGCCATGATACAGTTCTGACCTGCCATGCAAGGTCTGTCTACTGATGCAATAGTAGTTTGACAGTAATGGGTAAGACCAACTGCTTTTGTATTGGGTTTGAGACCTTCTCCACCAACAGTATTTCATGTCTGATACTGAAAACCTGTTCAGAATTCCATGTCTGTGGAGGCCATGGGCCCAGGTGACTAATACACTGTTTTTATATTGGTAAGTGGTCTTTTTGTTCAAGTATGTTCTAAATATTTCTATTTGCAGCTATAGATTTGTACAGTAGTTAATGAAGAGACTCATAACTTGTCAAAGTGCCAAGGATATGTGACTCTGAGTAGTCACCCATAAGTAATTCATCACATTAATGTCCATTCACACAGGCTCAAGGAACATCAGAGAAGCAGGTCAGAAAAAAATGTAAGAGGTAAGGGTAGAAAAGAGGTCTTTGCAATTCTGTTTTCTGGGGATGGGAGTCATTACACACATAAACTTGCAGCAAATGTGGTTACCTGCACATTATCACATTATTCAAAACTTCAGCATTAAAAAAAAAGGTACTGGCTCTAGAGAACTCATCCTTAGCTGAAGAGTTAAGAGCAGTTGATGAATACTGAGAAAGAATCAAACTGCTTTTGGAGTTTGGTTGCTGGTAATGGGTTAGCAAGTTTTTAAAAGTATTATGGAGGTGGAAAAGAGATGTGCTAAGGAATATGAGTTGGTAGCTATGACAAAAGTATAATTGTAAACATGTAAGGAATTTTCAAAAATACAAAGCAAATTCAGAGAAAACTTTAAGTATCTTGAAGATATGACTTCAGTACTTGGAAAAACAATAACAAATAAAGTCCAAAAGTGATAGATAAAAACACTTAAAACCACAGAAGAAATCAGTAAAATTGAAACAATATAAAAAACAGTGAAAAAAAGTATTGAGTTTTTGAAAAGACAGATAAGATTGATTAGCAAATAACCTAAGAGGAAGATAGAAAAGAAGTAAAGAAATAAAGAGAGATATCAGAATGGACAGCAAAGAAATTCTGAAAAATCAGAGATACATACTTTAGAATCATGTATTTCACTATAGTGGAGAACCTGATTGAAGCAAATGGTTTATAGGTGTATGTGACTCATTCATGTTAAACCAAGATAACTCCGAGAATTTTACGAGACCTATAAAAGCAAAGAGATTGGTGCAGTAATTAAAAATATTTCCAATAGGTTCAGATCTATGTCCAGGTGGATTTACAGAATAATTCTACCAGAACATTAGAGAAATCCTAACACCAATGCTTCACAGCTTATTGCATAAAATAGCAATGCAAGTAATATTTCTAAACTCCTTTTATAAAGCCAATATTACGATAATAACAAAATTGGATAAAGAAACAATCATATCAACCCTCAAAAGAACCCTGCAGACCAATACTGCTAATGAACATAGATGCACAATTCTCATAAAAAACTTGACAACTGAATAAAAAACACATCCCCAATATTAATTACCATGATTTATTTGATGATTGACATTAATTGGATTTGTCCCCTGCCTATTTACCTAGCAGACATTCCAGCTCTCACACAGACCTTGAACTACATAGAGTCTGAATTTAGAGCCCAGAGTGATTCCAAGACTGATGCCTGAAAATAATGCAGCTGATCCACAAAACAATAGTGTAACAGCAATAATACACATATCTAAAAATGTTAGATTAGTTATCCATATCAAGAAAAGCCACATTGAGCCTAACTGTAGATGCCTATATTATTACCATAAAACACAAACAAAATGAAAAGTCAAGAATACATGTCTCCTCTAGAAATGAGCTTTCTCATTGTAACACATCCTAAGAAAAGTAACTTAGTTTATGCACAAAGATGTCAAAATAATAATTATAAATATATTCAAGGAGCTCAGAGAGGATATGAATCAATACATGAAAGAAGACTGATAAAATGCAAACAGTTCAATAAAATAATTCAAAATATGAAAAGTAAATTATTAAAAAAATGGAATCTCTGAATATAAGCCAAAATGAAATAAAACCTGAAATGAAAAAGTCAGAAAGTCAAATAAAGAGCCCAGATAAAAGCCTCACCAGTATATTAAATCAAGTAAGAGAAAGAATATGAGATCTCAAAGACAGTATAGAGAAAATGGGTCAATCAGTTAAAAAATGTGAAATCTGGTGCATTTCCAGGGACTCTAGCTCTTGATACAGACATAAAGTGCTCCTCGCACCTTTCATTTCTGTCTCTCTAGACTTATTCTTAGTCTGATCCCAGCCTAACTTCATGATCTCTGCCTCCTATCTTACTTCCACTCCCTGGAAAGTATGCCCCTTGATATTGAAAATGTCCCCTAATCCCTCCTCCTCTTTTCCTATCTATCCCTTTTGCTCTTTCCTCTTAGCCTATACATATTTCTTATGTCACCTGCTTATTGCCAGCAGCAATCCCTCCAAGGAACCAAAGAGCCACCACACTTGCCTAAAATCCAAAGTAGTCAACAGAAATCAAAGAATAAAACCCATTCAATTAAGACAGGACCAGATATTATATCAACACACACATAATAGGAAGTAATAAAAAATATTCCAAGATAGTTCTCAATATTAATTCTCAATTCCCCAATAAAAAGATACAGTCTAATAATTTAGATTAGAATGTTTGACCCACTGCTTTGGTTATTCCAAGGAAATCAAACTAAAAAAGAAGGAGGCAGAGTGTCTTAGTTAGGGTTTCCATTGCTGTACACGGAATCTTACTAGTGCCAGATCTCTCCTCGAACCCACGATGGCTCCCTCTATTATGGCTTTGGAAACATGACCATGGAAACACTTATAAAGGAAGACATTTAATTGACATGGTAGCTTATTGTTTAAGGTTTAGTCATTTATCATCATGGTGGAGAGCATGAGGTGCAGGCAGGCATTTTGCTGGATAATTCTATATCTTGATCTAAAGGCAATAGGAAGTGAACTGAGACACTTTATGTAGCTTGGTCATATATGAGACCTCAAAGCCCATCTACATAATGACACACTTCCTCTACCAAAGCAACCCTTCCCTACACCAATAAAGCCATAATACAGGGAGCCATTGTGGGTTCGAGGAGAGATCTGGGACTAGTAAGATTTTCTGAGATCTACAAGAATGACAACAACTGGCATTAAGGCTATCTTAAATGCCCTCCCCTGATAATGAGATTGATGACTACCTTGTATGCCATCCTAGGTCCCTCATCCAGTGACTGATGGAAGCAGATACAGATATCCACAGCTGGACACCAAGCTGAACTCCTGGAACCCAGTTGCAAAGAGGAGTGATGAGCAAAGGAATTAAGACCTGGCTGGTGAAGCCCACAGAGGCAGCTTACCTGAACAAGGGAGAACACATGGACCCCAGACTGGTTACTGAGAGGCCAGCATGGAACTGATCCAAACCCCACTCCACCCCCAGCCTGGGTGTCAGAGAGGAGGCCTGGGCAATTTGTGGGACCTTGGATAGTGGATCAATATTATCCCTGGCATACAGATGAATTTTGGGATCCCATTTCACATGGAGGGGTGCTCTCTCAGCCTGGACACATAGGGGTACGCCTGGACCCTACCCAGGATGATGTGACAGACTTTTAAAATCCCCCCATGGAAGGTTTTACCCTCCCTGGGGAGTGAAGGAGGGATGGAGTGGGGAGTTGGGGGAGTTGGGGGACAGGAGAGGAGGGGAGGGAGAGGGATATGGGAGTAACATGTGTAAAAAGTTAAATAATTTAAGAATTAAAAGACTTAAAAAAAGAAAAACAGATATTCCTC
Organism: Mesocricetus auratus; assembly: GCF_017639785.1. Lineage (NCBI taxonomy): Eukaryota > Metazoa > Chordata > Mammalia > Rodentia > Cricetidae > Mesocricetus > Mesocricetus auratus. The sequence goes on from NW_024429197.1 coordinate 64,683,082, forward strand.
AATGCCTGTCCCAAATATTAAATACAGTTTGAAAAGCAAAAAAAAATTCTCAAGGAATTAATTAAACATTTTTAAATCTGAAGAAAACATTATTATATCTTTATTTTCTTAATTTTATCACCAAATTTAGGATAATGTATGCCCCAAATGATTTTGTATATCAGCATATGAGTTATTCATTTATAGAAGGTTAAGTTACAATTTCTTTAATTATACAAAAGTCTGAGTAAACACCAGTCATATATTCTTTATAATTTTGTTAATACACTAAACTTTGTATACTGTATACAAGGCAAACATGTGTTTCTGTGTGTATTCTTTATCACGGTGTTTTCTTGATGAGTTAATAAAGAACATCCTGTTATGGTGTGGAAAAGGAAGAGAGAGACTCTTCCTATTTGCTTAAGAGAAAAGCTCTTTTGGTCTACAATTTTAGATGTATAAATTCAAAATTGAAGAGTAGAGTTCAACTGAATCTTATAACACAACAGAAGCAGGAGTATTCTTACTGTTTCTTTTTTCCCTTATTCTCTAGCCTTTAGAGAGAAACCTGTTCAACATGATGTCTCATCTGAAACTGCTTAATCAGAAATATAGGTTTTAGACATCTTGGAACATTTGTTCCCAAGCTGAAGGCCTCGCTAGTCTTAGTTCCAGGGTTCCATCCAACAAAGAAAAAATTCATTTTCCAGGGCACTTTTTAAGGATTAGTTCATCTTCTTCAGGCCTCCAAAACTCATTGTTTTGAATCCTCTAAAACTATGTGCCAGTGTCCTCTAATGTTCCTCAAGACTAAGGGAGCCTAGAGGCACATTGCCCTTTTTGTATAAAACAGATAACGATTTAGTGAGCCAGGGAAAGTTCTGAGCATATATATGTATTATGGACCATGCTCGGGGCAGTGTTGATGCTGTACATTGTGAATAACAAGAGCATGTATAGAGGCCCTGAAGGACTTACCTTAGCTAGGAATGAGGCATCAGTGAGTTTCCACATTGTCCTCAAAAACAATAAGATCAAGCTCTTCCTGATTTTATCAACCCAGTTTTCCCAAGGCTCTTGATCACAGATTGATATACTTTCAAACATCCTTACCTTCACTGAGACATATTAACTCCACGATGTCAGTCACTCTCAGGCAAACCTGCAAAATGTATCCATGTGAAAAATTTGAAGCAAAAGGTCACAATATAAAAGATTAAAAAGGTATTTGTCTATCTGGTAGAAGTGACAACTTCTAATCATGCTGGGGACATAAGTAGAAGCTTGCTATGAACCTAACTATGGTGGCTTTCCAACCCATGTAACAGTTCCAATGATTTCAAATGTCTTAGAAAGTATTTTCTCCATGACTATTTATCTGTCATATTAAGATGACAGAAGCCACTGGATGAAGCAATAACCATTCGTATCTCTTCTGATAGCAATTGTTATCTTCTGTTACTTGAAAACACCACAGGGAGAGAGGCCTCCTCTGACCCCTGAGGATCCAGTTCCACATCTACCAGCTGTGTGAAAAAAATTGTTTTATAACTTGTGCTTAATTTTGTTCCTTGTAAAAACTTGGAAGACAATATAGGAATACCCATGAAATCTCTGGAATATCTAAGAAGGTATAAAAATAATGAAACCGTTAAGGTAAGTGACTTACCAGGAAACAGCTCATATTTATTAAAGACTAAAATCCCCACTGCATACCCTAGACAATTAAAAAAAAGGCTGCTGACATCAAACGTGTAGTCCACATGGATTAAATTAGCTCACTCTTCATGTTACAGTTTAAGATTTCATAAAGTATGGGTTGTGGTTAAATGATGTGTTTTCATTCCAAGCATAGTTTATGGCTTTTCAATCTTCTCAATATTGTACACTGGTGATTTAATGAAGTACCTCCATGGTACAGGCTGCTCTTAATAAACCATGCCCCAATTTTTTAGCCCTAACAAACAAATGTTTTTGGTGTGTTTTTTGGTACATTTGCCTCATGAGAACATTCCATGAAGTAATAGAGTTTATCTGTGGCCTTAGCTAAATGATTCTGGGTGGAGTTTCACAAAATGCACTAAAGTCTCCTGTGTTCTGTGTTCTGTGAGTCAATGACAGTTGATGAAACTGTAATTGAGACAGCTGTTGATGGAGGGCAATTCCACAAAGAGTCTAGGAAGGAAATCTTCTCTCTTCCCTAAATCCATCTGAGGCCCCAAATGCTAAGCATTAGTCGGTTTTCAGATAAGCAGGAAACACAGAAGACAGTAGAAGGAACAATGTACTTTATAGAGCTTCAGTCTCTCCAGACCTTATGTCTCTGAACTTGTTAGAGGAACTAGGCAAAGACTTGTCTAATTGGAGGCTCCCCCAGACAAGGAATGTTTATTTATCTCAACATCTTCCTGTTTCCAGGATTAGAGGCTTTCAGAAACAAAAACATTATCAGGTCCATGATCTCTTTCTTGTTTCAGTGACTTCATTTTGTTTGCAGTCATCGCAAGCATGTCATTTATTCCATTGTAAGCACACATGATGCACTCACTCTAATCCTGTACTTTAACAAGATCACATACTTTAGAAAAACAAAGGCATTACACCAAGATTAGGATAAAGAGTTGTGTTTCCTCTTAGACTAAAATAGATATCCTGAGTATTTGATTTGTGGTATATCATTACGTTTGATATTTAGTTGCTCTCTTGCTGAGGTCTAAATTAGTGTCTTTATTAGATTCCCTCTAAGTGGCATTTTACCCACTGTGTTTACGTTTAGAATCATCCCTCATGATAACGTCTGTCACAAAAATGGGAAATCTGATTTACTGCCTATGTCTCTTCCAAGTTTGTGAGCTAAGTCCCATCTGTCAACACACACACACACACACACACACACACACACACACACACACACACACAGAGAGAGAGAGAGAGAGAGAGAGACAGAGACAGAGACAGAGACAGAGACAGAGACAGAGACAGAGACAGAGACAGAGAGAGAGGGAAAGAGAGAGATAGAGTTTTGTTCTTTAGGAGTATTTTATTCCATTACTCTAAATTCATTTTGAATGGAGGATAGTATTAGTATTTCTTTGTTTCTCTCTCCAAACCTGATCCCTAATTTTTTCTCAGCATATTCTCTATACTGTTAGAAGGTCAGGCTGTGTTTTATTTCAAAATGTCACCTTACCTAAAATTTTTAGACATAAACAAACTTTTAAATGAGAGATAATTGATCTAAGAATTGCAATATGCATTTTAATTCATTATAATCTACTTCAAACTAATTAACTCTGGTAAATATAGGAACTTTCCTCCTGCCTCCATTTGCAATTCTTATCCTTGACAATAATGAAGGAGGCCATTTTCACATAGCAACATTCCTATTAGGTTAAAGTCTGTTTTTAATAACAAACTGTCTCCATCTCTGTATGAAGCTGCCTCTTTTACACTTTCATTTCAAAGGATCGCTCTCTTAAAACGAAATTCTTAGTTGGTGATTTTTTTTGTAGCTGTTGCTGCCTTTTCAGAACTTCAAGTGGCTATTGCAGTGTCTTCTGCCATCTGTTGCCTAAGGGGAAGCTACTTCCTTTTCTCACAGGGAGTTGTCTGTTGGAACAACATCCAGTATACCTATCTTTTCTGTTTCTACTACTTGGGGTTTGTTGAGATTTGTAAATCAAGAATTTAGTTTTGCTTTGTTTTCCACCAATGTGTTTGAAATTTTCTTTAATTATTTTTAAAATAGTTTTCCAGGTCTTTCGTGCTCATCTGCATCTAGGAAACCCATTACATCATGTAACCTGGTAAACATGCTACTCACGTTCATCCTCTGCAGCTTCCCTTGTTTGATTCAGCTTTTGTGTTCTGCCCTACAGGTAGAACAACTACTAATGAACTGTTCTAAAGTTTGCCAGTTTTCTTAAATTCTTGCTGAATTCTTAGAATGGATTTGCTCTAAAATACTATTCCTTTGTATGGTAATATTTTCGAACAGTTTTTCTACTTGCTTCTCTTTGCTGCTACTTTCTCATTCCTAATTTCTGGTCTTTGCATGCTCTTTTGGTACTTGGCTTCCTTGAGCTATGTGAACTTTAGCAGCTGCTTTGAAAACTTTCTCTGTTAGATCAAACATCTGGACCTACTCAGAGGGTTTCTTTTGACTACTTTTCCCAGTAACCGAATCACCTTTCCTTGTTTCACTTCATGTTTCATTGTTTGTGTCAAAAATTTGGCTTGTTACATAAAGCATAATAGTTACTCTGAATTTTGATATTTTTTCTAATACTTGCTGTTATTTCTGAGATTTTGTTGCTGGAATTTTATTTTATAAATCACATGAATTGAAGATTGATTAGTATTGCATAAGAATCTGAAAGAGGATTAGAGTCTTAACCCAACAATTATTTCATGTATTATGTTGCATAAATTTGTAATCCAATTAGTCAGTCTCTCATGTCTAGGTACAGAGATGTCAGCATGGATATGTAAAGGTGTTCTCAGTCTCCTTTTCAAAATCCTGTATGTTTGTTCTCTCAGCTTACTTTCTACCTTATTCATTGGCTTGTTGCTCTTGCACACAAGACTGTGCCTTCAGTGAGTCATTGCTGGCCTTAACTATTTATTTTTTCAAAAGTCTGTGCTTTAACAAATAATGTGCCTGGGAGTGTGCTTTTAAAACATCAAAATCAGATTGCTTTCTTGTGGCAGCAAAGCAACTACACTTCATAGTGACTCAATATATTAGACCTACTGTATCAAACTAACTGGGAAGGACAGCATCAGCTTCAGGCAAGAGTATGGAAGGATCTGTCTTCTAACCTATGATTCCCTCTTCCCCCATCCTACTCTCCACTCAAACTTCCTGTTCCCCCATGACCTACTCTCTCTTCCTCTTCTTCCCATCTCTTCTTCCCAGCTCCAACTCCCCCCAACCCTCGCCATGTTCCCCATCTGTTCAGAAGATCTTGCCTCATTCCTCTTCTCTGGGGTGCCATGTATATATTTTAGGTTTTTTCCTGTTTCCCAGACTCTCTGTCAGTGGAAGTGCAGACTGGCCCTATCCTGATCCATGTCTAAAATCCATATATGAGTGAGTACATACCATGTTTGTCTTTTTGTGACTGGCTTACCTCACTCAGGGTGGTTTCTTCTAGTGCCATCCATTTACCTGCGAATTTCAAGATTCCATTGTTTTTTTACTGCTGAGTAATACTCCATTGTGTAAATGTACCACATTTTCTCTATCCACTCTTCAGTTGAGGGGCATCTAGGTTGCTTCCAGTTTCTGGCTATTACAAATAATGCTGCTATGAACATAGTGGAGCAGATGCCCTTGTTGTATGAATTTGCCTCTTTTGGATATATGCCTAAGAGTGGAATTGCTGGGTCTTGTGGTAGATTGATTCCCATTTCCTGAGGAATCCCCATACTGATTCCAAAGTGACTATACAAGTTGGCACTCCCACCAGCAGTGGAGGAGTGTTCCCCTCTCTCCACATCCTCTCCAGCATAAATTGTCTTTGGTGTTTTGATTTTTGCCATTCTGACAGGAGTAGATAGTATCTCAAAGTCGTTTTGATTTGCATTTCCCTGATGGCTAAGGATGTTGAGCACTTTCTTAAGTGTCTCTTGGCCATTTTAGCCTCCTCTACTGAGAATTCTCTATTTAGTTCTGTACCCCAACTTTTAAATGGATCCTTTGGTGTTTTGGAGACTTGCTTCTTGAGTAATTTGCAAATTTTGGAGATTGCCCTCTGTCAGATGTGGGGTTAGTGAATATTTTTTCCCATTCTGTGGACTGCCTTTTTGTCTCGTTGACTGTGTCCTTTGCCTTACAGAAGCGTTTTAGTTTCAGGAGGTCCCATTTGTTAATTGTCGATCTCAGTGTCTGTGCCACTGGTGTTATGTTCAGGAACTGGTACCAACTCGTTGAAGAGTATTTCCCACTTTCTCTTCTAAGAGTTTCAATGTGGTTGGATTTATGTTGAGATGCTTGATCCATTTGGACTTAAGTTTTGTACAAGGAGATAAACATGGGTCTATCTGCAGTCTTCTGCATGCCAACCCCAGTTATGCCAGCACCAATAGTTGAAGAGGCTTTCTTTTTTCCATTGTATAGTTTTGGCTTCTTTGTCAAAAATCAAGTATTCATAGATGTGTGGGTTAAAATCAGGCTTTTTCAATTTGGTTCCTTTAGTCTACCTGCCTATTTTTGTGCCAATACCAAGCTGTTTTCAGGACTATAGCTCTATAATAGAGCTTGAAGTCAGGTATGGTGATGCCTCCTGAAGTTCCTTTATTGTATAGGGTTGTTTTGGCTATCCTGGGCCTTTTGTTTTTCCATATAAAGTTGATTATTGTTCTTTCAAGGTCTGTGAAGAATTGTGCCAGAATTTTGATAGGGATTGTATTGAATCTGTAGACTGCTTTTGGCAAGATTGTCATTTTTATTATGTTGATCCTATCAATCCAAGAGCGTGGGAGATCTTTCCATTTTCTGGTATCCTCTTTGATTTCTTTCTTTAAAGACTCAAAGTTCTTGATATAAAGGTGTAGGCTTTATCGGACGCTGTAACAATACGCGACACACAATTACTGACAGTAAAGCTAAGTATTTAATGTAGAAAATTACTCACAAGATACCAAACCCAGAGGAGCAGTTTTCAGTGGCCGACCCGGAAGCCGATATCCAGGAAAAGAGAGCGAGACTTCCTGTGCGCTGTCTTTTATGCCTTCCCCCCGTAATGCCCCCAGCCATGCCCAAAAGTGGGCCTGGCTAGTGACGTAGTTCTGCCTACGTACGTATACGTCTTTACGTCCAGCCGTATATGTCTTTAGTCCTGCCTAGAGTGGGTGTGGTTAGCGGTGTGGTAAACCGCCCTTTTATTACCTCATCTGTATGTGCCTCTAGTAAGTCACATGTTTAATGGCGGCATAGACTTAGTAAGTCACATGTTTAACGGCAGCATAGACTTCCTCCTACAATTCCCCTTTTAGTCTAAAAAAGGACAACTAACTTGTGTCCATGAACAAAATGTATCAAACTTCTATCTAAACCTAAACTTATCTGAAAGAAACACCCAAATATGAACACCTCCTTCCAATCCCAACTCTAAAATAATTGAAAACTAACACTAACAGGTGTAAACTATCTTATAATATCAATAGTAGGGAGAGGGGGCGTGGAATTCTCAAAACTACTTCCTGCTGAGATGGGACGATGATAATCTCATGGGGACCTGTGAAAAGAAAATGTTAGTATAACAAAATCTCAGTAGATCAGACAGTCTCAGTATGGCAGGAGATGCTTGATTGAAGTTCCTGACTAGGGTTCTAGTGTTGATTGAAGCTCTCATCTGAAGCTCTGGCCAGATTGTAGAAGATGTGCCGTTTCAGTTTCTTGATCCGGAGTTGTGTAGAGTGATGTAGTTTCAAGCCAGTTTCAGGATAGTGCTTGTCAGGTGGAGTCAATGATGTGGGGCAGTTCAGATGCCTCCAGTCGAATCAGGTGAAGTCAAGGAAGTGGATCCTCATTCTCTTTCAGAAGCAGTTGAAGATGGCTGTCAGGAAATCCCTTGTTCTCTGGAAAACTCAAACATTAATGTTAACAAAGAAATATTTTAACTTTCATATGTATGCATACAGAAGAGGTGACAATAGGGAAGATGGAAAACCTGGAGGAAATTAGACTGTTCAGAAAAAGAAATCCATAGATAACAGTCCCTCATTTTATTTCTTCTGTCTTATATCAATGGCTCTTTGATATAATACAGAAATTCTGAATTGTATTTAAATAATATGCTTGGGTTTAGAGTAGGAGAGCCAATCCAACTCCAAAGCCAGCTTCAGTTAAATGAATGGGAACTGAGGTATGTGAAGAAATAAAGATAAAAGGATACTATGAAAAAACAATATAGAGAGATTTAGACTTTGATACCACACAGTGAGATACTGTTTGTTTGATGGTCCTCAGGGTAGCTATTCATTCTTCTACAGGAATCCATAAGTCCAGTATTCTTTGCTGAGTTTACCTGTGAAGACAAAAACAAAACACTTCTCTTACCTTTTAGGAGGTCACTTTACCCATGGTGGACTATGAATTTGTAGATGGGCTGTTATCTTCCTCCTCCTGAGATGTTTTCTGTTCTGATCGAATTTTAATTAATTTTGATGGAACCCAAACCTTTTCTTCTCCTGTGGAAACAAAAGCATAACCCCTTCCCCAACGTAACACATATACTGGTTTCCAGACTGAGGTCATAACATCCTTAAAATACACCGGTTGGTTCAGTTCAGAAGTCTTCTCTGTAGTCCAGTGTCTTTCTGCTGCAGTTTGTCCTTTTTCATCAGCATTAAGAAAATTCAACGTTAGTAAAGCATTGTGTAACCTGTGTTTCGGTGCCTTTGTTTTCCCTGGCTGTTTATGAAGCATCTCTTTTAAGGTTCGGTTAGACCTTTCAATTATTGCTTGTCCTGTGGGATTGTAAGGTATACCAGTTACATGTTTTATATTATAATATTTGAAGAATTGTTCCAATTTACTGGAGACATATGCTGGACCATTGTCAGTTTTTATTGTTTTAGGTATACCCATAACAGCCATTACCTCTAAGAGGTGTGTAATAACAGAGTCAGCTTTTTCAGAGCTGAGGGCAGTAGCCCATTGGAAGCCTGAGTACGTGTCTATAGTATGGTGTACATATTTCAAACTGCCAAATTCTGGGAAGTGAAATACATCCATTTGCAAAAGTTCATTTCTGTGAACACCTTTAGGATTACAACCTGCTGGTAATGGAGTTTGATTGTACAATGAGCAACTGGGACAATTTCTTACTATTTCTTTGGCTTGTTGCCAGGTGATAGAAAAATCCTTCTTTAAACCTTTGCTGTTAACATGGTGTTTCTTATGAAATTCTGAAGCTTCCAACACATTACCTACTAATAAACGATCAATTTCATCATTGCCTTGTGCCAGAGGACCTGGCAGACCTGTATGGGATCTGATGTGTGTTATATATATATAGGATGAGTCCTGTTTCTGATGATTTCCTGCAATTGTAAAAACAATGAGGTTAATTCTGTATTATCAGGAACAAATTCTGCAGTCTCAATGTGCAGGACAACTCTTTCTGCATACTGAGAATCCGTGACTATATTGAGAGGCTCTGTAAAGTCTTTAAGTACCATGAGAATGGCATATAACTCTGCCTTTTGTACGGAGTTGTAAGGGCTTTGAACTACTTTACTTATTTTTCCTGATTTATACCCTGCTTTACCTGATTTGTTTGCATCTGTGTAGAAGGTAAGAACTCCAGAAATAGGTGTTTGCCTCACGATACGTGGAAGAATCCAAATTGTTTTCTTTATGAATTTGATTCTCTCTGTTTTGGGATAGTTATTACTAATACTTCCCAAAAAGTCACTGCAAGCTATTTGCCAATACTCATTATCCTTCCATAAGGAGGAAATTTCCTCATTCGTTAAAGGTACAATAATTTCAGCTGGGTCTTTCCCAGTCAGTTGACGAAGCCTTAATTTACCTTTTAATATCAAATCTGAGACCTTTTCTATATAGGTTTTCAATTTTTTATTCTGTTTATGTGGCAGAAATACCCATTCTAGAATGATGTCGTCCCTCTGCATTAATATTCCTGAGGGGTATTCTCTAGATAGGTAAAATAACCAGAATACAGTCCAGATTTGGATCCACACGGTCCACATGTGCTTCTAATATTCTCTTTTCTACCCATTCTAATTCTTTTTCAGCCTCAGCTGATAGTACTCATGGGCTGTTTAGGTCTTTATCTCCTTTTAAAGCCATTTTCAGGTGTTTTAAATCATGCCTTCTACACCAATAATCGTCTGTAATTGAGAGATTTCTCCTAATAGTTTTTGAAGATCATTAAGAGTCCGGTAACGATCCCTTCTGATCTGTACTTTCTGTGGTCTAATTTTCTGAGCATCTATTTTATAACCTAAATAGTTAATAGAATCTCCTCTTTGTATTTTTTCTGGGGCAATTTGTAATCCCCAGCAAGGCAAAATTTCCTTTACTGCCTCAAACATCTTTTCCAAAGTATCCTTATTTGAATCAGACAATAATATGTCATCCATATAATGATATATTAACGAATGTGGAAATTTTTTACGAATTATTTCTAGAGGTTTATTCACAAAATATTGACACAAAGTTGGACTGTTTAACATACCTTGAGGTAGTACCTTCCACTGGAATCTCTGTACCGGACGGGAATTATTATAGGTAGGTACCTGCCTGCATTGAGGATTCGCGTTCTCATACGCCAAAGATTCTATAAGAAGACGCCTGGATTCTGGGTTCGCTACCTGTACTTCTACTGCTCTGGATAATCTCTCTAAAAATTCAGTGAACCTTTCCCTTGGGCCCTGTAATACCTTGGTGTAGGGTTGCATTATCTCTCCTGTTTCACAAACCTTATCCAAGGCATTTAAAGCAGCTGTACGGCACAAAGACAACATGCGCTCGTCATATGCAGATTGAACCTGCGTGTCAGCGTAAGGACCCTCCCCAAGAATCTTGTCGTGGGGTACTTCATGACCCTTCTGCAATTCCTGAATCTCAATTGCTTTTGCTTCTTGCCTCCACAAAGCTCTCCATTGAATTTGACAAGAATTTTCGAGCACTGCAGAGGCTAATTGGGCCCAGTCTTTTGGGGTTACTTTATTTACAGTAGCCCATGAGGTTAGGAGCTCTCTGACAAAGGGAGAATGAAGACCATACATGACAATGGCCTCCTTAATATTTTTTAGATCCTTCATCTGTATAGGCTCCCATGGTGATCAGGAGTGGGATCATGAATTTCCATGCAAAATAACAAAAGCTTTAAAGGAAATTTAGAAACAGAAGAACAGAGAGAAGCACAGATTTTTGGTAGCAGCATTTTTCTCAGGTCTCAGGTGTGCTCTGTTTTGCTATCGACAAGCCGAGATTCACGTGGCTGGTTTACTGGAGTCTTCCTGACTCAGCATAAAAAGAAAAAAAAAAACAGCAAGGTTGTTTTAAGAGACTCTGCTATCGATTGAAAGGGGTGTACGTACAGCTGGAAGTGGCAGCATTTGCTAGAGGTCAGCATGGACTGAGGCGGTAAGCTGGAGTCACGCTTATGCCCGCCATCTTGAAACGGCAGTTTAAAACAGCCGCGGTTTTACAGATAAGACACGTGGCCAGAAAAACATAAAGATTTACAGTAAAGTCAGACTTGGATAAAGGAAAACTTCTAAAGGTTTACATTGTGTTTAAAAATATACGTGAGATTAAGAGAGAAAATGAAAAGGCAAAGTGGTATGTAAATACAAAAGCCGGTGTTGTGGTGGCACACGCCGGTAGGATTTACTCCAGAGGCAGAGGCAGGCAGATTTCCAAAGAGAAATCCTGTCTCAAAGAAAAATAAATAAAAGTAAAATAAATAAAGTAATAATAGATAAATAAATAAGCCACGAAAAGATGGAAAGTACACAGAGAGTCTGGATACTGTATGCTATTATGTTTTTTAGTTTTTTGATTGCTAAGGAAGGAACAAATGCTAAAGTACACTTGATTATAAATGCTGCTGTATTAATCCAACTTCTATCTTTTGAAAATGCCTTGACTTCAAAATTTAAGTACAAGGATATGCTACTCGGAAAAGGAGTTTTAATTTATGTTTTCACAGAACATAAAAAGCTGAGGATTTCTTCCAGGCTTCTGTGGTTTGACGAACCAAGACCCCCAGAAGCAGTGGACCAGGTGTTCCAACTATTGAGACAGCTAAGATGATGCAGCTTTACAGACCCTGAAAATACGGACTTATACAGGTTTCTGAGTTTTGTCATGATCCCCATGGTGTGGACAGCGCCCCCTTCCAGCAGGAAGCAGTTTGGAATGAACGATGTCCCAATTCCCGTCTTGTTTATAAACCTTTGTTTTCATTTAAATGGGATTGTTTATAATTGGTTAATGATCACAACCAATTTCCTTTTAATGGTAAAAAGGGGAATTATGGTATGGGTATTGTTTTTCATTTATTGATACAAATTCAAAGTCAATTTTGTGATAAGTATATTTCTCCTCTTGACTAAGTATTGTACTTATACTGTTCTTTTAAAATGTAATGCATAATTAAATACAGACAATAGATAGTTACTTATAATAGTTAGAATTTATAGTTAGGTAAGTTAGGTTTTCTAGATATACAAAAATATATTTGAGATGGACAGTCTTCAAACCTCTCAAAGACCTTCAGAACATGGCATTTAAAATGGTTTAGGGTTTGTCTTGACAATGAGAAATATCTGCTCCTGGCAGCACCAATTACGTCTGAGAGGAAGATGGGCATCGAAGAAACTCATTATAAAGTTTGCTTTCAACATGGCAAGATTAACCATTTGGGCAAGAAACTGCTCTTGCCTAGATTGTTTGACTGTTGTTGTATCATCTGGACATGCAGGACCCACAGGAAAGTGACTACTGAACTCAGTCTTACAGGGTTCCTGTTTGATGAAGAGTCTACGAGACTTTCTGCAGGACAAAGAAAAATGACTGACAGACTGCCAACACAGATGGACAGTTTGAAATTTCCTGCTTTGCTGAGAAGTGTTCCAGACACATTGTGGCCTATGGGCTGAAGATGGATGCCCCAACGTTACAGAGGAACTTCGGGTGACTGTCCAGGCAGTAAGATGTCTCTGTCAATCCTAGTGTTTATATATTATCCTTCTGTGGTCTTTGATGGAGTTGAAGACAGATAGTTATAATTACAGTTTTCCTTAGTTATGATAAAAGATAAGCTACATAGAACTTTGGACTCACAAGGATGGGATGGATGATATTTTCTTTAAATCTTGCTAAAATATTGTAACTATGTTCTTACTTGATAACTGTTCTGTCATATACAATTTGACTATGTTAAAATTAAGACCTTTCTTTTGTTTAAACAGAAAAGAGGAGATGTTGGGGAAGTCCTGTTATTTGCCTGTGCATTTGTCAATAAAGTACTGTCTGGCCAATAGAAAACCTAGATAGGAGGGACTAGGAGTCGAGGAGGATTCTGGGAAGGGGAAACACAAGAGAATCGAGATGTAACGCCATTGGGGTAGGAGCCTGGAACTATTCTCCGGTAAGAAACATACTTAGATTAACAATTATGTGGTAATTACTTAAGTCAGAGCTAGCTAGTAAGAAACAAGCAAGGCCAAGAGCTTCATAATTAATATAGCCTCCTGTGTGTTTATTTGGGACTGATGCTGATCTAGAACCAGGCGGGCGGGAAGGCTCCTCACAAGGAAAAGCTTCTCTTAACATAAAGGTCTTTCACTTCCTTGGTTAACATTATCCCCAGATATTTGATGCTGTTTATAGCTATTGTAAAGGGTGACATTTCTCTCAGGCACCAGCGTGACCTATAGTAATCTAAAGGGATCACACCAACTAGCATACTTTGCAATAGTGGAGAGACCACCTCGAATGCCCATTCCTGATAATGAACTTGATGTCTATAACCATCCTGGAGCCTTCATCCAGTGACTGAGGGAAGCAAAGGCAAACACCCACAGTTAAAGACTGAATTGAACCCAAGGAACCCAGTGACAGAAAGAGAGGAGTGATGAGCAAATTGGCAAAGAATGGGCTGGCAAAACCAGCAGAGACAGCTGATCTGAACAGGGGAGTGCTCTGGACACCAGACCAACAGTTGGGAGGCCAGCATGGGACTGATCCAGACCCCCTGAATGTGAGAGTCAGTGAGGAGGCCTAAGCAACCTATGAGGCCCTGGGCAGTGGATCAGTGTTTATCCTTGGCACACAAACAGACATCGTATGTCCATAGCTCAAAGAGGGATGCTCTCTCAGCCTGGACTCTTACGGGAGTGCCTGGACAATGCCCTGAGTGAAATGTCAGACTCTAGATATCCCCTACGTGGAAGGAAATGGCAATAGGGTGGGAGGCTGGGGGTGGGGGGGATGATGGGAGGAGGGGAGTAAGAGGGAACTGGGATTGATATGTAAAACAAGCTATTTAAAATTAAAATAAAAAAAGAATTTGGAAGGAACACATTCATAGCTGAAGTTCAGTAGTTTTGCATCAATAAATGTTTCATGTTTTTATTTGATTTCTATCACAATAAATGCTAACATTCTTTCACAGTTATCCACATTTATAGATATATCTGAAAAAGGAAGTTTCCCTCTCTCTTTACAATAATGGGAAGTTAATCTCTATTCATTACTAGTTAAACTTCCCTGCTTTATTACACACTAAGTAGTTTTTAATTAAATTCCAGACATGCTGGCATTTACCTTGTTAAATGTGAGGTGCTTTGTGTCTCTACACATATTATTTTATTCTAAGAAATAGTTGAACAGAAATAATTTGATCATGCAGGGTCATTCTTTTAATCTGTGCTAACTAGGAGCAGAGCAGAGTTGATTCAACATACATCACTTTAGAACTCTCTTCGTGGTAATCTTGTCTTACAATTTTCCCTCTCTTCTTTTTCCTTCTTTTAAAGATTAATGTATTTGTATTTAAATTAGAAACAAGCTTGCTTCACATGTCAATCCCAGCTCCCTCTCCCTCCCCCCCTACCTACCATCCCCACTAGGCCCCCAGCTTCCCATGCAATCTCCACTCCACTCCCCAGGGAGGGTGAGGCCCTCAATGGGGGATCTCCAGAGTCTGTCATTTCCATGATGGCAGGGCCTAGACCCTCTCCCAAGAGATCAGGCTGAAAGAGAATCCCTCGTTGTGGAATAGGCACCCAAAGTCCATTTGTATGCCAGGGATAAATACTTCCCAAGGCCCCATAGATTGCCTAGGCCTCCTCAATGACACCCACATTGAGGGGGTCTGGGTCAGTCCCATGCTGGCCTCCCAGCTATCAGTCTGCAGTTCAAAGGGTCCTCTTTGTTCAGGTCAACTGTTTCTGTGGGTTAAACCAGCCCAGTCTTCAACCCTTTGCTCATCAGTCCTCCCTCTCTGTCACTGGATTCCAGGAGTTCAGTTCAGTGTTTAGCTGTGGGTGTATGCCTCTGTTTCCATCAGACACTGGATAAAGGTTCTGTTTCCCAACTCTCTGGGATTGTAGGCTGGCACTCCCCTGATCCATGTCTAAAATCCATATATGAGTGAGTACATACCCTGTTTGTCTCTTTGTGACTGGGTTACCTCACTGAGGATGGTTTCTTCTAGTGTCATCCATTTGCCTGCAAATTTCAAGATTCCATTGTTTTATTCCACTGAGTAGTACTCCATTGTATAAATATACCACACTTTCTGTACCTACTCTTCAGTTAAGGGGCATCTAGATTGCTTCCAGGTTCTGGCTATTACAAATAATGCTGCTATGAACATAGTGGAACAGATGTCCTTGTTGTATGAATGTACATCTTTTGGGCATATGCCTAAGAGTGGAATTGCTGGGTCTTGTGGTAGACTGATTCCCATTTTCTGGAGGAATCTCCATACTGATTTTCAAAGTTGGTGTACGAGTTTGCACTCCTACCAACAGTGGAGGAATGCCCCCCTTTCTCCACATCCTCTCCAGTATAAACTGTCATTGGTATTTTTGTTTTGAGCCATTCTGACAGGAGTAAGATGGTATTTCAGAGTAGTTGCGATTTGCATTTTCCTGATGGCTGGCATCTTTGCTGAACTCTTTTTATGACGCTTCAGTAACCTTGATACCCAAGCCACACAAAGACACAACTAAGTAAGAGAATTCAAACCAATATCCCTCATAAACACTGATGCAAAAATACTTAATAAAATACTGACAAATCAGACTCCAATTAAATATTTTTCCTTTGCAAAAAAAATATTGGCAAATCAAATCCAAGAACACATCAGAAAACTCATCCACCATATTCAACTAGACTTCATTCCAGGGATGCAGGAATAGTTCAACACACAAAAATCCATCAATGTAATTCACCATAAAAATAAGCTGAGAAACAAAAATCACATGATCATCTCACTAGGTGCTGAAAAAGCCTTTGACAAAATCCATCACCCCTTTAAAGAACATACCTAAACATAATAAAAACTATATACAGCAAACCAACAGCCAATATCAAACTAAATGGACAGAAATGCGGTGCAATTCCTCTATAATCAGGAACAAGACATGGCTGTACACTCTCTCCATCCCTCTTCACTATTATACCTGAAGTTAGCTAGAGCAATAAGACAACAAAAGGAGTTCAAGGAGATACAAATTGGAAAGGAAGAAGTCAAATTTTACTATTTGCAGATGGTATCATAGTTTACATAAGTGACCCAAAAAACTCTTCAAGAGAACTCCTACAGCTGATAAATACCTTCAGCAAAGTGGCAGGATACAAGATCAAGTCAAGAAAATCAGTACCCCTACTATGTATAGATGATGAAAAGGGCTGAGAAAGAAATCAGAGAAACATCACCCTTTACAGTTGCCACAAACAACATAAAATATCTTGGGGTAATGCTGAGCAAACAAGTGAAAGACCTGTATCACAAGAACTTTGAGTCTTTAAAGAAAGAAATTAAAGAAGACACCAGGAAATGGAAAGATCTCCCATGCTCTTGGATAAGTGGGACGAACATAGTAAAAATGACAATCTTGCCAAAAGCAATCTACTGATTCAATGCTATCCACATTGAAATCCCAGCACAATTCTTCATAGACCTTAAAAGAACAATTTTCAAATTTATATAGAAAAACAAAAGACCCAGGATAGCCAAAACAACCCTATTCAACAAAGCAATTTCTGAAGGCATCACCATTCCTGACTTCAAGCTCTATTACAGAGCTATATTCCTGAAAACAGCATGGTATTTGCATAAAAATAGACAGGTAGACCAATGGAATCTAATTGAACACCCTGATATTAACCCATACACGTATGAATATCTGATCTATGACAAATAGTTCAAAATTAAACAATGTAAAAAAGAAAGTATCTTCAAAAAACGTTGCTGGCATAACTGCAGGCTGACATGTAGAACACTGCAGGTAGATCCATGTCTATCACCATACACAAAACTTAAGTCCAAATGAATCAATCACCTCATCATAAATCCAGCCACACTGAACCTCTTAGAAGAGAAAGTGGGAGGTACCCTTAAACAAGTTGCTTCCTGAACACAACTCCAGTAGCACAGACACTGAGATCGACAATTAATAAATGGGACCTCCTGAAACTGAGAAGCTTCTGTAAGGCAACGGACACAGTCAACAAGACAAAACAGCAGTCCAAAGAATGGGAAAAGATCTGACAGAGGGATGATCTCCAAAATTTATGAAGAACTAAAGAAGTAAGTCTACAAGACACCAAAGGATCCAATCAAAAAGTTGAGTACAGAACTAAGTAGAGAAGTGTCAATAGAGAAGTCTAAAATGTCTGAGAGACACTTAAGAAAGTGCTCTACATTTCCCTACTCTTGTTGATAAGAGTAGGGATGACTTCTTGGACTCTGTGTATCCTACTGGTAATTCCTCTTAAAACTTTGCAGAAAGTTCTTTCAATGACTGCAAAAGTTTTCCTATCAGAAATACTGATTATCACTGGGCTAAATTTGCAATAGTATGCACTGAATTTCTCCCATGCTTGGTCTCTGTGATTGTATCTCCTCTCTGATCCCTTGTCCTGCAAACTTTAGATATCTTGGTCTTTCAAGTTCCTAGCTCTGTATGCTTCAATAAGAGATACCACCAGACTCAGTCCTCTATGCCACAACCAGAAACCCTTTTCAGATTACACAGGCCATGGCAACCATGTGGTTCTTCTATTCTGCTTCCCTTCAGAAATACCCATTCATTTAAAACCATTGCTTCAAATGTCTTTTTATGATATGTTTCAAATGAGTTGAAGTGGGTAAGTCTAATATGTATTATCTACATTTCTCAGAAGCAGAGCCCGAAATGCTCAATTTCTTTGAGGGAACACATTTGGTTGAGTCTATTGGAGATCTTCATTAACTTGTTTTTCCACAAATCTCCCTGAATCAACCGTCATCACTGTCACTCAAGACAGATAACCCAGTCTCAGTGCTAGGTCCCTAAGTGTTAAAGCTATGAAGATAAATTAAAACAACAACATTCAGGGAGGGGGTGTCCAGTTATATTCACAGTCTTGGCCTCTAGGTACTGTGCTATCCAGCTGAGCAACCTGATTTCCCTAATCTAGCTACACATTGCTCATCTCCCTAACCAGTTCTCCTAATATGCCTAATTAGTTTACATGAGTAGGTGGCCATTTCGTCTTTCCTTTTCTTTTTTCTTTTTGTTTTTGTTTATTGTGACAGGGTTTCTCCGTGGCTTTGGAGACTGTCCTGGAACTAGCTCTTGTAGACCAGGGTGGTCTCGAACTCACAGAGATCCTCCTGCCTCTGCCTCCTGAGTGCTGGGATTAAAGGTGTGCACCACCACCACCTGGAAACCATTTCTTTTCTTATGAAAATATATTTCTACTCTCCCACCTTGCTCTCATAAACAACAACAGCAAAATACTTCCTTTCTTCTCTTTAAGCCTGTGTTTATTTTGTTTTTCTCTCATTACATTAATTTTATTTGGTAAAAAGAGCAACAATCATGTTTAAGTTCAAGATGAAAAACATCACAGCAGGATTCCATAAATAGAGTTTAATTGCACTAATTGCTTGCATTAATTATGTATCAACTTTTTTAAGACATTTATTGAGCACCACCAGCTTTGAGAGGTACCTCATTCTCCCACTACTTCTTTAAAATTTTCTCCCCTTTCCCACAATAATCAGCTATGATTTGACACATGGTAAAATAAATACCTAATAAAATCTCAATTAAAATTGCATTAGAAACACTTAATGTTAAAATCAATTAATAGTGATTACATGATTCAAGGATCAACATCAGACAGGAGGAACAGACTGTGTCTTGACCAATGGAAAGGGACAGGCACAGATGAGGAAATCTTGCAATGTGCTTTTTCTGTTAAGAAACATCATTGTACCTCAGCAGATGGCACTGAGAGAAGCCTTTTTATTTCTTTAAATAGACAGTTCCTTCTCATAGAGTGACTTGAGTGATTTTGGATTTTATTATTACTGTCATCTGTTAGAGACAGAAAGACGGGGGCGGGGTGAGCATATTATTTTCCACAAGACAAGAGCATCAGCATTGAGGCCCCCTATGAGCACAGGGATTTTAATTTCCTGAGCTGCAGCGAGCACATGCACAGGCTGTCTCTTGGCTGTTCATTTCAAACAACTCGTCTCTATTTGGAGCTGGGACACTTAATGGTTTCTGAGTACCACACTCACTCCCTTTCCTCGTTTTAGCTTACCAAGATTTTTTTCAATCTTAAGATTTAATAAATTCTAAAGCAATTTATTAGGAGAAACTACAGAGAACAATTAACATGTCCTTTTTCAGAGTCCAGAAGTAGTTCACTTCATTGGCCTTGGATGACAAGAATCACGTACACACACACACACACACACACACACACACACACACACACACACTTACATGTACAAGCACACCCACACATGCATGCACATATACACATGCATGAATATGTGCAAATATTCATATCCACATATAAACACACGTACACACACACACACACACATTTTGAGGAAACTATCAGTGTCCAAGGGGCACAGCTGGCTCCATAAAATCCACAGACACTATACTTAGGGCTCCCTCTTCTTTTCCTGAAATAGTATTTGCTCAGAAGAGAACAGGTTTCCTTACATCAATTGGTATTACTGTTAAGGGGACATAACTCATCTGTATAATATGCTGGTAAATAACACAAGAGTGACTAACAGAAAGCAGCAGTTCCAGAATACACTCTTCCTGGAAAGAGCAGTTCTTCACCCAGGATTTTAATTTTATCTTCTGATTGATAACACCCTATTAGCCATATCCTCATAAGCACTATTTTAAGCTCCCTTCCAGATGGGTACATTAATTCTGGCTCGGCTTCCTAAATAGGAAGTCTACAATTTAGGTGTGGGAGTTTGATTCAAGCACTTAGTAAACCCTGAAGCATAGGTTAGGAAATACTTGTGATTAGATGTGTGGCTAAAGTAGAGGAATATTTAAGTAGGAAATAGTTTGTGGAGGATTTCACAGGTACATACATACACAGCAGGTTGGAGTCTGCAGTTCATAAACCAAAGAAGTATTTTCTGCTGTTATTTTGGACTTCTGTAGTAGCATCTTGTTCTGCCAATAGACTTGAGGCAATTGCTTTAGGGTGTGGCTTCAGTATGTGGATGTGAACACTTATAAAGAAGAGGATCGACTTGCTTAAGCTCTCTCTTGGTTTGTGGTTGGAGCATCTTGCAGTGCAGACTCTGCTTCCAGTAGCAGAAGACATAGTGGTTATTTACCACTATTGTGTGAGTGCTCCCCAAATAAATATCTATTATTTCTTTATTTGGGTGTTCTATGTGGAGTGGGCTCCCAAAGTCCATTCCTATACTAGGGATAAATACTGATTTTCTACCAGAGACTCCATAGATTAACCAGACCTCCAAACTAACATGATCATTCAGGGTGTCTAGAATAGTCCTATGCTGGTTTCCCAGTTTTCAGTCTGGGGTCCATGAGCTTCCCCTTGTTCAGGTCAGCTGTTTCTCTGGGTTTCTGCAGCCTGGTCTTGACCCCTTTGCTCATCACTCCTCCCTCTCTGAAACTGGATTCCAGAGTTCATCTCAGTGTTTAGCTGTGGGTGTCTGCTTCTGCTTCCATCAGCTAATGGATGAAGGAGCTCTATATTAGCATATAAGGTAGTCATCAATCTCATTATCAGAGAAGGGCATTTAAGGTAGCCTATCCAGTATTGCTTAGATTGTAAGGTGTGGTCAACCTTGTAGATCTCTGGACATTTCCCTAGTGTCAGATTTCTCTTTAAACCTATAATGACTCCCTATATTATGGTATTTCTTTCCTTGTTCTCCTCTATTATTCCCCCTATCAAACTCCTACTCCATTGTGGCTTCCTCCCCCCTCCTCTTCTCCCCTTCTCTATCCCTAACTCCATCTCCTCACTTCCTATGCTCCCAATTAGCTCAGGAGATCTTGGCCCTTTCCCTTTCTCCAGAGGACCATGTATGTCTCTCTTAGGGTCTTCCTTGTTTCCTAGTTTCTTTGCGGTGTGAGCAGCAAATATTTTTAAAAGATTGGGGAAAAAATTGAATGGCAGCAGAAATTCCTTTCCAAATCCTCCAATGGTCATAGAATTGTTGGTTGCACCACCTTTCCTGGAATAATGTGAATTATATGTCTAAACCAATTTTTCAGCTCCATAGATATGACTGAAAGGCAGAGTCCTACACCGGTCTGAATGAGATCTATTTAAAACATCTCAACATTAATTTTGTAGTGGTGTCAAGTCCAAAATCAATGTACATTTTTACATGTACTTTCAGAGTTTCTCAAATACGAATTGCTGTATTCATTTAAGTATACAAGTTTTGCAGAAGATGACCAAATTATACAAGGAAAGGAGTAAAGAAACCGAATTTTTGAGTGTTGTGGACAGAGTTCCTTCCTCAGAAGCAAACCATGCTCAGACCACGCTGTTCTGCAGAGTCTGAAGGAAACTGAGCTCAGTTCCTCACCCTCTTTACTATGTTACTTCCTCATGTACCCAGGCTGAACTATGCTTTAAACATATGCTCACACCCATGTTTAGTATTTACTACTTCTCCTTGAAGTAAACGTGTGGTCCACAGTACATTTCCATGGTGACATGGAAACTTCCTGGATATGATTATCATCTCATTTGAATGTTAATATTCTCATCACATTTAAAGTATTTTTCCATTTATTACTTAAGGTTTCCTTAAATGTATTTTGATCACGCTTTCCCTCCCCCACTCCCAGATCTTCCCTATATCCATCCAACTTACATGTGCTCTCAAAAAAAAGAACAAAAATGAAAATTAAACAAAAAGAAAACCAATAAGACAAAACAATGCCCCCGAAAAACAAAAATGAAAGAAAAAGCCAAAAGAAAAAGTGGGAGGGAGGGAGGGAAGGAGGGAGGGACCGAAGGAGGGACGGAAGGAGGGAGGGAGGAAACATAAAGCTCATCTTGTCTTGGATAACTACTTCTGGGAATGGGTCCTGCCCTGTAGTGTGGTTGACAAGCCAATGGAGAAAAGTCATTTCCGCTTTCCCAGCTGCTATCTATTGTAAATAGCTTCTTCTTCAGGAATGGGACCCAATGTCCATTCCCTGTCTCAGTGCTAGGACCATGCGGAGCTTGAACCTGTGCTGATCTTAGTGCACGCTGCCACAGTACTCTGAGTGCATTTGTGCATCAGCGCCTGAGCCCTATTTTGTCTGGAAGATGCTGTCTCCTTGGAGTCATCTACCTTCTCTGGCACCTAACAACCTTTTGGATACTCTTCCACATAGATCCTTGCACCCTGAGGGGAAAGAGTTTGTGAAGACATTTCATTTAGAACTAAATGCTCCAAAGTCTCCCACTTTCTGTACACTTTTCTGGTTATATTAGAATTAAAATTGAATGTTGGGGCCTGGAGAGATGGCAAGTGCTGCTCTTCCAGAGAACCTTGGTTAGATTTCCAGCACCTATTTGGGAGCTCACAGCTATTTATAACTCAATTCAGGAACATCTGTTAACCTCCCTTGGCCTCCACCGACGGCAAGCTCAAGGTCACAGGTAGTACACACACACACACACAGGCAAAATATTTACACATAAAAAATTAAAAATAAATAATTAATGTTTAATAGCTTCACAAGTAATTAACTTTTAATTAATATATGTGGATAATAAACTGACTCTTATTTAAGAATTCTGTTTCCAGTTCTATATTGAGTGTCTCCTGAAATTCAGAGGTTCTTGAAGATCTATTGATTTGAGTAAAGAATAAACATAATCTAAGTCAAATATGACTAGACGTTTCTCAAATCCAGATCTAAGGAGACTGAGGAAAGAGAGCTGAGGCTCACCTGAGTAACATAATAACGTTCTATCTCAGGAGAAAACAAAACACAGTAAATGCTAATCCATTTGATTTCAGAAAAGATTAGTCTAGGACTCAGACTTTATTAGTTGACTCATGAAATTTCTTTGAATGATGATTTATTCATAACCTACAATAATGTTTAAAAAATATTTTGAGAAGAAACATGGACATAGGAATTGCCTTTTGAGTAAGGAATCGCACACAGGGGGTTCATTCATTTGCTAAATAGATACCAGAACGATAGAGGTTAAGTTATTTATTACAATAAATTTTAACTAATTGTAGATAACTATTTTCTCTCACTCCTTCAACCTAGCCATCATCCCTTCCCATATCTGTCCTTTAAAATGAAAGGCACTATCCAACAGAACATTTACTATCCGACCACAGTTCACACTTCTTATCTCTAGGTGAGAGACAGTGCTGTGGATAATGGTACCCCAAGGAAATAGTGTACATATTCTCATCCTTGGGACATCTACAATCTGGGTTCCTTCTTAGATGTGAAGATTCTGTAATCATGTAACTCTTGGCAATAGATCCTTGATAGTATTGAAAGAGTTAAAAGATGGCATAGTTTAGAATTTTTCCATAATAGTCAACATAAGCTAAGACTATTACAGGCAAATCAGGACATAAAGTCAATTGTGTCTTGGAATTCTCTCTCACCTTCTACAACAGAAGGTAGCAAGAGAGGATGATACATTTCCTCATTCCTCAATTCCCAGGACACATGCATGTCTATTGCTTCAGCCAACAGATGTTCCTGAAAAGAATGTTGTTTTAAAAATGTATCTTACATGTAACAGTAGTATTCATGAGTGTTTGATGATGAAAGAACCATCAGACTCATCCTGGTCTTGCGAGTTTGTTAATAGGATTATCACTGAGTGGGATAACTACTATCTAAAATGATTTTTTCAGTAAAAATAGCCTCCAAATATTTACTTCCCTGTATAATCCTTTTATACAATAAATCTGTATTGACCTGCAACTTGCTTTAACCAGCAGATTGTAGGGTAAACATAGCTAGTGTCTCTGATAGAGTTTAAACTTGAGAAGACCCAGATTTCCATTTGGTACATTGGGAAGCTTTGATCTACCAGGAAATAATTCTAGTAACCCTCCACAAAAAGAGAGAATGGATGTAGCGTAACAGAACATGAGATGCCAGAGGGGTAAATATGTAAGAGAACCTTCAAGTACTCAGTTCAGGAGGGGTGTGGCATAGGTAACATGTAACTCAGCAGTGCCTGTAAACATTGTCCACCCACAGTCTAAGTCATTGAGCTTCAGGGTGTTTGTTTATTACAACATGTCAGTAAATAATAATTGTAATTACCAGTTTACAAGCCTGTCTGGAGTTTTCTGTCATTTTCTTGTTGCCGCTCATTAGTCTTCATAAAAACCTCTTCGTTTTCCTTATTTATTTAGAACTCCTTTCAGCATACTTATTTCTATTTTTTTCCACTATAGGGAGTCTTTTCATTTTTATCCTTATTTTTTACATTTAGGTTGCTTGTGTTAGATATCCTTTTCATAACCACTGACTGAGAAATTGAAAAAAATCATTATTTGGAATGTAACAAACAGTAGCCTTAAGTGACTGTGCATTTGCTTCAAAACGGGCACTCACGCATAACAACAAACAAGGAGACCCTGTGCGAGTGTGCTCATACCCAGGACTTAGAACCTGGTGAATATCTAACTTCTGGCTAGATTGCCCTCTCCTCCCCTCAAAGCCATGTCCTACACAGCAGGAGTTGTTCACATTCTCTGCAGAGGAAATGATTTCCCAAACACATTGTTTCTTGAGAAAGGAAATGTTTTGGAAAACCACTGGGAACCTTGGGCAGACAATTGCCCTGAAAGCACACGGAATAATTTCTTAAGGTTGAAAGTGATTTTCACAGAAATTGACTATCCACAGAAGGTACCTGTGTGCAGTGTTGGTAGCAAAGCTCCCGGGGATCTGAGATGAAACTGTTCTGGAATTGGACTGCTAGTGCCTGTGTACACCACTTCAATCAAGGCACCTTACTTGCCCACATCCCTTAAGAAGGAACCTACAGACAGACCTTTCCATATTTGATCAAGTAACTTCCAACAAAAAATAAAAATGAATTCATCTTTGTGAGTATACCACAGTCTAAATGTGAACTTCCTTTTTTCACTTTTCATGCTTTGTTTCATGTTCTACAAGCATTGCTGATATAAAAACAACTAATAGAATAGAGAAGGGACTTCTTAAATCTTGATAATACATCTATTCCCTTATTCCTTCTCATACTGATAGAAATTACTATGCAGACAAAACTAAGAACAGTTTCTCTATGCTGCATTTTAAAGGGAGAATCCAGGAGTTACTTCTAAGATGGCTTATTTATAGCTACATAGGTTTCCCTCTGCAGAGAGTCCTAGGAGTGGCTTCTGCATCCTAATGTTTTAAAACAGGAACAGAGCATTTAGAGGAAACTGAAGAGCCCCTTTCTGTAATAGATGGATAGTTCTGAGCTTAGCACAAGGGCTGAGGTATTAAAACAAATTGCTATGGCATCTTTATAAATGATTTTTTAAATCTTAATGGTAAAGTAAAATAGTTAAGTTAGACAAAATGGGAATGCTCCAGTTTTTTCCTTTCTGATTTAAAGATGACCAATATTCCCTCTGCAGACTGTAATTCTCAGGTATTCAGCCTCCTCTGCTCTTGGGGTCATAAGCTCATGGAAGCCTTATGAAGATAAAGCCAAAAATATTTTTAAAAAGCAACTTTCATCACAGGCTGTGGATCTGCATTCACTTTCTCTATACAGCTATCATTCCCCCATAGTCCCAAACTCACAAATGCAGGATATAAAAGTGATTTTCTTACATGGAAAGCTCTCATCTTTTAAACCGATACGTTTCTTTCTCTCTCAACTGATGCCCTTGGTCTAGATAGTAATCATCAGCTACTGATTGAATAGAAGAAACTCAGACATATTATAAAAATCAGTTAACAGGTCAGCCAGCCATAAAAAGCAAATGCCCAAGAAATGGGGCTATTTTAGCTAGCTTGTGGATTCATAGAGCCACTATAAAGTCTGGGTACTAAAAATTGTCTTATATTCCCAGGCTTCACTGCCACAACCATGAACTTCCCTAGAAGTTAAAACACAAGGAAAGTAAAAGAAACACTGGACATAAATACTCAGCAAATATCTACTCTATTCCAGAGGTGACCTAATACAGAATGACATCTTCTAGCTCCATCATTTACCTGAAAAATTTTCAGTTTTACTTAAAAGTTCAACAGTATCCCATTGTGTAAATATATCACAATATCATTACTCATCAATCAGTTAATGGACATCTAGACCTCTATCATTCCCTAGCTATTGTGAAAAGTAGCAATTAACGTGGATAGGTTTCCTTTATTCTTTTTGTTTGTTTGTTTTCACGGCAGGGTTTCTCTGTGTCTTTGGAGGCTGTCCTGGAACTAGCTCTTTTAGACCAGGCCTATCTGGAACTCACAGAGATCAGCCCGCCTCTGCCTCCGGAGTGCTGGGATTAAAGGTGTAAGCCAGCACCTCCCAGCCTCCTTTATTCTTCTTAATAAGCCATGTTAACTGTTATTTTCCCATTTTCTACTTCACAAGTTAAATTCTTGAAACTCTGAGCTGTCCAAGGCTGTACAGATCAGCGATGGAAAAGAGCAAATTTAAATTTCAGTCCAACTAGCTCTGTGCTCCACCCTCTGTGTTAATGTGAGACATGGGCCTCCACACCCCGCCCAGTCGCTTTACAGTCAGCAAACTGAAGGAAGAGCAGCTGGAAGAGAATGGCCTAGGTAATAAAGCACACCATGATGTGCTATGTATGCGAATATTACATACAGAGTGTGGCCAGGCAATTCAAGTCTCCTTTAGCTCTAGAAAAGTGCTTAACAAGTGTCCTGGCTTTTACTATTGTCTCTGTGCTTTGACTATCCATTACTGGCACTTGGCAAATGGTCATGCTTCCTTCTTTTTGATCATTTAGAACACTTTCATTGTTCTAAAAGAATATTAAGCTTCAAGTTTTGTTGACAGCCATCTAAAGGAAGAACTTATGATTCTCATGCAAATACAAAGCATCTATGCAAAGAGCTACCATAGTTTTCCAGTTGCTTAATGTATGCCATTTCCCTGTACTTATTTGGCATTATTTATTTTATATACCCGTGTGTATATACATACATACATACATACATACATACATACATACATACATATCACAGTTTAATACAGAAGAGTAAATCTCAAATTACTTCTATGGAAATGCCACTGTGATGCAGCTTATTCCATCTCTGCTTTCATTGCTCCAGACAAAGGCCCTCATTTCTAATCTGTAAATATTAACTTCGTAGGAACATAGGCATTGCCCAGTAAAAAGCCTCCAGAGTCAGAAATGAAATGTTTGGTTTGTGAATCTGTTGTTTTTGAGCCTTGGAATCAGGCTGAGAGATGGCTTGTCCTTTATCTAGAGAGGCAGAATGCTTTTTGGCAGTAATGAGGGTTCTTAATGAAGCTGTTCTAAGATGCACTGTCACGTAGCAGGCTGATGTTTTCAGGGACTTTCTGTCCTACTCATTTAGGTACAAAGTGTAAACAAAATCGGTACCACCAGTTGAATAATGGTGATCTGTTAACTCTTCTAGATAAAAATAACATTTCATAATACAAATAAATGAGATGTACAAATAATAAAGTTTATTTAATTTTTTCTATAAAGAAAACCTTCATTAGATTTTTAAAAATATGTTATATATCAAAAAAGGGTACATAATCAAGGAAAACACGACTAACAAGTTTAATCTTACAGGGAGCTGAACCACTAAATGCTTAAAATAAGGACTTCTGAAGGTTACAACATAAAAATCACTAATCATGTCAGAAAACTGAATCTAGATGTTGGCATAGCAAGGGTGTAAATTAAGATGGGGGAGTGGACCTTGGAGGACTTGGGGAAGAGAAAAATATAATGAGAATGTATTGCATGAAAAAATGTAGTTTCAAAGATGACATGGATTTCTGTTCAATACTGATAGAACAATGATGGTTGGAAACAGTAAAATATTATAGCACTCACAAATGGATTGGTTTTGGGGTGTGGTTTTGCTGTAGATGTCATTTTAAGAAACCTCAGTGGATATGCTTAGCAGATAGGATTACATGTGTTTTCTGAACCTTCTTACAGGGATTTTGAAGAGTGGGAAAGAAAAAAGGATCGAGAGTATAGGAAGTAATGTGTAAGAGTATAAATTCACCATGAATTCAGGATTTTTGTTCTTAAGGCCAAGGGATTGAACATCCATATGAAGTAAAAAAGAATGCAAGTCGAGATTGTTTTTAATGAAATGGTGTGGTGGTTTGAACAACAGTGTCCCTATAGGCTCATATATTTGTTCAGCAGTTGCTGATGCTGTTTGAGGAAGCTTAGGAGGTATGACCTTATTGGAGAAAATATGTCACTGAAGACATCCTTAGATAATTTAAAAATCCACACGATTTTCAGTTGTTCTCTGTTTCATGCTTGTGGTTCAGGATGTGAGCTGTGAGCATTCTGCTCCAGCTGCCATGTTTCCCTGCCATGGTGAAGTCTTCTCCCTTTGAGACCATATACTAAATAAATTCTTCCTTACCTAAAAGAAAAGGAAGGAAGGAAGGAACAAAGGAAGGGCAAGAGGGAGGGAGGAAAGTAGGAAGGAATCAAGGAAGAGAGAAAGAAAACATCAGTTTTCAATGAAAAGAAAAAAGAGAGATTGGAAGAAGAAGAATTAATCACGGAAACAAACATATCACTATCAAAATAAAAAGTGGCAAAGTTAAAATCCCACTTTGGACGTTTAACTCCAAAGTTCATAACTATGACTGACTAAAGTCAGTTTATAACCTATCAGGGCACTCATTCTTCAATTTTCTTTTTTTTCTGCTTTCAAATTTTATGGTTTGCCTCCATCAAAATAACTACAATGGAAAGAGAGAATGAGAAACAACACTTTCCAAAAACACTCATTCTTAACATATAATGCTGCCCATAGCCTTCCATAGTCCCCAAGAAAGAAGATGAAAACATATTCCTTTCTTTTTTTACATCTTAGAGCTAAAAGGCAGCTAGAGATCTGAAGATAGATCCATACTCTTAGTTGGTATATACAGAGGTCATATAACTCCCCCAACCTCCTACAACCTGCTGTTATCGTTCAAGCCCAGCCATGAAGTAACCCCCATCATATGTCCAGAATTTCAGTTCCCACTGAGTCATGCCCGTATTCCACTCTGAATTCGTGTGGCAGCTCTTTACCAGGGTGCATGCTTGAGCTGTGGGTTTGTAAGCTGTGCCCTTCATTAGACTCTCTTTTCCCCCTTTCTCTGCTCAAAGGATTAATGGCCAAAACTTTAAATACATCATTTCAAATCATCCCCAGGTCCAACACCCACCAGTGCCCACAGCAGGTGGAGGTCAACAGCAGAAACAACAAAATGCATTGCTTTTTGAACATGAGGCTTTTTCCTCAGGAGCTCAATTTTTCTCTATTTCATGTAAAGCCAGATTTGAAGAGATAAGCAACACTGGACTAATTAAAAGAAAAACAAATTTTTATCTGAAAATTTTACCCCAGTGTGAGTATTTTACTTGAAGTTGATGATTTTGTATTTTTGGGGGTTAGAGTCATCACCACACATGACCTTGGCTTGAGAATCTCCCTCACTGAATACAGTTCTGAGTTCTTCAGAGCCAACTAGAACTTCACTGTGGGTGTTACCAAAAGTAGAGGCTGAGGAAGAAAGAAAACATCAAACCTGAGGAAGAGAAAGATCAAGAATACACCGTGCCATAGCAGACCAAAGAATTCTTGCATCATGTGATAGCCTAGATAAGCTAATTCAACATTCTATGTCTCCTCATGGAATTGTAATAGAGGCAGCCTTACCAGGGCTTGTGGTAAATGAATCAGTTGGTCCCTATAAAATGCCTACCACAGTGTCTATACACATAGATCATTTGTTGACTGTTCCCTGGGGAGACATAAATATCTATTCACACAAGGATAACACCAAGAGAACAAAGTAACAATTCTACCCAAGTCCTACTTTGGAAATTAATAAGTTTATTTGAGTTACTACATGGCATAGCCAAGGGAATAAAGAGTGGGTGGCCCCAAACAGTTATATCACTGAAAATTATCACCCCAGCAGCAGTGACAACTTCTTATAACTACATGAATGGAGAACTCATTCAACAAATCTTCCATTCTCTCAATATAGCAAAGCCAGAAACTATATTCAACTGCAGCATAATTATATTCAGATGGTGGGGAGGTACATGAGAAGTGGCTGAAACACCCAATGAATGTCTAATGACCCTTCTCAAACCCTTATTCTATGGAGGAACTTCAAGAGGCTTTGACTCCTAACCGTAGTCATAGCTGCTCTGATGCAGATGGTAATGACTGTTCTGCTTGGAAGGCAGTGTTTTACAAATCATCTCATAAAACTGATAAAAACTAGGATTATGCCTGTCATTGCTGGAAGCGATTAGTGCTGATTATTACCAAGAATTCCCTTAGCCCATCAGAAATAGTTAGCATCCTCAGCAATTAGCAAAGTAAAATTGGAGCTTCCATCTTCCTTCAGCATTGCTGCATCAACTTAATTTCAGACTATTGATGAACTGACCCTATAACCTCTCTAGTTTTCTCTTCTCAGCCCACAGAAGCCTGTGTGTAGCAATTCCAAAGCCCAGTGATTAGAAAGGGATGATATATACAATGAAGCAACATAAAATAAGAGTTTACAATTAGTTGTATATACTTATGTATGTGTGTGTATAAATATGATGTAAATATATTTGTTTACATATGCATGTAAATATATGTAAACATATATTCATTTACTTATTCTAAAATAATAGCATGAGGACAAATGAGCTTCATGATCCACTGGAACCTAATGCTGATGTTGAGGATAGCATGTTGTGAATATTAATGAGCAAAAAGAAGTTATCAATTTCTAGCCATTCTTCTCTCATGGCAACAAACAGAGGTAAAGACGTAGTTCAGTGCTAGCATGTGGGGCCAACATGACCGAAGGCCCTGGGTTTTCTTTCCAGAATTTATAGGAAATACAAAACAGCAAGTAAATCTGACACAGGGTGCTATGGTACTTGCCAGTAGTTCCAGAACTGAAGATACAGAGTGGGGAGAGTCACATAAGCCCAGAACTTTGTGACTTTGGTAAACAGCAGCATAAAGAAGAAAAGGAGATAAAGAAGTGTAGAACAGCATAGCAACAGACATTTTAAAGATAGTTAAAGGGGAGAATTTCTAAAATTTTTAGAAAATAGTGAAGTCTACTAATATGAAAAACAATTTTTTCCTAGAGAGTGAAACAGAATTATCAAAACAATACATAGGTTTATAAGAGTCAAATATCATACAATTCCTTTTAAAAACTTTTTCCCATTGCTGTTTTTCATTATAGGGCAAGGAGGGAGGGAGACACGGAAAGATTAAGTGATTTGTACAAATATCCCAAGACACAGGAATGTCTGATAAATCTAGTGAGAGTGAGGAGAGGTGGTGATCAGGAGGTAAACGCCAGCAGCTGGCGGGTGGCACGCTCTGGTGAGGAAACTGAAATATTCTGTGAGCTGGCCCTTCCTTCTGTGTCCAATCACTGTAAAAAGTGTGTATGAAACATAATTTATTTTATTACATATTATTTGTTTTTAATACATTAGTGAAGGAACAGTGAAACCACTGAACGGTATACTATTGCATAGGTAGAAAAAAGAGTTTATCGATGATCAAACTGCCAATGCTACCTCTCAGGAGACAAAGGAAAGAACAACACGGTGTAAAAACAAGCATATTTTCTATCAGAAGGGTAAGAGTAATGGATTTTAGGTCAGTAGGGTTAGGGTCACTGAGCTGAGACAGGTTATTTGTACTGACAGGAAACTAGATGTCTTTGCCTGGGGTAGTTGACCTTTGAACTTAGATTAAGGGAGCTTCCTGTAAACAGAAACCATCCTTTGCTTTGTTTACTCAGTCAAAGTCTTCTTTAGGACATTGTCTTTGTCATCAGAACTGCCATTTTCGGGGGGGGGGTTGCTTTGAACCTAAGAATTGTCACTAGCCAATATCTCAAGGCACAGATTATAGAATTAAGAAATATTCTTTATTTAACAATTAAGATAAATGTCTAATTAACTTCCACTCTTTGCTAATTTGTTGTATCTAATTATGTCCTCATAGCTTCTGCCTCATAATATCTGATACAGCGCTCAATCAAGGAGACAGAAGGCAAAATTCCAATTCTTCACTTCCTAATTTCTTTGTATATCACTTCCTCAATTTTGTGGAAGTTATTTTTATTAAAACTGGATAGTACCATCTGTAAACTCAGTTAAGCTCATTCATAAGCACATTCCTGTCTACTACTCAGGGCTATATGTTCTTTTTCTTCAATGTAGAAAATGCTGTTGTCTTAATAATTTTGTTCATTATTAGAATGGACACCACAAGGTACAATACATGTACCTCCAAGGAGTTGGCAGGAGTTGGTGGAGGCAATTTGCTCTTTCCTTTTGTTTCCTTTTATTTCTCTTCGTACCACATACAGATCTCACAATCAACATAGAGTTGTACTGATTTCTGAAACTACTTTCACCTTTTAAATATTATACTGATGTTAAACACTGATTGTAAACACAGTTTGGCACTCTGAAAGGGATATGGCAACAAAGAATCAATATCTTTCTTTAGTAGTGTTAAATATCACAAATAAGATTGTTTTACATCATGAATACTATATTAATAGCTATATGGAAATATGTGACTGCTGTCATCTTGAGATTGTGCTTCTACTGCTAAGATTTCTGTGTGCCTAGACAGGAGTATCTTCAGTGAAAGGTGAATGAAATAGGCATACTAAAGAAACCAAAAACAGCTACTCCATGGTTGTGAAAAGCAAAGAGTTTAGAAGTAAAGGCAGACAGATGTGACAGGGAAATTTTCCAGGATTATAAGGGAATCACGGGAGGAAGGGAACTGTACATTGGAGTAGAGGCTTTTGAGCAGGGACTGAGGGTGCCTGGAGGCCAGCATCGACCTTGACAAGCTAATAGGCATCACAGTCATGTGTCAATGTAATAGTCATGTGTCCATTTGCCAGAGGAGAAGAGAATGACTGCTTTCAACAAGCATGAACTTTCTTTAGTCCCCTGAGGGAATGCTAGCTTTGTCTACATGCCTGACATTGTGAAAATGGACTTCTTGGGGGAATCTGACAGAAACAATTATAATTCTCCCATTATTTTCAGCCACTTAGCTATGGCTTTCAATCTAAGTATTGGAAACCAGTATTTTATTCCCTTTGCTGCTAATGAGATAACACACATGCAATGTCTATTAACACAAATGTATCTATTGAGTGTAGAGTTAAATAGCTCAATTAGGTACCTCCTATTGATTATACACCTCTAACCTGTGATTACTGCTTTCTCTGCTCAACATGAGGTTCTGTGCACCAGGGATGATAGTCATCTTTGTTGCAATACTGCTCAGGAGAGACCTTGCGGGAAGCTGGATGGCAGGTGAGGGACAACCTTGCAGACAGACAGAGAGAACTTACATGGAAAATTTTACTGGAGGAAGAGAAGAGAGTGGGAGAGGGGAGAGAGAAAGAGAAGAGAAAGAGAGTGGGAGAAAGACATAGTAAAAGACCTGCCTGCCTCCTCAAAGAAAAAGCAGAAAGAGAGAAAGAGTGGGAGTGTGTAAGTGTGTCTCTTAAAGGACCTTTTGCACCTGCATACAGAGCCAGGGTGCTGCTTGCCATGCACCCCAGTATCCGATGAACCAACAGGAAAAGATTTCCAAGTCATGACATACTGCTAACAAGCTGACTCCAGAAGTCCAGGTGACATCACACAACTACAAACACCAATAAGCAAACAGTATCTCTCCACTAGTAATGAGTAGGACTACCCAAGAAAGGTGACTTACATGATGTCAGAAAACATGGGACTGATCAAGACCCCCTGAATGGGGGTGTCAGTGAGGAGGCCTAGGTAGTCTATTGAGCCTTGGGCAATAGATCAGTATTCATCCTGAGTATACACAGGGACTTTTGGACTCCCATCCAACAATGTGAGATGTACTCTCACCCTGAACTCTTGGGGGAGGGTCTAGGCCCTGCCCTTGATGAAATGACAGACTATGGACACTCCCATGGAGGGCCTCACCCTCCCTGGGGAAATGAGGGGAATATTGGGCGGAGTTGGGGGGAGGGCACGGGAGTAGGGGAGGGAAAGCAGAGGGACCTGGAACTGACTTGTGAAGCAACCTTGTTTCTAATCTAAATTTAAACTTAAAAATAAAAAAAGAAAATCAATAGGAGTATGAAACAGCAGAGGCACAAAAGAAGAGGATAGTTGTCTTAGTTAGGATTTTTACTCCTAGGAAGAGACACCCTGACCATGGCAAATCTTATAAAGAAAACACTTTATGGGTGTGGCTCACTTACAGTTTCAAAGGTTCTGTCCATTATCATCATGGCGGGAAGTATGGTGTCATGCCAGCAGACATGGGGCCAGGGCTGGGAATGCTACATCTTGCAGGCAACGGGAAGTCAACTGAGATACTGGGGAGTAGCCTGAGCATAGGAAACATCAAAGCTCATCCACATAAAGATGTACTTCCTCCAATAAGGTCGTGCCCACTCAAACAAAGTCATACAATTGAATAGTGCCACTCCCTATGAGATTACGGGGATGATTACATCCAAACTACCAAATAAGCCATGCAAGGACAATTCAAGTCTTTTTTCACAATGTACTTGCTAACATTCCATTGGATCAAAATATATCACATGAAGCCATAAACCAAAAGGCAGAAAATTTTACATCCCACTTTTTAGTAGGAGGAATTTCAAAGTGATACTGTAAAACACCAAGAATTGAGCCACTGGTAGATGCCCTGTAACTTTGAAAGCATAGAGTTCTATTGTATCACTTCCCACATACGTTTGCATTGTCTTTCCTCACAAGATATTCTTGAACCTAACACCCCTCTCCTGGGAAATGAATCTGCCTTTCTCATAATTAGGTATCTAGGAGTGTTCAGATCAATAAAACGCAGTGTTCTTCAAGGGCTGGCATAATCACCTTTGCTCTTGTAGGAGCAAATTCACAAGCCCCACCTCAGCACTACTGAGTCAGAAAATCTGGTACAGGGTTTAGGAATCTCCACTATACTTATGAAGAATTTTCTAAGTTATTTGAATATTTGGTTTGTGCTGGCTAGTTTTGTTTTGTTTTTGTCAATTTAGTACAAGCTATAGTCACTTGGGAAGAGACAACCTCAACTTTGAAAATTCCCCCATCAGACTAGCCCATGGGCAAGCCTGCGGTGCATTTTCTTGATTGACATTGGAGGGACATCTTATGGGGAATAGTCCTGCCGATAGGAAGTTGGCCCTCAATTATATAAAAAAAGCAGACACACAAGCCATGAGGAGCATTCTGGAAAGCAGAATTCCTCCATGGCATCTGTCTTACTTCTTGTCTCCAGGTTCCTGTCTTAAATTCTCATCCTGAATTACCCTCATGATGGACTACAACTGTTAGATAAAAATAAACCCTTTTCTTTCTGAGTTGCTTTTAGTCTGTTTTATTACAGAAATGGGAACCTAATTAAGAGAGAAATGGATTCAATATCATATCATTGCTGTGACATACCTGACCATGTCTTGGAGAAGATTATGCAGGGACTTTGGAACTTTGGTCTAGAAAAGCCATTGATTGTGCAGAGATTACTTAGCTACTATGGAAATTATAAGATTTGGAGTAATGCAGATGACAAAGGCCTGGTTTGTGAAGTTTCAGAGTCCCTTAAAGACTATATTATATTCAATTGACAGTTTGAATTCAGGATCTATGGTTCTGGTCAGTTGGTGTTGTAGAATCAGCTGTGATTAAGGAGGTATCAACAACATTGAAGCAAGCTCTTTTTGGAAGTGTTTCCTCAGGGTCAGCACACTGAAGCTCTAGTGCAGATAGGGCCAAGTATATACCTCATGCTGGCAACTACACATGGTTATGTGTAAAACTTTCCTGGGTAGTACTGGATTTGAAGGTATTAATATATATCATTCAAAGTAGCTGAGGATTGAAACTCTGAAAGGGCAAGAAAGGCAGTTGTTGAATGTGTGGTTTCAGCTGCAGTAGGAACTCAAGCATATTGGAGATGATAGTACCATCGTATCACCACTGAGAATAGCAGAAGTTGTTAACTGGAGCCAACCTAAGCCTATTAGAAAAACTGTGTGCTATGGATAGCAGAGGCAGAGAAGCAGCAGTGCCCATGTCCATGAGGCCCGTAAGTCTATCAATTCACTTTTACTCTGTTGGACTTTAGTTTTGTTTGATGTGATTGTGATTATGCTCTGATTCATCTCTCTTGGGGCGATGAAGTATGTAACTTGTTTTATTTTACATGAGCCTTCAGTTGTGGGATTTTGGATATTTTAAAGAAACTAAACTTTCATTGTATTTGTGTTTTTAAAGGCTGCAGGATATTAAAACGTGGAGTATTTTATATAGTGATATTAATATTAATGTGACATCTTGGAGACGACGAGAAAGGAAATTATGCAGTAGAACAGTGATGGATTTTTATGTCATGTTGACAAGTGGTTGATTGTGTTGACTAGTTTTTCATCAACTTGATACAAGCTAGAATCATTTTGAAAGAGGGAATGTTAACTGAGACAATGCTCCTACCAGATTGCCCTGCAAGTAAATCTCTGTACCATTATTTGACTAATGACTGGCATAGGTAGTCTTAGGTCTCAAATCAAGGACAAATAGATAAGATGCCTATTAACATGTCAATGTGAACCTTCTCCAGCATTCCTCACTCCCTACCTGTTATAGAGTATGTCTGCCTTACCTCACCTCCTGCCTTAAACTTCCCCAGCCTTGGGGCTGGCCTTTCTCCAGTTGCCTTGCCTACTTCACCCAGCCATTTTTGTTACCTGGCCTTTTTTCTGACCCTTTATTCTCCTGGTCTTCAGGTTCTCCCGTCTCTCCTCCCCACTGCTCTCCTAACATGGCCCAGATCAGGATCATGTTCACTCTGGCCTCTCCTAGATATCCATCCCTCTGGCTATGCTCTCCCTCATATCTACTACAATCCTTCTGCTCCACCATACATAGGAGCATTCATGTCTGCCTTTTGCTTAATGTTTTCATTATGCAGTCCCATCCTATTGGCTGGTGGTGCCATCCTGGCCAGATAGTTCTTAACTGAACAAGAAATCAGACTGAGCAAGCTGGAGGGAATGTAGGGTTTGTTTGCTTGTTTTTTAAACTTCTTGACTCTTTGTTCTTAGTAGGTCTCTGTTTCCAATCTCCCAAAGAATCACATGGAGACTGATCTCTCCTTGCTAGGATTTCATGTGACTTGGGTTTAGTAACTTGTGTGAGTTCATGGACAACTGCCCAGCTATTTATTCCCAGAAGCTCTTCTTTCCTCTACCACCTTTGGCTTTTATACTCTTTCTGTCTCCTCTTCTTCAATGATCCCTGAGCCTTTGGGTGATGGTATGGTACATATATTCTTTTTAGGACTGAATATTCAGGTCTCATTCTCTGCACTTTGGCATTTGTGTTGATAATCTTTCACCTCAAAGAGGAGCTTCTCTAATGAGGTTTGAGAGATACCTTAATTTATTGGTATTAAGATAGGCTATTAGGAGTCAGTTTAATATTATATCAATTTAGCATAATAATAGCAGTAATAATAGTCGTAGGCTCTAGAACCTACAACCTGTGTAATTATAACTTATCAGCCTGATAACGGTGCCAGGTATGTGTTTCATATTGTGGAGTGGGTCTCAAATCCAAAAAGAAAGATGTTTGACACTCCTTTTCATGCCTGTATGACACCAGGGCAGTTATTATAGCTTGCAGGGTTAACAGTGGGGTAAGACTGATGCTTAAATTTTCTCCTCTGGAAATGTGCATAAGACCTCCCAACACTGTGAAAGATAGCCAAAAAAAAAAAAGATGAAGTTTCTATGTTGGTAATAACTTGGATTCTCCATGCTCTGACTCAAACATGCGGTAACTTTATCAGTAGATACTTACTGACAAGTTCTGTAGGGCAACCAAGAGAATTTGCAATATTTTTTATGTTCAAGTTTCTTTTGAAACTACAGTGTTAGCTCACATTAGTTTGGAGAGTCAGGTTGTTTATGTGATCTGATTGTCCTTTAGTGGATGGTAGATACATTTGATTGATGTCCTTGTAGCTCCTCCATTAAGCCAGAAAAAGTATACCTAATGTTGACCACTGGCATTATAGTTTGTTTACAAAGAACATTAAATGAAGAGAAAGAAGGGGGAACCTTGATGGCATAGTTGAGCCCTCATAGCTGCTTTCTATCAACACAGAGCATGATAACATCTGAAATGCAGGCAGAATTCAGGCTAGATGTTTCAGCACATTCCTTGTTACAAAGCTGCCTCTAAACTCAATATCAAATATGCTCAATACTTTATAAACACTAATTTATAAATTTGTATGTTTTATAGTATTCTCCACTTACAGGAAGAAGAAACTAATATAGAAAAAAACAAGGCCTACAATGCTATCTTTAGTGCCCCAGACACACTTATTCATTCATAAATAAGCTTGAAAGAATATCCTTTAAAAATAAGCTTTTCTGATTTCTGTAAAAGTCTACTTTACGTCTGATTATTATTTT
The DNA here is from genome assembly GCF_017639785.1 of Mesocricetus auratus. Taxonomy (NCBI): domain Eukaryota; kingdom Metazoa; phylum Chordata; class Mammalia; order Rodentia; family Cricetidae; genus Mesocricetus; species Mesocricetus auratus. Next base: position 64,721,846 of record NW_024429197.1, read on the forward strand.
TACATCTTCTACTTTTCTTAGGAAGTAATATTTCTGGCTATTTCAAACCTATTGTGATGGTTATACAAACATTTCTAGAAGAAAGTATTCCTTCAGAAGAACTCATTGAAAAATCTCTGAACCCTGCCGTTTTATATTATGCATAAGCAATTCCAGCCAAGTGTCCAGCCCTTCTGCCCCCATTGGGTTATAAACTGTTCAAACATCCTATTCAATTTGTAATTTGCAAAAAAGCTTTGGCCCATATGTGCAAGACTGAGATCCAAGAATTTCAGACAATATGCTCTCTTGAGGTTTATCATGTCCAACATTTTATTTTATTTGTAAATGAACAAGCAATTCATGGCTTCAGTGATGAGCTCAAAGAAGAGACTGTAACTTGCCAATTATAGCAGGTCAATCAGAAGCATGGCACAGCAAAAAAGTAATGCAAATAAGACCAACAGGGCCAGGGCATGCAGAAGCTCTGAGTTATTCTCATTATTATACAAAGGATTAATTACAAAATCACTGGGATTATCTCATCATATTCAAGGTCAGAATGGCCGGAAAAAATCTGGTATCCTCAACTGTGGAAGAAAAATATTATTAACAATAGAGTTTTAAAATCAGTACATTTAATATAGTAATGATTTCTAAAGAATAAATACTCAGGTGTACAACCTTAATCTTTATAGATGAAGGTAGTTGAGGGGCTCTTTTCCTTTAATTTAAGCTCCCAACAACAACCCAAGGTCTGGTTAGGAGTTAAAAATGAATGGAGTCATTATAAGAGTTATAAAGTTATCAAGGTCTACTAAATAAAATGCTTCTCTCCACCTTGACCTAAGAAAAATAAATACAGAAATCTATCCCTGGGGCCAGTCATTTTGAGAAAACAATCTCAATGAACCTCGGCAATTAGCTAACAGTACTTTTTAGTGAATTGTTTTTCAAAACCCTTGGAGGTTCCCAGTAAGTGAGTAGAGAGGCCAGCAGGCTCCCAGATCTGCCTTCCCCTGACACAAGCACAATGTCCTCTGCAATGGTCCTATAGCACCAGGGGCCCAGGGATATTTGAGATGTTTGCTTCCACTAGCTCACCAGCACCCTCTGCAGTCCGTGGTTTACACTGAGACCATTCCTAGTGTTCTTCAGTCTGTAGATGTGGGAAAACATAAGTACCTCAGTCTACCATTAGAGTAACATAAAGACCAGTTTTCTTACTAAAATTCTTCTACATCCTCATCCCTACCCTCTCTCTAACTCCAGACAAGTACTTGCTGCCTCCAAAGTGTTTGGATTTCCAGAATGTCCCGTGGTTTAAACTATTATGAAGCCTCTTCAAGATGACTTCTTTCACCTAACAATATGCATTTGAGTTTCTTACACTTGTTTCCAGGGCTTTATACTTAGCTAATTTTATTTTACTTTATATTATTTTGGTGCTAGAAATTGAACCCAGGGTCACAGGTATAGTAGATAAATGTTCTGTAAATGACCTGCATACTTAACCCCAAGATTATATATGTTAGTACTGAATTATATTCTTTTGTCTATATTGCCAGTTGACGTATCCATTCACTTACAAAAGCATCTGGGTCACTTCTATGTTATAGCAAATTATGGTTAAACCTATCATGACCCTCTGTGTGTGAAATTTTGTGGAATCACAAATTTCAACTTACTGGATAAGCACCAGGATATGAAAATGCCAGACTGCTTGGTAAGAGCATACTCATTATTTTATAATGCAATGCCAAGCTGAATTCTAGGTAGCTGAAATATTTTGTTCCACATTTCAATAGAATTGGTATTGTCAGTGTTATAGACTGTGATTACTTTAGGGATAGATATAGTACTATATTGTTTGATTTTAATCTCCTGGTGACATATGGAATGGTACATTTTCACATGTTTCTTTGCCATCTGTGTATCTTTTTTGGTAAAGCATCTTTGCAGGTTTTATGATCACTTTGTAATCAGATTTTGCATTTTCTTACTGTTGCACTTTTAAGGGTTTTTCATATATTAAAGGTCCTTTATCGGTTGCTTTTTGTAAATACTTTCTTCTGGTGTATGGCTTCCCTTCTCATTCTCTTTATAGTATCATCTTGGTTGAAGCTGATAAATTATTTTATATTAGAGTATTATAAAAAGAAATGTGACATATTCATTTACACTATGTGAAGATGTGTCACTGTAATTAGTTTAGTAGAAAACTGAATGGCCATTAGCTAGACAGGAAAAGGTTAGGCGGGACTTCTCAGGACAGACAGCTTTGGGAAGAAGAGAGGAATTGCCAGTCAGAGAGAGAGAGGATACAGGATGGGGAATACAGAGTAATGGTAACTGGGTCACATAAAAAAGTAGATTAAAAATATGGGTAAATTTATGTTATAAGAGACAGTTAGAAGCAAGCATCAGCTAAGGCCAAGCTTTCATGATAAATAATAAGTCTTTGTGTCACTTTTTGAGAGCTAGCAGGCCAAAGAAAAATTTATCTGCCTATGATGCACAACTTGAGGCTTAAATTTCCAAACGTAGGACCTAAGAAAGACAAGAAATGTCTGTTCAAGGAACTAAATGTGGCGTTTCAGTGCTGCAGTCTCTCTGGTGGGCTTGTGCTCAGCAGCTTACAGATGTGCAACTACTAGCTGCTGCCTGCAGGCTGGCGTCATTCACCAGTGTCATCTACCAGCACTATGTGACAGTTCCTCGTGCTAAGCCGAGACACATGGTGGCTGACTTGGCAGTTTAAGATTTATCTAACATGGTCAGAAAATACTGCAGATGTTTAGTAAATCCAAGTCCAGACACAAAAAAAACCCTCTAATTTTAAGCAATATGTTTAAAAATGTGTTTACATGCTGAAGATAGTCATAGAAAACATAGTTTATAAATAATATGGTAAAGTCTTTAAAGAGATAATAAAGTGATATAAAGAGGATAAGCCATGTAAAGATGAAAAATACACAGAGAGCCTGGATTCTGTTGGTGTTGTGATAATTTTGATTTTGTAATGTTAATGAACAGAGAATGACAGCCACTGAAGGACATGGGATTATGGAAGAAACTGATGAATTAAAGTATCCTAGATACTTTAGCAATGCCTAAACTTTAAAATGAAGTCAGGAAATGTATTGCTTTGGGGAAGAGGTTATGCTTTTTTTTCCATAGAAGAGTAAAGCTTATGGATTTATTCAAGGTAAACAAGGATCATGTTGATCAACAGAGACCCCAGAAAATACTGTTTACACACATAAATATAGAAAAACTGCAAAACAGGTGAAGTGTATTTTACCTGCTCAAACATAAAACAAAAATATCATCTTGTTTGGCTTGTGTATAATGCACATACTTGTGTTAATACAAATCTCTATGTTACTTCTAAAACTTTTTTATGTTTTCAGAGCAAGGGGACCAGACACCAATGAAAACCAGTGCCCAGATGATCCAGACTCTCAGAGTCTATATTGCAGTTTCCTCACAGTTCTCCATCCAGAAGAGCTTCAAGGCTACTGCCCAAAATTGTCCATCCTCACAAACTATTCTTGACAGGACCAGAGATAAGCCTTTTGCTTTCCCATTGCACAGAGACTGGACAATAAGTGTTATTCCTAGCTCTCCAGAACTTGACCATTATCCTAGTTTTCTCATGGTCCCCCAAAGATACCATTTCTCCTACACAGCAAGAAGTAGTCGAAAGACCATGATGTCCATATTCCTAAGAGGTGGTGTTAGTGGTTCTTGGTTGTTTATTGGGCTATGGTGTTTGTCATCATTTAAATAGGTTGGTTACAAATTGTTACAGGTCTTGAACAGGGGAAAGCTGAACAAAGGAGATTAGATGAGAGTAAGTTAGATTCAGGGATCTCTTTATGAACGGAAAAGGGGATATAGTATAAAAATGATGGGATAAAGGGTGAATTATTGAGTCTACTTTTGAATAAACACCAGTCTCAAATATTTTACATTAGTATGAAATTGTGTATATTGATAAAAATTTAAGGTTTTTTTGGTAGTACATACTGTATATATGTGTCTAATTTTGTTTAAGGTATTATTCCTATGCAGCCCATATACTAATATAATGTAAATTTCTAGTATGTGAAAGTTATTATAATAAAATATTTAGAATAATAAAAAATACATGTTAGTAGTTAGTCACCTACAATAATCAAACTTGTACTCATGTTAAGTATGTTTTCAAGGTCAAACAGAGATACAGTATAAATAGACAAATGATCTTCAAACACTTCAAAGATGAACAGGATATGGGATTTAAAATGTTTTAATAAAATAAGGCTTTTCATGACAGTGAGACATGCGCCCCTGGCTGGTGCAATTTACTTGCAAAAATGATGATAGGCACTGAGGAATCTCTATGTGGAATTGGCTTTTTATGGCAAAAGCTGGGCATTTGGACAATAAACTGCCTTTGGCTCAACTGCTGACAGTATACTGTCCAAACTGTACACATGAATTAACACTGCCAAACATTGCCAAGACAATGTAAGCCAGTCCTTCAAAATTTCTGCTTCACAGAAAAGTCTGTCAGACATTCTAGTCCCAGAGACTGAAGATTAATTCCCCACCATTATAGAAAAACTTTGGATGACTGTCCAGGCAACAAGATATCTCTGCCATTTCTTAGATTTGTAAGTTACTTGTTCTGCTGTTCCTCTTTACTAAGGTAATATCCTTCCACAGTCTCTGATGGAGTTGAAGATGAGATAGTTATATATACAAGATTTGTTTTACCAAAATCAAAAAAGAAACTCACAGAAAAGTTGTAAAATATATAGAGACAAAAAAGCATAAATTTTTATCTAACAAATGTTTTGAGTCTAAAACGATCATTCTTTTTATTTTATATATCAATTCCCCTATTCCCTTGCCCTTCCATCCTCCCATGTCCCCCATCAGCTTCCCAATCCACAATTCACCTACTCCCCAAGGATAGTGAGACCTTCCCCTTGGGATCATCAAAGTCCTTCATATCATCTGCTGGAGGGCCTAGGTCCTCTTCAATGTATCTGGGCTTCAATAGTATCCCTCCATAGGAAATGGGCTCCCAAAGTCCACTTGTACACTAGGGATAAACACTGGCTCAGCTATTAGACATACCATAGACTGCCCAGGCCTCCTAGCTGGCACCCATGGATCCAAGATCTCAACATAAATCCAGACACACTGAACCTCTTAAAAGAGAAAGTGGGAAGCACCCTTGAATGAATTTGTATAGGAAACTGCTTCCTGAATACAACACCAGTAGGACAGACACTGAGATCCACAATTCATAAATGGGACCTCCTGAAACTGAGAAGCTTCTGTAAGGCAAAGGACACAGTAAACAAGACAAAACATCTGCCTACAGAATGGGAAAAGACATTCACAAACCCCACATCTGATAGAGGGCTGATTTCCAGAATATACAAATAAATCAAGAAGCTAGCCACCAAAACATTAAACAATCCAATTAAATTGTGGAGTACAGAACTAAATAGAGGAGAATTCTCAATAGAGAAATCTAAAATGGCTGAAAGACAATGAAAAAAGTGCTCAACATCCTTAATCCTCAGGGAAATGCAACTCAAAACAACTCTGAGATACTGTCTTACTCCTGTCAGAATGGCAAAAATCAAAAAACACCAATGACAGTCTATACTGGTGAGGATGGGGAGAAAGGGGAACATTCCTCCAGTGTTGTTGGGAATGCCAACTCATACAGCCACTTTGGAAATCAGTATGACAGTTTCTCAGAAAAATGGGAATCATTCTACCTCAAGATCCAGCAATTCCACTCTTGGGCATATACCAAAAAGATGCACATTCATACAATAAGGACATCTGTTCAACTATGATCATAGCAGCATTATTTGTAATGGCCAGAACCTGGAAGCACCCTAGATGTCCCTCAACTGAAGAATGGATGGAGAAAATGTGGTACCTTTTTACAACTGAGTACTATTCAGCAGGAAAAAAAAACAATGTAATCTTGAAATTTGCAGGCAAATGGAAGGAACTAGAAGAAACCATCCTGAGTGAGGTAACCCAGTCACAGAAAGAGAAACATGGTATTTACTCACTCATATATGGATTTAGACATAGAAACTGCAATCCACACCACCAGAGAAACTAGGAAACAAGGAGGACCCTAAGAGAGAAGAAAGGGACACAATCTCTGAGCTAACTGGGAACATGGCAGGAGGGGAGAGGAAGTTAGAAGTTAGGAAAAAAATAAGGGGAGAAGAAGAAGGGAGAGGTGGACATTTGTGAGAACAAAGATTGAGTCAGGGGGAGAATAGAGGAGAGCAAGAAAAGAGATACCATTATAGAGGGGAGCCTTTATAGGTTTAAAGAGAAATCTGGCATTAGGAAAATGTTCAGAGATCTACATGGATGACCCCAACTAACATTCTAAGAAATAGTGGAGGGGCTACCTTAAATGCCCTTCTCTGATAATGAGATTGATGACTAACTTTAATGCCATCCTAGAGCCTCCTTCATCTAGTAGTTGATGGAAGCTGAAGTAGACACACACATTTAAAGAATGAGCTGAACTCTTGGAATCCAGTTCCAGAGCAGGAGTCATGAATAAAGGGGTCAAGACCAGGCTGGAGAAACCCACAGAAAGAGTTGACCTGAACAAGGGGGAGCTCATGGAACCCCATCTGATAGCTGAGAAACCAGCACAGGACTGTTCCAGACCCCCTGAACGTGGGTGTCAATCTGGAGGTCGTTTAATTTATGGGTCCTCTGGTAGTGGATCAGTATTTATCCTTAGTATATGAATGGACTTTGGGAGCCCATTCCATATAGAGGGATACTCTCTCCGCCAAGACACATGGAAGAGGGTCTAGGTCCTGCTGCAAATGATATGACAGACTTTGAAGATCACCTATGGAAGGTCTCACCCTCCCTGAGAAGCAGAAAAAGGATGGGATGCAGGGTCAGCAGGGGAGGAGAGGAGGGAGAGGGAACTGGGATTGACATGTAAAACAAGCTCATTTCTAATTTAAATTTAAAAACAGAAAAAAAAAGAAACAAGCCTAAGCTAAGGCCAAGCTTTCATAATTAATAATAAGTCTCTGTGTCTTGATTTATTTTTGTGAGCTGGTGGCCCAAAGAAAAATCTGTCTAGAATAAGATATTTGCAGACAAGTTTATTGCTTTTCTTTTCCTAGTCTCAGTTTCCTTAGCCATAAAATAGTTTCAATTGTAATAAATATCTTACAGAATTGTGAAGAGTAAAATAACCAAGTCATATAATATTGTAGTAGTAGTTGTAGTTGTAGTAGTAGATACTTGCACTTTTAGAAGACATGAAAAATTAGTTTATGAATGTGTATTCCCCATTTAATTCTAAACTAAAATGTCTCTGTATGATGTAATCAACCCTGACTAGGTAAAGATCATGTTTACCTATTGTTTTCTTCCCAGTTATATAAATATACTAAATAGATAGCAATTAATAAATGAGGGAATGCTGACAGATATTATTCTAGCTCCTTTCAAGTCATCCCACTCTGAGATCCCCCTACTGCTCATATTGCTCTTGTCCAAGAGGAAGATCCTCAAAAGCAAAAAACAAACAAACAAAAAAATTAAAAGCCCCACTGAAAATAGATCAAGGTGAATATTGTAGGAAAAAGGAACATAGGAAGAATGAATGTCCAAACTGTCCTAATACCAGTAAAGACCAGTAAAGTTATGACCCTTCCAAGCACACAGGACATTAATACTAAATCAGAATAAAGGGGTCAGACTGGTATTCTTTTAGGCCTCTGATCTGGGGCAGAAGTTTCTGTTTCAAAATTTCCGGTGGGGCAAGTTACTAATAGAAATATGCCTGTACATGGAGCCACAGGCACAATCGAAGACTATAACCTCTCACCTGAAACAATAGTTAGCAAGGCCACAAATAGCTCAGTCACTTCTTCATCGTGTACCAGATTGTTCGTTCCCCTGTCTAATCAGAGATCTTTAAAAATTAGTCGCCATCATCGCCTTTACTCCTCAAGAATCTTAATTCATTTATACCTGCCTACCAATGCAGCTTCACTGTATATCTGTCTGAAGAGTGTCTTCTAGATCTCCAAACGCCAGACTCCACAATTGAAATAGATCCAACTTCAGGACACTCAACATTTTTCTAAGGTATGAAAGGGGAAAAAAGCTGCAATGTGTGACTTGACAGTGCACCAGCAACCAGGTATGGAAAATCTGTTGTCCCCAGGCACACTTAAGATTTAAACCAAATACTAGACTGGGAATTGCTCCTCATATCAAGGGGGCTGTTGGAAGCTAACATCTTTACCCTGTGCCAATCATCTTGAAATATGCCTTTCCTGCCTGTTCATAAACAGGAGACCTCAGGTTGTTAGCCAGTATAAGATCTTTGGTGGTAAGTAAACACAATCAAAGCATTCATCCTACTATACAACATTTGTATAATTTCCTCAGCCTTCTTCTACCATACCACCAGGTCTATGCAGTCCTAGATCTCAAGGATGATTTCTTTTCCATCCCTCTAATGCCAGTTAGATAGCCCAAATTTGCCCTTTATGTATCCAACAGTCATGAGACTAGACAGCTAACCTGAATATGAGTGTCCAAAAGGTTCAAAAATTATGTTACCCTCTTTGGGAAAACATTACAAATTGACTTAATGGGATTCAGGTGGTATGCCCTGACTCAATTCATCTCCATCATGTAGATGATCTTCTATTGGCAACAGCCAACATTGCCATATGTTTGAAGGACACAAAGACTTGCTCTAAGCACTAGGATTTAATTCCTCTAATAAGAATTCTCAGCTTTTCCAAACAGAAGTCTTATAACTGGGATACAAGCTCTCTCAAGGTAGGACAACTCTCAATGCTGCTAAGAAGGATGCTCTCCTCTGGATCACTACACTGCAAACCAAAAATCTGGTACATAAATTTCTGGGGGAAATTATCATATGGCAGGCTATAGATTCCTGAGTTTCTTAAAATATCCCAGCCCTTTTATTATGCTATCATGGGAGACCAGCCTTTATAGTGGACTAAAATAAGGGGAAAAGCTTTCTAGAACTAAAGCAGGTTCCAACCCAAGTCCCAGCTTTGTCCCTACTAGATGTCACTAGGGTACTCTACCTTTAAACCCATGGGACTTAGGATGATGTAAAGGGCATTTTGACACCGGAACCCTGATGGAGTTCTGTAGCATATCTGCTAAAGCATCTGGATCCAGAGGGTTTTAGTTGGAAATCCTATCTGTATGCCATAGCCATATCTTCTATGGTAATGAGGAAAGCTGACATGCTTACTCTGGACTAACACCTTACTTTAATGCCTACTCATGCTGTGGAAACCCTCCTAAGAGGAGCAAATAACTAGTGGAGGATGAAAGGCCACATTAGTCAATGTCAGAGTCTGTTACTTAATCACCCTTCATCTCATTTTTCTCTTCTATACAGAGCCTCAACCCTGAGACATTGATGACCCTGGCATCCCTGGGGTTCCAAGACTGTGAGAACTTGCTGAATATTTCTCAAACTAGCCTCCTAGACCTCCAACACATTCCTTTAGCTGATAGAGAGTACAATTTCTTTACTGATGGAAGTATCCTGGTCATCAATGGAGTCAGGAGACCTTGAGCAGCAGTAAATACACAATGAATCACCATATGAGCATAGGCCTTGCCACAGAGCACATTAGCAGAGAAGGCAGAGATAATTGCTCTAGATCAAGGCCTACATTGAGGAAAAGACTAATGAGTAAACATTTGTACAAATTACAGGTATAATGATTTTCTCATTTTACATACCAATTCCAGTTCTGACTCCTTCCCCTCCTCCTGCTCCTCCACCTCCCTCTCCACCCTACTCCCCATCCACTCCTCAGACAGGGTAAGGCTTACCATGAGAAGTCAACAAAGTCTGGCATATCACATCAAGGCAGAAACAAGGCCCTCCCCCTTATTTCCAGGCTGAGCAAGGCATCCCTCCAAAAACCCAGGTCAAGCACTAGGGATAAATTCTGGTCCCACTGCCAGTGGCCCCCACAACCCCCACAGACTGCTCAAGCCATGCAACTGTCACTCACATTCAGAGGGCCTAATTTAGTCCTATGCAGGTTCCCCCACTGTTAGTCTGGAGTCAGTGAGTGCCCACTCTTTCAGGTCAGCTGTTTCTTTGGGTATCCACAAAATGATCTTGACCCATTTGTTCATATTTTATCACCCCCCTCTTTTTGACTAGATTCTGGGAGCTCAGCCTAGTGCTTAGCTGTGGATCTCTGCATCTTTTTCCATCAGTTGCTGGATGAAGGTTCAATGATGATAATCCAAGTAGTCATCAATCTGATTACAAAGGAAAGCCAGTTTGGACACTCTCTCCACTAATCCTTAGGGTCTTAACTTGTGGATTTCTGGAAACTTTCCTACTTCCAGGTTTCTCAATAGCCCCATAGTGGCTCTCCTCAATCAAGATATCTCTTTCCTTGTTCTTCTCTGTCCTTCCCCCATCTCAACCATCCTGTTCCCTCAAGTTCTCCTTCCACACTCTTCCCCCATCCACCTCCCCTTCAGTCCTCCCTTCTCCCCCACCACACTGGCAATTTTCTCAGGAAATCTCATCTAGTTACCCTTCCCAGGGGGATCCATGTTTGTCTCTCTTAGGGTTCTCCTTGTTACCTAGCTTATCTGGGGTCATGGACTATATACTGGTTATCCTTTACTTTTTATTCATACCTGCTTCTGAGTGAGTACATACTATGTCTGTCTTTCTGGGTCTGGGTTACCTCACTCAGGATGTTTTTTTTTCTAGTTCCATCAATTTGCCTGCAAATTTTAATATATCATTACTTTTTTACCACTGAGTAGTATTCCATTGTGCAAATGCATCACATTTTATTTGTCCATTCTTTGGTTGAGGAGCATTTAGGTTGTTCTGGCTATTACAAATAATTCTATGAACACAGTTGAGCAAATGTCCTTGTGGTATGAGTTGTACACCCTTTGGCTATAAGCCCAAGAGTGGTATCACTGGGTCTTATATAGACTGAGTTCCAATTTTCTGAGAAATCCCCATACCGATTTCCAACATGGCTGTACAAGTTTGCACTCCCAGCAGAATGGAGGATTGCTCCCCTTATTCCACATCCTCTACAGCAAAAGCTCATCAGTGTTTTTGATCTTAGCCATTATGGGTTGAATTTCCCTGATGGTTAATGATGTGGAACAATTCCTTAAGTGTCTTTTGACCATTTGAGACTCTTCTATTGAGTCATGACATCTGTTAGTTCTCCTATTTCTCTGTTAAGTTTTTGTCTGGAAGACCTGTCCATTGATGAGAGTGGGTTGCTGAAGTCTACTACTATTAGTGTGTGGGATTTGACATGCAGTTTAAACGTTGTTAATGCTTCTTTTACGTATGTGGGTTCTCTTGTATTTGGGGCATAGTTGTTCAGAATTAAGACTTCAACTTGATAGACTTTTCCTGTGATGAATATGAAGTATCCTTCTCTATATCTTTTGAATGATTTTACTTTGAAGTCTATTTTGTTAGATATTAGGATAGCTATACCTGCTTGTTTCTTAGGTCCATATGATTGGAAAATTTTTTTACCCATAGCCCATGTTTTGGTAAGATGTACAAGGCAGATTTCACATGACATTATGATCCTCATTCTTTGACCTAAATTTTATAGTTCCCAAGACTTTTTAGATCCCTGAAATGCAGTTCTAGTGTTAATTAGCTCAATTAGGTCACCATCAATTGAGACACTGTCTCCAGAAAACTGTTTGAGCCAATCCTGACTCTACAACCATTTGTGATGCATACCTTCTCTAAACTTCCAGGACTCTCTCTTCTGAAATTAATGGGCTTCACTTAGCATTTGTCTCTTACTTGAATGTCAAGATTTTCAGGTCAGGGACTGTGACCTGTCCTTGCATATATTCTATCATAAAAGACAAGCCAAATGATAAGGAGAATTGCTTGAAATGTTACCCATGGAAGACAGGAAAATTTGGAAATCTAAATGAATATTTGCTTATGCAGTGAGTGTGGCTCTAGGGAAATTCTGAAATAGAGCAGGGATTTTTTTCAGTATTTTCTCAATAAATATCCACTATGCCATCAAGCTTCCACTTGTCTGTTTAAGAACCACTGGGTTTCTCTGTAGGCTAAACTATCCCATTTTCCTATTTCACCATTAAAACTGGTTTATTCTTTGCTTGTTTCTTTTAGCTTCCTTGTTTCTGGGATACAACTTTAAGAAATTATGAGTGTATTAATACATTAGCTGTCTAAACTTTGACTCTCCTTTATAAAAACTATTGTATAATCCACTCAACACATAAATCTTATAGAGCTTCTTAGACCACTAATTAGTCACTGTGACTCTGTACACTTTCCATTTATGTAAACACCAACAATTCAAGTACAACTTGGTGACCATACAAACTGTTCCAAGAATAGTATGTTGGCCCTTGAGTACAAGCTCAACAAGCTCACTGGGAGCCATAAGCAAGTGAACAGGTGTTTAAGTTTCCTGTATTTTAAGAGGATATGTCAATAATTCTTGAAATGCTACCTATCTGGCTGACTTACATTTTTCTACAAAAAAATGGATCAGAGGAAGTTCACATTTGACAGTAAGCACAAGAAAAAAATCCAACCCCAGATGCTTATGACAAAACAAAATGGGAGATATTTTCAAATTTTCTTCAAATAAAATTCTGTCTGACAAGAGGAAGGTCTTGAACCCTAGACTCATGGCTGGGAATCCAGCATGGGACTGATCCAGACCCCCTGAATGTGGGTATCAGTGAGAAGGTCTAGGCAATCTATGGAGCCTTGGGTAGTAGATCAATATCTATCCTGGCATACAAATGGACTTTGGGTGCCCATAGCACAATGAGAGATGCTCTCTCAGCCTGGACTCTTTTGGGAGGGCCTGGGCCCTGCCCTGGATGAAATGACTGACTATGGATATCCCCCATGGAGGGTCTCACCCTCCCTAGGGAAAGGAGTGGGGATTAGGGGAGGTGATGGGGGTTTTGGTGGGAGGGCGTGGGAAGAGTGGAGGGAGAGGGAAAGGGACCTGGGATTGACATGTGAAGCAAACTTGTTTCTAATTTAAATTTAAAATAAAAAAAACTGTAAAAAAATCTGTCTTACTTTAGTGTCATCCAAATACTTCTATACTTCTTAGGTGTTTAAAAATCTCTGAAGAAAGTTGGATCTCAGCCCCTTTTCTGTTTTCTTTTATTGAGCTTTAATGCTTTTCATTAGTATTTGCAACTTTTTGTAATGATACCCCAATGGAAATTCTACCTTTGAGGTGTCAGCCCTGCTTTGACTTTTATAAAGCCTCATGACAGTGAATTTAGGAGCTAAACCTTTATTCCTTACCCAGGGATCTAAAAACTGTTACGGTTACACCTGTGTCTGTCTGTAAACACACAGAAACCATAAGAAGTTCCTTGCCATGCTTCCATGCCCAGTTTGAGTCAACATTCCTATCGAAATAAAAGTGTTAAATTCGCAAAGGTATCTGCACTTCAACATGCTCTTTTTGTCAGTGCATTTCAACCAAGGAGTCCTATTTAATTCCAAGCCGATGCGGGGAAAGGGATACCTCAATTAAAATCCTCAAGATTCAGGTCAGCCTCTAAGAGGACTCTGGATGCCTCTTAACACCTGCACCCTTTACAGCAAAGGTAATACACCTTTAAGCTGTAATCCTATTAGTGGTGCTGTACCATAAATGACAATGGCTACAGGCTTCGCATTTCACATTATCTGTCACCATTAAAGATTTAACTATTGAGTAGAATTAACTTCATTAACAAAAATGGTAAAAAAACGTTCTCTTCATGGTAGTTCTGAAGATAGCAGCTCCTAATTTCTCATTTTCTAATCCAGCTGTCTTCATTTGAACTGAAATTCTAACTAGACCTCAGACACAGAACTGTGGCAGCATCATACGAAGGCTGTTTTAAATTGTATGTAGCAGGTTTTTAAGCACATTAACAACTAGAACAAGCTGTCCTCGGGCTAACTGGCCTGGCTTTGTTCTTGATGGTGGAAAATCTCACTTTAACTGCCCTCTAATTTGTTGCAAAATGCTTCTGCACTAGCAGCTGTGTTGGCACAGGATTAAACACACAGGAAAACATTGTTTTCCACACAGATTATCAACAGTGCCAAAAGCCACAAAATCTTATTTTGATTTTTTCCTCCTTTACTACCTCCTTTTTATTGTTTTCCCTTTCCTATCAAACAGCCTGTAAGGAATCTTTTGAGGGTTCACCCTGTCTGTGTAAACATGCAGAGTAGGTACTTCATTCTATTTTTGATAAAAGACATTTCAAGTGGAGCAGAGGGGCATAAAAATTTCGCATTATAGCGAGTATTGGTGGATGAGGCTGCCCAGAAACAAACCAATCTAGTACTTCAGAGGCTTCTTCAAAAACTACAGAAGATGCATGCAGCAAGCATCCCTTGGTTCTGATCTTATTCTGACTACAGTTGTTTCTGTGCAGCAGCTAAACATTTGCTTGATTGCTGCTTCAGACAGGAATTGACTAGTGATACCTGCAGATGACTGACGAAATAAAAACACCGCTTCCCTCATTCATTGTCATTCTCATTCTGAAAACTTCCTGGGGCTTATTTTGTTTTATTTTTTATATGTAATTACATTTGTTAGGGAATACTAGGAAGACCTTCAATTGTCTTAACTTTGAGGTAGGCTGAAAAAGTCAGTACTTATTCCCAGAGGAAGAAAAAATAAGGCAGAATCCTCTAAGCCTTCTTTCAGACAAGCCCATCCTTTTTTACTGTAAGACAGCTGTCCTTTAATGAGACCCCCTCATCTTCTCAGCATCTGTTTTGAGACAGAGTGTCTGACGTCCCAATAGCCGTAATGACCTCAGATAACCTCGGTGATCCCTGGAAAACAGTGTTCGGTTGGAGAAGTGACAGGAACATGAGAGGAAGTGAGGTTGACTATATGGCTTCCCAAAGGCATCCCACACATCAAGCTTCTTCACAGCTTCTCATTCCCAGAACCCTTTTGACAAGGTCTGGTCTGCTAATACTCCCTCAGACAGTTTTCCTTCTCTCACTAAGAAAGTCCTAGGAAGAGAAGAGTGCGGGGATGACCACAAGTTTCAATTTCAGTTTACTCCTCAAGGTCAACAAAAGAAGAACAGAAATTCCAGAACTTTCTATGAAAACTAGCTACCATGAAAACCACCTGACCCAGGGTCAGAACTGCCTTCTGGCCTTCACTCCCAAACTGGACTTCCTCTTTAATTGTACTTTTTCCTCTGCATTCTGAATATTCTTTGGATCAGTTATTAGAATCGCTGAGATGATTGGAGGCAATGATTTGAAAAAAAACTAAAGCTTGTATTCAAAGCTGCTTTTATTAAAAATTTCATTAAAGGATTTACAACCTTCTCCTTTGCTTTCTGCTCCATCGTTTCGTTGAGCTGTGCAGCAGAACAGTCTACCCTGGGGCATTCACTGAACATTCATCTCACACCATCCATTATTAACAGGATGACTCCAGATTCAGGAAACAAATTCAAAGCAAATGAAATGCATCTTCAGTTCACATGGTCAACAAAATGTCTGAAATATAAGATGTAAGCAACATCAGCTAAATATAAAGGGTTTACAGAGAAAACACATCTGTTCTTCCCCACTAATGGGTTGTAATTAGGGATCAATATTTTTACTTTCTAATTACACAAGCCATCTACAAAAAACGATAAAAACTGGCATTTTCAGATAAGAAATGACTACCAGTTCTTTCCAGTTCTACACAAGTGCATGTGAGTGACTTCTAATTCATGTAGTAAATGACAATTTCACATGTTTTCTGTGATCTAAGCTTCTGCTCACAGAATACAGTGTAAATTAGATGTGTTTTCCTTACAGAATTTTAACCATATTGGTTATAGATCAAAACAAATGAGACATAATATAAAATATCTGGTGCTTATATAAAGACAGTTAACGGTATTGTCTCCCCCATTAAATCATTTACACATCAGGCATCACCTGTACATGAAAAGATAGGATACCCTAGTGCCAAATATGCACCCTCTCTAGGTACTGGTGATATTCCCAGGTACCACTCACAGTTCCCAGTGCATAGCACTGAACCACAATTCTCAGTGTGATCACTAAACTATTAGTTTCAGTTCATTATAAATGAAAAGTTTTCAGACTGCAAAGCAGACTTGCTGAATCTAAAACCCAGAACTATGGGCATTAGAAAGCTTTCAGGTAATTATATGGTATAAGAGTCATTTCTGAAACAAACACACTCTCTGGTACACCCCAGGGTCGAGTCAAGAGCTATTCTACTTCCCTACAACACTGCCCTATCTTCTGGCCTCTGCTTTCATAGATTTCCCCATTGTGCATCTCTATTTGGGAGAATATTGCAAGAGTTTGAGTCAATATCCCAAATTTAGTTACTTCTTCAGGTCTTCACTTCTCCATCAAAATATCCTCATTTTAAGAATATTTTAGTTACATGGAAAAATTATTTCACACCTGTCACCACTTGCAAAGCCTAGTGGTGAAATTACAGTTCCTTCAGGAGGAAACTGATGAGAAAGAAAATATTGTGTATAGACTTTCTTATCATCTTGAAAGTCAGGTCACATAAATAATGACTTGGTTTGGCTACATGGAAAGCTCATCACCTATGGAAATTGATTGATTAGTCTATCAAGAAATACCCAAAATAAGTTGCAACAGTGATAGTAATCCCAATAAATTGAAGTGAAAAATTGCAAAAACTGGAGAATCTTTGCAAAAGCAATCTCTCCACTGATCACTTTGCCCATTCCTATTACTGCATTTAAATCTTACAGAAACTTTGAAAGGCAGGAGTAGTTCAAATTTAACAAATATGAAAGCTGATGTTCCATGTAATTTCAGAACTTGTGCAAGGCAGCACAACTAGTAAAGTAAATCTGGGTCCTAAATGCAAGCCAGTTGTGGTATTTATCCACCATTGCTTTCCTGCCATCCCTGTACTCCTTTGTAGGGCAAAGAAGACAACCATCATTTTCATGTTCCATAATTGACATGGTTGTCTAATACAAGCTTCCAGACCACAATGAATAGTGTGGCATAAATAGCTACTATCACCAGCACCTAGGTGGTGAAGTTGGGAAGATATCAGCTTCAAGATTTACCATTTATCTTCTTGCTCCCTCGTGTCCTCCTCTCCCCTCTTCTTCTCCCCTTCTCTATCACCTAACTCCAAATTGAGTTAGGGGAAGAATAGAGGAGAACAAGAAAAGAGATACCATATTAGAGGGAGCCATTGTAAGTTGAAAAAGAAATCTGGCACTAGGGAAATACCCAGAGATCTACAAGGATGACCCCAACTAACATAAGAAATAGTGGAGAGACTACCTTAAATGCCCTTCTCTGATAATGAGATTGATGACTACCTTATATGCCATCCTAGATCCTTCATCCGGTAGCTGATAGAAGCAGAAGCAGAGACCCACAGCTAAACACTGAACTGAACTCCTAGAAACCAGTTTCATAGAGGAGGAGTGATGAGCAAAGGGGCCAAGACCAAGCTAGAAACTCACAGAAATAGCTGACTTGAACAAGGGGGCTCATGGACCCCAGACTGATAGCTGAGAAACCAGCATAGGACCCAGATCCCCTGAAACAAGGATGTCAGTTTGGAGGTCTGGGCAATCTTGAGGCCTCTGTAGTGGATCAGTATTTCTTCCTATTACACGAATGAACTCTGGCACTCTACTCCACATAGAGGGATACTCTCTCAGCCTAGACACTTGGGGAAGGTATAGGCCCTGCTGCAAATGATATGACAGACTTTGAAGACCCCCCATGGAAGACCTCCCCCTCTCTGGGGAGCAGAAAAGGGATGATGGGATAGGGGCATCAGGTGAGGAGGAGAGGGAGAGGGAACTGGGATTGACATGTAAAACAAGCTTGTGTCTAATTTAAATTTAAAAAAGCCAAAAAAAAAAGATTTAACATTTATTTTGTCAAAGTGACACAGTACCTACCAAATGGTCACCACTGCCCTAAACACTTAACAAAGTAGTGTTTGTTCAAACCAACAAACACTCATTCCTGGTAATCATCTTTTCTCATGCAGGATGTCCTAGACTGTAACTTTTAGAACAGTCAAGCATTCATTGACTTGAAGCAGTTCGTGGATAACCTTTATGAACTCACTTTTAGTCATTTTTACAGGGACTGGATGACCCGGCCAGTGCCTTCCATCTGAAATTTAGGTTATTTTCTTGTATTTGTGTGTTATAGCTCTTGTAATTAAAAAAAAAGTTTGACTTGAAGCTCTGTTCTAAGTAAGGAGTTCTCATTTTTCCCTAAGACTCAGAATCTGCCTCTCTAGTACCCTAATTTGTTGGGGGAGGGTGTTAGTTGTTTGTTTGTTTACTTTAACTGTCTTCAATAGGCTACTGTAGTCTCATTCAGTAAGTACAGGCATTGAACATTAATGTATTCAGTCTTGTCTTGGTTCCCAGACTCTATGTCTCCAGTTGCTATGGGTTGTTGAGCATGATTCAAGAAGAATTAAAGTTTAAAATGAGGACAGTTCCAGTGATCTACCTTCCCCAACAGAATTTAAGCCAATGCTCTGAAACCCCATTGTTTTCAGAAACTAGCCAGATAGTGTAAACACATAAAGTGAATTTTTAAGTGTTTTTAATCGTTTGAGATTATAATTATATAATTTCTTGTTGTCCTTCCTAAAACCCACCCACATGCTCCTCCCCCTTCCTCTCTTTCAAATCCATTGCCTCTTTTTCTTCATTATAAAGCACAGTAGGGAGAAATCGGAGCTATGAAGAAAGCACAAGAATTCTAATTAACAGAAGAAAATTGGGGAAAGAGCCAACTCATAGCCTCTGCAGGTTTTAAGAGCAAGATGGAGGCATCTAAAACTTCACAGCATCTTAACCTGGCAAAGTACTCGGTAGGTACTTGAATCAATGAATGAATTAAAAAACAAAAGTTAAGACAATAAATGAACCAAACTCTTAGAGCTGAAATATCTTCCAAGTGCATGAGATGACACGCCTCATCCAGTCCACTTGAACCATGGGTGAGACGACAACCTACTACATTTCCATTTGCTTTTTTGTCAAACACGGGAGACTTTGAAGCTTATAATAATTGTCAACATTATTAGTCTAAAGGATGTCATTAAGGATTTAATTATACACAGTTGCATAGATCATCAGGATATAGATGACTGATATATATATATATATATATATATATATATATATATATATAATCAGTGACAGTCCAGTATTGATGGTGTAGCAAAAACCAGAAGCTTTAAACCAGACTAATGACTCTTCGCAATGAATCTAGCAAGTAAAGATATATGGACTAAAGGGTTTACTATGTGCCTTACCATGTCACACTACAGCTATCATATGGGAATTTTCTTTCTTTTTCCCCTTTTCTTATCTTTTAAATTTTATCTTATTGGGGGAGAGGGTGTTGCAAGGGCAGAAGACAGGGGGCAGAGGGTGGATACAAAGGGATGTGGAGAAGAATGCAACTGAGATGCCCTATGTGAAAGACACAAAATTAGATAGATAGATAGATAGATAATGCCTTCCATTAATACACTGAAGAGTACTACACAATACATTTTATATTTTCATTACCAAACCTGGTACAAATGCTCCATTTGGGGTTCTAAAGGCATTTTCATTGAAAACCTAATACAGGAACCCATGTAAAAACATACATTTGTAACTCTAGCACTACAGTGACATGGAGAAATTTTCCAGAAGCACAAAAGACAGCGCTAGCCTACAGTGTGCAGGGAAGGAACAGAAGAAACAAAGGAAACTACTTCACCAATGTGCAATGAGGGAACTGATCCCTGAGAAGTTGTCCTCCGACATCTACCTGTGCACTGTGACAATACATGTCCCATGCATGAATGTGCATATGTGAATGCAAGCACACACACACACACATTTTTATAAATCAAAGTTAATTTTTTAATTTTTACTTTACTCATTTATGTTGCATACCAACCATAGTTTCTACTTCCTCCTCTCCTCCTATTCCTTCCCCCCACTTCCCTTCTATCCTCCTCCCCATCTACTTCTTCTCAGACTCCATTCACAAGGGGTAAGACCTCCCATGGGAGTCAAAAGACACAGTATATCAAGTTGAGACAGGACCAGACTCCTCTGTGCCCCCACCTTGCATCAAGGTTGGGCAAAGCATTCCACAATAGGGAATCGGTTCCAAAGAGCCATATCATGCATCAGGGACAGGCCCTGTTCTCACTGCTAGGGGCCCCACAAAAAACCAAGACACACAATTGTCACCCACATAAATATTTTTGTGTTTACCTTGTGTATGAGTGTTTTGCCTTGGAGTATGTCTGTGCTCCAGGTGCAAGCCAGGTGCAATTGGAGCTCAGAAAGAGGGCACCAAATTCCCTCAGCTGAAGTTACAGACAGTTATGAGCCAACACGTGGGTGCTCGGAGCAAAACTCAGGGCCTCTTCAAAGCTAGCAAGTGATCTTAAATGCTCAGCCATTTCTCCAGTTTCTCAAAAAAAATAAATTACTTATTATATTTTCTTTTCTTTTTATTTTTTTCACAGCACATAAAAACAATGAAGAAAAAATTATTTGAAGACCCTCAACATAATCATTTTCAAATACTCTTTTTCCAGTAATTCAATATTTACCACTTTCTCGGGCAGGGTAGATAATTGTGGATGGAGTATGTAGGTATCTTGAGGCAAATAGGTTGCATTTTATATCCCCAGACTACTCAAGTCTCCTACATAATTTTATTCCATGATTATCCCTTACCTCAAATTCAGAATACTCTTCTGTAGAGAGTCAGATTCTTACAGCATTTGAATGTCTATAGCTAAATGTCACAATCATCTTCATGAAGAAATTATATAAATCTAAGAAGATTCCCAATTATATTGTTCAATGATACTTTCTTGATTTATATTAACATCTTTGTTGTATCATCTCACAAATGTTCAAATCAATAGCAGCCCATTGTTGCAACTGCCCTATGACCCCCTTCTTCCACACTGGCATTTACAAAGAGGTGGGTGAGAAATTTACAGTCTAATGGCTCATTCTGTAACCTGGTATTCACTTTCCTTAAGTCTGTTTGGTAGCCTATTTAGCATACATGCTTGCCTTATTGTACACAGGGCACCAGGCAAGTCATGATGGGATTACTTCTTACTCTCTATTTTTTTTTATATATAAAGACACAGCAGCTTCTTGCTTTTCACACTAAGAAAGCCCTCTGGAAACTCAGACTGCGGTTGTGTTTGTCCAGGTGTCTTGAAACTCACCCACCAGACATCTTTCCCAGAGCAGCACCCAAAATATACCATCCTGCTTCAATAAAATATGTGGATTGAGTTTCTTTAAATGCAAGGAATAACATACTCAGTCCACTTAGTAGAGCTCCTAAGCCTCACACTGTGGGGAAGTGTTCATTACCCAAGCCTGCCAAAGGATGCCACTCAAGGGTAACCACAAAAGTAATTTCCCACTGGAATGCAAACAGTATCTCAGCTCCTGGAGGATTGATTTATACTTCCCTTAAACCATCATCTTGATATATAAGAAGCTTCTTACACACACACACACACACACACACACACACACACACCACACACCAGCTTTTATTAGGTTCATAGTTTCTCCAGCTTTTACACTGTGCTGTGAATGAAAATAAAAATCATCCAAGGTCTTGAAAGGGCTGCTAATTTTGGGAAAATATTTTTCTCCAAATCCTCAGATGTGAGTTCATAGCTTATAGTAACCACAGAAACCAAGAAAGTAAAATGGGAATATTCCCAGGATACTGACGCTAGGAAGCAATAAGAGGGGAATATCAACATATAAGTGATCTGATAAGTAAATGGGAAAGGGGCTTCTTTAGGGAGGGGAAATGAGGTAAATACAGAAGAAGGTTGAAGGAGAGTAAATGAGAAAATGTGGCTTCTTAGGGAATGCATGGAAGGAAGTCCATGGTAAAATAACATGAATGTCTGAAAAAGCCAGAAGAAATCATTCTGTTAACTATGTATTCAAAGTAAAGCCCTTTAATAAATGTAATACCATATAAAAATATATGTACACAGTTTTAGTGACCTTTTCCTTCCTGGGCAGGCAGTGATCCCTCCAAGAGCCAAAGACAATCTAACAAAAACCCCAGTGCCAGATATGAGAAGACTGCATCTTAAAAGTATGAGGATGGAGTTTTAACTTACACAGAAATTACCTTGTGGTTTTCTCTGTATTTTTGTGACAGGGTTGGATGTTGAACACAGAAATCTATAACCAAGTCTGGCCATAGATGTGGTTACCTGTCTACACAAAAGCTCATAACCAAAAAAACCAAGTTTTTCTTCTTCAAAACTAGAGAACAGCTGCTCTTTCTACTCATTCCACAGTAGGTTTTGCAACAGGACCAGCAAACAGGGAAACCAAAAAGCCTGGAAATATTTGTTATAGCATTTGAAGACCTACTGGAGGTGAAAATCCTATTTTATAAGAGTTTCTCAGAAGGCATAATATATTTTCTTTGCTGGCTTTGGCTCTTACATTAGAACTCTGACTTACGAACTAATGGCTCTAATTTTCACTTTTGCCAAGGCTAAAGTCAAAAGCTTGCCAGGCACTGAAGACATAATGTTCTTTGATGGAGAAGATGGGGAAGTTTGTAAAATTCACTCTCTTGCTTTCAGAGCATGTATTTTCCCTATATTGGAAAAATGTGCACATATGTGCATATCTTTTTTATCATTTTTTATTTTAATTTTAAATAGCTTGTTTTACATGTCAATCCCAGTTCCCTCTCCCTCCCCTCCTCCCGCAATCCCCTTCCCCCCTCCCTCCCACGCTATTGCCAAATCCTTCCACATAGGGGATATCTAGAGTCTGTCATTTTACTCTGGGTAGGGTCCAGGCACTCCCCTAAGAATCCAGGCTAAGAGAGCATCCCTCTTTGTGCTATAGGCACACGAAGACTGTTTGTACACCAGGGATAGACACTGATCCACAGCTCAGGGCCCCATAGGTTGCCCAGGCCTTCTCGCTGACACTCACATTTTGGGGGTCCAGATCAGTCACATGCTGGCCTCCCCACTGTCGGTCTGGGGTCCAAGAGCTCTCCCCTGTTCAGATCAGCTGTCTCTGCTGGTTTTGCCAGCCCATTCTTTGCCAATTTGCTCATCACTCCTCTCTCTCTGCCACTGGGTTCCTTGGGTTCAGTTCAGTGAGTAATTGTGTGTTTGCCTCTGCTTCCATCAGTCACAGGATGAAGGCTCCCGGATGGTTACAGACATCAAGTTCATTATCAGGAATGGGCATTCGAGGTGGGCCCTCCACTATTGCTTAGCTTGCCAATTGGTGTTATCCCTTTAGATCACTCGAGGTCACTCTGGTGCCTGATCTGTCTTCGATCCTATGATTCCCTCTTCCCCCTATTCTACCCCCACCCCCTCAACTTCCTGTTCCCCCATGACCAACTCTCTTCCTCTTCACCCCCCCTCTCTTCTTCCCAGGTCCCACTCCCCCCCCACCGCTCGCCGTGTTCCCCATCCATTCAGAGGATCTTGTCTCCATCCTCTTCTCTTGGGTACTATGCATATATGCATATCTTTTAGGTTCTTTCCTATTTCCCAGACTCTCTATCTGTGGAAGTGCAGACTGGCACTATCCTGATCCATGTCTAAAATCCATATATGAGTGAGTACATACCATGTTTGTCTTTTTGCGACTGGGTTACCTCACTCAGGATGGTTTCTTCCAGTGCTATCCATTTCCCTGCGAATTTCAAGATTCCATTGATTTTTTCTGCTGAGTAATACTCCATTGTGTAAATGTACCACATTTTCTCTATCTGCTCTTCAGTTGAGGGGCATCTAGGTTGCTTCCAGGTTCTGGCTATTACAAACAATGCTGCTATGAACATGGTAGAGCAGATGCCCTTGTTGCATGAACCTGCCTCATTTGGATAAATGCCTAAGAGTGGAATTGCTGGGTCTAGTTGTAGATTAATTCCCATTTTCCTGAGGAATCTCCATACTGATTTCCAAAGAGGCTGTATGAGTCGGCACTCCCACCAGCAGTGGAGGAGTGTTCCTCTCTCCACATCCTCTCCAGCATAAATTGTCTTCAGTGTTTTTGATTCTAGCCATTCTGACAGGAGTAAGATGGTATCTCAGAGTTGTTTTGATTTGCATTTCCCTGATGGCTAAGGATGTTGAGCACGTTCTTAAGTGTCTCTTGGCCATTTTAGTCTCCTCTACTGAGAATTCTCTATTTAGCTCTGTACCCTACCTTTTAAGTGGATCCTTTGGTGTTTTGGAGACTTGTTTCTTGAGTTCTTTGTAAATTTTGGAGATTAGCCCTCTGTCAGATGTAGGGTTAGTGAATATCTTTTCCCATTCTGTGGACTGCCTTTTTGTCTTGTTGACTGTGTCCTTTGCCTTACAGAAGCTTTTTAGTTTCAGAAGGTCCCATTTGTTAATTGTCGATCTCAGTGCCTGTGCCACTGGTGTTATGTTTAGGAAGTGGTCTCCTGTACCAACTCGTTGAAGAGTATCTCCCACTTTCTCTTCTAAAAGTTTCAGTGTGGCTCGATTTATGTTGAGATCTTTGATCCATTTGGACTTAAGTTTTGTACAAGGCGATAAACATGGATCTATCTGCAGTCTTCTGCATACCAGTACCCAGTTAGGCCAGCACCATTTGTTGAAGATGCTTTCTTTTTTCCATTGTACAGTTTTAGCTTCTTTGTCAAAAATCAAGTGTTCATAGGTGTGTGGGTTAAAATTAGGGCTTTCGATTCGGTTCCATTGGTCTAACTGCCTATTTTTGTGCCAATACCAAGCTGTTTTCAGGACTATAGCTCTATAATAGAGCTTGAAGTCAGGTATGGTGATGCCTCCTGAAGTTCCTTTATTGTATAGGGATGTTTTGGCTATCCTGGGCCTTTTGTTTTTCCATATAAAGTTGATTAATGTTCTTTCCAGGTCCTTGAAGAATTGTGATGGAATTTTGATAGGGATTGCATTGAATCTATAGACTGCTTTTGGCAAGATTGCCATTTTTATTATTTTGATCCTACCAATCCAAGAGCATGGGAGATCTTTCCATTTTCTGGTATCTTCTTTGATTTCTTTCTTTAAAGACACAAAGTTCTTGATATACAGGTCTTTCACTTCCTTGGTTAACATTATTCCCAGATATTTGATGCTGTTTTTGGCTATTGTAAAAGGTGATGTTTCTCTGATTTCTTTCTCAGTCACTTCATCATCTGTATATAATAGGGCCACTGATTTTTTTTTAGTTTACCTTGTATCCTGCCACATTGCTGAAAGTGTTTTTCAACTCTAGGAGTAACCTTGCGGAGTTTTTTGGGTCACTTATGTAAACTATCATATCATCTGCAAATAGTGAAAGTTTGACTTCTTCTTTCCCTATTTGTATCCCCTTTATCTCCTTTTGTTGTCTTATTGCTGTAGCTAGACCTTCAAGTACAATATTGAAGAGATATGGAGAGAGTGGACAGGCTTGTCTTGTTCCTGATTTTAGAGGAATTGCTTTGAGTTTCTCTCCATTTAGTTTGATGTTAGCTGTTGGTTCACTGTATATTGCGTTTATTATATTCAGGTACGTTCCTGTTATCCCTGATCTCTCTAGGACCTTTATCATGAAGGGGTGCTGGATTTTGTCAAAGGCTTTTTCAGCATCTAGTGAGATGATCATGTGGTTTTTCTTTCGCAGATTGTTAATATGGTGGATTACATTGATAGATTTTCTAATGTTGAACCATCCCTGCATTCCTGGGGTGAAGCCTACTTGATCATGGTGGATGGTTTTTCTGATGTGTTCTTGAATCCGGTTTGAGAGTATTTTATTGAGTATTTTTGCATCAATGTTCATGAGGGAAATTGGTCTATAGTTCTCTTTCTTAGTTGTGTCTTTGTGTGGCTTGGGTATCAAGGTAATTGTAGCCTTGTAGAAAGAGTTTGGCAGTGAGCCTCCTGCTTCTATTGTATGGAATACTTTGACGAGTATTGGAATTAGCTCTTCTTTGAATTTCTGGTAGAATTCTGCACTGAAGCCATCTGGGCCTGGGCTTTTTTTATTTGGGAGACTTTTGATGACTGCTTCTATTTCATTAGAGGTTATAGATCTGTTTAGATTGTTTATCTGTTCTTGATTTAGTTTTGGCAACTGATATCTATCCAGGAAATTGTCCATTTCCTTTAAATTTTCAAATTTTGTGGAGTACAGATTTTCAAAGTATGCCCTGATGATTCTCTGGATTTCCTCAGAGTCTGTTGTTATGTCCCCTTTTTCATCCCTGATTTTGTTAATTAGCATGTTCTCCCTCTGTCTTTTGGTTAGTTTGGACAGAGGTTTATCTATTTTGTTGATTTTCTCAAAGAACCAACTCTTTGTTTCATTGATTCTTCTCAGTGTTTTTCTGGTTTCTACTTGATTGATTTCAGCCCTCAGTTTGATTATTTCCTGGCGTCTGCTCCTCCTGGGGGAGTTTGCTTCTTTTTGTTCTAGAACATTCAGCTGTGCTATTAATTCTCTAGTATGACTGTTCTCCATGTGCATATCTTATTTGACCATTTTCTCTGAGATATAACACTGTAAGAACAAGGGATCATGTGAAATTCAGGGAAATTTGGTTGATGTTCTTTGTATCTAAATCATTCATTATGCAATAATTTGCTACTTATGCTCTGTCAGAACTGATTGTTCTTTGGCACCCAACACACACCATAAACCCTCCCCCCATACCATGACTAGAACTTCCCCTATCTTAATCTCTTTGCCTTTAACAATAAATCATTTGTGATCTATCTTAAATGTTGCATCTTCTAGGAAATCTTCCTTAACTCTACTTTACCAGTTGCTGACCTGTGTTGGATTTTATTTCCCTTGTGTGTACTGGCTTGGAAATCTCTTTATCACTCCATAATAAACTTACTGTGTTGTTGTCATTTCTTCCCCATCAAGGAACATCATGCTCCAATGTCTGACAATGAGCAGATATTCAAACTTTTCCTTAAGCATTTCCTTTCTAGCTAAAAACAACCTGTATTCCTTAGAGTTCTGTTTGTAAAGTAAGGTCTCCTTTCTGAGAATTGACCAGAACCATAAGAAGGAATATAACATTTCCAGGCATAGTCCTGTAGATGGGCAGAATGTTGTTACCAACACATCATTCCCTTGCACTCCTGAAAGAAACACTTCTCTATAAAGAGTAGAAGGACAGATGAATATGGTGGC
The DNA here is from genome assembly GCF_017639785.1 of Mesocricetus auratus. NCBI lineage: Eukaryota > Metazoa > Chordata > Mammalia > Rodentia > Cricetidae > Mesocricetus > Mesocricetus auratus. The sequence continues at coordinate 64,749,197 of NW_024429197.1, forward strand.
ACATGCCCTTAACCCAGAACCTGGGAGGCAGAGCCACAGGCAGGTGGATTTCTTTGAGTTCAAGGCCACCATGGTCTTGCTGAGTTTCCAGACAGCAGGAGCTAAATAGTGAAAGCATTTCTCAACTCCCCTTCAAAAAATACTGAAGAATTTCAATGAACTAAGACGTGTGTTGGGTCCACTGGCCAGTTGATTCATTTGCTTGCTACTTAGTCTAGTCCCCAAAATAAAGCACATGAAAAGTATGCTTGAAATGGTTTTATAAACACATTGTGTTATTCACAAGAATTATACAAGGATAGCTGTCTTAGAGTCTCTATAGCTTTGGGAAAAAAACATTGTGGCCAAAAGCAAACTGGGAATGAAATGAAATATTTAAAACATATAGTCAGTCCATCATTGAAGGAAGTAAATGTAAGAGATCAAGACAAGAACTTGGTGGCAAGAACTTACACAGAGAGGGGAGCAACCATTCTTATTGGATTGTTCAAAATACTTTCTTATACAATCCAAGACTACCTGTCCACAAATGGCAACTCCTCACCATGAACTGGGCCTTCCCACATCAATAACTCATCAAAACAATGCCTCACAGATTTACCTACAAGACTCTTACAGAGAACTTCCCTAAACTTATAGTTATTCTTCCCAAATGACTTTAGTTGTTTCAAGCTCATGAACCCTGGGACGACCAGGTTACTACTTGGTGACAGGGGCACGCCAGCGTAATGTTGGAATCCTCAGGCTATCTCTTTCCTCTTTAAGACAATGGGGCATAAGGACACTGAGTTCCTCCACAGAGGAGATGTTAGAACTAACGTGGAAAACTAAACCCAAATATTAGCTCATATATATTGGGAACATATATTATTTAATTATTTTAAAAATATATTTCTGTTTTATATGGAAAAGATTTCCGGCTCAATTTCCATGCTTCCTGAGTCCTGGGCCAATAGTCCTGAGCACAAAGCAAGGATACAATTCTGTGTTCTCTGAAGAATAAATCATTTTCAATGAGGTATTCAAAGTTCTTTGTTGATGATGAATATTTAAATGAGGGAAGAAAAACAATTGCTTTCTTAACAATTCAATGTTGTGTCCCTGAAAAGGGAAATTAAGATTTTCACATTTAGTGTCATATTGCTAATCTTGCCCAGTATAAAATTTGTGCACAACATTTATATGGATAAGCATCAGAGGTAAATGAGACCATGTAGCTATATTCATAATATGATTTTTCAGAGTTCTAAAGCTAAGATATGAGGAGCTCTTGTTGAACTTTCAAATGTCCTCCTGATGAATCGAATGAAAAATTTCATTTCATATCAGATGGGCAGAATCATGAATACAAGCCAGAAGAAAAACAACAAAACTCAACTGTAAGAGGAGAAGTAATTAATCATGAATTTGGGAGCCAGGAAAAAACCTCTGCCAATGGCCTCTGGTATAACTCCCCTTAACTCACTTTGAAAGATGACTGTATATATGTTTGGTTCCTGGTCATGAACCAAGGGGCTAGGCAGAACACCAAGTATAAAAACGTGTTCATGAATCTACATTAGTCCACAAATATTGGCTAGGGTGTCTATAAAATGTTTGTCACAATAGCACAAAATATTTTTAAATCCTGGTTTCAAAGTGTTACTGATTGTTAGATTATTTTACCATATCTGAGCCAAAATATACTTTAAAAGACCAACTGTATTACTCCAAAGGAACTATAAGTTAAATACCCATGAGTAATGATTCAAAACTAAAATTCACATAAAATAGAGCATATGTGGTATTTGTTTTCCAATATGTCGGTAATCTCACTCAGTATAATGTTTTCCAGTTTCATTCAACTGCAAGTTTCATAATTTCATTTTTCTTTACAACTAAACAAAATTAATAATCCTCCCCAATTCTAATTGTTCATTTAGAAGACCATGTTCTATATCTCCATCACTTGAAGTCTCCCTTCCCCTGTTTTGAATTTCGTAGCTACCAGACCTGAGTATGTATTTTAATGAAAAACATATATGTGAAGCATAAAAGCCAATATGAATACATGAAAGAATAACACAATATTTGTCTTTCTATTTCTGGGTTACCTCACTCAGGACTTTCCAGTAAATTACAAATTTTCTTTGTTTTTAACCATTGAGTAATATTTAATGTGTAAATGTACCACATTTTCCTTATTTATTCATCAGCTAAAGGATATCTAGAGTTGCTGGCTATTGTCAATAGAGCAGAACTGAACATGATGAAAATGGATGAGCAAGAATCTTTGTAAAAAGTTGTAGATTCCAGTGTTTACGTGGTCAAGTGTGGTATCTTAGTGTTTTCTATGGGAATGGAATTGACAGAATGAATCTACATGTACAACATCATATGCGCTGTGACCTAGATAGTCCAACAATGGCTGTTTCCTGATAGAAAAGCCAATAATATAATGATTCTTTAGTCTATAAGACAGAGGACTCAGTTGCTTCTAAGTCTACATTGGGATTACAAAGAAGAAGGGGAAAGGGACAAGTTCACCTGAGCAAATTGGGAGCATGGGGGAAGGGGGAGAGGGAGTTAGGAGAATGAGAAAGGGAGAAGAGGAGGGTAGAGGAGGACATGAGGGAACAGGAAGATAGGGTCGGGGGAGGGGAGATATAGGAGAGAAAGAAATGAGGTAGCATAATAGAGAGAGCCATTAGAGGCCTAAAGAGAAATCTGGCACTAGAGAAATATCCCAAGATCTACAAGGACGACCCCAACAAAGAATCTATGCAATAATGGAGAGGCTACCTTAAATGTCTTTCCCCTATAATCAGATTGATGATTACCTTTTATGATATACTAGAACCTTCATCCAGTAGCTGATGGAAGGAGAGACCCACAGCTAAGCACTGAGCTGAACTCCTGGAATCTAGTTTCAGAGTTGGAGGAGTGATAGCAAAGGGGTCAAAACCAGGCTGGAGAAACTCATAGAAACAGCTGACCTGAACAAGGGGGGAGCTCATGGACACCAGACTGATAGCTAGGAAACCAGAATAGGACCTACCCAGACACCCTGAATGTGAGTGTCAGTTAGGAGGTATGGATAGTCTATGGGGCCTCTGGTAGTGGGTCAGTATCCCTAGTGTAGAAATGGACTTTGGGAGCCCATTTCACATAAAGGGATACTCTCACAGCCTAGACACATGGGGGGAGGGCCTAGGCCCTACTACAAATAATGTGACAAAATTTGAAGATCCCCCACAGAAGGCCTCATCCTCTCTGAGTGGCAGAAAGGGAATGGGATAGGGTGATCAGTGGGGGGCAGAGGAGAAGGGGATGGAGAAGGAACTGGGATTGGCATGTAAAACAAGATTATTTCTAATTCAAATAAAAAATATAAAAAAGAAGTAGGTTCTAATGGAGTCAAGTAATGCCTCAGCAACTGGACAGATAAACTTGCTAACAAAAATGAGGCCCAAAAGGAAAAAAGATGGAAAGCTTCCTTCATCTATGTCCTTTTATGTTAACTTGTGCCAGCTTTAGAGCAGATTTAGTGTGATTCTTCTTACCTATAACGATCTGGATTTGGAGTGGGTCTCCCCATCTCAACTAATCTTATCAAGAAATCCCTCCCAGGTGTGCCCAACTGATTGGGTTTAGTTCACTCCAGTTAGAGTCAAGTTGATAATGATGATTAACCATTATAAGATTTATAGCTGAATATTGTGGTAGGTTGATTTTCAACTTTTTGAGGAACCTTCACACAGCATTCCTTAGTAGTTGTACCAGATCACACTTCTACCAGTAATGAATAAGTGTTCCCTTTCCAGGCATCCTCATCAGCATCTCAGTGGGCATGTCCTTTTGTGTGCTGTGAATATATGTTTCTTTTATTGGCTGGTGAACAAATGCTGATTGGCCAGTAGCTAGGTAGAAAGTATAGGCAGGGCTACCAGACTAGGAATGCTGGGAAGAGAAAGAAAACAGAGAAGATGTCATATAGCTGCTAAAGGAGTAACATGCCAGACCATTACAGTTAAGCCAGAGTTCTGTGATACTACATAGTTTAATAGGAATGAGTTAATAATTAAGAGAGAGGTATCCAATAAGAATCCTGAGCCATTGGCCAAACAGTTTATAATTAATACAAGCTTCTATGGTTTTATTTGGTACTAAAGGGCTGTGGGAACTAGCTGAAAAGAAACTCCGTCTATACCATCTTCTGACATATGTTTTATTAAACTTGACCTTTCTAACTGAGGTAAAATGTAATCTCAAAGTAGTCTTAATTGGCATTTTTCTCATGGCTTAAAATGTTGAATTTTTTAAGTGTGTCTATGCCATACATGTTTTCTTTTAAGGATTCTCCATTTAGCTATATACTTCATATTTTAATTGGGTTATTTTATAGTCAGTTTTTATGGATATTTGCATATTCTAGATAATAACCCTATGTCAGATATATAATCAGTAAATAATTTTCTCATTCTGTAAGGTGTAGGTGCCTCTTTGTTTCATAGAAGCTGTTTTTTCTTCACAGGGTTCTAAGTCTTAATGCCTGCAGTACTGAGATTCTCTTCAGAAAATTGTTACCTGTGTCAGTAAATTCAAGCAAATTCCTTACTTTCTTTTCTATATAATTGATGGTATCTCACATTCTGTTTAGTCCTAATGCAAGGTGATAGATATGTGTCTATTTTCTTTCATCTAGATTCAGTTATCCAGTTTAACCCACACCATTTATTCAAGTTGTTTTTTTTTCTATGTATAATTTTGGAATCTTCATTAAAAATCAGGTGTCTACAGTATGTGTAATTACTTCTATATCTTCAATTCTATTCTGTTGATCAATATGTCTGTTTTTATGCCACTACCATGCTGTTTTCATTTGTAGAGCTGTCTAATACATCTTGAAGTCTGGAGTGAATTATAACTACTTATTTGAATTTGAAGTCTTGGTTTTCTTTTAACTTGTTCTCATCAGGTCCTTTACTGAGATTCATGATTTGTGGAGGACATATTTTCTAATTGTTCACATTATTCATGTTTTCCTGTGAAACCTTGACACCAGGAATCAGGGTATTGTTTATGTCTCTTGATAGAAGTTTTTACCTCTAGCAGGGAAGAAGGCAGGCTTAATGGTCATGTGGTATCAAAGAGATGCTAGGGCCATGTGATTGACTAGCATCACAAAGTACAACAAATGACTATATGACATGAGAAGAGTTCTAAGAGCTTGGAACTGAGGAGGTAGTGACTAATGAGGGTAGAATCTCTCACCTGTTTGTAGAGATTGGGTGGACCAGGTACTTAGAATATGCCAGGTTACACATCTGATGCCTGAGGCTTCACAGACCAACCCCAGGGCGCTTTCCTAAGGAGAAGTGGGTCACATGGGTCAGCATCTAAACAAACTTCCCTTGAGTAAAGTGGGAAAGGGTCTAACCAAAGGAAAGATAGTCATTTACCAGAAACAGAGAGCCTCATGAGTTGTGTTCATAGAGCAAATTCCCAATGCAGCATGAAGAGACCAATATGAACTTGTTAGCATTAAAATTAAAAATCATCATCCACTATACATTTTCATTAACAACCCAAAAAATATTTGTGCACTATGCATATTCACTTTAATCCAAGGCTTCTCTTTTTCATGAAGGCAGTGACAGACATAAAAGCATTTAATGTAAATATTCCTCAACTTAATTTTTTCTGAGCTCCATCTGCTCTACCTTTCAGAAATGGCAAGGTAAATCCAACAAGTATTTGCAGAACTCAGGACTACTAACTAAGATGCTTGTCACATACTTCTTGAGGCTGAATGAATAAAATCCCACATCATTGTTATCACAGTTAGTTCATTGCTATCTTGTACAGAATGTATGTAATGATGGAAATACTCTATTTCTGAGTCCAATAGGGAGGCTAGTAGTTCATTTGACCATGAAACATGTAATACATGGACAGAGAGAGTAAGTAATGGAAATTACATTTTAATTTCGCTAAAGTAATTTAACTTAAATTAATTTATATTCAAGTTCAAATATAAATAGATGACCACTGGATACAATATTGGATGAAATTGCTCTGGACTGTGTCCCTTCCTTAATTTTCTGACTTAATTATAGTATTTCCCAAATGAGAAAATGGCTCAGTAAAGGCCTAATTAATCATGAAATCTGATTTATTTGATTTCACACATAGCCCCAAGTTGCTGATGAGACCAATCATAAGAATGTAGCTCCTATGTAAGATCAACTTTACAACAATAAAAGATAAAAGTTAAACTAGTCTAATATAATATGACTTGTATAAAAGAACACAGCTTCAGTGAAAAAACACTATCCATTTTCCTTGCAAACAGTACAGAGCCTCATCTTTTATACACCAAAAAAATATTGATACCAAACTAGGAAGACTAAGTTCTAATTGTTCTGTAGCACAATAAGAATGAGATAGCTATGGCTGCAATAATTATCATATATTTTATGCTAGAATAGAAGTTTTGAATGTTCACAATATTCAAATCTAGTAAATTTTTGACAGAATGCATAAGTTGATTATATTGATTTTGTTATTACATGTTATATACATGCAACAAAAATCATGTCTCTCTCATATTGTACATACTGTAACTTATATTATCTTAAGTTGGCAAAAATTGCTGATATGTAATTAATGATGTGATGTGTAATTCATAACTATTTTGTTACATGTAATTTCATAAAACCATTAAGAATTCATTTTCCTATGGCTGGAAAGATTGTTCAGCATTTGACAAAACTAGCTACACTTACACAGAATGTGGGTTCAATTTCTAGCATCTACATGGTGGCTCGCAACTATCTATAACTTCTATTCTAAAGAACTTAATATTGTCTTCTCATCTCTATGAGCACCAGGCCATGCATGTGGTATGTAGATAGACATTCAAGGAAAAAAAAGCAATATACATAAAAAATAAAATGAAAAAAACAGTAAATATTTCATTTTCCTAGCTTTTTTATTACCACAAAAATACAGTCTACAAAAAAAATCAACTTGCAAAAATCAGTAGCCTTTCTATATGGTAACCAGAGATTACAGATATACTCTTATTCATAGTTCTCCCTGTCTCTGTGTCTAAGAAATAAAAAAGCATTATTTATTTATTTTTAGGCAATATGTATGTTTATACCAATGAGATTAAAGTGCTCTATAATGGAAACTTTAAATCTCTGAAAAAATATTGAGGAAGATATTAGAAGATGGAAAGACTTGCAATATCCATGAATTGATAAAGTTAGCAGCCAGGAAGTCAAGGGGTGTCTACTAGTGCTTGACTCACTTCCTCCTTTTAATTACATCTGAATGCCAGCACATGGAGTGGTTCAGCCCACATTTACAATGCATTTTTCAAATTCAGTGAAATCAACTTTCTTACAAATGTATTTAGAGGTATGTCTCCTAGGTGAGTCTAGAACTTGCTAAGTTGACAATCAAAATTAGTCATCACAGTAATAAGCATTATCATCTAAAGAAATGCTGAATACATGTGTCTTTTAAAAGTAGTTTTTAAGACTAATAATCATTTTCCAGAATATTTACCTGACATGATGTGGGCCTGGTTTGCCACAATTCACTAACACTATATAGTTAGCTGTTTATCTACCCCTGTTGATTTATTCTCCACAGAGTATTTAACAGATGATAGACATTCAATAAAATTATGAGTTAATTAGCAGTCTTTCTTATAGCTAAATATAGGCCACATTTTAACAGAAATTGAAAATAAAGACTACAAATTTGGTTGAATCAAGCTATTCTGTTACCTTAACTCTTTTACAAACCTTGAAATAGTCAAAAAGCAAGATGAAAGAGATAAACTAGTTCTCTGTGAAAACACAAATTGTGTGTACCTAAGAAACAGTGCTACAGGAGAAGAGATAGACGTACAGAGATTGTTTGGAAAAACTGTCAAAATATACAGATTTTCTGTTATTCCAAAGTTCATGCACCCATCCCAAGCTCAAATAATTTCATTTACCTAAGTAAGAAATTTTCAACCAAACTCTTTAATTCCATTAATGCAGAGAAATCGAAAATCAATTCCAATAAGTAAAGCAAATATGCCTAGAGCAAATGTGACCATTTACTTCTCTTCTGTTTTTCTTCTTCAGTGTTTGTTGACATCATCCTCCCTTGCACACACAAAAGCATACAACATACACAATATACATGCACACTTGCAAGCATATCTACAGGGAAACAAATCAGAAACCCAGAAAATTCTATCTTAGGTTTCTTTTGAAACAGTCACTGACATCAGTCAGCTTGAAGAAACTAAATTCTATCCCAGCTCCATCATTTAATAACCTTTGAGCAATCACATAACCACTGAGGTTCAGTTTTTTGTGTAAGGAAATGCATCAGATGATATTCAGTTGAGGTCTCCTGGGAAAGTTCAGTTGGGTGAGACAGACAGAAAACCCTAATGAACCTGCAGAAAGAGTGAAAACTAAATAAAAATGTCTCCCTTTAATGAAATTTTCTTCTAAGAAGTTAGCTTCAGTATGGTACAAATGAGGGCCTGAATTTCTCTCTTCCTTAAATACCTCCTAACCCCCTTTATGCAAGGCATAAGCTGTGTTTTAATGTAAAGAAAACTTGAACATTTCTGTACTGTGGGTCAATGCAGAAACTTTCAGAAACATTCCTCTTTGCCATCTTTTTTTCAATATGTATTTTTATTTAAATTAGAAACATGAATGCTTCACATGTCAATCCCAGCTCCCTCTCCCACCCCTCCTCCCTTGTCTCTCCACCAGCCCTCCAAATCCCCCACCCAATCTCCACATCATTCCCCAGGGAGGGTGAGGTCCTCCTTGGGGGATCTCCAAAGTCTGTCCTTTCATCCAGGGCAGGACCTAAGCCCTTCCCAATGTGTCCAGGCTGAGACAGCATCCCTCTATTTGGAATGAGCTCCCAAAGATCATTCATACACTATGGTAAACACTGATCTACTACCCAAGGCCCCAGTGATTTCTGTGGCCTCCTCACTGGCACTATATTCATTGAGTCTGGATCAGTCCCCTGTTGGACTCTCAGACTTAGTCTGGGATTCAAGAGCTGCCCCTGATCTGGTCGGCTGTCTGTGGGTTTCACCATCATGGTCTTGACCCATTTGCTCATCACTCCTCCATCTCTGTCACTAGGTTCCTGTAGTTCAGTTCAGTGTTTAGCTGTAGGTATCTGTCTCTGCTTCCATCAGTCACTGGGTTAAGGTTCTAGCATGGCATATAGGGTAGTTAGTTATCAACCTTATCATCAAGGGGGAATATTAATGTAGTACCTCCACTATTGCTTAGTTTGCCAGTTGGTGTTATCCTTGTAGATCTCTGGAGATCTCACTAGTGTCAGCTCTCTCCTCAAGCCTATAATGACTCCATCTATTAAAGTATCTCTCATCCTGCTCTCCTCTATTCTTACCTCGACTCAACCTTCCTGTGGTGGAGGGATAGCTCAGCCATTAAAGGCTAGGCTCACAATCTCTTTGCCTTCTAAGAAATGAACTTGTAGAGTCAGTTCTTCAAATCCTGTGGTTATCATTCACAAGAGGGGAGAAAAAAAGTCTCCTAAGTTTTGGGTACAAAATAATTAAAGATCTGAACCACATGGTCATCTTTTAAAAACTGTCAAAAATTGTATATGTAGATTCAGCATTGGCATTGGTTCTTCCTGAGAGGCTGAATGATTCAGTTTTATATTAAGACAAGATCTAGAATAAACAACAGGAACTTCCAATTAAAAAATATTCTACATAGTTCTTCCTCTGAGTGTACTGTGGGGTCACCATAGGCAAAACACTTAGACTCATGATGCCTTAATCTACAAAGCAATGATCATGCCTGCCCTATTCTTTATGCCCCCACCTCTTATAGGTCAAAATTACTTATATATGAATTTCAAATTTAGTAGCTAGGAGGGATACATAGTTATGCATTTTTGATCCCCAACTTCATTAAAATCAACAGGAACTGAAGAGATGGATTAGTTGTTAGGAGGAGTGGCTACTCTGGCCGAGAATCTGGGTTTGATTCCCAGTACCTACACCATGCCTCACAATCATCAGTGACTCCAGTTCCAGGGGAATTCGTGCCCTCTTTGGCATCTGTGGTCACTGCATGCATATGTTTCACAGATATACATGCAGACAAAATCGTCAAAGATGCAAATGAAATAAACAAATAAAAAACTAAGAATATTGTAAAAATATCTATATTATGGACATGGAAGTATGTGCCTATAACCCAAGAACTGGTGATGGGTAATGGAAGGAAGTAGAGCTCTGGAACATGCCTACCATGTAGTGTTGCCACAGGGTGAGCTCCAAGTTCTTTCAGAGACCCTGTATGGAAAAATAGTGTATAAAGTGATAAAGGAAGACATTTTGTTCCATAAAGGTATGTTCACGTTTCATGTGAATACAGACACATATGCATGCATGCCACACACACACACACACACAAAATAAAACAAAATATTTTAATGTTTCCAGACACAGTCTGTAATGTAATATGTGTCTATACTCTTAGCAATTATGAGGCTGCAACAGAACTTCCATTAGCTCCAGGGCACCTTGGGCTATATAGGAAACAACACAGTACCAGAGCGACATAACAAGATGACATACAAATTTAAATAATCAAAATAATTAGATATTAATAACCTGTTCAATAATATTTTTGTGTGTGTCCTTGATCCTTCACACATGTGACTCTTTTCACACAAACACCACTCTTTGTGCTTTCTCTACAGATCAAGGTATTCTTTGAATCTTAGTGAATATTTCAAGGTATTATAAATTCTTACCATTCTGTCACCATTGCCAGAACTGAAGTCATGAATGTCATCTAACCATGACATAGTTCAATGCCAATCAGATAAATCCTATTGTAGATACCTTTAGAGCTGAAAGAGCTAAAGAGCATGTTGGCATGCATTTTTCTCAGTCTATATCTCAGCAATGCCACAACCTTACAACAATCTCTTTTCCTCTGTGACACGAGGGCATAGGTCTATAGGCAAGCTTCTGCTTTACTGCTGGCCCAGGAAGCTTTTGGAAAAAAAGTTTTCAGTTTGCATAGTGATGGTACACACAGTGTGAAAAGGAAACGGAAATGAATTACAAATATTAATACATAAGAAACCTATATAGAGTTAGAACATTCAGCTTCTCTTAAAGCAAAAGCTCAGGACAGTGGCTATAATTCTGTATAAATAATAGGTGGAGCTGACTTGTGCTTCCTCTGCAAATAGCCTGGCAGATAGAATTCCCATCCCCGAAAGTCCTGATTCATTTGTATTAACAGCCTAGCTTCTTAACTCTGTTTAATCAATGCATTTTAAGCATGAACATCACTGTATGAATTATTTCCCAAACACACACACACACACACACACACACACACACACACACGCACACGCACACACACACAATGAGACCCACTGGTCCTATTACACTACTCAGTGGCCTCATTTTGAAATAACATATCATTCAATTAATGAAAGAACATTAAATACAGAAAAATGGTGAGGAAAAAGAGAAGGAAGCTTTAGTTACCAATCAACCAGAGGTGTTATATATTATTTAAGAGAAAATAGTTTTACTACACCAATTATTTTCTAATGCAGTAAAGCAATCATTTTGCCCATAAGCCTAAAAACATCATTCCACAAAAGATAAATTAATCATCAGGATTACTGTGGTTTCTGGTGTTACTCCCAGTATGTTTCTCTCTCTCCTGCTTCCCACAGTCCTCCTAAGGGGAAGCAAAAGTAGCAATTAGAAGTCTACAAACCTTCCTAGATGGTCTGCCAACATCTATAGACATTTGTAAGCTTACAAGGCAAATACTTACAGTATTATCAGCAGCATAGTGGGTGTACATAGGAAAAAAGGACTAAATACACATTATGAAGAAGCCTGCTAAGGCCAATATAACACCCACTTTAGTAAAGAACAGCCTTCCACCTTGCATTTTATTTTAGCCTCTTATGTATTTACTGTTTCAGATACTTCAGATAAGCTCTCCATACAACTACCTATAGCTCTAAAATCTCATGAATATTTTTCTCAAAGGCAACAACTGTAGAGAGATGTGCAATATAATTCCTTGACCACAACTTGGAAGAACTCAGTGGTGACTAGAGGTATCCACACCACGGACCTTTTGTATGTCTTTTGCTTTCTATTTGAAGAATATCACCTACATCCAGAGTATGACAGAAGTTCAGACTTGGAATTCAAGAAATCTTTAATCTAGTCATGCCTTCAAGAGAAATAGGACCTTTCATGCCATTAATTTGCCTCTTAAAATCTGAGAAAAGTGTTTTGAGGTCTGTTCCTCTGTTTTGTTGTGAGGTTAAGGGAGAAAATTTGAGAAGTATACCATAAGTTCAGTAGTTTTATAAGGCAAAAAGCACATACATGTATTTCTATTGCCAGATGCAGGGGAAGATTTTGTTCTCATCAAGATCAAATTCTAGTTATACTGAAAGGGGCCTTGGCAAACATATAAGATGGTAGAATCTCTGCACTGTCTTGTTCTGTCACACTACATGTTGAAGGCAAGGTTTAAGCAGAGGTTTTCAAATCTGCCTTCATATTGGAATAATATAGGTGATGTAAAAAGTACCAGAAGAGAACATTTGTTAAAAGATTGCCAAACAGAATAGTCTGCCTGTTGTCCTCATGTAAAGAAAAAGCACAACAAACAGCACTTAGGCTGTGCTCTGGAATAACCTAGGTAACATACAGGAGAGTAACAGGAAAGTAGAAAGATTCCTGTGAAATAAAAACCCAAAAAAACTTCTTTTTCTGTATGGCCTCTTCTTTTTCTGTATGTCCTCCTCTGAACAGATTGGCTCATGGTAATGATAATCTTCTGAGTAAATTGCAAGCTAATGAAAAACAATGAGTTCCATAGCTTCTTCAGTCTTTAGTATGGCAGAAGCCTGCATCTATATTGGAGGAAATCATTGTTCGAAAACGTGAAGAGTAGAGGCCCACATGATAAATCTCCTGTTCCACACTCATTCCACTCTGAAAGAGATCCATTACTAAAGTGTGTCTATCCATGGGCACTAGTGTGAATCCCATGGGAGTGAAAATAAGACCACTAACACAATTTTTTAGCAAAATTTGAAGCAAACGTTACTAATTATTGACCATAACAATGGACACTGTCCAGGTCTGGACATTGGAGTATGGTTCTGAATTACATGAGACAGGGACTTATAAAAGCAAAATCCACAAGGCTATGTATTTCCCACCTTTGTGCAAACAAAGGCAAGCAGACACTCTTCCTGTTTATATACTCTCCACGTCCATGTGATCAATCATGTTCTGTGCAGTTGAGGAAAACCAAACTTAGTTACAGAATATAAAACATGTGGCTTGTTATCTTACATGAAGAACACCCTCCAACATTTCACAAATTTATATGGGCTTGGACAAGTGGAGCTTACAGATTAGAGGCATTTTTGCTTTATGGATTTCTTAAATACAGTAATTTAAACCTAACTTTAACCATCATAGTAGCAAACATAACATATCTTGACAATATGCCATCATTCCCCAATGCTCATACCAATGTACGTGACACTATGACAGATGTCTCTAAGTCCATATTCAGCAGAAAATTTAAGCATTCAGCTTCCAGAATCATGTGAAATACTTTCTCTGATGAAAGAAATGTAGATACTGTCGTAGTTTAAATAAAAGATGGATCAACAGAGATTTCAGGACAGCCAAATGTTGACTGTTGACTGTGTCATGTTGTTGTCAGTTACAACGCTTATGAAGATCTACAATTAAGAACATCCACAGAATGGGAAAACATATTCACTGACCCCACATCTGACAGAGGGCTAATCTCCAAAATTTACAAAGAGCTCAAGAAGCAAGTCTCCAAAACACCCAAGGATCCAATTAAAAGGTGGGGTACAGAATTAAACAGAGAATTCTCAATAGAGGAGGCTAAAATGGCCAAGAGACACTTAAGAAAGTGCTCAACATCCTTAGCCATCAGGGAAATGCAAATCAGACCAACTTTGAGATACCATCTTACTTCTGTCAGAACGGCTATAATCAAAAACACCAAAGACAATTTATACTGGAGAGGATGTGGAGAGAGGGGAACACTCCTCCACTGTTGGTGGGAATGCCAACTCGTACAGCCACTTTGGAAAGCAGTATGGAGATTCCTCAGGAAAATGGGAATCAATCTACCACAAGACCCAGCAATTCCACTCTTAGGCATATATCCAAAGGAGGCAAATTCATACAACAAGGGCATCTGCTCCATTATGTTCATAGCAGCATTATTTGTAATAGCCAGAACCCGGAAGCAACCTAGATGCCCCTCAACTGAAGAGTGGCTAGAGAAAATGTGGTACATTTACACAATGGAGTATTACTCAGCAGAAAAAAACAATGGAATCTTGAAATTCGCAGGGAAATGGATAGCACTGGAAGAAACCATCCTGAGTGAGGTAACCCAGTTACAAAAAGAGAAACATGGCATGTACTCACTCATATATGGATTCTAGATATGGATCACGGTGAGGGTTCGGGGGGAGGGGGACCTGGGAAATAGAGAGGGGGAGAAGTGGAAAAGAGAGTAGGTCGTGGAAGAACAGGAAGGTTGACTGGGGGGAGTAAGATAGAGGGAAGAGGGAATCATAGGTTAGAAGAGAGATCAGGCACCATTGTGACCTGTAGTGATCTAAACAGATGACACCAATTGGCAAGCTAAGCAATAGTGTGGAGACCACCTCGAATGCCCATTCCTGATAGTGAACTTGATGTCTATAACCATCCTGGAGCCTTCATCCAGTGACTGATGGAAGCAGAGGCAAACACCTGCAGTTAAATACTGAACAGAACCCAAGGAATCCAGCGACAGAGAGAGTGGTGTGATGAGCAAATTGGCAAAGAATGGGCTGGCAAAACCAGCAGAGACAGCTGATCAGAACAGGGTAGAGCTCTTGGACCCCAGACTGACAGCTGGGAGGCCAGCATGGGACCGATCCAGACCCCCTAAATGTGAGAGTCAATGAGGAGGCCTGGGCAACCTATGGGGTCCTGAGCAATGGATCAGTGTTTATCCTTTGAATACTAACAGACATCGTGTGTCCATAACACAAAGAAGGTTGCTCTCTCTGCCTGGACTCTTACGGAAGTGCCTGGACCCTACCCTGTGTGAAATGATAGACTCTAGATATCCCCTATGCGAAAGGAATTGGCAATAGGGTGGGAGGATGGGGGGCATGGTGGGGGGGGGTGCGGGAGGAGGAGAGGGAGAGGGAACTGGGATTGACATGTAAAAGAAGCTATTTAAAATTAAAATAAAAAATGAATAAAAAATTTAAAAAAAAAATTAAGAACAAGCGCAAGCCCAGTGTCGCTGACCTGAACAAGGGGGAGCTCTTGAACCCCAGACTGATGGCTGGGAATCCAGCATCGGACTGATACAGACCCCCTGAATGTGATGTCAGTGAGGAACCCTAGGCAACCTATGGAGCCTCAGGTAGTAGATCAGTATTCATCCCTTGCATACAAATGGATTTGGGTGCCCATCCCACAATGAGGGATGCTCTCTCAGCCTGGACTCTGGGGAGATGGCCTAGGCCCTATCCTGGATGAAATGACAGACTATGGCTCCCCCCCATGGTGGTCCTCACCCTCCCTGGGGAAAAAAGTAGGGATTGGGAGGTTTGGTAGGAGGGAGTGAGAGGAGGGGAGGGAGAGGGAGCTGGGATTGACATGTGAAGCAAACTTGTTTCTAATTTAAATTTAAAAAAAGAAGAAGAAGCACAGAGAAAAGAAGGAGTGCCCAAAAAATCTAGTTTGGGGGCCAATTATTGTAATTGAACAGATGAGAAGTCGAAAGGAAAGCTTGATGTGAAAGGAAATAAAAATAGTGTTGCCCTCAGAGGAAGACCCTACCCATCTAAGCTTCTAATACGTAGAAAGGAAATGTCTAAGGAATCTTCTAAAGTGAATGAAAACTCATTTGGCAAAGAAAGCATCTACATCTAAGTGTCTAAAATTTTGCAAAGGTAATTTAACGAGGGTGCTACATTCCATAGCAAGTAGAATACAGGAGTAAAGGGGCTGTGGAATCTTCTGAAGTAAAGGAGATCCTGAGAGGCCACTGTGTGAAGCTGTGAAAGGAAAGCCTGGGTTTTGTTGGTGATTCCAAGATGTTGGAGATGCCAGATCCCTGGGATATCTACTTACAGGGGCTACAAACAGAAAGTAGAACCAGAGAAAATTATATTGGAGGGACAAAAGCTGGTAAGTATTTCCTCACTGGACCTTAGTCGTTCATTTTGCAACGACAACATGTTATGTGCCATTGTATGTTTGAAATATGTAATTTGGTTTTTGACTTTCAGGGGGTTTACAGTTTGGAGATTGTCTTGAATCTCAGAAAAGATTTGGACTTTTAGTCAATCTTAAGACTATCAAAGACTGTGGGAACCTTTAAGTTGAATTAAAAGCATTGTGAATTATGACTACAAGCCTTTGAGAGCCAAGGAGTGGAATGTTGTTGTTTTAATGAGAATGCCTCCCATAGGCTCATATATTTTAGTGTTTCATCCCCAGTTTGTAGAACAGTTTGGATAAGGATGAGGAGATATGACTTTTTTGAAGGAGGTTTTTCACTGGGGGTGAGCTTTGAGCTTTCAAACAGACCCAATCCTACTCTCTGCCTCCAATTTGAAGATCAGTATGGCGTCTCCTAGCTACTTCTCTAGTGCCATGTCTACCCATCTGCCCTCACACCCCTAAATACCATGATGGTCATAGACTCTCCTTCTGAAACTGTAAGCAAAACCCTAATGGAGTACTTCCTTTTATACGTTACCTTGGTCGTGTTGCTTCTTTCAACAAATAAAAAGTGTTTAAGGCATATACCCATGAGCTTGTCCCCAGACCAACAGCAAGTCATAAAACATACTTTACCCAAACCCACTGTCACAGGATCATAATGATCTGGATAGACCACAATAATTAACACAGAAAATAAGGCCAGCTTCCAGAAAAAGAATAGAATCTCTTGATCACCTGAGCTACACAAAATAGAGCATATGTGAGAAAGTTTGTAATAAACAAACTCAAGAAATGGTAGGTACTAGGCAAACGGCCTATGAAAGTCCTGAGGTTTAAAGGCAAGTTTTTGTGAGAATATACCATTCTCTAGAGTACTTTACCCTTTCTTAATCTGTTGTCTGTTTTTCTATTGCTCACAGTATGTCCCTAGAATGATCTGTGTGCTAGTATAGAAGACTCTTCAAATCTCATGACCCAGAGCAGTCACTTAGCATCTGGAGATCAGCTTACAGGCAAGAGTGAAATGCTTCTGAAGTTTCTGGCTTCCTTAATAAGAACCCCTAACATATCATTCTGCCTGGAGCATGTAACAACTATGGGAAGCTATCTGCAGGGACCTAGGTGATCTAGATTAAGCCTCTTCCTTCTGATTTTACTTTCCATAGCTTATAGGACCAGAAGTCCAGGTTTTGCTTAGATCTTCATTCTCACCCAAAATGGGATAAGACATAGGACAAAGAAGCTTACATTGGCTAGAGGCAGCTGACAAGCCATACAGAAACCCTGCCTTTACTGGGAGATCAACACACACACACACACACACACACACACACACACACACACACACACACACACACACAAACTACTCTTGAATCTAGGTGACACGCAGATCCTGCCCCATGAACCTATATCCTGGAAGAAATGGGCCTGCTCTGGAATGACTGTTGACCATAGAGACCACCAAGAGGGTGATGTCAGCATAGTAACTCAGAATCACAAGTGCTGCTGGATCAACAGAATGACTTAACACTCTCAGGCTCCCACATGCCAGAAGTCATGCTCCCCACCCCGATCTTCCTTCTACCTTTCAGACATCCACTGGCATGCCAGGGACATAAGACAGAACTCAGAAGCAGCTCCAGGGACATGCACTGAGAATAATGATGTCAACTGACTATGGGGTCCTAATACCTGCTGTCTTCCCATGTTGATCTCCCGGAGGCCTACAAGCTCAAACTTGCCCTAATCTACGCACCGTGATGCTTACAGCACTTTCCACAAGCAAAATGCATGAACTCTCAAGAACAATTACAAGTCATGTTCCCATCTCAATCTTTGACCGAGAATAACATAGAAAATGATAGGAAAGTTCTCTAAGGACCCCCAAAACACCTTTCATCAATTAGTACATACTAATTAGTCACATCAATATCTATATATTATCTTAATTTTCTCTTGCCTCATGAAGACTTTTTCAAACCCAAATTCTCTACCTCCATATCAAAACACATTCTTACACTTCTGCCACCTTGCCAAATGTGTAAAATCATTTTCCTGGTCTAGGCCTAATGTTCTACTTTCCTGAAATTCATAACCAGATAACAATCCAAGGAGCTTTCAACCAAAATTAGGCCCTACAGACTCAGCTACTGAACACTGCCTTCAACATCTAAGAAAGGGGCTACACCTTGACATGACTACTTTATAGGACTAAAGAATGTAACAAAGCAAAAGAGAAAAACCAAAAGGCAACTTTGAAGCATCCCCAAAATAACCTTGTCCCCTGGGAAAATAGAGATAATAATGTTTTGCCTTAGACTAGAGAAATGACTCAGTGGCCAGATTGTTTGATTCTCTTGCTGAGGATCCAAGATAGGTTCCTAGCACTTATGCTAAGCAAGTAACAATCACCTGTAATGTGATTGGTCATGGGATTCAATGCCCTCTTCTGGCTTCTTGATCACCTACATTTATATGCACATACCCACATATAGATGCACATATACATCATTAAAATGCTTTTAAAATCTTTCAAAAACTTTTTAGCCTGCTAAGGTAATTGCATCATGAGTATCCATATTTGTTTCCTGCAGTTACTTGTATGTCATTCTGCATTCATGCAGCATGGAATAAAATTCCGTTTGCTCCTAAAATTCTACCTGGATAACAAAACCTGTGGCCACTCCAATTTTTTCATTCACTTTTATTGCACACTGAAATAATTTTTTATTTTATTTCTATGTTTTATATTTTGGCATGCTTAATTAAAATGCATATTTGTATATGTGTGAAGGTGAGAGCCTGAGTAATTATTAAAATTACTAACAAATACATACTGCCTTATAAGCTTAGGTACTCTCCACTTCTTAAAACCTATTAAAATGTTACCTTTGGATTTATTAAATATATCATAAAACTTTAAGGTGCTACTTGTTTAAATAAAACAAAATTGACTGGAGTCATGACACTAAAGTCTCAATAAGCTATGAAATTTAATATTTGATACACAGTTTTGAAAAAAATTCTTTTCAAAATTTAGAATTTTCCCTGACATAAATACATACATTTTTATATAATTCCTTTCTTTTTGAAAAAATAATATTTTGTTTCATTTCTCCTTTTAGATATTCATATCACACATAAAATTAATGGAACAGTAAATGCTTTATGTTAACCAAAACTTCTAAAGTTCATTAATGACTTTTTGTTAGAATATTTGCTATAGATTTGTTTTTCTGAAATTTTCTTAATATACAATATACAAGTGAGACTGAAATACATATTAAATGTTTGTTAAAGATCTTTTTGTTAGATTTCCTTTCAAATTGCAAGCAATATTTTCCCAACAAGCAGAAACATTCTGAATCTAGATAGGCACTGTGCAGAGTATGCTATGATGTCTGGCAAATTTACAATTTAAAGATGAATTTTAACTTACTGTTACTCTGTTGCAAACTCATGTGCCTGCAACAGCATTGTGTGTCCCAGGATGAGAAATAGGGTCCTAAGAATCAGCTAAAGAGTGAGACACAGGCCCAGCTCCCACAGTTAGGAGTCCCAGAAGAAGACCAAGCTACATAACTATCACATATATGCAGAAAGTCTAGGTCAGCCCCATGCAGGTCCCATGTTGCCTCAGTCTTGGTGAGCTACTCTGAGCCCAGGTTAGTTGATTCTGTGGGTCATCTTATGATGCCCTTTGGCTACTACAAATCTTCCTCCATCTCTTCAGCAAGATTCCCTGAGCTAGGCCCAATGTTTGCCTGTGGGTCTCTGCAACTGTTTCCATCAGTTGCTGGGTAAGCATCTCTGATGACTATTTGGCTAGGCACCAATTGACAAGTACAGCAGAATATCCTTAAGAATCAATATATTGATATTTTTCTCTCCAGCACAATTTTTTACAGACTTTGAAAGGACATTTCTCAACTTTATATGGAAAAACAAAAGAGCCAGGATATCAAAAACAACCATGTACAATAAATGAACTTCTGGAGTCTCACCTCTACACATGAGAAGAGATAAGTGTGGGCCTGTTTCTGGCCCACCTTCGGGTGCCCTGCTTGCAGTCTACTGAGGCCTGAAAATGCACAGGGTGATCCTCTCCCAGAAGGAGGAGGCCAACCAGAGTCTGCCAACTTCACTGGGCTAGACACGCACCCACACACAGGAGAAGGTAAGCTTGAGTAAGTTTCTGGCCTGCCTTCTGGTACCCTGCTCAGAGCCTGATCAAGAGCAAACATCAACAAGACCAGAACATCCCAATACAGATCAAGCAGAAGAGAATGACCTTAAAACAACTTTATGAAGATGATAGAGACCCTCAAAAAGAATATGAGAAAATCCCTTAAAAAATGGAAGAAAAAAAAAACGCATGATCATCTTAGTAGATGTTGAAAGCATTTGACTAAATTAAACACCCCTTCATGATAAAGGTTTTGGGGAGCTCAGGGATAACAGGAACATACCTAGCCATAATGAAAGCAATATACACCAAACCAACAGCCAACATCAAACTACATGAAGAGAAACTCAGAGTGCTTCTTCTAAAATCAGGAAAAAGACAAGGCTGCCCACTCTCTCTATATCTTCTCAGTATTGTAATTCAAGCTCTAGATATAGCAATAAGGCAACAAATGGTGATCAAAGGGATACAAATTGAAAAGCAAGAAGTCAAATTTCACTATTTTCAGATAATATGAGAGTTTGAATAAACAACCCGAAAACTCTACTGGGGAGCTCCTACACCTGATAAACACCATCAAAGTGGCAGGTTACAAGTTTACCTCAAAAAAAATCAGTAGTCCTACTATATACAGATGATAAATGTGCTGAAAAAGAAATTGGAGAAACATCACCCTTTACAATGGCCACAAACAACATAATGGGGTAATGATAACCAAACAAGTGAAAGACCTGCACAACAAGAATGTTGAGTCTTTAAAGAAAGAAATTAAAGAAGATACCAGAAAATGGAAAGATCTCCTATATTCTTGGATAGGTAGGATCAACAAAGGAAAAATTTAATCGGCCTGAAAGCAATCTATACATTTAATGCAATCCTCATCAAAATAGTAACACAATTCTTCACAGACCTTGGAAGAATAATACTAAATTTTATATGGAAGAAGAAAACACCCACAGTAGGCAAACAACCCTGTATAATAAAAGAACTTTGAGAGCTATCAACATCCCTGACTTCAAACTCTATTGTAGAGCCATAGTCCTGAAAACATCTTGGTATTGGCACAAAGAGAGACAGATCAATGGAATTTAACTGAAATCCTTATATTAACCCATGTATCTATGAACACCTAATTTTCAACAAAGACACAAAAATTATGCAATAGAAAAAAGAAAGCATCTTTCAATAAATGGTGCTGGCATAACTGGATATTGGCATGTAGACACTGCACATAGATCCATGTCTATTGCCATGAACAAAACTTAAATCCAAGTGGGTGAAAGACTTCAACATAAATCCAGTCACACTGAACCTCTTAGAAGAGAAAGTGGGAGGTACCCCTTCATGAACTGGTACAGGAGACCGCTTCATGAAAATAACACCAATAGCATAGAAACTGAGATTGACAATTAATAAATGGGACCTCCTGAAACTGAGAAGCTTCTGTAAGGCAAAGGACACAGTCAACAAGACAAAACAGCAGCATACAGAATGGGAAAAGATCTTCACCAACCCCACATCTGAGAGAGGGCTGATTTCCAAAGTATACAAAAATTCAAGAAGCTAGGTACCACAACACCGAGCAATACATTTAAAAAGTGGGGGGACAGAACTAAATACATAATTCTCAATAAAGGAATCTAAAATTGTTAAAAGACATTTAAGAAATTGCTCAAAATCCTTAGCCATCAGGGAAATAAAAATCAAAACAACTCTGAGATACAGTCTTGCACCTGTTAAAATGGCTAAATTTAAAAACACTAATGACAGTTTATGCTGTAGAGGATGTAAGGAAAGGGGAACACTCCGCAACTGCTGGTGGAAGTGAAAACTCATACAGCCACTTTGGAAATCAGTATGGTGGTTCCTCAAGAAAATGGGAATCAGTCTACCTCAAGATCCAGCCGTTCCACTCGTAGGCATATACCCAAACCATGCACTTTCATACAACAAGGAAATCTGTTCAACCATTTTCATAGCAGCATTTTTTGTAATAGCCAGACCCTAGAAGCAATCTAGATGCCCCTCAACTGAATAATGGATTAAGAAAATGTGGTACATTTACACAATGGAGTACTACTCATCAGAAAAAAAATGAAATCTTGTAATTTGCAGGCGAATGGAAGGAACTCATATGTAGACATTAGATATAGAGCAAAGGATTACCATCATACAATCCACACCTCCAGAGAAGCTAGGAAACAAGGAGGACCCTAAGAGCAACATACAAGGTTGCATGGAGAAGTGAAAAGGGAAAAAATCTTCTGAACAAATTGGGAGTATGGGGGGAGGAGAGAAGAAGTTATAAGATAGTGAAGGGGAGAAGAGGAGGAGGGAGGAGGACATGAGGGATCAGGGAGATTGAGTCAGGAGAAGAATTGATGAGAGTAATAAAAGATATACCTTAATAGAGAGAGCCATTATCAATTTAAAGAGTATCTGGCACTAGGGAAATGTTCAGAGACCTACAAGTATGACCCCAACTAAGAATCTAAGCAATAGTGAAGAGGCTACCTTAAATGGCCTTCTCCTATAATGATATTGATGACTAACTTGTCTCATCCTAGAGCCTTCATCCAATAGTTGATGGAAACAGAAGCAGATGCCCACAGCTAAGCACTGAGCTGAATTCCTGGAATCCAGTTGTAGAGAAGGAGGAGCGATGGGCAAAGGGGCCAAGACCATGCTCTGGAAAGAGACAGAAACTGCTGACCTGAAAAAGGTGGAGCTCATGGTCCCCAGACTGATATCATGGAAACCAGTATAGGACAGTACCAGGACCCCTGTATGTGGGTATCATTTAGGAGGTCTGGGCACACTATGGGGCCCCTGGTAATGGAATAGCATTTATACCTAGTGTATGAATGATCTTTGGGAGCCAATTCCCCATAGAGGAATATTCTCTCATCCTAGACATGGGGGCAGCCCTAGGCCATGCCCCAAATGATGGGACAGACTTTGATAATCCCCCATGGAAGGCCTTACACTTTCTATGGAGCAAAAGAGGCATGGTATGGGAGTTTGGTGAGGGTCATGGGAGAATGGGGGGGAAAGGGAACTGGTATTGATATATAAAATAAAAATGTTTCTAATTTAAATAAAAAGGAAGAATGGAACAACTTGAAGACATAATTGTCAATAATGTAAAGAAAAAATAATTTTATATAAACCTCAACAGAAATAAGAAAAGGAAAAGCAATTTCTATGAGACAACATTCAAAGACCAAATTCATGAATTATGAACACAGCAAGAGAACAACTCTAGACAAAGGCATAAATAATATTCAAGTGAACCAGAGTAGACAATTCCCCAAATCTAGGCAAAGAAATGGCTGACCAAATTCAAGAGGCATTACAGCACCAAATGAACAAGACTAAAAATAACTTCCCCATATCATATTACAAATAAAATACTAAACATATGGAGAAATTTAAAAATACTGAAAGCTTCAAGAGAGAATCATGAAGTCACAAACAAAAACAAGACCATCTAAGTAAAATTCTATGCATAAGAACTGAAGACCCCACTAAAAAATGAAGTTGTTCGACAAACACTTTGAGCAAGTAGCAGGAATAAAAAAAACTAACATGGAAAAAATCTATATCTTTCACACATAAATGCAGAGATCAACTGATGGAGAGAGGGATGGTAAGTTATGGGCAGCTATGGTGAAGTTCTTTTATACACTTGGATGGAACTTTGAAGTGATAAGATTGACTTTGGGTCACTCAAGCTGCTGTAAATGAGGTATAACCTATGCCCTGTAATCATGAACAATAAGCACATTGATTTGTCAAGTGTAAATGTTTGTTCACTCTCTGCAGGAAATTTTCATAAACTGTCTTCATGCTTGTTTGCTCTTTTAGAACATTCACAGTAGCAACAGCAATAATAATTGATAACTGAGCTTCAAAGCCAACCTTTGATACAAAAGATTAGTAATAACATCTGTGCAAATGTGTTATCTCAACACAAACACTCAAAGTGCTAGAGAAAACCATGCTGTTCTGTTTAATTTCATTTATTGAAGCTTATACACTTTTCAAATAACCTGTCCTCTAACAGGAAGTTGAGGGGGTGGGGGTAGAATAGGGGGAAGAGGGAATCATAGGATAAAAGACAGATCAGGCACCAGAGTGACCTCGAGTGATCTAAAGGGATAACACCAATTGGCAAGCTAAGCAATAGTGGAGAAACCACCTCGAATGCCCATTCCTGATAATGAACTTGATGTCTATAACCATCCGGGAGCCTTCATCCTGTGACTGATGGAAGCAGAGGCAAATACACAATTAATCACTGAACTGAACCCAAGGAACCCAGTGACAGAGAGAAAGAAGTGATGAGCAAATTGGCAAAGAATGGGCTGGCAAAACCAGCGGAGACAGCTGATCTGAACAGGGGAGAGCTCTTGGACCCCAGACCGACAGTGGGGAGGCCAGCATGGGACTGATCTGGACCCCCCAAATGTGAGTGTCAGCGAGAAGGCCTGGGCAACCTATGGGGCCCTGAGCTGTGGATCAGTGTCTATCCCTGGAATACAAACAGTCATCGTGTGCCTATAGCACAAAGAGGGATGCTGTCTTAGCCTGGACTCTTAGGGGAGTGCCTGGACCCTACCCAGAGTGAAATGACAGACTCTAGATATACCCTATGTGGAAGGATTTGGCAATAGGGTGGGAGGGTGGGGGGTAAGGGGAGTGCGGGAGGAGGGGAGGGAGAGGGAACTGGGATTGACCTGTAAAACAAGCTATTTAAAATTAAAATAAAAAATGATAAAAAAAACTCATATAACATATATGCCTTGCAGATAGTCATTGTGATGATATAGTGGTAAACAAATGGAGGGTGTCATATGATTGGTTGCATTAAATTTAATAGGTTTGGCTGTGAGTGTTAACTTACATTTTTAACCTTTTGTGCCCTCTATGTAATAGATGCATATGCATAAACACAAAGAGAAAATTTGTACACACACTATAGACAGTTTGATATTTTCATTATAGCAACACACAATTCAAATTAAAAGACTTTACACTGGATCAGTCCCATGCTGGCCAGACCCCCAGAGTGTGAGAGTCAGTGAGGAGGCCTGGGCAACCTATGGGACCCTGGGCAGTGGATCAATGTTTATCCCTGGCATACAAATGGAATTTGTGTGTCCATAACACAAAGAGGGATGCTCTCTCAGCATGGACTCTTAGGGGAGTCCTGAACCCTGCCCTGAGTGAAATGACAGACTCTAGATGTCCCCTAGGTGGAAGGAAATGAGGATAGGGTGGGAGGCTGGGGGGATGGTGAGGGGTGAGGGAGGAGGGGAGAGAGAGGGAACCGGGATTTATATGTGAAGCAAGCTATTTAAATTTTAAATAATATAATAAAAAAGACTTTATACTGGACCACCAAGAAATTAGTGCTATTGAATTGCTTGTGTAGTATCTGTGAGCGATAGAGCCTGGAATGTGATGACAAAAAGCGTTTCATGAAAATTGAGTGTCATTATGAATTAAATGAAAAGAGACATCCTAAAATTCAACTCAACTTCATGATGTGAACATTTTTATTTTTGGCAATCCAAGGAACATATTGGAACTGAGAAACCACTTTAAAATATCCTAAAATTATTAGTGTATTGCACTATCCATTGAAATGGCAAGATGAATGCTCTAATAGTAATGCATGTAATGTTAATTACCAGTGGAGTGAACTGTTCAGCCAGAAGCTACTGTAAAGAAAATCAAAGTGAACTCATAGCAATACACTTAAATACAGTAACTGATTTGATATGGAAGATTCTTATAGAGGAAAAGGTAACAAAGCAGAAGGCTCATGTTCAGAATCTCACATTCTCTACATAAAAACAATACAGGTAGGAAGTTTTAAAAATATTTTAAATGATTTTTAAGTAAATGATATTTGATCTTAAATGACTTAATTTCCTATACGTTATCCTTAACTCCAGATTCAGTCTCCAATCAGATTCACTTCAGCTTTTAAATACATCTCTGTGCCAAGAGCCTCCCTTCTGTAATTATTCTCATTGACTTAGTGGAAGAAATCATCATGTATTTTGTGGAACATTACTTCTGTTCCCCATCTTATTCCTCTTTCTGCCTACTAACCAGTAGAACCAAACATATCTCAAAAGAGAACAGCCCTCTGATGGCTCCCTGTGGCTTACAAGGCAAAATATAAATCTCCTTTCTAGCATGCCAGGCTGACCACAGCTACCCTCATGGTTTTGTTCGGTTCTCTGATTGCATGGACCTACATTTCACTTTCAATGAAAGTGCCATTGCCTGCCCAGTTCAGGCTTCTTGCAAATTCAAGCTCCTTTGAGTTCATCAACAATGCTAGCTTCCTAACTTTCTTCTAAATTTTGTGTCTGTGTCTCTGGTTCAATGTTGTTTCATGTACAGTTCAAAAAGATTTAAATAAGTTTATATTACCATAATTCATCATTATATAAACTGTGAATGTTTATCTTTAAGTCATCAACATGTAATATTATACTTGTCAATAGTAATTAACAAAAAATGAAAAAAGTAAATAAAATAAAAACATCATTAAAAAAGAAAGCAAAACTTCAAGATTTGCCAAAAGAAGTAGAATATCTGACTCTGGAAATTCCACAAATAGAGAACTGTTCCACCACTAAATCCCCCAGAGAGACCTTGAGGCAGAACAAAGTATTCAGTATCTGCTGCCATTCCTTTCTTGGACTCCCCTAAGAGTCCAGGTTGAGAGAGCATCCCTCTTTGTGTTATGGACACACGATGTCTGTTAGTATTCGAGGGATAAACATTGATCCACTGCTCAGGACCCCATAGGTTGCCCAGGCCTCCTCACTAACTCTCGCATGGAAGCAGACACAAACACCCACAGTTAAACACTGAACTGAACCCAAGGAACCCAGCGAAGGGAATGAGGAGCGATGAGCAAATTGGCAAAGAATGGGCTGGCAAAACCAGCAGAGACAGCTGATCCCAACAGGGGAGAGCTCTTGGACCCCAGACTGAAAGCTGGGAGGCCAGCATGGGACTGATCCAGACCCCCTAAATTCTTCAGATTCTTTGATGAAAATTCTGTGAAGATAGGGTAGTCACCAATCTTATTACGGGTGAAGGTCAGTTCAGGCACCCCTCAGTTAATACCAGGGATAATAAGTAAAGTCACCCTTGTGGATTTCTGGGAATTTCCCTAGTGTTAGGTTTCTCCCTAGCCCCATAATGGCTCCCTGTATTGAGCTATCATTTTCATTGCTCTCCTACTGCATCCCTCCCTAAAGGTGAACATCCCATTCACTCATGTTCTCATCCCCCATCCCCTCCCCAAAATGGGAATACAGGATGTGCTTCCTGTTCCAAGAATGGAATGGCAGGGTAGATCAGTCTGAATCAAAATGTTGGATATGACATAGGAGAGGATGATAGAGAAGATACTGACTCAAGTCTAGAGTTCCTCTGTGGAAAAAAAATCACCGAAACCTGTATTGTGGTTATGGGAACAAGACTAAATCTGGTAGATTACAGAAAACACATGTATATAGAGATTAAGGGTACTCAGCAGGCTAGATCCAGAAATGGGGTATCTGAGGCCTGGGTGTGAAGTAGGATGGTGGAGGTGCTACAAAGTGTCCTGTTGGTAGGTGCAATCGGGCAGGTCCTGGAGAAAGGTGCAACTTGGGATCATATGGTCAGTAGATGTTACTACCACAAGGTGTATCGAACCAGAAGAGGCACGGGCAGAGGTGGGAGCACCAGCGATAGGTGAAGCAGGATGTGAAAACAAGAGTGGTAATGTGGAGTAATCACCAGGCTATACCCTGGAGGAGGACACAGGAAATCTGAGTGTGGAGTAGATTGTTGTATGGTGTACTAGGATTATTTCTTTGTTAATAACAGTGTTTGCTTTATGAAACTATTTTTCATCAAATGTACTCAGAACTGTAATTTATGTTAGTGAACTATTCATTAACCGGTATGAATGAAGTGACCCTTTATACTTCTTCTGACTGATTTTGTTTTGAAGCCTACTTTATTAGCTTTTAGAACAATGGCCCATCCATTTTTTCTAACTCCATTTGCTTAAGATATATATTTCCATACTTTCACTCTAAGTCTGCATCTGTGTTTTATGTTATGCTGCATTTCTTGAAAGCAAAAAGTATATATATATATATATATATATATATATATATATATATATATATATATATATGTTGGTCTTACGAGACAGGGTTTCTCTGTATTGTTTTGGAGGCTGTCGGTCCAGCAGGGCCTCGAACTCACAGAAATCTGCCTGCCTCTGCCTCCCGAGTGCTGGGATTAAAGGCGTGCGCCATCACCGCCCGGCTAGTAGAGGTATATTTTTAATCATATCAGGTAGCCTTTGGGTTTTATTATTGTTGCTGTTATTGTTTTTGAAGTTATTGTATTTTTTTAGTAATTTAGCATAATTTCTTTTCTTTCTTTTTTTATTTAAGTTACAAACAAGCTTGTTTCACATGTCAAACCCAGCTTGCTCTTCCTCCCCTCTACCCTCCCTCCCACCCCTGCTGTACTCACTAGGCCCCCCAGTCCCCCACTCAATCTCTACTCCAATCCCCAGGGAGAGTAGGCCCTCCATGGTGGATCTCCAGAGTCTGTCATTTCAACCAGGGCAGGGCCTAGGCCCTCCCTTATTAAAAGATATCTATTGGTTCCTATAATGTTTTTGTGCATATATGTAAGTTGTGTGTGTACATGTGTATATGTGTCTTAGAAGGATTTCTATTGCTGTGAAGGGACACAAATACCATGACAATTCCTATAAAGGATACTTTTTTCTCTCTCCTTTTCACTTAAAGTAGAAATATTCATGTTTTACATGTCAACCCCAGCTCACTCTCACACCCATCCTCCCCTGACCCCCACTGACAACCTATCCCATCATTTCATCCCCTATTGGTTCCCCAGGGAGAGTGAGGCCTTCCAGGGGAGTCTTTAAAGTCTGTCATATCATTTGGAACAGGCCTTAAGCCCTCTGCCATGTGTCTAGGCTGAGAGAATATCCCTCTATGTAGAACTGGCTCCCAAAGTCCAATCTATAATAGTTATGAACATTGATCCACTAACAGACACCACATAAACTGCCCAGGCCTCCTAACTGACACCCAGATTCAGAGGATCTGGGTCAGGCCTATGCTTGTTTCCCAGCTATCACTCTGGGGTCCAGGAACTACCGCTTGTTCAGGTGAGCTATGTTTCTGTTTTTTTCCAGCCTGGTCTTGACCCCTTTGCTCATCACTCCTCCCTTGCTGCATATAGATTCCAGGAATTCAGCTCAGTGCTTAGCTGTGGGTCTCTGCATCTGCTTCCATCAACTATTGGATGAAGGCTCTAGGATGACATAAAAGGTAGTCATCATTCTAATTATAGGGGAAGGGCATTTAATGTAGCCTCTCCACTATTGTTTAGATTCTCAGTTGGGGGGTCATCTTTGTAGACCTCTGGAAATTTCCCTAGTGCCAGATTTCTCTTTAAACCAATAATGGTTCCCTCTATTAGGGTACATCTTTTCTTGCTCTCCTGTATTTTCCCCCAACTCAAACTTCCTTCTCCTTCATGTCCTCCTCTCCCCTCCTCTTCTCCCTTTCTCTTTCATCTAACTCTCTCACCCCTCCCTCCATGTTCCCAATTTGCTCAGGAGATCTTGACCCTTTCCCCATCTCTGGGTGAACATGTTTGTCTCTTTTAGAGTACTCCTTTTTTCCTAGTTTCTCTGTTCATCTATTTGTGACTGGGTTACCTCATACAGGATGGTTTCTTCTAGTTCCATCCACTTGCGAATTTCAAGATTCCATTTTTTTTCCACTGAGAAGTACTCCATTATATAAATGTACCACATTTTCTCTAATCACTCTTCACTTGAGGGGCATCTAGTTTGCTTCCAGGTTCTGACTATTTAAAAAATGCTGCAATGAACATGGTTGAGCAGATGTTCTTGTTGTAGGAATGTGCATGGTTTGGGTATATGCCTAAGAATGGAATTGCTGGATCTTGATGTAGACTGATTCCCATTTTCCTGAGGAATTGCCATGCTAATTTCCAGAGTGGCTGCACAATTTTGCATTCCCACCAGCAGTGGGGGAGTGTTCCCCTTTCTCAATATCCTCTCCAGCATATGCTGTCATTGGTGTTTTGATTTTAGCCATTCTGACAGGAGCAAGATGGTATCTCAGAGTTTTTTTGATTTGCATTTCCTTGATTGCTAAGGGTGCCGAGCACTTTATTAAGTGTCTTTAAGCCATTATTGATTCCTCAATTGAGAATTCTCTACTTAGATCTGTACCCATTTTCAATTGGATTGTTAGGTTTTGGTGACTAGCTTCTTGAGTTCTTTGTATATTTTGGAAATTAGCCCTCTATCAGGTGTGGGGTTGGTGAATATCCTTTCCCTTTCTGTGGGCTGCCATTTTGTTTTCTTGACTGTGTCCCTTGCCCTCCAAAAACTTCTCAGTTTCAGGAGGTCCCATTCATTAACTGTCAGTCTCAGTGTCTGTGCTACTAGTGTTATGTTCAAGAAGCAGTCTCCTGTTTCATTTCGCTCATTCGGGGATACTTCCTACTTTCCTTTTAAGAGGTTCAGTGTGGCTGGATTTATGTTGAGTTCTTTGATCCATTTGTACTTAAGTTTTGTTCATGATGATATAGAACTATCTGCAGTCTTCTGCGTGCCAACATCCAATTCTGCCAACACCATTTGCTGAAAATGCTTCTTTTCTCTTTTGTATACTTTTTGTTTCTTTGTCAAAAATCAGGTGTTTGTAGGGGTGTGTGTCCATACAAGCGTTTTCAATTTGATTCCTTTGGTGTACCTATTTATTTTTGTGCTAATACCAAGCTGTTTTCAGGATTATTGCTCTATAATAGAGCTTGAAGTCAGGGATGGTGATGCATCCAGATGTTCCTATATTGTACAGGTTTGTTTTGGCTATCCTGAACCCTTAGTTTTTCCATATAAATTTGAGCATTTTTCTTTCAAGGTCTATGAAATCCCAAGGTGCTGGGAATTTCATGGTGATTGCATTGAATCTGTAGATTGGTTTTGACAAGATTACTATTTATACTATGTTGATTCTAGCTATCTAAGACCATGGGAGATCTTTCCATTTCTTGTATTTTCTTTAATTTCTTTCTTTCAAAGTTCTTGCTATAAAGGTCTTTCACTTGTTTGGTTAGCATTACCCCCAAGACAGTTTATGTTGTTTGTGGCAATTGTAAGGGATGTTGATTCTCTGATTTCATCTTCAGCCCATTTATCGTCTATACTGTAGGGCTATATATCAGTATATAGTAGGGCTACTGATTTTTCTTAAGTTAATCTTGTATCTGCCACTTTGTTGAAGGTGTTTATCAGCTGTTGGAGTTCCCTGGTACAGTATTTCTGGCTGCTTATGTAAACTATCATATCATCTGAAAATAGTGAAAGTTTGACTTCTTCTTTTTCAATTTTCATCCATTTGATCCCTTTTGTTTTCTTACTGATCTAGCTAAAACTTCAAGTACAATATTGAAGAAACATAGAGAGAGTGGACAGCCTTGTTTTGTTCCTGATTTTAGAGGAATAACATTGAGTTTCTCTCCATTTAGTTTGATGTTGGCTGTTGGTTTACTTTATATTGCTTTTATTGTGTTTACGCATGTTCCTGTTATTCCTGATCTTTCCAAGACCTTTATCATGAAGGGGTGTTGGATTTTTTTCAAAGACTTTTGCAGCATCGAGTGAGGTAGTTTTTGTTTTTCAGTTTGTTTATAAGGTGGATTACATGGATCTATTTTCATATGTTGAACCATTGCTGCATCTCTGAGATGAAGCCTACTTGATCATGGTGTATGATTTTTTTCTGATGTGTTCTTGGATTCAATTTGCCAGTATTTTAATGGTATTTTTGCATTAATGTTCATGAGGGATATTTGTCTGTAGTTCTCTTCCTTAGTTGTCTCTTTATTTGGCTTGGGTACCAAGGTAATTGAAGCCTCATAAAAAGAGTTTGGCAATTACCCTTCTGCTTCTATAGTGTGGAATACTTTGAGGAAAATTGGTATCAGCTGTTGTTTGAACTTCTGGTAGAATTTTGCACTGAATCCATCTGGCCCTGGCCTTTATTTGATTGGGACACTTCTGCTCACTGCTTCTATTTCATTAGGGGTTAGAGGTCTATTTAAATTGCTTATTTGTTCTTTACTTAATCTTTGTAAGTGATATCTATCCAGAAAATTCTCCATTTCCTTTAGACTTTTGAATTTTGTAGAGTACAGGTTTTTACAGTATGATCTGATGATTCTCTGGATTTCCTCAGTGTCTGTTGTTATGTCTCCCTTTTCATTTCTGATTTTGTTAACTTGCATGTTCTCTCTCTGCCTTTTGGTAAGTTTGGATAAAGGTTTGTCTATCTTGTTGATTTTTCTCAAAGAACAAATTCTTTGTTACATTGAGAATTGTTACAATACAAACTCTTTGTATTGTTTTCTTTGTTCTTATGTTATAGATTTCAGCCCTCAATTTGATTATTTCCTGGCATCTACTTCTCTTGGGTGAGTTTGTTTATTTTTCTTCTAGAACTTTCAGGTGCTCTGTTAATTCTCCAGTTTCCTTATGTGGGCACTTAGTGCTATGACATTTCCTCCTAGCACTGCTTTCAAAGTGTCCCATAAATTTGGGTACGTTGTGTCTTCATTTTCACTGAGTTCTAGGAAGTCTTTAATTTCTTTTTTTATTTCTTTCTTGACCCAGGAATGGTGCAATTGTGCATTGTTCAGTTTCCATGAATTTGTAAGTTTTCTGTAATTTGTGTTGCTATTGAATTCTAACTTTAAAGCATAGTGATCTGCTAAAATACAGGACGTTATTCCAATTTTTTTGTATCTGTTGAGGTTTGCTATGTTGCTGAGAATGTGGTTGATTTTAGAGAAGGTTTCATGTGTTGCTGAGAAGGTATATTTTTTTGTGAATGTTCTATCGATATTTGTTAAACTCAATTGGGTCATAACTCCTGTTTCTTTGTTAAGTTTCTGTCTGGTGATCCTGCCTAATGGTGAAAGTAGGGTGTTGAAGTCTCCCACTATAACTGTGCAAGATTTTATGAGTGATTTGAGTTTTAGTAATGTTCTCTTACGAACGTGGGTGGCTTTGTGTTTGCTGCATAGATGTTCAGAATTGAGACTTCATCCTAATGCATTTTTCCTGTGATGAATATGAAATGACCTTCTTCATCTCTTTTGATTGATTTTAACTTGAAGTATAATTTATTAGATATTCGGAGAGCTACACCAGCTTCTTTCTTGAGTCCATTTGATTAGAAAATCTTATCCCAACCCTTTACTCTGAGGTACCACCTGTCTTTGTAGTTGAAGTGTGTTTCTTGTATGCAGAAGGATAGACTCTGTTTTCGTATCCATTCTGTTAGCCTGTGTCTTTTTATAAGCGAGTTAAGATCATTGATATTGAGGGAAATTAATGCCAGTGACTGTTAATTCTTGTTTGTTTTGGATTTAATGGTGGTGATGGCATTGTGTGTCTTTTTACCCCCTTTTTCTTTTATCATTTTGTAAACTGGGATTATCTATTGCCTGTGTTTTTGCAAGTGTAATTAACTTCCTTAGGTTGGAGTTTTCCTTCCAGTGCTTTCTGTAGGGCTCAATTAGTGGATTAGCGGATATGTATTATTTAAATCTGGTTTTGCCAAGGAATATCTTGTTTTCTACATCTATAGTAATTAAAAGCATTGCTGGGTATAGTTGTCTGGGCTGGCATCTGTGATCTCTTATTGTTTGTGGAATATCTATCCAGGACTATCCATGGAAAATTCAGGTATAATTCTGATAGGGTTGCCTTTTTATGTTACTTGGACTTTTGCTTTTGCTGATCTTAATGTTTTTTCTTTATTCTATATGTTTGACATTTTGGTTAGTATGTGGCAAGGGAACACTTTTTGTGGTTCACTTTTTGATGTTCTGTAAGTTTCTTGTACTTTCATTGGCATATCTATTTTTAGGTTTGGAAATTTTTCTTCTGTGATTTTGTCGAATATGTTTTCTAGCTTTTGAGCTAGATTTCTTCACCTTCTTCTATACCTATTATTCTTAGATTTGACCTTTTCATGGTGTCCCATATTTTCTGGATATTTTGTGTTAGGGATTTGTTGCACTTATGATTTTCTTTGGTTGATGAATCTATTTCTCCTAGTGTATCTTTAATATTTGAGATCCTCTCTTCTACCTCTTGTAATATGTTGGCTATTCTTGCATCTGTAGTTCCTGATCATTTACCCAGCTTTTCCAATTTCAGCATTCCCACAGACTGTGTTTTAGTTATGGACTCTTTTTCTGCTTTCAAGTCTACCACTGTTTGAATTGATTTCTTCATCTGTTTGGTTGTTTTTTTTTTTCTTTCTTGTCTTTCCTTGCTTTCTTTAAGAGGTGTGTTTATTTCTTACATTTACTGGTTTGTCTTTTCCTCCATTTCTTGATTTTTTGTTTGTTTTTTCTTTCATTTCTTTAAGGGATTTTCTCATTTCCTCTTTAATGGTTTCTATCATCTTCATAAAGATGTTTTTATGGTTGTTCTCTTCTTCTTCAACTGCGTTGGGATGCTCAGGTCTTTCTGGTATAGAGTCCCTAGTCTCTGTTGGCATCACGTTGGTTTGTCTGTTGTTGAGTGTGTTCTTATATTGTTATCTTCCCATCCCTTCTCCCAGTGGGTGCAGGTTTGCTCTCTTCCTCTCCTCGTGGGCATGGGTCACAGGTTCTCATCCAGTGGGAGCAAGCACATCCAATACTCTGATAGCTCTCGAGGTGGGTACAGGGGGATCTGAGTCATTCCCTCTCCCAGTGGGTGGAGGTGGGACTATCACTGCAATGTCAGCAGACACTTCAGGATTTCCTCCCCTGTTGGTGAGTCGACCTGCCTGCAGTCTGCAGGCTGGGCCATCCCAAAGAAGGGAAGTGAAAGTCAGGTGAAAACTTTTAATTATGGTGGCTCTTTTGGTTCAGAGGTTCAGTCCATTATCATAATTGTGGAAATGGTGCTGGAGAGGTAGCTGAGTGTCCTACATCTTGGCTGACGTGGTCTGAGACACTGTATGGTACCTTAAGCATATATGAGACCCGAAAGTGTGCTTCCACAGTTGCAGACTTCCTCAAAAAGGCTATATCAATTCCAGTAAAGACAAAACTCCTAATAGTGTCACTCCCACACTTTGGAGGCCATATTTTTAACTGTCACAGTCTGTGTATGTTTCATTTGTGAATTTACCTTGGTATTCACCCACACATGTTTATAAACACTGGATGTTTTGTGGTATCAATCTCCACCTCATTTTCAAGACATGCTCTCAATGTACTTGAATCTTATCCTCTCACCTAAACAAGTTGGCTTATGAACCCATAGTCTCTACCTGCCTCTACCTCCCTCTCCATAACACACACAAATAATGGGATACAGAGATTTAATGTAATGCCAGGCTTTCATGTGGGTACTGAGGATCCAAACATAAGTCCTCATAGTTATGTAGCAAGCACTTTATCCAGTGAGCCATCTCCCACAGCAATGGAGTTTATTTTTATCAGAGAAAGTTAAGTCCTTTATTCTTCACTTATACAGACTATTTTGCAGAACATCATTAACTGAGTGTGTATTTATTTTCTCAACATTTAAGAAAGTTTACAACTGTATTATCTGGGATCCTCCAGAGGAAACGAACTTACAGAATATAGATAGATAGATAGATAGATAGATAGATAGATAGATAGATAGATAGATTTATAGAATTGCTTCTTGTGGCCAGGCTGGACCGATAGCCTCTGAAACAATACAGAGAAACTCTGTCTCGTAAAAACCAAAAAAAAAAATTGCTTCTTGTGAACTGTGATCTAGCTAGTCCAAGCAACAATGATAATCCAAGAATCCAGTAGTTGTTCAGTCCATGAGGCTGAATATCTCAGCTGGTCTTCAGCATTCCTTAAGAATAGGTAGACTCTAATGCCAGTGAAGGAAGAAACTTCCCAGCAAGAGCAAGCAGGCAAAGAACCAAAGCTTCCTTCCTGCATGTCCTTTCTGCTGCCAGTAGGTCTGACCCAGATTAAAGATGGATCTTTCCATGTCAGAAGACACAGGTTAGAGGTGGGTCTTCCCACATCAAGTTAACTAATCAATAAAAATCCCTTTCAAGTGCACCCAACCACTGGGGTTTCAGTTCATTCCCAATGTAGCCAATGTGGCAATCAAGAAAAGGTATCACATGCCATTTCATCCTTCTACATATATTCCAAAAATTGCTTAAGTGTTTTTTTATTACCTAAAGCCATAGAGCAAGGAACATAATATATCTTGGTTATGTGTATAAAAAATGAATCTTGGTGTTCAAGACAATACTAAGAGAATAAGAAGACAAACCACAAACTGAGAGATAATATCTGCAAAGGATATAGCTGAAAAAAATGTTGACATTCAAAAGCATTGTAAGCATTCAAATAACAATAACAAAATTTAACAACCAAAGTAGAAATAGACAGAGGAAAAGAATATAAAATGTTCTAAAGAAAATGAATATAAATCAATGATATGAAATTTTCTCAACATGATTTACCATTAGGAAATTATAAATTAAAATAACAATTCAGTGCCTCAATACACCTATATAATCTCAAAGGCCAGCTTCATTGTGGTGGTTTTAAGGGATCACCTTGCTCATATTAGCACCCACCCAGCTCCATAGCTATAGCCTAGGAAATGTATGTTATTTGAATTAATGGACATAATCGTGTGCAATATTAATAAACTGAGATATTTTGTGCTTCTGAAAAAGTTATTAATTTCCTATCCTTATTCTCCTAAAATATCTGATTGCAGGAAATAAGAGTTCAAATACTTCCTAAGATCACTTCTTGGTTCTCATGACTGTATTTCCAAAAAGCTAACATGAAGAAAAGAAATGAACAACAACAAAAAGCCAGTCATCATTCACAATGAAAAATATGTGTGGAAATTCTTCATGGGGACAGAGGACACTTTGAGGTTGAAAAGTCTGAGTTAGAAACAATCATGAATGTAGAAAATGTTGCAATGTTAAAAAAAACATGATGTGAATGATTCAGAGGCCTCAGAAAATTATAATCAGTGTTTCACAGCAAGCAAGGCTAATGTATTCATAGAGGTGTTCTAGGACTTGATTATGAATTATTTCCCATAGAAGCCTCTTGTGTTTCAGGCTCAGTTGCCAGTTGATGAAGGCTCTGGGTTATTCCAGGGATGTATTCCCAATGCAATGTTTTTAACTGGGAAGAGGTGGAAGGCTGGTTGGAGAAGCAAGTCACTGGGCCCATGATTTGAGGGTATATATCTTGTCTTGGACATGTTCTTCTTTCTATGCTTTGTAGACAATGATGAGCAACTTTATGTGCCCCAGTCTCTTGGAACCTTGTTATTATGCCTTATCCACACCCCACAACAATATAATATTCTGGAATGATTGAAATATCTGTATATTTGAAGATTGTAATACTTTTCTCCATAAGTTGATAATACTATGGATTTTGTCATAGTTTCAAAAAGGAGTAACTAACATAGGAAGGAAGTAACTTTATTGGATTTTGAAGTAGAAAAAGAAATAAATTACAATAAAGATGAAATTGTAGGTAATTGTTTCACTGAAGTCCAATAGAAATGCCCTCTAGACTTGAAGCAATCATAGCTGGATTGGCAGACTTTCAAAAATTAAAAATTTGGCAGGATGGGGAAAGAAGGATTTGCCAAATGAATACACCAACCACTGACAAGAAATCTGTCTATGCTAATTAAGCATATTTATAGATTAGCATAGTAAGACTTCTTGTCTCCTATATGACATAATACCAAGACAGCTGGGAAAGGCAAGCATAACAGTACTAACATATTATGTGATATAATAACATCTGCTGTCATGGAAATACCCCTCCATGAGTATCTCATTCCTACAAGCACAAGTAGATGTCCACCACAAGCAGATCCCATTTGAAAGGCTGGTATCTAGAAAGGCCTAAAAATACAGCAAATATACATGCTACCAAGTAAGAGTCACCTGTCCTCAGGTGAGCAGTGGATGTTTCCCCTTAAGCAGAGGATTTGGCAGTACATTAAAATATAAAGAAAATTTCTGGTAAAACTTATTTGAAAAGACTAAATGCGGCTCTGTCATCTCCTTTCTCCAAAGATAATAACTCATAATTATCATGAATGGTACAAATTTCTAAGTGGAAAGCAACAGTCATAAAATACATTAAGTAAAGAGAAGGAGAAAGACAGAGACAAAGAGAGGAATGTTAATAAGTAAAATATGAAAGAGAACTGCACCACAGGTTTTAATGGTAGAAGATTCCAGAATTTACCATGCAAAACACATTGTATGATAAATTGATAGGCTTGGAACTATGGGTAAATACACCAGTCAAGGAAGGAGCTATATCTATGAATGTGCCTGATTTACTCCCTTATATCTGAATGTAAGACAGCAAGAACCCATACACTCAGATTTAAACCAAGAATGCCAAATTACAACAATTCACTGAAGCACAGCTCTCATGGGTTTTCTATCTCCTGTTTGTCAAGGGTAAATTGATATTTAGAATGAATGGCAATGTAAATGAAAGCCACTTCACATAAAATAATCTCCAAACTAAAAAAAAATGGGAAATCAAGTCCTGGAATAAAATACCACTTTTCTCATAATAGATAAACCAAAACATGTTCATAAAGATGTGTTTTGTGGCTAAGATTTTTTAAAAGACACATGTAGAATGCATAGGCAGGCAGATCTCTAGGAATTAGGGACCAGGCTGGTCAACATAGTGATACCCTGTCTCAAATAAATAAGTAAATAAATAAAATCCACACCTTAAAAAGTAACAAATTATTTGGGGGGATTGTGATCATAGTAGAGAGCACAACAACAGGTGGATGTGATGCGGGAGACACAGCTAAGAGTTACATCATGATTTGTAGGAAGAGAGAGAAAAGATATGCTCATCCTTATGTGGATTTTTGAACTTCAAAGTTCACGTTCTTCCCCAGAGACACACTTCTTCCAACAAGGCCACAACTCTTAATCTTCCAAATCCTTCTCAAATAGTGCTACACCCTGATGATTAAGTATTCAAATATAGGGGCCATTCTTATTCAAACTACTACAATACTCCTGGGCACATTCCCAAAATGCTCTGTGTCCTACTGCAGAGATACTTGCTTACCCATGTTCATTAGTGCTCTTCATTATAGCCAAGAAATAGAAAGTCTAGATCTTCATCAACTGAAGGATGGGTTATGATAATGTGATACATACACACAGTGGAATATCATCCCACAATAAGAGAAAAATGGAATTTTCAGGTAATAGTTGGAACTAGAGACAATCATCCTGAGTAGAGAAACTTGGGATATGAGTACTTAATTATAGTACCACACAGAATCAGAAAACAAGTAAGAGACCATAGAGGGAAATATTTCAATGCCCAGAACAGGGAGCACATGTTTGTAGTCCCTCCTCATTCTTTGGTGTGTTAGTTTTGTTGTATGTATGTACTCCTAAAGGTTTACCTTCACAAGTAATCAGGATTCCTTCTACTAGTAAGTGAACAATGGATGCAACTTATTCTAAGAATTTATCATCACTTTCAGAACTGAAATTGCAGCAAGTGACACTATGCATTCCACTTGTGTCCTCAATATGATTCACAGTGGCATTAGGGTCCTTTTTGGAGAAAGAGAAGTTCATGAATTTGTGAAAGGTATAAATATTTAAGTAGTGAAACAAAGTGTAGGGAAATGGGGAAAGGAAAGGAAAATATATCTGAGGAAACATATATAAATTGTATGTAAATGTTTGTACTTGACAGACTACAAAATGTTAAATGTAAAGTGAATGATAAAAAGCACTATATTTATGGAAAATGTCAAGACAAACATGAAAATACTTTTGATTGACACAGAAGTAAAATCAGTAGATTAGCATGTAAATAAGGGACTTTAACTAATTATAAGGTACAAATGAAAAACTAAATAAATAAAATCTAAAAAAGTAAAATTAGGTGATAAATGTAATATCAGATATCACACCTTTATCCAGAATGTCTTCTTCACTGGAATAGTATGATTTCTCCCTCTTCTTAGATACTCATTTTTAATTTTTTCCATAGATAGGGAAGCAGAAGACTGCTAGGCTTAGGAATTCAGACAATTTAATTTAGTGTGCCCACATAGAAGAAAAGGATTTCTGTCAGCATAGACTGCTTGATACCAGAATTTTCTGGCAGAAGTTCCCACTGAATTGCACTCAGAAAGTTATCCTCTTGCCTGAACTGAATTAGGTATCAAACTTCTCACAGTTATTCATTCCTGTGGCTTTGACTTTAAAAGGCTAGGATGTGGAAAGGTTAAATACCTTATTGTCAGCTTAGCAGCTGCACCTAAATCTACTGATATTTTTTATTACCTGGCTGTTGTGAGTTCAGATTCTACTGCCACACTTCTTCTAAGTGCCCACATTCTCACATTTACTCTGGTGAAGTCTAATGCTTGTGCTTGTTTTCATTAGCCCATATTCTGAAAACGCTTGTGCCACTTCCATAGTCATTTTACTGGTTGAGACAAAGTTGATCTATGGGACAGCTGTGATGATCATGAGCCTAGCAGCAACAATGACATCTACACGGCTTTCTGCTTACTGTGGTTGACCTATTAGAGAAGTTCACTCTGAGTACGACACTTGCAAGAAGCTAACCTACTGAAACCATTAAGCCCAAGCTTCAATATGTTTGTGGTGGTCACAGCCCCTTTGCTTGCAGCAATGAGCACCCAGAACCATTCATGAAAGAAAGTCACTGATAAACAACAAACATTAGTGAGCCAATCAGAGAGTCCTGATGTAGGCTGATAACCAGGAAACCCACATGGGACTAACTTACAGCCTCTGTATATATGTTACAGATGTGTATCTTGATCTTCTTGTGGGATTTGTAACAGTTGGAAAAGAGGCTGTCTCTGACTCTTTCACTGACTTTTGGGACCCCTCTCCTGGATTGCCTTGCCCAGCCTTAATACATGAGGAGGTGCTTAGTTTTACTGCAAGTTAAATGCCATGTTTCCTTGAGATCCATGGTAGACCTGCCCTTCCCTAAACCAAATTTGAGAACAAATGCATTGGAGGGGTAGGAATAGAGGGGTGGGGGTGAATAGGATGAAAGGAGGGAGGGGAAACTACAGCTGGGATATAGAACAAACAAAATAAATAAATAATGCTCTGTGACAATGTTTTATATTACTAAAAATCTGCACTTAAGGAGGCATATTAATCATGGTTCTATAGAGGAACAGAAGTAGTAGTGCTTGTGTGTGTGTGTGTGTGTGCGTTTCCACTAACATTTTTATAATTTTTTTATTTTATTTTACATTCCAACCACAGTTCTCCATCCCACTCCTCCTTCTACACTCCATCTCCTCCTCCTGCCCTTCTCACCTTCCCCCTAGCCCACACCCAGTCCACTCCTCCTCAGGGGTAAGGGCTCCCACGAAGAGTCAACATAGTCTGGCACAAAAGCTTGGGCAGAACCAGGTCCCTTCCCCCTACATTAAGACTTATCATGCCATCCCACCATAGGGAAACTGCTGCAACAAGATAGCTCAGGTACTGGCATTATACCATGGTCCTACTCCCACTGAGCATAGCATCCCACCCTAAGGAATGGACTCCAACAAGCTAGCTCATATACCAGGTTTTTATCATGGTCCTGCTGCCCTGTGATACTTCAAAACTGTCTCCAACATACATAGGGACTTATGCAGTCCCCTGGAATCTCCACAGTTGTTGGTCTAGAATTCATGAGTTACCATGAAATAGATTCAGTTGTCTTTGTACATTTGTCCATAATGATCTTGAGTGCCCTTGCTCATATATTCCCTCCATCCTCTCTTCACCTGGATTCCTGGACCTTGACTTGTTTCTTGGTTGTGGATCTCTGTGTCCAGTCCCATCAGTTACTGGATGAGGTCTCTATGATGATAGTTAGGGCATTCATCAATCTGATTACAAGGGTAAGTCAGTTCAGGCATCCTCTCTACTATTGCTAGGAGGCTTCACTGGGGTCCTCCTTGTGCATTCTCGGGAGTTAACCTAGCAACAGGACTCTTCCTAAGGCCATAGTGGCTCTCTCTATTAAGATATCTCTTTCATTTCTCTTCCACTGCAT
Organism: Mesocricetus auratus; assembly: GCF_017639785.1. NCBI lineage: Eukaryota > Metazoa > Chordata > Mammalia > Rodentia > Cricetidae > Mesocricetus > Mesocricetus auratus. The sequence continues at coordinate 64,791,994 of NW_024429197.1, forward strand.
CACTCCCTACCTAAGCCATCTCATTCCTTCCCATTCTCATCCTCTCTCCACTCCCCCTTACCACCCCCTCTCCCAAGTTTGCCCATAGATCTCATCTAATTTAACTTCCCAGGGTGAACCAGACAGATGGATCAATGAGATCAAATCAAAGACCCTGATATCAATCCATACAACTATGAACACCTGATTTCTGACCAAGAAGCCAAAATGGTACAATAGACAATAGACAGACTCTTTTACAAATTGTGCTGGCATAACTGGATGTTAACATGCAGAAGATTGTGAACACATCTATATTTATTTTCATGCACAACACTCAAGTCCAAGTGTATCAAGGACCTCAACATAAATCCAGCTGCATTGAACGTCATAAAAGAGAAAGTGGGGCTGGGCGTCGATGGCACATGCCTTTAATCCCAGCACTCAGGAGGCAGAGGCAGGCGAATCTCTGTGAGTTTGAGGCCATCCTGATCTACAGAATGAGTTCCAGGACAGCCTCCAAAACAATACAGAGAAACCCTGTCTCGAAAAACCAAAAAAAAAAGAAGAAGAAGAAGAATAGAAAGTGGAGAGTAGCCTGCAACACATTGACACAGGACACCACTTCTTAAATATAGCACCAGTAGCACAGACACTGAAAGCAACAATCAATAAATAGGACCTCCTGAAACTGAAAAGCTTCTGTAATGCAAAGGACACTGTCAGTAAGACAAAACAGCAGCCTACAGAATGGGAAATGATTTTTACCAACCCCACATCTTACAGAGGGCTGATCTCCAAACTTTATAAAGAACTCAAGAGACTAGACATCAAAATACAAAATAACCCAATTGAAAAATGGGGTACATAACTAAACAGAGAATTTTCATTAGAAGAATCACAAATTGCCAAAGACATCTAAGTAAGTGCCCAATGTCCTTATCATCAGGGATATGAAATTAAAATGACTCTGAGATACCATCTTACATCTCTCAGAATGGCTAAGATAAAAATGCTAAGGACAGCTTATGTTGGAGAAGATGTGGAGTCAGGGGAACACTCCTCCACCACTGATGGAAGTGAAAAATTGTATAGCCACTTTGAAAATCAGTATGTTGGTTTCTAAGAAAATTGGAAATCAATCTACCTCAAGACACAGTACTGCACTCTTGGGTATATACCCAAAGGAAGCACATTCATATCACAAGTACATTTGCTCAACAATGTTCATAGCAGCATTTTTTTGTAACAGCCAGAACCTGGAAACAACCTAGATGCCCCTCAACTAAAGACTGGATAAGGAAAACAAGCTATTCCAAAATTTTTTGGTAACAATTAAATTCTGATAACATGATATATATATATATATATATATATATATATATTTCATTGGGAAGATTTTTTCAAGTGTACCTAACAAAAGGATAGTTCAATATTCCTATTTTATATTAAACATAGTATTTCCTGTGTCTTTATTTCCTTAATAATTTGAAATTTTATGATCTAATATACAGTCTACTTAGACTACTCTGCCAATAAATTTGATATTCAAACATTTGGATTAGCTTTATAAATAGGAAGCTGTGTTTTATGAGGATGATCCTCAAAATGCGCAAGCTTTGTTCTGCTGTGTTGATAAAACACTTGGAATATTTAATGCCCAAAATAGCATACATTTGAGTTTTAATGAATGAAGTAGAAACCCTTTAGGGTGTCTAAGCACAATTTCAGAAGACCACTAAAAAGAAAGCCATTCTCTCAGACTTTTCTCACTTGATATTCCAGGCATTAGAACATGTTTCTGAGAATATACGTAGCTTATCTCTTCCATATTAAATAAAACACTGAGAGGGATTCAAGTCTACTACACAACAATCTTCCTAACTATCTGTGATAATGAAAATATCACATATCTATAAAGACCTTTTTTGAACCTCAGTCTGTGCTTTGCATTGTTCCTTGGTAAAAACACTGCTAAAAAATCTCATCTTTCAGTCTAGCTATCACTCCTCCCCTGTCCTTTATGTGCACATGCAATGCATTTGTGTGTATGGATGTGTTTAGTATAGATAATATAGATAATGTGAATATTCAACATACATAGGACTTTGATGTTATCACATTTTCCAAAGAAATGAGGTGACTATAGTAACTTTGCAGTTATTTACAATGATTAAGGTAATTCTTTTTTTTTTCTTTTTTGAGATGTGCAATTTTCATAGTTATTGTATGACCAAGCTGGCCTGGACCTCATAATATAGCTCATGGAAGGCAATCAACCTTTCACTTCTGGACAGTGGCATTAAAAGTGTAAGCCACCAACATGGTGTGGCATGAATTCTTATAGTAGCTCTATGTTCTCATTGGATATTTGTCAGTTTGATACAAGCTAGAGTCATCTGGGATGTGGATACCTCAATGGAGAAAGTTACTCCATCAGATTAACATGCAAGCAAGTTTATGGGATGTTTGCTTAATTAATAATTGAGAAAAGAAGATACAGTCTACTATGGACAGTGCCAGCCCCGGGAAAATTGTCTTGGCTTGTATAATAAAGCTGATGGCAGTGTCCTAAATCTTGAAGCAATCCCACTGAAGTCAGGAATGAGACAGAAATATCCACTATCCCCAATCCTTTTCAACATTGAACTTGAAGTATTACCCAGAGCAATATGGTAACAGAAGGAAATTAAAAGAATAAAAATATAAAAAAGAATTCAAACTATAACTATTTACAGATGAAAGGATAACATAATGTTAGAGATTACAAAATACTAAGAGAAAATATCAAGAAATGGGAAATCCAGCAATTTGGCAGGATATCAAATCAACTGATACAAATCAATAGATTTTCTCTACATCAACAAGAAACATACAGAGAAAGAGGTCAAAGACTTTTGATGGGGTAAGTCCTGTGTATATGTCAATAAAGCACTGTTGGCCAATAGGGAAGCAAGATAGGTGGGACTAGGAGTCAAGGAGGACTCTGGGTAGGAGAAACACAGGAAGTCCAGATGGAATGCCATGGGGTAGGAAGCCCAGAAACCTCTCCAGGAAGAAAAATACTTAGATTAGCAATTATGGGATAAATACTTAAGTCAGAGCTAGCCAGTAAGAAACAAGCAAGGCCAACTCTTCATAATTAATATAGACTCCTGTGTGTCATTTGGGACTGATGCAGCTCTGGAACCAGGCTGGCAGGAAGGCTTCTCTTTACGTAATGGTGTTCAGGAGTGGGATCATGAATTTCCACGTAGAATGACAAAAGCTTTAAAGGAATTTTAAAAACAAAAGAACAGAGAAAAGCATGGGTTCTCGGTAGCAGCATTTTTCTCAAGTGGGCTCTATTTTCCTAGCAACAAGCAGAGACTCACATGGTTGCTTAAGGGAGTCTTCCTGATTCAGCATAAAAAAAAACAAGGATGTTTTAAGAGGCTCTACTAACAATTGAAAAGTTGCACATACAGCTGGAAGTGGCAGTGACCACATCTCCAAACCAGCAGCTTTTGCTGGATGTCAGCATGGACTGAGGCGGTAAGCTGGAATCACACTTATGCCTGCCATCTTGGAAAAACTGCAGTTTAAAACAGCCACGTAGCCAGAAAAACATAAAGATTTACAGTAAAGTCAGACTTGGATGAAGAAAAACCTCTAAAGGTTTGCAGTGTGTTTAAAAATATATGTACGATTGAGAAAGAAAAAGAAACGACATAGTGGTAAATAAATAAAGAAGCCGATGTGGTGGCACAAGCCGGTAGGATTGCTGCAGAGGCAGAGGCAGGTGGATTTCCAGAGAAACCCTGTCTCAGAGAAAAATAAATAAAAGTAAAAGAAATAAAGTAATAGATAAATAAATAAGCCACGTAAAGATGGAAAATACACAGAGAGTCTGGATACTGTACGCTATTATGTTTTTCAGTTTTTTGATTGCTCATGAAGGAACAACTGCTAAAATACACTTGATTATAAATACTGCTGAATTAATTCAACTTTTATCTTTTGAAAATGCCTTGACTTCAAAATTTAAGTATAGGGATATGTTACTTGGGAAAAGAGTATTTGTTTATGTTTCTACAGAAAAAGAAAAGCTGAGGATTCCTTCCAGGCTTCTGTGGTTTGATGAACCAAGACCCCCGGAAGCAGTGGGCCAGGTGTTCCAACAATTGAGACAGCTGAGATGATAGAGCTTTACAGACTACGAAAATAAGGACTTATACAGGTTTTGAGTTTTGTCATGATCCCCATGGTATGAACAGCGCCCCCTTCCAGCATGAAGCAGTTTGGAATGAGTGATGTCCTAATTCCCATCTTGTTTATAAATCTTTGTTTTCATTTAAATGAGTTGTTTATAATTGGTTAAGGATCACAACCAATCTCTTTTTAAAGGAAAAAGGGGATTATGGTATGGAAATGAGTATTTTGTATTGGTATGGTTTTTCATTTATTGATACAAATTCAAGGTCAATTTTGTGATGTGTATATTTCTCTTGATTAAGTATTGTGGTTATGCTGATCTTTTGAAATGTAATGCATAATTAAATACAGACTATAGATAGTTACTTATAATAGTCAGAATTTATAGTTAGGCAAGTTAGGTTTTCTAGATATACAGGAATATATTTGAGATAGATAGTCTTCAAACCTTTCAAAGACCTTCAGAAAATGGCATTTAAAATGGCTTAGGGTTTTTCTTGACAATGAGAAATGTGTGCTCCTGGCAGTATCAATTACACCTGAGATGGGCATCGAAGAAACTCATTATGGAGTTTGCTTTCGACATGGCAAGATTAGCCGTTTGGGCAAGAAACTGCTCTTGTCTGGACTCTTTGACTGTTGCTCTATAAAGTGGACATGCAGGACCCACAGGAAAGTGACTGCTGAACTCAAACAGTCCTTCGGGGTTCCTGATTCATGGAAGAGTCTACAAGACTTTCTGAGGACACAGAAAAATGACTGACAGACTGCCAATGCAGGTGGACAGTTTCAAATTTCCAGCTTAGCTGAGAAATCTTCTGGACACATTGTGGCCTATGGGCTGAAGATGGATGCCCAGACATTACAGAGGAACATCAGGTGACTGTTCAGGTAGCAAGATGTCTCTATCAATCCTAGTGTTTATATAATATCCTTCTGTGGTCTTTGATAGAGTTGAAGGTAGATAGTTATGATTATAGTTTTCCTTAGTTATGATAAAAGATAAGCTACATATAGAACTTTGGACTCACAAGAATGGGATGGATGATTTCTCTTTAAATCTTGCTGAATATTGATAGACAAAATATTGTAACTGTTCTTACTTGATAACTGTTCTGTTATATTTAGTTTGACTATGTTAAAGTTAAGACCTTTCTTTTGTTTAGACAGAAAAGAGGAAACGATGGGGGAAGTCCTATGTATATGTCAATAAAGCACTGTTGCCAATAGGGAAGCAAGATAGGTGGGACTAGGAGTCAAAGAGGACTCTGGGTAGGAGAAACACAGAAAGTTGAGATGTAATGCCACGGGGTAGGAAACACAGAAACCTCTCCGGGAAGAAAAATACTTAGATTAGCAATTATGGGATAAATACTTAAGTCAGAGCTAGCCAGTAAGAAACAAGCAAGGACAGCAGTTTCATAATTAATATAGCCTCCTGTGTGTCATTTGGGACTGATGCGGCTCTGGAACCAGGTTGGCGGAATGGCTGTCTCTTTACAGACTTTCCCCATTCATAATGGCATAAAAAAAAGAAAATATCTAGCAATAAGCCTAGACAAGGAAGTGAAATACTTCTGTAATAAAAACACCATGCCTATAAAGAAAGAAAGACCATAGATAATGAGAAGACAATACATGATCATGGATTAGCAGAATTAACATTGTGAAAATGATCAATTACCATTAGCTATTTACAAATCTAATGTAATAAAAGAAACATACTTTAACATCAAGGATGGACACTACCTCATGGTAAATGGTTGGTAAATGTTATTCCAAGCAAATGGAACTAAGAAGCAAGCTGGTGTAGCTATTTAATATCTGAGAAAATAGACTTCAAACCAGACATAATCATAAAAGAAGGGGAAGGACACAATATACCCATCAAAAGAAAAATATATCAGGATGTCATTTCAATTCTTAACATCTATGCCCCAAACACAAGAGTGCCCACCTTTGTTAAAGAAATACTACTACAGCTTGAATCACACATTGACCCTCACACTCTGATGGAGGAAGACTTCAATATGCCACTCCCAGCAACAGATAGGTCATACAGACAAAAACTAAACAGAAATACAAGGTAGCCATGTATTCACTACTCAGTGAAAAATGGGTCAATACAGAAATAAAAAATAATGACTTTCAGGAATTCAATGAAAATGAATATATATATACCCAAATTTATGGGACACAATGAAAGCAATGTTAAGGGGAAAGTTCATAAAAAATGGATATATCTCATATGAGAAATCTAGCACCATACCTGAAAGCTCTAGAACAAAAGAAGTAAGCACACCAAAGAGGCAAAGATGGAAGGAAATAATCAAACTCAGGGCTAAAATCAATAAAATTGAAAGAAGTAGAATAAGACAAAGAATCAGTAAAATAGCGAGGTGGTTCTTTAAAAATAATTTAAAAGGTAGCCAAACTCTTATTTGAACTAATTGAAGGACAGAGTGGCAATATGCAAGTTAATAAAATCAGAAAAAAATGGCAGTGACTCATACCTTTAATCTCAGCACTTGAGAGTCAGTGGGAGGCAGATCTCTGACTTTGAGGTCAGCCTGGTTTACAGAGTTAGTTCAAGGATAATCATGTTACACAGGGAAACCCTGTCTTGTAAAAATAAAACAAAATAAAGAACAGAAACATGAGGGAGACATAACAATCAACCCAAAGAACATCTAGGGAATCATGAGGACATACTTTAAAAATCTGTGATATACTACATAGGAAAATCCCAAATAAATGGACAATTTTTTCAATAGATAGCACTAACCAAAGTTAAATCAGGATCATATAACAAATTTAAATGGGCCTATAACCCCTAAGGAAATAGACACAGTCATTCAGTCTCCCCCCCTCAAAAAATCCCAGAGTCAGATGGTGTTAGTCCAGAATTCTACCAGATTTTAAAGAACAGTTATTGATAATATTCCTTAAAGTTTTTTACAACATAGAAACAAAAGGAACATTGCCCAGTTTATTTTTATGACTCAGTTACCATGCTGCATAAACCACAGAAAGATTCAACAAAGAAAGATAATTACAAAATTATTTCTCTTATGAACATAGATATGAAAATACTAAGTAAAATATTTGAAAACCAAATTCACAAACATATCAAGAATAATAATCCACCATTATCTAGTAGGCTTCATCCCAGAGACACAGAATTATTCAGTATAGGAAAATCAATAATGTAATCCACTATATAAATAAATTGAAAGAAAAACACAATAATTACACTAGATGTCAACAAAGCCTTTGAAAACATCCAACACACCTTCATGATAAAAGTGATGTTAGTGATCCAAGGGTCATACCTAAAAATGAAAAATTTACTACAAATTTATAGTCAACATCAAACTAAATGGAAAGACACCCAAAGTGTAAACCTTTAACTAGAGAATTCCTACAGTTGAGAAACACTTTCAACAATGTGGCTGTATATAAGATTAACTCAAACAAAATCAGTATCCTATCTATACAGAAATGACAAATAGACTGAGGAGGAAATCAAGGATACATCACCCTTCTCAACAGACGCAAACAATATAAAACAACTTGAGGTAACTCTAACCAAGCAAGTGAAAGATTTGTATGATTAAAAACCTCAAGTATTTGAAAAAAATTGAAGATATTAGAAGATCAAAACATTTCCCATGCTCATGTATCAGTAAGACTAACAGAGTAAAAATGACCATCCTACCAAAAGCAATGAATAGATTCAATGCAAAACAGTCAAAACTCCAAGGCAATTTTTTCAGACCATGAAAATTTTGAATTTTATATGAATTCTCACCTTCATATGGAAAACCAAAGTCCAGTGTTGCTAAAACAAACCTAAACACTGAAAGAATCGCTGAAAAATATCATCCTCCCTCATTTCCAGTTGTACCACCGAGTAAAGAAAACTGCATGGCATTCACATAAAAGCAGGTATGTTGATCAATGTAATTCAGGTGAAGACCCAGATATAAATCTACACACCTATGTACACCTTATTTTAGATAAAGAAGCCAGAAATATAATCTGGGAAAAGAAAGCATCTTCAGCTCATGGTACTGGTCAAATCAGATGTTTGTAGTAAGAAGAAGGCAAATAGATCCATACTTATTGCACTGTACAAAACTCAAGTCCAAATGGATTAAAGACCTCAATATAAAACCAGACATGCTGAGACTGATAGAACAGAAAGCTGTGAAGAGTCTTGAATGCTTTCATACAGGAGACAGCTTTATGAACAAAGGATAAATGAGGCAGACACTAAGATCAACAATTAATAAAAGAGACCTCATGAAACTGAAAGGTTTGTGTGAGGCAAAGGGACAATGTCCATCAGACAAAGAGGCAACTTATGGAATGATAAAATATTTTTACCAACTCCACATCCAACAGAGGTCTAATATCCTACATATATAAAGAACTGAAGAAACTAGATCCTAAAAAATAAAGTAATTCAATTAAAAATGAGTTATACACATAAACAGAATTCTCAATGGATGAATCTCCAATGACTGAAAAACACTTAAAGAAATATTCCACATCCTTACCTAATGGGGGAAGTCTTTCTGTGTATATGTTCTCCTATTTGTTGTTTAAATAAAGCACTATTGGCCAATAAGGAAGCAAGATACGTGGGACTAGAAGTTGAGAAGGATTCTGGGAAACAGAGGTGTAGTCAGTCACAATGTAGGATGATGGAGAAGTAAGAGGTTCACACCCTTTCTCTAGTAAGATAAGACCATGTAGAAATACTCAGATTAGCAGTTATGGGTTAAAAAATAGTCAGAGCTAGCCGATAAGAAACCAAACAAATGGCTAAGAGCTTCAAAATTAATATAGTGTTTCAGGTGTTATTTGGGGGCTGAGACAGTGGCCGGACCCAGGCAACTGGTGGAAAGACTGCACATTACACTTAGCTATAAGGGAAATACAAATCAAAACAACTTTGAGAATCCATCATGTACGTGTCATAACATCTAAGATCATGCTAGAGAGGATCTGGAGTAAGTGGAACATTCCTCCATTGCTAGTGTGAGTGCAAAATTGTACAGCCATTATGGCAATCAAAATGGCAGTATAGTTGAACTTTTTTTGGGTTGCCAGGTCTCAAATAATGAAATATAGACATTTTATTAATTGTGAAAGCTTGGTGTTAGCTTAGACTTGTCCCCAGATGGCACATATAACTTAAATTAACCTGTTTATTTTAATCTATATTCGGCATTGCAGCTCATTACCTCTCCTCCATATTGTATGTCTGACTTCCTCTGTGTCTTGCTGATGAATCTCTGCTCCCAGATTCTTTCCATGAGGTCCTCTCTCTCTCTCTCTGAAAGTTCCACACACACTCCCCTGCTTAGCTATTGCCCATTCAGCTCTTTATTAAATCAATCTGAAGGTGCCTTAAGCAGGTGAGGTAAAGCAGAGATACATCCTTACACCATGTACAAATATCCCACAACATTTTCCTCTTTTTTGTTTCAATAGATAGGGAAGGTTTTTAACTCTAACTCGGTAAAACTACATATACAATATGAACAATTACCAGGTAGGAATTACATTGGCAATGTCCATTAGAAAACTTTTAGAGAAAGTACTCTACTATCTATTCTAGCTTGGTACATAATTTTGTACCTGAATTATTTCTACCTAATTACCTAAAATATCTTTTTAGACCTTAAAACATTTTCTTAGATGAAAAACTTAAGCATTTATATTTCTAAATTTTTATAAAATTAATCTCTTTTGTGAGTTTCTTTTCTGAATTTTGTAAAAAGGAAAGAAATAAAGAAGAAAGAAAGAAAACTGTAAAACCATAACTATCTAGACTTCAAACCCATCAGAGACCTGAGAAGGATAAAACATTACTTGAGTAATAGGAAGTACAGAGCAAACAACTTCCACAACTATAGAAATGATAGAGACAATTGGCTTCCAGACAATCACCTAAGGTTTCTCTGTAACACTGGGACATCCATTTTCTGCCTAAAGCCTAGAATATCTGACAGACTCTTTAGGAATTTTGAAGGCCTGATCTACCTTGTCTTGGCAAAGTTCAGTAGTTGACCTCCTTTGTGTCCTGCTTGTCCATTGAGACAACATATTACCAGCAGTCAAAGCAAGGGAATTTAAAACATCTTAAATGTTATATATGCCATAACTGTGAAACTCTGAAGTGTTTGAAGACCACCCATCTAATTCAAATACATGAGGCTAAATAAAGCTTATTTTAGTCTACATCTGAAAAAAGTTTGGTTGTTATCTTAATTATTCTAAACATTTGATAATAGTTCCTTCTAAGGACTAGAACTTTACATTACAATTTTAAATTAGTTGTATAGTTTCAATACCTTACAGCATATTTTAATAAAAATAAAGTTAAAAAGTATACAAAAATCCATACTTGCAGAAAATATTTGAGACTAACAGTTGCTTTTTAGACTAATATAAATACAATAAATACCATTTTATACTATCATTCTTATATTCCTCTCCCTTTTTCAGAAATAGATTCCTGAATCTCACCTCCTTTGCTTAGTTTTCTCCATGACCATGTCCAATAACAACTTGCAGCCAAACACCATAAATTAAGTCAAGCATTCATATTCCACCTACAATCAAAAACCACCCAATCCACCTCTTGAGAATGTGGGCACTGTGCACTTAGAATTACTTCCTGTTGTGTGGAAGACAAAGACATCTTTAAAGGAGCCTGAGAAATTTGGTAATATGGTGAAGTCCTAGGAGAGCTAACTGTATATAATTTATTATATAATTTCTGTAAGACATGAAATTTCAGGACTTAACTGAAGTCCTGGCTATAGTAGTCTATGACACTGAACCTTGAAGTTCACATCTAGAAATGGTTACAGTTAAACATTTTAAGTGTCATATCCAACAGGTCTCAAAGTGGTTTGAGGATCAGGATATATTAAATACATCCGAGTACACAAACTTAATTCCTAGTTAACTGCTTCAGAGTCAAACATGAAAACATGTACAGGAAATTAGATGAAGCTTATTTCTAGAATTAGTACTCTACATGGCTACTAATATGATGACAGAAAATTTATATATGCATAATAATATTGTAGATTTTTGAGATATTTATGCCTTGATAAAAGTTTTAAAGAACCAGATGAAAACCAAAGGGTGATTATTTTAAGTGGCAATATAATATCCTCTTAATTTTGTTTTCTTCTGTACCATACTAGGGGGCTATTTTCGCATGAAACAAAGATTTGGTATTTTCCTTTAACAAACATGCATGGCTTTAGAGAAGGAAAGAACTGTGTTTCAACTTCAAGCCAGCTTTGATTTTTAATTGAATTGGTAGCACATAAAAGACCATTTCCTTTTTAGCCTATAGAAAAAATCAGAAACAATCATTCAGGAAGATTTATGTAATTTTACCCTGTTGGATGTGGGCTATATCATCATGCCAATTTATTCTTTTTCTTGGGACATTTTCATTTGATGATTCATCCTTCCTATGAATATTACTAGCTTTTCTAATGGTCACCTGATTTCTTTATTGGATGCTTTTATTCTTCTGGAAAGACAAAAACAAAACCTGCCCCAACCCTAATTTGGGGGAGTTCCTTTTTTAGTGTGTTATATTTTTGCTAAGGTGAAATGTATATTTCAATTTCCTTTATTTATAAATTCTAGGTGTAGGTATATTTATTTTTAGCCAATAAAGGACATTTTAGCCTAGATTTCAGTAACTTTGTGGAGGGTTATTATAATAATCTGTAAATGTGGCATAAGATTTCACTAGTAGGCCAACATATTATTTAGAAGCTGTATCAAAATTTTGTCCCTAGGTGGTGGGAGTAAAGACAATCTTAAAATATATAGGCTGGTTTAATTCAGTAGGCTTTCCCCAGAATATAATGTCTCATAGTAGCTGTTGCTTTTTGTCCATTAGTATTTTAAAAATGTAAAGTTAATAAAGCACTATACAGTGTTCACATACCCTGTGTTATAGTATTTCCCATCCTTATACAATAGGTTATTTTATATTATTTTAATCTCTCATTAAGAATTTCACTTTATAGTTTTAAAACTATACTTCTATGAGTGCCCATACCCATTTTGTTTCTTTCTTCAGCATCTAAGTATATTTGCAAGCACACTGTAACTATTCAAAGGTTTTCTCAGTCTGGAGCAGGGTTCCTACATAGCATAGCTCCAGGAAAATGGGGGCAAAGCCCTTCTGTGCATCTCCAGGCTATGGTTCTGCTTAGCACATGACACAGATGGTTGGCTCCACCCCACCTGAGTTTATGTGAGCTGAGCCTCATGCTTGTGGTCAAAGGCCATGACACAGCTTCACCAGCCAAAGCTCTAGGAAGTTGCAGGTTTAAGATTTGGCAAGCATTTCCACCTAGTGTCCTGTGGAATAGTGCACCCTGCTGTTCACAGGCCCTATGCTTGGATATGTGTGCTTCCCGGTTGGATGCCAATTATAGTCAGGCTTTCTTTGAACCACCAGCTCCTGAATAATGACACAGAGACATTTTATTAATTATGAAAGCTTGGCTTTAGCTTAGGATTTTGAATAACTAGCTCTTATAGCTTTAATTTTATTTTAATAAATTTGTTTATTTCACATCCTGGCAGCAGTTTCCCTTCCCCTCCCTCCTCCAAGTCTGTCTGCCTTACCCTCTCTCTACCTCTGTTCCCACCCCCAACACACTTCTCTATTTTTGTTTAGGAAAGGGCAGGTCTCCCAAGAATATCAACAAAGCATGCTTGCCATATCAAGTTGCATTAAGATGAAGCACCTCACCATGTATTAAGACTGGGCAAGGCAATTCAGTATGAGGAGTAGGGTCCGAAAAGCCTGTAAAAGAATTGGAGACAGTCCATTTATTCACTGTTAAGAGTCCCACAAGAGATTCGAGTTACACAGCTTTAATATATATTCAGAGTACCTAGTCAGTTCTAGCCAGGCTCCTTAGTTTTCAGTTCAATCCCAGTTTACTTGATTCTCTGAGTTTTCTTGTGATGTCCTTGACACCTCTGATTCCTACAATTCCTCCCCCACTTCTGCAGGATCCTGTGAACTCTACCCAAAATATGGCTGTTGTCTGCGTCAGTTTCCATCAGGTGCTGGATGATGCCTCTCTAAGGACAACTGGGCTAGGCACTAACTGGTCACAGGGAATGGTCAGCTCATGCTACATGTCTGCTATGGCTAGGAGTATTAGCTGGGGTCTTGCATATTCCTTATAGATTTGTCAGAGATTCCCTTTAGCCATTATTTTATCTGTTCCCAAATCCCCCCCCCCCCTTTCCAGTATTTTCATTCAAGAGTAGGCAAAGCATCAAAGACACCATTTGAATGCTTAGGAGTCTCACAAGAGCACCAATCTAATAGTCATAACGTAAACACAGAGGAACTTGTGTAGACCAATGTAGGCCCTGTGCTTGTGATTTTATTCCCATGTGAGCTCTGCTTAGTTTATTCAGTGGAACATGTTGTCCCCCACAACCTGATTGCTCGTGTTTCCACCCCCCCACTCACAATTCTCCATTTTGCCTTTCCAGGGAGACCTCAGTGTCCCCTCCATGAACCCTTGCTGCTGCCTAGTCTCTCTGGGTCTATGGATTGCAACATAGTTTTCCTTTATTTTACAGCCAATAGGCAAGTATAAGTGCATGTATACCATATTTGTCTTTTTTGGTCTGAGTTACCTCTGATTATGTTTTTCTGGTTTCGTCCATTTACCTTCAAGTTTTCTAGTGTCTTTTTTTTAACAGCTGGATAATATTTGTACAAATGTACCACATTTTCTTTATCAACATCCATGTTCTAGGCATTACCAATAAAGCTGCTTATGAACATACTTGAGCAAGTGTCCTTATGGCACAATTGAGCATCCTTTGGGTATATGCCCAAGAGTGATATAGCTGGGTCTTGTGGTAGACCAATTCTGAGTTTTTTGTGAAACTGCCACACTGACTTCCACAGTGGCTGCACAAATTATTACTTAATGTGGTAGTTTGAATATAATTGGCCCATATAATCTCATAGGGACTGGCACTATTAGGAGGTGTGACTTTGTTGCATATGGCCCTGTTGGAGGAAGTGTGTCACTGTGGGGGCAGGCTTTGATGTTTCCTATGTTCAGATTACTGACCAGTGTCTCAGTTGATGACCTATTGCCTGCAAGCCAAGATGTACCCAGCACCACATTTGTCTGTATGCTGCTATGCTCCCTGCCATGATGATAATGGACTGAAATTCTAAAACTGTAAGTGAGCCACCCCAATTAAATGCCTTATTTCATATAAGTTCCTGAGATCCTGGTATCTCTTCACAGCAGTAGAATTCCTAGACACTTAAATCAACCAATTTATATTCATCCACATTCTGTTACATGGTTCATAACCTCTCTTTCATACCATAAATCTGACTTCTTCTGTGTCTCAGTGGTGAATTCCCACTTCTCAGGTTCTTTACCTGAGTTCCTCTCTCCCCAGAAGTCCAACCTATCCTCTCCTCCCTAGATGTTGGCCATTCAATTCTTTATTAAACAAATTAGAAGGTGCCTTAGGCAGGCAAGATAAAACAGAGATACATCTTCACATAGTGTGATCAAGTATCCCACAACTTGACAGTTCCTGAGAAAGTTGGGAATTAATCTGCTTCAAGACCCAGCTATACCACTCTTGGGCATATACCCAAAGGATATGCAACCTACCAAAAAGACACTTGATCAGCTCTGCTTATTGCTGCCTTATTCATAATAGCCAGAAACTGGAAACAACCTATATATTTCTCAATTGAAGAATGGAAAAACAAAGTATGGTATATTTATATAATGGATCATTACTCAATTGTTAGAAACAATGACATCATGAGATTTTCAGGCAAATAGATGCAACTAGAAACAATCACTCTGAATGATAAGTAAGGTATGTATCCACTTATAATTGTATATTTACTCTTAAGAAAATGATAATCAAGCTATAAACCCAGATTGGCTAGATAAAGAGGAGGATGATAGGGAGGACGCATGGGTTTTTATGGAAAGGGAAAGTAGAAAGATTGTGTTGGTGGAACGGGAGCAAATGAGGATGGGAGTGGGAAGGATCAGGTAGAGTAGAGATGGAGGGAGAGGGTACAAGGATAGACATCTAGAATTGGGGAACTCTTAGGGGATGGTGTCGAAACTTAGCCCAGTGAAAATTTCCTAGGGGATTCCATCCCCTCAGATATCAGGGATGCCCTCAGAAAAGGAGGAAAGACAGTAGGATTAAGAGGGGATTGAGATACCAGGATAACATGTTCCACTGAATAAACTAAGCAGAGCTCACATAGAACTAAAATCACAAGCACAGGGCATACATTAGTCCACACCAGTTCCTCTGTGTTTACGTTATGACTATTAGATTGGTGCTCTTGTGAGACTCCTAAGCATGCAAATGGTATCTCTGATGCTTTGCCTACTCTTGAGATTAGTTCTCTCCTATTGGGTTGCCTTGTCCAGCCTTGATATGAGGGCTTTCACCTTGTCTTATTAAGTATGTTGTTTTGTACTGTCTGGAAGTTGCCTCTTAGAGGCCTGACCTGTTATGAAAAGGGAAAAGATAGGTAGTGGTTCTTGGCCTGAGGGATGGTTGGGAGGAACTATAAAGAGTGGAAGTAGGAGAAACTGTGGTTGAGTCATATTGTTTGAGAGAAGAATCTATTTTCAATAAAAAGATGAGTTTACACACATACAAAAATCAAAATTCAATCTCAAAATCCACAACTCATTCTTCACATAAATAGAAAACACAATAGTAACATTCATATGAAACCAAAAACAAAGACTCCAGAGACCCAAAACAATCCAAAGGGGGGAAAAACAATGCAACAGGAATTAAGATTTCAGATCTTACAATGTATCATGTAATGAAACAAATTGGTATTGACACAAAAACAGACATGTAAGACCAAGAGAACAAAACTGAGGATGAAAACATATGTACATATAACTGCTTGTGGATGGAAGCTTTTTGTCTGGCCCAGTTCGGCAGCTGTTTAGTCCCAAATAAAGACATAGAGGCTATAAACTGCTTGACCAATGATTCAGGCTTCTTATTGTCTAGGTCTCTCCTAATTATTAATCCATTCCTATTAATATATATGTACAAATATGCCTACTACCTTAATCTCTGTGTGTTTGACTATCTCACCTGGATCAATCCTGCCTATTCATTGGCTGAAACAGCATTATTTCTCAACCAATAAGAAAAACATATATTCACAGAAAAGAGAAGGCCATTCCTCATCATTGTGCCATTAAATATTTGATGAAGCTTCTAAAAACATGTGATGGAGAAAAAGAAAGTATATTCAACAAATGGTGCTGGGAAAATGGGTAACCACATTCAGAAGAAAGAAATTAGGCCCATATCTGCCACCTTGCCATCACACACACACACACACACACACACACACACACACACACACACACACAAATCAGATTGAGCAAAGGCCTAAATGTGAAACCTGAAACACTGGAAATGCTAGAAGAAATTACAAGCAGTACCGTACGTGAAACAGGTGTACGAAAGGACTTTCTGAATAGGAATTCTTTTGCCCAAGAATTAACATCAACAATTGAAAAATAGGACTTCAAAAAAGTAAAATCCTTCTGCACAGTTGAAAGAAATAAAAAAAATTCAAAAATCAATCAACTGGGTGAAGATGAAGCCCACAGAATAAAGGAGAATCTTTCCCTATTATCCATCTGACAGAGAATTAATAAGTAAAATATATAAAGAACTCAAAAACAACAGAAAACTAAAACAAGAAAATGGCCAATTCATTAATTGGGCCTAGGGCTTGAACATAGAGTTCTCAAAAGAAGAAGAAAAAAAAAGACTAAGAAATATGTCAAAAATATGTTAATTGGCCCTAGCAATTAGGGAAACACAAATCAAAACAACACTGATATTTCATTTTACAACAATCAGAAAGGCAAAAATCTACAAAACAACTGACAAAAAATCCTGGGAGGGAATTAGTAAAATGGATCTCTTAGTCAACATTAGTGAGACTGCAAGGTGTGGAGAATCTCAAAAAACTAAAATTAAGCTACTATATGCCCTGGCTGTACTGACTCTTGGCATATGCCCAAAGGACTCCACATCTTACTTTCTCAACCATGTTCATTGTCGTTCTATGCACAATAGCTAATGGAAATAATCTATATGCCCTTCAACTAACAGATGGATAACAAAAATGTGATAAATGTATACTATGGAATACTATTTTTCTTTAAAGAAAAGTGAAATCATGGAACTTACAGATGTATGGAACTAGAAAAGATTACAATTAGTGAGAGAACCCAGACCCAGAAAGAAAAATATTATGTTTTCTCTCATCTGAGAATCCTTAATTAACATCTTGATGTGAAACTGTTCACTAACACAGGGTCACCTACACTCCCTCCTTTCTAAAGCTTACTGTGATATATGTATACAGCCAGATCAAGGAGTTCCTGTAAAAAAAACTCACTGTATTATAGTCCTTAGTCTCATTCTCTGAACATCTATTTCTAATATATATTTTACCAGTCTCCCCCAGAAAAAATAAAATGAAAATTTTGTGCAAATTGGACTATCCAAATACTATACTGGATATTTTTCAACATACTTATTATACACCATTTTGATATTCTTAGTCCATACTTGACATAAAGAGCCCAGGTAAAGAAGAAAATGATAAACCTTACTTGATAACTGATCTCAAATAAAAATATGTGAATGGGATACAGTTATGGACAGAGCAGCAGACATGATATCTTTCTCTGAAAAGCTTTCTTACAAGGAGGGTTCCCTGCTTCTGTATAGATGCTGATTCCTGGCCCAACAATAATGGGAAGGCAGTTGTTTGGTACATGTTAGCACGAGTAACTGTAGGGAAGTGGCAAAGAACTTCTCTTTGTTGATGGGAGACATTAAGTTCAGGGAAGAATGAGTGAGTATGATTGCCACATGTCAATCGATCACCAGAAACCAGACAAGCCTAGAACATGGAAAGATAGAGGAGGGAAAGAGAATGACAGAAGGAATCAATCTGTATCAATCATTAATCCTCCTATTCTTAAATGAGACATACAAAGGACTATTACAATTGTTTATAAAACGAAATGAGCAAATATCACACTTCTTGGAAGTTTTAAGTCAACTATAACAACTTAATTTTGTGTATTTAATTTTGGCTTTACTTGTAACAGTTTTATGAATGTTGTGACATATCATATTTTAGATCTTATAGGTCGTGTCTAATAAGCTTAATTGACTGACATCCAACAAGGTCTTTGATAAAATATGGAAGTATGGTTTGTTTCCTCCCAAAGAAGGAAACAAGGAAATTTTATAACCTGGTGACATCTGTTTCTCCTGTCTGGAAATTTTCATATGAAAACTACACACACCCTGAGTATTCTGGCAAATAGTCTTGGTAGAACTTATCTGAGACCTGAGAGAGTCCGTAAAGGGAAAATCTCAACAAAAAGTGGCATTCTCCATTGTGGGACCAGAAAGTTATGAATCCAATCTCTGAAGCCCTTTTCTTGGGGTAAAAACCATCAGGTCCAAGAAGCACGTAAGTCAGCCAGCTCCCTTCCCTTCAATCAATCCCACCTGCATTCTGTTAATTACAATCAGAAGAAGTCTGGTAAACACACTATACAAGAAAAGCTAAATTCATTAAAAATGCAATGAGAACCCAGACAATAAGCTTCAGCCAGTTAGCTGAAGTTCATTTTCTGTCAGTAACACAAATTCATTTTAGAAAATTAGTAAATGTTAATGCAAGATCACATAGGGATTTATGCTCTAGGAAATTGACATAAAATTATAACCTAGAAATCCTGTCACCTTCCACTTTAATCATTTTATGTGGAGAATGAGTCCTAATTCAAGGAAGGAAAAAAACATGGGAGCAGCTGGTTATGGATAGTTACTTCCACGGCATGAAATGTTTGAAATATCTCACTGACTCTTATTGTTAGATTCAAATCTAATCACTAGGAAAGGCTCAGACAGCAAAGGAATGAGCCACTTACTTATAGTCTGCTTTAACTGATTCATGAGCTGCAACTCGATGAGCGTTGAGTGCTCTTGGATTTATCAACTTGATGTGTGGCCAAGCTTCTCACCTAGAGTGGCTGTATTTGCAAACACACTGCCTTGCATGAGGTATAGAGGGAGGATAAATATCTATTAAGCTGTATATAATCTGACCACGTTTTATGAATCTGTCCAATCATATTAGGTGTTTCCATAACTTTCTTAGGCCATCTGCACTGGGTTTACTGTTAGCTGCACGTAAAGCTAGCAAAGCAGAAAGATGATAAAGAAAGCCCAAAAGAGGCACATGCAATTTTTATATAACAATCCACATGTAGAAAACATCGAAAGATAAAAGAGGTTTCAAATATTGCAGGATAACAGATAAGATGCTGGTGACAAGATGCTGACCTTACACTGCTTTGAAGTAATGCTCAATAAACTTCACAGCACATGGCAAACAATGTGCAACAACAGTCTCAATAGGATTATCTTGATTAATCTTTCCATGTGGAAGGATGAATCTGACTAAGGAGATTCTAGAAATTAGGTGAATGAAAGTCAAGTAGGAACATGGTTATTTGAGTTCAGAAACAGCCTTTAATGAAAACTTCAAATTACATCCTGGACAACCTTCCCTGTGATGGCTTAAAGCTTATCTGACCCCTTTTGTATTTCCTATGAATAGCTGTTTGAAGGCTATTAGTTCTATTCTTAAAGCTTATTCTTATGAATATGTTTCAGAACACATTCAATGTGTCACAATACACTTACATTCAACTGTGAAGTTGGTGAGGACCTGGTGAGGCAGAGAGACATGGTTCTGAAGCTTTATGTGCCACGATTCCATCCTCTGGGGGGGGGGGGGGGGTTTGTATTTCTAAAACCACTGAAAGAATATTTGGTTGATATAGCTATTCAAGAAAATATTTGATAATAAACAAGACTCATTCATGATAAGACCTGGGGGAGCCAGGAAAAGTCAATACTCTACATTAAGGTCAAGTTTCCAAAATTTAAGTTGTGTTAGAAAATAATCGATCATTGGATAAGCACTTTACACACTGAGTCATCTTCCTGGACCTAATGACATCTCTCAGATGTAAGCACTGTTATCATCCTTTAGTAAGAAATAATGGAACACAAGCCATATTATAAAACTTGCCCCAAGTTACACTTAAGTACCAAGTAGAAAGTGAAACCTAGTTGTGTCTTATAGTAAAGTCAGATTATATTCTCTCTGTGACCTATGTAATTTCACAATTCAAGAAAAGAAAATAGTTACAGACAATAATTCTTTTGTTTTTCAGAAGTTACTCCATCAAGACATCGTTATTAATGCTAGTTAACTAGTTAGTTTTCTACTTAGACTTTTGGAAAACATGGGCAAAGCATAAAATGGACTGCATTTTATTAAGAAAATGTCAAAGAAAAACAATTTAAATACAAAAAGAATACTACTATACAATAATATAAGAAACACTTAAGTCAAACAAAATGACAATGTTTTCAGTAAAACAAAGTTCTATTTCTGTTCACTGAGAAGGAAACTCATGAAACAGAGTGAAATATCAAAAATATTATGTCTAAACTATGTAGGGTGCTCCACGACAATGGTGTTTAACATGAGAATAGTAAGGTGGCTTAATCATAGTGAAATACTTATGGTGAACTGCTTCATTGAAAAGGTGAGGAAGGCACTAATTGGATTGTGGGTCTGGAAAAAGTCAGGTAGCAAACACTTCAAAATATAGAAGCACCAATTCCAGGTGCACAGTTTACTAGGGTAAATTTCTAGCTCATACTAATATAAAGTTCTTATCATTGGGACTGGAGACATGGCTTAATGGATAATTACACTTTTTATGCAAACATGGGGACCAGATTTGAAGACCCAGAATTTACAGCATGGCTGTCCACTGGGGAAATAGAAGATCCCAAGAGTTCATTGACCAGCCAGTCCAACAGAGAGACACCATGCCACAGAGCAATAAAATGGAGCACATGGTAAAAGATGATACCCAGCATACATCTATAGCCTATGCATGTACATTCAGAGGTGATCACACGTGCACCCTCACATGAACTTGCTCCCTTCAATTCATTTCCTCATTAAATATCACCTGTTAGTTTATTCAGTAAGTTAGTTTTCTAAGTACTTGCCATGTATACTAGGCATTGACCTTTGCTGCTGACAGGTCACAGAATAAATATTTTCCTTTTCAAGTCATTCAATCTGCAAATTTCTTATTGAGTGAGGAGCTTTATTCTTGTATTGAGAGGAAGGCAAATGAGGGGAGACAAAACAAAATTGATCTTTGACCTAATATCATTTATAGCCCTATAGAAAGACATGACCCCAGATGTAAACAACTTTGCAAATTTTTCTACCATTTTAGAACAGTGACATTTTGAATGAGATAACTGAGTGGACAGATAAATTGATGAGTTAATGAGTTGTGTTTCAAAGAAGTTCTAGAACAGTCTTCATGTGCAGTAATAAAACTGCAAGGCAAAAAGGACAAGCAGCCCTCACTAATGAATAGAATTAGTACCACAATCCCCTACATTGAAAGTTACTTCATTGAAAAGGGATATAATTCATCATCTGCAGCAAATTGGATTCAAGCCAAACACAGAGGTAAAATTTAGTGCCACCATTTGAAAATACCTAAGATTATCGATCAAATTCATGAATGTATGGAGGATGCCATTATGAATTTTAACTCCAAGGTCAAAGTTATTTTAGGTCATTTCTATCATACATTGTTTCCATAATATTTGTTGAACATATAATAAAACACTTTTGGCACATCTTGTGATTTGCCATGCAAAATGTCAAAGTCATTCCTGATAGCTCTTTATATCAATCACACATGGTCAATGTAAATAAAATATGTCTTATAAATGAGTATAATCTGCTATTTTGCAGCAACTAGATCATTTGAAGTAGAACATAATACATCTTCTAAGGTCACAGTTTTATTGAAAATGTCCTGGCTATTAAAATTGTAAAAGAAAAATTATTTCCTATGAATGAGTGCTTTTATGATCCTGAGAATATTCTAAGACTTTTACATTGGAAAGTTATGTACTTCTGTTGTCACCAGAAATTTTCCTTTTTTGTCATTTTTTATTAAAATTAAAAGTAAGCTTGCTTCACATGTCAATCCCAGCTCCCCTCTCCATCCCCTCTTCCCCTGCCACCCCCAACCCCACCCTCCCAAGCCCCCACCCAATCCCCTCTTCTCTTTCCAGGGAGAGTGAGATCCTTCATGGGGGATCTCCAAAGTCTGTCATATCATCCAGGGCAGGGCCTAGGCCCTCCCCCATGTGTTCAGGCTGTGAGAGCATCCCACCATTTGGAATAGGTTCCCAAAGTCCATTTGAATGCCAGGGATAAATACTGATCTAGTACCCGAGGAGCCAAAGATTGCGGAGACCTCCTCCCTGACATCCAATTTCAGGGAGTTTGGATCAGTCCCAAACTGGCCTCTCAGTCACCAGTCCAGGGTCCATGAACTCCCCCTTGTTCTGGTCAGCTGTTTCTGTGGGTTTTACCCACCTAGTCTTGACCCCTTTGCTCATCACTCCTCCCTCTCTGCAACTGGGTTCCAGAAGTTCAGTGTTTAGCTGTGGGTGTCTGCATCTGCTTCCATCAGTCACTGGCTGAAGGCTCTAGGATAGCATATAAGGTAGTCATCAATCTCATTATCGGGGGAAGGCATTAAGGTATCCTCTTCAGTATTGCTCAGATTGCCAGTTGGTGTCATCTTTGTAGATCACTGAAAATCTCACTAGTACCAGATCTCTTATCAAACCTATAATGATTCCCCCTATTATGGTATCTCTCATCCTGCTTTCCTCTATTCTTCCCCTGACTCAACCTTCCTGCTCCCCCACGTCCTCCTCTCCCCTCTTCTTCTTCTGCTCTCTTTCTTCCCACCTCCCTGGAAAATTAGCACAATTAACTTTGCATGGGAATTTTATGCTGGACAAATTAATCACTGTTTAGTATTTAACAGCTGTAATAGCTATTGTTGTTTGTCAACTTGACTATATTTAGAATGAACTATAATCCAATTCAGAAATGGAGGGTACACATGTGATCTGGATCTTGAGGCTGGAAGACATAGGTTTCATCCAGATCTTGAGGTGGGACAACACACACCTTTAATTGAGATTTTGAGGTGGTAAGGCACACCTTTAATCTGGGCCACACCTTCTGCTGGAAGTTTAAAAAGCACAGTTGGAGAAGGGAGGGTTCATTCTTTGCTTGCTTGTCCTCATCTTGCTGAAACATCCATTGTAGTCTAATTTTCAAGATTCAGGATATATAAGAAACCAACTGAGAAACCCAACATTTTGAGAGTGAACAAATACAAGGTTTTTGGATTTTTCATTCATAGCTAGCAATTATTGGAACTCCAGCTTTTAGTCCTTTTAATAAATTAATGTACACACACACACACACAAACACACACACACACACACATGCACACCCAGAGAGAGAGAGAGAGAGAGAGAGAGAGAGACAGACAGAGAGAGAGAGAGAGAGAGAGAGAGGGAGAGAGAGAGAGAGACTCTAGAGAACCCTGACTATTGCAACAGGTCTCTTAACTCTCACAATTCTCCTAATGTAAAGGAAAACTAAGAACATTATCTGTCAGAACTCTTGTGATTATTAAATAAGAAAATATATTGAAAAGTGCCTTTAAATGTAAAGCACTATTGATCCAAAATTGTTTTATAACTCAAGGAATATTAGATAAACTTTAATCTTTTATATATTATAGATACTATAGAAGTATAAATTAACTCTAGATCCTGTACATGAGGGGAAATATGACATATTTTTCTTTATAAATTTGGTTGATTTCACTTAATAAATTCTGATGTCTAGTTTCATCCATTTCCTAGGGAATAGCATAATTTTATTTTTTACACATGAATAAAATTTCAATATGTATATGTGGTTTGTTAATTGATGGCACTTGTGGCTACAGATGTTGAAAACTTTTCAAAATATATACTGATCCTTTTAATTTCTTTCCTTGAGAATTATCTTTTCAATTAATTGGCCATAATGAGTATCCATAACAAAATTATTCTATTCATATTATTTTCTCTCCACTCACCATTAACATCTCAATAGATATTTATTTTTTTCCATAGGGGAGTGACCCACATCTTTATTTGGGATCACTTATCTTCCTGCATATATCCCTAAAATACTGAAAGATGCCCAGTTCCTATGAAAAGATCCCTAATAGGGGCAAGATCTCCACTTAGGAGGCCCTGTTCTCCCCAAAGAGATTTGAAGTCTCCTTAGATCTGTTTATGCACCTATAACTCTGGACAACAACAGCCTTGTACAGAGTTGACTAGTGAATGATCTCAGCCTTGAAATAAAGGATTTCAGAAATTCGCAGATTATTATGGGGGGAAGTCTATTTAAATTTGTTGAAGAAACCACAATATGTTTATGAAGTTGTCAGACTCGATTTTTGCTCTGTGTCTCTTCAACTATGTCTATCTATCCTGAAAGCAGCAAATCAACTCTATATCCCATTTGCATATTATAAAACATAAACATGTGATTTATTTTAGAAATAATAATGAAAATACGATTTTTCAGCTCATCTAAACATGACTGCAAATAAATTATACTTCATTTGTTTAATTATTACAAAATCTCTTTAATGCTAGTTATACAGAGAGAGCAAGTAATGATTTGCTATTCTTTCTGGGACTTTTAAAATATTATTGAATTTTCTAAACAATGAAATGCCCTAAATTTTTAATCCAAACACTTTCTGGCTCTCAAATATTTTCAAAAATAACTTTTCCTTGTTAATTTACAAATCTTGGCTGTATTTCCTGTTAATTTCAAACATATGTCATATTCAAAATATGTTATTTTTCCAAATCAAATTTTGGCAAGAATGATTTTGTGGACTGGTGACAAGTGATCTTGGAACAAAAAGAGAGCTGTCTGAAGCTGCTGTGACTCAGGAACTTTTATTTCAGCCATCTTCAGATCCACCAAAGCAAGACAGCAATGTGGGGTAAAATGTAGGCATGCAAAAAAAACACCCTTTGTTTATATCTTACTTCATAATTTTATTTTCAAAAAGAACCTATAACTATATCAAATATTAATAACCTATTAGTTACAAGTTGTTAAGAGAAGTAAAGATCCCAATAACTGAAGGCGTTATGTGATATTTGAAAGCAATAAAATGATAATAAACTTCATAAAGCTCCTCAGGACCTGTCATTATTTATTGTGACAGCATTTGGAAAGCAACAGAAATTTCCAGTCACATGAGATTGTTTTGCAATCTGTGTCATTAACATTGAATGGAGAAGAACTACTAAGTAATACAGCAAATTGACACAAGTGATCAAGGCATACTATAAAACACTTGTTTCCTTATAAACATTCAGGCTCATGGTACTGGTAGATAGAATGAATAGCAAGAAGAAGAAAATCTGGCTGGATGTGTAGGACTGAGTCCTGGTCACATACTTAGCTTTAAAAAGTAGATTGACAAATCACTCATCTTCCCTTACATCTTCATCTTTTCAAATGGTATTTGCAAGTTTTCTTCATCAAGAGAGTAGCCTAGGACTCTATCTCATCAACCCTTCTGAACTGCTTAGCTAAGAAGAAGAAGGAGGAAGAGGAGGAGAAGAAGGAGGAGGAGAAAAGGAGGAGGATGGAGAAGAAAGAAGTAGAGAGAAGAGAGAAGAGAGAAGAGAAGAGAAGAGAAGAGAAGAGAAGGGAGAAGGGAAAGGAAAGGGAAAGGAAAAGGAAAGGAAAGGAAAGGAAAGGAAAGGAAAGGAAAGGAAAGGAAAGGAAAGGAAAGGAAAGGAAAAAGCCAAAGGCTGTAAATTTTGCTCAGGTTAAGTCTAGGTCTCAAGTGTGCAGTATATATTCTGTGTTCACTGGCACCATCAGTGATCTTTCTCTGTCCTATCCTTGTGCCTAAGACAAGAATACACCTGGGCAACTTACCAGAAGACTAGACTAGAGACATGGATCAGAGGTATATCAATACATCATTCCCAGAAAGATCCCAGACATACAATAAAGCACCCAAAAGATCATCATGGTCAACTAGCACAGTTACAGTGAGTAAAGGGACATGAGGAGACTTGCCAATCACCTTTCGAGTCAGAAAAACCATCAGCTAAATTATATATAGCTGCTATAATTTTCTGATGACAATTCTGAGAATATAAATCACATATATATATATATGTGTGTGTGTATACATGTATGCATTTATGTGTACATATACATATGTACATATAAACATTTCTATGTCAGTGGATAGCTGATATCTCTAGGATAGGTTACATAGAAACAAGTATTTAGGAAAATTATATGTTGATACTAATAAGTAGATTTAAGATTTAGGAAAGCATTAAAATCTTCCAGAATTTCATTGCTTATGAAGATACAAGTTTCATGTATTAGAATCAAATACAATATCAGCCTCCAATGTAAAATCTGGCTGAGTTACAGAGGAGCAGATGGCTCCTACTCAAGCAGCAAGAAGAACTTGATTCACAGATATTAAACGATTGGAAATGAAAACAACAAAGTTGTTTTGTATGTAATTATATTTTCAAATGAAGACATTATTTTAGAAACTTAAATTCTCAGTTTGTTTTTTTGTTTGTTTGTTTCTTTAATAAAACTTCCACATAATGAAGGATAATTTTCCTCAGGAAAGCTCTGGGAAAACTCCTTTTTAGAAGTTATCTATAAGACTGCCAACTGCTTTTTCCTAAATACAAAAGGAAAAAAGACATTTAGAACAGGAGTGCTAAAAACTAACTACTATCTAAATATTAATGACATTCTCTTCTGCCATTTAAAACCAATGCTGCCAGCTTAAACAAGGTAGGGAGAGAATGAAGCTCCCACCATTTAGAAAGAATATCCCTGAATGATTACAGAGATGCACGGATTAAATGTGGAAATGTAGATCATTCTTTAGCTAACTTTGAAATACTGTGACTTAGCCATAATAATTCATATTTGTCTTCCTCTCACTCACCATTTTTATATAGTCTTCAAGTCATGAAACTAGGTAGATTTTGGAAGCAACAAGTGGGTGAGGATTAGAAATCACATATTACATCCTGTAGTACCACACTACAAGAAAAAGGGACAAATTTCCCTTACCAGTTTATTTTAGAGGGTCACACACACAAACACACACACACACACACACACACACACACACACAAGACATTAGGGTTAGAGGTAATAATGTGAATTAGTGAAAATCATTCAGATGGTGACTTATTTTCGTTTTTCCATTACCTTGCATATCTCAAATTTGAAGCTAAAAATTTTAAAACGAACAAACACAAATTTTAAAACTGCATGGGTTGAACAGAAGAGTAGAGGAGGTATTAAAAATGAACTGAAAGGAGCATAATAGAATGTTTCTATGTGGGATGTCCTTCTGTATGCTTTGAATATATGTTGCTTTTATTAGTTGATAAATAAACCTATATTGACCAATGGCTGGGCAGAATAGAGTCAAGTGAGAAATCTAAGCACTGATTCAGAGAGAAAGAAGGTAGAGTTGAGGAGACACCATATAGCCATTGGGGAAGCAAAATGTGAGGTAACAAGCCATGAATTGCATGGTAAAATATACAATAATAGAAATGGGTTAATTTAATTGTAAGAACTAGTTAATAATATGTCTGAGCCATTGGTCAAACAATTATAATTAATAATAAGTCTCAGAATGCTTATTTAATAACCATCTGTGGAGACCAGCAGGTGGGAGAGAAACCAGTCCATTGGGACTGGGCAAGACAGAGAAAACATCCAACTACATCTGCATTTGAACAATGGGTAAAATAAACCTTTAAAATAAATTTTAGCTAATTTTTTAGATTGCAATTGTAACATTTCCCATGAACTTGAAAATTAAGTTTTTATTGTGTTTTTTCTTTGACAATTTCATCAATATATAAGGTACATTCTGGTTACTTTTAGACCTCAGTGTCTCTTAACTCCTTCTCACCTTTGTCATCGCTACTTCCTTCCTAAAGCTCTCTGTCTCATATTCATGTCTTTTTGTTTTGTTTGTTTCCTTTTGTTTCCTACTAAGTTTGACCAGGGCCATCTGTTTGTCAATGGGATGGGAACTGTCCAAGAGAGCCTGGTAGTTTATCCATGGGTACATCACTGAATAAATGCCTCTCCCTCAGAATCCACCAGGTTCCAATAGTTCAGGTAAAAGGATCCATTGTCAACTAATATTGGGCTAAGCTTTGTCCAGGCCCAGTGGAGAAAACTCAACAATTCTGGAGTCATGATAGCAATAGCTGAGAAATCCCCAGAAGTTATACCTTTGTCCTATTTTCTGGCTATTCAATTCTTATCTCCCTTTCTCATATGATGTTCCTCAAGAACTGGAATTTCTATTACCTTAATTTTAAAAAAGCTACCCATCTCTATAAAAGTTTAAAGGAATTCTCTAGAAAGATGAGAGCCAGAGACGGATTCTCTGAAAGACAATGAAGATTGCTACAGAATAACAAGGAAGAAAAAATAGACTTTATCCAAAACTGATAAAGGTTACAACAGAGGACAAGCTTCAAAAATCCATAGGTAAATGAAAGTATATGAAAGGACAAAAAATGAGGTTCCACCAAATGAACAAAGAAAATCCAACATATTTTCAACCATGCAGCATTCTTTTTAGGAAGTGCAAAAAAATAAATCTTTTCCTCCTCAAACTGATTTATTGTTAATTGTATTCTATCATTGCAATAATATCCCTAAATAAAACAATAGTGCTTTCAGTTACAGATAGAACAGTAATACAAAGAAAACCAAAAATACACATAGAAAAGGCAGAATTTAATGTGTTCTTACTTGAAAAATGGCATGATTCTGTTCATGAGAGACCCCAAGGACTACACTAGTCAATTATCTTATCAAAAATTGTAGCCTTTCTATATACCAGATACATAAATAACAAAGTAAAAGAAAGATATCAGACAAGATGAGGTACATTCAGGGTGGAGGGAAAAGAGGTGGGGTGAGGAAGACATGAGGGATCATGAAGATTGAGTGGGGAGATGAATAGAGGAGAACAAGAAGAGAGACACATTAATAGAGGCAGTCACTATAAATTTTTTGTTGATGATGCTGTCTTTTTTATTTTAGAAACAATTCTATTTTACATATCAATTCCCTATTCCCTCCCATCGTCCCATATACCCCACCTACTCCCCAAACCACCCACTCCCCAAGGATGCTGAGGCACTCCATGGGGGATCATCAAAGCCTGTTGCATCATTTGGGGAAGGACCTAGGCCCTTTTTCACGTATCTGGGCTGTAATAGTACCCCTCCATAAGGAATGGACTTCCTCCAGTAGCTGATTCAAGCAGAAGCAGGCACCCATAGCTAAACACTGAGCCATACTCCTGGAATCCAGTTGTAGTTTGGGAGGAGGGATGAGAAAAGGAGCGAAGACCATGCTGGAGAAACCGACAGAAACAGTTGACCTGACCTAGTGAGAGCACAGAGAATATAGTCATAAAGCTGGGAAACCAGCATTGGACTGAATCAAGCCCTCTGAATGTGGGTGTCAGCAAGGAGGCCTGGGCAGTCTATGGGACCTCTAAAAGTGGAGCCAGTGTTTATTCCTAGTGCACAGTGGACTTTGGCAGTCACTATAGATTTAAAGAGAAATCTGGCACTAGGGAATTGTACAGAGATCCACAAGAATGACCCCAACTAGGAACCAAAGCAATATTAGAAAGGCTATTTTAAATGCCCTTCCCAAGTAATGAGAATGATGGCTACCTTAAATGCCATCCTAGAACCTTCATCCAGTAGCTGATAGAAGCTGAAGCAGACACCTACACTTAAACACTGAGCTGAATGTCTGGAATGCAGTTGCAGAGAGGGAAGAGTGATGAGCAAAGGGGTCAAGACCAGGCTGGTGAAACCCACAGAAACAGCTGACCTGAACAAGGGGGAGCTCTTGGACCCAAGACTGACAGCTGGGAAACCAGCATAGGACTGACTCAGACCCCCTGAACTCGGTGTCAGTTTGGAGGTCTGGATAATCTATGGGGCCTCTGGCAGTGGATTAGTATTTATTCCTAGTATACAAATGAACTTTGGTTGCACATTCCACATAGAGGGATACTCTCTCAGCCTAGACACAGTGGGAAGGCATAGGCCCTGCTCCAAATGCAATGACAGACTTTGAAGATCCCTAATGGAAGACCTCACCCACCCTGGGGAGCAGAAATGGGATGGGATTGGGGGCCCGTAGGGAGAAGGGGAGGGAGAGGGAACTGAGATTGACATATAAAAAAGCTTATTTCTAATTTAAATTTTAAAAAGGAAAAAAGAAAATAATATAAAAAAGAATAAAGTCTGGTACAGTAGTGGTACAGTAGGTTGAGATCCCAAGCCACCCTCACAGCAGTTGGCTGGCCAGTCCATACTGACAGTTTTCTTTCCTTATTTTATACAGAACCAGAAGCAACTACAAATTTATATATCAAAAGTAAACTTCAAAGACTTTCATTCAGATACATGCATACTGAATTGCTTCCACATACAGGTAATAATGACAGAATGAAGGAGTATGTGTTGTTAGTATTGTCATCATTGCTTCTGTCCTGGGGTTCTTAGGCCTCAGTTGATGGTGTCTGTCCTGTTCTATCCTGCCGGAAACACCACCCTCCCATTGGACACCTGAGTTCTTCACACTAACACTCCACTCTCTTCTGTCATTTCACAGAAAGTAAATAAAAATGTATTGGACTATATGTATTATTTTTCTGAGCTGAAGTTTTAAAATAATTGATTCTCAATGCCAACATTTTAACAAATAATGATGAATTATCTGGTCAAAATTTCATGAATGACATGCCAAAATGCTGATATAAGAAATGGGCAAATCCCTAGCCTAAAACAATGAAGTTGAAAGTGGATATTTTTACCAAAGCACTAAGAAATGTCTGACACCACCGAGACAGGAAATATTCACTGGCCACTTAGTGCTGTACAACATAATTGCCCTGGCTGAAACTCTCATATGTGCTGAAATATTATTCTAATTGTTTATGCCTTACCTACTGAGCTTTGGCCAGAGTAGATTGGATGAAAGTGATGGTGACCAGAACAGAGAGTTAAGTCTGATAATATGGTGGAAGAAGTCTTGTGTGTGCTATATATGTAAGAGTATGGTATAATGGCCTATGGAAAAACATAATACTAGAGACCAAAAAACAGTAGTTTCTCTGTGTTCCCAAGAGGGCTCACTGGGCTAAGGTGACTACCAGAGGTTCACTATAATCACTGGGAAAGGTTCTCAGAGTTCATTTAATTGCCAACCCCAGCAGGTTTGCTCAAAAGAGATTCACACTTGAGTTGCTTTCTCTATGCAAATTAGACAACTCAAGAATTTTTAATAACAATGGCGTTTTAATTGGCATATTAAATCCCTGCTTCCCACACTCAGCAAGCAAAGGCACTCCTCCAGTGACTGTGATTAAGCCTTTTGCAGAATTATGAAGTTGGAGAGGGATTGAACAGCAGGGTGAATTTAGTCAAAGATGTCACAGCTCCGGTCCTTGCCCCCAAAATCTATCTCCCAAATTAAAAAAAGAAAGAAGAAAAAAAAAGCTCAGTCAGTTGGCTTGACAATATGTTTGCTGCATTCCTGTTTTTCCAGGAAGGATTAATTCATGGCTACTGTTTGGAAAGTTATAATCCAGAAGAAAATTATTAAATTCATGTGGCATCTCTTTCAGTCAAAATGTTTTGTAACTTTCATCTCTGAGTGACAGTACCAGTTATTTGCAATTTTTATATTAACACACATACTTTCTGCACAGTCTACAAGATCCATAGATGCTGCGTTCATACATCTCTACATATGAAAGAAGGAGTAGTGATTAAGTGGTCGGAAGTTTGAGTAAAAAGCAACAATAAAGCCAAACCTGTAATACATTCCTGAATAAAGTGTTTCACATAGAGCAGAGTGATTTTCAGCTTTCTTTGTGATAAATGGAGGGAATCCTGGAGTTCTCCTTGGATACATATGTCATCTCTCTTCTTTGTACCTTCATAAATCATTGGTACTCTGGGTAATTTTTATATTCAAGTAACTTGAATTAGGATCAGAAAGAGGAAAGATATTCTACAAACACTAGTTTCTTCATGGCAGGTAGTATGGTAGAATCAGAATGGTTAAGGAAATATTGATTCTATCTTCTGATACACAACAAATTACTGATCATTATGATAGAGATCACAATACAATGGTAGTCATTAAATTATGTGAATGCACTTCCATATATGAAGTAAAGATAGAAAAGAGGGAAAGAAAGGAAATGAAGAAGGGATGGAAGTCATAGAAAGACAACATGATTCATGTCCCTCAAAGATCCTTTATAACCAGTCTTGGAGACTCATTTTTTTAATAATTAATCCCAAAAACTCATTTTGTTTCTGGTTCTTTGAAGAAAATGCTGAGTGAAGAGAGGTCCCACAATCCCCTTAAACATTCCTTCTGTAAACATTGTCAAGAATAATAACAGGTCAGTAAATAAAATTCCTAGTCCAGTTTATTAAGCAAAATACCAGCTGCAAGTTAAAACTTTCTTCTGTCAAATTAATAGTTCTCAGGAAGCCTTATGGAGAATATGGCACACCATTCCATCTAGTTCTGCACCCTGGACTATTCATCTATCCAGTTTTCATTTTCACATACACGGCTGCCTCTGCCTCATTTAGAGCATCCCTGGAATCTTAAGCCGTGGCTAGTAATATTGGAATCTGAATAAAACATTTCCTGTTTCAAAAGGAGTTTTGAACTAACTATTGTGCCATATGTCTACAATCTCTTCTACTTGGGATATATGAATTTGAGATCACAGAATGAGACTCACCATCCTTCAAAAAAGAATAATTTAGATATTAAAAAACCACAGGGATCTGCAGTAAGAAAACCAGAGTCTCTGGTTTTATGATATCTATAATCTTATTTGTAAGTCAACACACAATTTAGATGCATCATATGAATCTTCGATACAGATATATACACTACACATCCAATTCGTTAGTGGCAAAATTCATGGCAACTAGTTGGGCAGAATAAGGGAGTCAGGGTATGGGAAAGGCAAGTTGCTATTCCACCTAGGACAGTCAGTCAGAAAAGCTTTCTTTCCAGAAACCTGGTTTTTAAAAAAAGCATTTTATTTTATGTTATGCAGATATCACAGTGTATCTGATATGCTTGGTAGACCATTCCACATCATGGGAGTTATAACTATAAAGGCCTTAAGTTCGGTAAATATTCCTTATGTTCTGAGGAGACCAAGAAGGCCAGTACTGTAATGACAATAGAAGAAAATGAAGTTTATTGGGGATACGACTACAGAAGTGGAGAGAAATTGTATCGTGAGGAAATGCTTTTGGACTTTCCTATGAGCTAGAGAAAAATTTCTTGAAGTCTGAACCAAACACACACTACAATACAATGTTTAATTTTAAAAGATCACTCCAAACACAAAGTTAAATGAGCCTCAGACACAAACATGGAAGTAGAAGACACCTTTCAGGACTCATGTTGGACAGGAAGGTAGCTACCCATGGTAGCAGAGAATGGCTTCCCACCCACAGTACCGGAAGATGGGGTCCTACCGGTGTTGCTAGAAAACAGTTCCCCACCCACAGTTCCAGAGCATGGTGTTCCACCTACAATGCCTGAGGAAGGAGCCCACCCACAGTGCCAGAGGAGAGTGCTCTACTCACAGTGTCAGCAGATAGTGTTCTACCCACAGTGCCAGAATATGGTGTCTCACCTACAATGCCAGAGGCTGGAGCATCACCCACAGTGGCAGATGATGGTGCTCCACTCACAGTGCCAGAGGAAGAACCAATACTTGTTTTCTCTGTGAAATGCTTAACTTCCCCCATGTGATTGCTATTTTTCCTTATCCATTTAACAGCATGCTTAATGTAGTATAGGTTTTTTTTATTTATTTATTTATTTATTTATTTATTTTGGTTTTTTGAGACAGGGTTTCTCTGTGGCTTTGGAGACTGTCCTGGAACTTGCTGAATAGACCAGGCTGGCCTAGAACTCACAGAGATCTGCCTGCCTCTGCCTTCCGTGTGCTAGGATTAAAGACGAGTGCCACCAACGCCAAGACAGTTTTAGTTTTTAATATTTTCATTTTTATTCCCCTTCAGTTTTATTAATCTGTTACTCCTTTCAGTATTTATATTTTTATTAATACTTATTTTTTATTCCTGTTTTTCACTCCTTTTTCTCACTCTATAAATCTCATAGTATTTTTATTTTGCCTATTTGACTTTTTATTTTTCAATACTCTTTTTGTTATTACTCTTTTTAATTATTGCCTGGTGCCTTCTGGGAGGAGGGTTATACAGAAGGGTTTGGAGGAAGGAAATGGAGGTAAGAAATGATGCAAGTGTGCTGTAGGCAGATTCTACTCTACTCCTATGCACTGTCCCATAGTACCACTGTCCCCTGTGCACTGCAGAAATACCCCCAAAACACTCAAAAAAGATCAATTTGTGTTCACTGAAAATAGTAACTAAAATATTGCTAAGACATTCTATTTTATGCTCAAAAACTGGCTTGACTTTGATAAGTAATAATGACTTATGCTAGGGGAAATAAAGCTCTCAGTGATATGAAATGGTCACTGAGAGGGAGACTTAAACTACCACATTATGTTATGACATCTACACTAAGAGATAGGAAGCAAAGCTACCTACTCACACTTCAACAGAGAATGAAGACTCTTTGGGGGGTATGGGATAGCCATGCTTCAACTAAAGCTCTAAAAGACTGGCAATCTTTTCAGTACACAGGGAAACAATCATCAAGAGGTGAACCAACTTCTCTATTTCCCCAAGCATATGTCCTGTGCTACCTAATATGTATGCCCACACAGAGAGCAACTAAGCTTGGGAGGTTTCCAACACCAGTTGATGCATGTACAATGCAATCCTTGTGCCTAGGTCCAGAGGTCACCATAGAAAAGGGAACAGCAATTTTATAGGTGCCAGGACATCTGAAGCAAGACTGTGGCTTCCGTACAGCACAGAGAAATGGAAACTGTATCCATGAAATCTCAACAACATGGTTGCCTAAACAAGACCTGCACAATTACAGCACCAACTTATATGCCAACGTGTATGGGGGGAAACTCACAAAACCCCATCCCTATATAGGTACAAGCAATTAAACACTTTTGAGAGAGGGAAAAGACAGTCTTCTCCAGGGACCATACCCTGATAGCTGTTAACCCTAAACCTAAAGATATGAGAGACACAAAATATTCTCAGGAGGTTATAGACATACATACACACACACACACACACACACACACACACACACATGCAGACATGTATGCACACACATGTAACAATAATAATGGAAGAGGAAGGTATCACAATTTTGAGAGTGAGTGGGACAGGGGACATAGGAGGATGTGATGGAAGGAATGAAAATGATGTAAATACAGCATTTGTGCATGAAATTCTCAATAAATATTAAAATAAATAATACTGAAAAGTCTCCCAACATAATGCCTTCAACAAAGTACAGAGCAGTGGCTGGGACCTGGCCACCTGGCCCCTAGATACCTACAGATGGGTGTTTGATGGATCCAGGCTTACTGTGCTGTAATACTATGTAATTCTCATGAAAGTAAAAAAAAAGTATAGGCGTCTTTTTCAATCCAGTACAGACACAAATAAAAATTCTCCCTCACTACCTGTTGTGGTTTGGATAACTGTCCCTCGTATCCTCACGATTGATGAATTATCCTGGAGGATTACAGAAAATGGATGAAGGGGCTATTGACAGGAAGTAGATTATCTCATGGGGGCATGCTCTTAGGAGTATCTTGTCTTGGGCCCCTTTAAGGCTCTTTTTAGTTCTGTTATTTCATGATGTGAAAAGCCTTGGCCTGTTGTCATGGTGCTCTGCCTCACCATGAACCAAAAACTGTAACTGCTGTACCACAGCATCTTCAACTAAGCTTTGTCAGGCATCTGGTCACAGTGGCAAACTTCTGAGACAGCATCTTTTGGCTTTTTTTCTAAGTGCTCATTCATTCTCAAGCCATGTGTTTTATAGCCCAAGATAACATCCAATAGGGAAAGAACCTTTGTCCAAGTATTTCCACCTCAGGTCAGTACATTCAGGGATACAGTATCTACATAGTAAGAATATCCTAGCAACAGTCACTAATAAACAGAATATAATTTTCCTGGTGAAATCCTAAGTGATGTTTGGGTATCAGTACCTCACCAGGCATATTTGTTACAGTCTACAAGTACAGAAGCTGAAAGTGGTTGGGAAGCTTTACTATAATTTGACAGTGTAATTAAATCTAATATATGATATCAGAGCTTCTGGCTTCAGTATCTAAGTGTTATGTTTCCTGTGACTTACTTTTGTTCTCTGTTAGCTGTTTATCAGTCCATTATTTCTCATGTGCCAGACACTTTTAATTAAGATTAGCATTTGAATTGCTGATTGAGGGAAAGTCTAGAGTTCCTCTCAATATAGGTAAGTAGCATGATGAGATCATGAACAAAAAAAAATAGGAATTAAAGAAAACTCACCCCTCTTCTTCACACAAGAACAGGATCAGGTCAATGGGATTACTCCATGGGCTTTTCTAGCTCTCAGAGCATAGGAATCTGATCGACCCCAGGCTTCCAGTTCTCTGGAAAATAATGGGACTTTCTCACATTCATGGCTACATAAGTCAATTGTTTTTCTTTTGTGTTTGGCCTTTGAAACAAGGTTTCCCTATATGTCTCAGGCTGCTCCCAAACACAAGGTCCTCCTACCTTACACTTTTCTAGGATTACAGGAATCCCCCATACCTAGCTTGAAGTCATCAGAATGTACATGATTGAGTGTGTCCATATCCTTTTGATTGTTTTCTAGGGAAAGCTGTCAGCTGACTCACCACCCCAGTCCACAGAAGACTGTTATGGAGGACAATTTCTTACATCATGGGAAGGGGCAAAGTCAAATGTTCACTAGAATCGTGTGGCCAGACTTAAAGTAGCTAGAAACTCTCTGAAATGGACTGTTGGGTTCTTTCTTCCCCTATTGGCCCTTATTCAGAGTTCCCTGTAAGAATTTACTCTGTGAGGTCTGGAGTGATGGCTCAGTAGTTAAGTGCTCAATTTCATTCCCAGCACCCATGTTGGGCAGTTCAGAGCCACTTATAATTACTGGTATTGGGAACCCATATCTCCTCCTGGCCTCCATAGACACCTAGAAATATGTGGTATGTGTCGCACACACACACACACACACACACACACACACTCATTCTTTAAAAAATAATTTCCAGCTGGGTGTGTTGCCACACACCTTGAATCACAACACTTGAGAAACAGAGGCAGGTGTATCTTTTTGAGTTGGAGGCCAACCTGGTCTGCAGAGTGAGTTCCAGCACAGCCAGGGCTGCACACAGAAACACTGTCTCACAAAAACTAAGAAAAAAAAAGAATTCCCTCTACAAAGAGCTCTAGATGTAGCCCCTTTAATGGGCTAAATATTATATAGTCATTTACCTACTTTTCTCATTAGAAGTTTTATCATGAGAATTGAAATACTCAGATGGCTTTCTTAAGCTATAGGAATAAATCAAACTTGAGTTTCACAAATAGCAATAATAACTGAATAGCTGAATTTGTTGGCACTAAAGCATGGGAACTTTGAAGTCCTATGAGAAGCCTGAAGGAAAAAGTATTCAAAACACAGCTAAAATTCAAAGATTTTCATTGAAAACTATTTTTGAGAAAGTGTTTTACATTAGTTTGCTATGGAAATTATGTGACCAGTGTGATGGTTAACCTTGGTTGTTAGTTAAGGAGATCAGAACCACCTAAGAGGCATGCTTCCAGGTGGGTCTGTGAGGGGATTTCTTGAAAGGATTGACTAAGGGAGAAAGGTCTTCCCCAGAGTGGCAGAACCTCCCAAAAAGAAGCTCTGAGGTAAAGGAATTCATTCTCCCACCTTTACTCCTTGGTGATAAAAGACTGTTCTGCTGCTACAGCGTTGCTGTCATCCTTTACTGGTGTTAGAACCCAGCTTCTGGTTTCCATCATGGATAAAATACCAGTGGATCTTCTGGAAATCTCCAGGCCTTGAATATAAGATTGGGAATGCTGATGCCCCTACCCTCATAGAATAGGCAGCTACTGGGTTCTCAACCACTCCACTGTAAAGCCCGTATTAGTCAAATAAATCCATCAATGATAAATATTTATGCTATCAATTCTGTTTCATTAGAGAATGTTGTTAAAATCAAATATTTATACAAATTTGGTTTCTTATTTCATTTTTAAAACAAAATAGAGAAAAATACAATAAAATAAAATTTGAAAAATAATCTGAAAGAGCACTTTGGCATTGTGTGTGAGAGGGAGAGAGAGAGACAGAGAGAGAGGGAGTGGGAGAGAGAGAGACAGAGAGAGAGAGAGAGAGAGAGAGAGAGAGAGAGACAGAGAGAGAGACAGAGAGAGAGAGAGATTAAAGTTCTGTAGGTAGCACTTGGCCACAGAAATCCTTGTTTATTTCTTTGCCATAAAATTGCAGCACTGGCAGCTGGCACGGAGGTATCAGCTCCACTGCAGCTGGGTGATCTCATGGGAAATACAAAAATCTAGGTTGGCATTGTCATTTCAAAAAGTGGAAATTAGGGCTCAGACTAGTTGATTTATTTTCTCATTCATTTGGATTGTGCCTCTCCCCAGAGGTAGCTTGGCACTTGTGTATCTGCACATGTTTAACATAAATTAGATAAACAATGTGAGATTTCCTCTGTAAAACTCTGAGTCACCTTTCAGTGATTGAGCAAGGGCTCAGCAAGTGCCAGGGTTCATCCAATGCTACTCAGAAAGGTGGAACTTTTGCCGAAGTGAACTTCATGTGCAACTGAGAGACCAATGCTCTTTTCAGAGAAAGTATAACTAAGACAGATGGCTCCAGCAATTCCAACGATAGCCCACAAAATGGGTGAATAAATGCCCCTACCCTTTCCACAGGAAAGTAAAACCATGCCCAGTGCTCCCTGAGGAATCAAGTTAATCTAACATACAACTGTGTTGCCTCAGAAGAGAGGGTGCAGGTAGCCAGAGTCATAGACACATTGAGCACATATTCCAGTACTGGCCCATGAAGTTTCCATTATCGAAAAGCAAAATTGTCACTGGTGATTCAACAGTTTCCTTCTTCATCATGTAAACATAGTGATTGTTTATCAAAGACTGTCCTTATTTGACCTGTGACAAACCTGCATTCAGCAAGTATAGGACGTTCAGTAAGAATGAAGGAACTTTA
The DNA here is from genome assembly GCF_017639785.1 of Mesocricetus auratus. Classification (NCBI taxonomy): domain Eukaryota; kingdom Metazoa; phylum Chordata; class Mammalia; order Rodentia; family Cricetidae; genus Mesocricetus; species Mesocricetus auratus. Next base: position 64,831,679 of record NW_024429197.1, read on the forward strand.
GATAACTATCCCCCTCAGGTAGTAAAGAAACCTATGGAAGATGTGGACTGGAATAAATACTGAGTGAAGGTTAAACTTAATACCTGCTGTCAAGTCACCCCCTTCATTTTGTAACCATCCTGTGAAGGGAGACATCTTTTTCTCATTTACAGAAATGTTTTTTTTTAAACTTACCATATGCCATCCTAGAACCTTCATCCAGTGACTGATGGAAGCAGAGACAGATACCCACAGCTAAACACTGAACTGAACTCCTGGAACCCAGTGACAGAGATGGAGGAGTGATGAGCAAAGGGGTCAAGACCATGATGGTGAAACCCACAAAAACAGATGACTGGATAAGGGGGAGCTCTTGAATCCCAGACTGATGGCTGAGAGGCCAACAGGGGCTGATCCAGACTCCATGAATATAGTGTCAGTGAGGAGGCCACAGAAATCACTGGGGCCTTGGGTAGTAGATCAGTGTTTACCATGGTATATGAATGATCTTTGGGAGCCCATTCTGACACAAGGGGAAGGGCCTAGGTCCTGCCCTGGATGAAATGACAGACTTTGAAGATTTCCCCCCAAGGAAGGCCTCACCCTCCCTGGGGAATGATGTGGGGATGGAGTGGGGGGCTGGGGAGGCTGGGTGGGAGAGGGATCTGGAATTGACACGTGAAGCATTCATGTTTCTAATTTATATAAAAATATATATTGAGGGAAAAAACTTACCATATAGCTAAAGATAGGAATCTTTATCTCCTCTTCCCAGAAAGGAATAAGACTTGCCCCCACAGTTGCATATGTTTAAATACTTGGCTCTGGGTTAGTAGAACAATTTGGGAAAGATGAGGAGTCATGGTTCTGTTGTTACTGGCATTACAATTTGAGGATTCACAAGTCTTGTGCCATTCTCAATGTTGTCTCTACCTCGTGCATCATGGTTTAGATGTGAGTTCACAGCTGATCCTGCAGCCTCGCCTTGCCTCTGATATTTTGTGCTCTAGCTCTCTGGTAAATAAGCCCATTATGAAATGCTTTATTTTATGAATTTCCTTAATCATGGTGTTTTGTATCTTTTGTATTTAAATTAGAAAACTGCTTGCTTGACACATCAATCCTAGCACCCTCTTCATCCCCTTCTCCCCTGCCCCCAACCAACCCTCCCAGTCCCCCACCCAGTCCCCACTCCACTCTCAAAGGAGGGTGAGGCTCTCCATGGGGATCTCTGTAGTCAGTAATTTCATCTAGGTAAGGGCCTACAACTTCCTCCATGTATCCAGGCTGAGACAGTATCTCTCGATGTGGAATGGGCTCCCAAAGTTCATTCTTATGCCAGGGATACATATTTATCTACTACCCAATGCCCCATAGATTGGCAAGGCCGTCTTACTGACACGCAAATTCAGGGGGTCTGGATCAGTCCCATGCTGGCCTCTCAGCCATCATCAGTCTGGGGTCCATGAGCTCCCCCTTGTTCAGGTCAGCTGTTTCTGTGGGTTTCACCATCCAGGTGTTGACCCATTTGCTCATCACTCCTCACTCTTTACATCTGGGATCCAGAAGTTTAGTTCAGTGTTTAGCTGTGGGTAACTGTCTCTGCTTCCATCAGCCACTGGATAAAGGCTCTAGGATGGCATATAAGGTAGTCGTCAATCTCATTATTGGGGAAAGACATTTAAGGTAGCCTCTCCACTATTGCTTAGTTTGCCAGTTGGTGTTATCATTGTAGGTCTCTGGAAATCTCACTAGTGCCATAACTCTCCTCAAACCTATAATGACACCCTCTATTATGGTATCTCTCATTCTGCTTTCCTCTATTCTTCCCCGGACTCAACCTTCCTGCTCCCCCATGTCCTCCTCTCCCCTCTTCTTCTCCCCCTCTCTTTTTCCAAGCTCCCTCTCTCTTCCCCCATACTCCCAGTCCACTCAGGAGATCCTGTCCCATTCCCCTTCTCTGGGGCACCATGCATATCTCTCTTAAGGTCCTCCATGCTTTCCAGACTCTCTGGCAGTGGGATTGTAGGCTGGTACTCCCCTGATCAATGTCTAAAATCCATATATGAGTGAGTACATACCATGTTTGTCTTTTTGTGACTGAGTTAACTCACTCATGATGCTTTCTTCTCGTGCCATCCATTTGCCAGAAAATTTCAAGTTTCCATTGTTTTCTCCACTGAGCAGTACTCCATTGTGTAAATGTACCACATTTTCTCTATCCACTCTTCAGTTGAGGGGCATTTAGGTTGCTTCCAGATTCTGGCTATTACAAATAATGCTGCTATGAACATAGTAGAATAAACATCCTTGTTGTATGAATATGCATCTTTTGGGTATATACCTAAGAGTTGAATTGCTGGATCTTGTGGTAGACTGATTCCTGTTTTCCTGAGGAATCTCTATACCAAAGTTTGCAGTCCCCAGGCCTCAGCTGGCTACACGCAGGGCACTGAAAGGCTGGCTGGAAATAGGCCTTGCCTGTCCCGTGGGCAGACAAAGTGAATCATGGTGTTTTATCATAGCAACAGGAAGGTAACTAATATAATAGAGAAGCACATACCTATAATCCTAGCACTCAGGAGGTTAGGTTAAAAGCTCCATAACAACTTTAAAACTAACCTGGACCTGGACTACATAGAACCCTATATTTTTTTTAAAAAATAGCATAACATTTGTCTCTCTGATTCTGGGTTACCTCACATAAATCATTAGCTTTGAATCTTGATATGAGTGTCTCACTTGGAATATTCATAGAAGTCATGAATCAAATTTAGTAAGAAGACATGGGGATGTGGGGTAGGTTTTCAAGGAAGGAAAGGTAGAACACACTGACATAAAAGGGGAAAGAGGAATAATGAAATGGGAAGAATTAAATGGGGTGGAGGATGGGAGAACAGGGAAGAGGAGAGAATAACTAACACTACAGACTGTCTAAAATATCATATGAAAAAATAATATCTCATAAGCTTCCTAAAATACAAACATATACAAAAAGAGTATAAATTAATTTACCCTGGGGTGGGAGGGGAAACATCCCCTACTAGACAATACAGGCTAACAAATAAAAAGCTAATGTCAGCAATAAGTTATGCTATAGTTTGAATGAACAATGTCTCCTATAGTCTCTAGCCCTTGAACAGTTAGTTGGACCACTATTAATGGTGCTACTTAGGGGGTTTAGGAAGTAAGCCCTCATTAGAGAAAGGATGCCATTGTGAGCAGCCTTTGAGAGTTTTAAAGACTCACACCATTTCAATTCACTATCTTTGTTTCCAACTTATGGTTCAATATGTATACCTTCAGCCCCTTCTACTGCAGCCTATTGTCTGAAGCCATGCTACCTCATTCGTCTGGAACTGTAAACCCAAATGAATTCTTTCTTCCAGGAGTTACCTTAATCATAATGTTTTATCAGAGCAATAAAAAAGTAACAAATATGGAACTGGACAGATGGATTAGCAGGTAAAACCACAGACCCCTTTTCTAATGAACCTTGATTCCAGTTCCATCATCTACAAGGTGGTTCACACCATCTGTAACATCACTTCTAAAGAATGCAATACCCTCTTCTGGACTCTGTGGGCCCTAGGCATGCACATGATATACATACACATGAAGGTAAAATATCTACATGCAAAAAATTGTGATGGTCATGATAATAATGTTAATAATGATTAATTTTTGTAAGAATACTAATAGAATTTATTTCTGTTAGAATTATTGGACAATGCATTCCTATAAATCAATCAAATTTTTCGAGCTGTAGACTCTTAAAGCTATCCTAATGATTGCCCTGGTAAGATATGCCTATTGGTGCAAAGTAGTATCATGAATACAATGAAAACAAATAACTTTCTGACTGGATTTTAATGCACATATTTGGAAAAATAATCAACAGCTACACAGATAATAGGTCCTAGGGAAGAATCTACTACTATTATGTTGCTAGTGTGGCATAGTATTAAACTGATTCTTAGCAACTTATTATTATACCCAAAGACTAGAGCTTCTCCCAACTCTTAGCAAAAAAAGATCCTTTTTGCAGTAGATGATTAATACAGAGACAACTGGTCATGGTACAAAGAACAGAAAGACTGTGGAATGTTTAGTTATAAATGAGACATCTACATTTATCTCATACCCCTTTCCCCAAGGCCAGAAATTGCTACATCCAGCACAGCAAACGCAAACATTTGGAGTTACTGAAAGAAAAGCAATTACTGAGTGACATACAAATTCACATGGACTCTTTGAGTTCTTTCTCCATAGAAAAACAGAACAACTTTATTTTACATTCTGGTATATTTCAAGAGCAGAGTGAGGATACTACAAGTGTCAGGTCTTCTCTAGAACTTTAGAGGTCATAAGGTTTCATAGATACCTCATGAACATACTTCTCCAAAAAGCACACCTAACAGCATTTTTCTTGTGGTTATCACATTGTCTTATAGTATTCTGAAGAGACATGTGTACACTAAGGGAAGGATTAGTTGAATTACACCTTGTCCTTGAATTTAGTTTTTCCCTTGATGAAAGCTTTACAGGTCTTCTGTATGGCAACAAGGAATAATTGTAGAAGATGAGCTGGAGAGACCATAGGAGTCAAAGTTGCTAGTTGATTATAAGTAAATAGCATCTTTTTGTTGCAACAGGGAAGTTGCAGGTATGGATTCACAATGGTTGTGACACCATGTATAAGACCTGTACAAGCTCAAGTCAGACAAATTTAATCACAGAGTGGGGAGATATGCAGTGATTTCCACCCCTAGCTGAGGAGATAATGGTATTTGATAGTCAGTGGATAGCCACACTCCTAAAAGTACGAGAAGAGGGGATGGGTGTGGCTTAGCAATTAAGACCATCTACAAATTTTGTAGTAGCACCAAGTTTGGGTCCAACAAGCCATGCAGGGATGTAACTCCATATCCAAGGCATCTAATGCATCTGACCTGTGAGGACACCTGCAGTCATGTACATATAAATACTTCTGCACCAAAACACACAAACAGACACAAACACAAAATTAAAAATATTTACCTTTTAAAAATATGAATGCTCCAACATTGCAGAGGTGACTTTCCAGGCAGCCACCCATTTGTCATTTCTCATATTTCTCATAACCGTGCATCATCATCGTGGTTATCAGTTTCACTTTTAATTATATCTCAGATACAAATCCACCAAAGTTTCTGACTTTGTCTCTAAAGGCCTAATTAACCAGTTGCAATAAGAATTAGCATTTCTAAAAGCCAGTATTGAATTATTATTTTTATAGCTTCTGTGTCTCATATCATTTTATTTACTGCTAAAGTCAGTCTTTGTAAAAAATCCATGAAATCTTCTTTTGGGTCCTATATAACTTCTGTAAATGATTCAATTATCTTTTCTACTTCTCCAATTCTGTCACAAACATACAAAGCTGTTTGCATGTCATAAAACTAAGACATAGTCATGATATAGATCGTGCCTTTCTAAAGTAGCATAATCTCTTTCTCCAATAAGTTGATCTTAAGAGATACCTATACCTTTGGCTTTATCCCATTGTTCAATAGTCTTACCTTCTTCTCTGAACCAAGAAGTCCATTGTAATTGTGATCCCAGCTCTAAAACAACTTTAATCGAGTCTATCCAGTCTATAGAGATCACTCTATTACAAACTGACCAAATGCCTAACATCTGCTTTACAAATGGTGAATGCATGCCAAATGAGACTATCATTTCCTTAAATTTCCCTAAATCTAATATTGGCACAGGTATACAATTAGGTTTAACAGTGCCCCTATCATTTGGCACTTCCTATAAGGTTACTGGATATATTACTGTTGGTTTTCTTAAGACCTTATATTGTTCCTCTTTAGCTTTATAATTCAATGTTGAACGAGGTTCTCTATTAAATTCCTCAATCTGGGTTTGAATATCTTTATGATCTGCTTTAATAAGTTTTGCTAACACCTCCATCATATCAATCAATCAGCACTCATATCAAACGTAACTGTTAGGAACCGTGAGGGTTCATTGCAGAAAAATTAAACATTTTCCATCTCATATACAGAAGAACTCTGAGAGATTAAAGGACCACAATATATTAAATATGTCCAGAGTACACTCAATTCCTAGTTATCTGCTTTAACCAAAGTCAAGAATCACAAACAAGAGGCTAGATGAAACCTATTTCTAGAATTAGTCACTGCTCTATATGACCATTAATACCAAGACAGAAAGTTCAAACATATATACTTTAATCTTATAAATTTAGAGATAATATTTTACCTTGAGAAAAGTCAAAATAAACCCAAATGATTGAGAGATTAGTGTCGATAGAATAATACCTTAGGGTTTTTTTTCTGTTCAATATGAGGATCAGATAGAGATTTTGATTTCCATGTAATAAGCATGCTTGGATTTAGAAAAGGAGAGAACCATGTTCTAACTTCAAAGCCAGCTTTAATTACTAATTGAATTAGGACAACAAAAACACAGTTTGTCTTCTATGTTTGTAGAGAGCAACAGAAACAAATATTTGGGAAGAATTATGCTTCTTAGAAATATGCTATATTATTAGGCCAATTAAACTATTTTTCTTGGGCCATTTTTCTTTGGTTGATTCATCCATTTTCTTCAGATAATTCATTAATCTAGTGGCCTATTGATTCCTGAGTTGGGTGCTTTTACTCTCCTGAAAAAGAAAACAAAAATTATGTCCCAACCCTAACTTTGAGGATCTCCTTATTTGTCAGGTTACAAATAATTTTTTGGGAAAAGTAAAAGTATTATCTTTTAATAATAATAAAAATTATTACTTTTTCTTACCTAATCAAATGAAAGGCATTTGTTAGTTTTATATGTTAGTTTAGATTGAATGACAAAGCTGTTCAATTAACTACCACCTCTCCTAATCAAATGGTCTCTTCTGTTCGAATCTAACCTTTATCAGTCTTCATGGTATTCACAGTTTTTCTTCTCATGTGAAAACAAAAGCAAAAGCCTTTTCTCAACCTAACACATATTCTGGTTTCCATTCTGAGGTCAATAATTGTTCACATACATAGGTTGACTTAATTCAGCACCTTTTTCCTTTATTCAGTGTCTTGCCACAACCCTTGTTCCCTTTTCAGTAATGTTTAAAACCATTTAAAGTCAATAAACACTGTGTAATCTGTGTCTTGAAGTCTTTATTACCTCTTTATGTATATTAAGCATATCTTTTAAAGTGCAATTAGATCTTTCTATAGCTGTTTGTCCTGTAGGATTGTGCGATACACCTATAATATTCTTTATGCAGCAATTTGCAAAAACAAATGTTTAATTTTACTGGGGTCATATGCTAGAATATTGGCAGTCTTAATTTGAGGAAGTATCCCAATGATGACCATAACTTCTAATACATGTGGAAGGAATTACAGAATCACTCTTGTCAGGACTTAAAGTAGTTGCAAATTGAAATCCTGAATATTTATCTGTGAAATTATGCACATATTTTAATTTTCCAAGCTCTGCAAAATGAAACACAACCATATGTCAAACTGTTTATTTGATTATCTTTTGGATTACCTCCTGCAGGTAATAGAGTTTGGTATACAAAGAACAAATAGGACATTTCCTTACAATTTCCTTGGCTAGTTGCAATGTGACCTAAAAAAGCTTTCTTTAAAATCTGGCTATTGACATGGTGTTCCAGATGAAATTTTGAGTCTTCTAGGACATTGCCTATCAATAGCTAACCAATTTCATCATTACCTTGTCCTAGAGTGTAATATACCAGTACTGGATCTAATAGTTATTATATATAAAGTATGATTTCTATTTCTGATTACTTGCTGTAGTTGAATAAATAACAAAGGTAATTCTGAATCATCTGGAATAAGTTCAGCAGTTTCAATATGTAAAACAACTTTTGCTGCATATTGAGAGTTATTAACTATATCAAAAGTATTAGAAAATCTAATAATGCAGTAAAAATGGCATGCAATTCTTCCTGCTGAGCTGAATCTTAAGGGCTTTGAACTATTTTACATTATTTACATGACTTATAACCTGCCTTTGATGTAAATTGTAGAATGTATAGTCTACAAAAATTGGGATTCCCTTTATTACGTAAGGGAGAATCCAATTATTTATTCTTACAAACCGAAGTCTGTCAATTTTGGGATATTTGATGCTAATCACTCCTAAGAAATTATTGCAAACTCTTTGCCAATGTTAATTATCTTCCCATAATGAGGCAACTTCATCATTGGTAAAAGGTACCCCAATTTCTCACGGGTCTATTCTGGTAATTAATGAGGTCCCACTTTTCCTTTCAGAATGAATTCAGAAAACTTTTCTACATAGCTCTTAATTTTTTAGTTTGTTTATGTGGTAAAAAGAATATCTATTCTAAGTTATCTCTCTGCATAAGAATTCCTACAGTAGAACAAGTAAAAGATAAAATAATCAGAATACAACGAAACGCTGCATCTCTCTGTATCTAAGTGATCCACATATGCATTCTGTAATTTATTTTCTACCAAAGCCAAATTCTCTCTCAACAACTGATAGTTTTATTGAACTGTTTAAGTACTTATCACCTCATAAGGTTTTAAATAATTTACTTAGTTCTTGAGTTCTTAATCCAATTGTGAGGCATAGCCAGTTAATATATCCAATTTTTTAAATCATTAAAATGATGTAATAGATCTTTCATGATTTATAGTTTCTGAGGTTGAATATTTGCAAATCTCTTTTATATCCTTAGTAATTCATAGAATTTCTTCTTTGTATTTTTTTCAGGAGCAATTTGCAATTTCCAAAAAGGCAAAATTATCTTTACTACATCAGTTTTTCTAAACTATCTGTGTTAGAACCTGTCAATGAGTTATCATCTGTGTAAAGGTAAATTATAGATTGAGGAACCTGTTTACAAATTAGTTCTAATAGCTGTGAAGGAAACTATGTTTCTAAAGATATAGTAAAAAAAAGCAGTCTTTTAAAACATCACTATAACAGACCATCCCTTAGCTAATAAAAAAAAGAATTTGAGGATGTAAAGAGCCCATTAGCTGAACCATCTTATTTATGGCTCTTAAATCTTCTAATGTTCTCCATTTTCCAGATTTCTTTTTAAAAACAAATACAGAAGAAATTCAAGGACTTTGTGATTGCACAATATGTTGATGATTCAACTGTTCCTGTACCTATAATTTTTCTGATGTCAAAGGCTATTGTTCCACCCAGAAGTTTTGTTAGTAAACAATTTTAGAGGTGGTGGTGTTGGTACCTTATGTCCTGCTTATGTACAGACTGAACAGTCATTGGATTTCCTTTATAATACCTTTTAATATGTTTCTCAAAAGCCTGTGTTAATTTACAGTTCTTTTCAGTGATTGGAGGAATGTTAATTTGTTTTCCATGCCTGCAACAAATCACATCCTCATAAGTCCATATACATTAAAGCCATCTTATACTTTTTTTTACCTGAGATAAAGTTCCAGTCACTAGAACATGAGCATTTACCTCCTAAAGATGCTAATCCAGATATCCTGATTTTGGTGAAAGTACTGTTACATCTGTACCTGAGTCTACCTAACCCTCAATTTCAATGCCATATACCTGTATTTTTAGCTTTGGTATTTGATTGTTTATAAAAGTTTGCCAAGTTACCTGTTCTATGTTCTCTCCTGAAAACTTTGTATTATCTATTGAAGCTATTCTGTCACCCAGACCAGTATGGTTTTTAACAATAGGCACTAAATTTTTTACTTGCTCTGTTGATGGTTTCCCCAAATACTGACAGGGAATGATTGAACCAAATTTGACACTGGGGCCTACAAGAGGCCCTTTAAGGTGGTTCTCAATGGCAAATAATGGCATTGTCTTTTCCACATTGATCTGCATTCAATAGTCTAATGCTTTGCCAAAACTTCTGCATATCCCAAAAGGCTAGGATCTTCTTTTGAGATTATCTCTAGAAAAAAATTATTTCTAAGAATGCCTTGCCTATAATGCCCTTTTAGATGGCCTTGTTTACAACACTTAAACATCAGACCTCTTGGTTTTTCCTAAAATTAATAGAAATCATGTCTCTTATCCAAATATCATCATATGTATGATATCCAATATGAACTACATTTTATAATCATTAATATATGGGTGTTCTTGCTTTTAAAGGTCTAATCACCCTCTGCATTCTGAATTAGCATTTTCAAAAGCCATAGATTCAATTATTATTTGCCTAACTTCTGTATCTGATATCATTCTATATTTACTGCTGAGATCAGTCTTTGTTAAAAATCAGAGAAGACTTCTTTTGAACATTGTATAATTTTAGTAAATGACTCAGTCCTCTTTCCTGACTCCTCAACCTTTTCCATAACATTTAAAGTTTCTATACTTTAACTAAGATGCTATCATTCAATATAGACTGTGCAAATCAGCATACTGGCCCTCACCTAGATGCTGCTCTTGGGAAATCTCATTACCTATAGCCCTATATTATTGTTCAAGGAGTCTACCTTCATCTCTCCACCTTAGTTGTAAATGAGGAATAGCTTCCAATATTGCAGTAACTAAATCTTTCCTATCTTGTGAAATAAGCCTGTTCTGAGTTGCCCATGAATTAGTATCTATTTCACTAAAGGTGAATACATAACATACAAAATGACTGCTTCCTTAAATCTCTTCAACTCTAACATTTCTACAGGATCCCAAGTAACTTCTGAACAGCTTTGGTGGTACCTATCATCTTTTCATTGTTCTTGTATGGTAACTGGATAAATTAAGGTTGGTGTTCTAATAAACTTAGGTCACTCCTCCTCAGTTTCATAATGCCCTATATTGTAGTTCTAGGCTCCTACCTTCCTCTCCCCTCCTTGTTTTCCATTATAACTAAGGGCCAGCTTCCAAAATTGCTGTATCACAATCTTTCCAGTATTGTGGACAAAACACCTGAAAGCTGTAGAACAAAAAGAAACAAACTCACCCAGGACCAGTAGATGCCATCAAATAATCAAAATGAGGTCTTAAATAAGTAAAATAGAAACAAAGAGGATTATGAAAGAATCAATGAAACAAAGAGTTGGTTCTTTGAGAAAATCAACAAAGTAGACAAAACTTTACCCAACCTAACCAAAACGAAATCAGAAATGAACAGGGGGACATAACAACAGACACTGAGAAAATCCAGAGAACCATCAGATATACTTCAAAAACCTATACTCCATAAAATTGGAAACTGAATACAAGAACACATAAAAAAATCATCCACCATGACCAAGTAGGCTTCATTCTAAAGATGCAGGGATGATTCGACATACAAAAATCTGTCAATGTAATACCCATATTAAAAAAATGAAGGAAAAAAACATGATCATCTCATTAGATGCTGAAAAGTCTTCAACAAAATCTAATACCCCTTCATGATGAATGTCTTAGAGAGATCAGGAATACAAGAACCATAACTAAACACAATAAGAGCAATTTGCAGCAAGTCCACAGCCAACAACAAATTAAATGGAGAGAAACACAATGTGATTCCACTAATATCAGGAACAATACAAGGGTGTCCATTCTCTCCATATCTATTCAATATTGTTCTAGAAGTTCTAGCTAGAGCAATAAGACAACAAAAAAGAGATAAAGGGGACATAAATTGCAAAGGAAGAAGTAGGATGATATGATAGTATAAGTAAGTGACCCCAAAATTATATGTGGGAACTCCTACAGCTGACAAACACATTTAGTAATGTGGCAGGATAAAAAAAATAGCTCAAAAAGTATCAGTAGCCCTCCTACATACAAATAATATATGGGACAAGAAAGGAATTAGAAAAAAATACCTTTTACAGCAACCACAAATATAAAATATGCTGGAGTAACTCTAACCAAATGTTTGAGAGACCTGTATGATAAGAACTTAAAATCTCTAAAGAAAGAAATTGAAAAGAAAAATGAAAGATACCTTGAATAGGTAGGATCAACATAATAAAAATGGCAGTCTTAACAAAAGCAATCTACAGATTCAAGGCAATCACTATGAAAATCCCAATACAATTCTTCACAGACCTCAAAAGAACAATACTCAACAACATATGGAAAAAAAACAGAATAGCTAAAATAATCCTATAAAATAAAGGAACTTTTGTGATCATCATCATGCCTGACATCAAAGTCTACTAAAGAGTTATAGCAATAAAAACAGCTTGGCATTAGCATGAAAACAGACCTGTGCATGAATGGAATTGAATCAAAGACCCAGATATTAATCCACACACCTATGAACACCTGATTTTTTACAAAAAAAAAATCCAAAATGGTACAATGGAAAACAGAAAGCATATTGAGCAAATGGTGCTGGTATAACTGGGTATCAACATGTAGAAGACTGCAAATAGACCCATATCTATCACCATGAACAAAACACAAGTCCTACGGGGTAAATGACCTCAACATAAATCCAGACACGCTGCACCTTATAGAAAAGAAAGTGGGAAATACATTTGAATACATAGGCACATGAGACTGCTTGCTAAATACTGATGCTGTAACAATAAGCGACACACTTACTGAAAGTAAAACTAAGTATTTATTGTAGAAATTACTCACAAGATACCAAACAAGGAACCCAGATGGGCCCAGTAGTTTTCCCGCTGCCGAACCGGAAGCTGAAATTCAGGAAAAGAGAACAAGACTTCCTGTGTACTGTCCTTTATGCCTTCCCCCGCAACATCACCTAGCCATGCCCAAAAGTGGGCCTGGCTAGTGACGTAGTTCACCGCCTACATACGTATACTTCTTAACGTCCATCCGTATATGTTTTTAGTCATGCCTAAAGTGGGTGTGGTTAGCGGTGTGGTACACTGCTCTTTTTTTTTTTTGAGTCAATACATTCTTTTTTTTTCCAGTTTAAATTTAGATAAGAAACGAGGTTGCCCTCCATGGGGGTGTCCATAGTCTGTCATTTCATATAGGGCAGGGCCTAGACCCTTCCCCAAGAGTTTGGGGTGAGAGTGCACCTCACATTGTTCTATGGGAGTCCAAAGTCCGTGTGTATACTTGGGATGGGTACTGATCTGCTGCCCAAGGCTCAATAGATTCCCTAGGCCTCCTCACTGACACCCAGATTCAGGGGGTCTTGATCAGTCCCATGCTGGATTCCCAGGCTGATGCCTGGGATTCAAGAGTCAACCTTTGTCTGGTCAGCTGTTTCTGGGGGTTAAGCCAGCCCAGTCTTAATCCCTTTGATCATAAGTCCTCCCTCTCTGTTACTGGCTTTCTTGAGTTCAGCTCAGTACTTAACCAAGGGAGTCTGCCTCTTCTTCGATCAGCCACTAAATGAAGTTTCTGTTTCCCAGACTCTCTGGCCATAGGATGGTAGGCTGGCACTCCCCAGATCTATGTCTAAAATCCATATATAAGGGAGTACATGCCATGTTTCTCTTTTTGTGAATGGGTTACCTCACTCAGGATGGTTTCTTCTAGTGTCATGCACTTGCCTGCGAATCTCAAGATTCCATTATTTTTTTCTGCTGAATAGTACTCCATTGTGTAGATGTATCACATTTTCTCTATCCACTCTTCGGGTGAGGGACATCTAGGTTGCTTCCAAGTTCTGGCTATTACAAATAGAGGTGCTATAAACATAGTGGAACAGACATCTTTGTTGTATGAATGGGCATCTTTTAGATATATGCCTAAGAGTGGAGTTGCTGGGTCTTGTGGTAGGTTTATTCCCATTTTTCTGAGGAAACTCCATGCTGATTTCCAAAGTGGCTGAACCAGTTGGCACACCCACCAGCAATGGAGGAGTGTCCCCCTTTCACCACATCCTCTCCAGCATAAATTGTCATTGGTGTTTTTGATTTTAGCCATTCTGACAGGAGTGAGATGGTATCTCAGAGTTGTTTTGATTTGCATTTTCCGGATGGCTAAGGATGTTGAGCACTTTCTCAAGTGCCTCTCAGCCATTTTGGACTCCTCTATCGAAAACTCTCTATTTAGTTCTGCAGCCCACTTTTTCATAGGGTCCTTTGGTGTTTTGGAGACTTGCTTCTTGAGTTCTTTGTAAATTTTGGAGATCAACCCTCTGTCAGATGTGGGATTAGTGAATATTTTTTCCCATTCTGTGGGCTGCCTTTTTTCTTGTTGACTGTGTCCTTTGCCTTACAGAAGCTTCTCAGTTTCAGGAGGTCCCATTTATTAATTGTTGATCTCACTGTCTGTGCTAGTGGTGTTATGTTAAGGAAGCTGTCTCCTGTACCAATTCTTTCAAGGGTACCACCCACTTTCTCTTCTAAGAGGTTCAGTGTGGCTGGATTTATGTTGAGGTCTTTGATCCATTTGGACTTAAGTTTTGTGCATGGTGATAAACGTGGTTCGATCTGCATTCTTCTACATGCCAGTCTCCAATTATGCCAGCACCATTTGTTGAAGATGCTTTCTTTATTCCATTGTATATTTTTCGCTTCTTTGTCAAAGATCAGATGTTCGTACGTGTGTGGTTTAATACCCGAGTTTTCAATTCGATTCCATAGGTCTACCTGTCTATTTTTGTGCCAATACCAAGCTGTTTTCAGGACTATAGCTCTGTAATAGAGCTTGAGGTCAGGGATGGTGATGCCTCCGGACGTTGCCGTGTTGAACAGGGTTGTTTTGGCTATCCTGGGTCTTTTGTTTTTCCATACAAAATTGATTATTGTTCTTTCAAGGTCTCTGAAGAATTGTGCTGGGATTTTAATGGGGATTGCATTGAATCTGTAGATTGCTTTGGCAGGATTGCCATTTTTACTACATTGATCCTACCTATCCAAGAGCATGGGAGATCTTTCCATTTTCTGAGGGCTTCTTTAATTTCTTTCTTTAAAGATTCAAAGTTCTTACGATACAGGTCTTTCACTTGTTTGGTTAGTGTTACCCCAAGGTATTTTATGTTGTTTGTGGCAATTGTAAAGGGTGATGTTTCTCTGATTTCTCTTTCAGCCCTTTTATCATCTGTATATAGTAGGGCTACTGATTTTCTTGAGTTGATCTTGTAGCCTGCCACTTTTCTGAAGGTGTTAATCAGCTGTAAGAGTTCCCTGGTAGAGTTCTTTGGGTCATTGATGTAAACTATCATATCGTCTGCAAACAGTGAAAGTTTGACCTCTTCCTTCCCAATTTGTATCCCCTTGATCCCCCTTTGTTGTCGTATGGCAATAGCTAGAACATCAAGTACCATGTTGAAAAGGTATGGAGAGAGTGGACAGCCTTGTTTTGTTCCTGATTTTAGAGGAATTGCATTGAGTTTCTGTCCATTTAGTTTGATGTTGGCTGTTGGTTTACTGTATATAGCTTTTATTATGTTTAAGTATGTCCCTGTTATCCCAGATCTCTCCAAGACCTTTATCATGAAGGGGTGTTGGATTTTGTCAAAGGCTTTTTCAGCATCTAGTGAGATGATCATGTGATTTTTGTTTTTCAGCTTGTTTATATGGTGGATTACGTTGATGGATTTTCGTATGTTGAACCATCCCTGCATCCCTGGGATGAAACCTACTTGATCGTGGTGAATGATTGTTTTGATGTGTTCTTGGATCCGATTTGCCAGTATTTTATTGAGTATTTTTGCATTAATGTTCATGAGGGATATTGGTCTGAAGTTCTCTTTCTTAGTTGTATCTTTGTGTGGCTTGGGGATCAAGGTTATTGAAGCCTCATAGAAAGAGTTTGGCAAAGACCCTTCTGCTTCTATTGTGTGGAACACTTTGAGAAGAATTGGTATAAGCGGTTCTTTGAATTTCTGGTAGAATTCTGCACTGAGGCCATCTGGACATGGACTTTTTTTTTGTTGGGAGACTTTTGATGACAGCTTCTATTTCCATAGGGGTTATAGGTCTATTTAAATTGCTTATCTGTTCTTGATTTAGTTTTGGCAAATGATAGCTGTCCAGGAAGTCATCCATTTCCTTTAAATTTTCAAATTTTGTGGAGTACAGGTTTTCAAAGTATGACCTAATGATTCTCTGGATTTCCTCAGAGTCTGTTGTTATATCCTCCTTTTCATTTCTGATTTTGTTAATTTGAGTGTTCACTCTCTGCTGTTTGGTAAGTTTGGACAAAGATTTGTCTATCTTGTTGATTTTCTCAAAGAACCAACTCTTCGTTGCATTGATTCTTTGTATTGTTTTCCTGGTTTCTACTTTGTTGATTTCAGCCCTCAATTTGATTATTTCCTGGCGTCTACTCCTCCTGGGGGAGTTTGCTTCTTTGTGTTCTAGAGCTTTTAGCTGTGATGTTAATTCTCTGGTATAACTGTTCTCCTGTTTCTTCATGTGAACACTTAGTACTATGAACTTCCCCCGTAGCACTGCTTTCAAAGTGTCCCATAGGTTTGGGTATGTTGTGTCTTCATTTTCATTGAATTCGAGGAAGTCTTTAATTTCTTTTTTTATTTCCTCTTTGACCCAGGGATGGTGCAGTTGAGCATTATTCAATTTCCATGAGCTTGTAGGTTTTTGCAATTTGTGTTGTTGTTGAACTCTAATTTTAAGCCATGGTGGTCTGATAAGATACATGGAGTTATTCCAATTTTTTGTAGCTGCTGAGGTTTGATATGTTGCCAAGTATGTGGTCGATTTTTGAGAAGGTTCCATGTGGTGGTGAGAAGAAGGTATATTCTTTTTTATGTGGATGAAATGTTCTGTAGATATCTGTTAATCCCAGTTGGGTCATTACTTCTATTTGACCCTTTGCTTCTTTGTTGAGTTTCTGTCTGGTATTCCTGTCTAGTGGTGAGAGTGGTGTGTTGAAATCTCCCACTATAACTATGTGGGGCTTTAGATGAGATTTAAGTTCTAATAATGTTTCTTTAATGAATGTGGATGCCTTTGTATTTGGGGCATAGATGTTCAGGATAGACACTTCATCTTGGTGGGTTTCACCTGTGATGAGTATGTAATGACCTCCTTCATCTCTTTTGATTGATTTTATTTTAAAGTCTAGTTTGTTAAGATAATAGGATTGCTACCCCTGCTAGTTTCTTGGGTCCATTTGATTGAAAATTTTTTTCCCAACCTTTAACTCTCGGGTAATGTCTGTCTTTGAGGGTGAGGTGTGTTTCTTGTATGCAGCAGAAGGAAGGGTTCTGTCTTCAAATCCATTCTGCTAGTCTGTGTCTTTTTATTGGTGAGTGAAGGCCATTAATATTGAGGGATATTAATGACCATTTATTGCTCATCCTTCTTCGATTTGCAATGGTTGTTGTTGATGGAATTATGTGTGGAATTTCACCCCTTTGTTCTTTTGGCTGTTGGTATAGAGGGATTCTCTAATACTTATGTTTTTCTGGTTGTAGTTAGCTTCCTTGGGTTGGAGTTTTCCTTCCAAAATTTTCTGTAGGGCTGGGTTAGTGGACACATATTGCTTGAATCTAGTTTTGTCATGGAATATCTTGTTTTCTCCGTCTATAGTGATTGAGAGCTTTGCCGGATATAGTAGTCTGGTCTGGCATCCATGGTCTCTTAATGTAGGTAGAATATCTATCCAGGACCTTCTGGCTTTCAGAGTTTCCATGGAGAAATCAGGTGTAATTCTGATAGGTCTGCCTTTATATGTTATTTGGCCTTTTTCCTTAGCTGCTCTTAATATTCTTTCTTTATTCTGTATATTTGGGGTCTTGATTATTATGTGGCGAGGGGAATTTTTTTGTGGTCTACTCTATTTGGTGTTCTGTAGGCTTCTTGTACCTTCATTGGCATGTCTTTCTTAAGGTTGGGAAAGTTTTCTTCTATGATTTTGTTGAATATGCCTTCTGCCCCTTTGAGGTGGGTTTCTTCTCCTTCTTCTATACCTATTATTCTTAGGTTTGGTCTTTTCATGGTGTCCCATATTTCCTGGATGTTTTGTGTTAAGGATTTGTTGGATTTAAGGTTTACTTTGGTTGATAAATCCATTTCTCCTAGTGTATCTTCAACACTTGAGATTCTCTCTTCCATCTCTTCTATTCTGTTGGTAATGCTTGTATTGGTAGTGCCTGACTGTCCAGCTTTTCTATTTTCTGCCTTTCTTCAGATTGTGTTTTTTTTTTAATGTCTCTATTTCAGTTTTCAACCCTTGCAGTGTTTGCATTGCTTCTTGCAATTTTCTGTTTATCTTTTCGTCTGTTGCCTTTTATGATTTTTTTGGTTTGTTCTTTCTTCCATTTCTTGCATTTTTTGATTTGCTTTTTGTTCCATTTCTCGCATTTTGTTCTTTGTTTCTTCTTCCATTTCCTGCCTTTTTAGGTTTGTTTCTTCTTCCATTTTTTTCATTTTTTGCTTTGTTTTTTTCAACCATTTCTTGCATTTTTTGCTTTGTTTCTTCTTCCATTTCCTGCCTTTTTTGGTATGTTTCTTCTTCCAATTCTTGCATTTTTTGGTTTGTTTTTTCTTCCATTTCTTGCATTTTTTGCTTCATTTCTTCTTCCATTTCCTGCCTTTTTTGGTTTGTTTTTTCTTCCAATTCTTGCATGTTTTGGTTTGTTTTTTCTTCCATTTCTTGCATTTTTTGGTTTGTTTTTTCTTCCATTTCTTTGAGGGATTTTCCTATATCCTCTTTTAGGGCCTCTATCATTTTCATGAAAGTGCTTTTAAGGTCATTCTATTCTGCTTCGTTCGCATTGGAATGTTGGGGTCTTGCTGGTGTGGAGTCTCTAGAATCTGGCAGTGTCATATTTGTTTTTCTGTTGCTGACTGTGTTTTTGTATTGTCTCTTTCCCATCTCTTCTTCTAGTGGGTGCAGAAAGAGCCCCTTACTGGTCTGGGGACCAGAGTTCCCTTTTTGGTGGGTGCTAGCAAGTCCAATAATCTGGTGGTTCTTCTATTCCTTGTCAAAATGCTGGTCCCGTGGGTGGAGAAGAAGAACAGGAATCTGGGGCACTTAGCCTCCTACCTGGTCCCCTGGACCCTATGCTGGGTCCTGTTGTACCTGATCCGGAACAGCTGCTCCCCTGATGTCCCTGCCGCCTCTGGTTTCCTGGTCTCGTTGGTGGGAGAGAAGATCTGGAGTCTGGGGTGCTTGGCTCCCACCGGGATTGGAAGCTCTGTGCAGTTCCCAGGCGATCTGCAGGCACTGGAACACAGGCCGGGAAGCTGGCCTGTTTACCTGATGCTGCCAGAGGAACATCTGCTTCCCTGGACTCCCAGCCTCCTCTCGTTTCCTGGTCTCATTGGTGGGAGAGAAGATCTGGAGTCTGGGGTGTTTGGCTCCCGTCGGGATTGGGAGCTCTCTGCAGTTCCCAGGCGATCTGCAGGCACTGGAACCCAGGCCGGAGAGCCGGCCTGTTTACCTGTTGCTGCCAGAGGAACAGCTGCTTCCCTGGACTCGCAGCCTCCTCTCAGGTAAACTGCTCTTTTATTACCACATCTGTATGCGCCTCTAGTAAGTCACATGGTTAATGGTGGCATACAGGCTTCCTCCTACAATTCCCCTTTTAGTCTAAAAAGGACAACTAACTTGTGTCAATGAACAAAATGTATCAAACAACTATTCTATCTAAACCTAAACTTATCTGAAAGAAACACCCAAATCTGAACACCTCCTTCCAATCCCAACTCTAAAATAATTGAAAACTAACACTAACAGGTGTAAACTATCCTATAATATCAATAGTAGGGAGAGGGGGCGTGGAATTCTCAAAACTATTTCCTGCTGAGATGGGACGATGATAATCTCATGGGGACCTGTGAGAATAAAAATGTTAGTGTAACAAAATCTTAGTAGATCAGACAGTCTCTGTATGGCAGGAGATGCTTGATTGAAGTTTCTGACTGGGGTTCTAGTGTTGATTGATGCTCTCATCTGAAGCTCTGGCCAGATTGTAGAAGATGTGCTGTTTCAGTTTCTTGGTCCGGAGTTGTGTAGAGTGAAGTAGTTTCAAGCCAGTTTCAGGACAGTGCTTGTCAGGTGGAGTCAATGATGTGGGGCAGTTCAGATGCCTTCAGTCGAATCAGGTGAAGTCAAGGAAGTGGATCCTCATTCTATTTCTGAAGCAGTTGAAGATTGCTGTCAGTAAATCCCTTGTTCTCTGGAAAACTCAAACATTAATGTTAACAAAGAAATATTTTAACTTTTATATATATATGCATACTGGAAGAGGTGACAATAGGGAAAAATGATAAACCTGAAGGAAATTAGACTGTTCAGAAAAAGAAATCCACAGATAACAGTCCCTAATTTTATTTTTTTCTGCCTTATATCAATGGCTCTTTGATATAATACAGAAATTCTGAATTTTATTTAAATAATATGCTTGAATTTAGAGTAGGAGAGCCAATCCAACTCCAAAGCCAGCTTCAGTTAAATGAATGGGGACTGAGGTATGTGAAGAAATAAAGATAAAAGGGTACTATGGAAAAACAATATAGAGAGATTTAGACTTTGATACCACACAGTGAGTTATTATTTGTTTGATGGTCCTCAGGGTACCTATTCATTCTTCTTCAGGAATCCATATGTCCAGTATTCTTTGCTGAGTTTAAATGTGAAGACAAAAAACAAAACACTTCTCTTTCCTTTTAGGAGGTCACTTTACCCATGGTGAAATATATGAATTTGTAGATGAGCTGTTATCTTCCTCCTTCTGAGATGTCTTCTGTTCTGATCAATTTTAATTAATTTTGATGGAACCCACAGCTTTTCCTCTCCTGTGGAAACAAAAGCATAACCCCTTCCCCAACGTAACACACATCCTGGTTTCCAGACTGAGGTCATAACATCCTTAAAATACAGCGGTTGATTTAGTTAAGAAGTCTTCTCTGTAGTCCAGTGTCTTTCTGCTGCAGTTTGTCCTTTTTCATCAGCATTAAGAAAATTCAACGTTAGTAAAGCATTTTGTAACCTGTGTTTAGGTGTCTTTGTTTTCCCTGGCTGTTTATGAAGCATCTCTTTGAAGGTTCGGTTAGATCTTTCAATTACTGCTTGTCCTGTGGGATTGTAAGGTATACCAGTTACATGTTTTATATTATAATATTTGAAAAATTGTTCCAATTTACTGGAGACATATGCTGGAGCATTGTCAGTTGTTATTGTTTTAGGTGTACCCATAAAAGCCATCACCTCTAAGAGGCGTGTAATAACAGAATCAGCTTTTTCAGAGCTGAGGGCAGTAGCCCATTGGAAGCCTGAGAATGTGTCTATGGTATGGTGTACATATTTCAAACTACCAAATTCTGGGAAGTGAAATACATCTATTTGCAAAAGTTCATTTCTGTGAATACCTTTAGGATTACAACCTGCTGGTAATGGAGTTTGATTGTAGAATGAGCAACTGGGGCAATTTCTTACTATTTCTTTGGCTTGTTGCCAGGTAATAGAAAAAATCCTTCTTTAAGTCTTTGCTGTTAACATGGTGTTTCTTATGAAATTCTGAAGCTTTCAACACATTACCTACTAATAAACAATCAATTTTACCATTGCCTTGTGCCAGAGGACCTGGCAGACCTGTATGGGATCTGATGTGTGTTATATATATATATAGGATGAGTCCTGTTTCTGATGATTTCCTGCAATTGTAAAAACAATGAGGTTAATTCTGTATTATCAGGAACAAATTCTGCAGTCTCAATGTGCAAGACAACTCTTTCTGCATACTGAGAATCCGTGACTATATTGAAAGGCTCTGTAAAGTCTTTAAGTACCATGAGAATGGCATATAACTCTGCCTTTTGTACGGAGTTGTAACGGCTTTGAACTACTTTACTTATATTTCCTGATTTATACCCTGCCTTACCTGATTTGTTTGCATCCGTGTAGAAGGTATGAACTCCAGAAATAGGTGTTTGCCTCACGATACGTGGAAGAATCCAAATTGTTTTCTTTATGAATTTGCTTCTCTCTGTTTTGGGATAGTTATTACTAATACTTCCCAAAAAGTAACTGCAAGCTATTTGCCAATACTCATTATCCTTCCATAAGGAGGAAATTTCCTCATTCGTTAAAGGTACAATAATTTCAGCTGGGTCTTTCCCAGTCAGTTGACGAAGCCTTAACTTACCTTTTAATATCAAATCGGAGATCTTTTCTATATATGTTTTCAATTTTTTATTCTGTTTATGTGGCAGAAATACCCATTCTAGAATGATGTCTTCCCTCTACATTAATAGTCCTGAGGGGTATACTCTAGATGATAAATTAACCAGAATACAGTCCATCTTTGGATCCACACGGTCCACATGTGCTTCTAATATTCTCTTTTCTACCAATTCTAATTATTTTTCAGCCTCAGCTGATAGTACTCGTGGGGTGTTTAGGTCTTTATCACCTTTTAAAGCCATTTTAAGGTGTTTTAAATCATTACCTTCTACACCGATAATTGTCTGTAATTGAGAGATTTCTCCTAATAGTTTTTGAAGATCATTAAGAGTCTGGTAATGATCTCTTCTGATCTGTACTTTCTGTGGTCTAATTTTCTGAGCCTCTATTTTATAACCTAAATAGTTAATAGAATCTCCTCTTTGTATTTTTTTCTGGGGCAATTTGTAATCCCCAGTGAGGCAAAGATCCCTTTACTGCTTCAAACATCTTTTCCAATGTATCCTTATTTGAACCAGATAGTAATATGTCATTCATATAATGATATATTAACAAATGTGGAAAATTTTTACGAATTATTTCTAGAGCTTTATTCACAAAATATTGACACAAAGTTGGGCTGTTTATCATACCTTGAGGTAGTACCTTCCACTGGAATCTCTGTACTGGAGGGGAATTATTATAGGTAGGTATCGTGAAGGCAAACTTTTCTCTGTCGTTTTCTTGTAACGGTATGGTGAAGAAGCAATATTTTAAGTCTATAACTATAATTGGCCAATCCTTAGTAAATAGAGAAATTAACGGCATCCCAGATTGTAGAGACCCCATAGGCTGAATTATCTTGTTGATGGCTCTAAGATCAGTAACCATTCTCCACTTACCAGACTTCTTCTTGACAACAAAAACAGGTGAATTCCATGCACTAGTTGATTCCTCAATATGTCCAGCATCTAGCTGTTCCTGAACTAACTTCTCCAAAGCCTCTAACTTCTCAGATGTTATAGGCCATTGACCCACCCAGACGGGTTCATCTGTCAGCCATTTTAAGGGTAGAGCTTTTGGTTGCTCTTTAGGTTTGGCACTAGCATCCTGCTTCTGTACAGCCTGTACATTTGGCATCTGTTTTCTGTACTGCCTTACTATATTCTTTCTACCACTAAGAGCTTGTCTATAATTCCTAGCTGATACAGGAGGAATGTTAATCTGCGTATTCCATTGCTGGAGTAGATAACAACCCCAGAGGTTTATAGCAATATCTGCAACATATGACTTTAACCTTCCTCTCTGTCCTTCTGGCCCAATAAAGTCAATCCATCTAACGCTCTGTTTAACTTCAGATAGGGTTCCAATCCCTAAGAATTGAACATTAACCTCTTTTAAAGCCCAATTGTGGGGCCAGAACTTCTGATTAATGATAGTGATGTCACTTTAGGTGTCTAAAATGCCATTAATCACCATATTATTTACCTTAACTGATAACTTGGGTCTATGATATTGTATAGAAGTTTCCCAAAATATATGTCTTGTATCTCCTCCTGATATAATTGATTCATCCTCTGAAGATAATGTATTATCCAGTGCTGTATTATTTACAATGGGCAGTGGCTCTTCTAATTGTCCTGGGAGAGGCTGTCCTCCACTGTCACTGAGAATGACAGGATAATCTTTCTTTCTGAGGGCTCGCTTGAGACCCTGATCCCTGTTTCTTGGCTTTAAAGATCTACCTTGTCTATCTCTTTTGGACCAGCATTCGTCAGTCCAATGTCAGCCCTTTCCATACCTCCTGCAGAGACCAGGAGGCTGAGGCCTTCTGTTTGATGCATTCCTGGTAAAAGCATTATTTCTAGGAATGTGTTGTCTACAGTTCCTGCTAAGATGTCCTGTTCTACCACAGTTAAAGCATGTGGCATCTTTATGTCTGTTAAAATTCTTGGAGATTGCCTTCCCTACCCAGGCCTCTATATCATCACAGGTAGGGTATTTGGCATCCTGGTGCCTCCTCAAGCCTGTAGAAATAGCTTCACCTACCCAAGCTCCCGTACCCTGACTTTTACATTCCAGGTTCGCTGTATGTAGGACCCATTCCTCCAATGGCGCTGATCTTATTTTTAATGGCCAAATTACCTGCCTGCATTGAGGATTCGCATTTTCATATGCCAAAGATTCTATAAGGAGTCGCCTTGATTCTGGATTCGCTACCTGTACTTCTATTGCTCTAGATAATCTCTCTAAAAATTCAGTGACCCTTTTGCTTGGGCCCTGTAATACCTTGGTATAAGGTTGCATTATCTCTCCTGTCTCACAAACCTTATCCAAGGTATCTAAAGCAGCTGTATGGCATAAAGACAACATGTGGTCGTCATATGGAGATTGAACCTGCGTGTCAGTGTAAGGACCCTCCCCAAGAATCTTGTCTTGGGGTACTTCATGACCGTTCTTTAGTTCCTCTAAGTCTTTCGCTTCTTGCCTCCATAAAGCTCTCCATTGAATTTGACAAGAATTTTCGAGCACTGCAGAGGCTAATTGGGCCCAGTCTTTTGGGGTTACTTTATTTACAGTGGCCCATGAGGTTAGGAGCTCTCTGACAAAGAGAGAATGAAGACCATATGAAACAATGGCCTCCTTGATTCCCTTTAGATCCTTCATCTGTATAGGTTCCCATTGATAAGCAATGGGATCATTTGATTGTTTTTTCATTGCTGGTTTTTCTGTTACAGATACTGGGAATACCATAGGTGAATGCATAGCAACCTTAGGGAGATCTTTCCGGCATTTGAGAGGTGTTGGGAAACTCCTGTCCTGACCTGTTGCCTGTATGTCTGATTCTGAAGTATCAGATTGAACGTCTTCTAAAACCTGCAGTCTATTCATCATTGTTTCTTTGAGCTCTTGAAGTTCTTGGGACAAATAATTTTCTAAGGATATCATAGAATCTTTCATTTTTTTACATTCATTTACACGTGATTCCAAATATTTAATATTCTCATCCTTACAAAGTACCTCAATGGCATGTAAACTGCCTTCAACAAATTACATTCTATCAGTTAGTTTGTCATTGCTCTCAGACATGGAACAATTTTTTTCTGTTAGCATTTCAATCTTATGTTCCATTCTTTGTAGTTTGCTAGCGAAATCATCAGACATGAAACAGTGTTGTTGGTTAAATGTTTCAACATTATGTTACACTTTTTCTATTCTATCTGTTGAACACATTTTTTGTGAAAGTAATTCAATTTTGTGTTCCATCTATTTAAACCTGTTTGTCAGACCTACATTATCATTTTTAATATCCTGAATATTTTCTACCAACCCTTTCTTACTATCCTGCAAGGAATTTTGCATTTCCTGAAGTCTTTGTATTAAGATTTCAAAACTATCCTGTGATGACCGTATGTCTTGTATAAGTTTCGTCCTATTTTTGAGCCATTTCTTTAGCAAAATTATATTGATTATGAAACTAATAATCACCATTGTGGGTAGGAAGTACCTGTCAGGTAGGTCCTCACCCCTTTCTAAAATCCCATCCATACAAAAAACAAGAAAATTCTTAACATCCTGCATCATAATGTTAGCTGACAGTGTATAAGGCAGTTAAGTTTGTTACCAGAGGAGTTTAATTCAGGCCAAGATCAGCAGGCTGCCAGCGAAAGAGCACGTGGCCGCAAGAGAAATCTCGGAATACCACCTAACCTTACCAGCAGATAGAAGGAGCTGATTCCCGGTGGCAGGAATCATGCCTTGCTGAGCGAAGAGGTGAGGAACTTAGTGAAAGGAGAGTCCACGTGTGCCTGGTCGGGCTGAGGAGCAGCCGCTTTTCTGGGCACCTGGATCCGGATTCCAAAACTTCTGACACCAAACTGATGCTGTAACAATAAGCGACACACTTACTGAAAGTAAAACTAGGTATTTATTGTAGAAATTACTCACAAGATACCAATCAAGGAACCCAGATGAGCCCAGTAGTTTTCCGCTGCCGAACCGGAAGCCAAAATCTGGGAAAAGAGAGCAAGACTTCTTGTGTGCTGTCTTTTATGCCTTCCCTTGTAATGTCCCCTAGCCATGCCCAAAAGTGGGCCTGGCTAGTGACGTAGTTCACCGCCTATGTACGTATACATCTTTACATCCGTCCGTACACGTCTTTAGTCATGCCTAAAATGGGTGTGGTTAGCGGTGTGGTAAACTGCTCTTTTATTACCTCATCTGTATGTGCCTCTAGTAAGTCACATGGTTAATGGCGGCATACAGGCTTCCTCCTACAAAATACAGCACTGGTAGCACAGACACTGTGAACAACAATTAATAAATTGGGCCTTCTAAAACTGAGAAGCTTCTGTGAGGAAAATGACATGGTCAATCTGGCAACACAGAAGCCTTTAGAGTAAGAAAAGTACTTGACCAATCCAATGTCTGATAGAGGACTGATCACCAAAATACAAAGAAACTAGACACCAAAACACCAAATAATCCAATTAAAATGGGTTATAGATCTAAATAGAGAATTCTCAACAAAGAAATCTCAAATGGCTGAAAGGTACTTAAGGAATTTCCTCAACATCCTTAGCCATCAGGGGAATGTACAATGACTCTGAGATA
The DNA here is from genome assembly GCF_017639785.1 of Mesocricetus auratus. Taxonomy (NCBI): domain Eukaryota; kingdom Metazoa; phylum Chordata; class Mammalia; order Rodentia; family Cricetidae; genus Mesocricetus; species Mesocricetus auratus. The sequence continues at coordinate 64,858,274 of NW_024429197.1, forward strand.
TCCCAGAATGTCAAAATGGCTAAGATAAAAAAAAACTAATGAAAGTTTATGCAGGAGAGGATGTAGATTAAGGACAATACTATTCCATTGTGGGTGGGAGTGCAAACTTTGGAAATTAGTATTATGGCTTCTCAGAAAACTGGGAAGCAGTCTACCTCAATACCTAGCCATACTCCTCTTGGGCATATAACCAAAGACATCTGTTCAACTGTGTTAATAGCAGAATTATTTGTAATAGATGCCCCTCAACCGAAGAATGGATAAAGAAAATGTGATACATATACACGATGGAGTGCTACTTAGCAGTAAAAACAATGACATCTTGAAATGCAGAGGCAAATGGGTGGAACTAGACATAAACATCCTGAGTGAGGAAACCAAGACACAGAAAGACAAATATGATATGTTCTTGCTCACAAGTGGATATCAGACATAAAGCAAAGGATAACCAATCTATAATCTACAACCCCAGAGAAGCTAGGAAACAAGAAGGACCCTTAAAAGAGACATGCATGGACCCCCTGGGAAGAGGAAATGGACATGGTCTCCTGAGTAGGAGCATGGGGAAATAGGATGTAGGAAAAAGAGAAGGGGAAAGGGGAAGCGAGGAAGAGAACATGAGGGATCAGGAACATTGAGTTCAGGAAGGACAGAGAGAGCAATGAAAGAGATACCTTGATAGAGGGAGCCATTATGGGGTTAATAAGAAACCTGGTGCTATGGAAATTCCCAGGAATCCACAAGGATGACCCCAACTAAGAATCTAAGCAATAGTGGAGAGGTTACCTTAAATGTCCTTCCCCTGTAGTAAGATTGATGACTACCTTAAATGCCGCCCTAGAGCAGAGATCCATAGCTAAGCACTGAACCAAACTCCTGGAGTCCAGTTGTAGAGTGGGGTTAGTGATAATATGAGCAAAAGGATCAAGACTATCTGGGGAAACCCACAGAACCAGCTGATGTGAGCAAGTGGGAGCTCATTGACTCCAGACTAACAATTGGGGAACCTGCATAAGCCTAAACTAGCCCCCCTGAATGTGGTTGTCAGTAGGAGGGCTTGAGCAGTCTATGGGTCTGCTGGAAGTAGAAGCAGTATTTATCCCCAGTGCATGAACTCACTTTTTGGAGCCCATTTCCTATGGAGGGATACCCTCTTAGCCTAGATACAGGAAGGAGGGTCTAGGCACTGCCCCCAAATGATGTGAGAGACATGGATAATTTCCCATGGGAATCCTCACCCTCTCTAAGGAGTGGATAATGGGATGGGGAGATGATGGGTGTAGTGGGAGGATGGGAGGGAAGGGGAACTGGGACTGGTATGTAAAATAAGATTTTTTAAAAAGGAATATCAAGCTTAAAAAAGGAAAGGAAGGAAGGAGGAAAGAGAGAGAGGGAGAGAGAGAGAAAAAAGAAAGGAAGGAAGAAAGAAAGAAAGAAAGAAAGAAAGAAAGGAAGGAAGGAAGAAAGAAAGAGAGAAAGAAGACTAACTTGAACTTTCTCCATAAAGAAGACAGATAGTACATGCAGCCCCACCCTGGTACTCGAGTTGAGTGGAGTCCCACCAGGGAAATGTTCAAGGATTCTAAGCACTGTAAATAAGAACCAAAAAGCAATCATTCACAGTCCTGGAATTTCAAAGCTGAGGATAAATTCCAAGTGTCCAAAGAAGAGAACTGAACGCAGTAAGAAAGCCCCAGAAATATGTATGTATGTCTGAAGTTTGGAGATTTTCAACACCCACTATTCCCCTCTCCAGCCATTGCCTACAAGAATAAGGTGATCAGGACTGATGGAGATAGTAGCATTGTTGAGCCCAGATACTGAACCCCTCAAATTACCAAGAGACCAGATCTGATGCAAAAGTAAAGAGTCTTTTTAATTACAAGTTAACTTGCATCCTCTGTCAGTGTGACACAACAGGTAGAGTTGGGGGGACCCTGAAAAGCAGTGGGGCAGGGCATATATTGGGGGTAGAGCATGGGGTGTGTCTGGGGGTCTGCTAGTTGAATAGTGGCAGTATCAGGATTGGTGCAACTCTGGGATGGGGAACCTGTCCTGAGCTGATTGGTCAGCTTCAACTCAGAATGGTTGCTGTGCCTGGAGATCATCCAAGGGACATTGCTACCTACTGCATTCCACTATTATCAATAAAGCATATCCAAAGCCTGCCAGATAACTTCTGTTTGGTTCCTTACCACATGGAGGGCATCTGGCAGCTTCTTCCCGGTAATTATGGCAAGGTCAGCAAGGGTCAGGGGGCTCAGAACATCCTGCTGAGTCAGGGGCCTATATCTTGCTGGGTCTTTTCTGCATTCTGTCATGGCTGCCAAGGCAGGGGTCTGGGTGAGGGTCTGGGCCCTTCAACATGTGTTCCCTTAACACATGTTCAAAGCCTCACACCAAAAGACATTTTACAGATTGATTGATCCCTCAAAGCCCCAGAGAAGGGATTAGAATGGGAAACTCCAAGGAAATCAGATAAAGTTCTGGGATAAAGAGATCTTGATTCAAAGAATTTCTTCTTTCAGCATTGCTGGTGCTGGAACCCCTACTCCTTCCTGTGAGAAAGAAGGGGAGGAAGAAGAGTGGAATGGGAGCATCAATAGGAAGAGAAATAGGAAGAGAAGGAAAAAATGCCAGGGGAAATCATGCCAGCCCAGCTTGGAAAAAGTGTGGACTGATGGAATATCATCTTCTGCTTCCTATTATTTCTCATTTTAATTTTTGTTACTATAATCTGTAGTTTTCATTTAAATTTTATTTTTTAGTATTTATACTTCTCTAATTGTTCACTTGTGTTATAACTTCCAACTCACTGCATAGTGCCTTTATGTCTGACTTTCCTGTTTTTAAGCTTAATTATATACCATTTTCTGTCTTTGACAATTGTGAACTATATACTTTTCTTCCCGCTTTTATGTAACAACTTCTTTCCTCCTTTTCCATTCCCTCCAAATTTCACTGCTTAAAAATTGTTACGTTTAACATTAAAAAATATAAAATACATTTCCCATCCAGAAGAATAGTATCAATGCCTCTGAAGCTTATGTAATATATAAGGCATGTGCAGAGTGCTTCTCCTGAAGTCAACACTGGGATTGAAGTCAGAAGCATTCTCCCTGAAAAATTAATACAAGGTAACTATAACTATGACTCATCAGGAAGATTAATATAAAATCAGAAGCCCTACTAAAAATGATAAAAACGCTGAGAAAGAAAGCAGAGAAACATCACCCTTTACAATTGCCACAAACAACATAAAATACCTTGGGGTAACTTTAATCAAACAAGTGAGAGACCTGTATAACAAGAACTTTGAGTCATTAAAGAAAGAAATTAAAGAAGACACCAGAAAATGGAAATATCTCCCATGCTCTTGGATAGGTAGGATTAATTTAATAAAAATGGCAATCCTGCCAAAAGCAATATACATACTCAATGCAATCCCCATCAAAATTCAAGCACAATTCTTCACAGACTTTGAAAGAACAATTCTCAACTTTATATAGAAAAACAAAAGACCCAGGATAGCCAAGACATCCCTGCTTAACAAAGCAATGTCCGGAGGCATCACCATCCCTGACTTCAAACTCTATTATAGAGCTATAGTCCTGAAAACAGCATGGTATTGACACAAAAATAGACAAGCAGACCAATGGAATCTAATTGAACTCCCTGCTATTAACCCACAAACCGACTAACACTTGATTTTTGACAAAGAAGCTAAAATTATACAATGGGAAAACGATGGCATCCTCAACAAATGATTCTGGCATAACTGGATATTGACATGTAGAAGACTGCAGATAGATCCTTGTCTATCGCCATGCACAAAACTTAACTCCAAATGGAATAAAGACCTCAACATAAATCCAGCCACACTGAAACTCTTAGAAGAGAAAGTGGGAAGTACCCTTGAATGACTTGGTACAGGAGACTGCTTCCTGAACATAACACCAGTAGCACAGACACTGAGATTAACCATTAATTAATGGGACCTCCTGAAACTGAGAAGTTTCTGTAAGGCAAAGGATAATCAACAAAATACAAAGGCAGCCCACAGAAAGGGAAAAGACATTCACTAACCCAACATCTGACAGAGAGCTGATCTCCAAAATTTACAAAGAACTCAAGAAGCAAGTCTCCGAAACACCAAAGGATCCAATTAAAAATTGGGGTACAGAAGTAAATACAGAATTCTCAATAGAGGAGTCTAAAATTGCTGAGAGACACTTAAGAAAGTGGTCAACATCCTTAGCCATTAGGGAAATGCAAATCAAAACAACTCTGAGATATCATCTTACTCCTGTCAGAATGGCTAAAATCAAAAACACAGAAGACAATTTATGCTGGAGAGGATGTGGAGAAAGGTGGGAGTGCAAACTTACACAGTCACTTTGGAAATTCTTCAGGAAAATGGGACTCAGTCTACCACAAGGCCCAGCAATGCTACTCTTGGGCATATACCCAAAAGATGCCCATTTACATGACAAGGATATCAGTTTCACTATGTTCATAGCAGCATTATTTGTAATAACCAGATCCTGGAAGCAACCTAGATGCCCCTAAGCTGAAGAGTGGGTAGAGAAAATGTGGTATATTTACACAATGGAGTACAGCTCAGCAGAAAAAAAAAACAATGGAATCTTAAAATTTGCAGGCAAATGGATGGCACAAGAAGAAACCATCCTGAGTGAGGTAACCCAGTCACAAAAAGACAAATATGGTATGTACTCACTTATATATGGATTTTAGACATGAAGCAGGGGAATGTCAGCCTACATCCCATTGCCAGTGAGTCTGGGAAACAGGGAGGTTCCCAAGAGAGATATGCATGATACCCCAGAGAAGAGGGATGAAGTAAGATCTCCTGAGTAGATTGGGAGCATGGTGGGAAGGGAGAGGAAACCAGGAAAAAAAGAGGGGAAGAACAGAAAGGGAGAGGAACATATGGCAGAGCAGTAAGTTTGAGTTGGGGGAAGAATGGAAGAGACTAGGATGAGAGATACCATAATAGAGGGAGTCATTTTAGGTTTGAGGAGAGAGCTAACACTAGTGAGATTTCCACAGATCTACAAGTATGAAACCAACTGGCAAACTAAGCAATTGTGGAGAGATTACCTTAATTGCTCCTCCCTGATAATGAGATTGATGGATACCTTATATGCCATCCTAGAATGTTCATCCAGTAACTGATGGAAGCTGAGGCAGTTTCTCACAGCTAAACACTGAACTAAACTCTTGGAACCCAGTGACAGAGACGGAGGAGTGATGAGCTAAGGGTTCAAGATTGTGCTGGTGAAACACACAGAGACAGCTGACCCGACAAGGGGGAGCTATTTGATCCCAGACTGATGGCTGAGAGGCCAGCATAGGACTGATCCAAACCCTCCTGAATTTGGTGTCAGTGAGGAAGCCTTAGCAATCTTTAGGGCCTTGGATAGTAGAGCAGTGTTTACCAAGGCATACAAATGAACTTTGGGAGCCCATTCTGTATAGAGGGAGGCTCTGTCAGCCTGGACACATGGAGGAGGACCTAGGCCCTGTCCCAGATGAAGTGACAGACTCTTGAAATCCCCAATGGAGGGCTTCACCCTCCCTGGGTAATGGTGTGGGGATTGGGGGGGGCCGGGGGGCTGGTAGAGGGGCAAGGGAGGAGGGGTGGGAGAGGGAGCTGAGATCGACATGTGAAGCAAGCATGTTTCTAATTTAAATTAAAATATATTGAAAAATGCAAGCAAATAGCAATAGTAGTAAGAGAATGAGGAGTGTGGAAACCTGCAGAACACACACACACCACAGCAGATACACAAAGCACATCAAAGAAACAGCAAAAGGAGAGCCATGAAGGAATGGCTCACTGTGACACTCTCCCAGGGTGATGACTTCTCAGTGCTGGAAACCATGATGAGATGCTTGGGAAGCCAGGAGTATACTTTGAACTCTTTTAAAGAAATCCATGACTCAAAGAAGCTCAAAAGGGAAGGTGGGAAGCCAATTAGGACCTAGATAAGACAGTCACCAATATGAGGAGAAATGACAAAAAAAAGTTTTGACATGTTTTAAAACATGGAGGAAGACTTCAGCCAAGAAATTGGCATATTTAAAGAACCAAACAAAGTTTCTGGAATGAAAAAAATCAGCCAATCAAAGAAAAACTAGGGTAGAAGGCATCAGCAAAAGACATGATCAGGCAGACAAATGAACTTCAGGGCAGGAGAACAAGGTAGAGATTGTACACCTACAGAACCTACAGATGATGCCAAGACAGCGATGACAGAAATGGCCAGTGTGGCACAGCACAGAAAGCAAAGAGCTAAGCACAGTGGTGTGTCTACAGAAATGACAGGATGAAACCCATTATCTTGTGCAATATGTATGTGTGTGTGTCTGTGTGTGTAATAAAGTATTAGTGTGAAAAATAACTAACAATATAACAATTCAATAAAAAGGAAAATGGCAACCCCAAAATGAATACCTAAATAAATAAAACCTAGATTGCAGCATCAAAAGACTAAGGAAGACTTGGAAGAAGACCTGGTAAAGGAGTTTTGCTGATTTCCTATAGTGATAAGGTCAAAAGCAAATGATTATGAAGAGAAAGTACAGATTTATGTTAGGGCTCTTCCAGAAAAAAAAATAATAAGACTGAAAGAATATGGAAAAATCCAGTTAACAATTTGATAATTCGTACCGAGTTCAACAAACAAGCATTTCAGAGAAGTTAGAAAATCTATATATGCCAAGAACTCCAAGGACCAAAGAAGCAACAGGCCAATTCCTGGGCCTTTGATTCTTTGGTTCTGAAGTATTTTGGTGGTCTGTCTGCTATACTTTTCATCTGGAATATTTCTGCAATGATCTATGTGGATTCCAGCCCCTTACACAACTGAGAGGTACTGAAACTTTGTGTATGCATTAGGGGGAATGATGTATTTTGATCCAGACTCAGTATGAGGCCCAAGCTCACCTAGAGCTTCCTGTGTGGCCCAGACTAAGAGTAAATCAGAATCCCCCTGCCTTGTTCCCAACCCCCAGGTGTTTGTGTTCTGGGCTTCTGCCAACATAACTGTTGCTAGTGTAAATTTTACAGATGAACCCAGGAGGGGAGTTAACAATGGTTAGGGGCATGCTCTCTAGGGCCATTGTGAGACCCTGATCCCTTCTTTTCATTCCTTTTCCGTCACAGGGAGGGGGCTTCTGGAGTGTTTGGGGTGACAGTGACAGTTAGTAGTTGCTTAGTCCACAGACCTGGGTGCTTTAGCAATGCTATCTGGCACTAGAAGCAAGGAGGTGCCTAGAGAACCATGATCCTGAGTTCATGATGAAAATGCTGGTTCCAATATCATTATAGGAATTAGCTGCAGCACTGACAGGGCAAAATAACTCAGTGGCAAGAGGGAAGACCAAGGAAGCAAAAGGTGGGATGATCTTCCATCTATCATGCTCTTTTTACCTATTACCAAACACTGGTACCCAATCAGGGCTGGTCTTCCCACACCGGTCAATGCAATCAGAACACTTCTTCAGGTAGGGTTCCCTACTCAGGTGATTCTAATTTGTGGCAAGTTGACAATAAAACCAGCCACAGTAGAGATCCTACGAAGGAAAGAGAGGCATTCATAATATACATTTCCCAGTACTCTCAGAAAAATGGAGGTCCACAACAGAGGAGAGTAAGATAGCATTTTTAGTAGGCCATTGCATAATTCTGAAGGAAAGAGCAAAGGTAATCCCCACAACTAAAAATGAAAGCATCTTTGGGGTGGCCCTGCATCCTTAAAAAAGTATGAACCAAAGTAAGAAGCCTGTCCCTAAGCCTGACATTAAGGAACTAACTAAATCTGTGCCTAAAACCATTCAGTTGTCACTTCTAGACAAGAAAATATGGAAGCCAGGATTTTAATTACAGAAGGGTGAGAACAGACTCTCCTAGGACACTCTGAACAAAAGGAAATAACAGGGAAAAAAGTCAATAAGAACTTCATGTTACAGAAATTGCATGCTCCAAATCTGTTTATAAGAACAATGGCCTACTTTGTACAACCATCCTGCCCATTAGGGACACTGCTGAGAACACCTGCCTTGAAGGCTCACCAGTAAATTCAAAAAGTCTTAACCCTCTGGCTTGGGGTATAGATGCCAGAGTAGGATACAAGAGGCTTGGGTTTGAGGAAGAAGTAACAGACCTGGGTGAAGAGAGAATCAAACAAGGCTTTCCATGAAGCTGCCAGGTACCCAAGAAGCAGCTGTGCTCTGCCTACTACCTAATTAGTCTCTTGGCCCTGCCTCATTTGAGTGTGCTCAACAGAAATGTGAACACACACACACATGAAATGCACACAACCATCAGAATCCATATTGTGAGGATGGGTCTATCTTGAAGTGAGATCAATTCTCCATATTTTTTTAAATACATTATTGGAGACAGGCTTGCAAATTCTACTTCCAGCTGCAAAATTTACAGTTTAATCCTTCCTAATCCTTTGAAAAGAGAAAAGTATTCAGGGTGACTCCAGTAATCAGGTGGCCTTGAATATCTCAGTAGACGTAACTTAAGCCATTTAAAAAGGATAACTGCAAATTAAATTAGTTCATTCTAATTATGCAAAAATGATAAATTCAAATAAGCAAGGTAATTCACTTCTAAATTAAATTTTTTTCAATCATTTGGCATCTCAAATCAAAGCAAATGGGTAATGTTACCAATTATAACAATTTGACTCATAAATTTAAATACATAAACATGTGATGCTCTGAATTAAAATTCTTATTTGATATGCACCTAACTTACTAACATTTGCACTAGGGAAGGGGACTAAATTCAATAAATAAGCCAGGGTCATAACCTTGAAAACTGAAAGAGTTGGTCACAAGAGAGCTTTTCTGAGAGTATAACACCAACCAGAGTGAGTCCCTGAAAAGGAATGGCGGTAGATCATAGTAAAGAAGGAAGACTGTGGGTGACCAAACTGCTCTCAAGGGAAATAGCTGGAGCATAATTAAAATACTCAGCTTTAGAAAGCTGTGTGATTTGTTGAGCTTTACTGTGGTTGCACTTTATTACTATAGGATTCATAGGAAGGAGCAAAATTGGCACTTATTGAATGTTCAAATGATAGCATCAGGTCATGCATACAAAATGTTGTGGCATTGAAACTAGAATTTAAGCCTCTTTTGCTTACACATCAGTTGTTTTAATTACATCTGCATCACTTTTGCCTAATCAGTACTTACAGATTCTAAAATATTTGCTTAAATCTTTGCTGATATTGCTGGTCAATGGAGATTTCAGTTCCAAGACTAATAAGCAAGAAATTAATTTCTTTCCAATGAAGATCACACTATGTTGCACCAGCTGTTCGGCCTAAAACTCCTGGGCTAAAGCCTCATGACTTTATCTCCCAAGCCACTGGGACTACAGGTGCATGCCACCAAGCTAATTCAGTAAAATGACCTATAAAAGAAGAAAACTACACATCATTTAAAAATATATTGTAGGTGCTCTATTAGTTAGGGTTTCTATTACTGTGAAGAAGACACCATAACCAAAGCAAATCTTATAAAGAAAACATTTAGTTGAGGTGATGGCTTACAGTTCAGAAGTTTAGTCCATTATCACCATGGCCAGGGAGCATGGCAGCATGCAGGCAGACATGTTGTTATCAAATTAAAAAGCCTATTCAAGATACTTATAAGATTCATCCTTATACTTGTATTTCTGTAAAACCACTCTAGTACCAAAATCTGTATCAGTCTGGGGTCTCCAGTCACAGAACTTATAGAATGTGTGTGTGTGTGTGTGTGTGTGTGTGTGTGTGTGTGTGTGTGTGTGTTAATTTATTGGAATGACTTACAGGATGAGTCTGACAATGACTGTTGTGACCAGCAAATCCAAGAACCCAGTAGTTCCTCAGTCCTGTGAGTCCTGGATGTCTCAGCTGATCTCTTGTATATACTTGAATCCCAAAGAAACAGACTCCAATGCTAGTGAAGGAAGGATATGCTAACAAGGAAAAGGCAAACAGGCAAACAAAGAACACACCCCATTCCTTCTTCCATTGTCCTTCCAGCAGGAGCTATGGTCCAGATTAAAGGTCTGGATTAAAGACATGTGCCACCCAGCCTCATGATCCAGATCAAAGGCATGTTGCCTTCTTGCATTAAGGACAACATCACAAGTGTGCCCTCCATTTCTGGATTATAGTACATTCCAGATATAGTCAAGTTGACAACCAAGAATAGCCATCATAGATGGTATAATAAACCTTTCAAATATTTGATAAAGTATATGCATTATTTATGATTTATGTAAAGATAAAAAGCATTTTATTGTTGCTTCCTTTTACTAGGTAACAAATCTTATCATGGCACAACTTTAAAACACTACTTGATTATTCTTTTTCACTTGGGACCTGACTGGGATTGGATTAGGCAGTTCTTGATTGATATCTTTCTGTAAGTAAAGTCAAATGCAGCTTAGACATTCAATATCACAAAGACTCAATTGAGCTATTCATCAATAAGAATCACTTTGATATATTTCTGCATCTTCTTAAATCTATGATTATTTTTTACTTCATATCTTTAAATATTTGTACATGAATATATTGTATATTATTAGTCATGTTTCTGTTGCTGTGATAAAACACCATAACCAAACCAACTAAGAAGAATTTATTTTGCTAGGCGATGATGGCACACAACTTTAATCCCAGCACTTAGGAGGCAGAGACAGGTGGATCTCTGTGAGTTTTACAAGAGCTAGTTCCAGGAACCCCTGTCTCAAAAAAAAGAAAAAGAAAAGGATGTATTTTGACTTATGTTTCCAGAGTGATAGAAGGCTATGATACAGTGAAGGCATAGCAATGAGGATCAGTCATGTGGGCAGGAGCAAAAAGCTGAGCTGAGAACTCACAACTTAAGCCTCAAACACATAGCAGAGTGACTAAACCAGAAGTAAGGCAAGGCAAGACTACCCCTAGTGGCATACTTCTAACAAGTCATACCTCCTGAACCTTCCCCAAAAAATACCACCAACTGGGAACCTAGTGTTTGAATATCTGAGCTTAGGAAGGGCATTCTCATTAAAACTGCTATGTGTGGCAGTTGTCACCCAGACACAGTGGAAGCAAGATGAGAATGCCATACTGAGAAAAGGGCAGAGGGCAGAGGTGACCTCCAGAACTCCATCTTGATCCAGACTTCCCTTCTCTCACCCTCTCTCAGATATCCTGGCCTGGGGACTGCAGTCAGGTTGACTCACCCATGGAGGAGCAAGCCATAAGAAGGAGCCTGCTGAGAGAGTCCCTCTACTCCTGCCCCCACTCAGGGCAGACAGCAGAGGCCAGAGAATATTGGACTTGCTTGCACCTACCAAAAGGGAACCCAGGTCCCCTACCCACCAGGAGATGAAGAGGCTCTTTCTGCACCCACTGGAAGAAGGGATGGGAAGGAAACAATACAAAAACACACTCAGCAACAGAAAAACAAATATGACACCACCACAATCTAGAGACTCTACACTAGCAAGACTGGAACATTACAATGGAAATGAAGCAGAAGAGAATGACCTCAAAAGCAACTTCATGAAAATGATACAGGCCCTCAAAGAGGATATGAGAAAATCCCCTAGAGAGATGGAAGAAAAAACAAACTAAAAATGCAAGAAATGGAAGAAAAAGCAAACCAAAAAATGCAAGAAAGGGAGGAAAAGACAAAGCAAAAATTTCTAGAGACAATTCAAACAGTTCAAGGGTTGAAAGCTGAAATAGAGACAATAAAAAAACCACAGTCTGAAGGAATGCTGGAAAAAGAAAAGCTGGGCAAACTGTCAAGTACTACAAATGCAAGCATAACCAATAGAGTACAAGAAATGGAAGAGAGAATCTCAGGTGTTGAAGATACACTAGGAGAAACAGATTCATCAACCAAAGAAAAATCTTAGGTCCAACAAATCCCTAACAAAACAAATCAAGGAAATATGGAACTCCTTGAAAAGACCAAACTTAAGAATACTATGTATAGAAGCAGGTGAAGAAACCACTTCAAGTGGGCAGAAAACCTATTCAACAAAATAATAGAAGAAAACTTTCCCAACCTAAAGAAAGATATGCCAGAGTCTCATTCATTATTGGAATTAACCAAACAAATCTCTCCACTACTAAGAATGGCCATGCAATAGAATCTTGAAATTTGCAGGCAAATGGATGGCACTAGAAGAAACCATCCTGAGTAAGGTAAGCCAGTCACAAAAAGACAAACATAGTATGTACTCACTCATATGGATTTTAGATATGAATCAGGGGAGTGCCAGTCTACAATTCCACTGCCAGAGAGTCAGGGACAGGAAGGACCCTAAGAGAGATATGCATGGTATCCCAGAGACTGGAAGCACAGGGGGGGAAGGGCGCCAGGAAAAAGAGAGGAGGAGAAGAGGATGTGAGAGGAGGACATGGGGGAGCAGGAAGGTTGAGTTGGGAAAAGAATAGAGGAGAGCAGGATGAGAGATACCATAATAGAGGGAGTCATTCTAAGTTTGAGGGGAGATCTGGCACTAGTGAGATCTCCAGAGATCTACAAGGATGACACCAGATGGCCAACTAAGCAGTGGTTGAGAGACTACTTAAAATGCCCCTCCCTGATAATGATTTTGATGACTATCTTATATACCATCCTAAAACCTCCATCCAGTGACAGACAGAAGCAGAGGCAGACACCCACAGCTAAACACTGAACTAAACCACTGGAACTCAGTGACAGAGAGGGAAGAGTGATGAGCAAAGGGGTCAAGACTGGGCTGGTGAAACCCAAAGAAACAGGTGAACTGAACAAGGAGGAGATCTTGGACCCCAGACTGATGGCTGAGAGGTCACCATGGGACTGATCCAGACCCCCTGAACGTGGGTGTCAGTGAAGAAGCCTAGGCAATCTATGGGGCTTTGGGTAATAGATCAGTATTTATCCTTGCACACAAATGGACTTTGGATGCCCATCCCACAATGAGGGATGCTCTCTCAGCCTGGACACTTGGGGGAGGGCCTAGGCCCTGCCCTGAAAGAAATGACAGACACTGGAGATCCCCCATGGAGGGCCTCACTCATCCTGAGGAACTGAGTGGGGATTGGGTCGTGGGTCTGGGAGGTGCAGGGGGGAGGAGGGAAAGGAGAGGGAGCTGGGATTGACATGCGAAACAAGCTTGTTTGTAATTTAAATTAAAAAAATTAAAAACTTCTATGTGTACATTAAATATATTTTCCCATGTAACATCCTGTCCTCCCTAAACTTTCCCCTCCTTCCTCCTGTTAATCCTGTCTGTACTCCTCTAAGCAGTTGTACATCTACGTTTCTATAATATATGCATGAGGCATACACACCACACAAAGAGAGCAAGAGAGAAAGAGAGAAATGGGAAATAAATAAATATAAATCTTTGGAGAACCTGATAATGAGATTGACATCTACCTCATGTGCCATCCCTAGAGCCTTCATCCAGTAGTTGATGGAAGCAGAAGCAGACACCCAAAGCTAAACACTGAGCTGAATTCATGGAATCCAGTTTCAGAGTGGGAGGAGTGATGAGCAAAGGGGTCAAGACCAGCCTAAAGAAACTCACAAAGCCGGGCGGTGGTGGCGCACGCCTTTAATCCCAGCACTCGGGAGGCAGAGGCAGGCGGATCTCTGTGAGTTCGAGGCTGGGCTGGACCGATAGCCTCCAAAACAATACAGAGAAACCCTGTCTCGAAAAACCAAAAAAAAAAAAAAAAAAAAAAAAAGAAACTCACAAAAACAGCTGACGTGAACAAGGGGAAGCTCATGGGCCCCAGACTGATAGCTGGGAAACTAGCATAGGACTGATCAAGACCTCCAGAATGTGGGTGTCAGTTAGGAGGCCTGGGCAATCTATGTGTCCTCTGGTCGTGGATCAGTATTTATCCCTGGCATACAAATGGACTTTGGGAGCACATTAACACATAAAGGGATACGCTCTCAGTCTAGACACAATAGGGAGGGTCTAGGCCCTGCTCCAAATGATATGACAGACTTTGAAGATCCCCCTTGGAAGGGCTCACCCTCCCTGGGGAGCAGAAAGAGGTTGGGTTAGGGTGTTAGTGAATGGCAGGGGAGGAGGGAAGGGAGAGGGAATTGGGATTGACATGTAAAACAAGCTTGTTTCTAATTTAAATTATTAAAAATTATAAGGAAAAAGAAATTTCCCAGGCGCTGTAAAGACACTCAGCAGTATCTCCACACAATTCAACTGCTTATTGATGGCTGTCATTCTCTCTCACGCTCACATCTTCCAAAGACTTATGAGATGAGGGTAGACTATTGAGGAGGCTGTGAGACAGTGTGAGGGAGGCAGAGATAAGAATATAATGAAATAAACAAGGAATGAAGGAACAGAGCCTCCCCCCAGCAAAACTGCCCCAGTCCCTGCACAGCTTAGGTTGAGACACATAATCTTCCTGTTTCCTTGCCTCATTCTTTCACCCTCAACCAATCATGGGACCTTGGTTTGATCCCCCATGGCCATGAAAGCAAGCCAAACTGTACAAAGGTCTTGTGATTAAATCTTCTCTGAGCAGGATCAAAACTACAAGGAGATTGACCGGAAGTAGAGCCCATTTTAGAGGTTGTGTGAAAAACGAAAAAGTAGGCAATGCAAAATTAATCATTAAGACCACAGGACAGAGCAACAGAGCCAGGAAATCAGGATGTAAATTTAAGAAGGAAAGTCAAGTGTCAGAGAGATGAGAGGAAGGAAAAAGAAAATACAAGACATCCATAAAATAAAAGGTTCAAAGCAATAACCAGGGAGTCATCTTTGGGTTCTGATTCTGTTTTGTTAGTTTGGGTGATCTTCAATAAAAGTACATAATTTGAGCAAGTAACTTCCTTATTAGGCGCTTTTCCACCTACTGATAGTCCGCTAAAATCACCAACCAGTGTTGATGCTGGGTATGCCTGCTAACAAGTCAGCCTGATGCAAGCTCAATTGGCATTAAGACAAGTATACACTATGAAAGAACAAATGGTACACCTGAACAACAGCACAAGTACGAACAGCCTAGACCCCAAAAACTGAAATGAGTATCATGCCTGACTTAGCAGCAGGAAGTTTATCAAATACTTCCCATGTCTCATGGAGCATGTGCCCAACGAACACTAAAAGACCAGCATCATAACCCAGAGCATTTTAAACTTGCTCCATTTAGTAAAACATCAGTTTTGTTTTTGACAGTCTTTACCCTCTCTCGTCCAATTTAAACCATAATTTCTTAAATATTAGGATTATCCTGACATTCTTTTTAAACTAGTTCCCTTAATTTTTAACTAAACCTCAGAAAGTTCACTCAGCATACCCTGAAGAGCCTTAATGACTCGGAAGGCAGTACCTCACATTACTTGTCCTCCACAGACAAGTTTGTTTCATTCAACCAGAAGTCATGTGATGAGAGTCAGTACCCAAATACTGACTTTATTTATTCAATAATTTTTCCATCCTGAATTTTAGAGAAAATGGAACAATAAATGTTTCTGCTATATAACCCATACTCTACAGGGTCTTTGTAGGTGATATTTCTATGTTTGTATATGTACATGGTGTGATATTTATGGGTATTTGGTAGGTATGCATATGTATGTGGTGAGGTGTGTGTGTGTGTGTGTGTGTGTGTGTGTGTGGTGTGGAATGTATGTGTGACATCTATGTCCATATGGCCAAAAAGTATAATTGACAAAATGGAGTGAAAATGGAAAGACTGTGCGCATGAACATTAGTATCAATAGATACATGACCTCATGAAATTTGCAAGTGGATGGAAGTAGAAAAAGACCATTCTGAGTGAGGTAACCCAGACTCAGAAAGACAAACATGGTATGTGTTCCCTTACTGATGGATCTTAGATGTAAAGCAAATGACAGCCAGACTACAATCCAGAGAAGCTAGGTAACAAGGAAGACCCAAAGAGGGACACATGGATTGTCATGTGAAGGAAAATTAGATCAGACCTACTGGATAAACTTGGGTGGGTGGTAGTAAGGAGGGGAGGGGAGAATGAGAACACAAGGGAAAAGGAGGGTCAAGGAGGAGGGTTGCAGTAGAAGAGCAATGAAAGGGATATCTTAATAGAAAGAGCCACTATGGTGTTAGGGAGAAACCTGGTGCTAGGGTAATTCCCAGAAATCCACAACAATAAGTCCAGCCAAGACTCCTAGCAGTGGTGGAGAGGATGCTCAAACTGGCCTACCCCATAATCAGATAGGTGAAGTACCCCAGCTGTCATCATAGAGCCTTTATCCAGTAATTGATGGAACTAGATGCAGAGATCCACAACCAAGCACCAGGTCAGGCTCCAGGAGCCCAGTCAAAGAGAAGGAGGAGGGAATATATGAGCAGGGGAGGTCAAGATAATGATTGAGAAATCTACAGAGACAGCTGAACCAAGCTTGTGAAAACTCATGAACTCTAAACAAACAACTGTAGAGACTTCAAGGAGCTGAACTGGACCCTCCATATGTGGGAGACAGTTGTGAAGCTTGGGTTATCTGAGGGGCTCTTGACAGTAGGATCACAATACAAACCTGGTAAATGAGCTAGCTTGTTGGAGCCCATTCCCTATGGTGGGATGCCATGTTCTGCCTTAATGCAGAGGAGAAGGTTTGGCCTTGCTCCAATGTATTGTGCCAAACTTTGTTGACTCCTCATGGGAGAGCTTACCCATGAGGAACAGTGGACTGGGAGTGGGCTTGTGGGGAGTTGAGGTGAGCAGAAAGAGGGGTGGGAGGATAAACTGTGTTTTGAATATAAAATGAATTTTAACAGAATAAATTTAGAATTATCAATGGGATAATCGAACCCATAAAGCATAAATGTAATTTGGGTGATGCAATATTCTGGGGATATCTTGGAGGGAGTAAAAAGTACAGACAGACAAAGAGTCATCCACCTGAGGGCGAAGGGAGCTCGGGTGTGGCGCTTCCCAAAACTAGGCCCCAGAATTTTTCGTTCTAGCAAGAAATATAGCATTCTTTTTACCCTCCCCATTTCCCCCCTGCCCTTCTAAGGAGCGGCCTCTTGTACTGGCGTCTTAGTCCTCCCCCAGGGGAGACCAACCAAGGCCAAGAAGGTCAGATGGGGCTACTGCCAAAGATGCTACTGATTCACAGTTTTTGGGTCCCATTCTTTTCTGCCAATGCTTTGGGTGATGGGAGGATCTGGTCCTGATGAGAGCATGGTTCTCACCCTGAAGCAAGCAGCATGTGCACCAGGAAGCAGCTGTGTACCTAGCTGCAGTCCTGTGCTTGCCCTGTGCTGGGATGTGCTGGTAGCTGCTGCTTCTATTTCACACTTCACACACCAGCTTCCTCTCAAGACAGTTATTTGATCACTAACCACTTTGAATATCATGATCATCGGCTCATTTATTTTTCTATTTTAAAGGATGGTGTGGGCAGGACGCTGTGGTATTGATTTCCACATTTGCTAGGGCATCCAAGTGTGAGCTGCCTATCACGGTGCCAACCTGAAAAAAAATGGGTTATTACCGTGTTCATTATTTAGCATTTATATAGCTCTTCACCACACTTACTTACCTAATATTTCTCAGAGCACTCCTGTCAAGTATTAGCAACACCCATGTAGAGGCAATAAACTAGGGGTTTCAGAAATGTTTTAGGGTTGTCAAAAAAGACACAAAATGAATTACTGCAGACCTGATACCTTTGGCAACTTGGGGCATCTCATTCACCCCACAGTTCTAATGCACAGAGCTTTTTAAGGGACTCTTCTTCTTAAGGGGACTCTTCCCCTTAAGGTATGTTTCAGCTCAAATATCACCTCCGTGGGGGGACACCTTTTCTAGCTTCACAATCTAAAATATCATTCCCTGCCTTCAGTATTCCATCCCAATGTCTTGTGCATTTAATGGAGCATGGTGCTACCTGGAATTACCCCATTTGTGTATTTGTTTTCTCGCTTATTTTTGTTTTTAGAAGGTAAAAACATCTCAATGACAACAGAGACCTTGTCTGAATTGTTGACTGAGTTTTCTATGGTAACTAGCTCTGGTTGCCCTGAATATGACTGGCTGGAGGACACCAGCCCTGTGGTTGTATGCAAAGTAGAGCTGCTAATATTGCCACTTGCAAATGAGGAAAGATTCACAAACAGAAAGAAAGACAGAAGAGAAAGGTGAGGAAGGAGAAGAGACAGAGAGGGAAGAAGATTTACAGCAGAAAAATTGAAAGGATGTTTAAAAACCTGCACTATAGATAAGAGGGGAGTTGTCCACCTGCTGGAATTCAAGTCTAGGTTCAACCATTTGCAGGCTGTACAATCCTTAAACCTCGGGGTTTCAAACTTTCCAGGTATAATTAAAGTTGTGCCTAGGTTATACTTTTTTTTAAGAATGAAAAAATCTCAGCCAGGTATGGTATCCCATACCTGTAATTCCAGGACACAGGAGGCTGAGGCAGAAAGATCACAAGTTCCAAGCTACCCTAAGCTACATAGAAAGAACCTATCTCAAAAAGAAAATAAGGAAAGATCATCTCTGTTAATGTAACAGCACCAGAGTACCTAGTAAATGCTCAGTTGATATCACACCTGACAGCATAAGTCTAAAGTTCTTGCTGCATTGAGAAATTAAGAGTGAATAAAGAATTACCAGGACAAATGATCTATTGGGCCCTTGCAGAGGGAATGATCACTTTGAAGACCGAAGTCAACGCCATCTTCCAGGATGCATTCTAGGCTTGTTCTGTGGTTCATTTTCTTTCCTATTAGCTTTCATCCCCCACTGTTTTCTCACTCAGTCACTTTGCTAGTTTGCACTATTTCAGATCCTTTGAAGCCTGTACACTTTTCCTCGTTTAAGGATCCTGTGGAACAGACTAAACATACCTGTTTCCTCTGAGCCTTAAATGCTCTTGGCCAAAGGGAGTGTGTTTCCTTTGGTTGAGGGCCAAGCAATTTGGGGAGCTGGGGGAGAATTTTTAATGACACAATAATTGCACTTTTAAGCTCTTTACTTTTTGGTAGATGAAAAGTCAGCACATGAGAACATATGAGAATAAAATTGCTCTGGCTTCACACGGAGAAGTGGGAGAGGAAATGAGGTGAAGGAAAGTCTGGGAAGGTATATTAAGGGAAGAATGCCCCCCCAAAACTCCAGCTCAGAGGTGCTACCTTCACCATCTCCTTCCTCTACTGTGGGGAGGACCTGTTGTAATAGCCCATAAAACTGGCACAAAATGAACAAGTTCATTGTGCTAAATATTTTTATATTGGCCAGGTCTACCACAGTGCCTTAGGGAATAAGTTTACAGGGTGTCATACCCCAATTAAACCTAGAAAAATGTGCACTATGGGAGGATATCAGTAACTGTAGCCATAGCTTTGTTGTCATTGTTTATTAAGCACTTATTTTTTGCAAGGAACTGTGCTGCTTTAGAAATTACCTCATTTAAATATCCCAGTTTGAAGTAAAGACATCAAACTATTTACTTTGGTCACTACTGATGAATGGTGGATTGGCCCCGGCAACAATGCTCAAAGGGACACCATCTTAGTATTTATGACAATGAGAAGCTGACTCTGTCTCTGTCTCTCTGTGTATGTGTGTTTGTGTGTCTGTCTGTCTCTTTGTGTGCATGTCTGTGTGTTCAATTAAGTTATATATCATTAATTTGCTATATGACTCATAGTAAAAGTAAGATAAGAATATCCAATTCTTCCTCTATTACCAGCTGAAAGATTATGTTTCTGAGTAGGTTTTTCCAGGCAGTGGTGACAACATCTTTAATACCAGAATTTGGGTGGCCAAGATGGGTAAATCTCTGAGGTTGTAGGCCAGCCAGGTCTACAGAATGAGTTTCAGGACAGCCAGGGAGATCCAGAGAAATCCTGTCTCATGAGAAAAAAAAAAGAAAAGAAAAGATAACCTGCATAGGTATGTCTCTCCCTATGTCACACAACATTTCCAAATATTTTTTTTGGTTGACAACTATAGTGCTTTAAATGAGAAATGTCCCCCATAGATTCAGGTATTTGAACACTTTGTCCCAAATTCTTGGCACTATTTTGGGAATGTTATGGAACGTCTTGAAAGTGTGGCCTTTGTGGAAGAAGTACATCACTAGGGGTGAGCTTTGAGGGTTTAATAACCTGACTCCACTTCAAGTTCACTCTCTCTGCTTTGTATTTAAGGTTAAAGATATGTTCTCTCAGATCATTGCTCTTACTTAAGTTCCCTTTGGGAAATATATTATCACAGCAACATAAAAGTAATGAATCCAAATATATTCTACTTGCACCATCTGTTTAAGAGGTACCGAACTCAGAGCATTTTCAAATAAAGTTATACTTATACACTTAAAATGCTTTGAGAAGCCAAGCTGGTGACACACATTTGGCATTCCATCTCTTGAGAGGTAGAGACAGAAGGATCAGTGTTTCAAACCCATCTCCACCTATGTACCAAGTTCAAGGCCATCCAGGGTTACATAAGTATCACAAAATAACATTTGGAAGAGTGGCTGGCTGATTATTAATACTCAGGAAATCCATCTATTTACATCAGGACATTAGCTTGAACCAAGTTACATCTCCACCAGAAAAAAAAAAAACAAAAACACAAAAACAAACAAAAAAGACCTTTCTTGCTTGATGCTTTTGCTTTAAAAAGACAGACATTTTCTTGATACTGCCAAGGAGTCTTTGCTTCTTCTCTCTAGTACATTCTGTGAGATGTTCTGACAGAACTTTCTTAGTAACTGTCCGTGAAAGATTCCTCTGTCAACAGTGTGGGTAGCTCCTTGGCATCCAAAAAAGTATGTTTTATCCCATTTGAGGCCCTTTTTGAAGAAGATATTTTCAAGACTTACGGTAACAGGATCCAAATCCCATCTTTAGTCCACACTGCAAACAGATTTACTTTTTCCCACTGGGACTACATGACTGGGACAAGTCCTCTTGTGAATGTTCACTAACCCTAAATAAACCACAGAGCAACTGTGAAGCTGCTGACCAACCATTTCCATGAATCCTATGCAGTTTGAAGCACGTAAACTCATGGGTACACAATACCTAGTCCCACACCAGCGCCATATAGCAATGTCTCAAAAACAAACTTAATCCTATATATTTCAACTAAACATCTAAAACTCAAATATATTCCATTGTTAGATCATCACTGCAAGTTATGTTTCTACCTCTTTTTCTTGATATACTGTATACCTCAAAGTAAGTGTATTAATGTCAAAATGTGCACTGTGCAAATAGCAGCAAAGCATGTAAATACAGAGCAAAGACCCCTTCCTTACCTCTCATCTTTCAGTTACCACATCACATGGATGAAGTCAATCTGCAGGCCCTTCTATTATCCTTCATCATATAACATACACAATGTAAAATGACATGGAGAGAGAACAATTTACTGACGAAATTCTTGCCTGGTTGTAACTTAACAGACCAACAGAAAGTTATATTTGAAGACATTGAGGTTGGGTAGCTTGCCTGGGGGTCATAGCAGGTCTTGGTCATAGCCTGTCTGTACTGATCTGGACCAACTGTCCCTTCATTTGCATATAGTGATCAAAGAGCCACAAGGTTATGATGTCAGCGTGTTAGCGACAGCATATTTGCCAATGTGAACAGCATCAGTAGACAGGTTAAACTTATTTTATAAGGAGAAGTCTCTCATGACACAAATCCATCAATTGTGTGGGCAGAAAACGAGAAGCTGTAGCAAAGGTTTCTTGACTAATAAGTCCATGAGGCCCCCCTATGGGGAGGACTTATGCTCCTTGCTAGACCAAGCTGCCCCTGAATTAATGATACCTCTTCCTCTTCCTGAGCCACATTATTAAAGCCATCTGAAAATTAAACTGTAAAATGTGTGAAGAAATCAGTAGCTAGCTCAGTAGCGCTTTCCCAGCAGGGCTACATGTCCACCTGGGAGAGGAGGGGCCACGCTTACAGCGATGCAAACTGCATGTTCACCTGGGAGAGGAGGGGCCACGCTGACAGCAATGCAAACTGCATGTTCACCTGGGAGAGGAGGGGCCACGCTGACAGCAATGCAAACTGCATGTTCACCTGGGAGAGGAGGGGCCACGCTGACAGCAATGCAAACTGCATGTTCACCTGGGAGAGGAGGGGCGATGTTGCCAAGATCCAGGCTCAGGTCCTTCTATTTTGTGCCATTTGGCACTGTTTGGTCACTGAATGCCAACAGGACTCAATTTCATCGTGCAAAATGAGTGACACCACCTAGGACTGGTGTACACTGCAGTAGTAAAGTGCTTCCCTAGCATGGTAGGGAGAATGAGGCTGATCCTCAGACCTATAAAGTTTAAAAAAATGGGGGAAGAGGGTTCAAGTAAAACATTCTTTGCAGTGGTTCTCAAAATTCCTAATACTGCAGCCCTTTAGCAGAGTTCTTCATGATGAGGTGACCTACAACCATAAAAATATTCCATTGCTACCTCCTAAGTGTAATTTTGCTACTGTTATGAATGATAATGTAAATATCTGATATGTGATTCCAAGCAAAGGTCATTCAACCCCCATTTGGCCCATCAAAGACAAGCTAACATCAAAAAACTCACTGTGATCTCTGCTTTTCACTCATAATCTGGCTCTCCATGCCCTCTGAAGGGTACTTTTGGATTTAGCAGGCCCCAGGGAAGGGAAATCATGATCAAAATATACTATATGAAATTGTTTTTCAATAAAAAAGGAAAGTCGTCCGCCCAATATGCAAATACCAAGCCGTACAAAGCACTGAGTAATTTTTCACAGCTGAACCCACTGTCTGCAGGTGTTTTGAATCCTGTTTAAATCCTGTTTAATAGCACCCATAATGATAAGAGGCAGCTGGAGGCCTCAACCCCAGCCCTAGCTGTGCCTCTATAACCGTGAGCACTTGTCTCATGTTCTTAGCCTATTCCAAAGAACAGTATAAGGGATATTGTTTTACCTTTTCCTTGTGGCTTTAGTAGAACTCAGCAATATTTTTATTTAATATTTTTAGTTAATTTTTTTCTTTGACACCTCTATAATATATTATATGGTCACTTCTATTTGGAGATCGAAAGACCTCTTATATTTAGATGTCCATTTGTTCTCTCGATTTATTGAATCTATTTTTTCATACTTTAAATTTTATTTCTGATTCTTCTTTGGTCCCAAGAATTCTTATGTTTGTTCGTCTGATTATACTAGAATTCTCAGACATTGCAGTCATTCTTGGTAGCACGAATAATAAAAACCCAGAGATAGATATTGGGGTTGAAGCTGAAGACCAGAGAAGCAACGTGTCCAGCCACTAGAGAGTTCTCACCTCTATCAATATTCAGACTGAAGTGGTGATGGTATCCTCTGATTGCATCTCCAAGCTGTAATGCTCCTTAGCCTGCCTAAACTGCAGACTGAATAGCCTGGAATACTGTCTCCATCCACCTTATTTTCTTCTCTAGTGCTGGGATTAGAGGTGT
The DNA here is from genome assembly GCF_017639785.1 of Mesocricetus auratus. Lineage (NCBI taxonomy): Eukaryota > Metazoa > Chordata > Mammalia > Rodentia > Cricetidae > Mesocricetus > Mesocricetus auratus. The sequence goes on from NW_024429197.1 coordinate 64,881,776, forward strand.
GCATCACCACGGCCCAGCTTCTATGGCTAACTATTGTGGCTGCTGAGATTAAAGGTGGAATCCTTGCCCAGACTGCTCAAGGACAATGTCTGTGTCTGTGATCCTGCATCAGCCAGGATCTGTAATGAAGAACATGACCCATATCACTACGGCTATATTGGGTACCGAGGGATAGGTTGCGACTCTGGCCAAGACGATCTGGTTAGCCCGCACGGTCGGTCAGTGATTGTGGTGTCAACCATGGTTGAGCTGCCACTAGGGGCCATGTTTGGGCACTACTGCAGCCAGGGTCTGCGACTATATCAGTGGTTTCTATTACCACGGAACTCTGTGCAGATGCCCGGGGTGTATGCTGACACCTGAGGCTCTGATGGTACACTATAAGAACTCTGCCCCCCACCAGCCTCTGGTCCACCACTTGTGACAATGGTTGGTGTGGGGAACTTATCGCTGCCTGGGGGACTTATCGCTGCCTGGACTATGACAATCTCAGTGGCCTGTGCTACCACCTATGGCCATGGTGCCATCTGAGCTTGAAATGCTGCCGAGGACCATGTGTGAGTCTGTGGCTGCACCATAGCCAGGTCTGCATTGATGTTCGAGGCTCCAATTACCACCAAAGGCAATACAGGTGACTGCTGCCACCTCGCTCATGCAGATCAATGTGGCCTTTGCTATCACCCAGGCCATATTGATTCTGTCCAAGCTGTGGCTGAGGGCCATTTCTGGATCTGTGGCCCTGCTGTAACCAGAGTCTGTGTTGAGCTCTATACCTCCTGTCGCCATCCGGGACTGTTTTACTGCCCAGAGTCTAAGCTGTCACATGGGGCCAGGTTGAAGCTCTGGAACCATGTTGCTGCTGTGTCCATTCAGATCTGAGAGGCCTGCACTCCCACTCCAACTGGGGCAATGGTGAAAACCAGTCCCAAGCTGCTTCCAACGACAACATCTCGGTCCATGGTCCTGTAGTAGCTGGGGTCTGTGTGGCTGTGTGTTGCCCATATTAATATAGGGGCCCCTACAAACCATGTGTTGAACCTTGTGTTGAACCATGTGCTGACATCTAAGAACCCTGTTGAATTGGCCCCACCCCCCTCATTGGCCCTGAACAACCTTCATCACCTCACACACACACACACACACACACACACACACACACACACACACAGGATTTCTGACACTGGCTGTGGAATAATGAACCCTGATGACCACAGCAGGAAAAAAAATGGGCTGCCTCCTAAAAAGAGAACTGACCTGCCACATTTGGGAAAGTTTATGCCACCCTCACCGTGGGACTGAGAGAGCTGACTTTGCACCTCACAGAAGAGAAGTGGTCCCAGCAGTCTGGACCAACCAACTCAGCTGCCACTCAGTAACAAACATAGGGCTTGGAGTTGGCACACCCCAACATCTACCCCATCTATGACCAGCTGGAGTGTGTGAAGGGACCTGTCCTGAGGAACCATAACCACAGAATCTCCATGACTCAGGGCAACAGCAGGGTATTGAAGAGAATGCTAGTGGGGATCCAATAATGATGGTAGAGCAAATCCAGAGGCATTAAACATAACCAACAAGTCATTACACAATGAATATTTGCAAGTAACACTGGACAAAAGGGATACTGAATGATACACAGCAGCTCCTAACGGCATTAAGATGAAGAAGGGATGGAGATGTGGGAAAGACATAGGAGTGAAGTGTTTCTCTTTCTTTACTTTTTGTTATTGCTTATTTTATCTTATTTTTATTCTTTTTTAGCTTTGCTTTTTGGGGGGGATTCCCCAAGAGGGAGGGTCAGATACAGAGGGACTGGGAGATGAGTGGGACTGAGGTACATGGTGTGAAATTCCCAAAGAAAAAGAATAAATACTTTTTTAAAGCGGTAAGATAGAGTGAAGCTACTGCTAATGCATAGTCAGGAAAAAGGGGGTATACAAAGCAAAATAAGTAAATAGAAGAAAAGGAAAAAAGAAAGATGCCAATACCACATTTTGGGATAACTGTAATAAAGGATATAAATCAGCAACTTTGATGGGTGTTAGCAGATAATAAGCACTCAGGAATACCACTCTTAATGCCATTTAGCTAATGTGCAGAATATTTTAATCCTTTTAAGTCTTCCTGCCATATCAGCTTAAAAATTACTGCCAGAGAGGTGGCTAACTGGGTAAAGTACTTGGCTCACAATCATGAGAAACAGTGTTCAAATGTCCACACCCTGCAAAAGCTGGGTATGGTAGTGTGTCTGTAGTCCAGCACTGTTACAAGAAGAGAGGCAGACACAAGGAACTCCCTGGGAGCTCACCAGCCAGGGCATCTGGAGTCTACTGAAGAGAACAAGGACAAGAACATGTCTCAAACAGATAGAATTCACTACTCAAGATTGTCTTCGGACCTCCACCAGCAGGCCATGACATGACATGGGTCACCTGGACTCACATACATAAATATGTACACTGTGGACTGGTTGGGACTGTTATAATAAAATACAGGGCAGGTGGGTGGATTAAATAGAAGGAACATGTTTCTCACACTTTTGGGGAACAGGAGTCCAAGATTGGGACGTTATAACTTGTGTCTGCCTGCAAATTGGGTCTGTCCTAGGGCCTCTTAGCTGGCTCACCATGGCCAGTTTCTCACTGTGTCTTTAGAGAACGTTGCTTTGTGCCTGGTTATCCCCAGTGTCTCCATATATCACAGTCTTCCGGTGTCTCATCCAATAAAGACAGCAATCATATAGATTATGGTTGACCCTAGTTGCAGGACTTTTATATTAATCACTTTTTATGGTGTTATTGATTTTTTTCTTTTTTCTTTTTCTTTTTTTTTTTGAGTCAGGGTTTTAGCTTCAAATTGTTTATCCTCTTGTCTCAATTTTGCTGGTACTTGGATTATAGTCTTTGGCCACATCATTTGTCTTAGTTATGTCTTTCTAAATCTTATCTGTAAATAGCAGTCATCTTCTGAAGCACTGGAGGTCACGATTTGAATACAGGAATTTGGAAAGAGCATGCATCAGTGAATAATGCTGCAGTGTCTCATGCCATTCTCCAGCACACAGTGCATGAATCAGGGGGCTTATTCTTTATGTGGCCTAGAAGTACACTCTAACTCCTAGAATGTGGCACCTGGGTAACACCATTGCTTTTAAGAGCTCAGATTCTTATGGGGATTAAACGCATGCAACATCATATCCAGCCCCGAAAATAAGAACTGCAAAGTACAATGGTTGTATTTTGTGTGGTTTCCAAAGACTAAAATGTCCTCTTTGTGCCCACTGCTTATTTATTTATACTTTAAAATTGAAATTTGATCTTCACATACAGGAAATAATCTGGGTATTTTGTACACTTGGATTCAACTTATCATTTTCATTTCACTATTCTGCATAGAAATAACCAAATTATACATATAAGATAGACAGACAGACAGACAGATATTGCTTGTTTGCTTGTTGCCTAAAAACTTGAACTTATTTGTTACATGTTTGTCTTGAACTCCTGTCACCCCTGCCTCTTCCTTCATAGTGTTGAGCAAGTATATACCACCACTTTCCACTGATATATACTCTAAATAAATGTGCTAAATTCAGACAACACCATAATAAGACTTCTGTTGCAGGAGAATTGTTCATATGGCCATTCCACCATGCCTATAAAGGCACCTTGAGTCAAAGGACATAGTCAGCCATAGAGCTGCTGGAGGACTGAGGAGGTCGGCTAGAGAGGGACAGGAAGACACAAAAGGGGATTCCTGGTTCCAAGGCCTGGATTTCTGGAGTGGTTGGATCAGGTAAAACATGGAGAGTGTCAGTCAATTGACTCTCTGCTGTCCCCTGGATTTATCGGGTCTTTATTTCAATTTCTGACATACAAGGGTTTTTGTTTGTTTGTTTGTTAATGCTGGAACAATTTAGGTAATAATCTCATCTGCCATCCAACTTGGGGCCTTAGTTCCAGCCTCAGATGCTAAGGCCACCACAGCTGTGTGACCTCCTCACCCCCTCCAACTGGCTTTGTCAGCCTGACTGTCCCATGCACTAGAACACCACCCTCCAGCCCCACTGTTGCATGAATGGGTATCTTCCACCTGGTGCCAGCCTTCTGGCTGCAGCAAGAGCCACTCCAATACTACTCTAGGCAGCTTATTTTTCTCTCAAGCAGCATCATGTCCTCCACTGCTAGTGATAGTGATAGCTGGAATGATCTGCTCCCATGCTGGGTCCCAGGTCTCATGGATTTACCCTACCAGTTTCCTTACATTACCTATTCAAACAGCTCACCCCTCCTGCAAGGTGCATGAGCATCCAAAGTGGCCTCCATTCCAAGCATGCAATTAGCATGGCTCCGGGCACCCTCTGTGCTAGCACAGTCAAACACCATCAGTGCAGCAGCTGATTACACTCGCACAGCTTTGCCTGTGTTGTTAATGTCATCAGATCTGGTAAGACATTTGAGAATTTTTAAATGGGGAATTAGAAAATTAGGGAAAAAAAAGAGAAAATCTTTCCTGTTGGAAGACATTGCTGACTGGTCAGAGGTTGCAGCCCCCCTATTGCACAGCAACTGATCTCAACAAGCTCTACATAATGGAGCTCCCTCCCTCCAGCAGAACTTCCTGTCTCTGCCTGCCCTTATCTGGAGAATGTCCTTGGCTGGGGTGGGGGAGGGGACATGGGACTGACCTTCTCTAAAATCTGTCTCTAAAACCAGATGCCTAATTCAATTTTAGCTTGACACTTGGCAAGACCCCTGCTGAGAAGACTTGTTCTAGAGGCTCTGCTATAGGACTATACTATCACATACTAAGCTTTGTGATAGGAGCATGCCACTTAATGCAAATTAGGGTTTACCCCCAGGCTCCCCAATCCTATAAATTTCTTATACTCTGAGTCATCAAAACGGCCTCAAGTTATTAGAATACCAACTTCATTTTATCCAGTTACTATACAAGAATGACCAGCAGATGATAGGCTCCCCTGAGGCTATGCAGAAGTTGACTGTAATCCTATAGAAATGTTACAATTGAAGTGATTTGAGGACACAAGCACTTCATAGGATACACATTCACCCTTTGTGAAGCAGATGTTAAATTCATGAGCAGCTCAGAACAGGATTATTCCACAAGACTAAGAAGATTTAGTTGTTGCAATATTGGGAGCTGGTCCTCAATTAAAATGGAAAAACATGGTGGAGACAGGAAGCAAGGGTAAGAGACTAAAGAAGTATGGCCAGAGGTCATGAGGTTTCCAAAAACGACCTTCACAATGAGGGTCAGTATGCTGATGTGCAAAGACAGTCTATATTGGATGATAACATCTTGGTTCTATGTAGTATAGAAGCTTTAAATGCTTAGGATAGGGTTGAAGAAGAAGGAAATAATACTGAGTCATTTACCAAAATTATACAAGACCCAAAAGAAGACTTTACTAATTTTTAACAAAGATTGACTTCAGCTGTAAATAGAATGATATCAGATCCAGAAGTTAGACAAATATTCATTGACTCTTTGGTTTTTGAAAATTCTAATTAACCATAGAAAAGGGTGACTAAGACTTTAAAGGAAAGGGCAGTACCCATAGATGAATGGATCTAATATTTAGCTAATATCTGATCTCACATTTAAGATGACATTTTGATAGAAGTGATTTATAAACATTTTAAGAAAAAAATCAAAGGTCAGATGTTTTAAGCGTAGTAAACAAGGTCATCTGAAAAAGGATTATAGGCAATGTGTTCCTGGAAACATGCTATTTTCTACCGATAATAAAAACAGAAGGCCCCAGCCTTCCTAAATACGCAGAAGATATGGCAAAGGCTGAAACTGAACTAAGGAAACAACATGAGAAATGTGATGCAATCTTTGATACTCGGGAAATGCCTTAAGGGGCCTCTTGCAATTCCCAGTGTCAAATTTGGTTCAATCATTTCCTGTCAGCAGGGGGGAAACTCCTCCAAAGAGCAGTTAAAGGAATTAATATATGTTGTCCAAAACTACACTGCTCTATATGTGACCAAAGACAGAACAATTTCTATAGATACAACAAAAGGTTCAGGAGAGACCAGAAAACAATTAGTTTGGCTAACTGCTATGAATGATAAGAGACCAAAGCAAGAAGTACATATAAATGCCATTGAAATTGAGGGTTTGATACACACTGGTACAGATGTAACAATCATTTCACCAATATCTAGCCATCCAGATTGGCCGCTTCAGGAGGTAAATGTTCAGCTTCTTGGGGTTGGAACTTTATATCAGGTAATACAAAATGCAAGATGGGTGGAATACATAGGACTAGAAGGACAAATAGGAAATTTAAAACCACATGTGGCTAACATAACAATGAATTTATGGAGATGTGATTTGTTACAGCAATGAAAAGCAGATTAACAATCTTCTAATCTCAAAAGCAAATGATAAAATAAAAAATTCTTCTGAGAGATATAATAAAATGCATTATCAAGAAAGGTCACATACTATTCAGGTCATACAGAAGCAGGGCACAACAGCTGGTAATCTTTCAAAAGTCCAACAGTCCTACCTTTAAAGTGGTTAATTGACAAAACTCTCTTAGGGAAACAATGGCCTTTGACATAAGAAAAGTTATAGGCATTAGAACAGCTGGTACAGGAGCAGCTAAATACCCAATATATTGAAGAATAAACCAATTCTTAGAATTCTCCTATATTTGTCATTAAAAAGAAATCTGAAAACTAGAGAATGATAACAGATTTAGGAGCAGTAAATAATGTGGCTCAGCCAATGTATTCTTTAGTCCTGTAATTTCCTTGCCTTATCTATTCCCTAAAAGATAGTCCATGATAGTGATTTGTTTAAAATATTACTCTCTTTCTGTACCTTTACAAAAGGGTATGGAGGAAAATTCACCTTCACCATACCTACTTATAATAATTCCCAGCCTGTTAAAAGGCATCAGTGGAAAATTCATCCACAAAGGATATTAAACAACCTCACCTTATGTCGATATTTTGTACAACAGCCACTGGATATAATTCATAAGCAGTTTTATCAAACTATAATTTATCACTATATGGATGATATCTTACTAGGGGAGTCAGATGCATATACCTTAGAAGAAACTGCGTGAGGAAGTAACAAGAATTTTGCCTTGTGGAGGATTATAAATAGCTCCTGAAAAATACAAAGAAAAGATTTATTAATTACCTAGGATGTAATTTGGGTTTACAAAAAATTAAATCAAAGAAAATACAAATTAGCACAGATTGATTACAAACTCCTAATGATTTTTAAAAACCAGTGGGAGATATTCACTGAATATAGCCCACAACTGGATTAACAACTCAAGAACTAAGTAATTTATTTCAAAATTTACAAGATTATAAGTACTTAAATTGTCCAAGAAAATTATCACCCAAGGCCAAGAGAGAAATGGCTTTGGTAGACAAAAATTTACAGGATGGATTCCTTGGATCCAGAGCTTGATTATATCCTAAACATACTATTGTCTATGCATTTTCCTATGGGAATTCTTATGCAGAGAGAAAATAATATTTTAGAATGTACGTGTATTGCTCCATAAACAGAGTAAAAATTTAAAGACCTATGTAGAAAAGGTTTTTGAATTTATTCTAAATAGATAGAACCAGCAGAAATTGTAGTACCTTTAATTAATGGTGTAATTGCCTCATTATGGACAGTAAATAAACTTTAGCAAAGAGCTTGAAGTAATTTCTTGGGAGAAAATAGGAAAAAATATATCAAAAGCAAGAGACTTCAGTTTACTAAAAAAAATAATAAATTGAATTCATCTTCACATTGGACAAGGAACACCAGTTTCTGGAGCTCGTACAATCTATACTGATGCAAATAAATCCTGAAAGTTGGGCTATAACTCATGAAATTTAGGTAAAGTGGCTCAAAGCTTTTACAACTCTGTTCAAAAGTCAGATTGGTATGCTATTATCACAGTAGTAATGACTTTTTCTAGAATCTCTTTATATAGAACCTCTTTTCTAGAACCTTTATATAGAACCTCTTTTCTTTGTTATTCATTCAATTACAAGAAACAATCAGAGATAGAAATAATCATATATATATATATATATCACATACCACATATCAGATCATTTATGAGTCTACCAGGCATTCTAGCACAAGGTAGTGATGAATTTGATCAGCTATTAATAGAAAATCTTCTAAAAGTCTCAGAATTTCATTCTTTCCTTTTTGCTTTTAGTTAAATTAGAAAAAAATTATTTGTATATCAATCCCAGTTCCTTGAAATTTGCAGGCAAATGGATGGAACTAGAAGAAACTATCTTGAGTGAGGTAACCTAGTCACAAAAAGACAAGCATTGTATGTATTCACTTATGTATGGGTATTAGACATAGAACAAAGGATTACCAGCCTATAATCCACTCCACCAAAGAAGTTAGGAAATAAGGAGGACCCTAAGAGTGACATACATGATCCCCTGGAGAAGGGGAAAGGGACAAGATCTCCTGAGCAAATTGGGAGCTGGGGAAGGGGAGAGGGAGTTAGAAGAAAGAGAAGGGGAGAAGAGGAGGGGGAAGGAAGATAGGGACCAGGAAGATTAAGTTGGGGGGAAAACAGAGGAGAGCAAGAAAAGAGATACCTTGATAGAGGGAGCCATTATAGGTTTAAAGAGAAATCTAGGACTAGGGAAATATCCAGAGATATACTAGGATTACCCCAACTAAGAATCTAAACAAAGGGGAGAGACTATCTTAAATGCCCTTCCCCTATAATGAGATTGATGGCTATGCTATAAGCAAGGTGTTATTGGTCGTGGTCAGGGAGAAAACTAAGCAAAGGAAAATAGGTTCAAGAATCTCCTTCTGAAAATAAAAAGGGGAGCTATAGAAATGATAGGATAAAAGTGTAGATTATTGAATCTACTTTCAAATTTAAAAGTCAACTACTAATCTCAAATATTTTACATTGGTATGGAATTTGGATACTGAAACAAATATAAATTTATTTTTGTTATACTATAAATGTTTCTACTCTTGTTTAAGGTATTATTGTTTATTGAGTAAGATATTTTATTATAATGTATCATATGATTCTAATCCTTGTTTAAGGTATTTTACTTATTTTATAATGTAAAGTGCTAGTCATTTAAAGCTATTTAGGAAAATAAAGAAATATGAGCTAGTAGTTAGTCATATCAGGCATGTTTTCAAGGTCTATCAGAAACATATTTTAAATAGATGTGTCTTCAAACACTTCAGAGATGTATAGAGTACGGTATTTTAATGTTTTAGTAACATAAAGCTTTTCATGAGAGTGAAACATGTCTGCTCCTGGCAGCAGCAATTTACTTCACAGGAGGATGACAGGCATGGGTATCAAGGAACCTCCATATGGAGTTTGTTTTCCTTTTTGGCAAAGTTAGCCACTGGGCAAAGAAACTGCCCTTGCCTCAACCACTAACAGTATGCTCTCCAAACTGGACAAACAGGACACAAAAGAAGGCAACTACCAAACTTTGCCATGACAAGGTAGGTAATTCCTTTAAAATTCCTGCTTCACAGAAAGTCTGTGAAATATTTTAGGCCCATAAGCTGAAGATGGATGCCTATCATTATAGAGGAGACTTGAGTGACTGTCCAGGCATCCAGATGTCACTGTCATTTCTTAGTTTTGCATGTTGCTTGCTGTTTATTCAGGTAATATTATATCCTTCTCAGGTATCTGATGGTGTTGATGATTAGATAGTTATAGTTACAGTTTTTCTTAGTTATGACAGAAAGTAAATTCGGTGCAAAAGTTTGGACTCACCAAAATAGGATATATAATTGAGTATTTTCTCTGAATTTGCCAACCACTAACAGAGTTTACATTGTGAATGTCTTCCTTATTTAATAATTGTTTTTATTGTATAGATTTACTATGTTAGAGTGAAAACATTTCCCTTTTCTTTGGACAGAAAGGGGAAATGTTGTGAGAAAATTGTTCATAATACCATTGCACTATGCCAACAAAGCCACCTTAAATCAAAGGATGGATTCAGTGATTGGCTGGTCAGGATCAGCCGTGGAGCTGCTAGAGGACTGAGGAGGTCTGATAGAGAGGGACAGGAAGAAAGAAAGGGGGAGTGGGTGTTTCTGGGGCTGGTGGATCAGGAAAAACATGGAGAGAGGGTAAGCCAATCAACTCTCTGCTGTTACTTGGACAAAGAGTGACAAATAGATGCAACAGGAAGTAACAACCTAGGCTTTCACAGTGGTAGGGGGGAGAGCCTCAGACTGCGGAAAAGGAGAACTGTCACAATTAGGAAATACTCATCTCATTTCCACATTCAGGCATTCCCTTACATTTTGTTTTGTTTCCTGTGACAGAGTCTCACAGTTTCACTCGGTAGCCCAGGCTGTTCTGAAATTCACAGCAATCCTCCTGCCCCAGACTCTTAAATACTAAGATTACAAGCATGAGCAACCAAGCCTGAACCAAGTACAAGTATTTTTATCATTATTACCATGCCCCTGACTTTGTTTACCCTCACTCTTAGAATTTTCTATCCCCTGCCTTGCTCTGGCATGCATTGTTGTTCTCAGAAAGATGGATCATTATACAGAGGCAAATTGTGATGTCCTTCATACATAAGCGTACTCAATTAAGCCTAGGCAACTCTTTAATAGTGCCATTCTGATCATTTGAGCCTTTGTTGCCTGTACACCTCTGCAGGATGGGGCACACTTAGAGCTGTCACCTGAGTAAGAATGAGGCAGCCAAACCTCCCTTCAGCTAAAATTCCACTTTCCGAGTTTTATGTATATAAACATGCAGGAGAGGATGTGGCCTGGTTAACATCTTCCTTGAAAAGGCTGACCCCTGAAAAAGGCAAACCGTAAACTCGCGTTGTCGTACTCTTTCCTTTACCTATTAAACCACAAACTGTTTTCTCTTCTCTGCCTGAGCACCACTTAGTAAGCTGTAGGTGTGCTGACTGAAGGTGTCCACAGATGGACAGTCACGGAAGCCGGTCCTCATGTGGAACAGACCCTGCTTCCCTACTCAGGTCTTCGGAGTTTGCTTAGGGAACATCTGCTCTCAGCTTCCTCATTTGGGCCTTCATTTCCTACAAAGGAGTGGCTCTGCCAGGTTTGGATAAGTGACATCTCCAGCTCTCAGCTTCCTCACTTGGCCCTTCATTTCCTAATTTACCTCATCTGGCACTATCCCTGGGTGACGGCAAGTGCTCAATAAATGTAAGACGTGATGACTGAAAAAAATAAAAGACATTTTTTCCCAAAGAATGTCTGTGTTCATCTATGCTATTAGCTTAATTTTGCTTCTGGTTGGCTCATAACCACTTTTGTTTGACCTGCTATTAATCGGGCCAAAGTAAAGAAATCCTAAATGGGCCAAGCCTAGGGTCAGTCTCTGACAGGAGCCTGTGAAGTGCCCCTGCTTTTCCCAGCTGAGACAAAGTTGTCAACCAAGGGTTATTTTCCAAATCATTAAATAGGGAGCTGGCAGAAAGGGATCGGTCCTTGCAATTTTCTGGGATTTGGTAGAAAGCAATAAAAAAAGAATTCTAAAAAGCTGGCGACTGAAGCAGCAACTGATGTATATTCATCTTGAAACAAAGGTACCTTTACAAGCGAAGACTGTGGTGAGCAAACAGGGAAAGGACACTTTGGCTGCAAGCTCCTGTCTCCTCCAGGGAGGGTTATGCCTCTGCCTGCTGTTCATCAGCCTTGATTTTGATGGGGAGATTTTTAGTCAGCTGCCTCCATCATTCTGGCACAGACAGAAATCCTTAAAAAAAAATGTTACACTTCATCAAAGTGTATCGAGAGACTTCACGGTCATTATCTCAATGGCCGCTCTGGTGTGCTACAATTGGCAGAGACACAAACAGTAGGGGGTGTGTGAGAAGAAAGCCAGCATTTCATGGGGAAAGCTGTCGAGCCTAGCCAAGCTTCTGTCAACAACTCCGCGGTCTGCCCAAGCACTGGGCCCCGCTGATGATGCTCTTGTTTCTGGAGGAAGTAAACAAGAAAATGAATTCCATCGCGCAACACAGCCTCTTTGTATCTTCAAAATGGTGTGACTGGCCCCAGGCCAGCCACGTTCAAAGTTGGGCTATTTGTGTCATCTGGGCCCCAGTACTGATGGAGGCTTTGATTACAGCTTGGACCAGGCTGTAAGACCCTGCAGGGGTAGCCACTCAGCAAATAAAGGCATTGATTGGTTGTTGGGTCAATTTAGCCATAAGGGTGCAGGGCATGGCTCTTTTGAAAAGCCTAATGGATTAGCAACACAACCAGCCCCAGTGAAGGCCTTATTTTTCAAGTAACTTCATGATGGTGTCCCAGCTTGGCAGGGATCTCTTCTCCCAGAGCAGCTCTGGGCCTTTCTTCTTGTCAATACTGGAGCTCAAAGGATTAGACACAGCGGGTTTCACAATTTAATGAAAACAGCTGTTGAAACAACAATTAAGGCAAACAATAGTTTGCATGGAAAACTATTAATTATGTAAAGTTATGCGGAAAGTGGAATAATCTTTTCTTCAGAGCCCTCTAAGCTGATTGAGGACAACCTGGAACCACCTTCCCTTCCGTGGGTCTTAAGCAGCAGGAAGTGGGTGCTTCTAAGAAGGGCGCCCTGGCTGCCTGTGGGCGGATGTGGAATGTTCGCAGAATTCCAGGTTGAGCTGGGGATTAAATATTCAAAAGACTATCCGTTAAACTTAATTTACCTTGGGCACTGAGAGTTTTCAGATCAGCTTAGAATATTTTCTTAAGTGTCTGAGGTTGGATTTTTGAGCCTTAGTAGTTGGGACCCCCAACTTATGCAGTTTTTGGTTTTCTTGTTTGTTTTTTGCTGTTTAATCAAACACATCCATAAGAAGGCCTCCTTCAGGCCTAATCTGGAGCAAACTCCTCTTGGTAAGTGGGGTCCCTTGCACTTGAGACAGAGTCCGTCTTAATTACACGCTGATGGTTCATTTCAGGCTAGCAAGCCTTCCTTTTGCACCTTTGTTCCCTACTCCCTGCTAAATGCAGGGCTCGTCTCCCCTTCGTCTGCTTGCAGGGACTTTACATTCATTTCTTCTTCCTTTGAAATTTCTACTTGACTAGCAGTGCTGGGAATTGACTGATGGCCCTTTGCCCCCCTGTGTTCCGCATCTCCCTTTCTGCCCTGTCTGGGAATCACCAAGCCAAGAAGTCCCATTAAGAGAGTTATTAACTGCTTGCATAGACATTGCCTCCTGATATGGTAGAATTGATTTCTTCTCACTGTAACTGCTCTTACTCTCTCCAGAAAGTCCAACACCTTTTATTCAACTATATTGTTTTAGAAAGGCCTTTGGGAATTTAGCTAATTTCATGCTGGAACTTACCGAGTGGGATTTGACACTCTTTGATAATTCCAGTAAACCATTAGTTAGGTCTTAACTCCCTTTAGGGAAGAAATGAAAGCTTTATTAGTCATAGGATCTCTATTCTAAACATGCCACCTGAGTTTAGCAGCGCAGCAGAACTTCCCAAAAGCTCTCCTTGGCTGTCAATAGTGAGACAGCACCGGCTTTCTCATTCCCACTTGGTTTGCGTTTACCTTTTAGATAGTAAACAAATCTAATTTACTGATGTCTGAAAGTTAATAAAATGACACCCATAAAGATCACAACTCACATTCTAGGAGAAGCTGCCGCTGTCCTTTCTTCACCTAGAATACCAGAGTGCAGAAGAAGCCCAGCTTCTCATCGTCTAAGAATCAGGTAAAAATCTTGATATTATATCTCTATGAGGCCCCAGTATATAACCAAACATGCAAATAAAATTCATTACTGTGGTAAAAAAATCCAATTAAGATGTATTTGTGTAATGCCTTTAAAATCACTTTAAAGTTAAAACCACATTCGTCTTTGAAGTACAATGCCAGCCCCTCCCCATGTCCCAGCAGCCACCAGTTCACATTTTGCACAGGAGTATCAGAATTGCAAAAGCAATTATTCCAGTTATCCAGATGTGATTTTTCAATCATTCTAGGAATTTCTTTAGCAGTTCTTATTCCATAGCTACTCGTCACTCTCACACTGGCATGGTGCTCACAGATCCTCGTTATTAATTCAGCTCATGGAGCTTAATTGGACAAGGCTAGAGCGAATTTGACAAACATCACAGCAGCAGAAAAAGCAATCACTCTTTCAAGATGAAAATTTGTTTGATGTCTTACTGTGTAACTCATTTACTCTCCTCGGGAGTCATGTGATCTGAATGTTAATCAGCTATTGATTGGTTTCTCTCCTTGGACAGTCAGGTGACTTGAATATTAATGGACCAGCCCTCAGAGCTGTACTGTTAGGCGACCTTGTGATTGGCTGCCGGGTTAAGATACAGAGATAAGTGGGTGCTTGATGAGCACTTGACAGAACTTCACAGAAAATTAAGGCCCTAAAATAGCATGAGAAAGTCTTGTCAAATCAAGCATGATTATCGCTGAATGCTTAAGGAATTCATCATCTGCATGAAATTGATACACTCCAGCAGCATCAGGCCCTGCAGTCAGCAGGGACTCATCAGATCTTTATTTATATGTGTTCACCAAATCACATTAATTCTGAGAGCTAAAACATGCTAAGGATGAAGGTTATTTTCTGTTCAATCTAATTTATCTATGACAATAATCATCACTAATAATGTGTCAAATTGGATTGCAGTCATTTTCTGCATGCATGCTGATTTGGAAAATAGTGTTAAACCATCCTGCAGTAATTAGCAAACAGTAAAGGTAGGCCGGCCCTGAGTCATCAGCACATAAGATGGAAAATTAAGTTTTATAGAATGGATTTATATATACATGTCCTTATTTAATTCTGAATATAAATTAGTCCTGGTAAAAGTGGACATCATTTTTACAGCACCATTAAGACCAATAACCCTTGAGGGACTTGGTGTCTTCATTTGTGTTGGCTTTCATTTCTCCTCCTTTCCCACAGCTAACATTCTACTGTGTGCCACGGTTACATTTCTGTCAAGTCCACAGTAGGCATGGTCAGACTGAGAGGTGAGTGTACCTGTTAGTCACAGGTGAAGGAAGTACGCTGTGGGAGGGTTGGAAGGTAGTCAGGGGAGTTTCCAAATCTAGTAGGGAAGTGGGACCTTCCCCAATATTCTCTCCACAAGGGGAACAACAGGAATTTTGCAGATTAACTCACACAGAATTAGTGTTTCTTGGAGAATCATTTAAGCCTAAATTGTTTTGACTGAAATACCTTTTGTAGAGCAGAATTTTTTTCTGTTCTAAAAAAACAAACAAAAAAACCACCCTTAATTATTGGAACAATAAAATCTTAAATAAATATGTATACCCTTTAGTAAGCTACAATGTTTGAGAAGAGAATTACTCTTAAGAAGGAGCAAGATATGCAATTAAATTGCTGTTTCTTTCCCACAACTTTCCACACATGGCATGTTAATCCCTGGGCAACCAGCACAGCCCAGATCCCTCCTCCCCCTCAGAAGGTCTCTTTATTGATTAAATGAATCTGCTCCAAAGGCTGGCTCCCAGGCTCTCTGATCTAATCCGATCTGATTTTAGCCTATCGCTTCAGCAGGACATCAGGGAATTAACAATAAGCAGCTTTACCACAAGTGTTTAATAACTCAACACAAGCTCCTTATGGCTCGGAGCTAGCTGCTAGGGTTCCCATCCAGTCCCTTGCAGACAGTGTGCCAGACTGGCCATGCTCTCCAACCTGAGGAATTTTCATGCACTACCAATCTAATCGCTTCAAGTTTCTTCATAAATCACGCAAAGCAGATTTCAGCATCTTAACAAATTGAAAGAAAAAAAAGCAAGACAACAGAGGGGGTGGGCAAGAGAGGGTAATGGAATATTTGTCATGAGAGCAGCTGGAGAATCTACTCTGAGGAAGAAAGGGGACCAGCAAGAGGGAAAGCAGTGGAGGAGGGGACATGAGAATCAAGTATACTGATACACATGTATGCAAGTGTCCCATTGAAGTCCATAGCTTCGTATACTAACCAAAAACTTTAAAAAAAAAAAGCAGCCAAAGAGAAAAAGCCAGCCGAAGGTGAGGAACTGGGCAGGAGAGGCTTGGTCCTCTAGTTCGGAGAGACAGGCATTTAACTATTGCAGAGGAGGAGGAGTAATATCAATTAACTCCTTTCCGTTCTTTCAACATGACAGGCTCACACCTAAGTGTTCCAAGCCACAAGAACCTTCTTTTTTTTCTTCCCACTGTGACGGAAACAATGAGGTTTCAACAACAGCCCTCTTATTGTTCCCGGGACAGCCCTTGAAGTATGTACCAAGCATGCAATTAAAGGAGGATTGTGTGTCCTACATGATGCAGAAGGCAAAATGAAGAGCTAAATGGCCATGCGCTCCCCCCCCCCCCCCCCACACACACACCCCATGTCAGGCCATGGTCCCTCGATTACAAAAGGCTGACTGAGAAGTTACAAGTTTCCCCAGGGCCGCCCTGAGATCATGAATCCATGCTTCTCAGGGGCAACAGACCCACTTTTTCAAAGATATGTGAAATGTATACAGATGATTACTATTCAAAACAGAAATGCCCCATACAACAGCATACCAGCGTACTGTTATGCCAGGATCCAGCTGGTAGTCTGTGAGACACTGGGAGGGTAAATAGGCTTTTGAAAGCTGTGTGCTAATTAGTATCAGAGGGGGAATTATCACTCTAGCACAAATCTAAAGTAAAGTATCTTTTGGGTGTTCTATTTAATACCTACTGTATGCCAGAACTGCCTATGAAAGGATCTTCCCTAACAAGCAAACAGCCTCTCTCTCCCCATGCCAGACACTGCTCTCTCCACTGTCCTGGTGTTTCTATGATTTCTCAACAAGTCAGCAAAATAACAAAGTCCCTGGTACTGAACATCTGGGGAAAAGGGAGCTTTACAAGGCAGGTTGGGCCTCACTGTTTCCAGATGCCTGCTGGGAGTTTTAGATAACTCACTTAGATAAGATGGATCTGTGTGTGGCTCAGCTCGCTAAGACAAAACATATTGTTAGTTTTTATCTAGACTTTCCCTACCACAATCCATGTCAGTCCCTGCCAAAGGTAGTCTCTGATTGTGTGACCTAGTAGGCATGGCTGTGATGTTAGTATAGACCATGTTATTATTTCCACTCTGGAAATGCCCTTTGCCTTAATCTTTGCTTCCTCTGGTTCCCCAGATAAACTATGCCATAACAATAAAATCTCTGTGAACTTCTCCAAAGCACTTAGCTGTTTCCAGACCAGAGGATGATAATTATACTTTGTGCAATTAAGAGTAGAAAATAGGTCCCCAAGCTAACTGGGAATAGCCCTGTTTACATCACAAAGACATAGCACAATGTTCTCAGTAAGGTTCTAGCCAATGTTACTGTAACAGCTCTGAGCTCTGAATTTTGTTCTTGAATTAGGAATAGCAAGAGGAAGGAGAATGAAGAGTCAGCCAGGACCCAGAGGACTATTAACATTTCTACTTTGGCATAATGTCAGGAGTTTAGTGACCTAGGGACTTACATTGGCTCAAGTCCCTTCTTCTGGTTGGGGGAGCCAAAGTCAGGGTCTCCTGAGTGCTAGGTAAGTGTTCTATTGCAGAGCCACATCTCCAGGCCTTCTGCTGGGATGCATCACCAACACCAATTCTGGTGGCCCCTAGAGATTCCACAGTCCCATGCTTGCATGCAAATAGTCAGCATCAGGCCAGAGGGTAAACACATTCTTGACTTCAAGCACTACAAGGGTGATTCTTCTTCACTGGGAAGTTCACTTCCTCCCAAGCTTATTTTTCTCTTATGCTTTCTGTTTAGGCTGCTATAGCTAGAAGACTAAAAATAGATATTGAATAGGCAAAAGAAAGAAGAAAGCAAAGGCAGCGGGGAGCAAAAAAGAACAAGACACCAAACCGCAGCAATAAAAGCTCCCCATAAAGTAAAAGAACATTATGCATTTGTATATTTTGAAAATGTAGCCAAGCTAAGTCATTAAACGAGGATTTTTGTTTCACAAAGTCTGCAAACTATTTCAGCCACTGGCCCCACTGTAACTAGAGATTAGTGCCAAACAAAATATGTCAAGATAGTAGTACTCAATAAAATCGCAAAAACCAAATGACATGCTCACTGTATTTTATAATTAAAGCATTCACTCTGTCAGGGAACATACCTATTAACTTATTTAAGCACAGTGCTGGGCTGGCAGTCAGTTTGTCAAAAGCAGAGGAAAAAGAACCGGCTGCTCATTGGTCCATTCAGATGATAACTGCTTGTTTCTCCCCTCCTGGCAGGGCACCATCTGGTTAATTGCCAGACAGAACTGCTGGGGGAGGAGAAACGGGGAGAGGCACAGAAAAAAGTGGGTGCAGACACCTTCCCCAAGGCCACAAGGCATGTGCAAAGATGGGATGAGAATCAATAACACTGGCTTTCTGCTTCTAAGACTTCAAATCCCTAGAATTATGAGGTGCAGCACCCTGTATCATTCTGGTAAGACAAACCTTTTTAAAACCTACGACTGGCCATTTGTGTCATCCATAAGCAGGCGCAGAGGACTCTTCGTTTGATGGTAAAGAACGGGCTCTGCCTCAGGTTGGAGACATGTCATTGTCCTCTCCTGTAAGAGTTAATCTGACTGATAGGTGACTTAGGCTAAAAGAGACGCCTCTCAGGAAGGCATGACAAGCTTTGGAAAGGCAGTGTTACCTTAAGCCATACTAAAGAGAGTAGTGGAATAATTATTCCTTTAGCGTGACACTGTATTTTCCTTCTCACACTTTCTATCCCACCCACCCCACCTTCCATCACAGTCCCTAGGAGACATCATGAAGTTTGCCTGGTCTATCCAGGCTTCTGAATAAGACACAACTGTTCTCTTTTCTCACTCTCTGGGCAGATGCTGGCCAGAACCTATGAATGCTCTTTCTGGTACTTTGGGCTTCTTTATTCTCTGATGCTCACATTCCTACGATGGGGCACACTGCCCATGTATTTGATCGCCCTGTCAGCCTAACTCAAACAATGTGGCCTTTTTTCTTCTTTACCCTATTTTCCTCCACTGAGGAGCTCCCAATATTTACAGCTCGCCTACTCGGAGGTTTTTATTTTAAACTCTAATAAAATTTTCTTCGAGCTTCTATTTGAGTGTCTTATATTCTTTATTAATGCTACTGAGAACTGAGAATCCCAAGGGAAAAACCCAATTTCCTTGGCATCATCTGGTGACCATGAAGGAACTAGATCAGGATAACTTTTCTTACTGAATCTTCCCACTATCCGAGTCACTTATACATGATCATCTCCACTTTGTAAAGGGGGAGCCCAAACCTTAGAAGGATGAAGTGACCTGCCCATCTGGTTGTATCAGAAGCAGAAAGCAGAACAGAACCTAGTTTTCGACTAGATGCTAGCACACCCACTTAAGCAGTCAAGTGTGGCAATCTGATACGGAGATTGGTTATAGCATTCTCTGTCAACAGCAGTGAGCTGTTGTATGCTTCCTCCTGAGGGAGAACAGAGGGAGGCCATTCACTCATGTACAAAGCGTGGTAGTAACATGGGACACTATGCTCAGAACTTTTGAGGGGACTTCTAGGTACAAAGGGAATGTGGCACCTGCTCAGCTGGGATCCAGCAGCACACTTTGTGACGCGTTCACCTCTGCCTGACAAGTCACCTGCTGATGCTGAAGGGACAGACGTGTACTTGTGGCTGCTTCTTCCTGCCAGTTCCCACACTCCTCACATATGCACACCCCAGTTCGCAACAGACTTACCACAGTCACAGTAGAGTGATGTACAAGCTGTGGTCTAACTTCTTAGTGGGGAATCACTGTCTCCCTTTTGCTACCACAGAGACGTGGGAATATGTTAGAAAAAGAATGATAATTCAACCCAGTGTCTTATCGAACATGCTACAAAGTTTTATCTCACCGTTAGAGTGGTCAGCAAATCTTAAGTGTGGAAATACACCTGAAAGCTAGATATCTCTAACACCATGTCTTCTAACAAGTGTATGTTGCTTGGCCTTCTGGCTTCACCCAAAAATATCTATCCACATATATGTGAATCTAACCAAACCTGAGAAATACTTCTGTTATTTCTTCCTCAAATTCATACACTGAACTGCTAACTTCTAGTACTGCAGAATGTGGCTGTACTAGAGATAGCATACGGGGTAATTTGGGTAAAAACATGGTCCTGCCCTAATTCAGTATGACTGTTAACCTCATAAAGAGACATTGAAACACCAAGAATGCGCTTGAAAAAAAAAGATCATGTGAGGACATGTAAGAGAAGTCAGCCATCACAAGGCAATAAATTGGGCCTCTAAGTAAACCAAATATTTGCTGATATCTTTAGAATGTCTAGATTCCAAAACCTGAGGAAATAATTAAAACTCTCCCATTTGAAGTATTATTTATGACAAATTAATATAACTTCTCATGACTTTTATTTTATGCTACTGATGTTTCGATCTTTCTGCTGGGTATGCCTGTCTCTTCATAGTTGGGATCTCTCTAGTGTTCAAACCAACACCATCTGCCAATCTCTGTGAGCCCTTCCCTAATAGCCATGAGCACCAAACAATTCATCTGTGATTAAAAGAAGAAGGGCACTTATCAGATGTCTTGCCTCTTTGTGGATCATGAGTAGTGAGTCTCACAGCATGGGTTATTCTTCTGCTTATACTTGAAACCTATCACAATGCCCGTCAAAGAGAAGACACCCAGGTGTGATGGAAGAATAGAAGGCAGCACCAATAACAATGGTGACCAAGATTCATGCTTGAAGTTTGCTACGTGTTGGAACTCCTCTTATGCAATAGGACAGTTTGCCAACTTTATTAGTCAGGGTTCTCTAGGGAAACAAAACTGAGAGAATGGATCTCTGTATGTAAAAACGGGGTTTATTAAAGTAACTTACAGGCTGTAACACAACTATTCCAAACATGGCTATCTACCAAGGAACACCTAAGCATCCAGTAGCTCTTCAGCCCTCACATTTAGTATACATCAAAATCCCAAAGAAGTCAGCTCTAATGCCTGTGAAGGAGGGAGAGGAAATCAAGCATGCAAAAACTTCCTTCTTCCAAGTCTTTTATATGGGTTGCTACTTGAAGGTGTGGCCCGGGTGTAAGGTGGACTTTCCCAATTTTAATGATAGAATCAAGAAAAATGCCTCACAGGTATAGCCAGCAGCTTAGGTTTGAGTTCATCCCAGATATAATAAAGTTGACAACCAAGAGTAGCCATCACATGAATTTTTATTCTGATATGACACAAGTAGTACGATAAATAAAAGACCCAGAGACAGATATTGGGGTTCAAGGTTCAAGTGGAAGATGAGAGAAGCAAAGCAGCCAGTGACTAGCTCCTTACCTCTGCTTCATCTCAGAACAAAGGGTCGATCTTCAGCTTCACTGCTCCTCAGATTCACTCAGACGGCTATGCTCTCCTCAGTGTGGCTGGAGACTAACTCTCAGACTGAATGCCTCTATCTTTTATGCCTCCCAAATCCTGGGGCTAAACGCATCAGTTCTGATTCACTCTCTGGTAGCCCAGGGTGGTCTTGGACTCAGAGTTCCATCTACCTCTTAATCCTGACTCCTGGGATTAAAGGTGTGTGTCACCACTGCCTGATTGCTATAGCCTGAGGCTGGATTTGCTTTCTGAATCCTCAAACAAGCTTTAATAAATCATACACAATATATCACTGCAGACATAGATGACAGTGTTATCCATATTTTGTCATTAAGGACCATGGAATACCAAGATACAATGACTTGCCCAAAGTCATACAAAGCCAGAGACTTAAAGTCAAGCACATAGCTTCAGAGACTACATTTTTTAAAGGGGGTAGGGACTTGAGACAGAGTTTCTTTGTGTATTATTGGTTGTTCTGGAACTCGTTTTGTAAACTAGACTGGCCTCAAACTCAGAGAGATCTACCGACCTCTGCCTCCCAAGTGCTGGGACAAAAGGTATGCACTGGATGCCTGGATCAGAGTACACATTTAAAATAAGATGTCTTTTGAGGATAAAGAAAAAAAGGAAGGAAAGAAAAGGAAGGAAGGAAGCAAGCAAGCAAGAAAGAAAAAGTAAAAACAAAGGAAGTACAATATAAAGCAGGAGAAATCACTGATGGTGTAAAATTGACCAAGATACTAAGATTCTTTGAAACTCGGTCTCATCTGTTCTTAGGAAAGGGTCAAATGAGGCTATAAACACAAAGGAACGCTAGTGCAGAACCACTTGACTCTATTCTAGGAGCCAAAAAGTAACCAAGTAACCAAGTAGCCGCAGGTCCATGCAGGGAGGAGAATCTACAGATAAACGCATGTTCACAGTGAAGAACCCTGAAGAGAGAAACTAAGAGAGAGAAGGCTGGGTCAGGCAAGGATAAGGGTTAGAATTAAATGTCTCTGTGCCTCCTGATGCAGAGAGGAATAGAGCAATGCTCTTCTTGTATCCTACACACATGCTTCCTTGACCACGGGTGTCTCTGCAGGTACCCTAGAATGGAGTTGTCCTTGGTTAAGAATCCACAAAGTGGTGACAGTCTTGTTTCATAAATGAAGGCCTTATTCAAATCTCAACTCACTAAACAGGGTGCCAAACCTAGCACTTGGAGCTGAGGTCACCACGGCTTCTACGGAGTTGAGAGGTTTCATTCTCGCCGCTTCACTGGTGCCTTTCTCCTGTTTGCTTAGCTTGGGTTTTGTTTTAAAATCCCTTCAATAGACTGCCATTACCTTTCTTTCCTTTTGACTCAGAAATGCATTGATTATGAAACAAAGACTTAACAGGGCCTGGTAACGACACATGTATGTCCTACAACTGCAAAACTCTTCTCTAATGATTCGCAGATGACCTACTTTCCTAGGACTAGGAGCAGTGTACTTAATGTGCATGGAAAAAAATAAACTGCAAACAGAAAGGCTGTGTTTAACATAACCCTCTCCAGAAGAACCCCCCCTCCAGTCACTGTAATCAGCCCTATTATTTCAGGTACAGTTCTTAATTATCTCCCTGTGACATTCAGTCTTGGCACACAGCTGATAATAAACTGATGAATTATCAAACAAGATTTCAGCATTAACAAATAACATCATGTGTTGCGTTAAGGAGAAAAATGCTTACTATCCCTATCTGGCTAACTAAATATTTACACGCCACAAGCTTTCTGGGGGCCTGTTCCTTCAAATGTGGTTGCAGAAAGGGTGAGAGTGGGGTTAAATACAAAAAGGAATCATCCTGTGCTGTTGATGCACTCAACTAAATGGCTCTGGGAGAGGACAGACACTATTCAAAATGGAACTAAATCAATCCCAGGCCTCCAGTGTTGAGAAGATCCATGGGTACTAGTGACGAAAGAACCAGCTGACTGTGGTGACAGAAAGTCAATTGAATGATGTCAAAGAAACCCTATATGAAAGGTGATGGAAATCCAAAGTTTAAGTATAGCTCGTGGTGTTGTGCAGAAAGGGGAGGAGCTGTGTAAAGCTTGTGTCAGTATGTAACCTTACACTTTTCAAAGTCCTCAGCATTTTCCACTTTACAGCTGACAGAAAGTGATCCCTCCAGGTTATGTCCAATGGTCCCAGAAGCCTCAAACTTAAACTTTCTATGCTTCATGCAGCCACTGTATATGTTATCTCTGTCCTTCAACTCAAGAATGCACCCCTGAACTACTGAAGAGAAAGGAGCGCAAAGTACTTTAACGTGTTGTTTGGTTTTGTTTGCTGCATGCATGGAATTTGAATTGCCAGTACCTGTAGCTAAACAATTATAGACAGAGAAGAACGTAACAGAAAATGTGTAAGTGCTTGTATGAATGTTTGCTTTTAAGACAGAAAAATAATTGCGGAAATTGTACATTGATCACCTCAAGCCTATTACTATCCCAGACAAGAATGCAAATCATGACCTGATTCCTTTTATTATAACTTTTGTTACTGTCTGTGAAACACCCATCCTGTTTGTGCTTTCTTCTCCCAACTCCCCAACTCTGTCTCCTCATCCTCATAGTCATCCGTTTCCCCTCCCTTATGTCTCCCCCTGTCTGTCTCCCTCTCCTTCCTCCTCCTCCTCCCCTTACCTTGCTTTTCTATTTCTTCTTCAGACTGTGTGTCCCTGGACACAGGACCTGGTACTCACTCTGTAAATCAAGCCAGCCTTAGGATTCCAAGTGCTTGGATTATAGGCATGAGCCACTGTACCCAGTTTTGGTGGGTTTTTAAAGTAACTATTCATTACACCTTTTGAAATTATATTGTTTATTTATATTTTCCTTGAAAACTGCCCCTTTTCAAATAATTAAAAGTTTGCTTTTCTAAGGTCAAAGACCTTACACTCCTTTTTAAAAATTATTTTCCTGAACTGTAATGAAATTCTCTCCCATATTTCTAAACTGCATTTGCATCTTTTCTTTCCTCCCCAATCGGAACCACTTCCTGCTTCACTTCAGAGAGGTCACATGGGGTTCTGGAACAAAGTCCATTGTTTCATCCTCTCTCTGTCTCTGTCTTTACCTCACGTTACCTTCTCATTGTACTTCCACTGACTCATATGTTGATTAGTGAGCTATTTTCCCCTCTCTTTTCTGCTATTTTATAAATCTATACAATGAAATACTGTCATATGTACCCAATCCCCACACTTCCCTCATGTCCTTCAGTATGCCTACCCTAAGGTCATGTCTTCTTTTTATTTTTTATTTTGATAACTCACTGTTAAATTAGTGCTACCCATATGTATATGGGTGTGGGACCACTAACAGGAGTATAAAAATCCTACAAGAAGCTACATACTCCAAGAAGGGCTGGTATCTATCCCTACCCACAAATAGGAGGCAGAGAAACAGACACTTGGTTCAGTATGAGCCTTTGGAACCCTCAAAGCTTAACCAAATGGCATATGTCCTCTACTAAGGCCACCCATCCAAATCCTATCCAAACAGCTCTACCAGCTGGGGACCAATTATACGAGCCTATGCAGGCATTTCATTGGAACCACCACACACAACCTAATAAAGAAAAGGCAACAATAAAATCTCCTCCATTCACTTAGCAGTGTCCTAGGCTCCTGTGACAGAGACAGAGCTGTAGAAGGAAAATGTTTCCTTCCCTCACTCTGCTCTTCTAACCTCCATTTCCTCCTCTTCTGTTTCCCAGTCACTGGAAAGGACCCTTACTCAGACTAAGGAGAATCGATTTTTGTTCAGAGTACAAGCCTCTTTGCTTGTGCCTCTTAGATCACCCACACCATTCTCAATGGGAAGGCCTTCAAAATGAATGGCAAGTGTTCAAAATAGCATAAGAAGCCCCAAGAAGCAAAATCGATGGTTCAGGTTAATCAAGGAATAGTAATTTACGTACTTATCTCTGTCTCTGAAAGGGGGGATGGAAAAACCATTAAGTTGAGAGAAATTCATGCCGTTGTCAGTGTATTTGTGTCCTATTTAAAGATATAACAATGAGAGTATAATCATACTTTGATGGCTTAATAGTAACGCAGCTTGTTAAGGCTGAAAGGCCCACTAGAGATGATAACTCTTAGTTATATGCTATAGATGAAATATTTAAGTGCCCCATCCTGATAGGTATGTTGAAATCTAATAACAGTGTTAAGGTGGGACAATCTGTCCCTTTCCCAATAAATAAATAACACAGTTCAGCAGATAAAGTGCTTGCTGAAAAAATTGCACCCATGTAAAAGCCAGGCATGACTGCCTGAGGCTGTGTATTCCTGTAACTTCAATACTGTGAAATAGAGACTGGAGGATCCCAGACTAGCTGGCCAGGACCTAGACAAATAGTTAGGCTTCAGTTTCAGTGAATGATTCCATCTCAAAAGTTAGGTAGTAATTGGCAAAGATACCCAATGTTGACTTTCAGCTTAAAGATGTACCTATGTGGTTGTACACCCCAGACAAACACACATGCACCCTGTTTTGAAAACTAAGGTGATGAATTGAGAGAGGTTGATGCCTGACCTAAACATACACACACACACACACACACACACACACACACACACACACACACACACACACTTTCAGTTTAAATGAATCTACTTTTACAAGTTGGAATGACTCATGGGTGGGGCCTTGTTCTTTCTATTCTCTCCAATGTAAGGTGTGAGAGTTCTCTTTCCTGGAAGCAATTTCTTTAGCCATTTCAGTCCCTTGATTGGAACTCCTCTGTCTTCTCTGATGTCCTGTCTGCAATGTTAACCATTTTCATCCTCCTTTCCTTGCCAAACTGCTCATTTATCATAGGCCCCCTCCTTGAATTCTCATTATAAACCTTGATAAATGCATCAAGAAACAACTACATCACAGCCTGAGAGTTATACAGACTTGATATTTCCTTCACCAAATTATTTAGTCTATTGTTTTGTGTTGGGGAAGACTGGAGAAGGTGGCCACGTGTGTGCGTGCATGTGTACATGTATGCATACGTGTGTGTGTGTGTGTGTGTGTGTGTGTGTGTGTGTGTGTGTGTGTGTATGCATAGGTGTACATGCTCAGGTAGCCAGAGGACAACCTCAGGTGTCATTCCTCCTCAGATACTGTTCACCTTGTTTTGTGTGGGGGTGGTGATGGTGCATCTGGCGCTGGGGCTGCTGATTTGGCATACAAGTTTTTCACTGGCTAACTTTGAGCTTTCTAGTTACCATAGGTTGTTTAGTAAGTTCCTGAAATTTGCTGTCCCTGCCTTCTTAGCATCTCTGTAATCAGAGGCACACTTAGCATTTTAAGTAAGTCCTGAGAACTGAACTTGGATCCTTGAGTAGCAAGCACTTTGAGACCTTGCTATTGTTCAGGATGAGGGCAAAACACAGAAGTACACTTTTACAGAATAAAATGTGAGTGCCCACCAGCCTGAGTCCTTATGAGCTTACAAAACCTTGAGAGAACAAATCTTTACTGCCCACATTTCCATTAGCATTCTTGTCTCCCAGACTTCTAGCAGGAGGTCCATTAAGCTCTGCTTGCAGCTTTCTGGAGCTTCCCTAGAACATCAAAGGCCTGCAAACTATGTAGTTTTATGCCATCAATCCTCTGTATCCATTGCTGCCTTAATTATTTACCTAACTGCTGTGACCAGATAGCTGACAGAAAACAATGTAAAGGGCTGGGATATGTCTCAATAATTAAAGTGTTTGCTGAAAAAAAAAGAGGATTACTGAAGTTTGGATCCTCAGAACCCATGTACATGCCAAGAAAATGTAGACCCCTACGTGTAATTTCCCCTTCAGATGGCCCAGAATGGGAATCTCCAAAAAAAGCTGACTAATGACACTAACTGAATCAACAAGGTGTGGATTTGATTGATAGACCCTGCTTCAAAGCATAAGATGGAAGAGTGCTCAAGATTCCCAGCATCAACTTCAGAACTCCAAGTGCATTAGCACCAACAAACAAACATGGGCCCATATTCATGTGAGCAGTTGCACACACACATACACACACAAAAGAAGAAAGAAAAGAGAAACTTAAAAGAAGAAGCATATTTGTTTTGTTTCCAGGTTTAAGGGGAGGTCTCCCATGGCAGAGAAAGAGTAGAGACAGGTAGCATAGCAAATCTGAAAGGAAGGTTCAGTTCATGACAGGACACTATCAAAGAATGGATTCATGTGAGATTTCTAAGTACATCAATAAACCAAGGCAAGAGTCTTGTGACCTAGGTTTCTTCAAAAGCATAAAATTGTTCTTAGACTATGCTTTCATGTCCCTCCCCAGTGTATCAGGTAGGAGCTAGTTAGTTTACTTCAGATTATTCAGCACAATTGGATGGTGTTATTTGTTTACACGCCTCTATAGGAAAACATATTTTTGTCACATGCAGCTTGCCTGACATGCATGGCTTGCCCTTGTGATTGTACACTTTACCCTCGTGAATTCTTTTAAACCTCACAGTACAAATTGTCTTATGCTCTGAACAAATTTTGCTGTTTCCTCAGACTTAGCTCACCTCATTTATTTGCTCCATTATCCCAGGTTCCACTGCCTCAAGCAAG
The DNA here is from genome assembly GCF_017639785.1 of Mesocricetus auratus. Lineage (NCBI taxonomy): Eukaryota > Metazoa > Chordata > Mammalia > Rodentia > Cricetidae > Mesocricetus > Mesocricetus auratus. Next base: position 64,909,801 of record NW_024429197.1, read on the forward strand.
CTGGCTTCCTCCTTTTCCCCTTTTTATTCAGACTCCAGCTCATTTGATGGCACCACCAATATTCAGGATGAATTTTCTCTCCTCCTTTAGAACTCTGAGAAAACATCTTCCAGACACTCCCGAAGATATGCAACATTAAGAATCACTGGTATTTCTCAATCCAACCAACACCACAATTAAATTAACTATTACTAAAAGGTTGAAACAGGCAAATATTTCAGCATCAAAAGTTCACAAGCAGTCTAATGATCTTTCCATAGTCTACCATAGTGCAAATACATACAGCAAGACTTCCTTATAAATCTGAGAGATGCGAATCCAGACACAAAAAGTGATGAGTTAACAGGCAAGAGAACCTGAAATCCTTTGAGTGCAACTCAGAGCCATAACTAAGGTTGTCACTACGTTCCTCTAGCTTAGCAGTTTATTTTCATGTGACCAAAACTGGGTCTTGAGAAACTAGAGACCAGTATTCAGCAGACTTCAAAAGACACAAGGGAAATGTCGTGATTCAAGGGCTTCATAACAAAAGGTTTTGGAGAACCAACATGACTTCAAGTCCTGTATCTCATTTCCTGAGGTAAGGAAATAAAATGGTGTCTGATATGACAACAGTATCATGAATTAAGGAATGCCAAAGTAAACTAACCCAAGTTCAGTTCCATGTCTACTGAAATTAATCCTTAAAACATAAATCAGTTACAGACATGCGCACATAAATTATAATAAAGAATGTTGGTATGCAATTTGATTAAAGTGCTTTCTGGTAAGGTGCATAATGATGCATGCTGAGGAGATAGTCACATCTAATTGGTTATAATTAAAATAATGATGTGTGTTTAAAATAATGATACATTTAAAAATGTTAAATGTAAGTGGCTGAAGAACCTGTAATAAAAAGTCAAAGCAGTAACTAGTTTTTGATTACCTGATTATTCAGAGGCAACACTCTTCGTTTAACACTTGATGCACATAATGGCACCAGGGAGCCCCAGAGACAGCACTGCCTTTGCTTCGCCTCTGAAGATGTGATTCACCTTTCAGATCTTTCTCCTTACATCTTTCTTATAAATACATATGTTTATATATTTACATATATATAAATACATATATTTCCCTCAAAGACAGAAAAAGTGCTGGCAATTATTGAGGCTATGCATGAAGGTCAATGACTTTTTTGCTTTCTATTTTATATACATGTGATATATCCTTTTCATAACAGAAAAACAGCCAGAATACAGGTTTTATAATATTGATTACTTTGCTTACTGTATGCAAAGATCCGAACTTGTTAACTGGAGAGTATGCCTCAGCCCTAGTCTATGAGCTCTTCGAAATTTCCTTCATACATGCGGGCAAACAACAAGCAAAGGAATATTTCTAACATTCGCAGCCCAGGCTAGGCAAGGCCAGATATAAAGACTGTTTTTTGTCTCAGATGACTTCCATCATTTGGAGATTTTTGGCCTCATGCTTGTCCTTGCCCATGCTTCTGCTTCAAGATCAATCAATGGCTCCTGTCTGCCTCATTATTTTAAGGGTAAGATTTTCATCCATACACCAGGACTTCTCAAATGAGCAGCCAATGAGCCAGTGCCCCACAGTCCAGATATCTCATTACCTTCTGTCTTCTGCTGCCCAGCTGTGATCTCCAACAGGGTTTAGTTCAACTCCTTGCAAAACTGTGAAGGCAATTAATGCCCTTGAACCCCAAGGTCTGTATTCACGACCTAACCTTAGGAGAGGCAAATGACTTGGCTATTATTGTTATTGTCATCATCATCATCATCATTATTATCATCATTATTCCTGTTGATATAACAGCTTTTGCACCCAAGGTGAGAAGATGGGAATGTTTAGCACATTTTCTAGGGCCAACAGTTATATTTTACATGCTATTTTCCCTCCAATTTTTTATGTTTGGTTGTTATATTTACAATCATGCTTTTATGGGTTTAAACGATCTATTATGGTGCCTGTGTGATAATTATGTTCATAAAGGGTTTGATTAAAAAAAAGTTCACAACCTCAGAATCCACTTAAAGACTTGGACTGCAGTAGACAACTGTAACCTCAGTGCTGGAGACTGGACACAGGGTATCCTAGGGTCTCATTGGCTGGGTAGTATGGTAGAAACAATGAGCTTCCTATTCTGTGGTAGACCCTGTTTGGATACAATAAGATAAAGAAACAATTGAAGAAAAGACATACTATGTCCTGTGTTAGCTTTGTGTCTTCACAAGTACATGGACAAGTGCGTATGGGCACTCTCTCTCTCTGTCTCTGTCTCTCTCTCTCTGTATCTCTCTCTTTCCCTCTGTCTCTCTCTCTGTTTCTCTCTCTGTGTCTCTCTCTGTCTGTCTCTCTCTCTTACACACACACACACACACACTCACACACACATATACACACGTGCATACATGCACAAACACAAGAAATAAAACCTCTTGTGAACTCTCAAAAGATGATTTTCAAAAATCTGTTAGTCTCCTCAAGGATAGAATTACGAAGTTTTGCCAAATCTAATTTCAACTTAGATGGAATATAATGCCAAACATTTGATCATCAAATGTCAATGATCTAATTTATAAGTAATACGTATTTTCTCCTGTTTCTGGTTTTGTTAGGATGACCTTTCCCTGACTTTCTTCAACATCAACTTTAGTAACAAAAAGGCAAAGAAATATTGCTCAAAGAAAATATTCAGGTTAATCATGATACCCATTTAGCATCTCTCAAATAAAATTTGAGGAAAATTTTAATCTACTAACCACAGTAAATGTTCTCAGTTCAAAGACAATGTCACTCCTAACCAGAAGTGACAAGGAGAAAAATTTCTATCACAGTGTGCGCAAAGACAAGTCAATGCTTTAATCTTTGGGTTAGTTTTTTTTTTTTGCTTTTAATATTTTTTTATTTTAGAAGCACTCTTATTTACATATCAAGGCCCCCCATTTCCTCAACCTCCCATCCTCCATGCTCCCCACCAACTCCTCAACCCACCCCCCCACCCACTCCCCAGGGATAGGGAGACCTTCCACAGGGGACCATAAAAGTCTGTCACATCATTTGGGGTAGGGCCTAGGCCCTCCTTCTGGTATCTGGGCTGCAATATTATCTCTCCATAGGGAATGGGCTCCCAAAGTCCATTTTTGCTCTAGGGATAAACACTGGCTCCACTGCTAGAGGTCCCATAGACAACCCCAGCCTCCTAGCTGGCACCCACATTCAGAGGGCTAGGTTCAGTCCAATGCTGGTTCCCCAGCTTTACAACTAGGGTTTCTGTGCTCTCATTATGTCAGGTTAACTGTTTCTGCTCATTTCTCCAGCACTGTCTTGGCTCCTTTGCCCAACCCTTGTCTCTCTCTGCAACTGGATTCCAGAAATATGACTCTATGTTTAGCTGTGGGTGCCTGTTTCTGCTTTGATCAGCTACTGGATGAAGGCTCCAGGAGTGGCAACCAAGGTAGTAATTAATCTCATTATAGGGGAAGGGCTTCAAAGGCAGCCTCTCCATCACTCCCTACATTCTTGTTGGGGTCATCCCTGTGGAACCCCTAACATTTCCTCTGTGCCAGACCTCTCTCCAAACCTGTACTGGCTCCCTCTGTCAAGGCATCTCCTTTCTTGCCCTCCTCTAGTCCTCCCCTGTCTCAGTCTTCCTGTTCCCCTTCTTCCTCCCCTTCTTCCCCTCTTTCCTGCCTCCCTTCTTTCCCTCCCCCCTGCCAATTTGCTCAGGGGTTCTTGTCCCCTTCCCCTTCTTCAGGGGACCATGAGTTGTTCTCTTGGGGTCTTCCTGGTTTCCTAGTTTCTCTGGTGGTGTGGGTTGTAGGCTAGAAGTACTTTTTTCTATGTCTAGAATCCATACAAGAGTGAGTAAGTACCCTGCTTGTCTTTCTGTGATTGGGTTACTTCACTCAGGATGTTTTCTTCCAGTTCCATCCATTTGCCTGTGAATTTCAAGATTACATTGTTTTTCCCCCTGAGTAATACTCCACTGTACAAATGTACCACATTTACTCCTTTCATTCTTTGGTTGAGGGTCATTTGGTTGCTTCCAGGTTCTGGCTATTACAAACAATGCTGCTATGAATGTAGTTGAACAGATGTCCTTGTTGTATGAATGTGCATTCTTTGGGTATATGCCCAAGAGAGGAATTGCTGGGTCTTGAGGTAGACTGATTCCCATTTTCCTGAGAAACCATCATACTTATTTCCAAAGTGGTCTTTCAAGTTTCACTCCCACCAGCAATGGAAGAGTGTTCCCCTTTCTCCACATCCTCTCCAGAATAAACTGTCATTGGTGTTTTTTTTTATTTTAGTCATTCTGACCTGTGTAAGATGGTACCTCAGAGTAGTTTGAATAGCATTTCCCTGATGGCCAAGGATGTTGAGCACTTTCTTAAGTGTCTATCAGTCATTTTAGACTCCTCTATTGAGAATTCTCTATTTAGTTCTGTACTAAGTTGGTGTTTTGGTGGCTGGCTTCTTGAGTTCATTGTATAGTTTGGAAATCAGTCATCTGTCAGACTCGGGGTTGGTGAAAATTTTTTTCCTATTCTGTGGGCTGCCATATTGTCTGGCTGACTGTGTCCTTTGCCTTATAGAAGCTTCTCAGTTTCAGGAGGTCCCATTTATTAATTGTCGATCACAATATCTGTGCAACTGGTCTTAGGTTCAGGAAGCAGTCTCCTGTACCAATTCGTTCAAGGGTACCTCCCACTTTCTCTTCTAACAGATTCAGTGTGGCTGGATTTATGTTGAGGTCTTTGATTCATTTGAACGTATGTTTTGTGCATGACGATAGATATGGATTTATCTGCAATCTTCTACATTTCTGAATCCAGTTATGCCAGCACCATTTGTTGAAGATGCTCTTTTTTCCATTGTATAATTTTAGCTTCTTTGTCGAATATCAGGTGTTTGTTGGTGTGTGGGTTAATATCAGGGATTTCAATTGGATTCCACTGCTCTACCTGTCTGTTTTTGTGCCAATACCAAGCTGTTTCAGGACTATGGCTCTATAATAGAGTTTTAAGTCATGGATGGTGGTGCTCGCAGAAGTTGCTTTATTGTACAGGGTTGTTTTGGCTATCCTGGGTTTTTTGTTTTTCCATATAAAGTTGAGTATTGTTCTTTCAAGGTCTGTGAAGAATCGTGCTGAGATTTTGATGGGATTGCATTGAATCTGTGGATTGTTTTTCGCAAGATTGCCATTTTTACTACATTGATCCTACCTATCCAAGAGCATGGAAGATCTTCACATTTTCTGGCATATTCTTTTGAACTTCTTTCTTTAAAGACTCAACATTCTTGCTACACAGGTCTTTTACTTGTTTGGTTAGCATTACCCCAAGGTATGTTATGTTGTTTGTGGCTATTGTAAAGGGTACTGTTTCTCTGATTTCTTTCTCAGCCCATTTATTTTCTGTATATAGTAGGGCTAAGGTGTTTATCAGCTGTAGGAGTCACCTGGTAGAGTTCTTTGGGTCAAATATGTAAACTATCACTTAACAAATAGTGAAAGTTTGACTTCTTCTTTTCAAATTTGTATCCCCTTGATCTCCTTTTGTTGTCTTATTGATCTATCTAGAACTTCAAGTACAATGTTGAAGAGATATCTTGTAGCTGAATTTTATAAGGCCTTCCAGCAAACAGGAATACAAGAGTACTCTGTGACTGTCCAGGATCACACTTGGATCTCATTAAAATGACAGTATTTATTGCATAAGGATGTTTGCATCTAAATTCTAACATTCATATCTCAAAGGGAAGTTGAGGAAATTTTTTACAATTTAAGTAAGTTATGTTTTAAATGAATTAATACAGCTAAGACTTCTCTCATCAAATTTTCACATTGCCTGTCTGATTTTCTATATGAGAGCTGGGCAGTGGTGGTACTCACCTTTAATCACAGCACTTGAGAGGCAGAGGCAGGTGGATCTCTGGTGGGGAAGTCCTGTCTATATGTCAATAAAGCACTGTTCGCCAATATGGAAGCAAGATAGGTGGGACTAGGAGTCCAGGAGGACTCTGGGTAGGAGAAACACAGGGAGTCACAATGTAGCCCGCCAGAGAAGTAAGATGTCCGGAACTTTTCTCCGGTAAGAGAAATACTTAGATTAACAATTATGGGGTAAATACTTAAGTCAGAGCTAGCCAGTAAGAAACAAGACCAACAGAGGCATAATTAATACAGTGTCTTGTGTGTTATTTGGGGACTACAATGCAGCAGAGCCCAGGCAACTGGTGGGGAAAAGCCAAAGTGGCTGACAAGGAAAAATCTTCTCTCAACAAATCTCAGTGAGCTCAACGCTAACCTGATCTACAAAGAGAGTTCCAGGAGAGCCACAACTGTTACACAGAGGCACCCTGTCTTGAAAAACCAAAAAAAAAGTTCTATATGATTCTCTTTATATCACCTTACTTCCACCACAATAATCACTGAGCTCGATCTCCACCAACATAGAATGAGAACTCACAGAGACACAGTCAGCCAGTTGTGAAACAAAACAACATAAGCTTTATTGGGGTAGAACTTGGAGATGGTGATGCTGGTAAAGAGAAAACAGCTAAGTTGTTTTCCCTTAGAATAATTTTAATTATTCTTTAACAATTTCCAACAGCCATGTCATATCCAGCAGACACTATTTCATAGCACTTATTCCCAACCTTTAACTCTTACATTCTTTCAACACCAGCTTTAGAATAATATTTCCCTAGACTTGTGGAGGAACAGGTGATGTAAATGTCCCATTTAGAGCTTAGATTTGTTTATTTTGTAGTCATTGAATTTTCTTCTTCAGTGTTAAGGGCCATAAGGCAGAAAGTCACAGTTTTACAAAGACATAAAATAAAGATGGCCTTAATTTTGTATACAATCTTGAAATGCTTAAGGGTTGAACCAATGTCCTTCTGTTGGCTAGGTCTATGGACCAAAGTGCAATCAAGCCAGGAGGAGCCCTTTCTACAACTGCAAGCAAAGCAAATAAAGACTGAAGTTCTGAACTTTCATCTGGTAGGGTATTCTCTGCTCCTCAATCGCTCTCTGTCTCTGAGGCTCACACAGTAACTCTATAGTTTTTAAGGTATTGCAATCTAAGTGGAGGAGTCAAATTTCTGATGCTATTATATACCATACCAAAAATATGGTGTGTCCCTTAGGAAAAGTTATCATAGTTGGTTTAGTTTTACGTTCTTTTTAAAGAGAGAGTATGTGTAGTCCAAGCTGGCTTCAAACATGCTATGTTGCCAAGGATAACTTGAACTTCAGTGTACAGCTCCTCAGTGTTGAGATGATGGTCTTCTGACAACTTCATGAGGTCTGTGTAGTGCTGAAGATCCTACCCAAGGCTTTGTTCATGCTACAGAAACACTACACCAGTTGATCTAGAAGATCCTGCTTTTGATATTTATTTCATTTTGTGGCATTGGGGGTAGGGCCGAAAGCATTTATTTGCTAAACAAGTGTTCTATCACTGAGCTACATTCCCCTGCTTGTAGCAAGACCACCCTGACTCTGGGAAAGAGCAGGATATATGAGACAAGCCTCAGAAATGGTCCAGTATTTATGTGCTTGAGAAACTAGAAACCTTGAATCAGACCAATGACTTATTGCAATGAATATTTGCATGTAAAGCTGTTTGGGTGGATAGATAGATAGATAGATAGATAGATAGATAGATAGATAGATAGATAATGTGTGTGTATGTGTGTGTGTGTGTGTGTGTGTGTGTACATACTATAATTTACAATGCCACTTCAGTGAACAAATATGTGGTGGAGATATGGAAAGATGGAGGGATGAAACAGTGCACACACGATGGAAAGAGGTGTGGAAGAAGGATAAGGTGTATGTCAGTGGAGAGCAGTTCAATTTCTGGATTGGGACTCCTCAGAAGTCCTCCAGGGTCCATACTACCTAAGGAGGTCATGTTAATATCTGTGATCATGCTATGTTCAATAGTCTGCGCTGCCACCCCAGGCCATGCTAATGCTGATAGTGTGTTGTATATTAGTGGCCCATGTCACTGCTGGAGGCCAGGTGGATGCCCATGGTCTGTGCTACCACTAAAGGCTATCTTCATTTCTGTGGTCTATGTTGATGCCTATGGCCTGTGCTGCAGCCTGAGGCCATGTTAAGATCCATGGCCAGTGCTGCCAAAAGTTGTGTTGGTGTCCATGGCCTGTGTTACTACTGAAGGCCATGTGGATGCCCATGGTCTGTGCTGCTGCCTAAAGCAATGTTGATATCTGTGTCCATGTTACTGCCAAAGGCCATGTTGATATCCAAGGCCCATGGTCTGTACTCCTACCAGAGGCCATGTGGATGTCCATGTCCTGTGCTGCCACCAAGTGGAGGACCATGCTGATGTCCGTGGTCTGTACTGCCACTGGAGAAATGGCTGAAGTCTGTGGTCCATGCTGATGGAAGAAGCCATGCAAATGTATGTGATATGTGCTGTTGCCAGAAAGCATGCAAAACTCCATGATCTGTGTTGCCACTAACTGTGGTTAGTTTTGAAACTGTGAATTTGAGAATACATACCATATAGGACAATTTAAATCATTTTATGATGAAGATTGAAAGATGTCTTTACAGTTAATGGCATTTCTTGCTCTTTCAGAGGACCTGGTTTTGTTTGGTTCCCAGAATCCACATCATATGGCACAAAACTACCTGGAACTCCAACTCCAGAGAATACAACATCTCTGACCTTTGTGGATACACACACACACACACACACACACACACAAAAAAAAAAGAAGAAGAGTGATAGAGAGAGGAAAAGAGACAGATAAAGGGAGAGATGAGTAAAAATGTTAAAATATATTAATTTTTCTTTCTGATATTGGTCAAAAGTCATTCTAGAGCCAGTTATATTGTTACATGCCTGTAATCCCAGCACATGGAAAACAGGCTTGTCTGGGCTACATGAATCATTCTCTCAAAAAAATCTTAAAAACAACATTTTACCTACCAAGTAATAAATTACTTTGTACATATTAATTGTATATGAATATGAAACATAAACATTTAAATTTCCTCAGTGAATGGAAAGATTTGTTTTATGTCTGAATTGTGACAAAGATCCAGGTTTCAAATCTTTGGGATGGGTATGACAGTTGCAAGAAGACCAAGTTATCCATGACCCCCATTGCTTTGATTTGTTGGAGATAGGGTGTATCAATTAGGATTTTATTTTTATTATATTATTTTTATTCCACGTGACTTGCTTAGTCTGCTTTCTTATACCTGTACAGGGAGAGTGGCACTACCCAGAGAGATGGGAGCCCACCTACATTAGTCATTAGACAAGAAAATGTCCCACAGTTTTACCCATTGGCCATCTGATGAATATGTTTTCTCAGTTGAACTTCCTCTTCATGGATAACTACAGTTTGTGCCAAACCTACAGAAAAAGAAACCTTGTCAACTTGAAACATCAATACATTACTACTAAACCAAAACCTTCCTTTTTTCAGCCCCAAGTACTCATATTAATATCATAATATTATATGATATAATTATCATAATATAAAACATAAATAACTTGTAACAGCTCAGAATCTTTAAAAATTTTCAAATATTAGAAATCCAAGGTCTCTTTAAAAATCTAACATCACTAAAAGTTCAATCTCTTAAATGTGTGTTCCTGTAAAATCAAAAATTTGTTATATACTTTTTAGTTCAAGAAAAAAGAATCAGGATATAGTCACTATCAAATCACACAAAACCAAAAATCAACAGTGTAAAATGCTAGCAACTGTTGGTGGGATTGCAAACTGGTACAACAACTAACAAAGTCGGTGTGAAGAATTCACAGAAAGCTAAAAGCTAAAAATAAATCTATCTTGCAACCCAGCTATATCACTCCTTGGCATATTTCAAGATGATTCAACCTCCTACTACACAGACACCTGATTAGTCATGTTCATTGCTGCTCTATTCACACTAGCTAGGAACTAAAAACAGTTTAAATCTCTTACAACCAAGGAATAGATGGTGAAAATGTGGTACACACACAATATGGAATGCTATTCAACTGTAAAGAAAAATAAAATCATGTACTTTGCAAGAAAAATGGGTAGAATTGGAGAAGATGACAGTGATTGAGGAAATGAAGATTGAGAAACACAAACATCACATGCCCTTCTCATCAGATGTCCTGTGTTCAAAATACTCAGATATGAATATGTAGCCTCTAGTAGCTACAGAAACTAGGCAAGTAAAACGGAACCACTGGCAGAATATGGGATGTTTAGAAGCTATAGAAAGGTGAATAACGGGAAATGGGAAAGGGCAAGCAATTTTTTTTAAATGCATGGGCTAGGGAGAAGATGTAAAAACAGAAAGAGATGTAAAATAACAATAAGGGTGTCTGAAAAAGACACAAGGGATCATACTATTATATTTACGGAAAAACATAGCAAATGTAATCTGTGTACAAATATACATAAATAGTTTTACTAAATTTTTCTCATCTGGGCTGATAGTGCTCCCCCAGAAAGTCAAAGATCACATAATAAAAACCCAATTATCAGACATGGGAAGCCAACTTTTGAGTTGTTGGTCAAGGCTGTCCAAGAGACTCCCAAAATGTGTAGCCTATTGTTGTGACCCTTGTATGTACCCCCAGGAGCGAAAGGTAAACACCTATTTTGCTGAAGACAACGTGTACATCAGGAACAGGACCCAAGTGGAACTTACCTGACTACCATTTCCTTGAAGACTGGTTTCCATGGTGGCAGAAAACCATGCAAGCTTCCAAAAAAGAGAGGAAATCAACAGTTCTAACAAGTTATGGAGTCTATAAACCATATCAACTAATAGCTTCGCACGACAACTCTAAAGACACAGTAATGGCATGCATACCTAGGCGGGAACCAGCAGCTCTCCGACTGGACTTAACATCTTCTCAACAAGAGGGAAATCATGTCTGATACTGGAACTTAGATAACTACCTAGTTCTAGTGAAGTCATGGTGATTGGAGGAGATTCTACAACCACTAATTTACTAAATCAACACAATCCTCAACATATAAACAACAATTTGTCTTTATACCCACAGGCAAGTGTAGTCTTCATTCCTCATAAAGGAAACTTATTTTTGAAAGAGCCTGAGACCATTACAGAAAACTTCAACCAATCAAAATGCAAATTGTAGAGCCGTGTCCTAGTGGATACATCTAAAAAATAATCACACATATAAGGCTCAGGGAACAATTTAGAAGAGAGAATGGAAACATTTTAAAATACAGAGGACCAAGGAATTTACTGTGAGGTTGTATCTTCTAGTAATGTCAGAAGCATAAATGCTCACTAACATTGCCCAAACATAACATGAAAAAGGACAACATCAATGTACATACCAAAGTGTATGAGAAAAATCCCAGGGCATCTCCACCCTACATAAATAACAATAGGCAACTGCAGAAAGATGAGAATGAGAGAAATACTCTTCCCAGGAAAGAGCACACCAACTCGCTGCCAGGTGCCTGCCAGATCGTCAACCCTAAAAGTGTGTGTGTGTGTGTGTGTGTGTGTGTGTGTGTCTGTCTGTCTGTCTGTCTGCCTGCCTGCCTGCCTGCCTGTCTGTCTGTCTGTAATATATGGACTGAAAAGGTCATATTTAGGAATATATGTACATACAGAAATAGATGCAATAACAACTAATGAGAAAAGAGGTTATGAATCTGCAGGAGGGTCAAGATGGGTACATGGGAAGGTTTGGATGAAGGAAAGAGACAGAAGAAATATCATGGTTCTATTATAATCTCAAACATAATTTTAAAAAATAATATGTATGGAAGATACTAGCAAACTTGAGTATTGAGTAGCAGGAATGGGGACTGTTCAATGCTGATGTCTAGGCTGTAAAGAGCCTGTGCAGCTCTGCCTATCTAGGTCTGACATCCACAGCAACAAAGCATCACATAGGTTCAGGCCAGATCCATCCACAGCTGTTGCTGTCCCCAACAGTCATCCTATGGGATCTCCAGTGTACTGGGGTCTCCATCACACCTGAGGCTTCGCCTTCACCAGCGGCCTCTTGTAGGCTTTCTTCAGATACTCCAGTCCAACTGCACAGTCTCAAGCCTCAGGTTACTCTCAATAACCTCTGCATGACTTCAAGAATAATTCCACCTATGTGATATACATTTTATAATTATGACGTTTTATATACATTTCCAAATTCAGCTGCCAGGATGAGACGCAGCCTTGGCCCCTTCTAGACCACAACTTCTGTATACTGACCTGAGGAAATATTAACAGAATTCATTTGAGTGATGTTGGTCTCTTCCTAATCACCACCAATTTTTCAACTGCAGCTAACCAGAATCATCTGTCCCAGTAAAAAATGGGTTTTATTTCAGTACTAGTCTCTTGTAAATCATTTCTTATTATTCAGCCCCAATTGACCAGAACCATAGTTTTTTTAAATTCAAAACATCACTCAAAATGCCCCAGTAGTCTGCTCTCTGAAAATTCACAAGCTAGGCCTCCGTCATTCTATTAGTCTTCGCATTTTTATATTGCAAGCTCTGAATAGCCCACTGACCTCTGACCACTCAATGACACTCCCAAGCTAAAGTTAAAATGCCACCATAATCATCCACAAAATTCATGGTGAGTTCTGTCGCAGAAATATCTCATAAACTTGGTACTAATTTTCTTCTTATTTGGGATTTTTTTTGCTGTGATAAAATGCAGAGACTAAGAACAACTTAGGGATGAAAGAGTTTATTTCACCTAACAGATGACTTTATTGAAGGATGTCAAGAGAGGAACTCACAAGGAACCTGGGGGCAGGATCTGAACCAGAAGCCATGTAGGCGTGTTGCTTACTGGCTTGTTCCTTATGGCTTACTCAACCTGATTGTCTTATACAACCTAGGACCATCAGAAGAGGGATGGAGACACTCAAAGTTGGCTGGGCTCTTGAATGTCAGTCATTAATTAAAAAAAATGTCCCACAGTCTTGCCTATAGGCCTACCTTATAGAGGCAATTTTATCAAGAGGTTTGTTTTCCCAGATAACTCCAGCTTGTGTCAAATTGAAAAAAATAAAAAAAACCAATAACAACAACCAGAACACACAGTGTCACTATGTAGCCTCAAACAATAGAATCTCCTGCCCTAACTTGTCAAGTGCTTGAATTACAAAGAACCTCCATTACCAGTCCACTCTCACAGGAATATGTTCACCCTATCGTATATCCATGTCATATTTCCTTCATAATTTTCCTCTAGTCAATACTATTACTCCCTCTTTCTTACTTATTTGCTTGCTTTTCTGTGCCACATGTAGTCCAGGCTGATCTTGAACTTACTGTGATGACCTTGAACTTTTGAGCCTCCTGAAATACTGTAGCATCTACATGTCATTATGCACAGTTTCTATAACTTAGTGCATTCTAGGCAGGCACTCTACAAATTGAGCCATGTCCTAGGAATGAAAACATTATCATTTTTTCTTATTATCTTCTCTTTCTAGACAGTGAGTTCTACAAGAGGCCACATCAATCCAACATATAAGATAGAGTTCAATACTAAGTGAGTGTAGAGAGCAGATAGAGTCCTGAGTGAATGTATATTATTAACATAAATACAACCATATCCAGAACTCCAAAACCTCAGACCCATATAATATCAAGGTCTCTCCCTCCCAACCTCAGTGAGACCCATGGGAGTAGCAAAGTCTTTCCTTGGTCTGAGTACAGATGTTGACAATGTGTGTAGAAAACATCAACCATAAATTCCTCCTTGATTACTGCAGACTAAGGACATCATTCTACAGAGACCTCCCATAAAGATTAGCTCATTTGGCTCTATCCATCAGAGCACATGGCCCACCTGATACCAACTTTCCTATAAATGTGTCTGCCATTTCTTCATTCCCTATCACCCCTGTAAGGACCCAAAGTCATTGAGGCCATGCCTAATCTTTCAAAGACCTCTGGATTCCGAACTGAGGCACTGACATGCAGTATTAGATATGCAACCAAATAAATTTAATGCTGTGTAGCTTGGTTAGGTGAGTTTAAAATGAAGTAACTCCAAAGGTGTGCTCCAGATGACACATGTGATACTTCAACAGGTTCCTGAGAGTCAGCCTCTGTTGCTATGAGCATTAGCATATTGATAATATGCTTTGATAAATCTTTGAAAATAGCAGTCTTCTCCTGCCTCAGTGAAAAGATAATAATTAGTAGATTGGATTTCTTTCATCTTGGACTTACAATTTTTTCTTAAATGTTAGATCCTGCTTCTGCAATATATAAATTGTAAGTCAAGATAAAATTCTCTGCTTACTGATTATTGAGACTAAGGTCTCCAGAAAACACTAAGATAGCTCAACAGGCTGGGCATGAACCAAGGCATTTGCTTAGCTTTAGCACTTGTAGAAGAGCATAGGATGCAGGACCACATGAGGCAGAGAGCAAGGGCAGTCAGGGCCCAGTGGGAGGCTTTGATAATGACAGCTGACAATTGTACTCACCAGAACTGGCTGAGCCAATCACTCCTTCACTGCAGGGGAATCTGAGCAGTGAGTGCACCCCCAGACCACAGATTAACTGTGTCATCTATTTTCTCATTATATGAAGAACTTCATGAGACACTCTGACAGCCAGAAGATGGGCAATAGTGACCAAGTATGAAGACTCCCCCCTTTCCTACATTTTTTATAAAAGTTTACTGAGTACACCTTAGTGTCGGTGTAAGAAGAGCCTTTATGGAAATGTTAATGTCATGAAAGACACAATTTGAGTTTTTAAAGAAAACTATCAATATGTTTATGATACTGGAGATATGAATCAGTAGCTAAGAACACTGGCTCCTCTTACGAGACCTGGGTTCGGCTCACAGCATTCACACAGAAGCTCACAATACCCTGTAATGCCAGCTCCAGTGGGTCTGATGCCCTCCTGGGACCTCCACGGGCACCAGTCACACACATGATGAGCAGACACACATGCAGGCAGAATACTCAGAAACATAAAATAAACAAACTTTATGTGTGTTGTGCTGCGTGACTGTAATTAAACAAAGGACTTTTCTCTGGTACTGTTAGGAAAGTGAACTTGTGAGTAAATGAAAGAAAGATGTCTCACTATGCAGAATCCTAAGAAATCTATCACATTCCTTGGCTCAAGGACTCTTCAAAACTAGCAGGCTGGTAGCTGGTGGCAGCTTCTTTCCACTTTGACCTTCACCTTCACGCATCTCTGATGACTCTGATCTGCTGGATCCTTTGTCTGCAGGCCCCGTCATGATATAAGCAGAGACAAACCATCATCTCAGAATCCATTCCTCAGTCACCTTTTCCATCTGTCTCTTTTGCTGTTTAAACTAACATGCCCACAGGTTCTGGGGTCTAAGACGTGGACAGCCTTGAAGGTGGCAATATTCAGCTGACAGTGATCACTTGTCTCATCTTTACATTGGACAGAACCTCTTTGTCTTGTTGTGAGAAATTTTAACTCTCATCCAGTACTAAGAACATTGCCTGGCAAAAAGAAATCCTTCAATAACATCAATATCTACTTTACCACACACTTCTTTTTTTATTTTTTATTTTTTTATTATTTATTATTATTTTAAGTTTAAATTTAGATTAGAAACAAGGTTGCTTCACAAGTCAGTTCCAGGTCCCTCTTCGTTTTCCTCCCCTCCTCCCATGCCCTCCCCCCAACCTCCCCCAATATCCCCTCATTTCCCCAGGGAGAGTGAGGCCCTCCATGGGGGTGTCCAGAGTCTGTCATTTCATCCAGGGCAGGGCCCAGACCCTCCTCCAAGAGTTCAGGGTGAGAGTGCATCTCACTTTGTTGGATGGGAGTCCAAAGTCCATGTGTATACTTGAGATGAATACTGTTTTACTGCCCAAGGCTCAATAGATTACATAGGCCTCCTCACTGACACCCATATTCAGGGGGTCTTGATCAGTCCCATGCTGGATTCCCAGGCTGATGCCTGGGATTCAAGAGCTAACACTTGTCAGGTCAGCTGTTTCTGGGGGTTAAACCAGCCCAGTCTTAATCACTTTGGTCATCAGTCCTCCCTCTCTGTTACTGGCTTTCTTGAGTTCAGTTCAGTGCTTAGCCATGAGAGTCTGCCTCTTCTTCCATCAGCCACTGAATGAAGGTTCTGTTTCCCAGACTCTCTGGCCATGGGATTGCAGGCTGGCACTCCCCAGATCTATGTCTAAAATCCATATATGAGAGAGTACATGCCATGTTTCTCTTTTTGTGACTGCGTTACCTCACTCAGGATGGTTTCTTCTAGTGTCATCCATTTGCCTGCAAATCTCAGGATTCCATTGTTTTTTTTTCTGCTGAATAGCATTCCATTGTGTAAATATACCACATTTTCTCTATCCACTCTTTGGTTGAGGGGCATCTAGGTTGTTTCCAAGTTCTGGCTATTACAAATAATGCTGCTAATGCGGATCGATCCATGTTTATGGCCATGCACAAAATTTAAGTCCAAATGGATCAAAGACCTCAACATAAATCCAGCCACACTGAACCTCTTAGAAGAGAAATTGGGTGGTACCCTTGAACGAATTGGTTCAGGAGACAGTTTCCTGAACATAACACCAGTAGCACAGACAGTGAGATCAACAATTAATAAATGAGAAACTTCTGTAAGGCAAAGGACACAGTCAGCAAGACAAAAAGGCAATCCACAGAATGGGAAAAAATATTCACTAACCCCACATCTGACAGAGGGTTGATCTCCAAAACTTACAAAGAACTCAAGAAGCAAGTCTCCAAAACACCAAAGGATCAAATTAAAAAGTGGGCTGCAGGACTAAATAGAGAATTTTCAATAGAGGCTGAGAGGCTCTTGAGAAAGTGCTCAACATCCTTAGCTATCCGGGAAATGCAAATGTAAACAACTCTGAGATACCATCTCACTCCTGTCAGAATGGCTAAAATCAAAAACACCAACGACAATTTATGCTGGAGAGAATGTGGTGAAAGGGGAACCCTCCTCCATTGCTGGTGGGAGTGCCAACTGGTTCAGCCACTTTGGAAATCAGTATGGAGATTCCTCAGAAAAATGGGAATAAACCTACCCCAAGACCCAGCAACTCCACTCTTAGGCATATATCCAAAAGATGCCCATTCCTACAACAAGGATGTCTGTTCTACCACACACTTCTTTATGTCCCTTTCTTTGTGCATAGTGTCTCTGCCTTGGCTCAATCCCCAAAGACTTCAGTGCTTACAGTCATCTGTCCTCAGTTTTGCTCTCTCCTACACACATCCTACACCCACACTTGTTGCACTCCACACCAACAGCAATATCAGTTCACAACAAAGTCAGTGGACATAGAGAAATGTCCCAATAGTATCTGGGATTTGAACATTTGATGCCCACTTGGTGCACTGTTTTGGGAGGTCTAGGTAAGACAGCCTTACAAGAGGAAGCTCATGGAGGCAGGTTTCATGGGTTAAAAGGGTTCATTGAGATTAAAAGCCTCTAGTCACTTCCAGATTGTACGCTCTGCTTTAAGTTTATGGCTGAGATATGTGCTCTTGGCTTTCTGTTCCTGCTACCATGCCTCCTTGACACGATGGACTCTCATTGCTCTGGAACAGTAAGCCTAAATAAACTCTTTTTTAAGTTGCATTGATCATGGCATTTCATCACAGCAACAGAAAAGTCACAGTATGTCTACTGTAATCCAAACACAGTGTGCCTACTGTAATCCAAACACCCGCTGTTATTTCTGTATTTTATTCCTGAGCCAAAAACTCAACTGTGTTTACCTCTGAACCCCAGAATTTCTGACAGCTGGATGACAGCAGGCACTTGTTCATACCCCGTGAGTGAGTAAAAGAATGGACACATACAGAACGGGGCATGGTGTGAAGACTGCACCAGTAAGAACCTCATTCTCATCAGAAAAACACATTCTGGCTATCTGTAAAGCAGTTGAGATAATATGAACAGTTTGCAGTGTTACTCAGTTCTAAACACATCTGAGCTCCTACCATCCCAGGGCTACACAGACATCACATGGGGAAGGAACCTGGGAGAACTGGCAGAACAGGTATACCAGATGCCTTATCTGCAGTATCTACAAAAATGAAGTCAGTGGTCCTGTGACTTAATTCCAATTTTAGTTAAGATACGTATTTTTCTCTCAGTGTAATTTCACTTACTCTTCACACAAAAAAAAAATATAAAGAAAAAAGTTTAAAGAAAATAAAAGCTACTGTGGAAAAGGGCTCTTCTCCACACTCCCACTCCAATGCCTGCCAAGCCAATTAATATCTCTCAAATGAATGTTATTTCCCTACTATGCTAATGTTATGTTAATAAATGCAATTAAGAGAACATTTGGAAAGTGTTAATTGGTTTGGCACACGCACACGAACAAGAAGCATACATTCCCTATTTGTGGAGGCAGAAAGTGACACAAAGTTGGACAAAAGGAAACTTAATCTGCCTTCAGTTTCTCTCTCTCTGTCTGTCTCTCTGTATCTGTCTCTGTCTCTGTCTTTCTTTCTCTCTCTCTCTGTCTCTCTCTCTCTGTCCTTTTCTGTTACATTGATTACATGAGAAACATTTTAAATGCTGATTTAAATGATATTGCAAAGATCAAGAGATTGTCAAATGTTACAAAAACAGTGAGATTATCTCTTTCATAGGAATTAACTACATTTATTCTTTAAAATGCTATGTGCCACATATGTTATATACACATGCTGCCTCTGTTTAAATGCAAATAAGCTATTATGTTACTTTAGGAAGCTGGTTGTTCCTAATTTCTATAAGCTATTTCTAGCCTAATTTCTAGACTATTCTTAATATACTCCAGTTTTGGGTTTGAGGGTTTTTGTTGTTTTGTTTTTTTTTAATATATCTGATGATTTGAGAGGTTTCTTTTTTTCTATTCTAACTTAACAGAAAAGGGTGGCTTTACATGCTGTGTTAGAAATTATACACACATTCACAACATGGTACGTTACTTTGCAAAACAGAAGTGAGCATAAACCTCTAGTCAACTTGAAAGAAAGAGTTTTTACTTGTCTTGTTTTTATGAGAACGTCACATGGCCTTAGTCAGATACTACAACATGCTTGTGATAAAATGTGCTCTAAGATCTGTAAGTTTGGATCTTGTGCACATGTCACCAAGGTATATACTGACTTCAGGTAGCACAAAATGTCAAGTTGGCCCACTTACCCCGAAAGTCAAGTAGGGAAAGTTAGGTTTAAAATGTAGGGATGATGTGGGAAATCAGAAAGGAGTCCTGAGTTTTCCACCTGGGGTACTAACAAAGTCCCTTTGTAGTGTAGGAACAACCTGGGAATGAGATAATACTATGTGTGGCTAAGCTGTCTTCTTTAAACTTGATCTGTCATCACTGTCTCCCTGTACACTACAACAAGGTTCTTCTGGTCTCTGGCTTGGGGGAAGTTGTATTCAGTGAAGTGGGCAATTCAGTTCCTCCTCTGGTGGTGACTGCTTCAGCTGAGGGGGCAGTCCTGTGCTGACATGATTGGCTTGCAAACTTACTGTTTCTCAAATCTGAAAATATATTAGATATGCTTTTCATGCTAGTGTCTATGCACCCTTAATGATTCATTTCTCTCTATGAAGAGCTAGCCCTAAGTTTAAAGCAGCTTTAAGGAAAGAAAGAAAGAAAGAAAGAAAGAAAGAAAGAAAGAAAGAAAGAAAGAAAGGAAGGAAGGAAGGAAGGAAGGAAGGAAGGAAGGAAGGAAGGAAGGAAGGAAGGGAAAGAAGGGAAAGAAGGGAAAGAAAGAAAGAACAGACCAAAGGAAAGCAAAGGAGCCAAGTTTTTATCTTGCTTTGAGTTACCCACCAGTCACATGCAGCCCCAGAACCACAGAGCTTCTCAGCAAAGCATGCCTAAGTCCCTGTTATACACACACCTGCCAAGGTTCCTTCCAGTGAGGGAAAATTAGTGTTTGCTTCAACCAGCTGATGAGAACTAGCCTTAGACATCATGAAAGATGATGCTCCACCATGATTTCAAACTTGGTGGGCAGTACGTGGCCTCTCCTTGAAGTCACTCTGTGCCATGGTTTAGATAGCCTTGAATGAGCCTCCCTTAAGGCACATACTTTGATATTTAACGTCCATTGTGAGATATGGAGAGGTGGGGAATGGAATACAATCTGATCATGTTATGTGGTGGGGGATGTCGGGTGAGAGTTGATTAGGATTACAAAAGTCTATTAGCATGCAGTGTTCTTGACTGAATATTGATGGTCATATAAGATGAGGGGGAGGTAAGAAAAGATACACTCACAGCTTTCTGACTCCTGCTATAAGATATCTTAAGCTATCTTGACCATTTGCCAGATATATACCCTTGAACCTGAATAATGAGAGTTAAATGATTGTCTTTTGTTTATAAAGTTACCCAACTTTAAGCATTTTGTTACAGTAATGAAAAACCAATATGCTGTCTGTGATGTGTATAAACTTTTTAAAAAGGGGTTTCCAGGGAATTGAAAGAAGGATAAAAGAGGTGAAAATCACTCTCATTTCAAAATTGACCATGTCATAAGTACTAAAATGTGCATCTCAAGTTAAAGCATGTTAGGATTAGCTAGAGAAAAGGTACATACTCACCAGTTTGTGGCAAATGAGTTGCTTTGATTGAGTATACCCTGCTTAATCACAGAGGATTTAATAGTCCTTCAGGAATACATGTGCTTTCTATGCTAATTGAACAACTCTACTCTCCTATTGCTAATCAGCCTGGACCAAGGCCCCACTCTTCCTTGCAACTCCAATCATTTTCAATCCTTTCAAACTATCTAAACCCAAGCAATAATAAATCAAGTACTTCAATAATACTCTCTTTTCACAGTTGTTGCTACTAACTTAGAAAGCTTTTGATTTCTTTCTTACTGTACATTTTTAAGTTAAGAATCTTCCTCTGGCCTGGAGAATTACCTGTTGGCAAACTGCCTACAGCACAAGTGTAAGAACCTGAGATTATATCCCTAATTGGGTAGCAAGTTCCTCCCACAGTTAAGCATTCCATCCTGTGGGGAAGCACTTTAAGACAGAAGGTAAATAAATCAAAATAGCTTCAGAAAGTCCCTGAAACTGAGCAGATTCACTAGGCCCCTCCCTCCCAAGAGTAAACAGTAAAGACTACTGAGTATCACACTCAGATGAGCCAAGCTGAAAAGAAAACTCTGAGACCAGATGGGATGCCTGAAAGGAACAAAATCCAGCCAAATTTCCTGAAAGATTTTTAGATCAATTGGCTCAATTGAAAAGTACACTTTCCAAACTGTTGAGCTGCTGTGGGCTGAGAAGTGTTCTCCAGGTTCCCAAATTGTGTGAGCTGTCACCCATACTTGAGCGGGTTTTAGTGATGTGGGTGTCTTTCAGTCATTTCTGCTCCTGTTAGTAACCCCTCACTCACAGTCTTATAAGTAATCCCAATAAAACTAATTGGATAACCAAGTTGTACTTCGATGGTATAGATAATTTGGACTGGCATGGCCTCCATATTGTGGAAAAATAGACATGTGTGCTGTACCTCTGTAGGAAAACTTTTGGGCAGTACACACATAAAAAGGCACACACTGATAACCTCACCACTGAGGATAAGAATTTGTGCTGAGACAGTCAGATCCAGGGAATTTGTTGGCCAGTCAGTCTAAATAGATCAATAAACTTGGTTCACTGCGAGGCCTTGGATCAATAAAATAAGGAGGAAAGTAGATACCTGAGGGTGACCTTTGCCCTAGACACATAAACTTGCCCATGAACATCTTTATGCCCACACTCATATAAACACAGACGTGTGTGTGTGTGTGTGTGTGTGTGTGTGTGTGTGTAACTTTTTCTTTCCCTAATAGAGTTGAAAAATTAAGAGAAAGGTCTACTCAGTGGTCTACTTTAGGTATAATTCTAGAAAGATCACAAGATGTAAAATCAGAATATGGACCATAAAAGAGATCTAGACTGGTACATCCATTGTGGAAGTCAGTGTTGGGCTCTTCAAAAAACTGAATTTAGAACTACCATATGACCACTCCTTGTCATACACTCAAAGGAGTTTAATATACATGCCACAAAGATAATTGAACATCCACGTTTGTTGTAATATTCAAAACAGCCATGATATGAAGCCAGGTTAGATTTCCACCCACGAATAAATGGGTAAAGAAAGTGTGTGCATATACAAAGTAGAAATTTGTTCATCTATAAAGAAAAATGAAATCATGGTATTTATATGAAAATCATGGAACTAAAAATCAGACTAAGACAAATATTGCATGTTTTCCCTATCTAAGGATCACATTATACATATATGGATGTATGCATGGGGAGCATGAAAGTATAAGGGGAGCTATGATAGCAGAAAAAAACATAAAAGGGGAAAAAGACTTCTCTAGGTGACATGAAGTCCAAGTGAAGATTTTCCCACTATTTTTCCCATGCTAAGTGATACCATGCCTTTAAACAACCTTCTCCTTGGACTTGAAGCCTTCATTCACTTTTGTGATAGTTCACTGCTTTCCTCTTGAGATTCAGTTGTCTTAGATTTTCTCAGTTATTTGATACTCCTGTCTACCAACTGTGGGTTTCATACACCTCGCCTCATAATCCGCATTCCACTCACACTGGAGATGCTGTGAATAGAGAAAGATGGCCTCCCTAGGAAACCTTCAACCAGGTTCATGTCCATTCCCACTTTTCAAGAGTTGTTTAATGATCTGTGAATGGCACTTGCTACATGAACACCTAACACTTGACCTTGCCCGATAGAAAGTCACTACATTAAACAGTGAATCTGTTTCTGCCCATCTTCAAATCTATGTGACTTATAATTTTTTAAATAAGTAAAATAAATCTGCTGAGATACAATGAATTTATGTCTCTCCATGTATAGTTATCCAGAAATCATGTTTCTACTCATTCACAATGTGCCCTTTTCTCCTTCTTTGAAGGAAAAGTGAAAGTCCCCAATAAATTGGTTATTTTACGTGGAAAAGGAGTTCACAAATATTGCTAAGGGAAAGAGAATTGAAAGGAAAGTGGCCTTAATTGTCTGAATGAGCCTCATCTAATTACACAAGTCCTTGAAAGCCAAGAACCTTTCCATATCATGGTCAGAGAAAAATCAAAAGGTTCCCAAGAGAACCACAGTATTGGTGCCTTAAAGGTGGAGAAAGGATCCACAAACCAAGGAAAGTAGGCAATCTCTAGAAACTAGAAAAGGTGAAAAACAGATTCTTTTCCTAGATTTCCCAGGAAAGAAACTGGGTAGATAGCTTGTGCCAAAATATTCGCTACAGTCATAAGGCTGAGGCAGAAACATAGAAACGCTAGGAAGGCTGGGGCCGAAACTTAGAGACTCTAGGTCAGGCTGGGATATATAGTGAGTTTCAGCTCAGCAAGGGCTAAATAGCAGAGAGTTGGGGGGGGCGTGACTGAGACTACTTTAGTCCAGTAAGATACGTTTTGGTCTTTTGACCAAAATATATGGGGATAAACCTATGTTGTTTACAACCCTAATATCTTAATTTCTCTAACAGAGATAGGAAATCAGCAAATATCTTGTTAAATTTATGCTTTGAATTATCATAGATGTCTCTTCAAATTTGTTGGTCAGGGGGTGATTGAATTTGGCCAAGACACAGGCGACAAGGGTAAGTCTGATGTACTGTGGGAATGATCACATAGGGAGAGTAAGCATCTTCAGTGTAGGTTCACATGAAGTCTGTCTATGCAACTCTCAGAGAATGGCTGTAGCCACACAGCATTTTCTATTCACAGTCAACAGTCTGTAGGATTTATCCACGGCCTATGCTGTTGCACTCACAAAAGCCAAGTGAGGCTTTCCTGAATTCATGGCCTTCTTACAATATGCACAATAATCAAATCCCAGAAGCAACTTTTGTGAGCTGCAGTCCAGTTAGGTCATTTGCTAGCTTCATGACTTTAAGTAGCCATTAAGTACTCAACTCCATTTGTCTGTATCTCATACTGCATACCTAGAAACATCAGAACATTTGCTGAGATTATCTCTCAGGTCTCTGTGTTTTCCAAATTACTGTACTCTTCAGAATATACACTTTAAGGGGAAAAAATCCTGTTTCATTGCTGATAAAGTGAAATGCGATGTGTCAGTCCCCTGTTCCTGCTGGCCCCTCCACAGGAAATGGCATCCCTTTCTTTTAACATTTATATCCCTTGGCTAGTAAAATCCTATCCTACTTTCAAGTCCCAAATCAAATGTCAATTTTCACAAAATTGCCTTTACCACAGCACTAGGAGTTAATTTGTTTTTCTGTCTGAAAAACCAGCACCTCCTGGCTATGGCTTACCACAGAAGTTATTAATCTCTTTTTTAAAATGTCCTGTATGCCAAGCAGTCTACAACCTCCTACAGATGAGGCCATGTGCCTTGCTGTTTGCCAATAGTAAGTGCTTAGTATGCTCTCTCTTCTCACCCTGCTGCAGAAGTGACATTCTGCCCCTACCTCACAACCATTTCCTGTCTCCTCTGACCTTTCCTCTCCTGCCTCTCGATACAGTCTGTGGAAGACTTTATTCCCCATCTCTCCTTTCCACCTAGCTTAAAGTTGTCATCCAGTCTCAACCTATCAACTCAGCTCTGTCTTATTTTAAAAACTCCATCTTAAAACCCACATTACATTGTTGGATTTTCCATGGCCATTTGTCTTTGACCAAATTGAGTTATTAACGTCTGTAGACTGTACTTCAGCATCTACTACTCATGCTTCCATGCTCTGTCCACTTCCGTTCAATTTCCACCCTGTTACTTGCAACATGAGCTTCCTCTAAGGCTGCTAGGTGCTGTCCAGTCAGCATAGCCCATGGTTTCTCTAATACTTCTCTTCTAGACATTAGATTCCATCACTGATAATAACTCCTTTCTTAGGATGCTCTCTTGCATGATTTCCCTTGGCCCTTTACTTCTCCTAGCTCATGCAGCTAAAGTCATCCCAAATGCTAGGAACTCTAATTCAGACCCTCTCCTATACTTGTTCAACAGAAATTTCTGGATTCTTTCCCTCTCCAAAGCTTCAGTTTTCATGGGAAGAAAAGGCAAATTAGGCAAAGATGCTAGCTTATGTCAACTAGACATGTATGCTACAGTTATCTGACAGGAGGGAACCTCTGTTGAGAAATTGCCTCCACAATAACAAGCTTTGGGCTGGCAAGGTTGTAAGCACCAAACCTACTGGTTCCAGGTGCTCTAAGGAAGCAGACTTCACATGCCAGTAGGCAACACTTCCTCTGTGGTCTCTGCATCAGCTCCTGCTTCCAGGTTCCTGCCCTATTTGAATTCCTGTCCTCTCTTCTTCAATGATGAACTGTGATGTGGAAGCATAAGCAAAATAAACCCTTCCCTTCCAACTTGCTTTTGGTCATGGTGTTTCACCATAGCAATAATCACCCTACTTAATTAGTTTTATCATTTTTATTGTTTGTTAGAGTTCCTACCTTGGCATCCCTCAATAAACTGTGATTCAGGATATGTAAACCAAACAAACCTCTTTCCTGTCCAAGTGGTTTTTGGTAGTACTGTTTCATTGCAGCAATACTAGCCCTAACAAAGACATCCAGTGAAGCCTTAGTTCTCAAGAAGTTCATATCCTACTGCAAAAGGCTAGTGACAGACTAAAAAGGGAATCCCAAAATCATTTCAGAAAATAACAAGTTCAGAGAATGAAATAATTAATTGCAGGAGGCCATTTTAGAGACAGATGGGACCTTTCCTGGAAATGTGACGTGCACTAGGAAAAACCTCTGAGAGAATAGGAAGATGGCCCAGTGGGTAAAGTCCTTTGCAGGTAAGCACAGAGACCAGGATTCAGATCCTAAGCATCCACATAAGATTCTCTCTACACATCAGAAACCCTCTTTGAGTTATTGGTCTGGCTTGTTCAAGAGACTCCCAAATCATATATGTTGTTGTTATTGTCCTTGATTGTCCTCCAGAGGTTAAAGGTAAGTCCCTATTGTTGAATACTAATGGGGAAAGTCCTTCTGTGTATATGTTTGTTTTATTGGTTGATAAATAAAGCACTGTTGGCAAGTAGGCAAGTAAGATAGATGGGACTAGGTGTCTAGGAAGATTCTGGGAAATATAGTCAAGAGTTAAGAGTAACCCTGTGATCCCTGGAGATGAGGACACATGAGCCTGTCATTCTCGGTAAGATTAGACCTTATAGAAATGTATATTAGTAGTCATGGGTTAACAATTAAGACAGACTAGCCAATGATAAGCCCTGGACACTGGCGGACAGCATTGTAACAAATAAGAGTCTCCGTGTTTTATTTTGGGGGCTAAAGAGGCAACAAGGCCCAGACAGGAATCCTGTAACAAATACACTATGCATTTCAGACACAGGACCAAGAAGCTCCTGAGTTAGAGAGGACCTGAAAGTCTCCTCCCTGAGGACTAGTTTTCATGGCATCAGAAGGTATCACCCAAGCATCCAAAGTAGGGATACAACAAACAGTCCTACCCAGCTTTGGCATCTATGAGCCACAATTACCGGCATGGCATGATAACAATAAAGGTGCAGTAGATTTCCCACATACATTGATGGTAACCAACAGTCCTCTAATTGACTTAAGATTCACTCAACAAGAGAGAAATTATACCTGGCATTGGAAACCTACTCAGGGACGCTGGGTTAAAGAAGTCATGGATCTTGGAGGAGTACCTACAATCACCACTTTCCTAAACAAGCCTAATCCCTAACTACATTCTAACTATTTGTTCTTATCCCATGGATGTTGTAGTTATTACTGTTGAGTGATCATTACAGAAAACCAAAACCAAACAAAATTCAGAGTTGTGTAGGCCAGTTCTAGTGAATAGATAAATCTACAAAACAACTGAGCAGGTTATATTTAGGAATATATGTATATACATGAATATATATTAATATTATTATGATATATGATATATATGATTATATATATATTCATGTAATATATATGAATACATACACTATATTAGTGTGTTATATGTATGTGTTATATATATATTTACATATGTTTGTATGCATATAACAACAGGAAAAAGAGGACATGAATTTGAAAGAAAGGAAGGAGAACATATGGGAGGGTTTGAAGGCAAGAAAAGGAAGGAGGACATGGTGTAATTACATAATAATCTCAAAACAAAGAAATAAAACCTAAACTTGGGCCAGCAAGAAGCCTGTCAGGTAAAAGCTGTTATTTTGTGAGACTAATAATGAGAGTTTCATCCTCTAAACCAAGGTGGAAGGAGTGAACTGACTTCCAAACTTTGTCTTCTGACAACCATGACTGCTCTGTGGTACAAGCATGCCAACTTACACACAAATGCAAACACACACACACACACAAATATTTGTTAAAAACTGAAGCTTATTTTAATGATACATTCTATTTAATTGAATATTAACCATTTATACTAGCTTTCTATTGCTATGGAAATAGACTACATAATGAACATAGCAAGGGGAAGGTTTACTTCCACTCACAAGTTCAGAAATCACCATTTCCTTTCTTGGTCTTGCTGTTTTGAGTATCTGGTGTCAGGGTACATCACCTATAATATGCTGGGGAACAGGAAAGAGAGTCTGGGCATGAAGCTCAAGAGTAGTGTAACTGCCCCGCATGTGCAGGGCCCAGACTGTAGGACAGAAAGGGGGCAGAAGAAGCACCAGTGGTCCCAATCTCCCCTTCCAGGGCACCTACTCACACTGACAACTGCCTCCACTCCGTTCAGCATCTGAGAAGTTCTGCCTTTCCTCCAGCGTCACCATAGGCCAGTGAGAAAGCTCACATAGACCATTGGATGACATTCCGGAGCCAAGCCTCGCCCCTCTTTTAATGTACAATTGATACAGACTGTTACTGCATCCTTGAGATGCTGTATCTGTTTGACACTGAAAATATAGCTACTCGAGAACAGCTTTTCTCAGCAGAGCCAGACCTTCGCACAGACACCTCAGGGTGCCTCCCCTTACCATCAGTAACATCTCTTTGTCACCTGACATCGCAGAACAATACTTGCTTTCTTCTTTTTTTTTTACTTCTTTATGGATTCTTTGTGAATTTCATGTCATACACCCCAACCCTATCCATCTGCCCATCCCTCCATATCTGTTCTCTGACCTTGTAACCTCCCCCTCAAAATAAAACAAAATGTAAAAAGATATGAAATTAAAAATAAAATCTCCCTGTGGAATCTATGGTGTGCCACAGTGTATCACATAGTATAGCCTTTTGCCCAAACAGGTTCACTTGAAAATGTTTATTTCAGTGAGTCACTGGTCTGGTTCCAGGCCTCTGACTTCTGTTACACTATCAATATTGGATCCTCACCTGGACTCCTCTCTGATATCCTGTCATTGTTCTGTGCCATGGAGATCTTTGAGCTTTGGTTCTGTAGGACCAGCACCTAGACTGATTTAGTTCTTAGATGAGGTAGATGATGGTGTAGGCCAACTCAAAGCCCTGGATCTGGGCCTCGATGAGTCAGCCCAACCGTTCACCTGTGCCTAAGCTAATACGGCCGCTCTCCCACTTTTCCCAGGTGAGGGCAGGGGCCAGATCTCATGCCTGTGGCAATGGGCAAGGGGCAGGACTGGCTCTACCAAGCTCATGCCACCAGGGCCAGCTCTCCTTCACTTCCCTGGCGAGGGGCAGGACCAGCTCAACAGAATGCCAAAGACAGCAAGTGTGGGGCCAGTCCCACTTTCCTGTCCTTGGGGTCAGTTGTCCAGCATCCAGAGCTCCACGGCCAGCTCTTCCATGCTGCCCAAGGAGGGGCAGGGCCGGCTCTCCCATGCTGCCCAAGCAGGGGGCATAGCCGGCTCTCCCATGCTGCCCAAGCAGGGGCAGGGCTAGCCCTCCTATCAGACACAGGCAGAGAGGGGTGTGATCATCTTCCCCTCACCAACCACATAACCTATAAGCAGAAGGACCAGCTGTCCCATGCTGATGCCCACAGGGTCAGCTCACCCACACCTATGCCAGCTCTGTATTGTGCTGCCCAGGTGAAGTAAGGACCACTCTTCTGAGTGCTGCACCCAGCAAGGAGCAGAGCCAGCTCTACAGAGCCCTGCACATCAATATGACCCTTGGCAGCAGCCCAGGGATGTTTACATAGCCTTTGGTGACAACATGGGACATGGACATGAATCCAGACCCCTGCTGCTGGGGGGCCACAGACTCACACATGGCCCTTAGCAGCAGCACCAGTAGCAGTCAGCACAGGCTACTCACATCAGGCTGTTTCTCACCACCAACACTCACTCTCTTAGTCACTCCTCTGTTTCTGTGAAGAGACACCATGACAAAGGCAAGTATTTTAAGAGAAAGCATTTCATTGAAGGCTTGCTCAGTTTCAGAGGTTTAGTCTATTATCATCAAGGTAGAGAACATGACAGTATTCACACAAGTGCTGGAGCAGTACCTGAGAGGTACATTCTGATCCATAGGCGGAGAGAGAGAGACTTTCAGCTTGGCATGAACTCTTGAAATCTTCAAATTCACACAGTGTCACCCTTAGTTCAACAAGGTTACACCTCGCAATCTTTCTAAGCCTTGAAAATAATGCTACTTCCTGGTAACTAAGCATTCTAATATATAAGCCTATTTTTATTCAAACCACCAAACTCATTGATTTATCATAAATTCTTGATCTCCTAAACTAAGGGAAACCCATGGTCTCTGGACTCAAACCCACCTTGCACTACTACCTCCTAACCCTACACATTCAGAAATAGTTTTTCACCTGCTATACTCCACACAGGGCAAATATATCTCATCCAGAACGACACCTCACCCAGCACCTGACAAATGAACGCTATTCAAGATGGATCTAATGCAATCAATTTAAAGCAGGTTGCAAGGTAATTGAAAACAGTTCTTCACACTGCTATTTCCATCATAAAATTTGTTGGACAGCTGTAAACTAATTAATGGGATTTCAGTGCAGTGCTTAATGGTAAAGGTCATCCAGTTGCATAGCAAAGATTAGAGAGGTAAGAACCCAGGGCAACTGTAAGCCACAGCACACACCTGTGGTTTTTACTAACATACTGTTGGATATAAAATGTTCATCTGCTTTAAAACTCAAAAGCGCAAAACTGAAGGGAAAGGGGAGAGTTTCTTACTCTCCTCATTTAAGCTCACTCCTTCTGAAGACAACTGGCTGATCCCTTCTATTGTGCGTGTGTGTTTGTGTGTGTGTGTGTGTGTGTGTGTGTATTACATTATATATTTTTTCCAAAGCCCTGGGTTCTTGACTTCAATCAACTTTGAATTCCTCACACTCAGCAGTAGTTTTCTTACCTGCTATAAACTCCACCAAGAGCAGGTCTGCCACATCCAGAGCAACACTTCATATATATTCCCATATTTCAGTTTCCTCAGCTATTAAAGTATGGGATCCAGTAACCTTCCCTTAGGAGGAACACTCTGGACTATTTTCTGCTCTTGGACATGGTCTAGAGAATTCATATATTTCTCTACTTTAATTAGAATTTAGAATTGGAATTCTTTCATCTAAATCACTATCCTCTCCAGGGCCTTTTGCACTTCGATAGCACTGCTGTGTAATATTTGTTACACTACGTAAAGATGTATTGCATTTGCTTAATTTTGTAAAGATGTGTTAGGGTTTTACCTTGCCTGTCTAAGGCATCCTACTAATCTAATAAAAGTTGAATGGCGATATAGGGAGGAGATATAGGCAGAATTTCTGGGCAGGAGAGTAAGGAGGAGGAGGAATTTAGACTTGGGAAAGAAAAGAAGAGGACAGAGAACATCCAGGGGTCAGACAGACATGGAGGAAATAGGAAAGTAGGATGTACAGAATGAAAGCAAGGTTAAAAAGCCCTGAGGAAAAATGTAGATGAAAAATAGACTAAATTAAGTTAAAAGAACGTGGGACAAAACTAAGTCAAGGCCAAGCATTCATAAATAATAATAAGTCCCCATTTCTTTATTTGGAAGCTAGTTGGTAGCCTTAAACAATTCAACTACATGTTACCAATCATTAAATAGAGTGATAAATTTATACAGTTTGTGTTTCCCCATGTACAGTAAATTAAATAATCAAATCTATACTTTTAAGTATGACTGAGATCCTAGACATTATTATGTCCACCCTTAAGACAAAAAGTGTCAGTGTCAGAATGCCTGAGAAACAATG
Source organism: Mesocricetus auratus (assembly GCF_017639785.1). NCBI lineage: Eukaryota > Metazoa > Chordata > Mammalia > Rodentia > Cricetidae > Mesocricetus > Mesocricetus auratus. Next base: position 64,941,006 of record NW_024429197.1, read on the forward strand.
ACAGGACATAAAGCAAGCATTTTTCAGAGATGTACTCATGAGTTTTTAGTTATATTTTACCCCAGTGTCCATGGCATCAACCCTTTATTTATGTCTCCATGGACCCAACAATGACTTAGCAGACACTACTGAAAGTAAAACCATAAGCCAAAAGATGCTTGATTTACATTTGTCATAACACTCTTGTTTCTGGGGGCTCCACCTCGGACCACTCTGATAGCAGATACAAGGCTCTAAAAAGGAACCAGACCTAATTTTAGTGCCTCTTATGATCATGAGAATGAAAACCTAGTATCTGTTTGACTGACACTAAAAAGCATTTCAAAACTTTCAAATTTTGCCACATTTCTTAGAGTAATTTATCAATGTGAATTAATATCAAAACATCCATTTAACCCAGTACATATACTCTCAAAAGACTCTACATCCTACTACAGAGATATGTGCTCATTCATACACAATACTGCTCTATTCATAATAGCCAGACATGGGAAACAGCCTGGATATCCATCAACTGATAAATGGATAAGAAAATGTTGTACATTTATACAAAGGGATATTACAATTTGGTAAGCAAAATAATATAATGAACTGTACAGGTAAATGGATGGAAATACAAAAATAATTTTAGTGAAGAAAAACGGACCCAAAAAGGCAAATATTGCATATTTTCTCTTATATGTGCATTATAGATTTTAAATTGTACAATTCTGTGGAGACAAACTTTTGTGTTGCGACCACAAGCCCACAAATAATGACACAGAGGCCTATTATTAATTATGAATACTGATCTTAGCTTAGGCTTATTCCCAACTAGTTCTTATAACTTACATTAATGCATATTTTTAATCTACATTCTTTTATGCATCTCAGTTACCTTTACTCTTCACTCCCCATCCTGCTCCCTCTCCATCTGACTGGTGATGCCCCTTTCTTCCTTTCCAAATCCTCTCTCTCCCCAGAAGTCCTGCTTAGCCCGCATCTTTCCTAGCTAATGTTCATTCAGCTCTTTTTAAATCCAGTCACACCGACACATCTTCACACAGGAATGTTCTGCAAAATGTATCTGGGCTTCAAAACATAGAGGTTAGATAGCTAATAATGGACCAGGGGGAAAGAGGGTATCCTCCAAGGAAAGATGGTACATAGTGTTAAGGGGTGATATGGTATAAACTAGAATAGGAGAATTAAATGGGAAGAGTGATGAGAAAGTGAGGGAAGGGAGGGACAGCTAACACAAAAGGACTTTTTGAATAGCCAGTCATATAGAAACCTACTACTGTAGAAGCTTCCTAAGGGCATGCATGTGTGGAAGGCATTTAGATGGAGCTATCATATCACAGGAAAGATAATGCCCCAACCAGGCATCCAACGGCACTATGTAAAACTTCCAGTACAAAGAATGATTTGCAACTTGCTTAGTCATTGGTCAAAAAAGTTCTATAGTGTCCTACCCCCCACTGAATATGATAGGATATTTCCAAGGCTATTGGTTACTCTCCACAACCTGAGGTAAGGCCCTACTGCTAAAGAAACAGCTTACTTATGTCATCAAACATGAAGACCAAATTGGTGCCCCAATAGAATGTTCAATCTTACTGACTACCCCAAAAGAATTTTCAGTCTCACTGACTAGGGTTCATGATGCTGTGTGGTACTTTGCATGCTACCAAAGGAGAAAAGTAACCATCACCTTCACTCAGCTACAAAACCTGTGACCTGCCTATAAGATATACTGGTACAGTAGTTGGCCAAGTGTTACAAGAGAAACAAACCACTTTTTGAATGCATTTAAAGCCACTGCATGAGAGTGCTACACTGACCAAGGACCTGAGGCCATATATGTCATAGTATGGGGTAAAACCTACTACTATTATTGGGCTAAAGAAACAAAGCAATAAAATAACTCCTAATGATGTATTGCTATATGCACAAATAAGTGCCTCAGCCAGCAATCATTGGAGACAATTCTTCTTGCAGTAGATGGGAACTAGCATATAGGCCCACAACAGGACATTGTGCAGAGAGTGAGAAATTTTGGGAAAATCAGTTCGAAATGGACGACTTCATCGAAGCCCTCTCTTCAAGTCTTGGAAATCTATGTGGAAGAGGATGCAGAAAGATTGTAAGACTGAGAGGCAATAACTGTCTCCAAGGAAACAGCATCTTCCAGACAGATTCATATATGTGTGTATATATTAGTAATAAATTTTTAAAGGAGGCCATGAATTTGGGAAGCTCCAACCAATCATGTGGCTCATTCTGTCACTTGGTCACATCATTTTTCAAGTCTCTCTCTGTCCTTAGTGTCTCCCTGATTGCCTGCTATGAAATAAGTCAACATTTGCCTTCATTTCTTCCATATGACTTGTCTTCAAATATACTGCTCGATGAACTATACCTGAAGGAATGAAAGCAATAGGGTCATGCACTGTCTGATGAACAGTAATTTTCAAATACTGGTAGATTTTTAAAAGATTTATTCTATTTTATGTATATGAGTATTTTTTTTACCTGCATGCATGTCTGTGTACCACATGTGTTCTTCCTACCTACAATGGTCTCCAACGTTTGAGGTCAGTTAGCTCCTTCTACCATGTGGATCCTTGGAATCAACACATGTCATCAGGCTGAATGATAAGTGCCTTTACCCATTGGGCTGTACTGCTATCTCTACAGCATTATTCTTAATATCTACATACTTCGTGCAAACATAATGTTTATATAACATTGCTGTTCAATATGACCAATGAAAAATTGAAGGCCAACAAATGTAGGAAACATATAAAATTAAAATGATTTACTTTTTTAATCTCAAAAGCAATTTTATTAGAGTTTAAGAGAAAACATACTACTTGTTAGGAGAAAAGCCTGGCAGTTGCCAGGAGAGATGAAAAAAAAAGTCACACCTCTTGAATTAGGTATAGGCTGGAAATACCTTACTAAGAAAGGCAAAAGTAGTTAAGAGTCCTTGTCGCTCTTGCAGTGGACTGAGGTTCAGTTATTAGCACCCACATGGCAGCTTATAACCAGTCTAATGGCAGCTCCAGATCTGAGATCCCTCGTTGCCTCATAGGCACCAGACATATACACCTAGAAAATGAAATAACCAAATTATTAAGAACAGCTTAAGTGCTATACCCCTGACAATTCTTACTCTTCTTCAATAAGAACTTGAAGGCGCTATTTGTGCTTTGTATTCTTGTCCCACTGTTTTTTTAGGTTTTTTATTACTTTAATTTTAAATAGCTTGCTTCACATGTCAATCCCAGTTCCCTCTCCCTCCCCTCCTCCCACACCCCCCCACCATCCCCCCAGCCTCCCACCCTATCCCCACTTCCTTCCATGTAGGGGATATCCAGAGTCTTTAATTTCACTCAGGGCAGGGTCCAAGCACTCCCCTAAGAGTCCAGGCTGAGAGAGCATCCCTTTTTGTGTTATGGACACACTAAGTCCGTTTGTATGCCAGTTGCCCAGGCCTTCTCACTGACTCTCACACTCAGGGGGTCTGGATCAGTCCCATGCTGGCCTCCCAGCTCTTGGTCTGGGGTCCAAGAGCTCCCTCCCTCTTGTTCAGATGAGCTGTCTCTGCTGGTTTTGCCAGCCCATTCTTTGTCCCACTCTTGTACCTAACCCTGTATGAAAAAACTCTTCCCTGCTGAGCATTTCCTTGTAGTTTTAATTTGGTATTTTGAACAATGAGTTACTTAGCATAGTGTAGGTATATTCTGTCAGTCTCATTACTGATTTTTGTCACTCTGGTGATAACATATGTTACTAAGGACCGACTCCTATAGGTTTAATGTAAGAACTATTAATATGTGAAAATAAGACAATGTCTTAGAAAATAGTTGTAGTTAAATTTTTAATTCTTTAACTCTTTTGGGGGTGCTGTCACTGAGCTCCACATCAATCTATACATGAAAACTTGTTATTTTTCATGAATCCCTGGCATTTGCTTGACTTAACTTTTCTTAACTTAAGCTATCCTGACTGCCTTTTGACTCCTGGCTTTTAAATTTCTCTATTCTATATACCTTTCTTTACTGCTCTATGGTTTGCTGTGTAGCTGAGTGACTGGTCCCTGATGTTCTCCTCACCTTCTCCTTTTCTTGCTCCTTGAATTTCTCCTCCCAGATTTCCTCTCCTATTTATTCTCTCGGCCTGCCAGCCCTGCCTATCCCTTATACTACCTAGCTATTGCCCTTTCAGCTCTTTTTTTTCCTATTTTTTTAATTTAAATTAGAATCAAGCTTATTTTAAATGTCAATCCCAGTTCCCTCTCTCTCCCCCGCCCCCACTAACCTCCTATCCCATTTGCTCCCCAGGAAGGGTGAGGCCTTCCTTTGGAGATCTTCAAAGTCTGTCATATCCTTTGGAGCAGGGCCTAGGCCCTCTCTCTTGTGTCTAGGCTGAGAAAGTATATCTATATGTGGAATAGGCTCCCTAGCTCATTCCTGTGCTAGGGATAAATACTGATCTACTACCAGAGGACACATAGATTGATAAGGCCTCTTCACTGACACTCATGTTGAGGGCGTCTGAATCAGTCCTATGCTGGTTTCCCAGCTATCAGTCTGGGAACAATGTGCTCCCCATTGTTCAGGTCAGCTGTTTCTGTGGGGTTTCATCAGCATGGTTTTGACCCCTTTGCTCATCACTCCTCCTTCTTTGCAACTGGATTCCAGGAGTTCAGTTCAGTTTTTGGCTGTCTGCTTCTGCTTCCATCAGTTACTGAATGAAGGCTCTATGGTGGCATATTAGGTAATCATCAATCTCATTATTGGGGAAGGGCATTTAAGGTAGCCTCTCCATTATTGCTTAGATTGTTAGTTGATGTCTTCCTTGTAGATCTTTGGACACTTCCCTAGTACCAGATTTCTCTTTAAACCTATAATGGCTCCCTTTATTATGGTATCTCTTTGTCTTACTCTCCTCTATTCTTCCCCCAAATCAACCTACCTGCTCTCCCCTTTTCTTCTCCCCTTCTCTTTCTCCTAGCTCCCTCTCCCCTTCCCAATGCTCCCAATTTGCTCAGATGATCTTGTCCTTTTCCCCTTAACCAGGGGACCATGTATGTCTCTCTTAGGGTCCTCCTTGTTTTCTAGGTTCTCGGGTTGTTTGGATTGTAGGTTGGTAATTCTTTGCTCTATGTCTAAAATCCATATATGAGTGAGTACCTTCCATGTTTGTCATTTTGTGACTGGGTTACCTCACTCAGGATGGTTTCTTCTAGTGCCATCCATTTGCCTGTGAATTTCAAGATTCCATTTTTTTTCTGCTGAGTATAAATGTGTATTGTATAAATGTACCACAGTTTCTGTAACCATTTTTCAGTTGAGAGGCATCAAGGTTGCTTCCAGGTTCTGGTTAATACAAATAATGTTGCTATGAACATAATGGAACAGATGTCCTTGTTGTATGAATGTCCATCTTTTTGGTATATGCCCAAGAGTAGAATTGCTGAATTTTGTGGTAGACTAATTCCCATTTTCCTGAAGAATCTCCATACTGATTTCCAAAGTGGCTGTACAAGTTGTCACTCCCACCAGCAGTGGAGGAGTGTTCCCCTTTCTCCACATCCTCTCCAGCATAAACTCATTGGTGTTTTTGATTTTAGCCATTCTGACAGGAGTAAGATGGTATCTCAGAGTTGTTTTGATTTGCATTTTCCTGATGTCTAAGGATGTTGAGTACTTGAGTGTCTATCAGCCATATTAGACTCCTCTATTTAGACCAATCTGGTATTTTAGACAGGCAAAGCAACACAGCTTCACAGAGTTAAACAAATGCAACATAAAAGAATGCAACACATATTTACATAATTAAATAAATATCCCATAGCATAAGCACCTTAAATTAATATTCCACAGCAGTGTTTACTATTTGCTATGTTTAAACTGTACATGCACAAATCTCTATATAAATACTCTTACACAGTAAATGTCTAAAAATTATGTGAATTGAACACTTGAATAGGAGCAGTTTAAATGAAACCTGTGATGAGTTATCCAGTTAAAATTCATTTGTAAATTTGATTTTAATATTAGAGACTTTCACATTATGAAATATACTTTCATGTATCTGTAGAATATTAGCGTTCATGTACATACAAAAACTCTTTTAAAAATTTTGTCTTCTATATTCAAAATGCTTTCCACCTGTAAAATGGATTTTTCTAACATTAGCATCATTGCTCAGATTTGTGTGTTCATATTTCTGATGCACTGTTAGAACTAGCTGTGCATGTAAATTTCAGCCATTTCCTTTCTACACTCTCATAAACCAGCTAACTTTAAAGTTATAATTATTTCTATAAAATATAGACTCACTGAACAAATCAATACAGCTAGTGTATACAGAATAACACATTCTACTCACAAAGAATTTCTATTTGTAAAAATGTAAATTTTATTTCTGAGTAATAAAATCTGATGTAAGAAATTTTCAAAAACAGGAAAAATTATTCCCAAAATGGAAATGGTCTGATGAGCTGAGGAAGGAGCCTCAAAAGCCTGAGCTTTTTAAAAAAGAATTATTTATATTTCATACGTGGGCAAGCACACACACACACACACACACACACACACACACACACACACACACACACACACACAATGAGTTAGTTTCCTAAAGAGACCAGAGACTTCAAATCCCCTGGAAATGGCTTTAAGGACCTGTAGGCTACTCACAGGGCCTAAAAATCAAACATAGGTCCTCTGCAATAACAGAAAGCACACTTAACTGCTGAACCATCTCTCCAGCCCCCAGATAAGCAATTTCAAGATGGTGAGACAAATGTCCAGTGACATGAACTGGTACTGCTTGTCTACACCAGGCTCTTGTGGATTCAGTCTACCAACCATAAGCTTTGTGGTGACCCCAATATTTCAACCCCTCATCTCATTTATGTCATAGAACCCTCCTTTATACTTCCTGTGAAGAAGTAATGTTCATTCTCTTATTTCTCCCTCCCTCCTTCCTTCCCTCCTTCCCTCCTTCCCTCCTTCCCTCCTTCCCTCCTTCCCTACCTTCCTCCCTTCCTTCCTTCCTCCCTCCCTCCCTCCCTCCCTCCCTCCCTCCCTCCCTCCCTCCCTCTCTCTCTCTCTCTCTCTCTCTCTCTCTCTCTCTCTCTCTCTCTCTCTCTCTCTCTCTCTCTCTCTCTCTCCTGCCCCTGTGTGTATGTATCTCTCCCCACTATTTTTGTTAGTCTCACTCTCTCTGTCCATGGTACCAACAAAAAAATCTTAAGACAATTACAAGTATGGGGTGAGTGAAATGGTAGAACAGCTGTCTGTTGGGGAGATTATTTATTGAACCAAAATGTGTTGCTATTTACTATTACCATCAAAATGAAAGCACATAATTAAATTATTGCAGCAGCTTCAAAACCCTTGAGAAATCTGAAAATGTTCTAGTATCTTTAGACCCTGATTCAAGAAATATAAATAAAAATGGGTTTCTGATTTAAAGAGGGAAAAAAACAAAACAGCAAACAAGTTCAAGTAAAAATTTCAGCCCTAAAATTGGGGCATGGTGGCACAAGCATATAAGCCCAGTATTTTGAAGAAGAACACATGAGGATCAGAAGGTCAAGGTCATTCTCAGCTTGTAGTATGAGACCCTGTCCCAAATAAATGAATAAACAAATATCTAACATTATTGTGAGTGGGTCAGAAATGCTTATTTTATAACCCTACTGTCAAGATCAAATAAAATCACAGGGATAAAATTGCCTGTGGGATTATCCTTAAAGTGATTTAGGAAATGTCTTAAATGCCTCAGCTGGGACACATAGGGGAGGGCCTAGGCCCTGACCTGGATGAAATGACAGACTCTGCAGATCCACCATGGAAGGCCTCACCTTCCCTGGAGAGCTGAGTGGGGACTGGGTGGTGGTTGGGGGGATTGGGGGGCAGGGTAGGTGGGGATTGATATGTGAAGCAAGCTTGTTTCTAATTTAAATAAAAAATATGTCTCAGCTGAACCACCTGACAAGTGGAAGAGAAGGGGTCCCTGACACCAATTGCAGAGTGCAGAGCTCTGTTAAGGGCAGCAGAAATAAAGGCAGGCAAGCATGGGCAATGCTGTGACCATCAAGGTGTGCTTTAACAAAATGTGAAAAGCTAGTGTACACTTCCATATTAAAATACGAAATTGTTCTATTTTTACAACAAGGACAGACTTTGCCCTCATTTGTATAAACAAGACATGTATAAAAAGACTAACTTCAGGTTTATTTTAATATAACCGCATTTCCTGATTGTGGTCATATATGAATTAAAATATCTCTGCTACCTAATTGGAAATGTAAAACTTTAGAAACTCAAATATGCATTACAAATAGAGAAAGCACAGTGTTTTTCCCAGACATATCCTGAGTAAGCCTACTGAAAATAACACAGCTGGGGGGGGGGGCGGAACTCAGGAATAGCCTAGGAAGAAGCATGTATATGCTAGGAATAGTAGATGGGTTCAACAGGACCATAAATTCCAGGACAATCAGAGATACATAGAGACTCAGAAAACAAACTAGGAACATATGATGTCACTAATTGCTCTTGGTTGTCTGTCAAGATTAGTCTCATTGTATCTATAAAATGATTATAAGGATAATGTTGGGGGGAAATCTCAAAAAGATGCCCTTTACATCCAATAATCTTTTTCCTATCCAGCGGTTTTGCAATTTTCATTTCTCATTTCCAAGCTTAGGCATTTGATCCCACCAATTCCATGCCACAACATTTGAGGCATGTGATAACACACAATAATAACTAGTCTTCTGGCAACATAGCTAAGATTAGGCATGCTTTCCTAAGACAACAGCACTGTGTTGAGTGATAAAACAGTATTCTTTCATCCCTCAGCAGGTTACCTTCACTAAAGGACTTTGACACTATACACTGGCACTTCACAAGACTGAATGGGAACGGTCCTTTCCTGAGGACAAAGGACAAAAGCAGCACAGTTGTCTCAGCAAATTATCAGAGGTGATAGCTGAGGGGTGGAAGTAGGCATCTCTGCTCACACCTAGCTGAGAAGGAGGTGGGTAAGAGAGAAGATAGAAGGAGGAGGAAGAGGAGGAAGAAAAAGAGCAAGAATAAAAACAAAAGCCCACATCTAGAGGGCTGATCTCCAAAATCTACAAAGAACTCAAGAAGCAAGTCTCCAAAACACCAAAGGATCCAATTAAAAGGTGGGGTACAGAACTGAATAGGGAATTCTTAATAGAGGAGTCTAAAATGACCAAGAGACACTTAAGTGGTCAACATCCTAGGCCATCAGGGAAATGCAAATCAAAGCAACTCTGAGATACCATCTTACTCCTGTCAGAATGGCTAAAATCAAAAATACCAATGACAATTTATGCTGGAGAGGATGTGGAGAAAGGAGAACAGTCCTCCACTGCTGGTGGGAGTGCCAACTCATACAGCCACTTTGGAAATCAGTACAGAGATTCTTCAGGAAAATGGGAATTAGTCTACCACAAGATCCAGCAATTCCACTCTTAGGCATATACCCAAAAGATGCACATTCATACAACAAGGACATCTGTTCCACTATGTTCATAGCAGCATTATTTGTAATAGCCAGAACCTGGAAGCAACCTAGATGCCCCACAACTGAATAGTGGCAGCATAAAACAATGGAATCTTGAAATTCTCAGGCAAATGGATGGCACTAAAAGAAACCAGCCTAAGTGAGGTAACCCAGTCACAAAAGACAAACATGGTATATACTCACTCATATATGGATTTTAGACATGGGCAGGGAATTGCCAGCCTAAAATCCACACCGCCGGAGAGGCTGGGAAACAGAGGACCCTAAGAGAGACATACATGGTACCTCAGAGAAGGGGAAGGGGACAGGATCTCCTGAGTGGATTGAGAGCATGGGGGGAGGGGAGAGGGACCTGGGAGAAGGAGAGGGAGCAAAGGGGAGAGGAGGAAATGGCAGAGCAGAAAGTTTGAGTCGGGGGAAGAATAGAGGAGAGCAGGATGAGAGATACCATAATAGAGGGAACCATTATAGGTTTGAGGCTAGATCTGGCACTAGAGAGATTTTCAGAGCTCTACAAGGATGACACCAACTGGCAATCGAAGCAATAGTGGAAAGGCTACTTTAAATACCCTTCCCTGTTTTTCCCACCAAAAAAGAAATGGTCTTTGTGATTCAGGATGTGTGATGGAGAATCTCCATTGTCAATTTGAAACATTCATAATCACTATGGAAATGAAATTTTGGTGTGTCTGTATCTTAGTTAGGTTTTTATTGCTGTGAAGAGATATCACGATCATGGCAACTCTTATAAAGAAAACATTTAATTGCGGGTGACTCACTTACAGTTTTAGAGGTACAGTCCATAATCATCATGACAGAGAGAAAGGTGGTATGCATGGAGACTTGTTGCTGGAGTTTAGAGTGCTACATCTTGCAGCCAACAGGAAGTCGACTAGGTGGCATCCTGAACATAGGAAACCTTAAAGCCCATCCCCATGGTGAAACCCCTCTTCTAAGAAGGCTGTACCCCCCCCCCAACAAATCCGAACCTCCTAATAATGTCATTCCCTGTGAGATTATCGGGGCCATTTACATTCAAACTACCACAGTCTGTGAGAGTGTTTCTAGAAAGGCTTACCTGAGGAAGTAAGATCCACCCTTAATGTGGGTGGCTTCATCCCATGGGCTTGAGTTGACATGCATTTATTGCCAGAAACAGACAGACACATTTGTATCTTTCCATGAGCCTAAATTCCCAGAATAACAATATGTTCTCTAGACTCAGCAATTTTAGTGGCAAGAATTTGTCATCTATTTCTGTTTGCCTTGATAGCCTTGATAGTCCTAGCTGAGGCAAACCAATGTTGTTGGATTTTTTTATTCCAAATTTAATGAAGAATACACTTCAGAACAGATACTATTCACTGCATGGTATGGGGGGGCATGTAGGTTACAGAATGATTACAAAGGGTTAATGAGGCAAGAAGTTTCTAAGAGGCCTGAAAAGCAAAGCTGGGAAACTGAGAAGGACATAATAGTGCCTATGTTGGTGAGATAAGGAGCCCAAACTGAGTTTCAGGGAAGAAGATGAAGGAAGCAGGTTCGAGAACAAAGCTGCAGAGCTGAGTCCAGCTGCAGGGGTGAAAAGCACAGCCAGGTCCAGACACAGGAAAAGGAGGATGAATTAAAATCCAGGCCACATGGGTCAACAGGAGGGATAAGCAGATGGCACAAAGGGCCAACCTGCCATCTGACCACTGGTATGTACACCAAAGGCCAACACATAGATAACTTTACCACTCTCACAGACTGTGGTAGTTTGAATGTAAATGGCCCCTATAATTTCACAGGGAATGACACCGACAGCAAGGACAGACCCAGGCTGAGGCCCTGGGGAAAGTTATCTATGTGTTGGTCTTTGGTGTACATACCAGTGGTCAGATGGCAGATTGGCAGGGACCCTGACCATTATGGTGTTAAGCAGTCACCTCTTTGTGGAGTCTAGGTAATAGTGTTATACTGTTGTCTTTATCTTGTGTGTCCAATAAGTTCTTGGGCCCAGTATCCCTGATAAAATTTTAATGTGATGACTGGATACGTAGTTGCATGGTTCAGAAGCTAAAAGTTCTTGTTGCTTTTTCAGAGGACACAGAATTGATTCTCTGCACCCATATAGTGGCTCACAACCACCTATAATTCCAGTTCCAGGAGCTGTCCTCTTTTGCTATTACAGGCACCTGGCATACAAATGATATGCAGACCTACTATACATTCACGCCAAGACACATATATACGTTAAATAAAATATCTTAGCCCACCCAGACTTTCCTTTCAGGCCAGTCTGATGGAAGATTTTCTCATTTGGAGATCCCTCTTCCCAGATGACCTTAACTTAACTCAAACAAACAAACAAACAAACAAATCTACCTTTAAGGGTAGAGTTCTGGTCTAGCATACCTGTAAAGAGAAGCTTTTTCTTTGAGAGGAGCCTTCCCGCCAGCCTGGTTCTAGAGCCGCATCAGTCCCAAATAAACACACAGGAGGCTATATTAATTATGAAGCTGTTTCTTACTGGCTAGCTCTGACTTAAGTAATTACCCCATAATTGTTAATCTAAGTATTTCTCTTACCGGAGAATAGTTCCGGGCTTCCTACCCCATGGCGTTACATGTCGACTCTTGTGTTTCTCCTACCCAGAGTCCTTCTGGACTCCTAGTCCCTCCTATCTAGATTCCCTATTGGCCAGACAGTGCTTTATTGACAAATGCACAGGACTTCCCCAACACATACCAAAGACCCTTACTTTGTTCTCCTACCCAAGCTGGGTAGTGGTAATCAGGTCTGTAATTCCAGAGCTCCAAGAGTAAAAATAGGAAGATCACCATCTTAAGGTCATCTTCTGTTTTAGACAGTTCCTAGGCCAGGTGAACTAAATGCCACAATGTCTCAAAACAATAACTATAATAACCATCACTAAGGAGAAGACTTCCTTAATGAAAACAACACATGCACTATAGATTTCCTCAAGATTTTTCTATCTGTAATTAAGGAATACTTCCATATCAATCCCCACCAGCCAACAAAGAGATGAGAGACCCTCCTGCCAGCTGGACTGTTGCTATCCACTGGATCTTGTTCCCCCAAGATGCACCCAATCCCATCCAACTCATTATCCTCCCTATGGTCAGCCCTTCCCCAAAACTCCAGCAGATTCCATAGGCCCAGGTACAGCCCATACTAGACACAAGAACATCACTCCCTCCACTGAGCTCCATATTCTGTTCTATAATTTCAGAAGAAGATTTTAGCATTATGGGAGGCCAGGTTGGTTCTGGGCATTCAAGGCCCCACAAACCTCAGCAGAGATACCCTACTGGACCTGAAGACTTGCTAGTTATGAAAACCCTTGACCACCTAGACTAGAAGACAAGATCCCAAACATAAAACAAAGGAACAAAACACCCTTCCAACAAAGACAAATGCAAGAATCAGAACCCATCTATAATCATCCCAAAGACAGGTGTCTAAATTCCAGTATAAGAACACACTTAATAACAGAAAAGGCAATACGGAACCAGCAGAATCCAGTGATCCTGTGACAGCAAAGTCAGAATGTCCCATTGCAGCTGAAACACATAAAAACGTTCTTAAAAATAACTTTATGAACACGATAAGGACCTTAAAGAGGAAACAAAAAAATCCCTTAAAGAAATTGAGGAAAAGAAAAACAAAAAAAATGGATGATATCAATAAATCCCTTAAAGAACCCAAAGGAAGCTGAGAAAAAGCAATCAGACATGTGAAGGAAATGGTTCAAGACCAGAAAATGAAAATAGAGGCAATAAATGGAAAGTCTGGGTAAGTGAACAGGAGCTACAAATACAAGCATCACCAACAGAATACAAGAGATGGAAGACAGACTCTCAGGCGTGGAAGACACAATAGAGGAAAATAAATACATCAGTGAAAAAGAAATATTAAATCTAAAAGATTCCTAGCACACAACATTCAGGAAATCAGGGACACCATGAAAAGACAAAACCTAAGAATAATCAGAATAGAAGAAAGAATGGAATTTTATTTCTGCTCAAAGTTGCAGAAAACATATTCAACAAAATCAAAGAAGAAAAATAATTCCAACATAAAGAAGGAAATGCCTGTAATGACAGAAGGACCTCTTACAGAACACCAAATAGAGTGAACCAATTAAAAACAAACGGTTCCCTCATCATATAACTATCAAAACACTAAGTGTACAGAATAAAGAAAGAATATTAAAAGCTGCAAAAGAAAAAGGCCAAGTAACACATAAAGGCAGGCCTTCCAGAAATACACCTGACTTCACAATGGAGACTCTAAAAGTCAGAAAGGCATGAACAGACATTTTGTAGGCAGTAAGAGACCACAGTGGAACAGGCCTTCCAGAAATACACCTGACTTCACAATGGAGACTCTAAAAGTCAGAAAGGCATGAACAGACATTTTGTAGGCAGTAAGAGACCACAGTGGAAGCCCAGACTACTATAACCAGCAAAACTTTCTATCACTATAGACAGAGATATCTCTCAATATCAATGGACTCAATTTGCCAATAAAAAGATACAGGCTAACAAAATGGACATGAAAATAGAATCTACCTTCTGCTGCATACAAGAAACACACTCCAACATCAAGGATAGATATTACCTCGTAGTAAAGGGTTGGAAAAAGATTTTCTAATCACATGGACCAAGCTGGTGTAGCTATCTTAGTATCTATAAAAATAGACTTCAAATCAAAATTAAGCAAATGAGATGGAGAAGGACATTTCAAACTCATCAAAAACAAAGTTCACCAAGATGATATCTCAATTCTAGACATTTGGTGTCTAAATGTAATGGCACCATCATATGTAAAAGAAACATTACTAAAGTTTAAATCACACATCAAACCACACCCACTAGTAATGAGAGACTTTAACATCCCACTATCACTAATGGGCAGGTCATCCAGACAGAAATTAAACAAAGAAATAATGGAACTAACAGATGTTATGACTCAAATGGGCCTAACAGATATCTACCGAATATTTCACCCAAACACAAAAGCACATACCTTCTTCTCAGAATTTCAGGGAACCTTCTTCAAAATTGACCATGTACTTGGTCACAAAGCAAGTACCAACACATATAAGAAAATTGAAATAAACCCCTGTATCCTGTCAGACAACCATGGATTAAAGTTAGATTTTAACAACAGAAAACACACAAACTCATGAAAACTGAACAAATCTCTAAAGAATTACCATTGACTCAAGAAAGAATTAAAGAAATTAAAGACTTTCAAGAATTCAATGAAACTGAATTCACAACATATCTAAGCTTATAGGATACAATGAAATCAGTGCTTAGAGGAAAGTTGATAGTACTAAGTACCTACGTAAAGAAATAAGTGACTCCTCGTACCAGTGATTTAACAGCAAACCTGAAAGTTTTGAACAAACAGAAGCAAATACACACAGAGGGGTGGATAGCAAGAAACAATAAAACTCAAGGCAGAAATCAATAAAATAGAATCAAAGGTAATAAAAAATCAATGAAACAAAAAGTTGGATCTTTAAGAAAATAAACAAAATGGATAAACCATTATCCAACTAGCTAAAGGGCAGAGAGGATATCCAAATTAACAAAATCAGAAACAAAAAGGGCACCATAACAATAGACACTGGAGAAAACCAAAACATGTATTCCACAAAATTGGAAAATTAAGAGAAATGGGCAAATTTCTTCATAGGTACAACATACCAAAATTAAATCAAGGCCAGATAAACAATTTTAAAAGACCTAGAGCCAGCCGGGCATTGGTGGCACACGCCTTTAATCCCAGCACTCAGGAGGCAGAGACAGGCAGATCTTTGTGAGTTCGAGACCAACCTGGTCTATAAGAGCTAGTTCTAGGACAGCCTCCAAAGCCACAGAGAAACCTTGTCTCGAAAAACCAAAAAAAAAAAAAAAGACCTAGAGCCCCCTAAGAAAACAGATGCAATCATTAAAAGTCTCCTCCCCCTCAAAAATCCCAGGGCTAAATAGTTTCAATGCAGTATTCTACCAAACTTTCAAAGAAGAGCCTATGATTAAATTCAACACTCTTCATGATAAAAGTCTTAGAGAGCTCAGGGATCCAAGGAACATACCCAAACATAACAAGAGTAATTCCACTAAAATCAGGAACAAAATAAGGTTGTCCACTATCATCATATCTATTTAATATAGTACTAGCTAGAGCAATAAGGCAACAAAATGGAGATCAATGGGATAGAAATTGGAAAGGAAGAAGTCAAAATATCCCCATTTACAGATCATATGATAATATATATAAGTGACCCCAATAATTATGCCAGGAAACTCCTACAGCTGATAAACACTTTCAGTGATGTGCCTGGATACAAGACAAACTCAAAAAAATCAGCATTTCTCCTATGTACAAGTGATAAATGGACTAAGAATGAAATCAGTAAAATAATACCCTTTGCAATAGCCAAAAATATTAGAAAGTATCTTGGGGAACTCTAACCAAACAAGACCTATATGAGATGAACTTCAAGTATTTGAAAAGAGAAATTGGATAAGATATTTGAAGATGGAAAGATCTCTCACGTTCATGGATTGGTAGGATTAACATAGGAAAAATGACCATCTTATCAAAAGCAATCTGCAGATTCAGTGAAATCCCCATAAATTTCAAGACAATTCTTTAAATACCTTGAAAGAATATTCAGATTAATTTAGAAAAACAAAAATACCCTGAAAGAACTCGTATAATAAATGAACTTCCAGGGTTATCACCATCCCTGATTTCAAGTTCTACTACAGAGCTAAAGTAATAAAAAACAACAGGGTATTAGCATAAAATCAGACAGGTGGGGCAATGGAATTGAATCAAAGGCCCTGATGTAAAAATTCACACACCTATGGACACCAGATTTTTTTTAAAAGAAACCAAAATTATACAGCTGAAGAGAGAGAGCAGCTTCAACAATTGGTACTGGCATAACTAGATATCAGCATATGGAAGACCACAGATAGAAACATACCTATCACCCCACACAAAACTCAGGGTGAAAGTGGATCAAAGACCTCAACATAAATCCAGTTACACTGAACCTGATAGAAGAGAAAATGGGAAAAAAAAACCTTGATCGCATTGGTATAGAAGGTAACTTCCTGAATAGAACATCAGTAGCAAGACACTGAGACAAATAATTAGTAAATGGGACCTCATGAAACTGAAAAAAAAAATCTGTAAAGCAAAGGACACTGTCAACAAGACAAAATGGCAGACTACAGGATTGGAAAGGATCTTCACCAGCTCCATATCTTACAGAGAGCTGATCTCTTAAATATACGAAGAATTAGAAAAACAAATGAGCCGGGCGGTGGTGGCAAATGCCTTTAATCCCAGCACTCGGGAGGCAGAGGCAGGTGGATCTCTGTGAGTTCGAGGCTGGGCTGGACAGACAGCCTCCAAAACAATACAGAGAAACCCTGTCTCGTAAAAACAAAAAAAAATGATATAATTAAAAATGGAGTACAGATCTAAACAGAGAATTCTCAACGGAAGGATCTCAAATGGACAAGATACACTTTCCATCAGAAAAATGCAAATCAAAATAACTCTTGAGATTCCATCTTACACCCGTTCAAAACAGCTAAAATCAAAAACACCAATGATAGTTTATGCTGGAGAGAATGTGGAGAAAGGGGAACACTCCTCAATTGTTTGTGGGAGTGCAAACTTATACAGTCATTTTGGAAATAAATACGGCAGATTCTCAGAAATTTGAGAATCAATTCACCACAAGACCCAGCTATACCACTCTTGAGCATATACCCAAAGGAAGTTTAATCATATGGACACTTGCTCAGCTATGTTCACAATAGCTTTATTTGTAATAAGCTAGATTCCCTTCAACCAAAGAATGGATAAAGAAAAGGTAGTATATTTACACAATGGACTATTACTCAGATGTTAAAAACAATGGCATCAGGAAATTTGAAGGCAAATGGATATAACCCAGACCCAGAAGGATAATCATGGTATATACTCACTCCTAAGTGGGTAATAGCTGTAAAATAAAGAATAACTGTCCTACAATCCACAGCCCCAGGTAATAAGGAGGGCTCAAAGGGAGAATCCATGGATTTGCCTGGGAAGGGAAAATAGAAGAGATCTCCTGGGTAGATTTGGTGTGGGTGGGTATGGGAGCATGAGGGAACATGAACAATCTGGGAAACTCCCAAGAATCTACAAGGATGACCCCAGCTAAGACCCCTAGCAATAGTGGGTAGGTAGTATGAACTGGCCATCTCCTGTAATAAGATTGGTAACTACCCCAATTGTCATCAGAGAGCCTATTTCCAGTCACCATGGAAGAATGTCATGCCTGGGAATCAAGATTCGCTAAACCCAATACAGGTTAAAAGGTTTATTTGGAAAGATAGCACCTATAAAAGAGGCCTCCCAGAGCCAACCTAAATCCTCCCCTCCTGAACGTACTTGTGACCATGCCCAAACAGGCATGGCCAAAGCCACAGGTATGTTGTTAGATCTCTCATACAACTGATGGAAACAGATGCAGAGATCCACAGCTAACCACTGAGCCAAACCCATGGAATCCAGTTGAAGACAGGGAAGAAGGATCATACAAGCCAGCAGCATCATAAAGGAACCCACAGAAGCAACTGCCCTGCTTATGAGAGCTCAAAGACTGTGGACCAATGGGTAGGGAGCCTTCATGGAACCAACCTAGGCCCTCTGCATAATTGTAACAATTGTGTAGTTTGGTCTACTTGCAAGACTCCTGGAAAAGGTAGTGGGGTCTATCCCTAATGCTTTGACTGACTTTTGAGAACCTGTTCTTAATACTGGGTTGCCTTACCCAGCCTTAATACAAGGAGAGAAACTTAGCCTACCTCAACAAAATATGCCATGCTTTGTTGGCGCCCATTCTCAAAGGAACGCCCCTTTCTGAACAAAGGTAGAAGAGGGGTGGATTGGGAAGGAGGTAAAGGAGAGGTGGGGGAGATAATGAGATTGGGAGATGGGAGGGGAAACTGCAGCCCAGATCTAAAATAAATGCAAGAATTTAATTATTTAAAAAGAGAAATAAATACAATCTTTTAGTGCATTTTAACCCATTATATATGAAATTCAAGATCTACAATGATACTTAGTAAGAATTTAAGAGATCTTGGTGGTATTGTGGAACCCTGGTTTTGGGTGTGTGTGTGTGTGTGTGTGTGTGTGTGTGTGTGTGTGTGTGTGCATGAGCTTGTACAAATCATTTATTAAGGATTATGAATGTACTCTCAGAGGAGTCAGGGAAGGAAGTAGAGATGTGGGACTGAGCACTGGAGGAAATAAGGGAAACGCTATTCTTTAGCCTGATCTTGCATGGGGCTCTTGTCTATTTTTGTTTTTGAGGTTGGTTGCCTCATAACCCAGAGTGACCTAGAACTCACTATGTAATCCAGGCTCGTTTTGAACTGCTGATCATTATGCTCACATCTCTCAAATTCTGGGAGCTCTCAACATTAAGTTACATCCCAGACAAGAAAGGAGCTTAAGATGCTCATACTTGTCTCTCCTTGGCTAAATTCCATCTCTAACATCAGGTATCCCTGACCTCTACACAGCTGAATAAAGCAGTGTCAAGAGCTAGAGAGGACAGGAGAACTCCTGAAACAAAGGGAGGACCTCATGGAACCAAGAAATGCAAACCATTGAATGAAACATTCAACATGGGCTTTTGTGGGTTTGGCTGATCACATCCCTCTCTCAGCACCCAGTCTGGTCTAAACCCATGAGGTTCCATGCCTGCTGCCACGGCTCTATAAGTTTGTATATGCATTACTCCTACAGTTTCTGAAAGATGCTGTTGCCTTGGAGTCGTCCATCTCCTCTGGCTCTTGCATTCTCTCCACCTCCTCTTCTGCATAGTCCCCTGAGCCCTGAGGGAAGAGGTTTGATGAAGATACTCCATTGAAGATTGTCACCAGGGTTTCTCATTCTATGCACGCTATCTAGCTGTCTTGTCACTGTGTTAGCTCCCATATACTGTAAGAGAAAGCTTATCTAATAATTGCTAGGTGAGACACTATGGATATAGCAGAATGTTACTGGAAGTCATTTTATGACTACAATTCTTGAGCGGGACAATAGTATTTTGTTCTCTTGTCGGACTATGGCCTATCTAGTATGACTGTTGGCCACGTAGGAAGGGTCAAGAATGGGTTCCATCTAATGGAATAGGGCCTTAAATCCAGAGAGTGAGTGGTTATTTTCTCCCACAATATTTGTGGCACTATTTTATGAGCATCTCATGCAGGTAGTTCATTTTTATAGACTGTAGGGTTTGTAACTGGGTTGGTGGTTACCTTTTTCTTCTGGTAGCATTCAAAGTAACTTCCCATACCAAGAACACTCGTCAGGCAGAGTAAAGTTTCTAGTTAGGCTTGATTTCCCCATGTTTAATGAGACATGTGAGTCATGCTCAAATATCAGTTTGAACAGAGCAATTAACAGTCTTGGCAATAGCCTGAGATGTTTGAGGGTTTCTTGGGGTGCCTTAAGGCAACAACTCAACTAAATGTAACCCATTCCAGGATCTGGAAGATTCATTATGTAGAAAAAAATACCTGTTTGGGTAATTGTCTCCCACATTATTTGGTGAGTCTGTTTAGATTACACACACACACACACACACACACACACACACACACACACACACACACACACACATATATATATATATATATATATATATATATATAAGTAGGCTTCCATAGGAACCCTGAAATGGACCTTAGTACCTTAGTGTAAATATTCATCCCCATATCCCTGTCCTTATATCTCTTTCATTACCTACCCTGTTTAATCATACTGCTCCAGGATCTCCCTTCCCTCCATTACTATGCCCTGTATTTCCCCTTCTTTAGGAAATATTCTTAACCCTCATAGCTCCTTACTCTATGACTAACCTCCCACTGACTAACTTTTTATAGCATGCTTATTGAAGGCTTAAAAGCTGACATCCACATATCAAAGTAAACATGCAATGTTTGTCTTTTTGGATGTGAGTACCTCACTTGGGATGATTTTTTTTTGGTTCCATCTATCATGCAATTGTCATAATTTCATCTTGTTTTAAAGACAGATAAAACCCATAGTGTAAATGTATCACATTTTCATTACCCATTCATCAGCTGATGAACATCTAGGATGTTTTGAAATTCTGACCATTATAAATAGAGCAGAATGAACAAGTATCCTTGTAGCAAGATACAAAGTCCTTTGCTCATATGCCCAAAAGCTGGATCTTGAAGTAGGTTTATTCCCAGGTTCCTAAGGAACTACCATACTGCTTTTCATAATAGCTGTAGAAGTTTGTACTCCCACAAGTAATAGATAAACACTTCTTTTTTCTTACATCTTCACCAGCTTGAGCTGTCATTTATTTTATTGACTTTACCATTTTGACTGATGTAAAATGAAATCTCACAGTATTTTGATTTGCATTTCCCTAATGACTAAGGGTATTAAACATTTCTTTAAGTTTTTCTCAGCCTTTTGTATTTCATCTTTTGGGAACTCTCAGTTTAGTTCTGTACTCCATTTTTAATTGGATTATTTGTTTCCTTAATGTCCAATTTTGTTTGTTCCTTATATATTTTAGATTTTGACACTCTGTAATTTCTGTAATTCGTAAAGACTGCTTCCTACCCTGTAGCCTGTTTCATATGTAGAAGCTATTCAGTTTCATGATGTTCTGTTTACGAACTGCTGTTCTTGGTTCTTGTGCCGTCAGTGTTCCATTCAGACAGCCTTTTCCTGTGGCAGTGAGTTCACGATTACTATCAAATTTCTCTCTGTCAGATTCAAGATGCATATTCTTATGTTCAGATCCTTGATTCATTTGGAATCGAGCATTGTCTAGAGTAGGAAATATGGGTCTATTTTCAGTCTTCTACATTCAACATTTCAGGTTGGCCAACACCAATTGTTGAAGAGGCTGTCTGTTTTACAGTGTGTAATTTGGGCTTCTTTGCCAAAACTCATGTGCCCCATGAGTGTGTTTTTAATTCAATTGATCAACGTGACTTTTATATGCCAATACCAGGTGGTTTTTTTTTCAACTATTATTAGTACAACTTAAAATTGGGGAATGGCAATACCTCCAGCAAATCTTTGTTATTTAGAAATTTAGAATTGTTTTAGTTATGATTGTGTGCACGTGTGTGTGTGTGTGTGTGTGTGTGTGTGTGTGTGTGTGTTTCTAGGTATCAGGTCATTGACACAAAAGAATGGGGTTGGGTTAGAAAGGAGGGCTGAGAGGATTAGTTGAGGGAGCGAAACCAGGTCCACACCAAGGTTCAACTGAGTCTCTGGGGGATGAAAGTAGTCTGGTTCTGGTTTTGTTTCATTTTATCATTAAATTTCTGACTGGGACTGGAAGAGTAGTTAAGTGGGAATGTGTGAGATTAAATGGATACATTTTTGGCTATTTGTATTTCACATGGACTGACTTTCATACTTATATCATTTAAAATATCCTAGTATCTTCCTAAAAAAATTCTTCCTTCATTTGAAAATACATGGAATTTGTATTTCTATGAAAAGTAATCAAAGTGATCCTAAATAAATGA
Source organism: Mesocricetus auratus (assembly GCF_017639785.1). Classification (NCBI taxonomy): domain Eukaryota; kingdom Metazoa; phylum Chordata; class Mammalia; order Rodentia; family Cricetidae; genus Mesocricetus; species Mesocricetus auratus. The sequence goes on from NW_024429197.1 coordinate 64,963,190, forward strand.
TAAAGTATAGAATGATTATTGTCTCATTTCTCAAGGAATATCATGAAAATAAAACAGATCAGACATGAGATGGTGATTCCCAACTACAACTATTTTTACTAACTATGATAGGTGACTCAGCCTAAGTTTAGCCTTAAGCACTAGGGTGATATCAAAGCAGAAAAAAGAGACACACAAAAAACTACTACTTGATATCCACATTGTTGGAATTTTACAGTAATGAAAGGAATTGCTGCAGGAGATAGTTTTAAAAAAAAGAGTGGGGATTTTCAAAGGAGTCTTCTTTCTTTCGTTCTTTTTTTCTTATGTCTTTGTAAACCGTTAGCTTCTGAACTTTTTGCTCCACAGGCAATGCAGCTGGGAAAACCACGGGTGGTCTCCTCCAGACTCCATAGAGATGACTCACTCCTGGTCACTGCCCCTGAATACAGCCTAAGGCTTGAAGAAATCAAAGCAGCTATTTTTACAAGAGGGCTTTTCTTTCCTTTACTGTACAGGGACATTATAGGACTGTCTAGGTAGAAACTGGGATGACTGAAACCACTGTGACAAGAAGGGACAATGACCCAACACCATTTTGCTTATCTCTTCTTTTCTGTTTCAGTCCTTTCCTCCACAGCTGAGCCTTCCTCTACATGGCAACAGAAACATCAACACCTACCTGTCTGAAGGAAAATTTTCCTGGAATCTCAGGATGACATAGTTAGGAAATACAAAAGTTTGTTAGTTGGTTGGATATTGATTTTTCTTGAAAAAAAAAAAGACATTTACCACCATGTTACCGACAGGGAAATGACAAGGACAAACCACATGGTAAACAAACACTTGATCATCTGAGCAACACCCTACCTGAGCCCTTTTTCTAAACAACCCAGAATGGCTCTGGGAGGTATAGAGTTGGCATGTTCCGGAAGGTCACATGTTCTACCACTTGCTATGTGTGTGCAAAACTTTATGACTTCCAAGAAGAAACTCTGGAGCATAAACATACTGCTTTGCAAAGCATTGGCAGGCTCCAGTCACCTGTGACTCCAGCTCCATGGGATGTGATGCCCTCTTCTTGTCTCTGCAGGCATCCTTATCTCCTTCTACACATAGAGACACTCACACCCATACATATAAAAATAAATCCAAATAAATATTTTACAAAAAACTAAAATCTGACATTGTCATATGTATACACACATATAATTTCTACATATAGACATCTCACTATTTCACTATGGAAGAAGTAAAAAATCACTGCAACTAGGACATCATTCTCCTGGCTCCTGTCACATACTAGCATTATCAGGAAGATGGACCTGTTGCCAGTCAGATGCGATCTACACTTTAGAACAGACATTAGACTTTACCTTTAAAAACTGTGTGGTCTTTACATACTATTCATTAGCAATGGAAGAAGGAAAAGGCCAGAAAGGAATCATTTCATAAATGTGTTTGTTCTTCCAGGCTTTGACTGGAACGGCTATGCCACATAAGGGAAACTTTATTTAAGATTATATAAGCTAGGTTACTTTTTCATTATATTATCCAATTATTCAAGATAGGATTTTTTAATTAACATTTATTAAAATTAAAAACAATCTTATTTTACATACCAACCCAAGTTCCCTCTCCTTCCTGTCTTCCCATCCTACCCAACATCCTCCATCCCACCCCCATCCACTCTTCAGGGAGGGTGAGGCCGCCCACAGGGGATCATCAAAGTCTGTCTCATCATTTAGGGCAGGACCTAGGCCCTCCCCCATGTATCTAGGCTGAGAAAGTATCCCTCTATAGGGAATGGGCTCCCAAAGCCCATTTATGCCCTAAGAATAAATACTGGTTCCACTACCAGAGACCCCATAGACTGCCCAGACCTCCCAACTGGTTCCCCAGCTGTCATTCTGGGGTCAGTGATCTCACACTTGTTCAAGTCAGCTCTTTCTGTGGTTTTCCCCAGCATGGTTTTGACCACTTGGCTTGGAGTGATGACTCCTCCCTCTCTACAGCTGGATTCCAGGAGTACAGTTCAGTGCTTAGCAGTGAATCTCTGTTTCTGCTTCCATCAGCAACTGGATGAAGGCTCTATGATGGCATTTAAGGTAGTCATCAATCTCATTATAGGGGAATGGCATTTAGGGTACTCTCTCCACTATTGCTTAGACTTTTAGCTGTGGCCATTCTTATGGATACCTGGAGATTTCCGCAGTGTCAGGTTTCTAGTTAAGCCCATAACTGCTCCTTCTATTAAAGTATCTCTTTCTTTGCTCTCCTTCTCTGTTCTTCTCCCAAATGGACCTTATTGATCCCTCATGTTCTCCTGCCCCTCCCCTACTCCCCACCTCTTTGTCCTACCTCCCTCCCCACTCCCCCATTCTTCCAGTTTACTCAGGATATCTTGCCCCATTCCCCTTTTGGGGGGGCAAGTATGTCTCTCTTAGGGCCCTCCTTGTTTTCTAGCTTTTACAGGGTTGTGGATTCAAGAGAGGACTTTTATATGTATTTTTAATTACTTTTGTTGAGTATGAAACCCTGTGAGTAGATTTTATTACTAGAGCTGTATACAATTACACTGTTTATTACTTGCCTTTTCTCTTTGAGTCTTTGATCAGTGGTTTCACAGCACTTGTATAGGATCTTGTGGACTTGTTTAAAAATGGGTTTTCGTGTATATTAACAGCAGTTTCTGTTAGGGACAACAATGCCTGGACACTTCAAGTGATTGGTAAAATCAGATTATGTTCAGGAACTGTTGCAATAGAGGCAAGAGACATTCTTAAGTCAGGCATGGTTGCCCACACTTGTAATCTAGTTCTTGGGAAGCTGAAGCAGGAAGATAGGGTTCAGGGCCAATGGCCGGGGAGATGGCTCAGTGGGAAAGAGTACTTGTTACACAAACATGAAGGCATGAATTACACAAACCAGAAATAGCCAGGTTTGATGACATGACCACTCCTATGCTGGGGGATATGGAGACAGGAAAATTGCTGAAGCTTGCTGGCTGACAGTATAGTTCTAAGTCAATTATAGATCCCCTCTTAAGGCAATAGAGCAGAGAGAGAGAGAGAGAGCAGAACACCTGACATCTTCCTGAGGTCTCTGTATATATAGCCAGAGATGCATACACACACATATATATCACAAACAAAAATAGTTTTAATTAATTAAAATAGACTACAGATTAAGGGCTTTTCTCAAGAAAGAAAAAGGAAAAGAATAGGCTCATCAGAGAAGGAGACAAGGACTTAATTCTGATTGTCAATGTGACCGGATTTAGTATCACCTAGGAAACACCTCTGAGCATCAAGGAGGACATTTTCAGAGGAGATGGAGGGAGAAAGACTTATCTATATGGCACCCTTCTAAAGAAGGCTACGATATAAAGAGGCAGAGAAAAATTTGAATCCTTTACTTCTAGAGTGAGTGTTTCAAGTCACTGCTGTGGCCATCCACTGTTGACATCAACCTGAAGCTTCTTCAGTCTTCCAATGTAGACCTGTTAGAAAGGCACCTTCTGGGCATTGCATAAAGAAATGCCACAAGATAGCAAAAGCAACTTGGCAAGGCAATTTTTTGTAAAAAAAAAAAGTGCTCCACAACCCAAACTAGACTACAAAGCAGTGTACATTGTCCAAATGGCCTCTGTCTCTTGTCTTTAATGCAAGAGGGAACTTGGCTGTCACTCATTGGCTGAAGCTCAGTCTCATGCTCTGCTCCTGACTGGATAAACTGGAAATTGGTATGAAAGAAATGAGCCTCTTGGAATCATCAAGTTCCAGAATGCATGGACCTTTGCATAAACAAACATTTTATATTGTTAGGAAAAGTAAAAGATTTATATGAAAGCTTTATAAGGATGGGGAGATCTATGGAATATTGGCCCTCGGGAGCTGTCTGGCCTTTGATTATAAAAAAGATAAACAAGAACTAGTTCTCACATATGGAATACCAACTTCTCTATAGAGAACCTATAGGTTAGGAAGAAGCAGTTTTGTGGTCTGAGAAGCCACTAGGATACAGATAGTCACCATTCAACTACCAGGCCCCTATAGTGCAAGCCAATCTAATAACCCCCCCAACACACACACACACACACACACACACACACACACACTCTCTCTGTCTTCTATAGAGGCATAACTAATACCAATTTTGGTAACAGGAGTCATTCTAGTACATCAGGAATAATGAAGATTTGATCAGATAAATGAATTGCTCTCATGGGTTTGGTAATATGGAGAGTTTGCTCTCCAAATGCACTAAACCTACAGTTGCTGAGGACTCTCCTGGGATCATGGAAAATACTAATTGCATATAATGTTGATGAGCATTTCCAGAAAACTTAAGGACATAATGATTCTGTCTGGCTGCTTCTAGTGTTCCTAGCAAACAAGGAAAGGCATGAGCTCAGAGATGCAATTTTCTAGCTCCAGATGTATATAATCACTCTAAAAGCTAAATGTGATCAGAGGGATAATATTTTCTAGTATATCCATAAGACTGAAGTTGCTGAAAACCAAGTACAAACCTTCGCCATTCAAATGTGCAACGTGAACTTATGTTCCAGGCATGAAGTGTGTCTGCAGTAAAAGTGAGAGCACTGATTGGAGCAGAATGGGTCTCTGTAATTTGGTATATAGGTGTGTGCAAAGAGCCTAACAAGGCTGATAATTTTGAACTCATAGATTCCAATGGACGTGTTCTGTCTGAGTGAGCATCTTTCTCCATTGTTAAATGTAGATAAAAATATTTGGCAGACCTAGAGGCCATTTAAGATGGACCCTCTACCTCATGATGCACATTGGAGAACAACTCCAATTTTCATGGTAAAACATCAATTTGAGAAAAGAAACCCATAGCAATTTCCCCTCCTTAAGATTTAAAATATCACACAAGAGAGATGAAAGTGGAGATATCAGGGTTTTGTAGAAGCCTACCAAAAAAAAGCTACTTTCCCTGATCAAAAGAAAGGAATTTGTGTTCTACCTTTCACCTTGAGTTGAGACATGAGAACCTGCACTCCTAAAACACAATGCTCTGTTGTCCCTTCTGTTAAGATAATCCAACTGGGCCTATCAATCACCTTACCAGGAAGCCACTTTTTATTTGAAACACTGACACATCAGAAGGAAATTGGAGGATAATCATCCCATCCCCTTAATGGGATAATTCACTGAGATAGCCCAAGAGCCCCCTAAATCCATCTGTTTACAGATCTTCAGTACAAAGGACATACATCCTTATGAATTCTGTTTTTAAATGTCATACCTCTCCCCTTTCTGTTGGGAGATGTCATTCTGTAAACATGTGTCTGATTGGTTTAAATAAAGCACTATTGGCCAAAGGGAAAAAAGATAGGTGAGACTAGGAGTCTAGGAGGATTTTGGGAATTGTAGTGAGGAGAGCTCTCACCATGTGATCTCCTGGGATCAACAGGCACTCATGAATGCATCATCAAAAAGATAAATTCTCATAAAATATATATTAGTAATTATGGGTTAATAATCAAATCACAGCTAGTCAATAAGAAACCAAGAAAACAGCCAACAGCTTCATAATTATTATAGTGTCCTTTGTGTTATTTGGGGGCTGAAAGCAGAAACAGGAACCAGGCAGAGGGCAGGAAGAATACAAGTTACACCTTCCCATTTCTATCTCTTCTTTGGATACTGGCTAAAATCTTAAGCATAGTTGTTCTGGTTCCGGTAGGCATTCTCACCCTCTGAAGATTTCTCACCCTCTGCTTCATTGGTGCTTGAAAGCCTCTATTCCCAATCCTGCCTGCTCTCTTATGTCTAATCTCTAAATGCAAACCTTTTCTCTCTTCCTCTTTTTCATCTTTCTCCTCCTAGAAGCTGATAGGATTTACAATTTGCCTACCCTATTATTTATGTCAAACTCTAATTAAAGTTGGTCATTAGGTGTCTTTATAATTCTGTTTTTAAATTCTTTTATCCATGAGGCTAAAAACACACAAAAGAGAACTATCCAGTAATCCCAGCACTAGTGGCGCATACAACACTGACCTGCCCCTTCTAGCAGTGTCCTTTCAACTTTTACCTGAGGAAACTAATCTGGCATCATCTGTGATAAAAGGCATGAAACTTCATAAAGAGACAGAACACAAAAGAATGCTGACACCTCTGAGGACCCAATTATTTTTCCTCTAGACATAACTCAGAGTCTCAGTAGGCCCCCTATACAAAATCTACATAGTATAACATCTGGGGGGTTACACAAACAGCAAATTGAGATCATTGAGTATCCTGTCTTTTTTCCTTCATAGAGCATAAAACAATGTTCTTTCAGTCTGTTATTTACCCTGAGAAATTCTATTTTATAAGATCCTTTGCCACTAGTTTGAGTAGTTTATGGGGCCACTGGCAGTGGAACCAGTATTTATCCCTAGTGTTTGAACTGACTTTCTGGAACCCATTAGAGGGATACATTGCTCAGCCTAGACATAGAGGGGAGCTGTATCTCAAAAATGTGACAAACTGAAGATTTTTGAAGAGGAAATGGGTGTGGGGAGAAAATAGAGGGAGTCAGAGGACAGGAGGGAGAGGGAACTGGGATTGATATGCAAAATAAGACTCTTTAAAAATAAAAAAGAAACCCTAACTAAGACACAAAAAGGAGAAAAAAGAACAAAGGGAAATATAAAATATAGTTTAAAGAGAAAAAGAGCATCAGGAAATTTAATGTTGAAACGAAGGCTTGCCCTGAAAGAGATGGGACTATTAAAAAGATCCCAGATTCCAAATGGAATAAAGGGAGTGGCACCCTCATGGCAAGATCCTACCCATCAAAGCTTTTGACTGGTGGAAATGAAAGGTCTGGAGAATTTCATGGTCCTACAAAGCATCAACAAAGGACTTACTTTCTGTTATTCAAGGCTCCATCCCAAATGGTCAGTAAAATTAAGCAGTGTTCTCTACATGGTTCTGGCTTTAGAGTCATGAAGGACACATAAGTAAATGTGTTGTGGAATTTTCCTCCATAGTTAAAGAGAATTTCTGAGAACAGGCATTTCACAGGACAGGAGAGTCCCTGACCTAAGGTCCACACAGAGCATTAAGTAAAGCTGTGAAAGTTTAGCCTGGGTTACGAGGTGTGTTGCTCTTGGCAAAGCTGGAAGGAATGGGATATCAGAAGGGCATTTAATCATTTGATATCACACATAGAGTTAAATAATTTGGAATTTGCCCTGCTGGTTTTGGTCTTGCTTTGGACCAATATTTTCTGCCTCACCCACATTGCTCCCTTTTGAAATGGTAATGTGTATTGTGTGCCATTGTATGTTGGAAGTACGTAATTTGCTTTTTAAATTTTGCAGTGGTTACAACTAAGAGATTGCCTTGAGGCCCCGAGAGAGACTTTGGACTTTTAAACTGTGTTGAGTCAGTAAAAGACTATGAGCATTTTTGAAGTTGGACTAACTGTTTTGCATTATAATGTGTCATGGCATATGTGGGCCAGGGAGTGGAATGAGGTGTCTTGAATGAGAAAAGCCCCAGTCATTTACATGTTTAAATATTTAGTTTCCAGTTGGTGGAACTATTTTTGAAGAATTATGGGGTGTGGCCTTGTTGGCATAGGTGTGTCACTGAGGGTGGGCTTTGGGGTTTCAAAAGACAGGCACCATTTTCAATCCCTGTAGATAACATGTGAGCTCTCAGCTGCTCCTTCACTTCATTGTCATGGGCACTAACCGTCTGAAACCTTGAGCTTAATTAAGTACTTTCTTTTGTAAGTTGCCTTGGTCATAGTGTTTTATCTCAGCAATAGAAATGTAATTATGATAGGGTTATTTGAAACTTCTTGAATTCTGCTGTGGCCTTTTTAATCCCTTGTAGTCATTCTGTAAGATACATTTATACAAATTACATAGATAGCTGGTAGATTGATGAATTGATTGATAATTTTGCTGTGTGATATAAAAGTAATCTGAGAGTTAGTATCAGAGGTTAAGATTAGAACATGTTTCCCTTAACTGTTATTATGGGAATCTGGTGTACATGAAAAATTACTGTCATAAAATTGCTATTCTTTATGACACTACTGTTTTTCCACAAATTCTAACAATATGCAAAGACACAATTATGTTCATCTGTGTTTCTACCATACCATTCTTATGGCACAGATGTGGTGAATATGTATGGGAGTGGAATTTAAGGGTATAACAAAATGGCACAGAGAGCATAAAATTAAGGAAGGCTAAATTTGTCAATATCTACCCAGCATGCAGAGATTATGTACTTAATGTTTCAGCTCCCACAATTAAAAAATGTACTCGCATTGTACTCAGTGTGAGTTGGTTAGCAGAATGTAGGTCAAATATAGGTCTCCTGTAAAAGAGCTGGAAATGTGTGATAGCCTTTGATTACTATTGATGAAAGGACTATCAGAAAAAGGACAATGCTGAAATAGATCTCCCATGTAAAACCTATTCCTCCACAATGGGCAAATCTAGAAGAATAAGTTCTGCTATTGGTTTTCTCTGTCTGCCATACTTTAACAAGGAAGCTGCAATTGGTCAATTGGATAACTAAAATACAATAGGTATAATTTGAACCTTGAGTTCTGAGAGCCAAATGACAGCATTGAATCACCATAAAAGGCAAGGTGAATGCATTTACTATAATGGTCAACAGGCAAAAAATGATCAAAACAGTCTGATGGATAGACCTATGGTGCTGACTAATTAAGCATGGTGTATCCAGAAATCAATTAAATAGGAGACCTACTAAATTCTTGTTCATTCTGTAAAGGTGAAGTAATTCCTGAGCAAATAGAAAAAGTATTAACTTGAATCATGGCAACAGAGAATCATGACCCCTCGACCATTTTCCAGATTATAAAGAGGTATATAGCCTCAGACCCTTGATTGAAAGAGATCCAGGTTCCCTTTAGGAAAGACCTTAATACACTACAGAAAAGTTTTTACTGTCTTAATCATTCTCCCTCATTTCCCAAAAAGGTTCATAGTCTTTGACCAGGTTAACATTAAAGACAAAGAAGCAACCAGACCATTAAGATTTACTATATCCTAATTCTGTAGTGATACTGATTCTAAGGAATTTCAAACTAGCTAGTCAAATTCGAGGTTTATAGAGATAAGGGGATTGGAGTCTTAGACAAGTTCCAATTCACAGTGAGTTCTTTGGGCCCCCAGACTTATCCTATGCCAATTTCCTGACTTCCAGAATGTATAATTGGGACAGTTACACTCTAAAGTTGCCAGAATCTATGACTTGCTGCCCTGACCTACAGAGGGAGGGCTAGTTCACCAGGAAATGTCAGTGGAAACCATCATATCTGTCTCTACCTGGGAAAATAGTGAACCCCAAAACAATAATACATCCTTGGAGCTTAAGTTTTAGCTCTTATAAGACCTAAATTTTACAATACATTTTAACACAGTTTTGTCTTTACTTGCTTAGCTCCATTTTTATTTATCCTTTATCTGAGGACAAAACTATGCTAAGCTGAAGACAAAGAAGTAACATATCATTTCAAAAATACTAAAAAGAAAAATTATACTTGTGGCATAACGAATCACATCAGAATATTCTGTGAACCTTAAGATGTCTTTAAGGTTGGTAAGCAATTTTTAAATAGTCTATTTATTACTTAGTTTATAGATTTTAGAGTTATATCTTTTCCTAGTTTGACAAAGGTAAGGAATTTTCAAGTTTTGTTTTTAGCAGAAAAAGAAATAATGACTAGAAAAAATGTTCCCAAGGAGTCAAAAATCATAAAATCTTCATATATATACATGCTTAACCATACACACATCAGTACGCATGCAAGTACCTTAAAATTAGACATATGCCTTGAGTGATTGATAACATTATTAGTGAGGTGCTCACATATTTTGTTATTTAGAGTTTTTCTCATGACATTAAATGAAACATAAAGACAATTATATAAAAACTATTACCATGAACACATTTAATAGCAGCCAACAGACAGAGTGACATAAACAATTTCCAAGGATCTCAAATAGCAGGCAACAAGATTTCACCTAAGAGAGTAGTTAGCTTTGAATTGTTTGCTGAATTTTCTATATGAGGCTCCAAAGCAAGCGTGAAAGTAAGGAGTGTTTCTAAGAAGACAGCCTAGACATTTGGAGAGAGATTTTTCACTGCTGAGATGAGAGAGGGGTAAAGGAAAACAGAAGAAGAATATTGTTAAACAGACATACCTGAAGGCATTTTTGCCTGGCTGCAGGGTGTAACATGATCTTGTCTTTTCCTTTGTGAGTCTGGGATTGAACTGGGAGACTGTATGTAATTCAGGGATGAGGTGAGTGTGTTCACAAACTGAGATTGGCCACAAATCTGATAAAAGAAAGGGGAACTCACTGTTCCACAGAACCTGAAAACCTAGCTATCTGTTAATATCAGGATGTCTGGCTGGGAAGGAAAACTACCGGAACAGAAGCCTATGTAGGAGAATCAGGGGCTCAAAGAAAAAGATGTATTAAAATCTCAGGGGTACAGTGGGTCAGGGATGAGGGTTCTGGAGTAAGAAACTTTACGACGTCACCTACTTTTTTGATTTCTAGAAAAAAACGTGTGTGTGTGTGTGTGTGTGTGTGTGTGTGTGTGTGTGTCTGTGCGTCTGTGTGTGTGTAAGCATACTCATGTGTATATGTGTATTATCATGCACATGCAGGAGTTAGGTCTCTTTCCCCACCACATGGGTCCTAAAGACTAAACTCAGGTCATTAAGCTAGGTAACAAGAACCTTTACCCTCATAGCCATCTGGGTGGGTGTATCTATTCTTAATGATTTTTTTATTTAAATTAAAAACAATCTTGTTTTACATTTCAATCCTAATTCCCTCTCCCTCTCCCCTTCTCCTGCCCCTCACTAATCCCTTATCCCATCTCCTTTCTGCTCCCCAGAGAGAGTGAGGCCTTCCATGTGGGATCATCAAAGAGTGTCATATCATTTGGGTCGAGGCCTAGGCCTTCCCTCATGTATCCTAGGTGGAGAAAGTATCCCTCTGTGTGTAATGGGCTCCTAAAGTCCATTCTTTTGCTAGGGATAAATACTGATCCACAACCAGAGGCCCCATATATTGCCAAGGCCTCCACACTGACACCCACGTTCAGGGGTTCTGGATCAGTACCATGCTGGTTTCCCATCAAACAGTCTGGGGTCCATAACATTCCCCCTTGTTCAGGTCAGGTGTTTCTGTATATTTCTCCAGCCTGGTCTTGACCCCTTTGCTCATTATTCCTCCCTCTCTGAAACTGGATTCCATGAGTTCAGTTCAGTGTTTAGCTCTGGGTGACTACTTATGCTTCCATCAGCTACAGAATGAAGGCAATTATCAGGGAAGAGCTTTTTTTTTTTTTTTTTTTTTTTGTTTTTATGAGACAGGGTTTCTCTGTACTGTTTTGGAGGCTGTCGGTCCAGCCCGGCCTCGAACTCACAGAGATCCACCTGCCTCTGCCTCCCGAGTGCTGGGATTAAAGGTGTGCACCACCACTGCCCGGCCCAGGGAAGAGCTTTTAAGGTAGCCTCTCCACTATTTCTTAGATTGTTAGTTGGTATCATCATTATAGATCTCTGGACATTTCCCTAGTGCCAGATTTCTCTTTAAACCTATAATGGCTCCCTCTGTTATGGTATCTCTTTTCTTGCTCTCCTCTATTCTTCCTCTGATTCAACCTTCCTGTTCCCTCATGTCCTCCTCTTCCCTATCCTCCCCTTCTCTTTCTCCCATATCTCTCTCCCCTCTGCCAATGCTCCCAATTTGCTCAGGAGAACTTGTCCCTTTCTCCTTCTCCAGGGTACCATGTATGTCCCTCTTAGGATCCACCCTGTTTCCTAGCATCTCTGGCAGTGTGGATTGTGGGCTGGTAATTCTTTGTTCTATGTCTAGAATTCATATATGAGTGAGTATATACCATGTTTGTATTTTGTGACTGGGTTACCTCACTCAGGATAGTTTCTTCTAGTGTGGTCCATTTGCCTGCAAATTTCAAGATTCCATTGTTTTTTTCCGCTAAGTAGTACTACATTGTGTAAATGTACCACATTTTCTCTATCCACTCTTCAATTGTGGGGCATCTAGGTTGCTTCCAGGATCTAGTTATTACATATAATGCTGCTATGAACATAGTGGAATGGACATCCTTGTTGTGTGAACATACATCTTTTGGGTATATGCCTAAGAGTGGCATTGCTAGATCTTGAGGTAGACTGATTCTCATTTTACTGAGGAATCTCCATACTGAATTCCAAAGTGGCTGTCCAAGCTGGCACTCCCACCAGCAGTGGAGGAGTGTTCCCCATTCTTCACATCCTCTCCAACATAAACTGTCACTGTTGTTTTTTATTGTAGCCATTCTACAGGAGTAAGAATCCTGTAATGTGATGTGCTCTTATTCTTATTCTCATGCACCAAGAAGGAGATTTATCTCCCTGTGATATGTGCAAGGGGTGAAAGGATTCAGGCATTGGGTATATCCTGCCGGCCCTTTCTGGGAGCTGGGTGGGGATGGGGGGAGATTTCAGATACTTCAGTTGGGCTTGGTCTATGGGTATCTTTTGAGCAGCATCTATTAAGTCTGGGTTCTAACAGTTACCATGGTTCTCACCTTCCTAGCTTGCTTGAAAAGTAGGATGGCCCTTTAAAATTACAACTGCAATGAACGCCATGTAGCAATATAACTGAGATAGATTACTCAGAAGTCTGTTTTGGCTTGGAAAAAGCATTCAATGTATGGCACTGTTTCTCCCATATTCAGGATTTGGGGTTGGAAATGGCTCCACTCACCATCACCCAGATAACCACTTACAAAATTTTGTCTTTCTGTTAATGCAGCATTACACTCTACTTGCCCAAAATTCTTTGTTCAGAGTGGGATATTACTTCTACCAAGAGGCATAAAAAGGAACAAAGACTTTTTCCCCTTTGGGTGCCTGATGCAGTTGAATTCACAGACTAAAAAGATAATTGCTGGGCCTTGTGGTAGATTGATTCCCATTTTCCTGAGGAATCTCCATACTGATTTCCAAAGTGACTGTACAATTTGACACTCCTACAATCAGTGGAGAATTGTTCCCCTTTCTCCACATCCTCTCCAGCATAAATTGTCATTAGTGTTTTTTTTTTATTTTAGCCATTCTGACAGGAGTGAGATGGCATCACAGAGTTGTTTAGATTTGCATTTTCCTGATGTTGAGCACTTTCTTAAGTGTCTCTCTGCCATTTTATACTCCTCTTTGAGAATTCTCTATTCTGTTCAGTACCCCACTTTTTAATTGGATCCTTTGGTGTTTTGGAAACTTGCTTCTTGAGTTCTTTGTAAATTTTGGAGATCAGCCCTCTGTCAGATATGGGGCTAGTGAATATCTTTTTCCATTCTGCGGGCTGTCTTTTTGTCTTGTTGACTGTGTCCTTTGCCTTACAGAAGCTTCTCAGTTTCAGGAGGTCCCATTTATCAGTTGTCAACCTCAGTGTCTGTGCTACTGGTGCTATGTTCAGGAAGCAGTCTCCTGTACCAAGTCATTCAAGGGTACATCCCACTTTCTCTTCTAAGAGTTTCAGTGTGGCTGGATTTATGTTGAGGTCTTTGATCCATCTGGACTTAAGTTTTGTGCTTGGCAATAGACATGGATCTATCTGCAGTCTTCCACATGCCAGCATCCAGTTTTGACAGCACCATTGTACATGTTTATCTTATTGGTTGTTAAATGAAGCACTGTTGGCCAATAGGGAAGCAAGATAGGTAGGACTAGTAGTCAAGGAGGATTCTGGGAAATGTAGTGAAGAGAAGTCGCCATGTGATCCAGGTAGGAATGATGTAGCAGGCAGTAACAGTATATAAACAAGAACAAACAGGAAATAAGTCCTCTCTCTTCTCTGTGGAGATGCTGAGCAGATGCAATATAGACCCCAAGGAAGCAAGAGGCCTGGACCTTTTCTCCATTAAGATAAGGCCATGAGGAAATACTTAGACTAACAGAAATAGGTTAACAATTAAGACAGCTAGCCGGGCAGAGGCTCAAACCGTCAGCCAACAGTTTCATAATTAATATAGCATCTGTGTATTCATTTGGGACTGATGAGGCTCTGGGACAAGGAGGCAGGAAGAATGCACATTACATTGCCAGAGACACATCTTCACAGTGTACAAAAATATTATCCACAGCACTACAAATCACTAATTAAGAAAACTCTATATACCTAGATTTTTATGGAACATTTTATCCATTGAGGTTTCCTCCTTTTTGATGACTCTAGCTTGTGTCAAGTTGACATTAAAGTATCCAGAATAATTGAATCTTGTCAACTTGACACACAAATGCATCACTATTAAGCCCCAATCTTTCCTTTCTTACTCATCCTCAAGATCATAAATTATTATCAACATCACATTATAAATATTCCAAACTGTAAACATTTCCCAGTCTTTAAATATTCAAACACTTTAAAAGTTCAGTCTCTTTAAAATATCTGGTTTCTTTTAAAATTCAGAAGCTTTGAAAATTCACTGTCTTTCAACTGTGGGCTTCTACAAAATAAAAAATAAATTAAATATTTTCTCACTTCAAGAGAGAAGAACCAAGATACAGGCACAATCTAATAAAGTAAAAACAAATACCAACTGTGTAAATAACTAACGCCCATAGTCTGTGATTCACTGACAACTTTATGAGCTCCTCCAAGGGGTTTGGGTCACTTCTTTGGCTCTACACTCTGCAGCACACACAGCTTGTTTTATAAGCTCAGACAGGCTCTGTTGCACTGCTGCTAGTATTCTTGGTGGTATTCCCATGGGACTGACATCTCCAAAATTTGGGGGTCTTCTGCTGCAACTAAGCTACACTTTTACCAATATCCTCTCCTGGGCTCTCGTCATGGTGCCAAGCCTCAACTTATCTTCATGATCCCTTTAATCCTGGGACTTCAACTGCTACTGAGGATATTCCTTCACAAAGTGGTCACTCCTGACGTCCCACAGGACCAAGTGTCAGCTGCTCTCCATGACCATTTCATGCCTTTAAAACTAGTACCAACTGAAAGACTCTTACACTACTAAGTTCAGTAACCAATGTGAGGTCTAACCTTGGCCACCTATGGAACACAACTTCTGTTGCTGACTCTCAGGTAATACTCCCAAGAAGATTTCACTTCAATGATGCTGGTCTCTTTTTAACTAGCACTAGTTTCTCAACACCAACTGACCAGCATCAATTATCACAATGAATCAGAATATTCACTTCAATGGTTCTTGTCTCTTGTTAATTATGGCTGACTCTACAGCCCTCGCTGACCAGAACTACAAAACCCTAGTTCAAAATAACCCAATGGAATCTTTAAAATTTCCTCCAAAACTTCATAACCCAGGCTTCCATTTTCCGCATTCTGGCCAACAATCTTTTCTTCCAAGCTGCCACAGAGTAGCTCATCAATCTTTGAACACTCAATGTCTTTTCTAGCTCAAAGTTCCAAAGTCCTTCCCAAAATAACATGGTCAGGTCTGTTACAGCAATACTCCATTCCTAGTACCAATTTCTACCCTAGTTTAGGGTTACCATTACTGTGATGAAACACCACGACCAAAAGTAACTTAGGGAGGAAAGGGTTTATTTGACTCACACTTCCCCATCACTGTTCACCACTGAAGGAAGTCAGGACAAAAACTCAAGCATAGAAGGAACATGGAGGCAGGACCTGTTTTCTTATAGAAGCTAGGACTGCCAGCCAAAGTCAAAGAGTGAGAAGGGACGATGTGCATACAGCTCATGCACAGCCATACCCATATGCTAAATAAATAAATAATACATTAAAAATGTAAAGACCCATGCCATGGTGTCTTGGTATCCTCAGACTTTCTGTGAACCATACTCTTGGAGAACTCTGAGCAAGAGTGTCATAGGACTATATCGTGAAACCTAGCTGGCAGAGTAGTCTACACTTTTAAGGAAGAAGCACTGAATTATAAATGTCCAGAATTCAATAGGATAGAAACCTGGTCAGAATCAGAGTCTGCAGAAGCACAAAAGTTCCAAGTGCTGCACCAAACATTAGGAATGACCACCCAAGAGTATAGTCTGCATTTGCTACTGACATTTCCAAGTATTTCCCAGATGTGAAATAAGCATCTGCAAGTTGGCCTATGTTGGAATGCCCAGTGACAGAGCCAACATCTGTGACTTGACTTCTCAAAGTACCACCCAGAAGGAAAAATTACATTCACAGCCTGACTTGTGAAAAAAATTATAGTTGTGACCAGCATATTACACCTGACCTGTGAAGAATCCTACAACTGAGATCATCATCTGTGACCTAATCTCCCAAAGAACCACCCAAAAACAAAAGTATCATTCACAATGTGACCAGCATTTGTGACACAACCTCATAAAATAGGTGTGTGACTGGTGTCTGCAAGCCTGGGAAGGAATTTCAAGAGACTTGAAACTAGAACCAGCAAGCAATCTGGACTAAATTTATACTCTATTCCCTATTTATCTCTCTCCAGCCTCATTTGCTTCTCAGTGGTGTTTCAGCCTGGATGTAAAGGAGAAAGTGAACTCTAACTCTGTTTCATACGTGCAGATACCTCACATTCCTTCTATCAGACTTTTACTATCACAATGGATGGGAGAAAATAAATCCTCCCAACCTTAAGTTGCTTGCTGGATATTGTCTCACAACAGCTAGAACAGTAACTAAATCAAATACTAAATGTACCAAAACAAAGAAAGTATACTGAAATCTACAAGACAGAAACATGAAGTTCCTTATAAAGGTAACCTTTTAGAATAACAGCAGATTTCTCAACAGAAACTTTGAAAGTGACAGGGGCTTAGAATGCAATTTTTAAAGTTCAGAATGACAATACCTGCAAATCCAGACTACTATATTTGGAAAAGGAGGAGGAGGTGATGGTGGAGGCAAAGGAGAAAAATAAAAACATTGTCATAAATGAACAAAAAAGAAAAACCTGTCACTATGAAAATTGAGAAAAATAAATTCATGACAATACAGGTAGCTCTACAAAAAATACTTGGAGGAATTACTAAGACTGAAGAAAAAGAAAAATAGATCCATGAGGCTACAAAAAAAATAGAATAGTATTTCAACAAATCAAGAATAGAAAAATACTAAATACCAATTGTAATTAATAAAAAACATCCAATGAGACCTCTAAATATTTATGGACTGAGTCCACCCATTCAAAAGTCTATGATTAAAAACATAGATTTAAAAAATAAAATCTATTTATTGTCTACATGAAACACACTTCACCATCGAAGACACATAAAATCTAGGAGAAAGTATGGGAAAAGGAACTTCAAGAAATGGAATTAACTAAAAACAAACTGTTGTCACTGTTGTAACATCTTACAAGATAGATTTGAAACCAAAATTGTTAAGAATCATTAAAGCTACTCTATCCTGATAAAAGGAACAATACATCAAGAAGATATTACAATTCTAAACAGATATGCACTAACCAAAACAGTGCACCAAAGTTCATAAAACAAATGACAATAGCTGTAAAGTCACAAATTAACTGCAGGATAACAGTAGTGGGTGACATCAATATCTCACTCATCAATAGACAGGTCATCTCAATAAAAAAAAGCAAAATCAATGGATAAATTATGCAATTAAATGACATCTTGGCACAGATGGATGTAAAAATGTCTATAAAACATTTATTCCAAATATTCCAGAATGCACATTGAACTTCCTTTAAATGAATTATATCACTACACAAAGTAAATCTTAACAAATTTAGAAAAACTTAGAAAAATTGAAATTGCTTCTCAAACTCTAACAAAAATGAAAAAAAAACTAGAAATCAACAGCAAGAGAAACTACATAACACATAAAAACTTATTGTGTGAACAACAGTCCATTAATGATGAATGGGTTATTTATAAAACCAAGATGCCATTCTTTAAAAAAATCTTAGAAAAATAAATCTTAGAATCAAATGAAAATAAACATAAAACATGCCATCACGCATAGCATACAATGAAAGCAGTCTAAAGAAGAATGATTAAAGCCTACATTAAAAATATCAGAAAGATCTCAGAGAAGATTAAAGATGAGCCTCATTTACTGCCTTAAGAAGAAAAAACAGGAAAAAGTAAAATTAAAATATCAATATATGGGAAGAACAAGATAAAAACAGGAAAACAATTATTGGAAAGAAAAAAATAAAAACAAAAATACAGTGGGTTAGTGACATGATTCAGTGGGGAAAGCAGCTTGCCACCAAGCATTACCACCAAAGTTCCATCCACATGGTGAAAGGAGAGAACTTATTACTGCAAGTTATCATCTTAGGTCACATGTCCTATGGAAGATGTTCACATATGACTACACACATACATTCATACATATGTACATACACACAAAAATATACACATATACAGTGTTATTTTTATTGCTGTTATAGAGTACCATGACAAAGACAACTTACAGAAGAAGGAATCTATTTGGGTTTTTAATTCCAGAAGTAGAGTCCATAATGGCAGAGGAGGCATGGCAGTAGTTGGCACAACCAAGAAGCTGAGGTCACATCTCAACAGTATGTTATTATTGCTAGTTTTTGTCAACTTGTCATGAATCTAAATAAACCCATTCTCCTAGATTGCTTTTTATGGTTGTGATAAAGCACTATGTTCAAAAGCAACATGGGGAAGAAAGACTTACTGAGGTCACATGTACTGATTGAAGTTCATTATGGAGGAAGCTAAGGAATAAACTCGGACAGAGCAAGAACTGAAGGCATGGCCTGAAGCAGAGACTATAAAGGAACACTGCTACTGATGTGCTCTCCATGGCTTGTTCATCCTGCTTTTTATACCACCCAGAACCACATGCCCAGAGGTGGTACCACTCAATGGGATGGGCCCTCCCACATTAGTCACTAATCTAGAAAGTATCTCACAGAATTGCCAATATGCCAGTCTGTTGGGGGCATTTTCTTGGCTTGGTCTCTCTCTTCCCAGATTATGCTAATTTCTTTCAAGTTGACAAAACACTACCCAGCATATCTACAAAGAGAGAACTTCAATTGAAGGATGCTATCCAACACATTGCCCTGTAGGTCTGTCTACAGACTATTTTCTTGATCAATGATATGGGAGGCCAAGCCCACTGTGGATAATACCAATCCTGGACAGGTAGGCCTGAACTGTGTATGACATAGCTGAGAAGTCTGGAAGAACCTAGCCACTAAGCAGCATTTCTCCACTGTCTCTGCTTCATCCAGATTCCTACCTTGAGTTTCTTCCTTCAGTTCCCTTCATAGTAGGCTGCAACGTGAAAGGCAATTAAAACCTTTCCTCCAAAAGTAGTAGAAAACAAACTAGAACAGAAGCACAGAGAGCAGGCTGGATATATGGGGTAAGAATATAAACTCTCACAGCCCACTCCCAATGACAAACTTCCTCCAGAAAAGCTATACCTTATAAAGCTCCATAATCTCTCCAAACAGCACCACTGACTAAGACCAACTGTTCAAATACTTGAACCTACGGGGGATATTTGTAATTCACTCAAACCACTACAGTATACTCCCTGACTCACATAGGCTCATGGCTGCATCACAAAGCAAAATTCATCTAATACAACTTAAATCCTCACAGTCTTTAGCAATCTCAGCCCTGCTTAAAAGTCCAAATTTTCTTTTCAGAGGAAATCTCTTGAATACTTCTCCCTGCAAAATCACAAACAGTATTTCAACATATAATGACACAGAATATACATTCCCATTCAAAAAGAATGGATGGGGTATAGTGGCAAAATATGGGACCAAATTAAGACCAAAACCCAGCAGGACAAACTCTAATTCCTTAAGACTAGGTTCTGTGGTTTAGACTTTAGTTTCAAAGTGCTTGGATAACTTTGCCTATCCAGATTTTCTGCTGTGACATATCTCTCTCCCTCTTGGGCTTACTCCCCTCAGTGTATTTAGCTTTCCTTAGAAGATGTCTCATTTCTCTGGATCACCGAAATCTTGAGGTCTCCAATGCAGACTATACTATTACAACTCATGTAATGGAGTCTCTGGGCTTTCTCAGCAGCATTTGGAAACTATGGAGGAACAAACCATGATGACCTGTCCTTTCTTGCATTTTTCATACTTCCAAAGCTACTATCACTTGGACAACATTGCCAGGTTTGGCTGCAAATTTTGTAAAGACCCTTTCACCTTTGGAACCTTGTAAATGCAGCTTTTGTATGTTGAAGCAATTGCTTTTTAGAAGCAAGGAACCCCTTAGGCTTTCTCCTTTCTCAAGTTAGAAACTCTGCTTGCTGAAGACTTTACCTGAAGGTACTTCTTTTACTATCCCAAAGCAGAGCAGAAGACCTATCTTTAATAGCACTAGTCTTCACAATTACAATTCTCAGTTCGCATCTTGAGCTTAACATTAACCTCAGTGTTCATTTTCTCCAAACTGTGCTTTGTGTTTCTCTCTGCCTTACTTCTTTTTCATTGTAGACCTGCATAAGGCTTCTCATGCCACAGATTCAATTTTATGATGTCTTGAAATTTCCTCCACCAAAGAAATCAATCCATTAGTTTTCAATTTTACCACAAGCAAGTTCTTAGGCTGGAAGCAGAAGACAAGAATATTCTTTGACAAACTGTCATATACATGGCTTCTACCACAGCTGCTAATGGGGAACTTTTCCTCCTCTGAAGCCTTATGAATGGTGCCTCCACCAATCAAGCTGATTTAAACACTACTCTCTTCTAAGCTCCTATTATACCATCCCATTGAGCTCTGCTTCCAGCATTTTCCCTGACATTCCATGTTTCTAAAAAAAAAGTTGCAGTCAGCTTCTTCATAGCAACAGTGACTGTTATGAACTTCTGTATTAATTATTTTTTGTTTCTGTGATAAAACACCATCACCAAAGCAAGTTATAAAGGGGAGGGTGTATTTGGGATTATAGTTCATATAATAAAGTCTATAATGGCAGAGCTACACTTCATTCCTTCATTATTACTTGCAATATCAACAAACTGAAAACAGTTCAACTTGCACATCCAACAACAATAATTTGGCCAAATAAATTTGGGGAGTCATAAAATTGTGTACTTTCAAAAGCTTTATAAAAATATGCTCTGGAAAGAGGTTTCAAAACTTGAAGCCAATAACAGAAAAGAGTTGGGAAAAGTACAGAAAAGTGCAGGCTCATGAGGATTAGCTACTTTCTTCTTTTCTAATTAATTTAATTTAACTTAAAAACAATCTTATTTTACATACCAATCCCAGTTCTCTCTCCCTCCTATCTTCCCATTCTCCCACCTCTCCCTATTTCACCCCCAAATCCACTAAATTCTACATTTTAAACTGAAGTGTAAGGGAGATTATATATAGCCAATAGTAAAGTCAAGTAGAAAATCATTAAGAGTTGTGGAAACTGGAGCAGAGACAATACTGTTTCTGAATCCCCTATTCCTCATCTCTGTAAAGGTGAACTTAAACTGACTGAAACTCTTTATTAGCACTAGTGCAAAACGCTTACTTTAAACAAAACATGCCTGAAATCCGACCACCTGAGAGGCCAGCTTGGGTCACAAAGTAAGACCCTGTCTCACAAACAAATATACAGAAAGGGTTTTTCTTACAAGTTTTCATTTGCCTAAACAGGTCTGCTGCTGCATTCCCATATTGCCATCACTGGGTCACTGGGGCAGGAGTCTTCTGAGATTAAGATCGGTCAAGGCTACACAGCTGAATACTGTCATAAACACGTTAAGAAATTAGAAATTAAGGGGCTAGTGTTGTGGCTCTTCGGTTAAAGGGCCTGTCACACTGTGTGCGATCTCACACAGAGTAAAAGAAGAAAAGAGAAAACCAACTCCATAGAGTTTTTCTTTGACTTCTACATGCATTCCATGAAACATGTCATTGTACACACCACACACACACACACACACACACACACACACACACACACACACACACCATATTAAATTAAAATACTAAGGAAATAAAAATTTTAAGAAAAAAAGCCAGGTGTTGGTGGTACACAAACCTTTAATCCCAGCACTTGGGAGGCAGAGGCAGGTGGATCTCTATGAGTTCAAGGCCAGTCTGGCCTACAGAGTGAGTTCCAGGATAGCATCCAAAGAGAAAACTTATCTCAAAAAAATTTTTTTCAAGAAAAAAATCAGTAATTTTGACTATAAGAGCTTTCATATAATTAGCTTTAAGTTTTGTGAAAATAATGTATAATCAAAACTGAATTATTTAGGCAAAACAATTCAAACTATTGCCTGTTACACTATAATAAAATGAGGTGTAGGTAAAACATATTTACTAAAGCAGTTGTAACTAAAACAATTTATGATGTCATATAATTGTATATAGTAGATCGTATCTTTTTAGATATGTTTCAGTGGTTAAGAACACTAGTTAGTCTTCTGGAGGGCTGAGGTTCAACTCCCATCGTGACTAACAACTATCCATAACTCTAGTTCCAGAGGATCTGGTATGTTCTTCTGGCCTTCATGAGTACCATGTACAGGCACAAATACCATGTACAGATACAAATGCATCTAAAAAACACATCAGATAGCACATATTTAACAGAATAATCTACCCTATAACTTGTTGAAAAAAAGAATTTAGTTCTAAAATGTGAAACACTTCTAATCCAAGTGTTTTTGGGTTTTTTTTTTTTGGTTTTTTTTTTTTTTTTTTTGGTTTTTTACGAGACAGGGTTTCTCTGTATTGTTTTGGAGGCTATCAGTCCAGCCTGGCCTCGAACTCACAGCAATCCGCCTGCCTCTGCCTCCCAAGTGCTGGGATTAAAGGCGTGCGCTACCACTGCCTGGCTATCCAAGTGTTTTTAAGACTCTCCTGTTCTCTCTAAATTGAGATATGAACAACTGTAACTACACTAAGGATGCAGAAGTCAGATCATTAAACAATGAAGAGAAAGAAATGAACATGTTTTAAAAAAAAAACAATTTTTAAGACCCTGTTATCACTGAAGACAGCACTTACTCCAGAGAATATGAAGAGCAGCTACAGGAAGCAATGCCCAAGGAAACATGGAGATACAGCAATGAGAAAGCTAGAGTGAAGTGGTTACCCAATGGAAGCCTGAGAATATTTGTGAATCAAAAGTGGCAGTAGGTTCTGGCGGCATCAGGTACAACAGGCCGGCTTCTGGGCCTGTGGTCCAGTGCCTGGCAATTGCCTGGGAACTGCACAGAGCTTCCAATCCCAGCGGGAGCCAAGCACCCCAGAATCCAGGACTTCTGTCCGACCAATGAGACCAGGAAACCAAAGGAGCCAGGGAGACCAGGGGAGCAGCTGATCCAGCCACAGGATCAGGTACAACAGGATCCAGCAAAGGGTCCAGGGGACCAGGTGGGAGGCTAAGCGCCCCAGATTCCTGTTCTTCTTCTCCACCCATGGGACCAGAACAAGGACAAGGAATAGAAGAACCACCAGATTATTGGACTTACTAGCACCCACCAAAAGGGAACTCTGGTCCCCTAACCACCAGACCAATAAGGAGCTCTTTCTGCACCCACTAGAAGAAGAG
Source organism: Mesocricetus auratus (assembly GCF_017639785.1). Taxonomy (NCBI): domain Eukaryota; kingdom Metazoa; phylum Chordata; class Mammalia; order Rodentia; family Cricetidae; genus Mesocricetus; species Mesocricetus auratus. The sequence continues at coordinate 64,986,735 of NW_024429197.1, forward strand.
ATGGGAAAGAGACAATACAAAAACACACTCAGCAACAGAAAAACAAATATGACACCACCGGATTCTAGAGACTCCACACCAGCAAGATTCCAACATTCCAATGCGAACGAAGCAGAAGAGAACGACCTTAAAACCACTTTCATGAAAATGATAGAGGACCTAAAAGAGGATATAGGAAAATCCCGCAAAGAAATGGAAGAAAAAAACAAACCAAAAAAATGCAAGAATTGGAAGAAAAAACAAAGCAAAAAAAAAAAAAAGAAAGAAATGGAAGAAGAAACATACCAAAAAAGACAGGAAATGGAAGAAGAAACAAAGCAAAAAATGCAAGAAATGGTAGAAAAAAACACAGCAAAAAATGAAAGAAATGGAAGAAGAAACACACCAAAAAAGGCAGGAAATGGAAGAAGAAACAAAGCAAAAAATGCAAGAAATGGAACAAAAAGCAAACAAAAAATGCAAGAAATGGAAGAAAGAACAAACCAAAAAATTCATAAAAGGCAACAAATGGACTGAAAATTGTAAGAAGCAATGCAAACACTGCAAGTTGAAAACTGAAATAGAGACAATAAGCAAAACACAATCTGAAGAAAGGCAGGAAATAGAAAAGCTGGGCAAACAGTCAGGTACTACCGATACAAGCATTACGAACAGAATAGAAGAGATGGAAGAGAAAAATCTCAAGTGTTGAAGATACACTAGGAGAAATGGATTCATCAACCAAAGAAAACCTTAAGTCCAACAAATCCTTAACACAAAACATCCAGGAAATATGGGACACCATGAAAAGACCAAAGCTAAGAATAATAGGTATAGAAGAAGGAGAAGAAAACCACCTCAAAGGGGCAGAAAACATATTCAACAAAATCATAGAAGAAAACTTTCCCAACCTTAAGAAAGACATGCCAATGAAGATACAAGAAGCTAACACAACACCAAATAGAGTGGACCACAAAAAAAGTCCCCTTGCCACATAATAATCAAGACCCCAAATATACAGAATAAAGAAAGAATATTAAGAGCAGCTAAGGAAAAATGCCAAGTAACATATGAAGGCAGACCTATCAGAATTACACCTGACGTCTCCATGGAAACTCTGAAAGGCAGAAGGTCCTGGTTAGATATTCTACAAACACTAAGAGACCATGGATGCCAGCCGAGACTACTATACCCAACAAAGTTCTCAATCACTATAGATGGAGAAAACAAGATATTCCATGACAAAACTAGATTCAAGCAATACGTATCCACTAACCCAGCCCTACAGAAAATTTTGGAAGGAAAACTCCAACCCAAGGAAGCTAACTACAGCCAGAAAAACATAGGCATCTCTACCAACAGCCAAAAGAACAAAAGGGTGAAATTCCACACATAATTACACCAACAACAGCCATTGGAAATCGAAGAAGGATGAGCAATCAATGGTCATTAATATCCCTCAACATTAATGGCATTAACTCACCCATAAAAAGACACAGGCTAGCAGAATGGATTAGAAGACAGAACCCTTCCTTCTACTGCATACAAGAAACACACCTTACCCTCAAAGACAGGCATTACCTGAGAGTTAAAGGTTGGGAAAAATTTTTTCAATCAAATGGACCCAGGAAACAAGCAGGGGTAGCAATCCTAATATCTAACAAACTAGACTTTAAAATAAAATCAGTCAAAAGAGATGAAGGAGGTCATTACATACTCATCATAGGTGAAACCCACCAAGATGAAGTGTCTATACTGAACATCTATGCCCCAAATACAAAGGCATCCACATTCGTAAAAGAAACATTATTAGAACTTAAATTACATCTAAAGCCCCACACAGTTATAGTGGGAGATTTCAACACACCACTCTCACCACTAGACAGGAATAACAGACAGAAACTCAACAAAGAAGCAAAGGGTCTAATAGAAGTAATGACCCAACTGGGATTAACAGACATCTATAGAACATTTCATCCACATAAAAAAGAATATACCTTCTTCTCACCACCACATGGAACCTTCTCAAAAATCGAACACATACTTGGCAACATATCAAACCTCAGCAGCTTCCAAGAAATTGGAATAACTCCATGCATCTTATCAGACCACCATGCTTTAAAATTAGAATTCAACAACACAAATTGCAGAAAACCTACAAACTCATGGGAATTGAATAATGCACAACTGCACCATTCCTGGGTCAAAGAAGAAATAAAAAAGAAATTAAAGACTTCCTCGAATTCAATGAGAATGAAGACACAACATACCCAAACCTATGGGGCACTTTGAAAGCAGTGCTACGGGGGAAGTTCATAGCACTAAGTGCCCACATGAAGAAACTGGAGAACAGTTATACTAGAGAATTAACAGCACAGCTGAAAGCTCTAGAACACAAAGAAGCAAACTCCCCCAAGAGGAGTAGATGCCAGGAAATAATCAAATTGAGGGCTGAAATCAATAAAGTAGAAACTAGGAAAACAATACAAAGAACCAATGCAAAGAAGAGTTGGTTATTTGAGAAAACCAACAAGATCTAGACAAACCCTTGTCCAAACTTACCAAAGAGCAGAGAGTGAACATGCAAATTAACAAAATCAGAAATGAAAAGGGGGACATAACAACAGACTCTGAAGAAATCCAGAGAATCATCAGGCCATACTTTGAAAACCTGTACTCCACAAAATCGAAAATTTAAAGGAAATGGAGGACTTCCTGGATATCTATCACTTGCCAAAACTAAATCAAGAACAGATAAGCAGTTTAAATAGACCTATAGCCCCTATGTAAATAGAAGCAGTCATCAAAAGTCTCCCAACCAAAAAAGTCCAGGTCCAGATGGCCTCAGTGCAGAATTCTACCAGAAATTCAAAGAACAGCTTATACCAATTCTTCTCAAAGTATTCCACACAATAGAAGCAGAAGGGTCTTTGCAAAACTCTTTCTATGAGGCTTCAATAACCTTGATCCCCAAGCCACACAAAGACACAACGAAGAAAGAGAACTTCAGACCAATATCCCTCATGAACACTGATGCAAAAATACTCAATAAAATACTGGCAAATCGGATCCAAGAACACATCAAAACAATCATTCACCATGATCAAGTAGGTTTCATCCCAGGGATGCAGGGATGGTTCAACATACAAAAATCCATCAACGTAATCCACCATATAAACAATCTGAAAAACAAAAATCACATGATCATCTCCCTAGATGCTGAAAAAGCCTTTGACAAAATCCAACAACCCTTCATGCTAAAGGTCTTGGAGAGATCTGGGATAACAGGGACATACTTAAACATAATAAAAGCTATATACAGTAAACCAACAGGCAACATCAAACTAAATGGACAGAAACTCAACGCAATTCCTCTAAAATCAGCAACAAAGCAAGGCTGTCCACTCTCTCCATACCTTATCAACATGGTACTTGAAGTTCTAGCCATTGCTATATGACAACAAAGGGGGATCAAGGGGATACAAATTGGGAAGGAAGAGGTCAAACGTTCACTGTTTGCAGATGATATGATAGCTTACATCAATGACCCAAAGAACTCTACCAGGGAATTCTTACAGCTGATTAACACCTTCAGCAAAGTGGCAGGCTACAAGATCAACTCAAGAAAATCAGTAGCCCTACTTTATACAGATGATAAAAGGGCTGAAAAAGAAATCAGAGAAACATCACCCTTTACAATTGCCACAAACAACATAAAATACCTTGGGGTAACACTAACCAAAGAAGTGAAAGACCTGTATTATAAGAACTTTGAATCTTTAAAGAAAGAAATTAAAGAAGCCCTCAGAAAATGGAAAGATCTCCCATGCTCTTGGATAGGTAGAATCAATGTAGTAAAAATGGCAATCCTGCCAAAAGCAATCTACACATTCAATGCAATCCCCCATTAAAATCCCAGCACAATTCTTCACAGACCTTGAAAGAACAATAATCAATTTTGTATGGAAAAACAAAAGACCCAGGATAGCCAAAACAACCCTGTTAAACAAGGCAATGTCCGGAGGCATCACCGTCCCTGACCTCAAGCTCTATTATCGAGCTATAGTCCTGAAAACAGCTTGGTATTGGCACAATAATAGACAGGTTGACCAATGGAATCAAATTGAAAACCCGGATATTAACTCACACGTATGAACATCTGATCTTTGACAAAGAAGCTAAAAATGTACAATGGAATAAAGAAATCATCTTCAACAAATGGTGCTGGCATAACTGGAGGTTGGCATGTAGAAGAATGCGGATCGATCAATGTTTATCGCCATGCACAAACCCTAAATCCAAATGGATCAAAGACCTCAACATAAATCCAGCCACACTGAACCTCTGAGAAGAGAAAGTGGGTGGTACCCTTGAATGAATTGGTACAGGAGACAGCTTCCTGAACATAACACCACTAGCACAGACAGTGAGATCAACAGTTAATAAATGGGACCTCCTGAACCTGAGAAGCTTCTGTAAGGCAAAGGACACAGTCAGCAAGACAAAAAGGCAGCCCACAGAATGGGAAAAAATATTCACTAATCCCATATCTGACAGAGGGTTGATTTCCAAAATTTACAAAGAACTCAAGAAGCAAGTCTCCAAAACACCAAATGATCCAATTAAAAAGTGGGTTGCAGAACTAAATAGAGAATTTTCAATAGAGGAGTCTAAAATGGCTGAGAGGCAGTTGAGAAAGTGCTCAACATCATTAGCCATCCAGGAAATGCAAATCAAAACAACTCTGAGATACCATCTCACTCCTGTCAGAATGGCTGAAATCAAAAATACCCAAGACAATTTATGCTGGAGAGGATGTGGTGAAAGGGGGACACTCCTCCATTGCTGGTGGGAGTGCCAACTGGTTCAGCCACTTTGGAAATCAGTATGGAGATTCTTCAGAAAAATGGGAATAAGCCTACCACAAGACCCAGCAACTCCACTCTTAGGCATATATCCAAAAGATGCCCATTCATACAACAAAGATGTCTGTTCCACTATGTTCATAGCAGCTTTATTTGTAATATCCAGAACTTGGAAGCAACCTAGATGTCCCTCACCCGAAGAGTGGATAGAGAAAATGTGGTACATCTACACAATGGAGTACTATTCAGCAGAAAAAAATAATGGAATCATGAGATTCGCAGGCAAATGGATGACACTAGAAAAACCATCCTGAGTGAGGTAACCCAGTCACAAAAAGAGAAACATGGCATGTACTCTCTCATATATAGATTTTAGACATAGATCTGGGGAGGGCCAGCCTACAATCCTATGGCCAGAGAGTCTGGGAAACAGAAACTTCATTTAGTGGCTGATCGAAGAAGAGGCAGACTCCCTTGGTTAAGTACTGAGCTGAACTCAAGAAAGCCAGTAACAGAGAGGGAGGACTGATGATCAAAGGGATTAAGACTGGGCTGGTTTAACCCCCAGAAACAGCTGACCTGACAAAGGTTAACATTTGAATCCCAGGCATCAGCCTGGGAATCTAGCATGGGACTGATCAAGACCCCCTGAATGTGGGTGTCAGTGAGGTGGCCTAGGTAATCTATTGAGCCTTGGGCAGCAGATCAGTACTCATCCCAAGTATACACATGGACTTTGGACTCCCATCCAACAATGTGAGGTCACTCTCACCCTGAACTCTTGGGGGAGGGTCGAGGCCCTGCCCTGTATGAAATGACAGACTATGGACACCCCCATGGAGGGCCTCACCCTCCCTGGGCAAATGAGGGGATAATGGGGGGGGTTGGGGGTAGGGTACGGGAGGAGGGGAGGGAAAGGGAGAGGGACCTGGAACTGACTTGTGAAGCAACCTTGTTTTTTATCTAAATTTAAACTGAAAAATAAATTTTTCAAAAAGTGGCAGTAATAGAACCTATTGGATTATCTAAGAATCTGTGAAGTACTTAAATACTATTCATGCTTAGCTAACAAATGCATAGAGAATGGAAAGTGAGTGCTGCATACAGTAAAATGCCAATGAATAGGAGCTTCAGAGAAGGCTCAGCAGTTAAGAGCCCTGGCCGTTCTTCCAAAGGATTTATGCTTGAATCCAGCATCTTCCTGTTGACTCACATCTAAATGTAATACCAGTCCTAGTGGATCTGACACCTTCTTTTGACCTCCTTGTGCAGCAGACATGTACATAGTGCATAGAAATGTACATAGGTAAAGGCAAAATACCTTGATATGCACACATAATAAATGGTAAATAAATAAATAAATGCTATTTTAGAAACTGTCAACTAATAAAATTATAAAGAATGATGAAATTAGTATATGTTTAGTGGATATGAAAAAACAGGATATTTTCTCAAAACATATTCCCACAACCAGCATGGTGCTGCACATCTGTAATTCCACCAGAGAGGAGGTAGAGGCCAGAAGATCCTGGATTCAAGGAAAGCCTGTCTATACAGCAAAAAAACAAATGATACTTAATTTGTAAAGACTCTAACTATGTACTAGAGAAATCAAAATGATCAGACCTAATATCATTTTTTACTATGAATTATATAGATCAGTGCACAGAAGGAGAGACACAAAGCAATTAAATATAAATAATGAAAGAATTAAGAAATGCATTCAGGAGTAATTGCATAATTTTTAACATGAAAGGGAATACTTGCCCCTTAAGCACTGTATTGGACTGCTGACAACACATTTCTACTTCCTTTTAGTCTCTGAACCAAGTCAGTCTCTTTAAATGGCTGCTTTTCAGCTCAAACATGAACCACTACCCCCTTGTGATTACAAGAGACTAAAACATACTTATGATATAGTTCACGCAGGTGCTGACTTGCAAATGCAAACATTGGAGTAGAAGATAAAACCCCCATGAGGCTAGGCATGTGTGTCTTTGTTACTGCTATAATATTTCATTAATGGTCAGAGTAATGCTGATGTCAACATTATTACAGTCACAGGAACTGGAAATGAATCACAAGGAAAACTAAGATATAAGGGCAGTTTGAAAATGTTTCTCTAATATAGTAAAGATGCCAGCCATGGTCATGAATTTTAAAACCTAAGATTACCTTTGCTAGTAAAAAAGATGAAAAAGATGTAAGTGATCTTGAAATTTTTTTCTTTCTTAGATATAAGAGAGAGAGAGAGAGATGGGACATATGCTTATCTTGTTTTCTTTTGAGTAGTTCAAGAAAAAAATTACCTCTGAGTTTGTTTATTGATGGACAACTACTCCTGAGTATGGCATCTGTCCTGAAATATGGTCAATATACTCAGTGACAATCCATTGGAGGAACAAAATTAGCTTTTTCCTTTTCCAGCAGGTATCTGTTGTAGATAGTTTCTTGGTGAGGAGTAAGAGTCTGTGTCTATTTTCTCATGTCCATGCTGGGACCTCATCTGACTTGAACCTGTACAGTCCATGTGTATATTACAACAGTGTCTGAAAGTTCACATACATCAGTCCTATTGGATATGCAAGTTACTGTGTCCTTGGAGTTACTCTTCCCCTCTGACTTTTATAATCTTTCTGCATCCTCTTCCACATGGATCTCTGATCCCTGAGGGGAGGAGTTTCAAGTAGACATCTCATCTAGGATTGAGTTTTCCACAGTGTCTCATAATTTGTACATGGGACAGTTGTCACGTGTCTATTAGTTGTAAGATGAAGCTTCTTTGATGATGACTGAGATATTAATTCATGGGTATAAGAGAGTATCTCTAGGAGTCATTTTATTGCTATATATCCTTTAAGAATAGTAGTATTTGAGTTTTCCCTAGTTCCATAATCTATCTAGTCTCAGAACCTTGGCTAATGAAGCAGTGTCAGTTATGGTTTCTATTTCATTGAATGGACTTTAAATCTAATCAGAAAGGGGTTGGTTACTCCCACAGGGTTTGTGTTATTATTGCACCAGTGTAACTTGCAGACAGGAACTGGGTTGATGATTTTATCCTCTGGTAGTGGGCAAAGTAACTTCTATTACTTTGGTATTTTTTGTTTCTGGTTTTTGTTTTTTGATATTCAGATTGTTTTAGATGCTAACCCTCTATCGAATGTAAGTGGTAAACATGTTTTCCTAGTCTGTAGTCTGTGGCTTGGCCAGAATGGTATTCTTTTCCCTATAGAAACTTTTCAGACTAATGATGTCACACTTATTAATTGTTGGTCTTAGGACCTGTGTTTTTGGTGTCCTATTCAGAAAGTCTTTTCTTGTGTCAACAACGTCAAGCCTATCCCCTTCTTTCTCTTCTATCAGAGTCAGAGAATCTGCTCTTATGTTGAAGTCTGTGATGCATTGTGCGGCAAATTCCATGCAGAACAAGACATATGAATCTATTTGAATTCTTCTGAATGCAGCCATCCGGTTTAAATAGTATCATTTGTTGTAGATGTTGTCTTTATTCCAGTATGTATTTTGGCTTCTTTGTCAAGTGTCCATAATACTTATATATAGGTCTTCAGTTCAAATTCCATTGATGAAAGTGTCTGTTTTCATGCCAATAACCTGATGATTTTGTTACTATAGTTCTATAATAAAACTTGAAATCTGTTTTTACCTAGTATTGTTTTAGATATCATGGGTATTTTGTATTCAGGATGGGGAGGCAGGAGGTTTACAAGTTCAAGGCTTGTCTGAACTAAGGCCACCCTGGACAACTTAATGAGAACTTGCCTCAAAATAAACTATAAAGGGTGCTAGGAATATTGTTTCAATGGTAGAGCACTTGTGTCATATAACCAAGACCCTGAGTTCAGATGGAGTTATAGGACATGCTACTTTGGTGGATAATACAAACAGAGGAGTCTGCCTTGACCTTGAGAATTTGGTAATCAATTCTTTCTTGTCCTCTGACAGTTGGATCACCTTGATAATTTAATTAACTTTGTGCTGTCCACTTCGCATTTTACAGATTTGAGTTTGGGAAATCACTTAGGGAGTTAGAGAAGGGTTTTACTTGCATCTACTATCATTAATAGTGGCTTGCAAATTGTGAGGCTATTTAAATATTACTTCAATTTAAACCTCATAGGGACTCAAATGAAATTTATGCTGTGATTTTAATTTTTAGAGTTACAATTTTAAAATGAGTTGTTAAATTATTGTTATTAAGTGAAAAAGCATCCTGAATAAATGTGATTACAATCCTATGCTGCCAGGCCCAGCTGAAACTACATAATTATTAAGTGTGGTGAAACCATTTGTAACTTTTGAAAGATAGCAATATTGCTTACAGTTAAAACTAACTAGAAATGCTTAATTCTTCATAAAATATAGAACTAGAGCCAGGAGGTGATGGCTCTCATCTTTAATCTCAGCTCTCAGGAGGCAGAGACAGACTGATCTATTAGTTCAAAGCCAGACTGGCCTACAGAACAAGTTCAGGACAACCAGAGCTACTCAGAGAAACCTTGTCTTAGGAAAAAGAAACACAGGACATGGAAGAACTACTGATTTTTTAGTTAATCTTATATTCTGCCATATTACTGAAGGTGTTTATGACCTGTAGGAGTTCCCTGGTAGAATTTTTCAGGTCACATATATAAACTGTCATCTCATCTGCAAATAGTGAAAGTTTGAGTTCTTCCTTTCTAATTTGTATGTCCTTGCTCTCCTTTTGTTGTCATATTGCTCTAGCTAGAACTTCAAGTACATTACTGAAGAGATATGGAGAGGGTGGACAGCCTTGTCTTATTTCTGATTTTAGATGAACGGCATTGAGTTTATCTCCATTTAGTTTGATATTAGCTCTTGGCTTGCTGTATATTGCCTTTATTATGCTTTAGGTATGTTCCTTGTATCCCTGTTCTCTCTAAGACCTTTATCATGAAAGGGTGTTGGATTTTGTCAAAGACTTTTTCAGCATCTAATTAAATGATCGTGTGTTTTTTTTTTTTGGTAGTCCTGTCCAATAGTGAGAGTGGGGTGTTGAAGTCTCTCGCTATTAGTGTTATGATAAAGTGCATGGGGAAATTTGGCAGATTCCATGGCAGGCTAGGATGACCGAGGCTGGGGACAAACATTTCAGGCAGACAGATCTTAGTGAGAAGTTTGATTAGAAAGGGAGGGGGAAGGAAAGAGAAAAGAGGTAAAAAGACACAGAGACAGAGGACAGAAGAGAAGAGACAGACAGAAAAGGTCCTGCTTGCCCCAGGTAAACAGCAGGAAATAGAGAGTAGAAAAGAGAGTGTAAGTGGGTAGGGTCTTTCTTTTAATAAGATCCTTTGTACCTGCATGCAGACTTGTACTCTTGGAACCCTAGACTGACCAGAGTGCTGCCTGAGTGCATTCTGCCAGGTGACAGGAACGGGCAACCGTAATACCTGAATCATTACAATTACTGTGAGGGGTTTTATGTGTGATTTAAGTTTTAGTAATGTTTCTTTTACTAATGTGGTTGCCCTTGTATATGGGTCATAGATATTCAGAATTGAGACTTCATCTTTATGGATTTTTCCTTTGACAAATATAAAATGACCTTCTTAATCTCTTCTAATTAATTTTAGTTTGAAGTCTAATTTGTTAGGTATCAGTTGTCTTAGGTCCATTTGATTGAAAAATCTTTTCCAACCCATTACTCTGAGACAATGTCTTTCTTTGAAGTTGAGGTGTGTTTTTCATATGCAACAGAAGAATGGATTTTGTCTTCATATATTGCTATGGCCTGATTCTTCCATGTTGGGATGTAAATGTTTACAATATGCCATTGCATAGTAGATGTGTACAGCTTGTTTTTTTATATACAGAATCATCAATTAAGAGATTCCCTTGAATCTTGGTGGGAAGATTTAGATTTGGGCTTCTAAACATTGAAATTATTAAAGACTATAGACTTTTGAAGTTGGATTGTATTTTGCATTGTGAAATAAGCATGAGACTTTGGGGACATTGTAGGGAAAAGGGTCCAGCCAAAGAAGCACACTTTGGCCCTGCAACCAGAACCAAAGAAATGTACCCTGACCCTGAAACCAGTGCCAAAGAAACACACTCTGTCCCTGAAATCAGAGCCAGTGAAAGAAATACACCCTGGCCCTAAAACTAGAGCCAAAAGGCTAAAAAGTACCAGTGAAAGAAACACACTTTGGCCCTAAAACCAGAGCCAAATCTGACCCTAACCCTGTACAGAAAACTAGACAGTCCCTGAGCAGGACATTAAAATTTGACCAATCCCCACCATGGAAGCCCTATATAAACCGTGTCTGTACAGTTTGTGGCTGTTCCAGCTACCCAGCTGTCCTCTGGCACTCTGGCAGAGGGCAGCCACTCTCCTGGAGTCTTCCCTCCCAATAAACCCCTTCAATGAGTGTAAGAAAAAACTTAGTACTCCGCCATTAGCCACGTGGCGTATTAGAGGCACATAACGATGAAGTAATAAAAGGACAGTTTACCACACCCACTTTGGGCATGACTAAAGACACATATAGACATAGGCGGTGAACTATGCCACTAGCCAGGCCCACTTTTGGGCGTGGCTGGAGGCTTGTACTGAGGTAGGGATAAAAGACTGCGCTTGCCCTCTTTTTGGCTTCCAGTTCCGTGGCAGAAGACTACTGGATTCATCTGGGTTGCTCATTTTCTCTTGTGAGTAATTTCTACAATAAACAGTTACCTATATTTTCAACAAGTGTGCTGTTTATTGTTGCAGCATCAAATAAGCTTTGAGTGAAGATCTTTTGCGGCAGAACAGAGGCAACTGTGGGCAGAGCAGAGTTGTTACACTCCACTCTCCACTCTCCCGGGAGCAGAGCTGAACTGTACCAACTTCACCCAGGAAACCTTCTCCTGCCAGAGCAAAACTGCTACACTGGGAAAACATCCCCAGCTGGAAGACCCTCTCCTTCTGGAGCAAAGCCCATACCCTAAGGAAGCCTTTCCCTGAGGCAGGGCTGTAAGCTGCTACATTTACTGTGGCCTGTGGTAGTCCTTGGCTCCTGAGCTCCAGGATACCTTTCCATCTGAGCTGTGTAACACTTACTATTCTGTGACTCCCAAGTGCCAGAATACCTATCCCACCCGATCCGTCCAGAATGCCTGCAGACATGGGGCAGTAAGTTATTATTTAAAGTGATTTGTTTGGGTATTACATTGATGATGGGTGAAGTCGTGGTGGTTAATCTTAATTTTTTTCAACTTGAAGAGATCAATAATAACCTAGGGATATAGAATTCCATATTTTCTTTATGTAGTTAATTGATGTACAAATACCTTCCACTCATGGGTAGCACTATTTCCTGAGACTTTCTAAAAAGGAAAAGGTGACACAAGCACAAACATTCATCTCTCGTGCTGCTTTCTAACTGTGGAGATAGCATGGCCAGCTCTTCCAAATTTCCAGAGATATTTTTCCTCCCAGGTGGACTACACCCTGGAACAAGGAACAAGAACAAACCCTTCCTCACTTAAGTTGCTTTTGCTGGTGTATTTTATCAGAAGCAAAAAAATGTAACTAAAATAGTCAAAATTCCATTGTTGAGAGAAAATATCTGGTAAAACTAGTTTATAAGAAAAAGATTTTTTGACTGACAATTGCAGAAGTGTCAGTTCATAGTCATTCATCTCTGTTGCTTTGCACGTGTGATGAGGTAGCATATGTAATAGGGAGTTCTTGGAAGGACAAAGCTGCTTGATTGCCTCATAGCCCGTGGCAAGGGTGTGGAATACAGTCCCAATATACTTGTCAAGGGATGATGTAATTTCCTACTGCCCAGTGGATATCCACATGGTTCCCCGCATTTCCCAGTTTGCTTAGGACCATGATTAACTCTGGATAAAATGCATGGAGGAGCTGTGAATTCCATGCTCTCTCTCCTTTTGGCATGTATAAGCTAGACGTTACACATCTGAGATGCATGCCAACAACACACAAGCAGACTGGATACTTGAGTCCTTCTTGGGAAGCAGCACCCCTGGAGAGCAATCAGACCTCCAGAGAGTATGTGACATTTTTTGTTTATTTCATTGTTTGTTTTAGAAATGACTAACTTATCTTGATGGATACATATGTTTCTGTATATATTACACTATGGAAACACATTAACCCTCAAATTCAAGTGACTTAAAATCAGTCCAAAAGGGCTGAAAACAGTACCGATCTCCTGATGCATAGGCACTTCCAACATTGCCTCTGCATTAATCCTCTGACTTATTTTAACTAATGTGACAAAAGTAACACTGTGGCTCTGTTAGTTTCTGATATCATATTGTAAGCTACTCGGGTATAAGACACCTGACCAACCTACTGCAAAGAGAAGACATAAGGAGATGCCTAGAAGTGAAACTCCACATGGAAAAGAAGCAGGGTCCCAAAAGAGATACTAGACATAAATAACAAGTCACACATGATTCAACCCCAGTTAGGCTTTCTCAGGAACCCAATCATAAGCGTGATCAGATTACAGTAACATGAAAGACCCTGAGAGAAGCAAAGCATTTCAGAAGAACCCAGCCAATCAGGGAATTGTGACAACAGGGGACTGGTTTTAAGCTACTCTTTTTGGACAGTGCTACGGTTTGGATGTGATATGAGCATATCTTCCAAAAGTTTTATGTATTGGAGACTTGGTCCCAGATACGGTGGTATTGAGTGACTGGACAATTTACCTTTAGGTGGTAGGGCACTGAACAAGGAAATTAAGTAATTTGGAACATTGCCCTTAGAAGGGGTTTGTATAGGTCACAAAGATCCCCAGCTAGTTTCCTAGAGACTGTTACAAAGGAGCCTGGAATCTCCCCACATGAAATCTCCCACATTTATGTGTCCCCCTCTTGCATGTCATCCATACATATCCTGCCACCTGCCACAAATTCCTCACCAGAATTGAGCACATGTTGGCATCTTGCTCTTGAACCTTTAGAATTATAATTGCCTACTCTTTATAAAATGCCCATCTGCTCATATTTTTATAGCAACAGAAAATATACTAAAATAGCTTTCTAGCAATAACTATATGTTGCACAGTACACCTACAAGGTGGATAAATTATTATTAGTCTCAACACAGATGTTCATGGAACCACATGGGTATAGGTGATATCATCTTGGATTTCCATTTCAATCTCCATTTTGTCAATGGATGAAGCAGGGGTGAAGCAGTAGGCAGCCCCGGACCTCCCTTCCCTTGTCATGGATTCTTAGTGGAGCACATATACTATGATGGACGTGTGCCAGCAAAACCACCATGAATTTATGCCTTAGCAATAAAATTTGTCCATGCTTCCTCTACCGGTAGTAGGCTCATAGGGACTAGCACTAATGTGACCTCTTTGGAGTAGGTGTGGGTGTTGTCGGAGGAAGAGTGTCAGTGGAGATGGGCTTTGAGGTCTCAAAAGCTCAACCCAGACCCAGAGACACACTCTCTCTTTCTGTTGTCTGAGGGTCCAGGTGTAGAACTCTTAGCTCCTCCTCTAGTACTATGTTTGCTTGCATGCCATCATGCTTTCTGCCATGACAATAATGTACTAAACCTCTGTAAGCTAGTCCTGATTAAATGTCATCCTTTAAAGGAGTTGCCATGGCCATGGTGTCTCTTCACAGGAATAGAAACCCTAACTAAGACATCACTCAAGTTTTTTTTTTCCAAAATTCCAAATAGTGATGTAAATCAATGATTCACAGATCCCACGAGCCAGCTGAACAAATCTCCAGACTCTTCATTCTGTGACACCATATTGGTGTTTGAAATTGGTCATGGTAGAAATATTTATACCACAGCAAATCAGGATTTTCTTCCTCTGGAGATCCGACAGCTAAACATTTACCACAATACCACTAACTGTGCACAAGCCAAACTATATTTGCTATTTTAAATCTGTTCCTGTTACTGGTGTTCTTGGACTGGGCTGGTTTCCAGCTTCTTAGTGTCTTACTCAAGAACGAAATAAAAAATGTATACTGAGGCAAAATAACAAGAGCACCTTATTTAAAGCAAATAGAGCAGGTCAGATTCACTGTCAAGAGTGACAGTGGGTCACATGGCTGGGGAGCATTCAAGGGCCCCAGGTTATTGCCTGAGGGTTCTTTTCATAGCATCTGCAGAGAAAAGATGTTTGTTTACTAAGACTAAGTTTGAATGGTTCTCTTTTTTAAATGTATTACAGTTATTCATTGGTGCATGCATGCATGCATGTGTGCATGTGTGCATGTGTGTGTGGTATGTACATATGTGCAGCCATGTACATGTATGCATATGCAAATATGCATGTGCAGATGAGAGGACAATTTGCAGGAGTCAGTGGGTTCCTTCCATGAGGATTTTAGATATTGAACTCAGGTTCTTAGGCTTGCATTTATATCCTGAACCATTTCACTGACCCTGATTCCATATTTTTATTGGTGGATTATAATATAACCTCATTTTAATGGACATGCTCTTTCCCATAATGCATTTGGTTTTATTCATATGCTTAGATATAATATAGTAAGTAGCAGAATCTTTCTAAAAGTTCACAGTGAGTACACAGTTTGCCTTGTTGCTAATGAACTCAAAACCAGTTTAGGACTTATCAGTCTGTACCCATAGATTCAAGATGCATTCTGGGATGTTTGAATGTAAATGGGGTGTTCTTAAGGGGCTGGCATGAGGTAGTTCTAATTGTGACTTGGCATAATCACCTGTAAACTAGTCTCAATGAGGTATTATCTAGATCACATTGGCCTATGGGCATATCTGTGGGGAATCATCATAAATATGTTGAACTGAAAAGACCTGCCTATTGTTGGTGGCACCATTCCCTAGGTTTGGTTCTTCAATTGTGTAAGAATGGAGGTGAGCTGAGAGTAAGCATGCATACATTCATTCTCTTTCTTGTCTTGAATGTGGACATCACTAGCTGCTTCAGTCTCCTGCTATTTGAATTCCATAATGATAGATGGAATTTTAGCTAATGATAGATTTATTTTAGCTAATGTAGAACTATTAGCTAAAATAAACCCTCCCCACCCCCGAGTTGCTTTTGATAGCATATCTTATCACAACAACAGGAAACTAAGACAAGGAATGCCCTATTTTCATTGTTTAGCAGGGCTCTATTTGCAGGCCAATGCCCTAATACATGCTGTATCTTCATGTCTTGGTACTATCAACTTATTGTTTATTATTACAGGCAGAATTTGAAAATCTTCCACTAAGGACCACATTGTTCTATGCTGCATTTAGTCACGCAGACTAAACACATGTATTAGAGCTATGAGCAAAACTTCGGTGGCCTCTTATTTGTCATTTAATAATGGCAATTTGAGCCAGGCACGGTAGCACATATGTGTAGCACTTGTGAGACTGAGACAGGAGAATTGTTCTGAATGTGAGGCCAGCCTAGACTACATAGTTCCAGGTCAGTCTGGCTTACAGGTGAGACTCTGTCCCAATTAAAAAGACATTTTGTCAAAGTATGGTGGCTCACACCTATAATCTTAGCACTCAAGGGACTGAGTCAGGAAGATTCTACAAGATTATAATCAGCCTGAGCTACAGAGTGAGACCCTTTTTCAAGCAACAGTTTTTTAAAGTGCTCTATATAATCAAAATATACAAATTTCAATAGTCAGGTGTGAGGTTCACATTTGTGTTAATAGTCATGAAACCACTTCCGTAAAATACAGAAGGGAACCTGTTTCCTCTCAGTACCAACAAGAATTCCATTGCTCCAGTACTGTGGATAATGTTAACTTAGCTGCTATTTACTCTGGAATTTAATCACTAGCTTTAAGGACTTAAGAAGTTTTATCTGTTTGTTGATTGGGTTTTGGTTTGGGGGTTAGATTTTGTGGTAATGGGAACTGAATCTAGGTCCTCTTAAATGCTACGCAGGTGCTCAACCTTTAAGCATATCCTTTTTCTTTGATAAATTGTAAACTGATGATTTCGTTTTATAAACCCTAAAGGTCATGAGGATATGCATGCTCAGGTATTAAACATGGTTCATTGCTATTTTAAAATTCTTATTTGAAATCTCTATAAAGGAATATTATCTTACTGGGCATGGTAGTACATACTTTTAATCCTGGAATTAAAGGGGTAGGCAAATCCTCTGAGTTCAAGGTCAGCCTGATCTATGCATTGTATTCCAGGCTGCCAAGGACTACGTATCAAGACCTGTCTCTGAAACAAGCAAGCAAACAAACAAACAAACAAAATATTGTCTCCATATCATCAACCTTCACAGCGAATTTTGTTAACTATGCTGCAATTATTGGCTTTTCTCTAGGAAGAGACTTCAACCAGACTCCAGGGCAGTGAGCAATGTTCCTTTCTCATGTCCTCGTATGTCCCCATGGCAGTCTACCCTGTTTCTGAAGGAATGGAAACAGAAGAGAGGGAAGGGGCAATAAATAGAGGAGGGGGGAAGAGGGAAAGAGAAAAGAGAAGGGGGGAGAGAAAGGTGTGAGGGAGTGCATCCAGAAATGGTAAGAATGTATGGAGCACAGATTTGGCTTCAGCTGGAAGGCATGAGGAAAGGCTGCTGCAGCTCCTGACAACGGTTTCTAGATTTAGTTGTAAGGAGCTGAGAATTTATTATTCACCTGAAAAAAACAGCTAAATTTCTTTCTTTTAAGCTTTGCAGAAACAGTTACTCCAGCTTCTCCCTGTCCAAACTCACCAACTCTTCCTCTCCCAGCTTTCCCCTTTGCACATAACCAAGAGAAAAGCCATCAATGAGGTTAAACGTCTATTACTGACTAAGAAGCAATAGCATTTTAAATAGTAATTTCGGGGGATAGAAGGAGTCACCCCATCTTTCAGTCATGTCTACTTCACAGCCCTGAAAAAAATGTATTTATTAAGAGAATGAGAATGACCTAGCAGAAAGGAAAAAAATAACTTACCAGGCAAGAAAGAAAATAATTACATGTGACATTTGAACCTAAGGTGTCGAGAAAGCTTGCTATGAACAGTCTGGTATTTATTTTGGCTCATATCAAATTATTGGGTTAAAAAAAAATGAAGCGCAGGGCTATATATACCTCAGCCAAGGAGACCAGTTGGGGTGGTTTGAAAGAAAATGGCTACCAAAGGGAGGTGTGGTCTTGTTGGAGGAGGTGTGTCATTGTGGGGATGGGCTTTGAGGTCTTTTTTGCCCAAGCCTCCCTCAGTGTGACAGTCAGGTGACTTCCTGATGCCTGCAAAATGTAGCATCGCAGCTCTAACACCTCATCGGCTTGTGTGCTGCGGTGATCCCCACCATGATGGCAATGAACGGAACCTCTCAAACTATAAGCCAACCCCTCAATTAAATGTTTTCCTTGTAAGAGTTTCTCTAGTCATGGTGTCTCTTCACAGCAATAGAACCCTAACTAAGACACAAGTTGTTAAAAACCTGCTTTCTGGGCTGGATAGATAGCTCAGCAGCTAAGATCACTGCCTGCTTTTCCAGAGGGTCAGGATTTGATCCTCAGCGCCCACATGGTTGTCAACAACTGTCCATAATGCCACTTCCAGAGGATTCAGTGCTTTCTTCTGGCTTCAGAGGGTAGCAGGTGTACATGCAGTACACAGACAGACATGTAAAACATCAGAAGGAAGGAAGGTAAGGGACTGCTTGTTGATTTGAACCCAGTAAGATTATCTACAAATAAGTCTTTTGTTCTGTTGTTCCATTCAGAGCAGAAAGAAAAAGCAAAGAGTAACAGGACCCCAGGCCGTAGCATAAGTGGCTCTATGATGGAAGCACCAATCAGGCTGTAAACCCAGCTGGTAGAAAGTACCACCTGCCAAAATGAAAACAAAGACCTAATCCATCAAAGTCCACAGTTCTAGGAAAGACTCTAAATGTATTCTAACTTACCTTTTTTTTTTTGTCTTCTGTAGTTCTGCTTATGACTAACTTTCCTTGTTATCTGAAGTATGTCAAGATAGAACATGACTGTCATGCTTAAAAATTCACCCTGAGAAAGGTTCCAAGCTAACACTGGGACACTGAACACTCAGTGTAATTGCCAGTCAGCTAATAAAGATTGTCTATTAGATCAAAAACCGTGTTTAAGAAGTGTTCTCTGGTGAATACCCCACAACATAAACTTCATATCCATCGACATATTTTGTATGATATCATTAATAGTTTCTTGGAACACAAATGGCTTCTATTTTTAGGAATTAATCACATGGTGATTAAGGTCCTTTTATTTATAAGAAAGAGTAATTATAGTTTCTAATTCTAGCCACACAGTCTTATATGATTTTAACACTTTTCACAAAGACATGCTGTCTCGTTGAACCTGGGTGAATTCCATAATTCATGAAATTTCATGAACAGGATAAAGTACAAATGACAGCCAGTATACATCCTGAGACCAGGACCTCAAGAGCAATATGGCTTCTGCTTTGCTGGTCTCCTTGGGAACCTGGGTCTGTGGAGCAAGTCGTTACAACAACAATGGAAATGGACTAGATATTTTCTCAGAAATTGTCAAATGGACTAGACATCGTTGATGAACTTACTGCCTGTATATATTGTAGATACTTATTATATACAGTTTTTCTTACATTAGTAGATTTCTTTTTTGCATTAGACAAAAAAGAGGAATTGTGTTGATACGTTATTTGTGATTTATTAAAACTTGCCTGAGGTTTCAGAAGGCAAAGCCAGCCTCAAGCAATAGAGATCAGACAGAGGTGGCACACACCTTTAATCCCAGAACTCCAGGAAACAAAAGATGGATCTCTCTGACTTCCAGGCTACCCAGGGCTACACAAGATTGAATCAATCTAAAAGAGTAACAGAGCTCACTCCTTTAATCACAGCACTACAGAGGAATACAATATAGGAGCAGGGTCTTCAGTAGTTATTCTCAGGAGTCTCTGGCCACTCTGAGAAAAGCAAAGCAGTCTGAGAGAATCTGAGGAGCTGTAAAGTTGGGAGCAGTTTGACTTTGAGGATTGCCCCTTTGGTCTGAACTGAGATAGATGTAGGAGCTAGTGAGGCTGGCTGTTTTGCTTTTCTGATTTTCAGCTTGAATCTGGAACCCCAATATCTCTTTCTGGGTTTTTAAATTTTTTTATTTTAATTTTAAATAGCTTGTTTTACATGCCAATCCCAGTTCCCTCTCCCTCCCCGCCTCCCCCACCCGCCGTCCTCCCCCCCAGCCTCCCAACCTATTGCCAATTCATTCCACATAGGGGATATCTAGAGTCTGTCATTTCACTCAGGGTAGGGTCCAGGCACTCCCCTAAGAATCCAGGCTGAGAGAGAATCCCTCTTTGTGCTATGGGCACACGATGTCTGTTTGTATTCCAGGGATAAACACTGATCCACTGCTCAGGGCCCCATAAGTTGCCCAGGCCTCCTCACTGACACTCACATTCGGGGGTCCGGATCAGCCCCATGCTGGCCTCCACACTGTCAGTCTGGGCTCCAAGAGCTTTCCCCTGTTCAGATCAGCTGTCTCTGCTGGTTTTGCCAGCCCATTCTTTGCCAATTTGCTCATTGCTCCTCTCTCTCTGTCACTGGGTTCCTTGGGTTCAGTTCAGTGCTTAACTGTGGGTGTTTGCCTCTGCTTCCTTCAGTCACTGGATGAAGGCTCCCGGATGGTTTCAGACATCAAGTTCATTATCAGGAATAGGCATTCGAGGTGGTCTCTCCACTATTGCTTAGCTTGCCGATTGGTGTCATCCCTTTAGATCACTAGAGGTCACACTGGTGCTTGATCTGTCTTCTAAACCCTCTTCCCCCTAATCTACCTCCCCCACTCAACTTCCTGTTCCCCCATGACCTACTCTCTCTTCCTCTTCTCCCCCTCTCTTCTTCCCAGCTCCTAATTCCCCCCACCCCTCGTCATGTTCCCCATCTGTTCAGAGGATCGTACCTCATTCCTCTTCTCTTGGGTACTATGCATATCTTTTAGGTTCTTTCCTGTTTCGCAGACTACCAGTGGAAGTGCAGACTGGCACTATCCTGATCCATGTCTAAAATTCATATATGAGTGAGTACATACCATGTTTGTCTTTTTGTGACTGGGTTACCTCATTCAGGATGGTTTCTTCCAGCCCTATCCATTTACCTGCGAATTTCAAGATTCCATTGTTTTTTTTTCTACTGAGTAATACTCCATTGTGTAAACATACCATATTTTCTCTATCCACTCTTCAGTTGAGAGGCATCTAGGTTGCTTCCAGGTTCTGGCTATTACAAATAATGCTGCTATGAACATAGTGGAGCAGATGCCCTTGTTGTATGAATTTGCCTCATTTGGATATATGCCTAAGAGTGGAATTGCTGGGTCTTGTGATAGATTGATTCCCATTTACTGAGGAATCTCCATACTGCTTTCCAAAGTGGCTGTATGAGTTGGCACTCCCACCAGCAGTGGAGGAGGGTTCCCCTCTCTCCACATCCTCTCCAGCATAAATTGCCTTCGGTGTTTTTGATTTTAGCCATTCTGACAGGAGTAAGATGGTACCTCAGAGTTATTTTGATTTGCATTTCCCTGATGGATAAGGATGTTGAGCACTTTCTTAAGTGTCTCTTGGCCATTGTAGCCTCCTCTATTGAGAATTCTCTATTTAGTTCTGTACCCTACCTTTTAATTGGATCCTTTGGTGTTTTGGAGACTTGCTTCTTGAGTTCTTTGTAAATTTTGGAGATTAGCCCTCTGTCAGATGTGGAGTTAGTGAATATCTTTTCCCATTCTGTGAATTGCCTTTTTGTCTTGTTGACTGTGTCCTTTGCCTTACAGAAGCTTTTTAGTTTCAGGAGGTCCCATTTGTTAATTGTCGATCTCAGTGTTTGTGCCACTAGTGTTATATTCAGGAAGTGGTCTCCTGTACCAACTCGTTGAAGAGTATCTCCCATTTTCTCTTCTAAAAGATTCAGTGTGGCTGGATTCATGTTGAGATCTTTGATTCATTTGGACTTAAGTTTCATACAAGGCGATAAACGTGGATCTACCTGCAGTCTTCTGCATACCAGTACCCAGTTAGGCCAGCACCATTTGTTGAAGATGCTTTCTTTTTTCCACTGTATAGTTTTAGCTTCTTTGTCAAAAATCAAGTGTTCTTAGGTGTGTGGGTTAAAATCAGGGTTTTCAATTCGGTTCCATTGGTCTACCTGCCTATTTTTCTGCCAATACCAAGCTGTTTTCGGGACTATAGCCCTATAATAGATCTTGAAGTCAGGTATGGTGATGACTCCTGAAGTTCCTTTATTGTATAGGGTTGTTTTGGCTATCCTTGGCCTTTTGTCTTTCCATATAAAGTTGATTATTGTTCTTTCCTTGTCCTTGAAGAATTGTGATGGAATTTTCATTGGGATTGCATTGAATCTGTAGACTGCTTTTGGCAAAATTGACATTTTTATTATGTTGATCCTACCAATCCAAGAGCATGGGAGATCTTTCCATTTTCTGGTATCCTCTTTGATTTCTTTCTTTAAAGACTCAAAGTTCTTGATATACAACTCTTTCACTTCCTTGGTTAACATTATCCCGAGATATTTGATGCTGTTTATGGCTATTGTAAAAGGGTGATGTTTCTCTGATTTCTTTCTCAGTCACTTCATCATCTGTATATAATAGGGCCACTGATTTTTTTTTTAGTTTACCTTGTATCCTGCCACATTGCTGAAGGTGTTCATCAACTCTAGGAGTTCCCTTGCGGGGTTTTTCGGGTCACTATGTAGACTATCATATCATATGCAAATAGAGAAAGTTTGATTTCTTTTCCTATTTGTTTCCCCTTTATCTCCTTTTGTTGTCTTATTTCTGTAGCTAGAACTTCAAGTACAATATTGAGGAGATATGGGGAGAGTGGATAGCCTTGTCTCATTCCTGATTTTAGAGGAACTGCTTTGAGTTTCTCTCCATTTAGTTTGATGTTTGCTGTTGGTTTACTGTATGTTGCTTTTATTATATTCAGGTATGCTCCTGTTATCCCTAATCTCTCTAGGACCTTTATCATGAAGGGGTGCTGGATCTTGTCAAAGGCTTTTTCAGCATCTAGTGAGATGATCATGTGGTTTTTCTTTCGCAGTTTGTTTATATGATGGATTACATTGATAGATTTTCTAATGTTGAACCATCCCTGCATTCCTGGAATGAAGCCTACTTGATCATGGTGGATGATTTTTCTGATATGTTCTTGATTCCGGTTTGTGAGTATTTTATTGAGTATTTTTGCATCGATATTCATGAGGGAAATTGGTCTATAGTTCTCTTTCTTAGTTGTGTCTTTGTGAGGCTTAGTTATCAAGGTAATTGTAGCCTCGTAAAAAGAGTTTGGCAGTGAGCTTCTTGCTTATATTGTGTGGAATACTTTGAGGAGTATTGGAATTAGCTCTTCTTTGAATTTCTGGTAGAATTCTGCACTGAAGCTATCTGGGCCTGAACTTTTTTTGTTTGGGAGACTTTTGATGACTGTTTCTATTTCATTGGGGTTTATAGGTCTGTTTAGATTGTTTATCTGCTGTTGATTTAGTTTTTACAAGTGATATCTTGCAAAATTGTCCATTTCCCTTAAATTTTCAAATTTTGTGGAGTACAGATTTTCAAAGAAAGCCCTGATGATTCTCTGGATTTCCTCAGAGTCCGTTGTTATGTCCCCTTTTTCATTTCTGATTTTGATAATTAGAATGCTCTCTCTCTGTCTTTTGGTTAGTATGGACAGAGGTTTGTCTATTTTGTTGATTTTCTCGAAGAACCAACTCTTTGTTTCATTGATTCTTCTCAGTGTTTTCCTTGTTTCTACTTGATTGATTTCAGCCCTCAATTTGATTATTTCCTGGCATCTGCTCCTCCTGGGTGAGTTTGCTTCTTTTTGCTCTAGAACATTCAGCTGTGCTATTAATTCTCTAGTATGACTGTTCTCCAGTTTCTTCATGTGGGCACTTAGTGCTATGAATTTTCCGCTCAGCACTGCTTTCAAAGTGACCCATATGTTTGTGTATGTTGTGTCTTCATTCTCACTGAAATCGAGGAAGTCTTTAATTTTTTTTATTTGTTCCTTTACCCAGGGATGGTGCAATTGTGCATTGTTCAGTTTCCATGAGTTTGTAGGGTTTCTGCGATTTGTGTTATTGTTGAATTCTAATTTTAATGCATGGTTGTCTGATAAGATATAGGGGGTTATTCCAATTTTTTTGTATCTGTGGAGATTTGCTATGGTTCCTATTATGTGGTCAATTTTAGAGAAGGTTCCATGTGGTGCCGAGAAGAAGGTATATCCCTTTGTGTTTGGGTAGAATGTTCTACAGATGTCTGTTAAACCCAGTTGGGTCATAACTTCTATTAGTTCTTTTGTTTCTTTGTTAAGTTTCTGTCTGGAGGTCCTGTCTAGTGGTGACAGCAGAGTGTTGAAGTCTCCTACTATTAGTGTGTGAGATTTTATGTGCATTTTGAGCTTCAGTAATGTTTCTTTCACAAATGTAGGTGCCTTTGTATTTGGGGCATAGATGTATAAAATTGAGACTTCATCTTGATGTACTTTTCCTTTGATGAATATGAAGTGTCCTTCTTCGTCTCTTTTGATTGATTTTAATTTGAAGTCTAGTTCGTTAGATATTAGGATTGCTACACCCGCTTGTTTCTTGGGACTGTTTGATTGGAAGATCTTTTCCCAACCCTTTACTCTGAGATAACATCTGTCTTTGATGTTGAGATGTGTTTCTTGTATTCAGCAGAAGGAAGGTTCTGTCTTCGTATCCATTCTGCTAGTCTGTGTTTTTTTATAGGCAAGTTGAGGCCGTTGACATTGAGGTATACTAATGACCATTGATTGATGATTCTTGTTTGTGCTTGATTTATTGTTAGTGAAGTTATTTTGTGTAGTTTCTCCTCCCTTTTTTTTTGGTGTTTTGTAAAGTGGGATTATATATTGCCTGTATCTTTCTGAGTGTAGTTATCTTCCTTGGATCTACGTTTTCCTTCTAGCACTTTCTGTAGAACTGGATTCATGGATACGTATTGTTTAAATCTGGCTTTGTCATGGAATATTTTATTTTCTCCATCTATGGTAATTAAAAGCTTTGCTGGAGATAGTAGTCTGGGCTGGCATCCTTGTTCCCTTAGCTTTTGTAGGACATCTATCCAGGATCTTCTGGCTTTCATTGTTTCCATTGAAAAATCAGGTGTAATTCGTATAGGTCTGCCTTTGTATGTTACTTGGCCTTTTTCTTTAGCTGCTCTTAATGTTTTCTCTTTATTCTGTAGGTTTTATGTTTTGATTATTATATGGCAAGTTGACTACTTTTTCTGGTCCAGTCTATTTGATGTTCTGTAAGATTCTTGTATTTTCTTTTTTTATCATTTTTTATTTTAATTTTAAATAGCTTGTTTTACATGTCAATCCCAGTTCCCTCTCCCTCCCATCCTCCCGCACTCCCCTTCCCCCCCTCCCTCCCACCCTATTGCCAAATCCTTCCACATAGGGGATATCTAGAGTCTGTCATTTTACTCTTAGTAGGGTCCAGGCACTCCCCTAAGAGTCCAGGCTGAGAGAGCATCTCTCTTTGTGCTATAGGCACATGAAGACAGTTTGTATACCAGGGATAGACACTGATCCACAGCTCAGGGCCCCATAGGTTGTCCAGGCCTTCTCACTGACACTTACATTTGGGGGGGTCCAGATCAGTCCCATGCTGGCCTCCCCACTGTCGGTCTGGGGTCCAAGAGCACTCCCCTGTTCAGATCAGCTGTCTCTGCTGGTTTTGCCAGCCCATTCTTTGCCAATTTGCTCATCGCTCCTCTCTCTCTGTCACTGGGTTCCTTGGGTTCAGTTCAGTGATTAATTGTGTGTTTGCCTCTGCTTCCATCAGTCACAGGATGAAGGCTCCCGGATGGTTATAGACATCAAGTTCATTATCAGGAATGGACATTGGAGGTGGTCCCTCCACTATTGCTTAGCTGGCCAATTGGTGTTATACCTTTAGATCACTGGAGGTCTAAAGGTATAAGATTCTTGTATTTTCATAGGCATATCTTTCTTTAGGTTAGGGAAGTTTTCTTCTATCATTTTGTTGAATATGTTTTCTGTACCTTTGAGTTGTATTTCTTCACCTTCTTCTATACCTATTATTCTCAGGTTTGGCTTCTTCATGGTATCCCATATTCCCTGGATATTTTGTTTTGAGGATTTGTTGGTTTTGAGATTTTCTTTGGTTAACAACTCTATATTCTCTAATGAGTCTTCAACGCCTGAGATTCTCTCTTCTATCTCTTGTATTCTAATGGTGATACTTGCATCTGTAGTTCCTGATTGTTTACCCAGCTTTTCTATTTCCAGCATCCCTTCATTCTGTGTTTTCTTTATCGTTTCTATTTCAGCTTTCAATCCTTCAACTGTTTGAGTTGTTTCCTTAATTTGTTTGGTTGTTTTTTCTTGGTGCTCTTTAGATTCTTTGAGAGATTTGTTCATTTCTTCAATTTTCCCCCATTTCATGGATTTTTTTGTTTGCTTTTTTTTTCTATTTCTTTAAGGGATTTCCTCGTTTCTTCTTTGAAGATCTCTATCATCTTCCTGAAATAATTTTTAAGGTTTGTCTCCTCTGCTTCATCTATGTAGTGCTTTTTGGGTCTTGCTGGTGTTGGTTCCCTAGATTCTGGTGGAGTCATGTTGGTCTTTCTATTGCTGAGTGAGCTCTTATTCTGTCTCCTTCCCATCTCTTCTTCCAGTGGGTGCTGGTGGGGTCTTTCCGTCTCCATTGGTCTCCTTCCTTCCTGAAGCTGAAGCTGGAGATGCTGACACTGAAGCTTAAGCTGAAGCTGGGGTTGCCGTAGGTTGGGGCCTGGAAGGGCTGATGTCTTTCCTGAAGCTGGGCTCACCGGAGTTTGGGGCCTGGAATGGCTGATGTCTTTCCTGGGT
Source organism: Mesocricetus auratus (assembly GCF_017639785.1). Taxonomy (NCBI): domain Eukaryota; kingdom Metazoa; phylum Chordata; class Mammalia; order Rodentia; family Cricetidae; genus Mesocricetus; species Mesocricetus auratus. The sequence goes on from NW_024429197.1 coordinate 65,013,471, forward strand.
GGGTAGTCTTCTGAAGCTGGGCTCACCAGAGTTTGGGGCCTGGACGGGCTGATATCTTTCCTGTGTGGGCGGGTCTTCTGGATGCCAGGAGCAGCCCAGAAAGATTGAGGGGATGGGTGTTGGGCAGGGGATGGGGAGTGTCCCCGCTAGAGACCCAATCTCACCTGAAGCTGGGCTCAACAGAGGTTGGGGCCTGGAAGGGCTGATGTCGTTCCTCTGTTTCTGGGTTTTTAATTTGTCGCTCTTATTTGAAGAAAGAACTGAAGCACAGTTACAATCAAATCAAAGCTCAGTGTCAGATGTCTGTGGCTTATGATTCTCCAGGCTTCCAAGGTTCTGGGAAGTGCCTCTTCTCCAAATTTGCCATCCACAGCACAGGCACTGCTGATAGATTTAGGCCAGCTCCACTCCATCCCTATGCTGTCCTCCTGGTCATCGAACAATACTAGACTCTTGAGCATACTGACACCTTCACAGGCTGCACCTTAACCAAAGGCCTCCTAAGGTCTCTTTGGGAACCTTCACATGGTGCCAAATCTCTGCTTTTTTCCATGACCCCTTCAATACTGGTGTCTCTACTACATCTGAGTTTGCACCTTCGCCAGGACTGTCTCTTGTCCTCTCACAGAGACAAACCACAGCTGTTCTCCATGGTCCTTCAATACTGTTGAGGAATGTTACCTTAGGAAGTGCTACATTACTTTATGCTGTGGAATATTTTTTGATGGTGTAAAGATGTGTTTCATTTTTTTCTTTTCTTTTTTTTTTATTTTTTTACAAGACAGGTTTTCTCTGTATTGTTTTGGAGGTTGTCGGACCAGCCCAGCCATGAACTCACAGAGATCCACCTGCCTCTGCCTCCTGAATGCTGGGATTAAAGACGTGCACCACCACTGCCCAGAGTGTTGCATTTTTTTCATGTTGCATTTGTTTTACTCCGTAAAGCTGTGTTGTTTCATCTGTCTAAAATACCCAATTGGTTTAATAATGAGCTGAATGTCCAATAGCTAGGAAGGAAAGAGAAACAGGCAGGGCTGCCAGTCGGAGAGAACAAATAGGAAGAGAACTCTAGGCTTGAAAGAAGAGAAGGACCAATAAAGGGGGAGAGGAGGATGCCAAGGACCCAGCCACACAACCAGCCACAGAATAAGAAGGAAAGAAAGGCATATAGAGTATAGAAAGGTAAAAGCCCAGAGGCAAAAGGTAGATAGGACAATTTAAGAAAAGCTGGCTAGAAATAAGCCAAGCTAAGTTTGGGCAGTCATAAGTAAAAGTAAGTCTCTTTGTATTTCTTTGGGAGTTGGGTTGCAGGCCCCCAAAAGAGCAGAGTAAAAATACAACCAACTACTCAATATAAATATCTCATAGGAGATTCTTACACATTACCAAGTTGAGGTGCCCTGTCCAGCCAAACTTCAATATGTTAACCCTTAAGAAACACCCCCAGAAAATTTAAACTCAGTGATCCTGGTCTCTTCTGATTATCATTTGTTTCTCAATTTCAGGTAGCCATCTTCAGTTTTCCTAATAAAGTAAAGAATTGATGTTAGGGGTGCTGGATCTTTATTAATCACAGTTGGTTGTTTAGCTCCAACTGACCAGAAATCATAGATTCTTGATTTAAATATACTACACATATCCAGGAAGTAGTGGTGTATGCCTTTAATCCCAGCACTCAGGAGGTGTATCTCTTTGAGTGTGAAACAACCTGGTATAAATAGTGAGTTCCAGGGCAGCCAAAGGTACACAGAAAAACCCCACATATACAAAATTATATGCATATATAATTACAATATATTGATTATGTAATATATATAGAGATACATCACATTTTATAGATGAACTGCGTTGATAGTCTTTAAGAGTCTTTCAAACATGCCCCTATAATTTTATACACCAGGCCTCTATCATCTGCACTGCCTTCTAAGGCGCCAAAAAAGCTCATTGAGCTTTACACTTAACACCTTTTCTATCCAAAATTTCTGAATTCTTTCTGTAGTTTTCCCCTAGTCAGGTCTATCACAACAATTCCCCATGGTCCTGAATAATTCCTGTCCTTATTTGATTTCTTCTTCTGTAATAAGACACCATGGCCAAAATCAGCTTGGGAAGGAAACAGTTATTTGGCTCACTCAGCCCAGTCACAGTCCAGTCCATCACTGAGGGAAATCAGGACAGGAACTCATGGCAGGAAGCAGGAACCTGGAGGGAGGAACTGAAGTCATGGAGTAATGTCCCTTACTGATGTGCTCTCCATGGCTTAATCAATGTGTTTTCTTCCTTCCTTCCTTCTTCCTTCTTTCCTTTCCTTGATATTTTTTTTAATTATGAAGCTTTTGGCTGTGTGCTGTGAATTCTTATAGGCTAACTCTGACTTAATTGTTAAACCCACAATTGCCAACCTGAATACCTCCCTGTGGTCTTTGCCTACCAGAGAACAGAGTCCAGACCTCTCACACTTCTGGCTTCCTACATTGTGACTGCCTGTGCCTCTCTTTCCCAGAATACTTCTCTACTCCTAGTCCCACCTATCTTGCTTCCCTATTGGCCAACTGCTTTATTCAACAACCAATAAGATAAGCACATACACAGGACTTCCCCCATCATCTCCTCTTTTCTGTCTAAATAAAAAGAAAGGTTTTAACTTTAACATAGTCAAATTACATATAACAAAACAGTTATCAAGCAAGAACTATAGTTGCAATATTTTGTCCATTAACATTTAGTAAAATTTAAAGAAAGTATTTTATTATCTATCCAATCCATGTGAGTATAAAGTCTCATGTGTAGCTTATCTTTTATCATAACTAAGGAAAGCTATAACTATAACTAGCTGTCTTCAACTCCATCAAAGACCACAGAAGGATAATATATAAACTCTAAAATTGACAGAGACATCTCACTACCTGGACTGTCACTGGAAGTTCCTCTGTAACTTTGGGGCATCCATCTTTAGCCTATAGGCCAAAATTTCAGCAAAGCAGGAAATTTTAAACTGTCCACCTGCATTGGCAGTTTGTCAGCCATTTTTCTGTGTCCTGCAGAAAGTCTCCCAGACTCTTACACAAAGCAGGAACCCTGTAGGACTGTTTGAGTTCAGCAGTCACTTTCCTGTGGGTCCTGTATGTCTAGTCTACAAACAGTAAAGGCAAGAGCAGTTTCTTGCCCAAATGGCTAATCATGCCATGTTGAAAGCAAACTCCATAATGAGTTTCTTCGAAGCCCATTCTCAGATGCAATTGGTGCTGCCAGGAGCAGACATTTCTCATCATCAAGAAAAACCCTAAACCATTTTAAATGCCATTTTCTGAAGGTTTTTGAAAGGTTTGAAGACTATCTGTCTCAAATATATCTCTGTAGATCTAGAAAACCTAGCTTATCTAACTATAAATTCTGACTATTGTAAGTACTATTTATAACCTGTATTTAATCATGCATTATGCTTTTAAAAATCAGTATAAACACAATACTTATTCAAGAGGAGAAATACATCACAAAATTGACCTTGAATTTGTGTCAATAAATGAAAATCCATACCAATGCAAAGTACTCATTTCCATACCATAGATGGGCTTATCTACACCACCACCAAGAGTCAGTTCTGGTGTGCTGCCCAAGTGGGTTGCCATGCCTACTTGCTCATTTGCTATAGCTGGTAAGGAGCAGGGCCAACTCTCCCACTCTTGGGGTCCTGGAACCAGCTCTCTCACCTCCTGCAGATGGCAAGGGGTGAGAGGAATTGCTTTTCCTCACCATTCCACCACATGGCAGACGAGGGGGAGCAGGGTCAGTCCTCCTGCTCTCATGCACTCCGGGCCAGCTCATCTGTGTCCCCATCAATAGGATCAACTCTACTGTGCTTCCCAGGTGAGATGCAGGTCCTGCTCTCCCATGTGCTGCTGCTGTTTGTGGGCCAGTGCCAGTTCTTCCACTCTCATGACCCCAGGGCCAGCTCTCCCACCCACTTGGCACAAGCCACAAGAGGGAGGGAGTGAGTCATCTATTCCTCCCCTACAACACCATTTGGCAGATGCAAGGTGGGGCCAGATCTCCCTTGCACATTCACCAGCACTAGATCACCTGAACCTGGGTCAACAGCATCAGCTCTACTGAGGTGCCCAGGTGAGAGAAAGGGCCCACTCTCTTAAGTACTGCAGTCAATAAGCGGTAGTATTGGCTTTCCTGTTCTCGTGACTCAGGGATTAGCTTTTTCTGCTGGCAGTAGGTTGTGAGGGGGTATGCGGAGTACTTCTCCCTTGCCCATGCCACTGTATGACAGACCCATGGGGCTACACACTCTTGTGTCTTTAGGGATGGCTCACCTGCATCCCTACCAGCAGGAACAGCTGTATTGTGTTGCCTTTGGGAGGTACAGGGACCACTCTCCTGAATTCTGCATTTGGTAAAGGGAAGGGACAGTTCCCCCTAGTGCTGTAGCCAGTGAGGGGTGGGACTAATTCTGTTCAGCCCTATCCTCACTGCCTTTAGTGGTAACAGGAGCCACAGACATCACCACAGATCATAGCTGTGACAGGACCACTGGCCTAAACATAGCCCCTGGCTGTAGTCCAGATGACACCATCACCCCAGGTGGCAGCACAGGCTATTCAGATCTGCATGGCCCCAGCAGAGGCCCAATCCTCAGACATTAACCTAGCCCTAAGAGGTGGCCCAAAGCCCCTGATGACCATGTGATCCTTTGAGTTGCTACAGGCCTTGGACATCATTACAGACCCCAGCTGTGTTTGGGTCATGGACCAGGATATGGACCTAAGTGTCACCATGGCCCCAGTTGGCAAAGCAGGTCACTTAGATTGACCTGGACACAATGGCAACATGGACCTTGAATCCCCACATGGCCCCAGGAGTAGTTCCAAATTCCAGGAACTCACATGACCTTTAATGGCAACAGGAGCCTTGACATCAGTGCAGGTCTGGTCTATGGCATGGTGTATGGTGTCACCATAAGTAGGTATCCCAGGTTGGTATAAGAATGCAGGTTGACATCCTCAGTGAGGTAACCCAGAAAGACAAACATGGTATGTACTCACTCATAAGTGAATATTAGAGTAAGATGGAAAGCAAAAGATCACCATCTTATCTATAGTCCATGACCACAGAGAAGCTAGGTAACAAGGAGAAACCATACAGAGGCATACATGAATCCCCATGGGAAGGGGAAATAGACAAGATCTCCTGAGAAAATTGGGATGGTGGGAGGTGGGGGTAAGGGAGGGGGAGGGGAGAGGAGAGGAGTAGGCAGGAGGAGAACATGGGGGAACAAACAGGATGGTGGAGATGAGGGAAGGACAGAGAGGGAGAGCAAGGAAAGACATATTTTGATTGAGTGAGCCATTATGGGGCTATTGAGAAAGCTGGCACTGGGGAAGTTCCCAGGAATCCACAAGGATGACCCCAGCTAAGACCCTAAGCATCAGTGGAGAGGATGCCTGAGCTGGTTTTTCCCTGTAATTAGATTGATGACTGCCTGTATTATCATCATAGAATCTTTACCCAGTAAGCAATGGAAGCAGATGCAGAGATCCATAGCTAAGCACTGGGCCAAACTCCCAGAGTCCATTTGAAGAGAGGGAAGAGAGACAGTATGGGAAAGGGGGCAAGACCAGTTTGGGGATACCCACAGAAACAGCTGACCTGAGCTAGTGGGAGCTCACTGACTCTGTAGTGGGGGAACCTGCAGAGGAACAAACCAGGCCCTCTGAACATGGGTGTTAGCAGTGTGGCTTGTGAAGTCTGTGGGGCCACTGGCGGTGGGACCAGGATTTATCTCTAGTGTTTGAACTGGCTTTTTAGTGCTCATTCTCCTTGGAGGGAATGGGGTAGTGGGTAGCAGGAGGAGTGGAGGAAGTGGGAACTGGGATTGGTATGTAAAATGAGAAGAGATTGTTTTTAAAATAAAAAGTGATAAAAAATTTTAAAAATGTGAATGACAAATAAAACAAGGAAAGGGAGAAGGATCCTGGGAAAAAGAGGCACAGGAGTCATGATATAGGAAGCCAGAGGAGTAAGAGGTCCAGTCCCTGTTCTCAAGTAAGCAAAGACCACATGGAGGTATTCAGTTTGGCAGTTGTGGATTAACAATTAAGTCAGAACTAGCAGATAGGAAATCATAGAACATGATCAACAGCTCCATAATTATTATGGCATTGTGTGTGTTGTTTGGGTGTTCAGACAGCTTGCCAGGGCCCAGGCGGCTGGCAGGAAGACCACATGGTACAAAATGGTGGCAGAAGTAGGATGCATGAATTTCCAGGTAGAATGGCAAAAACTTAAAAGGGATTTTAGAAACAAAAGAACAAGGAGAAGCATGGCTTCTCAGTAGCAGCATTTTTCTCAGGTGGGCTCTGTTTTGCTAGAGAAAAGCAGACACTCACGTGGCATGCTTAAGGAAGTCTTCCTAATTCAGCATAAGCAGAAAAACTGCAAGGCTCTTTTAAGAGGGCCTGCTAACAATTGAATGGTGTGTAATGGCAGCTGACAGTGGCAGTGACCATATCTCCAAGCTGGCACCATGCTCCTGGATGCCAGCATAGACTGAGGCGGTGAGCTGGCATCAGACTTATGCCTACCATGTTAGAAAGCCAGGGACTGTTTACACTTTAATTTTAGCAATGTTCTTTAGCCTCTATTAGACACATGGCCAGAAAAACAAAGTTTAACAGTAAAGTCAGATTCAGATGAAGTAAAACCTCAAAAAGGTTTATATTGTATTTAAAAATATAGGTAGACTTGGGAGAGTAAAAGAAACAAGATACTGAAAAAAAAAAAAGAGTAGCTGGGTATGGTGGCGCATGCCATTAATCCCAGCACTAGGGAGGCAGAGGCAAGCAGATCTCTGTGATTTGAAGACCAGCCTGATATACAGAGGGAGTTCAAGGGCAGCTAAAGTACACAGAGAAACCCTGTCTCAAGAAAGTAAAAAGTAAAATTAAAAGATAATGAAGTAACAAAAAAACCACATCAAGATGAAAAATACACAGAGTCTGGATACTGTATGCTATTGTGTTTTTCAGTTGTTCAATTGCCAAGAAAAAACTGCTGAAATACGCTTGATTATAAATGCTGCTGAGTTAAACCAACTTATATCTTTTGAAAATGCTTTGACTTCTAAATTTAAATATAAAGACAGGTTACTTGGGTAAAGAGTTTTTGTTATGTTTCCACAGAAAATGGAAAGCTGTGGATCCCTTCCAGGCTTCTGTGGTTTCAAGAGGCAAGACTTCCTGAAGCAGTGTCCCAGATGATCCAGCATCTGAAATAGCTGAGATGATGCAGCCTTACTGACTACAAAAACAAGGACTTGGCCAGGTGCTGTGTTTTGTCATGATCCCCATGGTATGGACAGCAACCCCATCCAGCAGGAAGCAGTTTGGAATGAACAACGCCGAAATTCCCAAATATTGTTTAAATTTTGTTTTCATTTATACAGGGTTGGTTATAAATGGTAATGATCACAGTCAATCTCTTTCTAAAGGGAAAAAAGGGAATATGCTATAGTAATGAATACTTCGTATTGGAATGGATTTTCATTTATTGATACAAATTCAAGGTCAATTTTGTGATATGTATATTTCTCCTCTTGACTAAGTATTGTGTTTATACTGATTTTTTAAAACATAATGCATGATTAAATACAGATTATAAATAGGAATTACAATAGTCAGAATTTATAGTTAGGTAAGCTAGGTTTTCTAGATATACAGAGATATATTTGAGACAGATAGTCTTCAAACCTTTCAAAGACCTTCAGAAAATGGCATTTAAAGTGGTTTAGGGTTTTTCTTGATGATGAGAAATGTCTGCTCCTGGCAGCACCAATTGCATCCGAGAAGCGAATGGACCTCGAAGAAAGTCATTATGGAGTTTGCTTTCAACATGGCAAGATTAGCCATTTGGGCAAGAAACTGTTCTTGCCTTTATTGTTTGTAGACTAGACATGCAGGACCCACAGCAGAGTGGCTGCCGAACTCAAACAGTCCTACAGGGTTCCTGCTTTGTGTAAGAGTCTGGGAGACTTTCTGCAGGACACAGAAAAATTGCTGACAGACTGCCAATGCAGATGATAAGTTTGAAATTTCCTGCTTTGCTGAGAAGTCTTCCAGACACACTGGCCAATGGGCTTAAGATGGATGCCCCAACATTACAGAGAAACTTCAGGTGACTGTCCAGGCAGCAAGATGTCTCTGTCATTTCTAGTGTTTATATATTATCCTTCTGTGGTCTTTGATGGAGTTGAAGGCAGATAATTATAATCATAGTTTTTCTTGGTTATGATAAAAGATAAGGTACATATAAGACTTTAGACTCACAAAGATAGGATAGATGATACTTTCTTTAAATCTTACTAAATGTTAATGGACAAAATATTGTAGCTATATTCTTACTTGGTAACTGTTCTGTTATATATAATTTGACTATGTTAAAATTAAAACCTTTCTTTAATTTAGACAGAAAAGAGGAGATGATGGGAGATGCCATTGTATAAATCTCTCTCCTATTGGTTGTTGAATAAAGCACTGTTGGCCAATAGGGAAGCAAGATAGTTGGGACTAGGAGTCAAGGAGGATTCTGGGAAAGAGAAACACAGGGAGTCATGATGTAGCCACCATAGGAATAAAAGGTCCAGACCCTTTTCTGGTAAGAGAAATACTTAGATTAACAATTATGAGGTAAATACTTAAGTCAAAGCTAGCCAGTAAGAAACCAAGCAAACGGCCAACAGCTTCATAATTAATACAGTATCTTGTGTATTATTTGGGGACTGCAAACTCAGCAGCTATTGGGAGAGCAGGCCTTGCACCTCACCTGGGCAAAACAGTAAAACTGGCCCTGGTGGGGTGAGTGCAGGTGAGCTGCACCCAGGAGTGTGAGGGCAGAACTAGACCTGCTCCATGCTGTCTGCTGCATTGGGCGAGCCAGCAGGGGCCATGCTGGAGAGCTACCCAGGTGCTGATGATGAGGGAAAGCTGGCAGGCTGACCAACTCAGCTCCCACCCAGTCCCAGAAGCAGGACTGTGAGGTAGCCCACCCCAGCATCCACCTCATCCATGAGCTGCTGGTGCATGGCAAGTTGCCAGACTTGAAGAATCAAAGCAGCAAGATCTCCATGACTATGACCTAGAGAGTTCCCAGTACTGAGGGTGTGGCAGAAGCCAAAGGCCTCTAACTAAACCAGTGACTCATCCAGTGAGCATTACAAGTACAGATGTATGGACTAAAGGCTATACTCTGTGACTCACAGGGTCATATTATAGCTTCAAGTCTGAGATCTTTGTTTTGTTTTGTGGAGTTTTATGTTTTGTTGAAATGTTTTGGTTTTGTTTTTTTTCTTTTAAATTTTATTTTATTGGGGAAGGTTGCAAGGGCAGAGGACAGATATGATGTTATGGGAGATGAATGGGATATGATGCTTGATGTGAAACCCACGAAAATCAAGCTAAAAAAAAGAAATAAGATAAGGACCCAAGAGATGGATCAATAGTTAAGTATACTTGTTTCTCTTCATGAGGACCCAAGTTCAGTTCCCTGTACCCACATCAGGTGCTTCAAAGCTTTCTGTAAATCCAGCTCCAGATGCGGCATCTTCCTCATCTCATTAGGCACTCACACACATGTAACATGAATTCACATAAACACACACACACGCAATCATAAGCAAAGGTAAATCTTAACAAACAGATTTAAAATCAGGGAAGAGGGCCTGCAGGGATGGCTCAGTAGTTAAGTGCCTGTGGCTCCTGCAGAGGACCCAAGTTTGGTTCTCATCTTAGACACTGGATGGATCACAACCACCTGTAACTCTAGCTCCAAGAAATCTGACATCTCTAGCCTTCATGAGCACCTACACTCATGTGCATACAACCACACACAGGTACGTGTATGAATGAAAATTTTAAATAATACAACTAAATGTTTTTGAAAAAAGAAACCAGGTATGGAGAGGTTGCTCAGTGGTCAAGAACACTTGCTGCTCTTGCACAGGAACTTGGTTTCAGTTACCACCAGCACCCATACAGCAGCTCCCACACTCATGACTCTAGTTCCAGGGGATCCGATGCCTCCTTCCAGCCTCAATGAGCACCAGATACATTCATGATACACATACATACATACAGGAAAACATACACTATAATAAAATAAATAAATGTAAAAAAATTAATTCTGTCATTATTATTACAGTTACTTGACCACTTCAAAATAAATATGTATCAACATTACTTGTGCCTCTCACTTCTGGTCTACTTCAATTTGTCATGTTAACTGCCACCTTAATACTTCAGGGGAACAGCTCCTGTCTGGGCAAAGCAAAAGCAGATGTTTAAAGCCTGGTTCTGACTGTCCCAGAGCCACAACTGTGGGGATCTAACTCCTGGGCAAACTCTCTTCTACTTGTTGTTTGTTCCTCCCTGAGAACTGGTACCATTACAGATCTCAACCTTGCCCCAGAGAGTGGATAGAAATGTAGTTTGGCTTTCTTTTTGAGTTGCCTCTATAATCCAATATCTCTGTAGTTGAACTTTCTCATCAGGACCACCAGCCTCCAAGTAATGACATGGAGATATCTTATTATTTATAAAAGCTTGAACTTTAGCTTAGGCTTGTTCCCAGCTAGCTCTTATAACTTAAATTAACCTATTTCTATTAATTTACGTTCTGCCATGTAGCTTTTACTTCTCACCCACTCTGTACACACTCAGTGTCTTGCTTGTGTCTCCCATGCACCTACATTCTTCTCCCATTCCTCTCCCAGAAGTCCTTCCTATTCTCTCCTGCCTAGCTATTGGCCATTCAGCTCTTTATCAAACTAATGAGAAGGCATCTTTCACACAGTGTCATCAAAAGCCTGGTATCATGGAAGCAAATTCTCTAGTTAAATTCTCATTGGAACCTGATCAGGTAAAATGTGCAGCAGTAAGAGCTTGCTTCTGCGTTGGCTTTTCTGTTGTACTTAGGTTGTGTTTTTACATGGTACCAGTCGGTTTGGCTTAAATACCCTGTGTAGTCTCTTGTTACCACAGTAGTTTTTGATCAAATATAAAGAGCTACAACCAATTAAAACCAAAATGTAGGCTGTAAGTGGCACACTGGACATAAGGAGGAGCCTCTCCAGCCGTCCAAGTTGAACAGGTGCTAGAAGGTCATTTATTACTATGGAAATCTGCAGTGGAAAGTATCAGAATGTAGTTTCATCCTCTGGCATTCACAGACATAGTCATAGCTCAGACTTCCTGGTTTACAGCTCATGTCTGGCACTGTACCAACAGATGATCAAAGAACCTCTTGAAATAGAATCTGTGGAAATAGAGGGGAAAGATCACCTCTAATGAAACAAACCTACTGTTCTTAGAATAGTCAAAAACAAAATCCAGTGCTCTGCAATGTTTATTTCCATTCATTTCTACCCTCCCCCCTTTGTCCGTCCCTCAATAAAGAGCTTTCTGAGAACAGTGTGATACGTATTTTCCTTTCGAACACAAAATCTGTCAGGTGTTCTGTCCTCATGTTCTGTCCTGTCTATTCCAAGGCAGGCAAGCAACTGGCGAAGGAAAGAGGAGGCGACAACAGGAGGGCAGGTATACACATGAGCAACAGAGGCACCATCTCCTCTCCAGCTAAGTACGGACATGAAATGCATCTCCCTGTAGTGGAGAGGAGGACTCTTCCCCATTAGGGTATTTCCAGCGCAGAACAGGCTCTTTCTGCTTAAAGATAGATGCTGGTAGCCAAAGAACTTGAGTTTGAATAATACCTCTTACACTTAGATAAGTAATGTAAACTCTTTGTGGCTCACTTTTCCTTCTGCAAAAATGGAGAGAATAACAACAATGAGCTAATAATCATAAAACACTAGACACAATGACTACCCAGTCAGTATTAGCTATTGTTATTAAATTGTTGCTACTGTCACCTTGGACTATTTCCAGATCCTAATTATAATGCAACTTCATTAGATTTTCCCCCATGGACACACTATCAAGCCATCAGACAGACAAGTAATAACATCCTTTAGTTATTGTATTCTTTGTTATAAAAATCAACATGAAACAGTTTAAAGCGGCTTAAAGCAGTTTAAAGATAATGTGAGCTACTAGGAGGACACAACTTTTCCAGGAATCCTACTTCAAGGCGTTCCTTCTGAGGCAGTTTTCAGATGGACAAAGAAAAGATACCTCCATATTATTTACAGGTAGGAGACTGCACATGGCACCAAGTAATCTTGGAAGAGTCTGGGGATGATGAAATAAATTCCAGCCTCAGACTCCTACAAATCATAACAAGCCATTAAAAGCAGCACTTCTGAAGAAACTGTGATGTCTAATGATGCTCACGAAATAGATAAGTAGAAAAGCCACTTTAAAAACCAGGTGTGGTACATGCCTTTAATCTCTGCACTCAAGAGGCAGAGGCGGTGGATCAAAATGAGTTCAAGGCCAGCCTGGTCCACATAGTGAGTTGCAGGCAAGCCAGAGCTACACAGTGAGACCTTATCTCTCTTCCAGAAAAAGATAAGTCATAAAACCAGAATATCTAAACACCCTTTTGGATAATGTGCAGCTGAGTAACAGGAACCATGGCTTGCATCTATTCTTCTTACCCTCCCTGTTTTGCTTGCATCTAAAATGAATCCCCATAACAGAGGCAAGAATGGTTCATATTAAGTTTGTTATGAAAAGAAAAGCTAAGAGTAATCTCCCTGTTTAAAATGTACATTGATGGATGTGGAGGTCGGCTAGCAGGTACTTGCTGCCAAGCCTGGTAACCTGAGTTCAGTGTCCAGGACCTACATGATAGAAAAGAACTGACTTCCCAAAGTCATACTCTGACCTCCATATGCATGTCCGACCATGTAGGCACCTGAGTGTAAACACACACAAATAGACACATAATACATATAACATGTAATAAAGCAATTTACTGACAATAAGGACAACGGCAACTGCATGGATGATCACCTCTTACGGGTCTCAGGACACAAACCAGCACTGGCAGATTACAGTTGATTGTTTTCACAGACTGGAGAGTCACATCTTTGGCCTACAGTTAGGCAGGAGAAAGCTATCAGTCTATCAGTCTTATTGGAAGAAGTTTTGCATAGTCTATAAGATAAATCTAAGGAAGTACCAGAATTAGCAAATCTCCACACTTCTGCATCACAATAAACAGGATACAAGTTACCAAAGGTTAATACTCACTTGTAGCTGTGCCTCAGAAACGTTTTTTCAAAACCTTTTTTGGAAGGACTTGCACAAAACATCTTATGGTTTTGACACAGGGTCTGGTAATGAAACCTAGCCTGGCCTCAAACTTGTGATCCTACTGTTGCTCAGGCTGGTTCCTGCTAGATGCTGCCCTGTAACTGTCTCTAACTCAGCCCCATCTGGCTGCTACAAAGACATTGCACTGAGCAAGAGCACTTGTTAGTTATTTCTCATAGTGTATAAAGTTTAGATACACAGTTCTACACATTTCTAGTCAGGAACATAGGGCATTAACAGGGACTAAAATCAATTCAAAATAGTTGCTTACAAAGCTGTCATTTAAAGATGGTGACACAAACTGATCCTTAAGTGAATCTCGATTTTAAGACAATTTCCTAAGTAATCAAAGGCTGAAAGACAAACCATAGAAAACAGAACACATTTTGAGATAAACTACAATCTTGTCTTATCACATAAAACAAACCATTTCTTTCAGAAGATGGCAGGCAGCCATTTACAGGATATCCATATACTGTCTGCAACAGACAAATACATGCAAAGCACATCGATTGCTTTTAAAGCAACCACCTGCATCCATTCACCGTACATAAAGCACTTGGTAACAGATTAAAGGCCTTTCCTCTTAATAATAGGTGAGTTTACCCAGCTTGGAAAATATAAACTTACAAAATTACTTGAAAATTGTGTTTTCTAATCACACACAGACACAGACACACACACACACACACACACACACACACACACACACAGACACACACACACCACAAACAGTGCAATGTGACCAAGACAGGAAACACGGTCACACTTTAGAACTAATGAGCACGTAAACCTGAGATGTTAGCTAGTCTCAGGGAAGAGTGATCAAACTAGATAGTATGAACCACAGAGAAAGCATTTGCTGAAGTTGGAATTTATCAGAAAGTTTGTGTTAGATTGGAACTAGGCTATTTAGATCATGCCTATCTCCTCTCCCTTCTGCCCTCCCTCTATCTCTCATAATAAATAAAGAAAATGCCAGGCACTCTACTGAGTGTCTACTTGGGAGTCTTTAATTTTTGGTTTTTTACAGGTAGCATTCTGAAGCCTTAGTAATTAGGGATCATTTTATCTGAAGAACACCATTAGCTAAGCTTTTGATTTTTCCTCTTTCAGTAACGGTTTACGAACACCAAATGGAACATAAGAAGCACAGTCACAACAGAAGGAAGAGAACACAGCAGCAAAATTTTAAACTCACAAAATACTGAGTAGTAAGTATAGTCTATTACAATATCAAGATTCTCAAAAGACAACCCTTGATACTGCAAAATTAAATGAATAACTATTTTAACAAAGCAGAAAACTGACATAATGCTCAGGTGAAGACGGAGAAGAGAGTTCATTATCTTTTATCAAAAAGGCAGAGAATAAAAAGCAAGCTTTCAATAGATTCTACATCTCGTACTACCCTCCTGTGAGTGATACAGTTTTTATTGCAACAGAGCCCACTAACATTTATAAAGCTGTCTTGTCCAGGAGCAAGTATATTTCCTCAGCCGAGCACTGACAATGTGAAGCTTGGCTGGCACATTGGCTTCCTCACTCTTCACCTTTTTTGACTGTTTTCCCAGCTATCCTTCCTTTAGTGTATTAATAGGGATGAAAACTTTGGTAGTCCTGGAGGGATAAAAATGCAAGAATGTCAGAGCAATCTCCACCCTTCAAGGAACGTTCAATGGAGAACAAAGAATGTATCTGCTCATAGATTTTTCCATCTATTTTTCCAATAAAAATCCCGGACAGCATCTCCCACTTGAAAAAGGCTTATGGTTTCTGCTTCATTTTCCCAACCTGGGACTCAAATAATACTATCTCCTCTACCAATTACTCTCCTCCAATTTATTGTAGTCTGCAGGCACCAGTAAGAGGTTTGCTTCAATTCCCCCTCCCCTCCATTTTTCATATTAGATGGTCCTCAAGATTTCTTCTTCTGAGCCCTGTTTTCAAGCTTCACTGTTAGTTTACACTATTGTCATGAGAACTAGTAGGACACTCAGCAGCAGCCAAGATGTGACACTGTAGCTGCTGTAGCCATCAAGTAGAGCACTCTCCCAATGTGCTGGCAACTTATAAAATGCAGGTCCTTCTTGTCCTTCTCTCTTTCCTTCTACACTGCCTCAGAGACCACCTCTGCACCTCTCCCCCCCATAAACCTCCCATGGGAGCTCTGTTGCATGGTGTGACTTTGTGGTGTCCCTTAGTACGAACCTTCTGAGGTCACCTTGTGCCATTAAACTATTACATCCACATCAAGGAGCCTAAGAAACAGAGCAAAGGAGCACGATTAATATATTTTAATTTGATACTAAAATGCATTATTCTTAACAAAGTGTAATGTCTCTTAGCAACTACGTCAAAGCAAAGGCTAGCCCATCTCACCATCCTCAATACATGTGTGTATAAAATGAAACACCTCAAAAATATCTCCTTACACGGGTCAATCCTGAAACTAATGCCATTTGACACTTTGTGTAGCAAGTCTAGCACAGCAGTTTAGATTCTTAATAAAAAGATGTGTTTAGCTATCTTTAGGCTATCTCAACTAAATTTTGTAATCAAGATTGTCCTTCAACCTAAGTTTCCATAATTAGCACTTGAAAGTGCCCAAATCATTTTAAGAAATATACTTAAAATTCACATGTTAATTTTAGATAAGCCTGATAGAGATAATACCTAGAAACCAGGCTTTTCATTCTGAAATTTAAATTTCCTGAATCCTTGAATTTTAGCGTGAAAATAAAAAGACACAGAAGTGTAGAGAGATGACTTTTCCTTGCCAGCAGCTTGGTTTTTCCCCACCAGCCGCCTGGGCTCTGCTGTGTTGTAGTCCCAAAATAACACACAAGACGCTGTATTAATTATGAAGCTATTTGCCTTGCTTGCTTCTTACTGGCTAGCTCTGACTTAAGTATTTACCCCATAATTGTTAATCTAAGTATTTCTCTTACCGGAGAAGTTTCTAAGCTTCTTATCCCTATGGTGGTTGCATCTTGACTCCCTGTGTTTCTCCTACCCAGCATACTCCTCGACAGCTAGTCCCACATATCTTGATTCCCTATTGGCCAAACAGTGCTTTATTGACATATACACAGGATTTCCCCATCATCTCCTCCTTTCTGTCTAAACAAAAAGAAAGGTCCTAACTTTAACATAATAAAATTTTATATAACAGAACAGTTATCAATTAAGAACACCTTTACAATATTTTGTCTATCAACATTTGGCAAGATTTAAAGAAAATATCATCCATCCCATCCTTGTGAGTCCAAAGTCCTATATGTAGCTTATCTTTTATCATAACTAAGGAAAACTATAATTATAACTATCTGTCTTCAACTCCATCAAAGACCACAGAAGGATAATATATAAACACTAGAATTGACAGAGACATCTTGCTACCTGGACAGTCACCCAAAGTTCCTCTGTAATGTCAGGGCGTCCATCTTCAGCCCATATGCCACATTGTGTCGAGAAGACTTCTCAGCAAAGCAGGAAATTTTAAACTGTCCATCTGCATTGGCAGTCTGTCAGTCATTTTTCTGTATCCTGTAGAAAGTCTCTTAGATTCTTCCATGACCAGGAACCCTGAAGGATTGTTTGAGTTCAACAGTCACTTTCCTGTGGGTCCTGCATGTCCAGTTTATACAGCCACATTCAAGCAGTCTAGGCAAGAGCAGTTTCTTGCCCAAATGCCTAATCTTGCCATGTTGAAAGCAAACTCCATAATAAGTTTCTTCGATGCCCATCTTCCTCTCAGACATAATTGGTGCTGCCAGGAGCAGACATATCTCATTGTCAAGAAAAACCCTAAACCTAAAACCGTATAAGTCCTTATTTTCAGGGTCTGTAAGGTTCCATCATCTTAGCTGTTTTAGATGTTGAATCACTTGGGCCATTGCTTCCGGGGTCTTGGTTCATCAAACCACAGAAGCCTGGAAGGAATCCTCAGCTCTTTATTTTCTGTAGAAACATAAACAAAAACTCTTTTCCAAAGTAACATATCCTTATACTTAAATTTTGAAGTCAAGGCATTTTCAAAAGATATAAGTTGAATTAATTCAGCAGCATTTATAATCAAGTGTACTTTAGTAGTTGTTCCTTCCTTAGCAATAAAACAACTGAAAAACACAATACAATACAGTATCTAGACTTTCTGTGTATTTTCCATTCTACGTGGCTTATTTATTTATATATATTATTACTGTATTTCTTTTACTTTTATTTCTTTATTATTTCTCTGAGACAGGGTTTCTCTTTGGAAATCCGCCTGCCTCTGCCTCTGCAGCAAATCCTACCGGATTGCGCCACCACAGCCAGATTCTATATTTATTTACCACTATGTCGTTTCTTTTTCTCTCTCAATCTTATGTATATTTTTAAACACACTGTAAACATTTAGAGATTTTTCATCATCCAAGTCTGACTTTACTGTAAATCTTTATGTTTTTCTGGCCATGTCTCTTATCTGTTAAAACCATGGCTGTTTAACTGCCGTTTTTCCAAGATGGCGGGCGTACGCATGACTCCAGCTTACTGAATCAATCTATGGTGACATCCAGCAAAAGCTGCCGCCTTGGAGATGTGGTCACTGCCACTTCCAGCTGTACGTACAGACCTTTCAATCATTAGCAGAGCCTCTTAAAAGAACCTTGCTGGGTTTTTTTTTTTTTTATGCTGAGTCAGGAAGACTCCCTTAATCTGTCGCTAGCAGAACAGAGCTCACCTGAGAAAAATGCTGCTGCCAAGAACCCATGCTTTTCTCCATTCTTTTGTTTCTAAAATTCCTTTAAATCTTCTGTCGTTCTACATGGAAATTCAATCCCGTTCTGACACCATTATGTTGAGAGAAGCCTTTTCCTTGTCTGCCGCTTGGTTTTTCCTGACCAGTCGACTGGGCTCTGCTGCATTGTAGTCCCCAAATAACACACAAGACACTGTATTAATTATGAAGCTGTTGGCCTTGCTTGCTTCTTACTGGCTAGCTCTGACTTAAGTATTTACCCCATAATTGTTAATCTAAGTATTTCTCTTACCGGAGAAGTTTCCAGGCTTCTTATCCCTATGGTGGTTACATCTTGACTCCCTGTATTTCTCCTACCCAGCATACTCCTTGACATCTAGTCCCACCTATCTTGCTTCCCTTTTGGCCAACAGTGATTTATTGACATATACACAGAACTTCCCCACCACAGAAGCAATTGCTCTTATGTAGTCCAAAATGATCCTAAACATATTTATACACACAAACACTGAAAGGTTTTTAAAAGCATGTCAATCATGTCTATCAGTGCACACTGAGTTTAAAAATGAGCACAAAACAGGAATGGCCACAGTCAGCAAGACAACAAGACACCCCACAGATTGGGAAAAGATATTCACTAACCCCACATCTGACAGAGAGCTGATCTCCAAAATTTACGAAGAACTCAATAAGCAAGTCTCCAAAACACCAAAGGATCCAATTAAAAAGTGGGGGACTGAACTAAATAGAGAATTCTCAATAGAGTAGTATAAAATGGCAGAGAGACACTTGATAAAGTGTTCGACATCATTAGCCATTAGGGAAATGCAAATCAAAGCAACTCTGAGATACCATCTTACTTCTGTCAGAATGGCTAAAATCAAAAACACCAATGATAGTTTGTGCTGGAGAGGATGTGGAGAAAGGGGAACATTCCTCCACTGCTGGTGGGAGTGCCAACTTGTACAGCCACTATGGAAATCAGTATGGAGATTCCTCAGGAAAATGGGAATCAGTCTACCACAAGACCCAGCAATTCCACTCTTAGGCATATACCCAAAAGACGCCCATTCACACAACAAGAATGTCTGTTCCACTATGTTCATAGCAGCATTACATGTAATAGCTAGATCCTGGAAGTGACCTAGATGCCCCACAACTGAAGAGTGGATAGAGAAAAGGTGGTACATTTACACAATGGAGTACTACTTAGCAGGGGGGGATGGAATCTTGAAATTTGTAGGCACTAGAGGAAACCATCCTGAGTGAGGTAACCCAGACACAAAAAGACAAACATGGTATGTACTCACTCATATATGGATTTTAGATGTATATCAGGGGAGTCTCAGCCCACAATCCCAGTGCCAGTGAGTCTGGGAAACAGGGAGGTTCCCAAGAGAGATGGATGATACCCCAGAGAAGTGGAATGTGGCAAGATCTCCTGAGCACATTGGGAACATCGGGGGAGGGGAGACAGAGCCAGAAAAAAGAGGGGAATAAGAGGACATGAGAAGAAGGTATGGGGGAGCAGGAAGGTTGAGTTGAGGTAAGAATAGAGGAGAACAGGATGAGAGATACCATAACAGATAGGCTTGAGGAGAGAGCTGACACTAATGAGATCTCCAGAGATCTACAAGGATAACACCAGCTGGCAAACTAAGCAATAGTGTAGAAACTATATTAAATGCCCCTCCTTGATAGTAAGGTTGATGACTACCTTATATGCCATCCTAGAACCTTTATCCAGTGACTGATGGAAGCAGAGACAGATACCCACAGCTAAGCACTGAACTGAACTCCTGGAACCTAGTGCCAGAGATGGAGGAGTGATGAGAAAAGGTGTTAAGACTGTGATGGTGAAACCCACAAAGACAGTTGACCGGATAAGCGGGAGCTCTTGAATCCCAGACTGATGCCTGAGAGGCCAACAGGGGACTGATCCAGACTCCATGAATGTAGTCTCAGTGAGGAGGCCACAGAAATCACTGGGGCCTTGGGTAGTAGGTCAGTGTTTACCATGGTTTATGAATGATCTTTGGGAGCCCATTCAAATAGAGGAATGCTCTCTCACCCTGGACACACGGGGAAGGGCCTAGGTCCTGCCCTGGATGAAATGACAGACTTTAGAGATCCCCCCAAGGAGGGGCCTCATCCTCCCTGGGGAATGATGTAGGGATGGGGTGGGGGCTGAAGGGCTGGTGGAGGGAGAAGGGAGGAGGAGTAGGAGAGGGAGCTGGGATTGACATGTGAAGCATTCATGTTTCTAATTTAAATAAAAACATTACAAAAAACAAAAAAGCTGGGTTGGCCAGAGGTTTCTCCTCATGAGTCCCAGGAGCAGAGATTGGTTTGTCCCATTCCTGTCTTACAAATCACTCTAAGTGTACAAAAGGCTGGTCAGCTGCCATCCTCCCTGTGAGGGAAAAGACTAGAAAGGCTTAATACTTTCGTGCTTACAGAAATCACGACATCTTAATGATGCTGTCTAAGGGTCTGGATCAGGTTCATTTTCTCTGCCAGTTAGAGTTAAAAGGCAGGAAAACGTGGAGCATCACAGGTAGCAGCAGACAAATTCTCAGCACAGCAGAAAAAAAATCAGATGTGTAAAGATGCCATTTATTATACATGCGGTAATAAAAGAGGCATGCCTATACAGAGAAAGGGGGGGGCAGAGAGACAGAGACAGAAAGAGAATTCAGTCTCTTCCCCAAAATGAAAATCAAAACAAGCAACAAAAAAGACAAAAATGCCGAAAAGGAGGGGTCAAGATCATGATGGGGAAACCACAGAGAAGGCTAACCATAGGTTGTGGGAACTCACAGACTCTGGACTGTCAGCTAGGGAGCCAGCCTGGGACTGACCAAGGTGCTCTGCTTCTGGGGGACAGTTGTGTAGCTTGGTCTTTGGTGGGGCCTCTAGCAGTTGGACAAGGACCTGCCCCTGATGCATGAGCTGGCTCTTTGGAACTTATTCCCTATGGTGAGATGCCTTTTTTTTATCCTTGATGCAAGCAGGGGGAGTTTGGTTCTGCCTCAGCTTAATATGCCTTGCTTTGTTGATTCCCATGGGAGGACTTACCCTTCTGAATGGAGATGGAGGAGGCGTATATGGGGGGAAGAAGGGAGGAGGGGGAGGGAATGGGATGAGAGAAGGGACTGTGGTTGGTATGAATTAAAGAAAAAAAAAGTTTAGGTCCTTGGAACTTCCTGGGTCGGCACCACGTGTAGTGGACCTACATAGGCATGCCTGGCCATCCAGAGATGTCCCTCATCCTAGTTGTGGACCCCTACCCCTCTGCTTGAGGTGAGTGTGGGGCCTGCTCAGGCCCAACTCCCCACACCGTCCTTGGAACTTCCTGAGTTGGCTCTCAGTGTATTGGACACGCTCCAGCATGCTGAGCCATTCTGAGTCTGCTCTCATTATAGTCTTGGCCTCTGTATGTCCTCTGCTTGAGAACACCAAGAGAGCTAGGACCATCCAGAGTTGCTGACATCCAAGTCTTGACCCACCTACACCCACTGGGAGAGCCAAACTGTACCCACTGGATGAAGGGATGGGAAGAAGACACTATACAAACACATTCAACAACAGAAAGATCAATATGACAAAACCAGAATCTAGGGACTACACCAGCAAGACCTGAACATCCCAACACAGATAAAACAGAAGAGCAGGACTTTAAACAACTTTATGAAGAGGATAGAGATACTCAAAGAGGAAATGAGAAAATTCCTTAAACAAACAGAAGAAAAATCAAACAAAAAATACAGCAAGTAGAGGAAAAGACAAACCAAAAATTCAAGAAATAAACAATTTATTTTTTTGTGATTTGAAAACATTTTTTTTTCTATTTCAAACTGGAAAGCCTATTTTAACAAGCTTATTTGCATTTTAGTTACAAGGTAGTATGTTACATTTTAAATGGTTTGAAATTTTTAACTTTGCATAATTATTTTGAAGTCATGTTAGATATTTGTAGTCTATAGAAGAGAGATGAAATATATATTTCCCTTTTTTCTTTTTTTTAAATTTTTATTTATTTGAATTAGAAACAAGCTTGCTTGACATGTCAATTCCAGCTCTCCCTCTCCTCCTCCCCCACATCCCCACCAATCCCACCAGTCACCTCCCCATCCCCACCAATCCCCCCAGTCACCCCTCCATCCCCACTCTGCTCCCAAGGGAGGGTGCCACCCTCCATGTTGGAATCTCCAGAATATGTTATTTCATCCATGGCAGGGACTAGGCACTCCCCTAGGTGTCCAAGCTGAGACATTATCCCTCCATGTGGGATTGGCACACAAAGTCCATTTATATGCCAGGGGATAAATACTACCAGAGTCCAGATAGATTACCTAGGCCTCCTCACTGACACCCACATTCAGGGGGTCTGGATTAGCCCCATGCTGGCCTCTCAGCCATCAGTTTGGGGTCCATGAGCTCCTCCTTGTTCAGGTCAGCTGTCTCTGTAGGTTTCACCAGCCCAGTCTTGATACCTTTGTTCATCACTCCTATCTCTCTGCCACTGGGTTCAGGAGTTCAGTTCAGAGTTTAGCTTTGGGTGTCTGACTATTCTTCCATCAGCCACTGGATGAAGGCTCTAGGATGGCATATAAGGCAGTCCTCAATCTCATTGTTGGGAGGGGCATTTAAGGTAGCCTCTCCACTATTGCTTAGATTGCCAGTTGGTGTCATCCTTGTAGATCTCTGGAAATCTCACTAGTGACAGATCTCTTCTTCTCAAACCTATAGTGACTCCCTCTATTATGGTATCTCTCATCCTGCTCCCCTCTATTCTTCTCCTGACTCAACTTTCCTGCTCTCTCATGTCCTCCTCTCCCCTCCTCTTCTACCCTCTCTTTTTCGTAGCTCCCTCACCTCTCCCCCTATTCTCCCAATCTGCTCAGGAGATCTTGCCCCATTACCCTTCTCTGGGGTACCATGCATATCTCTCTTAGGGTTCTCCCTGTTTTTCCCAGACACTCTGGAAGTGGGATTTTAGGCTGGCAATCCCCTGATCCATGTCTAAAATCCATATATGAGTGAGTACATACCATGTTTGTCTTTTTGTGACTGGCTTACCTCACTCAGGATGGTTTCTTCTGGTGCCATCCATTTGCCTGCAAATTTCAAGATGCCATCAGGTTTTTTTCCACTGAGCAGTATTCCACTGTGTAAATGTACCACATTTTCTCTATCTAGTCTTCAGTTGAGGAGCATCTAGGTTGCTTCCAGGTTCTAGCTATTACAAATAATACTGCTATGAACATAGTGGAACAGTCATCTTTGTATGAATGTGCATCTTTTGGGTATATGCCTAAGAGTGGAATTGCTGGGTCTTGTGGTAGACTGATTCCCATTTTCCTGAGGAATCTCCATACTGATTTCCAAAGTGGCTGTAGGAGTTGGCACTACTACTAGCAGTGGAAAGAGTGTTCCCGTTTCTCCACATCCTCTCCAGGATAAACTGTCATTGGTGGTTTTGATTTTAGCCACTATGATGGGAATGAGATGCCAGCGAACTCCTACAGCTGATAAACACCTTCAACAAACTAGCAGGATACAAAATCAACTCAAATAAGTAGCCCTACTATATACAGACAATAAAGGGGCTAAGAAAGAAATCAGAGAAACGTCACCCTTTACAGTTGCCACAAACAACATAAAATATCTTGGGGCAACACTAACTAAACAAGTAAAAGACCTGCATTGCAAGAACTTTGAGTCTTTAAAGAAAGAAATTTTAAAAGACACCAGAAAAATGGAAAGATCCCCCAAGCTCTTGGATAAGTAGGGTCAACATAGTAAAAATGGCAATCTCTCCAAAAGCAATCTACAGATTCAATGCAATCTCCCCAAAATACTGGCAAAATTCTTTACAGACTTTGAAAGAACAATTCTCAATTTTATATGGAAAAACAAAAGACCCAGGATAGCCAAAAGAACCTTGTTCAACAAAGTAATGTCCGGAGACAACACTATCCCTGACTTCAAGCTCTATTATAGAGCTATAATCCTGAAAACAGCTCGGTATTGGCACAAAAAAATAGACAAGTAAACCAATGGAATCTAACTGAAGATCCAGATATTAACCCACATATCTAAAAACACCTGATTTTTGACAAAGAAGCGAAAATTATACAATGGAAAAAAGAAAGCATCTTCAACAAATGGTGCTGGTTTAACTGGATGCCTACATATAGAAGACTCCATATAGATCCTTATGTATTATCAAGGACAAAACTTAAGTCCAAATGGATCAAAGACCTCAACATAAATCCAGCCACACTGAACCTCTTAGAAGAGAAAGTGGGAGGTACCTTTGAAGGAATTGGTACAGGAGACCGCTTCATGAACATAAGTCCAGTAGCACAGACACTGAGATGGACAATTAATAAATGGGACCTACTGAAACGGAGAAGCTTATGTAAGGCAAGGACACAGTGAACAAGACAAAAAGGCAGCCCACAGAATGGGAAAAGATATTTACCAACCCCACATCTGACAGAGTGATGATCTCCAAAATATACAAAGAACTCAAGAAGCTAGTCACAAAAACACCAAGCAATACAATTAAAAAGTGGTGTACAAACTAAATAATAATTCTCCATAGAGGACTCTAAAATGGCTGAAAGACATGTAAGAAAGTGCTCTACATCTTTAGCTATCAGGGAAATGCAAATAAAAATAACTCTGAGATACCATCTTGCTCCTCTCAGAATGGGTAAAATAAAAAACACCAATACTGGTGGGAGTGCAAACTCATACAGACACTTTGGAAATCAGAATAGGGGTTCCTTAGGAAAATGGGTATCAGTCTACCACAAGATCCAGCAATCCTACTCCTAGGCATATACCCAAAAGATGCATATTCATACAACAAGGACACCTTCATGTACAACAATGACATGTTCATAACAGCATTATTTGTAATAGCTAGAACCTGGAAGCTCCCTAGATGCCCCTCAACTGAAGAATGGATGGAGAAAATGTGATACATTTACACAATGGAGTATTACTCAGTGGAAGAAAAACAAAGAAATCTTGAAATTTGAAGGTAAATGGATGAAACTAGAAGAAACCATCCCGAGTGAGTTAACCCAGTTACAAAAATACAAAAATGGTATGTACTCACTTATGTATGGATTTTAGACATAGATCAAAGGAGTTTCAGCCTACAATCCACTATGCCAGAGAAGCCAGGAAACAAGGAGGACCCTAAGAGAGACAGACATTTATGGTCCCCCGGAGAAGGGAAAAGGGACAAGATCTCCTGAGCTAATTGGGAGCATGGTGGGAGGGGAGAGAAAGTTAGAAGAAAGAGAAGGGGAGGAGAGGAGAGGAAAGGAGGACAGGAAAGGGCAGGAAGATGGAGTCAGGGAAGTATATAGGAGAGCAAGAAATGAGATTCCATAACAGAGGGAGCCATTATAGGTTTAAAGAGAAATCTGGCATTAGGGAAATTTCCAGAGATCTACAAGGTTGACTCCAATAATCTAAGCAATATTTGAGAGGCTACCTTAAATGCCCTTCTCTGCTAATGAGACTGATGACTACCTTATATGCCATCCTAGAGCCATCATTCAATAGCTGATGGAAGCAGCCGCAGACACCCACAGCTAAACACTGAGCTGAACTCTGGAATTCAGTTGCAGAGAGGGAGGAGTGATAGCAAAGGGGTCAAGACCAGGCTGGAGGAACCCACAGAAACAACTGACCTGAACAAGGGGTTTCTCATGAACCCCAGACTTATAGCTGGGAAACCTGCTAGGACTCTTCCAGACCCCCTGAATGTGAATGCTAGTTTGGAGGTCTGGTTAATCTATGGGGCCTCTGGTAGTGGATCAGTATTTATCCCTAGTACAAGAATGAGATACCATCTAGATACCCACTCCACCTAGAGGGATTACTCTCTCAGCTTAGACACACGGGGGAGGGTCTAGGCCCTGCTCCAAATGATATGACAGACTTTGAAGATTCCCCCATGAAAAGTCTCACCTTCCTTGGTGATGGGACTGGGGGTTGGTGCGGGGCAGGGGAGGAGAGAGAGAGAAGGAAGTAGGATTGACATGTAAAAGATGCTTGTTTCTAAATTAAATTTTTAAAAGGGGGTGCCAAAAACACCAATGACAGTATGCTGGAGAGAATGTGGAAATCAATATGGCATTTTTTTTTGGAAAATGGGAACCAGTCTACCTCAAGATCCAGCAATTCCTCTCTTGGTCATATTCCCAAAGAGTGTACATTCATACAACAAGGACATATGTTCAACTATGTTCATAGCAGCTTGTTTATAATAACCAGAACCTGGAAGTCAGCTAGATGCCCCTCAACTGGAGAATGAATAGAGAAAATGTGGTACATTTTCACAATGGAGTATTACTCAGTGGAAAAAAAAAATGGAATCTTGAAATTATCTGGCAAATGGATAGAACTGGCAGAAACAATCCTAAGTGAGGAAATTCAGTCACAGAAACACAAGCGTGGTCCCTCGAAGAAGAGGATAGGGACAAGAACTCCTGAGCAAATTGGGAGCATGGAGAGAGGGGAGGGATGTAGGAAAAAGGAGAAGGGGAGAAGAGTAGAGGGAGGAGAACAAAAGGGATCAGGAAGACTGAATCAGGGGAGGAATAGAGGAGAGAAAGAAAAGAGATACCTTAATAGAGGGAACCAGTATTGGTTTAAAGAGAAATCTGGCACTAGGGAAATGTTCAGAGATTCACAAAGAAGACTACTTTAATTGTCATCCTATAGCCTTCTTCCAGTGGCTGATGGAAGCAGAAGCAGTCACCCACAGGTAAGCACTGAGCAGAATTCCTGGAATCCAGTCGTAGAGAGGGAGAGAGGGAGGGGGATGAGCAAAGCAGTCAAGACCATGCTGGAGAATCCCACAGAAACAGTTGACCTCACCTAGTGAGAGCACAGGGACTCCAGTCATAAAGCTGGAGAACCAAGACCTCTGAATTTGGGTGCCAGTTAGTAGACCTGAGCAGTCTATGGGACCTTTAACAGTGGAACCGGTATTTATCCCTAGTGCACGAAAGGACTTTGGGAGCCCATTTTAGCCCCAATACAAGGAGGAGGGCCTAGGCCCTCCCCCAAATGATGTGACAGAGTTTAATGATGCCCCATGGAAGGCCTCAGTATTCTTGGGGAGTGGGGGGGGTGGGCTTGGGGGACTGGTGGGATGTACGGGAGAAGAGGGAATAGGGGGAGAGGATTGATATGAAAAATGATTGTTTCTAAATTAAAAATAATTTTTAGAAAGTTTAGATTAAAAAAATGTGCCTAGACACAGGAGTGTGGGGGTGGAGAGATGCCTTGATCCTGCCTCAACTAGATGATGGGACAGACTTAGTAGACTTTCTAGGGGGAGGCCTTACCTTCACTAAACATATGGGAGGGGCAGGAGTGGGGGAGTGGAAGGAGAGGAGGGAAGTGGAATTGAGATTGGGATGAAAAAATAAAACAGTACAAAAAAAAAAAAAAAGAAAAACTTGCCGAACAAAAAGTATTCAGCCAAAATAGAACAAACTCCATGTTGTTTTTTTGTGAATTTTGTTTAAGATGCCAGGCATTTTCCTCATACAGAGGAAGAAGCCAGAATTCTTGGAAGTTTGCCATCTTTATTACGAAGTCAT
The DNA here is from genome assembly GCF_017639785.1 of Mesocricetus auratus. Taxonomy (NCBI): domain Eukaryota; kingdom Metazoa; phylum Chordata; class Mammalia; order Rodentia; family Cricetidae; genus Mesocricetus; species Mesocricetus auratus. Next base: position 65,041,133 of record NW_024429197.1, read on the forward strand.
TGGCCCTTCTCCCTATCTGTCTATATATTAGGGAATCTGTTTAACTCCTACTCCCTTTTCACCACCTGTGTTCCTCTACCCCAAATGGTTCCACAGAACCCAGTGGCTCAAGAGAGCCCTGCAACAGTTCCTGTCTCATGGTTATGCCCTACATGTTGCAACCGAACTGGAGATTTGCTCAAAAGAGCTTCAAAGTTGACAAGGTTGTCCTGCAAGTAGCGTTATTGTTAGACTATGGGTCTGTTGATTTAAGACACTCATTAGTTGACAAGGTCAAGTCATGTTCCTTCCTAGCGATGACAGGCTCCTTCTGCACAAGTCATAGCACAGAAAAAAGCAAGTCTAAGACAAAGGAGACATAAGCAGGTCTCATTGAAGCCCCTGATCAGTTACGTTCCCAATGCCTTCCAGATTTCTCTGTTCCACTTCCAAGGTTATTGTGTTTCTGTTTTAAAATAATACTGTTATAACTCTAATATTGTTCAATAGAAGAACACTAACACACAAAGTCAAGCCTTCCTCCAGATGGTTCAAAAGAACCTCAAAGTGCTCAAGACTATAAAGGAAAATAGGAAGGCAAAGCCCTTCAGAGACAGGTACCAAGGCAGATTTTCTCAAGAGTCTAAAACAATGTCCAAAATTATTTTTCTATTTCACCAAGTGGATGACAACAAGTGGAAAGATAGGAAAATGACTATGATGGTATGAATGAGAATGGACCACACAGGCTAATATAAACTTGTATTCTAGGTCCCCAATTGCAGGAACTATTTAGGAAGGATTAGGAGATTTGCTCTTGTTGGAAGAGGTGTGTCGCTGGCAGTGGGCTTTGAGGTTATGAAAGACTATACCATGCTGTTAGTTCTCCACCTTGTGTTTGTGGATAAGATATAATTTCACAGCTACTGCTCTAGTACCATATGGGCCTGCCTGGTGTCATGTTCCATCTCATAATGATAATATACCTTTCCTCTGAAATTCTTAATGAATTCTTTCTTCTGTAAGATGGCTTGGTCATAGTGTCTCTTCATAGCAACTGGGAAGTAACTAAGAAAATGTCTGTGGGATAAAAAGACCCAGCAGCTGCTAGGCCCAACTCTATCTTTCCTTCTTACAAAGTCAGCTAATATCTAGTGACAGACACTCTCAAAACGTGTCTTTATTCCTTCATGGTTATCATTTGTTATCAAACTTGTGGGTGAGGGAGTGTCACAGTCTGTGCCACAAGTCAAGCCTGGCTGCAAGCCCTCCATAAGCCAACTTAAAGAGCCAAATTCGAAGTGAAGAGCAGAAAATGTAGATTTATTCAATGTAGCCACACTGAGAAGAACGACAAAGAGATCCAGCAAAGTCAGCATGTCTGTCTTCAGATTTTTGAACTGAGTTCAAAGTTTAGAGGCCCAAGTATATGCACATCTAAGCTGTTCTGGCCAAGGTATTGTCCCTCCAGCAAGAAATATTTAACATGAGGATTTTCTATAAACTAATATAAACCTTGTGTTTATGGCAAGGAATTCAAATATTTTTATCTACCCCACCTAGTAAAACTTTTGTGCAAATGTTTAATGTCCCTCACAACAGGCAAACCTTTGTTTCCACTAAGTCCTTACTGCAGTCTCTATTAAATTGGCTGACCCCTGCCTCTTCATTTCTTGTGTGCCAGTTCTTTAAAGACTAGCCAACTGAATAAGACTGTGAGGTAGGACCTCAAATAATGGGGAAAGAAATTGTCATCACCTTCCTTAGGAGGAAAAAAACAACTCCACTTTCCGTTTCTGTGTGTTCACTCTTTAGAGCACACCCTCTTGATCAAGAGTCAAGTTTTATCTTGTTTAGGAACCTCAATACCAGTGGACATACATCTCTTTATTTGTAACCCCAAACTTTGTCTAACACACCCACCATTGACTCATCATTATCTGGTTTCAGTCTCATCCTGCAGGACAGTCTAATAAGTTGTTAGAACTATTTTTTGTTGGTTCATTGGTTGGTTTTTGTAACTTTGGCTGTCCTGGAACTCACTGTGCATATTAGGCTGGGCTTGAACTCAGAGATCCACGTGCCTCTGCCTCCTGAATTCTGGGATTAAAGGCATGTGCTCCACAGTCCAACTACCAGAACTGTTTGAAATCTTCTGGGAGAAAAGCTCCCCCTCTGGCCATTGCCATTTTCCTTCTCCTGGCATGGGTTTTGGGGGTCCACTGTTTCAATAGCCTGATTGAATGACCCAAGTGTCTCCAGATTCTAGATTCTCAGCCTGTGGGTCATAACTTATTTGGGTCTGTATAACAGATATCCTGAATATCAGATATATGTTAGGATTCATTACAGTAGCAAAATTATAGTTATGAAGTAGCAATGAAATAATTTTATAGTTGGAGGTCACCATCACATAAGGAACTGTATGAAAGGGCCACAGTACTAGGAATGTTGAGAACTACTGCTTTAGAATATCCTTATTTCTTCCTTCCAGGCCAGTTAACATTCTCAGAATCATTATCTTACAAATTTCCACAACAGCTCATTAAGCTCTGAGCATTCAGTGGCCTTTCTGGTCCAAAGTTCCAAACTCCTTCCACAGTCCTCCTAAGTACAACACAGTCAAACTTGTCATAGCATTATGCTGAGAACCTAGTATCAATTTCCATGCTGGTTTGCTTTCTCTTGCTGTTATAAAACACCATGATAAAAAAACAACTTGGGGAGAAAAGGGTTTATGTGAGTTAAAGGTTGTAGTATCCAGGAAAGCTAAGGCGTGAACCTGGAGGAATGCTGATTGTTGGCTTCCTCTTCATGGCTCGCTTAGTTTGCTTTCTTACACACCCCAGGTCACCTGTCCAGGGATGGCACCACCTGTTGTAGGCTGGGCCCTCCCACATCAATTATCAATTGAGAAAATGCCCCACAGATATGCCTACAGATCTCTCTGTGGGGGCATTTTTATTAGTTAGTTTCCTCTTCTTAGACTCTAGTTTGCATCACTGAAAAAAAACCAAACAAACAACAAAACAGTATCTTTCCAGGTGTAGTTAGTTAGCACTTCACTTGTTTTTCTCCTTCAAGAAGACTGGCTGATTAGGGACTGAGAACTCCACATCCTTCTAGGTTATAATTCCTGGGCTTCTAGTCATCTCTGCCCTATTCCTCATCTATTCTGAACACTGTTCCTTTCCCATGCTCAGCAGCAGCCTTGGTTAATGACTAGCATCCTACTGTTAGTGGTCAGCAAAGAAGTTATCTGATAGGCATTTTCTATGTAGAAGATAACTTGCTAATCTCTGCTTTTGTTTTAGAGGTTAACTAATTTAACAACTTGGTTCTGTCTCTTAACCACCTTAATATTTCTGGCCTTTGGAGTTGCTAGTGTGATTTTTTTTTTACCTCAGCAATGCTCACAGTGGTCTCTCTTGGTCTACTAGGATCAGTGTCATCTGGGAACTTTCAAGCAATTCAAATTGTCCAGCACTTCTGTTTGACCACAAGAATCTGAAAGTCTCAAAAGTAGAGTCTACCATTTTCTATTTTAATAAACTTGTCAGGTGATTCTGATGCATATTAAGATGTTTGAATAACAGGGCCGTATAGGAAGGCATTTTTCAAGTAATCATTCTTGGTGGTTTTGTACAATGTCACATTCTTATATTCGCAGTACTGAGGAAGCTGAGGAAGAAAGATTGTGTAGTTGAGGCCAACCTGGACACATATTGAGACTGTCTCTACAAACAAATAATAAAGGACCAACATTTGAGGATGGCAGCAGATTTGTTTCAAAAGTAGTTAGACTGGGTCTTTAACTCAGTAGTGCAGTATTTGCCTAGCATGTGCCAGCACCAAAAAGGAAAAACTAAAGGAGGAATGAAATAAAACGAGAGATAGATAGTAATAGAATGAAAAGTAAAGCATATATTATGTCAGATTTTTAGAAAAGGTATTTTCTGAAAGGATAATTTCATATTGGTGACACTTTTAAAAGAACAATCTAAGCTAGGTGTTGTGGTGCCCACCTTTAATACCAGCACTCAGGAGGCACAAGCAGGTGGAACTCTGTGAGATCGAGGCCAGCCTGGTCTATAGAGTTCGTTCCAGGACATTCAGGGCCATTTCACAGAGAAGCCATATCTTTAAAAAAGAAAAGAAAAGAAAGGAAGGAAGGAAGGAAGGAAGGAAGAAAAGAAGAAGAAGAGGAGAAGAAGGAAGAGGAGGAAAAGGAGGAGGAGGAAACAACAATGGGCTTTATTGGATGTTTCTCTGCAGTCAGGCTTGGGTGTGGTCATGCTGGAGGCAGCATTTGGAAGCTGACCTTCCAGTACTCATTGTCTCTGATTTCAAAATGTGCCAGGTGCTTTTAAAGAAATATAGTTTGGGCAGCAAGCACACAGTCAGACTTTCAGTAGACAAGGAGGAGGAAGATACTTCTTTTTTTTCCTTTCAATGATAAGTCTTTGCCAGTCAACTTCAATAAAGGAGTGGCCAAGACCTTTCCAGAGAGGTGACTGTTTGTTTTTAGGTCATCGAAATGAATCTTTGCCTTGCGTTGTTTTCAAAGAAACCTCCACACAGCCTACACAAACTGAATGACAAGTGGGTGAGTCCAGGATTGGAAAGATAAAACATCATTTGTTGGTTTTTGGCCTAGTGCTGAAACAATGGAACAAAGGAAAGGCTTGTTTGTATAATCGAAATAAAAGACAATAACATTAGTCATGTAAGCAGAACATAGGAGAGGCTTAATGTGATAAATTACATTTAATCACCACATTAGGGATTAAAATATTCTGATTAAGCAAACACCAAAAGGCCTAGAGGAGAGGATAAAGGGAAGAGTGTTAACTTCAGATTCAGAGAACAATGGCCCTTTCGATCTAGAGAGCTATACAGAAAGGACAGCAGTCAGCTGCTGCCCGAGCCAGCTGTGAGCTCTCATTAAGATATGACTTTACAGTTCAACCTCCTTCGCCATCAGAGAAATGCAAGTTAAAACAACTTTGAGATCACTTCTTACCTCAGTCAGAATGGTTATCATCATGAAAACAAAACATTCTTTAAAAGGGGCCACTGACATGTCTCAGCAAATTAAAGGTACTTGTCACCAAGCCTGAAAAGATGAGATCAATTCCTAGGACCTACAGATGGGATGAGCAAACTGACTCCAGCAAGTTTTTCTATGACTACCATCTGCATGCTGTGAGAAATGCTTTGACTACAACGAACAGTAGTTATGTCCTCTCTCATAAGTAGAACCTAGATTCTAATTGTTGCATTGTGTATCTATGTAAGAGTATGTATGTGTAGAGGCCAGGAAACCAGAAATGGGTCTATGAGAAGAGAAAAAGAAGCTTTAAGGGAGCGGGATATGAAGAGAAATAGAACACATGTGACATGACAAGGAAGAGGAATTCTGTGGGAGGAAGTGTACAGTAGAGACAGGGTACAAGGAAGTGGGCAAGGGTGGTTCAACAAAATATAAGTATATATGAAAATGCCATAAAGGAAATATGTTACTTTGTACACATTTTTAAAAAATCTAGCCACCCTCCTTTTTTTTTTTAACAGTGTACTGTGATAGGCAGCATTTAGGAGATAGTGGTAAGCTCACCTCTCTGAATTCAAGGCCAGATAGATCTACACAGCTAGTTCCAGGATAGCCAGGGCTATAGAGTAAGACCTTGACTAATAATTACTAATAATAATAACCCCACATTTCATTACCCAAACCATCTTATGTTCAGATCTCTGATGGACAGATCAACACAATGCTTTCTTACCTAGTACCTCTTGTGAGTCTGCTAATTTGGGTTTATTCTGCTTTTTATCTCTGAGCCTGTGAAAGCAGGTTTCTAATTGTGTTTGCACCCTGAAACCAGTTGGCCTGACTTTCAAAATGTTACTTAGTCACTGCTGGTAAATAGGTGATGGGGAAATGGTAGACTTAACATTTAAGACTGAGGATATGCTTGTGTGAACAGTAACTTTCTCATGCTGTCTTCATGAGGAACTTTCAGCAACTGGGATGGAACTGAGAGATTGGAACTATTTCAACAATAGCACTGCTGGGGCTGAAGATGGTAGCGTATGCTGACGCAGTTTTGATACATCTACAATGATGAACAATTTCATTCTCAATCTAAGAATGAGGAAACTCTCCTTGATGCAGTCCTTCCATAAATTTCATGGCAGTGGGAATAAGCCAACAGTTGGCACCAAGTATTTTAAGAGGGTAGAAAGCTGAAGGTGTTTCTGAATCCAACTCTAAGTATGTGAGAGGCCTGGAGGTAGATATGTCCAGCACTGAAGGTCAAAAAAGTTCCTAGGAGGAGAATGATTTTGAAAAAGTAAGAGTACTCAAAGAGTTTGTATCAAAGATATTTGGCCAATTTGAGGGTTCAAAATGGCCTTTACTATTGTCTTAATATTTCTTACTTGTTCATCACATACTCTTGAGTATCATATTTCTTCAGAATTGAATATGTATATATATTATATATATACATATAGATAAATTGTATACGTATATATGCATATACCTGATATATGTAGTATATCCAATTTTAGGTAGATAATGATATTCCTCCTGACTTTTTCAGACATTCCTACTGGCAGTTTACCTTCCTTCCTTCCTTCCTTCCTTCCTTCCTTCCTTCCTTCCTTCCTTCCTTCCTTATGTCTTTCCTCATCCCTAATTAGTGCCCCTTTTCCCCACTTTTCCATTGAATTCTCTTTATTCTTTATTACTCCTCTCCCCACCCTCCTCCACCCCCAGGCAATGGTCTTTTTTTTTCCTGGTTTCTGTAGTTATTCCAGGTTACATACTCACATTTGAAATTTGTTTCAAGGAACCTCAGATGAAAAACAACAGGCAATTTTTGTATTTCTGGGTTTGAGTTACTTCTCTCAATATGATCATCTCTAGTTATATCCATTTACCTGAAAAGTTCAGGATTTTATTTTTCTTTGTAGCTGATTGGCACTGCATATTTTATATGTACCATATTTTCACTATTCATTAGTTGAAGGACATTTAGGTTATTTCCATTTCCTAGTTATTGTGAATAAAGCAGCTGTAATATAAATAATAAAAACTCAGAGACAGATATGGGGGGGGGGTTCAAGCTGAAGATCAGAAAAGCAAAACAACCAGCCACTAGCTCTTACCTCTACCAAGACTGGGAGGATGATCCTGGCTCCATGAATTTTCAGCATGGATGGAGACTGAATGCCTTCCTGTCCTCAACATGACTGGAAACTAATGACCATGTCTGAAACCCTGCTTCTGTCTTATACACCCCTCTATTCCTGGGATTAAAGGCGTGAGCTCTATTTCTCTTTTAGACTGATTCACTTTCATGTAGCCCTGGGTAGATCCATCTGACTCTGTCTTCTGAGTCCTGAGATTAAAGGTGTGTGCCACCACTGGCTGGCCTCTATGGCTGTGGCTAGCTTTGCATTCTGATCTTCAGGCAAGCTTTATTACATCATAAACAATACATCATTACAAGCAGCAACAAACATGGCTGAGCAAGAATCTGTTGACTAAGATGTTAAGTCCTTTGGGCACATGACAAGAAGTGGTATAAGCTACGTCATATGGTGCACTTACTTTTAGATGTTTCATGTATCTCCACACTGATTTCCAATAGTTTACAATCTCACCAACAGTGAATGAGAGTTTCATTTTTCTCAGATCTCCTCCAGCATCCATTGTCAGTTGTTTTGTTGGTCTTTGTCATATTGACTGGGGTAAGATGAAATCTCAAAGTTGTTTTGATTTCTATTTTCCTCATTCCTAATAATGATGAACATTTTTTGCAATACGTATTAGTCATTTTTTACTTACTCTTTTGAGAACTCTGTTCAGGTCTCAGGCCCCATTTTTGAATCAGTCATTTGGAGACTTTTAGTTTTTGTTTTTGTTTTTTTATATTTTGAGTTCTCTCTATTTTATGATATTAATCCTCTATCAGATGTATAGTTGGCAGATTCCCTATCTGGACTTCCTTATTACTGAATTCATGATTCAACTGTGCAGAAGCTTTTTATTTTTTATTTTTTTTGCAAGATTTCATTTTATTTTTATGCTTGTTCTGAGTAGGTAATTTCAAACATAATGTATACTATTTCAATCCATACTGATTTCATTTGTAAATATTATAATATTAAAAAACATAGTGTTGTTTGTTTTTGGAATTACAATCTGTTTCAGAGGTCATGACTCACAATGATAAGACAGAGGTGACAGCATGGCAGTCACATTTAATTTCCAAAGCTTAAATGAAAAATCTGAATCTTCCGTGGAAATGATGGGCAAGTATAATGCTTAAAAAGTGAATATGCATCTGACTGAATGAGTTTATTCTGCCATTATTCTATGTTGTGTATATTGTAACCATTTTACAGATAAAAATCTGGTTGGAAGGATAAAAATTTGGGGATTGTGAAGTTGTGCAGAAGCTTTTAGTTCTATGAGGTCCAACCTGTCAGTTTTAGCCTTCAATTCCTGAGCAAAAGGATTTCTATCCAGAAAGTTCTTTCCTACACCTATATCATGTAGATACTACCTATTTTCTTCTAGAAATTTCAGTCTTTCCAATTTCATATTTGCATCTCTGATCCATCTGCATTTAGTGTTAGTGCAAGGTTTCTACTTTCATTCTTCTACATGTGGACACCCAGTATTCCCAGCACCATTCGTTGAAGATGACTTCCTTTCTCCAGCTTATGTTTTTAGCATCTTTTTCAAGTATTAGATGAATATAATTATATGCACTAATGCTATGGAATTTGATTGTGTTCCATTGGCTTATATGTCTGTTTTGGGGCCAATACCTTATTGTTTTTATTACTAAAGCTCTATATCTTGAGATCTAAAATGGTATCCTTCCTATGTTGCTATTTTTGCTCAGGAACCCTTTGGCTATCCAGAGTCTTTTCCGCCTCTTAGTGAAGTTTAGGAACTTTTCATTCTGGGAAGGATGAGATAGCTGAGGATTTTGATTGCATTTAATCTGTACTGTCTTTGGAAAAACTGGTCATTTTAAAAATATTAATACTACCAATCTGAGTATGGGATGTCTTTCAACATTTTAGTATATTTATCTCTTTTTTCAGCAATTTAACATTTTCATTGTAGAGGTCTTTCACCTCTTTAGTTAGATTTATTCCTAAAGAATTTTATTTTCTTTCATGTTATTATGAATGGGAGTGTGTCTTTCTCTATATGTTGTTGGTACAGAGAAAAGCTATTGATTTTTTTCAAATTGATTCTGAATCGTGCTGAATTGCTGAACTCATTATATATATATATAAGAACAGGCATGTATAAAATCATGTCATCTGAAAATTGAAATAGTTTGATTTTTACATTTCCTGTTTATATCTCTTCAATTTCCTTCTTTTGTCTTGTTGGTCCAGCTAGTGTTCGAGTACAATATTGAAACGGGGATAGTTAGCAGCCCTGTCTCATTACTTTGAATTTTTGTCCATGTAGGATAATATTGACTTTAGGTTTCTCATATGCAGTTTTGCTCATGTTGACCTATGTTCCCTCTAGTCCTACATTCATGGGGATTTTTGTTATGCAGTCATGTTGAATTTGTCAAAAGATTCTTTTTCTGCTTCTATTAGTGTTACCAAGTGATTTTCCCTAAAACCATTTATGCAGTTTATTAAAGACAGGCCACGAAGGACCTAATTTGGTGCATGTCTACATTTTATTTACAAGTGTTTCATTAAGCTGTTTTCAATAAATGTTGATCAAGATATTTCTTTTTTGTTGTTGTATCTTTCTTTACCTGGATTTCACATTAGAGTGATACTGGATTCATAGAAGAAGTTTTGGAATGTTCCTTCTGTGTCCCACCTGTACCCCAGCTGCAGGTCTAGTTCTGTGTCTGATATAGATCAAACAGGTTGTAGCAGAATATGATGGGCAGGCCATGTGGAATAAAGTCACTTGGGACTGAGCTGGTGTGCAGAATGTGCATCCTGGTGTGAAACCTGGATGTTCAGGATGGATCTAGATGTCTGACAAAGTGAGTGGAAGACAGAATCTGGAAGATTGACTTGGACAGGCTCTGGAAAAAATGTGCAGAGTATCTGGCTAGATACAAGGGTTGGATATGATGTAGGAAGGGATTGTGGGCAGGCAGGTAGAGTCTTAGCAAATACCTAGAGATTGTGTGTGATGCAGAGAGGAGTATTAATACTAGGTCTGGGCACTGGATGTGGGACCTAGGCCAGATCCAGGGATTGGTGCATGGAGAGAGATAACAGATTGACTCACCTGGATAGGGCCTGGTAAGAGATGTACATGAAATAGCTGGGCAGAGAGAGGAATTAGATATTAGGACTATTTTTGAAAAAATGTAGCTGTTGTGTTCTTAGGATAGGATCTAGAAAGCACCTGAAAACATTTGGCAAAATTAACTTGACCCCATTATTCATACATACTGTATCAACATCTACATCTACATCTACATCTCTACTTTCGCAGTCTCAGCTGTGTTTTATTTAGTCATTGGACAACTCCAAACCAGTCTAACCGCCACTCACTCACTCAATCCAGAGCAGAGTTTACCTGTGTCTACTGAACTAGTCCTCATCCAAGCACCATTTTCATTTCTGACACATTTTAGAAGGCTAGAAGTAGCAATGCATACCACCTTTAATTTCATTACCCAAGAGGGGAAAGGCAGGTGGATCTCCGTGAGTTCAAATCCAGCCTGGTCTATATAACAAATTCCAGGCCAGCCAGGACTACAATGAAACCTTGTCTCAAACAAACAAGCAAAATTACATCACAGATCAAATAGACCTAAACAGGTATGTACAGCATATACCACCAAAATAAAAAAGAATAAACACTTGTCAGAAGCCCATAGAACTTTCTCTAAAGTAGATTATGTATTAGGACACAAAGCAAGTCTCAATAAACATAAGAAAATTAAAATAGTATACTGGATTGTTATGATGGCAATGGGATAAAACTAGAGAGCAACAATAACTACAAAAAATACCAACTCATAATGATTAAAACAAACACAATTGAATGATAAATGAGTCATTGAAGAAAGTAAGAAGAAACTTTTAAAAAGTTCTGGAGTTTAGCAAAATAAAAATACAACATACCCAATTCTATGAGATATAACATAGGCATTCCTAAAAAAGAAGTGTATAGCTCTAAGTGCCTACACTAGAAAGAACCTTAAAAGCATTGGAAAAACAAGAAGAAATCAATCACAAAAGCAGAATCTGGAGAAGAATAACAAAGATTAGGTAAGAAATTAATTAAGTAAAATGGAGAAAAAAATAAAGGAGAATCAATGAAAGAAGGGGTTATTTACTTGAAAAGGTAAACAAAGTGTGTTGGACAATTTTATGTCAACTTGACACAGGTTAGAGTCATCTGAGAGGAAGGAACCTCAATTGAAATGCTTCCAAAGATTGGACCGTGGGCCAGGGTATACAACATTTTCTTAATTAGTGATTAATGTGCAAGGAAGGGCCCAGCCCATTGTGGGTGGGGCTATCCTTTGGCTAGGGTCCTGTTTGTTTTGGTTTTTTTTGGTTTTTCAAGACAGGGTTTCTCTGTGGCTTTGGAAGCTGTCCTGGAACTAGCTTTTGTAGACCAGGCTCGTCTCTAACTCACAGAGATCTGCCTGCCTCTGCCTCATGAGTGTTGGGATTAAAGGCGTGTGCCACCACTGCCTGGCGGCGTCCTGGTTTTTATAAGAAAGCAAGCTGATGCATGACAGAGGGCTTAACTAGGCCCTCTGCATGTGGGCAGCAATTGTGTAGCTTGGTCTGTGTGAGGGCCCCTGGTAGTGGGACCAAGATCTATACCTGGTGTGTGAGCTTGCTTTTTGGAGGTCATTCTCTATGATGGGATGCCTTGCTCAACCTTGATACAGGGGGAAGGGACTTGGTCCTGCCTCAATGTGTCAGGAGTTGTCCCCATGAGAGGCTCTTCCCTTTTGGAGGAGTGGATGGAGGGATTGTAGGGGAGGTGATTGGGGAGCAGAAGGAGGGGTAGTAGGGGGAACTGTTGTTGGTATGTAAAATGAAAAAAATTAAAAAAAGAAAAATCAGGCTGAGCAAGCCAAGGGAAGCAAGCCAGTAAGCAGCATCCCTTTATGGCCTCTGCATCAGCTCCTGCCTCCAGGCTCCCTCACTGTTTGAGTTCTTGTCCTAACTTCCTTCAGTGATGGACTACAGATTTAAAGAATAAGTCAAAGAAAAGCTTTCCTCTCTCTTACCCTATATAAATCAATTCCAAATGGATCAAAGATCTCAATTTTACACCTGGAACTCTGAAGCTTCTAGAAGAATGAGTAGGGAATACACTTCAGAATATAGGTTTTGCTAAGGAGGCTCTGAATAGCACTCCAGCATACAGGAAATAAAACCCACAACCAAGAGGTAAGAGTTCATGATGTACTGCAAAAGAAACTTAATCAACTGAAAAGGCAGCCTACAGAATGGGAAAAAAACCTTTGCTAGCTATAGATCTGACAGAGGATTAAAGCCTAGAATGTACAAAGAGCTAAAGGTAGTGAACACCAAGAAAGCAAGCAACCCAATCCAAAAAACAAAGACTGGCTGTGGATGGAATAGAGTTCTCAAAAGAAGAAATACGAATGGATAAGAAATATATTTAAAAGTATTCACCATGCTTAGCTACCAGATAAAGGCAAAGTGAAACTACCTTGGCTTTCATGCTGTCCCAGTGTGAATGACTAAGATTAAGAAAATGAACCACAACAAATGCGGGTGAGGACCCAGGAGAGTCCTCATAGACTATTGGAGAGAATGTAAACTGGAGCAGACACTATAGAATTCAGTGTGGCAGTTCCTCAGAAAGCTAGAAATAGACCCACCATGTGAATCAGCTATACCATTCCTGAACTTACACCCAAGGAACTCTGTTTCCTGCTACAAAGACACACACTCATCCATGCTTATAGCTAGCCTATTCACAGTATCTAGGGCATGGAAACATTCTAGATGCCCATTATCTGATGATGGATAATGAAACTGTGGGATATGTATGCAATGAAAATGTATTCTCCTATAAAGAAAAATGTAATTTGTGGGTTAATGAATAGAACTGGAAAACATTATACTGAATGAGGTAACCCAGACCCCGAAAGAAAATGTCATACGTTTTCACTAATTTGTGGGTTTTAGTGCTGAATCTTCAACCTTGTGAATTTAATGTGGAAGTACATGCAAAATTCAGTAAACTAGAAAGGAGTCATTGTTAGGGGAGAGGGAAGAAAGCTCTTAAGTGAGGGGAGACAGTACATCACAGTTGTTATGAAGGGGGAGGAGAATAATGAAGAGAGGCTAAGCAGACAGAAAGATGGGAAGGTATGGTGGAGACGAATCTGGGAAGGGAAACAATATAAAGGTTGTTGAAAAATTCATATGGAAATATATTATTCCATAAGCTTTGTATATGCCTTTGTATATGCCTATGAGTATATTCACATCCATATATTCATCTAAAGGAGTTTAATTGGAGTTATTCTACATAGAGGTTAATACTCCTTCCAGAAGCTATAGGTTGCCAAACAAAACAACACAGCATCAGGTATGGGATACTGCTCCTTGAGTTTCTAGTCAGTGGTATCCCAGATACCCATAAAACAATACAGGATATTGCCACTGCCTTTGCTGGCTCATGGGAACTTGATGGTAAGACTCTAATGCTAAAGAAGCTAAAGACATCACACTCAAACCACAGGACATGGAAAAATTAAGTTGGTACTGACTGGGAAACTTCCTGCTATCTTTCTTTTATACCAGCAAAAGTGTTACATAGGCTGCTGGAGATAGGAGTCTTACTGTCTTACACATCATCAGACCCTCTGAAGTAGAATAATTACTGTCTTTCCAAGATATGCCCATAGATGTAATTGTAGCCCAAAAGTTCTTAGGGTAACTAACTGCCTTCTGATTGGATTTAAGGCCCAGCCCACAGGGAGAATCACACACCTGTATTATAATCTGGCCATACACCCATGACTAGGGAACTCATAGGTTTCAGGGTTGAATGTACTAGCATTATTTTGCTAATTGAACATAATTTCAAACTACCCTCTGAATTCATATCTCTATAGATTAGAGATTAGTACAACTCTCATACATCACCAGTTTAGTTATTTCGTGCAGTGAACTACTAGTAGCTAACCCTGAAACTCTCAACCAGTCCAAGTACAGAGGATAGATGTCTCTGGGGTTCTCAACAACAAATGGGATAGTTACATTGCAGCTCCTTTCCCCAAGGCTCAGGGATAATATGAGAAGACAAATTGTCAGGACCAAAACAGTGTCTTCTGCACATGTCCAGACCTTTGGACTCATGAACTCACAGCGGCTATGATTGCCTACGTAAGACTAGCACAAAATCAAGCATGACAAGCATGGTGTGGAAAGGAGCTCACGAGCCCTCACCCCTAACTGAGGAACTATGAATAGCTGATGACTTCTGGGGGAGGGACAGTCAGTTTTCATTAAGGTAGACCAGTCACATTCCAGTAGATGCCAAAAAGCACAACTGGATATCTGATTATTCTTATTTGAACATTTCTTGCAAACTAAATGAGTCAAATTGACTTACTGCCCAAACTAAACACTCACTGCCTTCACTGCCTGATGTTCCACTAATTGCATACTAAATTATAGTAATAGACAGAATTGTATTTGTTTGTTTTTGGTTTCCTTGAGAAAAGACTCATTATACATCCAAGAGCAGCATCAGTCTCCTGAGGTCGTTAAAGCTGGACTTGAGCACTCACTCTTCATGCCTCAATCTCAAGAGTGCTGGAATTACATGTGTATGCCACTATTCCAACGTAGAAATTTAAATTCATCATTGTCTCTCTCTCCCTCCCCCTCCCACTTCCCCTCCCCTCCCTCTCCCCTCCCTTCCTTCCTCTCTCTCTCTCTCTCTCTCTCTCTCTCTCTCTCTCTCTCTCTCTCTCTCTCTCTCTCTCTCTCTCTCTTTCTCCTTACCCCTCTCATGTCCCAAGCTCTGAAGTCATTATTATTCTTTAGTTGTATAGCAATTTCCTATAAACTGAAAAATTCCATTCTGTAGACATAAACAACTCACAGATCTCAGGGAGTTTTTGAAACTTATAAAATCTGTCCCCTTTCCAGGTTATATAAGCAGTAAGAACTGCTGAGAAGTAGAAATTCCCCAGTTGGGAGCTGACTGCAAGTCCTGCAGAGGGTGTGTGTGTGGGGAGGTGTGGTGTGTGGTGTGGTGTGGTGTGTGTGTGGGGTGTGTGTGTGTGTGTGTGTGTGTGGTGTGGGGTGTGTGTGTGTTCTACACATATGTTGCTATCAGCAGATCTATGGGGGAATCAGTAGATGAGCAACTACTGTACTAATCATGACCAGTGTCTGGTAGTGAGTTCTGTTGAATACTTGGATTAGAGACATAGCAGGAGCTATAAACAAGTCAGGCAGTTTGAGGGACAGGGACCAAAGTACTTACCTATAGTCAGAAGCTAGAATTGTCCTTGTTTTGTCCTGGAAGTGTTTAAGGGGTCTGGTTCCCTGTCTGCTCTTGCTTCTCCTTGCACATGGCTGCCTGGAGACCTTATGTGACGGTGTGAATGAAACTCCAATACACACTTGTGAAGGAGAGCACAGATAGCTGCTGGGTGAACCAGCTGGACTGACTGGCTCCCTCTGCGCATCTCAACCCAGCTTCTGCTATATATGCCATAAAACATCCTTACATTAGTATCCCAGTGACTCTCCATCTCGGGGACCCACTACTCCTACACAGGCATTCTGCTGCTTGCATAGCTCCTACCTCTGAGACTATAGTAAACGTCTTCCTAAAACCAGACCATCTCTGCGGCCCATGACCTCCATTCTTCTAATTCATGAGACAAGAACCCAGAGTAGCGGAATCAATAGAACTTTCATGTGAGCATTCACTTATAGCACCCTAACTCCTAAGTTAAACTCACAAGAGCTTAGAAAGTCTCCCCAGAACTCAAGAACACTGTTTACCCTAATCTGTGAGAATCAAAGTTACATTTGAAGTTTTAATTACTAGGCCTAAGAGATCCATGGAACAAAAGTGCCTCTGATATGCAAACTCCTTGCCCAAGGTTGGATAGTTCCTAAAATCATGGAGTCTACTGTTTATGTAAGCCACATCTTTTCACTCCCCCTGACAAGTTTGTTTGACCCAAGTATTGCAGAAGTGCTTGATCACGTGTGAGCGGGAGGTTCACAGGCAGAAAATAACATTGAGATGTATGCTTGCCCCTGATTAGACCTGATGGGAAATACTTTAAAAACCTGCAAACACTGACTCAAAGCCATTTCCTGGGAACCTGTGGACCTTCCTAGACACCATTTACATGGTCAGAATTTAGTTAAAGCTTGCTTCAAATATGGCTGTAAGCTGTGGTAGTGGCCTTATTCTCAACAAGTGGGATTAGCAACATCCATTTCAATAGTACTTAATGTAATCCTGTCAGGATAAATGGAGGTAATATAGACATAGAAAACACTTAGACTATTGGTGGTGTAGCTCAGTGGTGAGGCGCTTGCCTAGCATGCATAAGACTTTAGGTTCATTCCTTAGGAATTACAGCAATAAATGATAAAGTTTACATAACTTACAACTTAACCACCTTTTCCCTTTTTTTCTCTCTCTTATCTCCCTGTTCTATATCCTCTCTCTTCCTCTTCTTTTCTTTTGAGATAGAATACCCTTTAGTCTAGAGAAACCTCAAACTTCATTTGCAGCCAAGGCTGGTTTTGAACTCTTGGTCCTCCTGCCTCCACCTCCTGAATACTGGAATCATAGGCATGCATCGCCAAAACTGATACCACCTTAACCATTTTGAAGTCGTCAGTGACACAAGAGTATATATACACTGCATCTATCACCACCATTCACCCATAGAACTGCTTTTCCCTGCAAAACAGAAAATGCACAATTATGAAACACAAACTTCCCATTAGTTCCTCCTTCTGTCCTTAGTCAATTACCGCTATGCTTTCTGTGATTTTTGACTCCAAGTACCTCATGTAAGTCTAGCCATAGACAGTTTGTCTTTGTGACTCATTTCTCTTAGTATTACTATGGTGAAAAACAGAACAGAACAAAAAGAGATACTTCAGGTTGTGCACACGTGTCATTTCTCTAGGAAGTCACCAGACTTCCAGCACCAACTACACCCATCCTCATAACTGAAGTAGCGCCCTTCTCCAGGAAGAAAACTAGATCCATACTGCCATAGTTACTTTCCTATTAGCTTAAAAAGACACAATGACCAAGGCCACTTTTTTTTTTTTTTTGGGTTTTACGAGACAGGGTTTCTCTGTATTGTTTTGGAGGCTGTGGGTCCAGCCTGGTCTTGAACTCACAGAGATCCACCTGCCTCTGCCTCCCGAGTGCTGGGATTAAAGGTGTGCGCCACCACCGCCAGGTTCCAAGGCCACTTATTAAAGAAAGCGTTTCTCTGGGGGCTCACAGTTCCTGATGATTAGAGTATATGAGCATCACGGTGGGCATGGCATTGGGCAGGCAGGCAGGCAGAGTGCTGAAACAGTAGCTGAGAAGTTACATGTTGAGACAAAAGCCACAAGGCAGAGAGACAGCTAACTTGGAATGGCATGGGCTTTGAAACTACAAAGGTCACGCTCCAGTGACATATCTCAAACAAGGCCATACCTCCTAATTCTTTCCTAAAGTTCTATAAACTAGGGACCAAGTATTAAATATATAAGTCTATAGGGGGCATTTTATTCAAATCACCACAATACCATTCAAACTCTATTTAACTCTGAAACGTGTCTAAGAAACATGCATCTAGTACTTACTTGTCCTTTCTTCACACCCTTCTCAGATAGGGAGGCTCAGCTTGTACTACTAGAGTTCAGCTACCAATTCCACTTACCCCATTCATCCTTGCTGTACATATTCAGACTTCTCTCTAAGCAGACACTAGACGTTTTCTGCTAACCCTAACCACACTGAGGACCTCCCCTCTCCAGGGAGGTACACCAGACCCACACTGACAGCTCCTTTTTCATTCATTTGTGGCCTTAGGACCATGTATTTAACACCTGCATTCTGCCTAATCTCCTTCATTTAGTGATTCCAGACTGTCATTGCCTATTCCACTAGTACCTGCTGCCTGAGGAAAAGTCCTGAAAAGCTCCCCTGGACTCCTGAAAATTGATTGTGAGAAACCGCTAACCCTACTGAAGCTCTGTTCCTCAGCTTAGAAAACTAATTTAGTTCAAGCTGAGCCAGGGCTATTTCTGAAATTCTATTTGAACATCAATACTTTATTGTCCAAAGACTGAACTTTAAGCCCTATATAGATGCTGTGCAATCACTGGACAAGTAGGGGTAATAGAAAACAAAACTTCAAACAGCCATTTAATAAATCAGACAAGATAAAATTACAACAAATATCAATGAGCTAATTCCAGATGAGCTTAGAAGTTCCATCACAATATACAAATATGAATAACCAAACAAGTCTCCACCAAAGTTAGTACTCTCATAGTAATATCCTCCAACAAAAAGTGACTTAGGCCAGGCGGTGGTGGCGCACGCCTTTAATCCCAGCACTCGGGAGGCAGAGGCAGGCGGATCTCTGTGAGTTCGAGGCCGGGTTGGACCGATAGCCTCCGAAAAAATACAGAGAAACCCTGTCTCATAAAAAAAAAGTGACTTAGATGACATAAAAGACAATGATTTCAAGACAGCAGTAGTAAAGATGAACAAAGAACTCAAAGATAATATAAATAAATGCTGGAACTGAGACTATGAAAACAGTTGAATCAAATAATGAAAACAGCATTTAATAAAGAGAAAAGATCTCTGGAAAAAAGCAAAAATGAAATAACATTTGAAATGAAAAAAATTAAGGAATTCAAAAGTTCTAAGAAAATCCTCGCTAAGAGATTGGGCCAAGTGGTAGAGAGAATACTGTCTTGAAAAGAAAGTAGAACTGGATCACCCAATCAAAGACAATGTCAAATTCAAAAGAATCCAAGAATGGAATATACACACACTTTGAGACACTACAGAAGACCAAACCTATCAATTACAATTGTAGAAGAAGGAAACGAGACCATGGTAAAAGGCAAACAAAATATTCTGAACAAAATCGTAGAACTTCCTTAACCTAAGGAAGAAGATACTTATTAAGATCCAAGAGGCACAGAGAACAGCAAACAGACAAGACCATAAAAGAAACTCCTCATGTCATAGAATATTCAAAACACTAAATGTATAGAATAAAGAAAGGACCCTGAAAGCCACAAGACAAAAAATACCAACTCACACATAAAGGGAGGCCCATGAGAACAACAGCAGCAAAGACCATGAAAGTCAGAAGAGACTGAACTATGTTTTATAAGTTAGAACGGATCACAGATGCCAGACCAGACTACAATATACCTAGAAAAACTATTATTCATAATTGAGGGAGAAAGAAAAATTTCTGATGATTAAACAGATTTAGGGAGTTTTTCACCACTAGGCCACCTTTACAGAAGATACTAAAAGGAATACTTAGATCTGAAGGTAAACACACCTAAGAAGGCACAACCAACAAATAATTCCATGAAACAGATACAATAGATGCCCAAGAATTTGGGCGTGATGGTACACACCTTTAATCATAGCACTCCAGTAGGCAGACCTCTGATAGTAAAAGGCAACCCTGGTCTACATGGTGAGTTCCAGAGTTTCAGGACAGCAAAGGCTACATAGTACAATCGTGTATCCAACAGTAAATAAGTAAAGTAAATGAATGACTAAATAAAAGTGGCCTGAAAAAAACACAAAACAAAATGACAGAAATATATTGTTCAATAACTTTTAATAGTCTGAACTCCCCCAGTGAAAAGACGGATTACTAGAATGGATCAGAAAACAACATGCAAATTCTTTGATGCCTCTAAGGAACACAATAGTGCAATGGTGGCACAAACGTCAGGTGAGCAACCAACCATTTTCACATTGGATTTGAAGGCCACTCCAAAAGACAAAACCCATACCCGGAGCCATTACAGAGCAAAGAATTTACTCAAGTCACAGGCTCTTGGACTACTACTACTATTCTTCTAAATGGATACTGCATTAACCCAACTATTAATGACTTATCACTATACCCATAGATTAACACAACTCTCAACTCTCATCAGAGAAGCTTCGTTTTGCAACAGGTGATTAACACAGAGATCCATAACTTGTCAAGGTACAGAGAATAAGGGACAGCAGAATGCTCAGTCTTAAATATCTAATGGGACATATATACCGTGAACCCCACCTTCAAAGGCTTAGGTATCATTATGGAAGAGGGGATGTAAAGTGTAGGAGTCAAAGATAGTAAGTGACTACAAGGAAACACCTTCTTTTGGACTTGGTATGCCAGCTTCACATATGTACCCACCACTATTGTGGCAGCATGTACAAGACTTATTCAAGCACAAACCAGACCTAATCTGAACATGAAAAGGGAAGTTGGGCACACAATCCTACCCCCAGTGATGAACCTACTGGCAATTGTTAGTTGGTGGGGAGGAAGAAACAGTTTTCTCTAAGAGTGTAACCTTACTAGAAGACCACATATCTAATCCAAGAATGTGTGAACAGCACAAATTGGTCTTGAAGGTTTTGTTGTTGTTGTTGTTTTTATTTTTCTTTTTGAAGAACACAAGGTTAGATGTGTAGCGAATGAAAAATGATGAATCTGAGTAGAGTTGGAGAAGGGATGAATTTAATCAAAACATGTACAAAGTTCTCAAAGAACTAATTTGAAAAGAGTTTTTCTAGTTGGGCAGATCAGTCACGCAGTTAAGACACAGCCTCTCAGGAAGGCACGTACATTTTAAGCCATGCTAAGGAGATTTGAGGAATAACTATCCCTTTAATAAGATAATGCACCATTTTTTCCTAGAATTCCTCTTCCCTCGTGCAGTGGCTTACAGAGATTCAGTCGTATGGCTTTTAAAGTCTGCTTGCTTTTCTAAATTAGTCAGAATACCATAATTTTCCTTTACTTTCTTTCTCTTCTAAGCATATTTTCCCTGACATTTGGGACTTCTCTCTTCTGTAAAGCTTCTTATTCTATCACGTGTCTGCTTCTCTGCCATGTGGTTCTCCTCCATTCTGGTCTAATGCAAGGTGCACGGCTTTCTTCCCTTCTCTATCTAACTCCTCTGAGTAGCTGCCAAGATTTACAACTTGGTTGCCCTGAGGATCTTTTGTTTGTTTGTTTATTTATTTTCCCAAGAATTATACATGAGTCTTCCTTGGCCATGGCTACTTGGAGGTGGGGCAGAAATGTGTAGTCAAAGTATGTGGTACCAATGCCAGGCCAGCCATGCATCATGCACTTGTTGAAGATAGAGAACTCATCTAGGTAGTTGCCAACTATATTTGGCTTTATATCTACCTGATTGAAGGTCTTGCTGTTATGCCTGCTTACTATGGCTCCCACAATCTCAGGCAGGGTGATTTCATGTCTCCCATTTGGGTCTTTGTCGCCCTGACTTCTTTATGAATGGTACTACCTTCTTTGCCTTGCACAGACACTTGAGGAGCAAGTGTTGCTTCTGCCACAGCTGTATGTCTGTGCACCAGATGTATACATTGCCCTCAGAAGCCAGAATCTCTTGGAAATGGAGTTATAGAAGTCTGTTAGCTGTCATGCTGGTATTGGGAATTGAACTCAGCTCTTCTTGAAGATCAGTAAGTGTTCTTAATTCTAGCACCATTGATCCATTCTTAAATTCTGTTATTAACCAGACTATGAGCCTGAAATGGGTAGCCTTATTTCCATGGTAACACGTGCGACACTGTTGGGACTCCTCACAATTCTACATGGTGTATTTGTCAGTATTTCTTGTCTTTTTAAAACCTTCTGACATTTCTTTTCTTAGTTTTTTTTTTCTGAGATAGGGTCACACTCTGTAGTCCAGGCTGGCCTTGAACTTACATAGATACACTTGGTATTCTCCTGCCTCCATCCTTCAGTACAACGACTACACAAGTGCATCATTATACTCTACCTTTTAACTAATTTATTTCTATTTCCTTTTCAAGAATTTAAGATGTAAGTTAAAGGGCACTTACCTTTTCTCCAACAGAAGGAAATAACCTCTACTGAATCGCTCCCTGGAGTTTGAAACTGGTGTCTTCATAAAACTGCTAATTGGAAGGCGCTTTTCTTAAGATAGCCATTATTCCTTGAGACAGGCTGTTTACATTAACCAACATTTCTCTAATACTTGTCAGTGTTTTATAACACGTTTTCAAGTGCCAATTGCAGCTTGCCAGTTTTCCTCAAGTGTGGAGACTGCAAAAGGAGGAAACCAGAATGGAAAAGCAGTCCCCTGGGGTTGGGGCTGCCATAGTGAAACACAGTCTCTTCCATCATTCACATTTTATTTCATTATTGGTATAGAGATGGTAGCTAGGAATACCGGATGAGCTGATTAGTCATTGTGTGTGGAAAGTGGTGGTCTCCATGTATTTTCACATTTACTGTCCTTCAGGGCAATTGAGATTTACTACAAATTGAAGATTGACTGGCTGAAGAAATGGCTCAAAGGCTAAGGGCACTTGCTGCTCTTAGAGAACACCTGGGTTTTATCTCCAGTACCCATGGGTCAAACCTGTCTGGAAATCCAGTTCCAGGGCATCTACTTCTGACCTCTGTGGATACAGACACAAATACAGACAAAATACCCATATACACACATACATAGATAAATATAAAATAAAAAACAAAATGCAGACTGAATCTGTTTACACACAAACTATACCATGCTAATGTCAAGCAAATTTTCCCTTTAATGAACATAAGACCAGAATAAAATGAAACTAAAGAAAAATCTATTTTCTTTTGAGATGGGCCTTATGTATCCCAAGTAGCCTCACTTTCCTCTGTAGCTAAGGATGAATTCCGCTACCTTGAACTCGTGATCCGAAGCCTCCACCTTCAGTGCTGGGATTATAAGAGGGCACCAGTTGTTCACTGCTGGGAATCAGACCCTGCGGGGCTCTGTGCATGCCAGGCAGAGCTCTTGCAACTGAGTCATACTCCTACCATAAAAAAGAGACAGATGCATGGGACATATTAGCTATCTCCTCTCATGTCACATCTTATCGCTTTCCAGGGCATTTATGGGTTACTGTTTATTAATACATTATAAACACAGCAGGGTCTTCATTGCTCTTGGCCTCTGCTGTAGCAGATTCAACCAACTACTAAATAGTGAGGGGGGAAACTGCATTTGGACTGAACATTACATATTCTACCATGTCATCTGATAAATAATGACATAGAATGACTTCACAACATTTATATTTCATAAGGCCATGTGGATAATCTAGACATGAGTTAAGTACATAGCAGGATGTGTACCATAGTAAGGGACCTACACATCCATGGGTTTTCACAGAGGCCTAGGACCAATCTTCTAGTGATACCAAAAACAGACAGTGGGTCTATGTGTTTCTCCATGAGAATAATTTCAGCTTTTGGATTTAGTGCTGTGTTTAATTTCCATGTTAATATCTAATGCTGACTACACAGTAAAATGATGGACATCAGCACTGTACTCTGAAACACTGAGATAGTTGTGCTGCACACAGATCAGTGGTATAGCACATTGCAGGCACAAAGCTTTGAGTTCAGATTCCCAATGCATTTACAGAAATAAAAAAGCAAGTGCTGGGAAGAGGACACGAGGACTCCTGGAGCTTGCTGGCTAGCCAGTCTAGGCAAAGGGGTGAGTTTTAGGTGAAATAGGAACCTGTCTCAAAGACTAAGGTGCAGAATCAGTGCGCTGGGAAGGTTTAGCAGTAAAAGGCACTTGCTGCCAAACCTGAGTTATCCTTCCATTTCCATGCATCATATAATAGTTATGCATATGTGCTTACACACACACACACACACACACATAAAATAAAAAATGCAATTTAAAATATTTAATGAACCCACTCTGTAAATGAGGATGGCCTCGAATTCAAAGATCTGCCTGCCTCTGCCTCCTATGTGTTAAGATTAAAGTCATGTGCCACCAAGTCTGGCAACACAGAGAACTCCTGTCATGAACCCCGTCCCCCCCAATTCCAGGTATGGTGATGCATGTCTTTAATTCCAGCGCTGGGGAGGCAAAGGCAGGTGAATCTCTGAGTTCCAGGACAGCCAGAAACTCCAGAGAAACCCTATCTAGAGAAACAAATAACAACAATCAATCATTATTTAATAAAGATGGGGAGAAATCTGATATCAGAGAGATATCTGATATCAATCTTTGTGCTCCATGCATCTATGCACACATAACTGCACATACAGAAACATGCATACCTATACAAATAGAAAAAAATGTGTGTGTGTGTGTGTGTGTGTGTGTGAGAGAGAGAGAGAGAGAGAGAGAGAGAGAGAGAGAGAGAGAGAGAGAAGCATCTTGTCAGAGAACTTGTAACGGTGGCCACAGCTCCTTGGGCGTGGCCTCCGGAGGCTGATGGAAGTGGAAAGAGAGGAGCTAGAAGGATGGCTTTCTTTGGTGTGCTCTTTCTGGTGGGTCAGTGGTCAGTCGAGGTGAGGGCAGTTATTTGTTCAAGAGGCCCTTAGCCAAGGAGAAAATGAACTCCATATGGAGTATCATCAGTACCCAACATACTCTCGGGAATAGCACAGTGCTGTCCGGAGCACTTTTGTCTCAAGTCAACAGAATACTAATATTAAAACATTTAAATGCCGTATCCTGCAGGTCAAATATCTATGTCTGACTAACCTCTAGAGTTAGTAAGTCAGTTTTCAAAATGAAGCAAATGGCACTCACTGGAGCGTCAGCTCAGTTGTTTGGCATACCAGCTGTTTTTCCTAACACCCAAGTTCCATTCCCAGCACCCACCATTTGTAACTCCAGGGGATCTAAAGCCCTCTTCTGGCATCTTTGGGTACTGCATACACTTGTTCCACATAAATACATATAAGGAAACACTTATACATATAAAATAAACATAAAAAAGTTTTAAAAAGAAAAATAGGTGTGGGCAATGAACTTATTTTCTTAGACTTATAAAAATAACTCATAAAATGTATTAAATTGTTCTATGTGGTATGTGTGTGAGAGAGAGAGAGAGAGAGAGAGACAGACAGACAGACAGACAGACAGACAGACAGGAGAGAAAGAGAGAGACAGACAGACAGGAGAGAAACAGAGAGAGAGACAGACAGAGAGAGACAGACAGACAGACAGACAGACAGACAGGAGAGAAAGAGAGAGAGAGACAGACAGACAGACAGACAGACAGGAGAGAAAGAGAGAGAGACAGACAGAGAGAGACAGAGAGAGAGAGAGAGAGAGAGAGAGAGAGAGAGAGAGAGAGAGGGCTGTACATGACATAGCGTTCCTTTAGAGGTCAGAAAACATGGTGCAGGAAAGGGTCTCTTCTCAGTTGGATTCCTGAGATTGAACTCAGGGGATAGACTTGGCAGTAAGTGCCTTTACTTGCTGGACCATCTAGAAAGCCTCTTTCTAAACTTTTCACCATAAAAAATTTTAGACACAAAAAAGATAAAGGGATAGTGAAATGAATAGCTGGGGATTCATTCCATAAATTCAATAACAGTAAGCCTTTTGCCAAACTTGATTTCTTTTCTCTCTGGACACATTATTTATTGGCAGCTATAGACATTGCCTTTATATGCTTTATCATTTAACTGCACATGATAACAGCCTATTGATATAATCACAACATTTTCATTAAGAAAAGAAACTGGTCTATATTACCTAATATTCAGCTCACATTAAAACTCCCTGTAACCTGTCCCAGGCTTTCAATCCAGGAGCTAATAGAACTTATACATAGCATTTTATTCCACTCCCGCCAGCCCCCGAGATCTTGCGACATCCCCACTCTTATCATTCTCTTGCTTCAGCCTCCTCAGTCCTCACAGGCCTGTGAGGCTACACTGGACAGAATCATACGGAGTATCAGCTACTTGGCAGACATCAAGTTTTTTGTTTTGTTTTGCTTTTAGGTGCTTGGGGATCAAATCCAGGACCTTGAACATGCTGGACAAGACTCTATGTAACAAGGTTCAAACCATTTACTATTCTTTCAGAGACCCTGGGATCTGTCTCCATTACTCACATGGTGGCTCATAAGCATCTGTATGTATCTTCATTTCCTGGGTATCCTACCACCTCTTCTGACCTCCACAGGCACCCAGCACACGGCCTGTAGGGGGACTTTTCTTTCCTTCCTGCCAGTTCCCAAATAACCTCACAGAGACTCAATATTAATTGTAAATGCTTAGGCTAATTACTATAACAGCTTAAGTCAGACCACTCAAAGTCATCTGCACTCTACCTCGCGGCATCACCTCTCTTTGGTCTTACACCTGCTGTCCCTTGCTGACAACTCCTCTGACTCCAACCTCCTTCTTCCTAGTGTCCTCAGTCTGGTTTTCCCGCCTAACCTCAACCCTTCCAGCTATTAGCATAATTTATGCAGCGTAAAGGAATATTCTACAAAGGCCAAACACTTGTGCACATAAAATAAGAATAAAACAAAATAACTTTATCTCTATATTTATTATTGTGTGTATGCACATGAGGTGTGTGTGGGAATAGCTGTGGAGGGCACAATTTTCTAGAGTTGTGGTTTTCCCCATCCATCATTACATGGGTTCTAGTAACTGAACACAGGCTGCCAGGCTTATTCAGCAAGTGCAATACCACTGACAACCCTGCCTGTCCATCTTCCTAAAATGTCTTTGGTTTTAGGATACAATTCTCTCGCAGTTTTTCTTTTTCTTTTTTCTTTTCTTTTTTTTTTCTTTCTTTTTTTTTTTTTTTTTTTTTTTTTTTTTTTGGTTTTTACGAGACAGAGTTTCTCTGTATTGTTTTGGAGGCTGTCAGTCCAGCCTGGCCTTGAACTCACAGAGATACGCCTGCCTCTGCCTCCCAAGTGCTGGGATTAAAGGCGTGCGCCACCACCGCCCGGCTCTCTCACACTTTTTCTATCTGTCTCTTGGCATCAACTTTTTATTTTTTATACTGAGAATCAAACTTAAGGAAAAGCACTTAATACACATCCCACAGCAGATTTTGACTTGTTTAAGACAGGGTCTCATGTAACCCTGGCTGGCCTTGAACTCGGTATGTAGGCTAGGCTAGCCTTGAATGCCTGATCATCTTGTCTTCATTTCCTAATGGAGGGGATGATGACATGTGTGGCCCAAAGCACCTAGTTGGTTCAGACTTTTGAAAAGAGCCTAAGGATAGTAGTTCTGTGGAATGTTCCAACATTCAGTTAATGGCATCTGACTTCTTCTAGACCTAGACTTTACATTTTAGAAACATGAAGGTACCTGGAACATACCCTGGTGTGATTGTGGTTTCTGGTTCCCCAGAAATTGTGTATCCTTAAGAACACCAGAGATCTCCTATTAGTTGAGGTATGCCTTAACTTCTTCAAAGATCTGGTTAGTGTAGCACAAATAATAAAAGACCCAGAGATAGATTTCAGGGTTCAAGCTTCAAGATGAAGATCAGTCAAACAAAACAATCAAGCTCCTAGCTCTTACCTCTACCTCAGGCTGAAAGGAAAGGACTGATCCTATCTCCAGGAGCTCTCACTAAGCCTCAGACTGCTGCCTCTCCTCAGCATGGCTAGAAAATGAATGCCAGCTCTGAGACCTCCTTCTCCCCACCCCTAAACCCCATCCTGTCTTAAAAACCTCTCATGAGTCCTGGGATTAAAGACAAGAGCTCTGTTACTCATTTAGGCTATTTCAATCTTGTGTAGCCCTGAACTCAGAGATCTATCTGACTTTGCCTGCTGAGTACTGGGATTAAAGGTGTATGTCACCCCTGACTGGCTTCTGTGGCTAACTAGTACTACTGCTTTGCTATTTTGATCTCCAGGGATTTTAATAAATCATAAGCAATGTATCACCACAGGTTAGTTCCACAAAGTTTATTCAAATAGTATTGTCAGAACAAAAGCTTTCAAGATCTTCAAAGTATCTGTTTCAACCTGTCTATTGATTTCCTAGCTATTCCTTGCCTTACGGTCATTAAAGGGGCCATGTGTCCCCTTTTGTTATGCAAATTTTAGGAAGCAGCATCAAAGTGCTGTTAAGATCACTTCTGTCTTGTCTGTCAAATGTCCTTCAGCTACATACAGTCCAGCCCAAGGCAATACTGAACTTTGATCAACTTAACAGTGGATTAAAATAACAGCAGAGGTGTGCTCACTGAAATCCTTTACGACTGGAACTCTGGGTAGCATTTGCTCAGGTTCCCAAATACTAACTCTGCTTTACCAAGGAACCTGGCTGGTGGACAGAGAAAACTGCTAACAGGAACCTCTTCTTCTTGAAGTCCTTCCAAGAATCTAACCTTGAATGTTTTATTGCTGTGAAAGTCCTTCACCACTTCTTTTTGTTTTTTTTAGACAGTCTCACGTTAGACTGGACTTCAGGAGGGTGACCCTGAACTTTCTGGTCGTCTTGCTTCCCAAGTGCTAGGGTTATAGGCGTATGTCACCGTGCCCAGTTGATGTAGTACTGGGCACTGAACCCAGAGCCTCTTGCAAGCTAGGCAACTGTCTTACCAGCTGAGCTACATGACCCTCCTCCCCGTCCAAAAAACACCCCAAATGAACTGGACCACACTAACACGAAGGAATAAGCTGTCCCAATGTATTAGAAGTAAACAGGATTAGAAGGGAGCAATAAGCAAAAGAACCCCCAGAGCAGTGGCATTTCTACCTCAGCACGCTAACATCTGCTTATAAACACACACCCTTTGAGTTGATACTTCTCTTGAAATAACTCAGATAAACAAAAGATTGTCCCTGTCTTACTGTAGTGCTCTACGACCACAGACCTAAGGCTCTTTAATAACCTAATTTGACTGGCTTCCAACTTCAGAGTGTAGCACCTCTAGTTCTCAAACAGTTTACTTGAATACTGAGTGAACAGTTAATCTCCTACAAGTTTGGGGGCTTTAATGAGGTAAACACATGGCTTGGCTGCAAAAGTAAACACTGCAATTCCTCCCAGCCTCATCCCAGTGTCAAGAATTCCTTTCCTCTCCTTTCACTAGCCCCTGTTTTCTCAAGCTTGGTGTCTTATCCTGTACAAGTATTGAAATTGCAAAAGAGACCTTTTTAATTATAAGTACTACAGTAATGAATTCAAGTACACTCATTTATCATAAAGGGCTTTCCCATCTGTCTCTAAAGCATACTAGAAATGCTGTGTATTTGATAACATTAGCACCAAGCATCTCCCACATGTTAATGTTTAGCGTTTCAGATGTTGTTGGTATTCCTCTCCTCCTTACAACTTAGTGGTGGCTCCAGAAACAGCACATTCATCTGTGTATTTAGGAGTGCCTGTGTGGTCTCTTCCTAATTTATTTGTTCTTCTGTCCTAGGGGATCCATCACAATCCCCCTAGGCAGGGAGATTAGGGAATGGGGCTGTCTGCCTTTGCCCACCATGCCAGACGAGGAAAAACAACTTCCCTAAGTCCCTCAAGTTCTTCTGGCCACTGTACAAATTGTTCTTGAGCATGGAGAGTTTCCAAAAGCCCTAATTAGCAACTCACAGCAAACATTTCTTTGCATTAGCTAATGATCCGGCCACACTTGTAAGCAAACAGAACCAACATATCTAATCAATGCTGAAAACCAACCAAATGACTATTAAACATCTGGATGTAATTTTCTAGTTAGAACAAAATGAAAACATATGCAGGTCCCTTTGATCTTCATCTTAACAAAGAAATTGTTGACAAAAAGCATACTGGTCAGCCAATGTGTAGTTTTCATAACGTCTGCTGGTTTCTCTTCAAATGCTCCCAGTTTAATTTGGTCGGTTTCCTGCAATCTCTAATTTTACCATATTGTGTGAAACCACAAGAGATTCTTTGGATGTGATTTTATTTGCGGTTTTACTGTTGCATGGATCTGCTACTGATTTCTTTTCCCTCTCTGCCTGCTGTCCTCCACCTCCTCTTTAGCAGTGGGGTAGGAATGAAATGTAACAAGCACCGCTGGGAAATTTTCTTCTGGATTCTACTTCCAGGTTTAACAAAACACTTCAAACCAAAACCAAACCAACCCAGCCCAAGCATGTTGACTCACACCTATAATCCCATTATTTTGGAAGCAGAGGCAGGAGGACTGTTATAAATTCAACACCAGCTGGATATAAGTAGCCAGCTCCAGGTTAGCCAGGTTTACAAGCAAGACACTCCCCTTCCCCATCTAAAATAAATACATAAATAAATAAATAGCTCAAAGCAAAACAAAGGTCAAGGATGTACTTAAGCTGGTAGAATACCTGAGCAAACCCTGTGTGATGGTACTCTCAGAATCCTAGAAGCAAGAGAATCAGAATCAAGGTCATCCTGTGCTTCTTGGCAAGTTTGAGGCTAGCTTGGACTACAGGAAACCCTGTCTCAAAAACAAAAGAAAACAAAATAGCCACCACCATTTATTTGAAATCATTATTCACATTGAGTTGAGACACTGTAATAAGCAAGAATTGAATGAAAACACACTTATATATGCATCTACTACAGTGGATGAAATTGGTATTGTTTTCCCCCAATACAATTTCTTATGGAGCTGGTTAACAGATTTCAACTTAAAAGACGAAAGCCAGGCATGGTGGTCCATGTCTGCAGCCAATCCCCTCACTTGGGAGGTAGTGAGAAGGAGAGCTACATATTCAAGCATGGCCTATATTGTGAGTTCTAAGTTAGCTGTGATACAGAACGAGACCTTGTCTCAAAAAAACAAGCATACACAAAAATGTGAAATAGCAAAATTACAGATTGAATGAGCAAGACCATATTCATTTAACTAAGTTACAGGCAATTGCATATATATTATTTCAAACATAGGATTAAAGAACTTGATTGTCTTAAACACCATCATCTGTAATGCAGTTTGATAAGAGTTTTGTAGTATAATTATGACAGCATGCCAATCAAAGAGTAAATGTAACCTTGAAAATGAAAAAGGACACAGCCTTTTTCTAGTCTCAAGAAAGATGACCTGAATGGAAAGATGCCTTCAAAACCCCTGAATGTGAGAATCAGTGAGGAGGCCTGGGAAACCCATGGGGCCTTGGGCAGTGGATCAGTGTTTATCCCTGGCCTACAAATGGACTTCGTGTGTCCATAACACAAAAGGGATGCTCTTTCAGCCTGGACTCTTGAGGGAGTGCCTGGACCCTGCCCTCAGTGAAATGACAGACTCTAGATATCCCCTGTGGAAGGAAGTGGGGACAGGGTGGGAGGCTGGGGGGATGGTAGGGGGGGTGCGGGAGGAGGGGAGGGAGAGGGAACTGGGATTGACATGTGAAGCAAGGTCTTTTCTAAAAAAATGTAATACATTTTTATATGTGCAATCAAAGGGCTCGAAAATTTAAAATCATTACGGACTCCCAACTGCATACTGCATTTTAAAGAAATCCGAAGGGTTGGCCTGGTTTTGAAAGTTAGTACTAAGAAAGATTAGTTAAGAGAGAAATTCTAGTTTTCACTCAGAACAAACTGGAAACTCCAGTGAGTGGACAGCACTCTCTCTGAAGTTAGTAGAGAGTAAAAGCAATGAGTTCACATTGATGTGGAGGGTGGGGCAATGTGGCAACACTTCTGCTTCTGACCCTAAACCTAGTACTTTAAAACTTAATTATCACCACGTTCCATTAAGTGCAGGGGCACCTGAGAGGCAGAGCTTGGCGATGGGAGTCCAGGGAGAAAATTTCACAGTAGGCACAAGCAGAGGCTTGTGGTGTTCCAAGCACTTCCTCCCCAGCTTGGGAGCTGATCACAGGGATAGGCCAGCGACTGGGGAGATCAAACCACTGAAGGGTGATTTCAAGGAGCATGTTAGTTACCCAGGATCGCAGGAGTTCAAAACTTCCCATTTGGCTCACTCAGGCATCACTCCAGAGGCCTGTCTTTCTTCTTTTTCACTCGGCATGTTATAAAAAGCGAGTAACATAAAACAACCTCAAACGACACTGAATCCGTTTAAGTGTTTACTATGGTATGCAGATTTGGCTGACACCGTTCCTTTGCTTTTCATTTACAACTGACATTAGAATTGATGCATTCACAGACCATCAGTAGCATGCATATTTAAAATGAACATTCCAAGTACCATGATGCATTACCTATCTTTTCTATATTTCAAAGAAAAATATGCCAAAAGCAAATTCACATGTATTTCAGTAAGTTCCTTCCGATAAGTATCTACAAGGTAAAATAATGGGGATGGAGGTATTAATGCCCCAAATTTGTTAACTAGTAGTCAACAAAAGATAAATGTTTGCCCAGGCGGTGCCTTTCTTACCAGTGAAGTTACCACCAGGAGGCTAAAACAACATCATTCACTCGTGGCTCACATTAAAACAAAACAAAATCAAACCAACAAAAACCCTACAGCTCCACGAACTGCTCTTTGGAGAAAGCCCACGTGTGGCGACGCTGCAGGTGTTTTGCTAGGTAGGGAACTAGACAAAAACCAGAGACTCACAGCATTAGTTCCATAGCATGTCTCCTTTATTTAAAACTTGAAATTCCTCTTATGTCAATCCTCATTAAACAAGCTCCTCAAGCTGTTTCATTTACGTCTCTGCCTGGAGTACAAGCAAAGCAACGGGGGGGGGGGGCAGGTTTCACGTCCCGATGCAGGTTTATTCCATTGTCTTTCATTTCCCAGAAATCAGAAACTGACTAGAGCTCTTCCGGCAGTCTCCTAAAACTCTCGGCCACTTCTCTCCTATCCAAACAGTTGAAATCATCTGAAGATCAAAACCCAGATTTCTCGCGGGGCGCAAAAGCATCTCATCTGCGCATGGGGCACGAGTGTCTAACACCGCCTGCACCTTAGGGATCTTCCTCGCCAAACCGAGTCAGGTCGACCTTTCATTGAAGTGGTGCGGAGTCTTTCCAAGCCTGTGCGGCGAGCAGTCCGGTCTTCCCGCGATGGTGTGCGCGCGCCGGCGGCCGCGATGCTCACGCAGTTCCCATCAAAGGCACGGGTTCGCTTCTCGTGCGTCCGTGGAAAGGCAGCTCCAGGAACAAATAAGCTTCCGACAAAGTTGTGAATGGAGCCTCACCTTCAGAGTAAAACCCAACAAAGGGAACCGACATCAGAAAGTGCGATCCCGTTCTTGTCGCCAAGACGCTTTACCCTCCCCCAACAAGCAACCCCACGGTTAGTCTCAGGTACATTTACTAAGAGCTCCTTCAAGGAAAAGAGGAGCGAGAAGCAGGCTTCTGCAAACTTGGGCCCCCCTGCTTCCCTCGCCTCCCGCGCGCCGGCCGCTCGAGCTCGCGGGCCCTCGCGCGCGATGCCCCCCCCTCGGACTGGCCCCACGTTACTTTGATTGACAGTCGGGCTCAGGACTCTCCTTCCCACCGACCTTCGGAGGCTGCTCGCCAATCTCGGCGTCTGACCGCTCCCCATTGGCTGGCGTGTGCGCCCCGCAGCTCCTCGGGCACCTCGGCGGCCCTCGGAGCGCACAGGACGCGCTGGCGGAGGAGGGGCGCGGGCTGGTGGGCGGAGACCCAGGCGAACCGAGGCCGAGCGAGGTGGGCGGGGCGAAGGCCCACACTGGCTGCGGCCGGCGCGCGTCAGCGCCCCACGTTGGCTCGGCGCACGCGGTTGGCTGAGCGGCCTCGGCTCCGCCCACGTCCGCGGCGGGGGGGCGGGCCCTCCCCTCCCGGCGCTCGCCGCCCCCGCCGCTGGTCTCGGGCGGGGCGCTGGTTCGCTAGCGAGTGTGAAACCGCGTGTTAATGTAAGCGGCGCGAGAGGCGCGGGCGGCGGCAGGAGCAGCGGCGGGGACCCCCGCGTCCCGGGGCAGGAGCCGGGACTCGCCTTCGACGTGGCCCGCAGCGGAAGGAGGCCGAGCGGCAGCGCGTTCTCCGTCGCGTGGACGTCTGCCTCCGGCTTGGGAGAGAACTTTGCGGCGGCTGGAGCTGGTCCGCCCTTCGCCGGGAGCCGGGGAGGGGGAAGGCGAGCGCAGGGAACGCTGGAGCCGCGGAGCGCGCCCGGCGGCCTGATGCCCGGGCTGGGGGAGCGGCGGGCGGCCGAGGGGCTGCACCGCGAGTACTAGCCGCGGCCCGGAGGGAGGGCGCGTCCCGGCGCGACCCAGCGCAGCCCCGTCTTGGGTCTCCCGCAGCTCCGTTCCGCGCCGCGCCGGACGCTCCGCTCTGCAACGCCGGCTGCTGAGCCTCGGGTGACCCGGAGCTCACCATCGTGGGAGCGGGTGACCTCCCGACCCGAGACGCGTCGCTTGCCGCTGGCTGTCTACGTGGGTTTTTAGCGGAGGCGCCACCTGCGCGGCGGCCGCCGCCGCCGCAGGGAAGGAGGAGACTCACAGCCCGTCTGCGTTCGTGAGCCGCCCGAGGGAGCGCTGCCCGGGGGGGCACCGGGTGGAGGACCGCAGTGGGACCCGGCGCCCCCGCCGCGCAGACTCGCAGGCCTGGGGCCGAGCCGCCCCGCGATGTGGTCCTGAGAGCGGGGGCCGCACCCGTCGCGCCCTGGCCTTGGATCCCGAGCGCCCCGCGCGCCGGCCTGCTGCGCTGCCTCGCCTCCCCCGGCGGGATTCAAGTTGGAAGTGGCGCGGAGGATAGAGCTCTCCCGGAACAGAGCCTCGGCCGCCGCCAGAGCGATGTTCCCGCAGAGCCGGCATCCAGTGAGTCGCCGACGCGGCTGGGACCCTGTCCTGCTCGGGACCCCACGAAGCCCCGCTCCCCACTCCCGCCTGTCCCCTCCTCCTGGATGTCTAGACGCCCGGGACGGGGGTCTCGCAGTCACCACCCGCCTATCCCGAGGCCGGAGTGATCCTGTCCTGGCTTTGCCACTCATCTATGTCTCCTGTTTACATGTCGTCACTGCGGCCGGGTCACTCCAGGACTGGGGGTTAAGAGGGAGTTGGCGTTTCTTCTTCAGTCCCTGGGGTCTTTTATCGCACGGTTTGGGGAGGGGTGGCCTGGACGGCGAAGCTATGGCCTGGCCTGGCCTTTCTTAGTCTCTCTGGGCAGGGTGACCCCAGGGCGCCGATCACGCACGGTCCACGTTGGAGGTAGACTTGCTTCTAAGCCTCTTGAGAAATTAGGGCCCCGGGAAGGTGTGCTTTCTCCCTCTCTAAAGTGAATCGAGGGCTCGAGTTTGGGGCTCCGTTTTCCACCACTTCTAACTTTATTTTCTTTTTTTGTTTATGTCCCATCCGCTGCTTCTCCCTGCTCTGACTTTTCTGCTTTACGCCCTCACCCTCATATCTCCTTCCTTGGCCCTCGCTGGTCACCTGCAGACGCCGCACCAGGCTGCAGGCCAGCCCTTTAAGTTCACTATCCCGGAATCCCTGGACCGGATTAAAGAGGAATTCCAGTTCCTGCAGGCGCAGTATCACAGGTGCGTGACGACCCGCTCAGGGTGGTGGTCACTGGGGGGTCTTTTCTCACCCGGCCAGGCTGCTAGGACTGTGTACTTAGTGCTTGCGTCCAGGCGGTGGCGTGTGGAGTCACAGTTAAGCCCTGTCATTCATGTTACCCCCTCTTGGCTCTCCGGGCCTCCCCTTCTGTTGTCTCCTCCTCTTCCCATTGTTTCCCCTTTGCGCATTTGCGGCTGTTCCAGGGAGTCCCTTTTCGTGTATTTTGGAGTTGCATGAGAACCGTCAATATTTGCGCTTCGTGTATTTGTTTTGCAACAGGCTGAACTAAAACATGGGTTCAATCAATGGCTCAGCTCTGGAGTGTGGGTTCAGGGAAGCAAAGCCATGTTGAAATCGCTGTTTGCCATACTAGAAAATTGGGTTGTCTGAGACAAAGTCCATTAGGGAGGGCTAGATGCGTTTAGCTGTGCCCATCGTGCGTGATGAGGCGGTAGAATGTAGATAATGTGTGTGGCCCACATTCTGGGGTGTTTGGATAAGCCAGGGGAATAGAATCACAATTCACAGTGACCTCACTTCAGAGTTTTTTATGTAATGATGCCTTCTTCTACGGATTTCTTAGTGAAAACTCTTGCTAAAGCCCCCTTCCATAGTGAATATTCCAGAAAGGCTACTTATTTTGCTTATATTTACAGGATTTTGCCTCATTGGAACTAAGCAATAACTTCGAAGGAGATACGTACTTTTCTCATGCTTGAGAAAAAAGACCAACTTAAGGCTTGGTGGCTTGGGTGTAAATTTTCTTATTTTGTCAGTGGCGTTTTGATTTTTGAGCTCTTACCTGCTTTAAGATGATATCTCCAGAACTTGAGGTGTACTTGTACATGCCGCTTACTGAATAGGGGCCAGAACTTCAACCCTTCAGAACTTCAACCCACTTCGTGGCTGTAGCTGCTTGTCATATTTTGGCAGGGATTCAAAAATGAAAGGTTTTGAAAGGCACTAGTCGTTACTGGAGTAACTTTACCAGGCAAGTTATTCAAAACGAAGACTTCCTGTCCTAGGGAAGGGAGGTTGTGCAAAGGACAGACTTTGTGCAGTCAAGAGAAGCAGGATGGACACAGATGAGGAATCTTTTGATAGGTTTTTCCTTCTGCCCTCTCAACACGATATGCGCCCCAAGAACAAAAAGAACAGAAGTTGATGGATATTTCCAGTCGTTCACCTTCCTTTCCACCATTGAATACAAAGACAGCTTTTAGGATGTTTTCCTAGCTTATGACTTTTCCAAATTGTTTTTACTTGAAGTGCAAATATGTGAGGCAGATGTTAAAACAAGTGACATAATGTTTACCTTAAACTGCCTGTTTTGTTTTCGTAGTCTTAAATTGGAGTGTGAGAAATTGGCAAGTGAAAAGACAGAAATGCAGAGGCACTACGTGATGGTAGGTATCAGAGATAGGAGCCTTTTCTTTTCACATAATAGTGTGTGTTCTTACTACAAAAATGTGAGTTAACGACCTGCTTGGTTCTTCTCTTTACAGTATTATGAAATGTCATATGGATTAAACATTGAAATGCACAAACAGGTAAGCTCTAGCTAAATGTTAAGCTGAGAAAGCAGTTTATAGGATTTTACTTTGCTGGTTTTGTCCTCAGTCACTGCATGATAGGGTGGGTGTTTGTGGGCAATTTTTTTTGCCCTTCTTCACGTTGGCATTAACACTCAGCAGCAAGGATTGCTTCTTCAGGGTTACAAGACTAGCTGAAGTGCTTTGGAAATGTTTGCAGGCAGACAGGAACTGAGCTCAGGTTACTTTTCCACATCGATAGATATTTTTCCTTTAAAGACCGCAGATATATTGTGGTTACTGGAGTTTAGGGCAGTTCATATTTTTATATGTTTGGGTATAAAATGTGGAAAGTGAGGGGGTACTTGGGAGTTTCTTTAAGCAGATTTAACAAAGCATGTGACTTTAGAGTGCTCTTATGCTTTGGTGTTCTGTAAAGTGACACTCAAGATTAATGGGTTATTAGCAAACATGCTTCTGAAAATTTTCTCCGTTGATGGAGATTTGGAGGAGAAAAAATAAATGTCCTTTTATGGCCAGCGAACGTGTTGGAGCTTCAGTCCTGGTGGTTTTAAAAGCATGAAAAGATTAGTGACTAGAAAGCTGTAGCAATGACTTGAGTTTGCAAGTTCCCATAAAATTCTCACTTATGGCTACTATAATGGTGTATAAAAAGAGTATTGAGCTGGAACAAGACACTAAGGACCTCATAAGAGAAGAAAAGCTAAATGATTGCTCAGCCCAAAGGACCCTCAATTGAGTAGTCATTGTCTGCCAAAGAAAGCATTAATGGCAGGGTGCAAGTGTTCTGGAGATATGCTGACATTCACTTTATCAAAATGCTGGTACAATAAGTCTTTTAGAATCGATTGCCTCTTAAAAAATTATCATCAGATGAAGTTGCACAGTTGGACACATTTCAAAGTGCAACAATACAGTTCTTACTTGATGTATATGTGCTATTTCATCTCAGACCCTTGTTTCATTAAATTAAAGAGCATGGCTGACCGGCTGGGGCATGGTGGAGAAATTGATTAGTTCAGCCTTCAGATCTTCCTTATAGTCAAAGATTTTCATTAAGCAAATCCACTTCGGAGTCGAATTCTGTTTTTGTAACTCTGCACACTTTGATTTCGAATTCATCATAGATTTCATAATTATGTACATTAGATCTGTTCTCAGACACATGTTTTCAGAGTGCTAAGTCAAAGTCCTTCCATAATGTAATGGGCCTTTCACAGACTTGTTTGTCTTACTGATTTGCAGAGTTCTTATGTGGTGCTGATTTTCTGTATCTCTGCGGCTGGTGTGCCTTGTTGAGGTTTTTAAGTCCATGATAGTTAGTCAGAATATCTTTGGTCTATGGCCATTTAAATTAAGAATGTAAATAAACTTGGTATAGAATTCTACTTTGCATCTTTTAAGTTACTCTGTGGGGCACTTTTTCTTCTCTATTATGTATTCTGGGCACAGAGCTGTTTCTTAAACACATACACTGGCATAGTTTAATGATCCGCAGACTCTTGTACAAGGGAACAGCAAGTAACACCTAGGTGATGTGGTTTGTCTTATTTGGGAAGCAGGAAGAGGTGTGCTAATTCTGGGTTCTGGTGATTCTTTACTATAGGGAGAAGGAGTAAGGGGCCAGGAGGGTCAGACACCCCTGGTGTGAACAAAGTTTTCTCTTGGGTTCTGTACTGTTGTGTCTTGGGCATTTGTGGGTGTATACCATCTCTTTGTATGACAAAATGCATTAATAATACACTGCGTGTAATTTGGCCGGTAATTTGAAGCAAATGGGAAGCTAAGAGACACCATGATTTTCATAGTAGAGTATGAAGCCCCCCTGAAATTTAGTTTATATTGCAAATGCTGACAGACCCTTCACTAGAGTGGTGTGCAAAGTCATGCTGTAATTCAGTTTAAAGTGGTCTTACATTTGAAAAACATCCTTCCGAGTGTCACGTGTTAATAGTAAGTTTTGAGCAGTCATTTGGTGCTGTTGGTGATCATAATTCTTATTAAAACTAGTGACGTCTGGCCCCCAGGGTGTAGCCAGGCTCAAATTGATGCTTTTTGCCGCCTGATCACCAGCATGGCCTAAGTGCTCATTATATTGTAGAGAGGGCCTTTGGAGCTCTCATTAGATTTGACAGGAATTCTCTCTGGGGGAAACTGGGCATTAGCAAAGACTCCTGACAGGCTGAAATTATTCCTGCTTTATGGCTTATAACCAAATGCTAGCAAGGCATCATCAGGGGACACAAAAATTGTCATTTCTGACAACATCTTTGTTACTGAAAAAAAGGGAAGCGATGAAAAAAAGATAGTGATGGGGGAATTTTGCATAGAGAACACTTGAATGCCGTTACGATTTGTCTCTAGTGTGGCTCCTGCTTTCCCTTGGTAGCTTTCAACAGCTTTGTCAGGATCTCACCATAGCCTTCATGTCTGGAGGTTTTAAAGTGGCAGTGCATCCAAATCAAGAGTGGTATAATTGTGGTTTCCTTCCTTGGTGTGGTGCCCACAGTCCATGTTTATGTTGTGTCAACACTTCCTGATAAAACCTTCCCGTGACTCCCCCCTTCTGTGGCTGCTTGCAGAAAAGGCAGCTACCCGAGACAGTTTTTTTTTCCTTAGTGCTTTTTAATAGGCTGCTGGTGTGTGTCTTTGTCCGTGTAGGTGGTAAATTCTATTTCTGATCAGCGGAGAGGTGGGACCTATTTGTGAGAAAGCAAGGCAATTCTGAGAACACCAAAGTGTTGAAAATTTATTGAAAATAACAAGCTGGTGTGAGTCTTATCCCCAGTGTATGAGCTATAATATGTTGAATATGTTGTTGTTTTTGTGTTCTGTGTCCCTTAATATTTTGGGAAACAAGATGTGTTTTCTTCATGGGGCTAGGGCCAAGGCTACAAGCCTGGTGTGGTGGCAAATACCTGTGTTACCAGTTTGCTGTTACGGCAGGGGGATTTT
Organism: Mesocricetus auratus; assembly: GCF_017639785.1. Taxonomy (NCBI): domain Eukaryota; kingdom Metazoa; phylum Chordata; class Mammalia; order Rodentia; family Cricetidae; genus Mesocricetus; species Mesocricetus auratus. The sequence continues at coordinate 65,081,126 of NW_024429197.1, forward strand.
GAGTCTGAGATCAGTCTGGGTTGCACAGTGTCGAAGAAAGGTGTGTGTGGATATAAATGGTCTTCCTCGCCTTTGATTGTACCATTTTCAATGGCAGTCTGCTTCCTGTGCCCTACACGAGTTGAGAAGTATCTGGGTATGTGCCTTGCTCTACCTTTATACATGCTCAGCACCTGGAGATGAGGCCTCAGCATCATGGGGGCTTTAGCTGGAGTTGGTTGTTCCCAAGTTACCAGAGCTACTTCCAATCCCTTCCTGGTTTCTTTGGGAAGCATGAAGACAGTTGCAGGATTACTTTTGGACCTGTGTCCTGACCTACATCTCTTCTGCTGTGTGTCTCTCCAGTTCACTATTTCTGTTTGATTAACTTTACACATTATAATTAAAAGCAGGTGGCTCGATGAAGATTCTAGGAGTCGGGCAAGTCAGCAGCATTGGTTTGGTTTGTGATCAGTGATTTGATCTCTGGGGATGTAGCCACAGGAATGTAGAAAGTTGTATCCCATTGAACAGTGCTGTTCTCATCCCAAATTGTGTTGAAGAACAAAAGAAACATGGCAGGAATCTTGTTGGAGACTAGCAGCCAAGCAGTCACGGTCTATAACTGCTTTCTGTTAGAGTGGGCAGGATGAGCTCTGGGACTTCAGCCTGACACTGGAAAGAAAGATAATCTTGTGTTTTTTTTTTTTTTTCATGTCTCATTTTGGGTGAAGTCACATGGTAGTTCAGCAGAAGCACAGTGTCTCATGTTGAATGAGTTTTGGAGTGAAACTACCATTCACAATTTTGATGTGTGCTTTTAATTTTTCCTAGAAAACAGATTATTCTTCGTGTACATGCCTGTGAATTATTTAGGTGGGACTGGTAGGTATTCGTTCCTTAGGTGTGAGGCATTTCCTGTTTTCCTATAACATTGACCATTGCTTCTGCTTTCATTCTGTTTTTGAGGAATGGCCTTGGTTCCTGATCCTTCTACTTTCTAAGTGCTGGGATTGCAGATGCATGCTACCAAGCTCTGATTTTTTTTTTAAAACATGGGTTGTTTATATACAGTTTATTGCTTTGAGAATTTTTAAACATCACATTTATTGTGTGTGTGAGTGTGAGTGTGTGTGTGTGTGCATGTGCATGTATGAGAGCCACCTTTGCCTGCTAAATCATCTCAAGGGCCCAACGATTGTTTTTAGGATGGAACCCAAGACCCCATACATGTCAGACATCTGATCCCCTACTGAGCTGCTAACACCCTACAACCCTGAGAGATCTCCTACCTTCCCTCCAGAATCACAGATGCAGGAATGGCTAGCCAGAGGGCAACACTTAGATTTAAGCTCTACTTGGTTTTAATCACCTTGTAGTACAAAGAGAGTAGCTGTCAGCAAGATTGGAGTGGTCCCTAACTTCATTTTCATCAGCCAGGCTTGTCCTTTGCAAGCATGAGTTCAATGAGATAAAGCTGTGTTTCAAGCCTAGAGTTTGAAGTGCAAGATTAGCTTGCAGGATTCTTCTTCTTCTTCTTTTTTTTTTTAATCAGCAAACAGGGCTGATTTCTTACTACCTAATAGTTTCTTCCCAAACCCTTTGTCTAGTTTCTTTCCATGGCCTGTACTGTGGCAAGAAAAGTGCAGAATCTGGCCAGAAATATAAGGAGGCATCAGGAAAAGTTATCATAATTGATAGGCTTAAAGAAAACATTTCTACTCAGCTATGTTTATGTTGGGGATTTCCACAGTGGGAGCAGGTGTGTACATAAGTAGTGTAGGTGTAAAAGGAGGTCAGAAGAGGGAATTGGGTTCCCTGGAGCCGGAGTTACAGGTGTTTGTGCTCCACCCTGTGCTGGGAACTGGGAATGGGCAGCCGGGGCAGCTTGTGTGGCTGCTGTCTTTTAGGCAGGATCTCTGTATGTACAGACTGGCTTCAGACAGTGCCAAAGTTGCCTCTCCCACTTGACTGTACTGCCTGGGAGAGTCCACGAGACCTATGGGTTTGCTTTGCATAGTTAGAGGTAACATAATTAGGATTTCCCAGGCCCTCGGTTTATGCCTTTGTAAATTGAAGGTTACTCGGCGCCCGAGCCACACCAGCGCGTGCTCACAGATCCAGTACTCTGTGTGGGAACTGGGGGGATGGGGGGGCAGTCCTTCACCAGAGCACTTAAGATGTTCTACCAAAGTGCTTATTAAGAGCCACAAACAGAAAAGCCTTTCTTCAGTAAATAAATCATCTTGAGTGGTATTTAAAGATAGATTTAGTTACTGGTTCATGGACCATTTTATATTTCTGTACAGTTGAGTCTTTATACTTTCCCTCCTTGTGGTTTCTGGAAGGGGGTTAAATAAGAGGAAGCAGAGGGGGAATTTCAGGAGACTTACTTAGTCTGCCCATCTCCACTGCTTACTGATTTTGTTTGAGCAGCTGGCCTTGAACTTAGGATCTTCTGCTCCAGTCTCCCCAGTGTTGGGATTGGAGGTCCTTTTCCCAGCTGCGATGCTTTTAAAAATCCAGTTTTAAATACTTCCTTTTGTCTTTCTGACAAAGTTAAGTGTCTACACCATCAAAACAGCCCTCATAATAGCGTTTAAAACAATTCTACGTATAACAAAACATACATGCTCTTGTTTTGAAGCTTTGTGTACTTCATTGGGATGGAACAGGGCTTTACACATGATAGTCAAGTACTTTACATACCCAGCCCAACTTGCTATTCAAAAAGTACTGGGGTATATATGTTGGGAGGCTGGGGTAGGTGACTGTATAAGTGGGACAAAGAGTTTCTGGTTTGCTTATTTGTTTGTTTTCTGGGGCATGGTTTGATAGGATGTTCATTCGCATATTGTTTACAAAACTACTGGGCTTTATGTGGTGCTATTAAAAACTATACAGAATTATATTTTTAAAATTTTCTCAGCTTATTATCCATTTACAATGTTTTTTAAAAGTTAATACAGTTGAAATAACCTGTGGTTTGGGATAATTATTTCAGTTTTTAACGTTTATAATTTGAGTTGCTGTTTCATACTGTTGACCTACTTTGAAGCAACCACAGAATCATCATGCGAACATAGCATTGACTTTCTTCCCCTTAAAACTTCCATACTGGGTACAATAATGGTTTTCTTAAATTTAAGGTCAATGCTGTATGGTACTATGCCATTTTTGGTAGAAGGAAAAAAATGGAGAAACAGGAGAAATGCTGGTTTTTATCAATGAAACTTCCTTCATCTGCCAAATAGGACTGTGGAAACAGCTCCACCAAGAAGCAGCATCACTAATTGGGGAGATGAGAGTATCTCAGGCTAATGTGGGACACGTCACGCTGTTGTTAGCCCTCTGGAGTGCTTGCAGTATTTGACTGGATTTGTTTTAGCACCATGGTGATCTAGCCAGGATATTGACCTGTGATGGCTTGGACATCCTGCTCACTAACTAAAAGTGCTAATGTATCAGTATATTTCATTGGCTTACCTAGTTTGTCCCTGGGTAAAATACACACTGGCTCTGTCAGAGAACTGCTTTTCAGCATGTTAACACACGTGGAACTTTAGGACTTTTCACATAGTGAATGCTTCAGGAGCTTGGGGGTTGGGGTCTCTCTTAGTTTCTATTTTGCTTGTCACTCATCTTCTATGTCCACCTTTTTGTGTTTTCCTTATTATTTTTCCTCGCTGTACTGTCTTTATTTTCTGTCTTGCAGTTCTTTTAATCCAGCCAAATGGGCCTCTTTATGTTAAAAGTTTTAGCTTTTATGAACTTCACATGGTCTCCCTTAGCTTCTTTCAAGGTCTTTTTACGTCAGGCCTTCCTGAGAGTTCACCCATGGTAGGCTATCACACCACTTACTTCAAGTGAGTGTTTCGTTTCATGCTTTGTTTATTTCTCTAGCTCATCTACAGTCTGCTGGAAGCTTGCTTATTTACAGTCTCTGGAGTTTAGTTATATCTCACAAACTTGGTTAGTATACGTCCATGTTCCATGGTGACTGCAACCATTTTGGATTCCCATCCTCTCAAATTTGGAAAGAAGACGTTTACCAAAAAAACAACAAAAGAAAACCAACCACTTGCGCCAATTTTCATGTCCAGATACAAAAAGTAGTCCTACACAAAAATTAAGATCCATCAATAAGTCCATGGAATCCAGATACAAATCCTGAAACAAGAGTAGTAACAATGATTGGTCCTTACACTAAAATTTAAAATGAAATCTGTTTAGTTGAACACTGATGATCTTTTCTAACTGCTTGCTCTGGGTTTTTAATTCTAATTTCTTTAAACTTCTTTGAGACAAGGTCTTATCTGGCCAGGAACTTGCTATGCAGACGAATGTGGCTTCAAACTCAGATTCTCCTGCCTCTGTCTGCCTCTGTCTGCCTCTGTCTGCCTCTGTCTGCCTCTGTCCGATCTAAGATGCTTCATGCCTGCCTGACTCTATTTCTTCTCACAAGTAGTTTATACTTCAAATATCCCTGATGCTTCCGTACTTCAGGAGTACACAGCTGCCTGAACTAGTTCATGGAGGAGGTGGCTTCTTTTTAAGTTTTACTTTTATTCATAATTCTGTGAGTATGGTTGTGCCCCATCTTATGTGGGTGCTGGGCCAGACTCAGGTCTTTGCAGGAACTTTTAACTGCTGAGTGTTTTTCCATTCCCCCACCCCGCCTTTTGTTTAAACTGGGTCTCATGAATCCAAGGCTGGTGGTAAATTCACCATGTAGTTGCCTTCACCTTGAGTGCTAGGATTATTTATAGGCGTAAGCTATCATGCCTGGTTTTCCATTGAGGCTTCTTAATGAGGAGTTTAATTACATTAATGTGTTTAGATTTGGACTTTTAAAAAGGACACACTATCATGTTGTTGTTGAACTGAGTAAACCATTGCTTGTTAATTACGGACAGTCAAGCTGCTAGTAGAATTGGTGATTACGTTGCATTACAGTCCTTATGATTATAGCTACAGTTTTACTCCTTAAAATTTTTGTATCCTCTACTCAAACATTTTATAATATAAAAACTAATAGTCAGGAAAGGAGAGAGAGAGGACTGAAAAAGTAGCTCAGCAGTTAAAGGCCAGGCTTCCAACCCAAAAGAATGAAAAGGAGAGAAAAACTCACAGTGAGCTCATTAACACTCACTCATTTGCATGGTGTTTGAAGTCTGTACATTAAAACATTTAAACTACTTTGCCTGCTGCCTGTGGGTTGTGGGTTTGGTATTTGTGTGTGTGTGGGGGGGGGGAGCAGTGTCTGACCTAGGATGCTTTGAACTTCTGACCCATTTACTTCATCTCCTAAGAGCTTGGCTTGCCTGTTTGAAGAATGGATCTGGAAAGTTGGGGTGGGCTTGGTAGAAGACAGTGACTTTTGTTTTTCAACCAACATTAGTCTGACTTGGTGTGAGGAAGGGATCTTCTATATGTATCTTAGGAGTTCCATCTTAAGGGCTTCTTTGTTCTTTCAGCTAAACTTACTCTTGTGTTTCTGCATGTTTGAACTTCCGATTTACATAGTGTGGCTGTGCTTTTTCTCAAGTTTCCCAAAAGCATAGACTTACACTTAAATGGGAGGCTCAGCTGGGGAGCCGGCTCAGTGAAGTCCTTGCTGTGTAAGCACAAGAGGCCTGACTTTGGATCCCCAGCACCAACCACAGTTCTGGGCTGTGCCTCTGTAGCTCTAACACTGGGGGGACTAAAGGGAAGGGAATGGGTGAGGTGTAGGGTACAGAGATGGGTGGACTGACCTTTATTGGCCCAGTCCGTGAGTTCTAGGTTCAGTGTAAGACCTTGTCGAAAAATAGGGTGAGTGGTGACTGATGAAAATAGCCAACACTGACCTGGTCTCTATACGACACATGCCTATGGGTACATCTTTCACCCTCCCACCCCACCCCCACCCACAGAGGAAATGCCAGACTGTCTCTCCGAGCCCCCTGCCACCTTGGTTCTGGTCCTTTAATGCAACTTTAAGGTGCCTTGGAAATCTGCTCATGGTGTTTGCTAGGGAGAGATGGTTTTATTATTAACAAGCAGGGCCAGGAAATGCTTTGCGAAAGGAGGCTGATTTTGAGATTGGTGCGTGTGTAGAGGGTGCCCTAGCTGGGATTTGGTAGAAGAATGTGAAGCGCCAGGAAGCAATCTACAGCGCCCTGTATGGGAAGCACAGCAGTCTCCCTAAGGCTTAGGTCCCCAGGCTCCCGAGTTCCTTCCCACCACCCTCTTGCTGCTTGGAGCAAATAGTGAGTCAGAGCCACTTAGAAATGTGGTGACCAGCGGTGTATTGACATGTTCAGACACAGAAGAAACGGCATCAGGGAGGTAAACCATTGGGATTTGCAGTAAATATATTACCGCACACAAGTGACTTGCCGATACTGCTTGTTTAGCAGTTTGCAAGGGCAATGGCAGTATAGATTTTTGAATTAGAAGGGAAGGGCTGTTCTTTCTCTGTGCAGGAGCATCTACTTGATGTCTGGGGAGGAAATTGATTTGGGAAACAGAATACAGCTGCCTTTATATTATTTCATAGACTTCTGTGGATTCATGAATGAAAATAAAAAGGTTGCTTTGTGTTTAGGGAACAGTGTCTTACCATGGATCTGCATCTTAGTCTAAAATGGAAAAGGAGGGGCCGAAGGGGTGGAGGAGAGGCATCCTGTCCACCTGCAGCCTGCAGTTAAGCTGTTTGCTCCACTCAGTTTTGTTGTTTAGCAAAGGGTCTCATGGAGCCCTTGTAGCCTCCAGTTCACTGAAGGCTACAGCTGGACTCCTGATTGCCCCATTTCCACCTTATAAGGATTGAGACTGGGCAGTTTTTTTCCCTCTTTTTAAATGATTCTTCTCCATTGTAGCTGGGCTAACCAGGATTTTGAGACTGCCTTGTCCTCCCCAGACAGTGCTTACTGGCATAAACCACCATGCCCAGATAGTTGTCCTTCTTAGTATTTTGGTTGGCAAAGGTTCTTTTGTTTCATTGTGGAGTGGGCTTCGCTGGAATTATGGTGACTGTTGAGTCCTCTAATCATGGAGCTTCTTGAGAGTTGCTCTGCAAAATCTTCCTGACAATTCCTTTGTTTCCCCTTCTTGTGAATGGACATGAATTGCATCACTTTCAGTGATGTGTTCAATAAGTAAGAAAGTGGACAAGCAAAATTAGGGGGTGACCAAAGCAGCCCCCCGGCAGTAGTTACTTGTGTGAGCAGAACTGTTAGCTCCCTTAAGCCATGTTCATGAGCTTGGCCTTGCAGAAGCCATGTTCATGAGCTTGGCCTTGCAGAAGCCATGTTCATGAGCTTGGCCTTGCAGGTCTTGCTCCGTTTGTACTTCATCTTGTTTTTGCTTTCAGTCCCAAAGGTTTTTCCTGTGTCTGCATTCACTCTTCATTTTTTCACCTTGTAAGTGTAAAGTCTTTTATTTATTTCCTCTTCAGCATTTGTCTTTTGGTTCGAAAGGGAGATGTAAAAAATTACAACCCTTGTTGGCAATTTCCACTGTTTAGGAAATGTAAAATAACAAACACAAGTCTGCCAGCAATGTGGCTCAAGTAATTAATATAACTTCCAGAAAAAATATAGTGGCTGAGGGTTTTGTTTCATTTATGGGAATGAACACTAAAGAATTGGTCACTTTTACAGGACTACCTTTCAGCAATATGAATGATAGAAGAGATGTGCAGTTGTGTTTTAGAGTCTTTTGGTTTTAATGTAACAAAAGTTACTCTGAAGGTGAAGAAATTGTCTTCCTGAAGATAAAGGGGTTTTTTGTTACTAGGTCAAGGTGTGTGGTTAGAGAAGGTTTCAAGCCTTGAAACAGGGATGTGTGTGCATGTGTGTAGGGGATGTTGTCTGCATATGGTTTTGTTTTTGCTGTAGAATACATAAAGTGCTGTGTGGATAACTTGTATAATTGCATTTCTGTATCTATTTGAAGAAGTAAAAAAAAAAAAACAGCAAAACCCTCAAGGTCAGAGAAAAGTGCGGCCTTTGAGAATGGTTGTGGAAATTTGTTTGCTTTATGTTGAGATGGGTCTTTCTCTGCTGTTGCCCAGACTAGTCTTGAACTCCTAAGATCTGTGAGTCCTCTGACTCAGTTTACAAAGTAGCTGGAGGGACCTACAGACATGGGGCACTGCTTCTGTCTGACATGCTGGAAATTGAGGCTTTTAGTACACAGTAGTCATTTCCTAACATCAGTGGCAAGTACTTAGGATGAAGAAAGGCATAGCACAGTTAAGTCTGTTTTTAGGGGCGAGAAGTAGTCCAGTTGTCTTGTCTGTCTGTATAGGAAGCACCCGCTGTTGACAGCTGCTTTGACCTGCCAGTTGGCTGGGGTTCCAGAGCCTTCCCATTTGTTAGCATTCTGACTTGTTTACGTTCCTGGGCCATGAGCTCCTCGGAGCCAGTGTCTGCAAAGCTGTAGAGAAGATTGGAATTGGCCAACTGAAGTGTATCCAACATCCATACTTCTTAGCTGACCAAAGGCCAAAATTGTACTGCTGAATTCAGGACGGGAACTGCTGAATTGGAACCTGGTAAGAAGTCTGTGTCTTATTGACCACCTTGAGTTTCGGGACACTGTTGAAATAAATGAAGGACATTTTGGCTGGTGATTTCTCCGAGGGCACCTAGAGTTTTCCAGCTGGTTGTTACGTTTGTATATTTTCATTCATTTCTACTTCATGATTGATTTACAAGGATCTTGACTCAGTTCCCGTAAAAGACCCTGAGTTCACTGGAAGTGTTTTTTAAATAATAATTTTAGTTATTGTTTTGGCCACATATAACACAGGTTCAATATCTAGAAGGTGATTTAAAACAAGTCAGTTTTTTTCATCAGCTTCTTGGATTACTCAGTTTCCTTCACTGCTGAGAGTGGCGTTGTTCATTAGTTTGTATGTGAGTATCAGTTGTTCCTTCACAAGTTAAAGCAAAGACAGGGAAGAGCTTTGTGAATAGACTTTGCATTGTGAGAATGTTGGTATTGACACTGTTTATAATCTGGAGTACAGTTGGAAGGCTAGATTCTGCTGTTTGTCCCACAGTGGTTAATATGACTGTACAGGGGAGATGAATGTGGCTCCTTTTCCAAGTCTATTACTCAGGAGGACTGTAAATTTGATTGGCTGTTACAATTCTAGCAGAATCATTCGATTTGAGAGCAATAGAAAGATAAGATATCCAATTACTCAAATGATTTGCAGGGTTAGCCAACGTTGTCATGGAGACATGAGTTGGAACAAATTAAATTTTAAGCAATAAAATAATCTTAAAGCCCGTCTGGGAACAAGAAAATTTGGCAGTAGCACTTACCTGAATTGAATCTTAGCTTGACACGATGTTGTTTGACATTGATATACTGTGGGGGCCCAAACTGTATATATAGTACATTGTCTTTAAGAAGTAGTCCTGCTAAACCAGTGAAGTAGAATATTGATATAAAAATCAAGGGGCATGTTCATTTATTCTGTGGCTTAAATGATAATTGACGCTAGTTCCTAAGATGTTTTGTATTTAAGGATTTCAATGCCTTAAAGATGAAGCGGCTCTAATTGGACATTTAAAGAAAAGATTGATTCAGCAGCCACATGAGTTTTCAGAGAAGCTCTTGCCCTGTGTTTGCAGATGCGGTAGAAATTCTGTGGCAGCCTTTCAGTAGGGGTGGAGGTGTGAGCATGCATATGTCTGCTTGCACAACTGGGGAAATTTTTTGGCATATAATTCTGAACTGAAGGTACTTCTTTGTATCTGCTAGATTTTCTGTTTTGTGGTGTCACTTGCAGACTGGAAAACTGTTCCAAACTTCAGCACATGACCTAAAACCTGGTCTGAGATTTAGAGGTTATTCCCCTTATTACAACATTGTTTAACTGGTTCCTGGCTTGTGCCTTGGATTTGAAATTAGCCCAGTGCTTAGAAGCACTGCTGGCGGGCGGGCCTTTTACCCACATGCCTGTTAGGTAGATGGAGATGAAAACTGGTCTGAGGTCGAGCCATTTGCCGCATTCTCACAGCCTTCGATTTTCTTCTCATCCTAACCACAGATCATCTCAAATGATTCAGTAATGACCAAAAGTGCAATATTGACCTTTATTCCCTGGTGGATTACTGTGTTTCACAGTCCAAATGGCAGGAAGTCTATTCTGTTCTGCAGAATGAGTGCAGCATTATTGAGTCAGCCTAGCCCTGTGGGAACCACACAAGTGCAGATCAGTGTAACAGAATATGTGGGTTAAATTTGGTTTCCGATGCTCTGGGAAACGAGAGCTGGCATGTCCTGGAACCCACACAGTTAGTGGGAGGGTATTTGGGATGTTTTCTAAAAACACCCACATGCGTTGATTTGTCTGTTTTTAAAGTAACTTGTGACTTGGGTCTAGCCCTGATGTAAATTGCTCTCATTTCTGTCACCCTGGGTTGCCTTTTCATTCACACTGTACTTCTGTGAACCTCAGGATGATAATCATAAAACCATGCTTCATAATTACAAATGGGCATGGCTGTGTGTTTGGAAACTGTCCATTTTCTTTAGCGTGCATGTTCTTATTTGTATACTGGTTAATCTGTATATCCAAGAATCCTGTCTCCTTTATGCAATACCACTGTTTTTCTTCAGAAAGCTGCTAGGCTGTTGTTATCTTAGAGGACTGATAATTTTTCTTTGGATTGGATTTCTGTGTAGGCTATATTTCAGTGTTGTACCCCCTGACCCCATAAAGCAATAATTTAATTTGTAGTTCAAGTATAATTCCTGATTGCCTGCCTCAAGCAAAACTGCATCATTATCCAGGAGTTCTGTAACCCCAAGTCATTCTGAAAACTGTCTCTAAATAGTGAAGCCTTTCTTGGTGTTATGCCTTGCAGATTTGTTCTTAGATGCTTTTGAGAATATTTTTTTGAACTTTGCTATCTGTTGATAATGGTTCCCAACTTGTAGCACATTCCACTGCCCTTGTCCTGACTAAATGTGGCTGAAACTAGTCCTTAGACCCTGGTAGTAGCTCCCCTGCTCCCTCCCAACAGTTCTGGGTACTCAGGATCTTTGTTTCCTGATATTGATTGAAAAGAGCCCGGTGGTGGCCACACATGCCTTTAGTCCCAGCATTTGTGAGGCAGAAGCAAGAGGATCCAAGTTTGAGGCCACCCTGGTCAACATAGTTAGTACCAGGACAGACAGGGCTACACAGAAAAAAACCCAAAAAACAAGACAGCAAAATCAACAACAAAAAAGATGGAATTAAGCATGTTGCCTGGGAAACCAGGGCTATTGCCTTCCTCCCTGTGGGACTAATCCTGGCTGAAAGCTCAACCTGGGAAAAATGGTAAGGCAGCGCCAAAATTAAGTAATAATGTCACTTGCACAGCCCCTCTGCTAAGTCCATGGCTACCTTTGATTTGGGTCTCGAGTAGTAGTTAGAGAAACAGGTTTCTATGAAATGTTTCTTGGTAAGAACATCAACCGCTACCATGTATGTATAGGTAATTTAGTTGTGTGTAGCATGTTTATGAAGTTAGGAAACCCAGCTTCATCTACTATCCACATTGGCTAAACACTCCAATGTGTTAAGGAAACACATGCAAAACTCTTTCTTCAGTTACTGCACAGATGTAAACCCTGTGTCACAACGGACAGTACAAAACAGAGGTCACAGATGACTGGAGGTCAGTACCAAGCAAAAGTAAGTGACATGGGCCTCAGTAATAGCTGTAGGAAGAGGAATGTTGTTATGTCATTGCAGTGTCCCCCACCTTGTGAGACAGTCACTTCTGCTTTTCAGCCAGTGTGGCTTACCTCAGTGGCCTCCCACAGGTCATGTTTCGGTTTATCAGTTGCAGTTCTAATCTTCTGGGGATAAAAATGATGTCATTGGCTTTTTCTCCTTCTGGTCTTGCTGTTGTATGAAATACCTAGTTTTTCATGTGCTGCCAAGTGAGCAAGATCTGTGACAAGTGTTGACTATGTGGCTTGTTTGGGGTAGCCGTGGAGAGATTGGCTCTTTCCATCCCAGAAGACTAGAATTTGTCTTGGAAGCCTGTGGAGTCACAGAAGGTATTTTGCTTTTGGGGCACCAGAAGCTGTCTGTTTTTCCATCTTGTAACAAGTCAATATGATTTCCTGTGAACAGGCCCTTTGTGAACTCTGTAACAAGGGTTTTTTGAATAATAGAAATGAGCCAGTTAAAAGCCTAAACAGCTGTGATACTTTGGTCAAAGATGCAGCTTTACCAAAGTGACAAATTAAAGCCCAAATGTTCTGCTTGGCAACAGTTGGGTCAAAACATTTAAATCATTAATTAGAAGGAACTGAAGGGTGGGGGGACAACTTACACACACACATCACAGACTCAGACCTCATCTTCGAAAATGCAACTGAATTCTTTGGGGAAAAAATTAGGGCAGCCCTCAAGTGGGGCCTGACAAGCTTGTCATTTGCAAATAAATCAAAAGACCATCATTGCAGGAAGGAGACCCAGTGAATGGAGTTGCTTTGTCATTCTTTGATGAGCCCCACACTCAAGCCTGCTATTAAAAATGAATGCATTCAAGAGGCTCTGCATTAAGAACATAAACAATTAAGGGCACTTGAGCTGGTCTGCCGAGAGCTGCTGAAGAGAAGAGATGGCAGAGTCTCTGCATTCTGCCTCCAGAGCCAGAGAATGGGACCAATTAGTGTTGCTATCTCCACCCAGGCAGCCTTCAGCACTTTTTCTCTTTCTTTTTTCTCCCTGGTCTCCCCTTCTTGTAACCCCTTCTTGTTTTCAGAGAGGGCGAGTATAAAGATGAGCAGTGAAAGAAAGAGTTGGGAAGGCTCAGGTTTAGCAAGTATAGAGGTTGCCAGGTGACAGGGAGAGGGAACATAGAAGTTATTAACTGCAGTAACTGTAGTTACGTTTTGTGTAGCTGGCCCATCAAAAGCTTTCTTTCATTTGATGCTCTTTGTTTTATATTAGTTACATGTTTTAAGGAGTACATTTCATTGCCATGGGGCAGGGTCAACTGAATAGTACCTGAGGTTTTATATAAGAGGCAGGTGTGATCCTGGGTCCCTGGGTTTGTGTTCTTGCCTTGGTCTTGTTTTATAGTTTTTTATTTTATTTTATTATTTTAATTTTAAATAGCTTGTTTTACATGTCAATCCCAGTTCCCTCTCCCTCCCCTCCTCCCACACCCCCCCACCATCTCCCCCAGCCTCCCACCCTATTCCCACTTCCTTCCACATAGGGGATATCTAGAGTCTGTCATTTCACTCAGGGCAGGGTCCAGGCACTCCCCTAAGAGTCCAGGCTGAGAGAGCATCCCTCCTTGTGTTATGAACACACGAAGTCCTTTTCTATGTCAGGGATAAACACTGATCTACTACCCAGGGCCCCATAGGTTGCCCAGGCCTCCTCACTGACTCTCACATTCAGGGGGTCTGGATCAGTCCCATGCTGGCCTCCCCACTGTTGGTCTGGGGTTCAAGAGCTCTCCCCCTGTTCAGAACAGCTGTCTCTGCTGGTTTTGCCAGCCCATTCTTTGCCAATTTGCTCATCTCTCCTCTCTCTTTGTCACTGGGTTCCATGGGTTCAGTTCAGTGTTTAACTGTGGGTGTTTGCCTCTGCTTCCATCAGTCACTGGATGAAGGTTCTAGGATGGTATAGACATCAAGTTCATTATCAGGAATGGGCATTTAAGGTGGTTTCTCCACTATTGCTTAGCTTGCCAGTTGGTGTCATCCCTTTAGATCACTAGAGGTCTCACTAGTGCCAGATCTGTCTATCTCTTCCCCCTACTCTACCCCCCACTCAACCTTCCTGTTGCCCCATGACCTACTCTCTCTTCCTCTTCTCCCCCCTCTCTTCTTCCCAGCTCCCACTCTCCCCACCCCTCGCCGTGTTTCCAATCTGTGCAGAAGATCTTGCCTCATTCCTATTCTCTGGGGTACCATGCATATCTCTCTTAGGTTCTTTCCTGTTTCCCAGACTCTCTGTCAGTGGAAGTGCAGACTCGCACTATTCTGACCCATGTCTAAAATCCATAAATGAATGAGTACATATCATGTTTCTCTTTTTGTGACTGGGTTACCTCACTCAGGATGATTTCTTCTAGTGCCATCCATTTACCTTCGAATTTCAAGATTCCATTGTTTTTTTCTGCTGAGTAATACTCCATTGTGTAAATGTACCACATTTTCTCTACCCACTCTTCAGTTGAGGGGCATCTAGGTTGCTTCCAGGTTCTGGCTATTACAAATAATGCTGCTATGAACATAGTGGAACAGTTGTCTTTGTTGTACGAATGTGCATCTTTTAGATATATGCCTAAGAGTGGAATTGTTGGGTCTTGTGGTAGATTGATTCCCATTTTCCTGAGGAATCTCCATACTGATTTCCAAAGTGGGTGTAAGAGTTGGTAATCCCACCAGCAGTGGAGGAGTGTTCCCCTCTCTCCACATCCTCTCCAGCATAAATTGCCTTCAGTGTTTTTGATTTTAGCCATTATGACAGGAGTAAGATGGTATCTCAAAGTTGTTTTGATTTGCATTTCCCTGATAGCTAAGGATGTTGAGCACTTTCTTAAGTGTCCCTTGGCCATTTTAGCCTCCTCTATTGAGAATTCTCTATTTAATTCTGTACTCCACCTTTTAATTGTGTCCTTTGGTGTTTTGGAGACTTGCTTCTTGAGTTCTTCGTAAATTTTGGAGATCAGCCCTCTGTCAGATGTGGGGTTAGTGGATATCTTTTCCCATTCCGTGGACTGCCTTTTTGTCTTGTTGACTGTGTCCTTTGCCTTACAGAAGCTTCTTAGTTTCAGGAGGTCCCATTTGTTAATTGTCGATCTCAGTGTTTTATAGAGTTTCAAAAGATGTCACAGCAAGGCTTTGGAGAGAGTTCTGGGTGTGCTACCATATTGTTTTGACCTTAGGCTGATTATTTTAACCTTTGAGTTCATTTCCAAGAGGATTTGGTTTGAAATATAGAGCGATGCCGCAGGGCCAGACTGGAGCTGCCACGAGGTGCTGTACCACTGTGTGGTAGCAGATGGTGGTAGATGGCGAAGTGACCCTGAGTTCCCACAGCTGCAGGAGCACCTGGGAACCATGAGAGAGAATTGCAGCTTTCCAGGCCCAGGGCTCCGGCAGAACCCTGGAGCTAAGGTAGATGCTCTGGAGAACAGATACCACTCATCACTCGGTTTGAAGATAACCCACAAACCAGGGCTGTAGCTTTGGGGTACAGCATGTGCCTAACATGTGCCAGGTCCTAGATTCCATATCTGGAAGCAGGGCAATAACAAGGTTAGTCCCACATCCTTTCAATTAGATGTTTTAGGTTTTTCCAAGATGTCATTAGTGATTTTATTGATATTAAGTGCATTTTAAGCAAAAGTCCTATTAGGTATATTTAGTTTATCTAGTGTGTTAGGATTTTAGATAACATTGCCTTTTCATGAGCATGTTGATATTACCAACCAGGGGTTACAATGTGAAGCCACAGAATGGTAAATGCACTAAAGGTTCCTCTTTCCTGTACAGGGGATGGGAACACGGGATGAGATTTGCAATGCTGTGTACATAGATAGCATTGTTGCAGACATTTGTATACTTGTAGCCTGAACTAACTTCAGGAATTAGAAATATTTTTATGGATTGTATTCCACAAGTGTGTAAAAGTGACTGACATTAATATAATGTTCTTTGTGGTGAAAATACTGGCTATAGCTTGCTTATGGCTTACAGTTCATAATTGGAGTTATTTCTAAAATTCCTGTTCTTCCAGAGCAATAAGAATACAGTGACCTTTTCTTTTAGAGATCACAGGGTGTACTTGTGATGCCATTCTTGTTCTGGTGGAAGCTCCACCCCAGCCCCTGGCATCCACATATCTAAAAAGTCTGGGATGTTCTAGTGGAAACTCCATCTTAATCCCCCTCCTCCATCTCTCTCATCCCAAATGCTGCCACATTCCAGAAAGCCCGTCATCGGTGTTGCTTCCTCCAGAGATGCTCAGGACCACTGCCCCCCAGAAAACAGACATGTGGTTTTTTGGTCTCCCCTGCCTATCTCCTCTCATGAGGGCTGAGAATCATCCAGGAGTGTTTTATCCATTAAACTTGGGCTTTTTCTAGTTCAATTTGATTTGGATTGCTTGCATCAGTGGAAAGGCTTATGGGGTGCAGAAACTTTTCAATTATTAGCTCAGGGGTGACAAAGCCTGTTTGGATTGTGTGTTTACCTGTCTATTGTTGTGAATAGACACCACGACCACAGCAACTCTTATAAAGGAAAACATTTGATTGGGGCTCGCTTATAGTTCAGAGGTTTATTAGCTCATTATTGTCATGGCAGGAAACAAGGCAGCATTCTGACAGACATGGTGCTGGAGCTGAGAGGCCTTACATCCCGATCCAAAGAAAACAGGAAGTGAACTGAGACATTGGATGTGACTTGAGCATATATGATACCTCAAATCATACCTCCACAGTGCTACACTTCCTTCCACAAGGCCACACCCACTCCAGCAAAACCATACCTTCTAATAGTGCTACTCCCTATGGGAGACATTCTCTTTCAAACCAACACTACCCAGTTGCATTGTTTTGCAAATAAAACTTGAATCTATCAACTTCAGATATGGGGCTTCTCATGTTTCTTTACTCTGTTAGGAAACCATTTTCTTTAAGTGTTGATGTCTATATGTGTGCTTTGAAAATGGAGAGAGAGAGAAGGGTATGTAAATGATATCAGGGATTGCAAAGATAGCTGCTGTCTGGGTTGTGGGGCCCACAGCTCTTATCTTTCTTAAATAATAAATATTGAATTGCAACAATAAAATAAGAACAGCTTTCAGAAAGACTCTGAGGTTGAGGGAGTCACATACTCTTACCATACAGCATAATCACTTTTTGTTTTGGATATCAGCTTACAGAAACTGGCTACACACACACCTTTAAGAAAGGCTATGCACACATGTGTATACATTGCCACGAGGTTTCTGTTCACCCTCACTCCATCTAGTGACTATATTGGCCATTTTAGAATCATCATAAATACGATTTTAATGGTTATTTGCCATGCCTACAAATTGGCATGTATTTGACTAGTCCTTTAGTATTAGATAGCTGGTTTATCAGGAGGCATGTGTTAGGTTTCTCAAACTGTGGAATGGTTGTAATGTGTTAAACTACAGTTGAATCTTATCGCCCCTCTCCCCTTTTGCTTTAAAATAAGCTATGAGTGATTTTTTAAATATACATGGAATGCTTTTCAATTTGAACTATTACCTTATAAATTTTTAACTATGAGGGGCTTTATTCTAGGATATAGATAATTTTCTGGTTTTGAAGCACTGTCTTATCTCATTTCTAAGATCAACTGTACTGGGAATTCAGCTTCACTCTGTAGGTGTGGCTGACTCCATCCTCCTGCCTCTCCTCTCGTGTTGAGATTTATAGTCAGTCATGTGCCACAAGTTTTATGGGGTGCATTTAGATTTTATTTATACATGCTAGACAAGCAATTTTCCATCCTTAGTGTACACACACACACACACACATGTTCTTTTAGTTATAAGTTCCAAATTACCCATCTTTTCTCTAGGCTTCAAGATTGGTTCAGGGAAACAAAATCAAAACAAAAAGAAAAAAAAAACATAATCACTTTGGCAGCATTCAATGTAAGCACTACTTTTTAGGATCCTTCACTTTGTAATTTAATCCTGTTGGAGTTTCACTTCCCTAAACTGACTTTGGGCAGATTGCCACAGGACTGCCTAGAGACCTATGGGCAATTATTCTCTCACAGTCCTTACCCTGCTTTGAGCTTCAAACGGTACTCATTATGCATTAACTTTGGGTGTAGTGGGGAAGTGTATGAGCCCTGGGGAGTGGGCTCTTTAGTCCTTGTAATTGGACAAAGTGTGAGGAGTTAGAAAAGAGAATGCTGAGCTTTTAGGTATTAGAATCCTATAATTGTCAAGTGCAGCTCCCCCAAGGACACACTTCAGTTTAAAAGCCCTGTAAAACACTCCAGTTTTCTTCCGTTGCTGAGCTTTGAGGTATCTTGTGGTTCTAGCTCCTTGAAAGTATGTATGCCCCTTTGTATCATTGTTGTTTGTGTGGTCTTAGGGCTCAAACCCAGGGCTTTCTGCATACTGAGAGAGAGAGTCTATTCTGCTTTTCATCTATGCCCCAAATTCCTATGTACTGAATTGTTCATGCATTGGGAGGCAGAGGCAGTCAGTTCTCTTGAGTTTGAGACTAGTACTCCCAAGTACTGGGATTACAGGTATGTAGCAGCACATTCAGCTAATGTCTGGCTATTATCCTATTCATGGTCTCATTTTGGTAAACAGGGTGTTACTATACTGCTTCTTTGCGATGGTTTGTCTGGTGTATCCATTGAGTTTAGGTGTACAGGGAGAACTAACTTTGTACTTCAAGTTTGATTTTGCTGATAGGATGAGTGTGAACTGATGATCAGTTTTAGTAGATCTGAGAGGGTAAAGGCCTGTCAGAATGTTTAGTGAAGTCCTGTCCTGTCTCCATCATGCTATATTGAGATGATTTGTTGGAGGGTGTGGTTAGGAAACTATATGGCAGTTATATATAATGAGGCTTTTTAGCATATAAGTTTAGTTTATCAAATGGCAGTGAGTGTGAGGATCTTAAAGAGCACAGAGAAGAGTGTGCTATTGTATTATGAGCAAAGGTACTTTCTGAGGGGACTTGAGGGAGGCCTTGAAGATTGGAAGCCCTCTTAGGTTTGTATAGCACTTTGGAATGGAATACCTGTAGCTTATACATTAGTTCACTTGACTTGATGGAACTCTTGAGTAGTCAAGTTCCTGTTACTCAGATAGCACGCCTATGATATGGCAATTGAATCTTAACTTAGGGACACCTGATACTGTTTGCTGAGGTGGGAATCTAAATTTTTGGGTTATGGTACCTTTCCAAGGGAAAATCAATATGGGGAGCAAATGAGTACAAGGATTTTGCTAGATAAGTGAATTAAACCCCTGTCTCCTCCTACCTTAATGGGGACAGGTGGTCTAGAGAGTAAGACTTACTCTGAGAACTTGATTTGGCATTTCTGGGTAGGGAGTGGGAGCGATGGCTCAGTGGCTAAAAGTACTTGCAACATAGCCACAAAGAATGGAGTTTGATCCCAGCACCCATGTAGCCTTATGCACTTGTGAGGTCAGAGACAGGATGATTACTGGGCGGTCCTGGATGCTTCAGATAAGGAACACTAAGGGTAATCAGACCCACACCCTTCACTAGTCTCCAAGATTGGACAGAGATGCCCTCACCTTTCTTATTCGAATGCCACACATACTAATAGCACACACCTAATTCTGTGTGCAGAGTTGCCTTTTGAGTTGGCAGTGACCTCCAGGTGCTGATTGTTGTTGCTGCCTGAACATGTCAGTTGTGACCTAACAGTACTAAACACATTTTCAGCTCTGAGAGGAAAGTCCTTTATAGGTGGAAAATACAGTTGTCACACAGTGTTTTATTGGGTAGTCTAGCTTTCAGGAGAGGTGGAAGGTAGTATCAAAAGGTTTAAAAATTAAATTGTTTTTGAAGATTTATTTAGTTTGATGGGGGCTTTTGTGTGCATGTATGTATGTGTACCACACACATACCTAGTGCCAGAAGAACTTAAGAGGAGGGTATTAGATCTCCTGGAATGGACCATCATGTGTGTCCTGGGGTCCAAACCTAGATCCTCTGCAAGAGCACCAAATGTTCCTTAAACCAAATCATGTCTTCAGGTCCTAGGCTGTGAAATTCTTAAAACTGACTAAGGTAGGGCCTGATATAACCTGCTTGGCAGCATTGAGATCTAGAATGGGTGCAAAACATTGCTGATTGTTAATTTGTACTAAATTAAGAATTTTTATCAGTGTGCTCTTGATATCGAGACTGGAGAATCATAGTTATTTTCATTTATTTATTTGTCCCCTTCCCCCCACAGGTACACACACACACACACACACACACACACACACACACACAGACACGGCTGTCATCCATGTTTTGAAGGGAAGGAAAAGGAATATTTTAGGAGGTGTGAATGTGGGGAGTAGGGATGCTGTTCATAGAATTCACAGAGCACTGTTAGGTGCATGTGGCATCCTCACTTCCAGAAGGAAGGTGCTCTGTTAATATCCTACGGGAGAACTGAGCTGTGCAGCTCAGCAACTTGTAAGTAGAAGCAAGTAAGAAGGCGACTTGGATTGAGTTTTTCGGTCAGATGATTTAAGTTTGGTTTAGAGACCTGGCCAAGGGGGTGGGGCAGGGGACCACAGAGGTAAGTTTTCTCCTCCTGCTCTGTGTCCTTTCCTTCTCCAACTTCTGTTTAGAATTTGCAGTGCATGTGACATGGTTTCTGATGACTTCTCACACTTTTGAAGCTTAGAGCTCCGTCTTTACTCTAAGTTAGTCTAATCTGGTAATACATTTATATCAATGGTCACTTTTGTCTCTTTGCTTCTCAGTCACTTTAGTTATTAAAAGTTATACTATTAAGTTCAGTCTGTTCAAAATGGGTTCTTTTCTATTTTGTGAGGCAAGGCTTCCCTATATAACCCAGGCTGGCCTTGATTTCAGCACCTTTGTCTGCTTTAGCCTTCTGTGTTACGGAATTGCTGTCTGCTGCCATCACATATAGCTCAGAGAAGGTCTTAATGCTCTTTTGGCTGTGTTCAAGTTTACCTTGATGCCCTTTCATGTAATAACACACACTACTATAAAGGATAAGGATTTTGATTAACCAGAGTTAATTTCAGCTAGATAAATTAGTATAAAGAGAATAGCTGTGGCAACAGGGAAGCAAGCTACAAATAGTTTATATAATCTTAATGTGTTCTGATCCTTAACCTAAAATCCAGAAGCAGCTGAAGAAAGCTCATCAGTTTGCTCATGTAACTGAACATTATAAGCAGCAGAAAAACCCAGATTAGGCAAAGCTGGGAGATACTTGGCAGGCTAGGTATGTTGATTAGGTTTTTATCAACTTGACACAAGGTAGAGTTAATCTGGGAAAAGGGAGCCTCTATTGAAAATGCTTCCATCAGCGTCGCCTGTAGGCAAGCCTGTGGGGTTATTTGCTTGATTAATGATTGATGAGGGAGTGCCCAGCTCACTGTGGATGCTTCCACCCTTGAGTCCTATATTGTTGTATAAAAAGCAGTCTGAACAAGCCGTAGGGGACAAACCAGTAAGCAGTTTTCCTTCATGATCTCTGCCTCAGTTCTTGCCTCGAGATTCTTTGAGCTCCTGCCCTGACTTCCCTCAGTGATGTGGAAATAAACCCTTTCTTCTTCAAGCAGCTTATGGTCATGGAATTTATCCCAGCAACATAAATCAAAGGAGGACATCAGGCAAGCCAATGAAGGATAGTGTTTCTATTTATCTTAAATAAAGAATGTCTACATAGATGGGGTGTGAACATCAACAGAAAAGGGAGAAAGGAGAACAACAGTAGATCAGTACATATCCATGGAAAACATTGGCCTTCAGAAAGAATCCAAGTAATACAAATAAAAATGATGAGAAAAGCCTATTGATGGATAATGATTTAAAGATGTCTAGAAAATCCATTATTGACATGGACAGGGGAGCAGGCATTTTCATTCATAGAGCTTTTCTCCTGGGCAGTTGGGCAGCATGCTTCACAATTGAACATGCATACACACTCTGACCCAGAAGCTTAGCGGGTGTGTTCATGGATTCCCTTTAGAGATCTATATTGAGCATCATTTGGCACAGAGTATGGAATTGTGGAAAATTGAATAAAACATCAGTGTCTTCTGGTGTCATTGCTTAAATGTCTGACTACTCACAGAATGGAATATGTTGATAGAGTATGGAATTGTGGAAAATTGAATAAAACATCAGTGTCTTCTGGTGTCATTGCTTAAATGTCTGACTACTCACAGAATGGAATATGTTGATATACTTGGTACTGTCTGTTTATTGACTGGGCAGTTGTTTCTTAAATGGAAAACAGATTATAGAAAGAGGTTGTGTGGAGTGGGACCTGTTGTAAAATGTGTTCTCTTACTTTGGGCTTCGTAGCTGACATGAGAGATTGGAATAATGATGACCCAGGGACACCTAACTTACTTGTTACTGTTTCTGGATGATGTATTTAGTGTTATTTCTGCTTTCTGCTGTGCGTGTGTTACGTGTTCAAAGTGAGTTGTGACACTTTTCACCTTCTACATTTTGCCCTGTTGGGGATGGGTACTTGTGCACATCAAGCAAGTTTAAGTACCTTACCTCTCAGCTACATTTCCAGCCAAACATATATCAGAAACAGAAACAAAAAAACAGGTTTACTTTTAGAAATTTGTGTGTTTGATTGTTTGCTGACATATGTGTATTTATACCACATTCATGGCTGGTGTTCACAGAGAACAGAGGGCATAGTGTCCCGTGGCGCTGGAGTTGCTGGTAGCTGTGAACCACCATGTAGGTGCTGGGAACTGAACCCCAGATTTGTATAAGCACAACCAGTGCTTTTAGCCACTGAACCGTCGTTTTAGTTCCACGTTGGAAAATTTTAAGTACATTTTGAAGGAGGAAGAACAGAATGACGCTAAACCGTGTGGAAGGTGGGTAGTGAGTATGACACAGGGCATCTCTGCCCTTGTGTGGGTGTGTGCATGCATGTGCACGAGTGTGTCTGTGCATGTTGTATTGCATAACTACCAAAAGGAAAGGGAAGCTTGTTTGCCTGTGCTCTCTGGGAAAGTCCTGATTGTGAGTTACCTACCAATGAATGATACTGCTAAATGCCTTGTACAGTCCTCACTGATTTCTGTTTTGCACTGGGCACAGCTGCTCTGGTTTTGTCCCATTGGCTAAAGAAGGCTGTGGGTTTGTTCCATACGTCAATCCTATCCCCTTCCTATACATTCCTTCTATAATGTAGTCTGTGATGCCATTCCAGTGGTGTCCAGGAGAATTAAGTTGGTCTAAATTCAGTCCCATGAAACCAAAGAGCTTGGCTGCTCATGAACCAGAATCAAGTTGGAAGACAAAAGGCAACTCTTACATATACTTTGTTGTAAGAGTTGGAACTTCCTGCTTTATTTTCCTTTGTTCTATGTCGTGGACATGGCCTGTTCATGTCATAATTTTCTTCTCTTGATCCTTTCCCCTACTTCTATCCTCTTCTTTTCTTTTTGTTCTTAAATACCTTGGGTTGACCTTGAAGTCACTATGAAGTATAAGACCTTGAACTCCCTCAGCTTCCTTGTCTTCCTTCATACCCAGTAATCAAACCTAGGTATTCATGTATCCTATCAACTGAGCTACATCTCCACCCTCTTGATGCTTTCTGTTGCCTAATCTAGTAGTAAAGGCAGCATTTATTAAGTCTAGATAGAAAATGATGAAATAATAAAGGCCATTGTTGGTGCTTTATGGGGCCTTATCCCCTCTCTCGCTTCATCTGCCCTCCTTCCCTACTTTTTTTTCTTATTTCTTTGTTCTTTCCAGGATCGATCGATCTACCTATCTACCCATCCATCCATCCATCCATCCATCCATCCATCCATCCATCCATCCATCCTCTGTCTGTCTATCAATCAGTCAATCAATCAATCAATCATTTTAAGCTAAGCAGGAACTTTGCCTGCTTTATTTACATAGATGTGATATAGCCACTCAGAGCACCTATTGTGCTTAGCTGACTCAGGGCCTTGTCAGCAAGGTCTTAGTATTTGAGGACACTTACCACATTTACTCAACATGTTACGACTTGTCATACTCTAGACTGAGTTCTGTTATTAGTAATATATTTCATGGTTTTTTTTTTACCTTTTAAAAATAATTAATGAATGTTAAAGTTGTTGGGAAAGTAAGTAAAACAATTTCATTTTAAACATTGATTTTCTGTGAATACTGAACTTATCAGAAAAAAACATTGTTACTGGTTTAAGTATAATGAACTTTTTAAGCAGATTTTAATCTATAATTTTTATTTTTTTAAAAATGCCCTACTATATTTTGATATTTTTAACCTCCCCATCTTCTCTCAGATATTCCCTGCTTCCCTGCCTACCAAATCGTGTTCTTTCTTTCGACGAAAAAAGAACAATGAAATAAGGGTAAAACCAACCAAAGAAGCACCATGGTATTCATTTGGTGTTAACCAACTACTCCTGAGCATGGGGCCTATCCTGGAGTGTATGTGTGTGTGTGTGTGTATGTACATGTGATATATATATAGTTTCTTGGTATGGGGTGGGTCTTGGTCTACTCTTGCTTTGTTGTTCTGGGACCTATGTCTTGAAATTGTTCAGTTCTTGTGAATGCTGCCAAAGTCTCTTTGTGTTCCTATATGCACCATTCCTGTTCTGTCTAGTTTCCTTGAAGTGGTCCACCAACCTTGGCTCTTAGGTTCTTTTCACTCCTCTGCATAGATTCCTGAGCTTGGAGGAGAGGGATTTAATGAAGACAACCCGTTTAGAGTAGAGTGCTCCAAGGACTCTCACTTTTTGCACATTGTCCAGTTGTGGGTCCCTGTGTTAGTTGATATCTACTGCAAGAAGAAGGTTCAGATGCTCTTATCTTTGGGTATAGCAGGGTATCATTAGGAGTCATGTTAGTTATTGCTTTTTTAGCCATGTTATTGCTCATTTTGTGGAATAGGAGGTACTTGGACTCGTTAACAGTATCAGGCATGGGTTCCATCTCATGGAATGGGCCTTAAATTCAATAGAAGAGTGGTTGGTTAGTGCTGTGGTTAGGGTTTCTATCACTGTGATAGAACATCGTGAACAACAGCAACCCAGGGAAGAAAGTGTTTATTTCAGTTTACAGAGGGAAGCCAAGGCAGAGACCCCGACTGGGTGGGCACCCAGAGGCAGGTGCTGATGGAAAAGCCATGGAGAAGTGCTGCTTACTGGCTTGCCCCTCATGGCTTGCTTTTTGCAGCACTCAGGAACAAAGTGCCCAAGGGTAATACCATACACACTGAGCTGAGCCCTCCCAATCACCAATCAAGAAAGTTTACCATATGCTTTTCTACAGGCCAGTCTGGCTGGGGTCAGTTTCTCAGTTGAGATTCCATTCCCTCTTCCAAAATGTTTAAAGTTGATACAATAGTCAGCACAGTTGCTCTTTTAAATTTGTGTCATTATTGTACCAGTGGGTCTTTTTACAGGCAGCTCTCTATTGGTGGTTTCTGGGTTTGTAGCTAAATGAGATTGATTACTTTTCACCTCTGAACACTGAATAGTCAGTAGCAGTGAAACTTCTAGTTGGGCACGAGTTTCACTTGTCCTTTGATGAAGCAAGTGTGTCTTCAGCAATAAGGTATTACCATCAGGTTTTGAATGGTAACCAGTAGCCTTGGCAATATCATATAATGTTTGGGGAGATCTGTGGGCCCCCTTTAGCCACCTTAAAAAGATGTAACTTATTCTTGGTACTGGGGCTTTTATTTGGCAACATAAGATGTCTACTTGGGTAATGTTCCCATATGATAACTCCATTTCGATTCCTTTTATATATGTATATATTTTAGGAAGCTTCTGTAGCAATAGGTTTCCATATAGCTTTTTAACAGGTCTTTAATGTTAATCATCCCCCCTGTATTCTATTTTCTACTCTGCCTTCCCCTCGTTTCCCATTTAATCCTATTCTAGTTTCCCCTTTATCCCTTTATGACATTGTATTTTATTTCCCTTCCTTCGAAAATCCCCTTCCCGATTCCTCCTTGATCACTTCCTAGCTAACATCTGGGTATTCTGAAAGAAATAAACATACCTAAAACTTACAAGTTGACATTCACATACAAAATGATTGTTTCTGTCTCTATCCATTTACCTGCAAATTTTAATTTTCTCAAGAGCTGAATGATATTCCGTTGTATAAAGTACCACATTTTCATTATCCATTCATCATTTGATTGTCATTGAGGCTGTTTCCAGTTTCTGGCTATTATGAATATAGCAGCAGTGAACATGGGTAAGCAAGGATCTGTGTAGGAAGATGCAGTTCCTTTGGGTATATGCCCAAGAGTGGTATGGGTGTATCCCGAGGTAGATCTATTCTTAGCTTTCTGAGGAACCTCTACACTGATCTCCATAGTGGCTATACAGGGTTGCACTCCCAGGAATAAGTGTTCCCCTTTCCACAAATCTTTACCACTATTTGCTGTCATTTGTTTTATTAATTTTGGCCATTCAGACTGGCATATGATAAAATCTCAAAGTAGTTTTAATTTGCAGTTCCCTGATAGCAAAGGACATAGAACGTTTCTCAGTGTTTCTCAGCCTTTTGTGTTTCATCTTTTGGGAACTTTTAGTTCTTTGTCCCATTTCTAAATTGGGTTTTCTGAACATTCAGTTTGTTGAGTTCTTTATATAGTCTAGACACTAAACCTCTGCTGTATGTATAATTCATAAAGAACTTTATTCTTGAGGGTATCTACCTCCTTGTTCAGTGGGTGATATCTTTTGCTATTTGGAAACTGTACATTCATGAGGTCCCATTTATTGTTGGTTTTAATGTTTGCACTGTTCAGAAAGTCTTTTCCTGTGTCAATAATTTCAAGTCTATTTCCTACCTTCTCTTCTACCAGATTGAAGGTATCTGGTTTTATGTTGAGGTCCTTGATCCATTTGGAGTTGGGTTTTATACAGGGTGATGCATTTGGGTCTGTTTTCATTGTTCCAACCCAGCTAGCCAATTTGGTCAGCACCATTTGCTAAGACACTGTCTTACCTCCAGTGTATATTTCTGATTGCTTTGGTGTTATGTCCATATAATCAGTTGTATACAATTGATCAGTGTATCATTTTTCTTTAGTATTGTTACTGCTCCGTAGTATAGATTTAAATCTGGGATAATGATACCTCCAGCAGTTTTGTTACTCAGCATTCCTTTCATTCTTTTAGTTATCTTAGTTTTATATGAAGTTTAAGAATATTTTTTAATTTTGGTGAGGATTGCATTGAATCTAAAGAAAAGCAATGTTAATCCTACTGATTCTTAAGTGTCTTCAGTGTTTTTCTTCAGTGCCTTACAGTTTTATAAGTCTTTTGCTTACTTGTTAGAGGTTTTTTAGAGTTTAGTTTTGTTTTGTTTTGTTTTTTGTCTGTTGTGAAAAGTGCTGTTTCTCTGATTTCTTGGTATATTTGTTATTTGTATATAAGAAGGTTACTGGTTTGTATGTGTTAATTTTTATGCTGTTACTCTGGTGAAAATTTTTTACAACTGTAACAGTTTCCTGGTGGTGTCATTAAGGTCTTTTATGTATAAATCCTAGTGTCTACAAATAAGGACAACTTCTTTCCCTTGATCTTTTCCATTTGTCTTATTGCTGTAGATAAGACTAGGCATACTGTATTGAATAGGTCACCCCACAGGAGAGAATGGACTTCCTTGTCTCCTTTGTGATTTTAGTAAGAATGCTTTGTTTATATGTGTTTAGAGTGATGTTGGCTGTGGGCTTGCTGTAAATTGTCTTTGTTATGTTGAGATAATGTCCATGATATCCCTTTTTCTCTAGGACCTTTTATCAGAAAGGGATGCTGGATTTTATCAAAGGCCTTTTATGAGTGGAGGATTTAAGTTAGCATACAAAGTAGTGGACTGTATTATGACATTTTCATGCATATGTGTAATTATATTTTATAGATTTATTCCCCTTGGCTGCCCTCACTTATGACCCCTGCCCTGCACCTTCTTGCTGGTCTCTTTCCTGGCTTCAAGCAACCCCCTAGTTCTGCTTTAATGTCACATATTCTATTAACCTCTCTACCCCCTGCCAGGTCTCTTCCTTCTTGATCATGATTTCCTTTGTACTTGAGCCCCCCCCCCCTCACTCGCCACATATGCCACACACATGAACATGTACCTTTCTGCAAATGTTGTGATTTCATTTACCATTGTGGTTGCACAAAATTCTATAGCGTGTATGAACCACATCTTCTTTTATCTGCTCATCTGTTGATGGACATCTAACCTGGTCCTGGCAATTGTGAATGTGAAATAATATGTGGTTCATTGACTTATCTCAGAGTGTTGAAGTGGCTCGTGCAGTAGTTGTGTGTTCAGGTTTTTAGGTATCTCCACACTTTTGTAGCAACTGCAGCAATTTACATTTGCACCAGCATTGTATAGTGAACCACCGAGATGGTGCCAATACCCCGTTTTCTTCTTTGGAGCTATGCTAAAGCAGCATTACTTAGACATCGTGTTTTGTTGTTGTTTTGTTGTTTTTTAACATACCACTCTGAGTAAACTTGCTATAACTGTAAAAATGTCCCACTGTATACCCTCAATGAGAAAGTGTTAGGGACTTACCAACTCCAGGTTGTATTGACCTTATAACCTAAACCACATAGATTTTTCTGACTCAAATACTCCTTAATTTTTATTTAGTTTGAATTTTAAATTATGTATATGATGTTTTGGCAGCATGTATGTATGTCTGTGCACCATGTGTGTGCCTGGTAACCACAGAGGTGAAGATGTCAAGGGAGCTGGAATTACAGCTGGCTCTGGACCACCATGTGCGTGCTGGGAGTGAAACATGGGTCCTCTGGGGGAGCAGTCAGTGCTTTTAACCTGAATCATCTCTCCAGCTCCATCATTATCTCTTAAGTGACCAGTAAAATGTGCACTGATGCCTAGTCTGTAGGGAACACTGCTATCTACTGTTTATCTCCAGGTAATTATTGGTACCATGGCTTAAGGAAACACTTTTTTTGTTCCCTGGAGCATGAGTTGAAGACTCAAGTTTCAACTTTCTGAATTGACTGGGAGGTGTTCTAAACATGTATGTGGCTTTGTCTTTGTAGACTGAAATCGCCAAGAGATTGAATACCATTTGTGCACAAGTCATCCCATTTCTGTCTCAGGAAGTAAGTAAAATGTTAAAGTGCCATTATGTTGCTTCTGTTTGCAAATTAGCCACTTTTAAGATGTTAATTTTATCACAAGGAACAAGTGTGAAGAACATCTGTTATATTTGAAGTGTGTCAATCCTGTCTTTCTAAGGCGTCCGAGGGCAGGCTGCTCAAGGGTGGTAGTATCTCAACCCCAAATTATTGTTGTTGTTATTATTGTCATTACTATTACTGGAAATTCGCACAGTGATTATCAAGTATAAAGAAGGCTTTGGGGTATGTGTGTGTGCATGTGTCTGTCTGTCTGTCTGTCTCTATCTTGTCTGTTTACATCTCACTATGACCTGGAACTCATGAGGTGAAACAAGCTGGCCTCAAATTCAGATACCGTTTGCCCCTGCCTTTTCAGTGCTTGGATTTATGGCCTGTGCCACCGCTCCCAGCTGTGCATGTGTTTAAGTAATATGTGCTTAAAATGATTCAGGCACACTTTTCTGTTTTCGTGGGCTGATTTGAAAGTGAGTGCATTGGGGTTGATCTGTATGAAAAGAGGCCCTTAATTTATCATATGCATTCCATGGAGAGAGTGAATGATAATCATCACAAAGATAAAATGAGCATTCACATATTTTTTACTCAGTCATAAACATAGATAAGCCATGTGGTTTGAGTTGACTTTAACATTTTTATAGAAGGAGCCCTTCATAGGAGTCATTGGAGATTGACTCAGCATTGTATTTCAGTTTTGCTTTGAAAGTTTTATCTTCTTTCTGGGTTCAGGGGAATAAAGTGTTTTTAGTATGTAAATACGATGCCCTGTGGGAGAGACTTGGCTGGTGGGAGGTTAGGGTTAGCTGTAGAGCACCCTGAGCTCCTACAGATTTGCTGTCAGTTTTCAGTGACCTTAGCTTCTGCTAGCCTCTTCTAATTGAATGTAGCTATATTTTAATTATGTGTAGAGTTGGGGAGTGGGCAAGGTGAATTTTCATTCTCTAAATTGAAAACAGAGCTTTCTCAATGAAGTAGTGAAATACCTAAAGGCTAAAACTAATAATAGGATGAATTCCCATAGTTGTTTTTATTAATAAGCTGATGTGTCTAGATTTTTTTTAATCAAAGAAATCACAGACTGACTGATGATGCTTTTAGTAGCAAGATGGGTGTTTGAATTATTAACGTCATGTGCCCTAATGCACCACTGTAAACTCTTGTGAGCTAGGACAGCCCTCTCTGCCTTGGGTCTCTGTAGTGTTGTCTATCCAGAGACTCTAGTTCACCATTCTTGATGTCCCTTCTGATAGTTACCAGTGGTGACAGAGAAATAAATGGTGGCACCATCCCATTGCCCCTCCTTTTTGTTCTGTAAAGTAACACATGCATGAGGACCTGCTGTCTTTGTTGTCAGAATGAACAGGGAAGTTCCTAGCTGTTGCTAACACATTTTCTTCTCCTTGTTTTCAAAGCATCAACAACAGGTGGCCCAGGCTGTGGAACGTGCCAAACAGGTGACCATGGCAGAGTTGAATGCCATCATCGGGGTACGTGGCCTACCAGGTCTACCTCCTACAGTGTGTATCACCAGCTTTCATTTCTTTATGGTTTGATGGCATAACACATACACACAATTAAGTTTGTGTAACTCTGAGATGACTCATTTGCTTAATAAGGGCAGGTCAAAGGGGGTTTGGGGGATGTGTGGAGATGTGTAGGGAAGAGGACATATTAGCACAAGGAGGATGAGAAGAAGACAAGTAAAAGTAACTCTTCTAGATCCTGTGATACTTACAAACCAGCCTTTCTGTTAGTGAGGTAGAGGCTGTAGATCAGTTTCTAAACACTTCTTGCTTCTGGCTAGTACAGTTCCACCACAGTGAGGTCAGCATAGGACTCTGAATTACTCTCAGAGTTGCCGTTGCCTTTTGCTTTCTTGGACACTAGAACCTGTGTAGTGTTTGATATTTCTTTCTTGTGCCCCTTTCATGAATTTTAAAGTGGCATACCAATGAAAAGCTCCCTCTCCAGGGAAGGAGTGTTAATTGTCTGCCCTACTGCTCTGTGACCTTTCAGGGTTCAGTGCTCCTCTGGAGTTTAGCCATCTCTTCTTGCTGGTGAAGCTGGTTTCTGTTGTCAGTCATAAGTCATTTGTTCTGCCTTAAGGGATCTAGTGGACCAGGCATTCTGTCTCTTTCTTTGCTGGATTTTGGCCCCACCCACTTTAGGACCTAAGTTGGTTCTCATGTGCTCTGCCCCTTTTAGACTAAAGGAAAGAAGTGGCTGAAATTGAGGGGGGCTTTATTTTATTCATATGTGAGTTCTTCAAATGGATTCAAAATCACTCATTTATCAATTTATGTTAATTGCTTGTGAGAAGATGCCCTGCTGGTCTTTATAGTTCCCTCAGACACTTTGTAATGATAATTAGACATGCTGCTGTAGGGATTAAGAGTGCCATAGTCCAGTGCTGTGACAGACAATGGAACCAGTTAATCTATCAAGGTTTAAAATTACATCCCCACTGGAGATGGGAAAAACATAAGAGCCAAGGCGGATTAAAGAATGAGCCTCAGCTTGAAAACCCTCCTTTCATCAGCTTCTCAATTGCAGATCTGCAGTTGGGGTGCCTGTGGTAAGCTATTGGCAGTCAATTAGGTGAAATAAACTGGGAGGGTGACCTTCATTTCCTTTTAATAGCTTTTTCCTCCAAGATCCAGGGAGCTTCAGTGGATTTTCAGCTTAGATTTTATTCAAGCCGTTTTATTGCACTTGACAGTTTAGCTCTTGCATAAACAGTTCTCCCTCCTTCCCCCAGGTCTGGGCTCTCTGTCTTTCTTCCCTTCCTGTATCACATTTTTAACTGTTACTTAGTGGGCTCTCTAATCACATTCAACAAAAAACACAATTATGCCTGCGTTTGTCTGCTGCCTCTCTATCCTTTTCTTGTGTAATGAATTGCTTTATTTCAGAGATCAAATCAAATATTCACTGGCATTTTTGCACATACCGTGTTTGATTAGAAGGGACTAATAGTGATTGTACTTGTAGCTGGAACAAGGAATTTTTTAACCCAAATGAATGAGGATGGAAAAGCCTGTTTTGATTAAAAGAAAACATATGCAAAGCAGATCCGAAGGGCCCTGTTCAACTCTGTGGGACATGTTTGTTTTCTGATAGGCTCTGAATTTTTACATGTAATTTTTCTGGTTTTTCCCTGGCAGTGGTGGGGATTGAACTTGGGGCCTCACCCATACTAGGAAAGCATTCTGCAAGTGAGTTACATGCCCAGCTATGTATAAATTCTTCAGGAATAAAATGCTAGTTTTGAGTTCTCAAAGGCACTGCCCAGACCTGAGTGTCATCTTTGGGTCTACATTTCAGAAGGGGAAAATGTATTAGCCACATATTTATAGTTAGTATTTATTTTGAATGGAATCAGAAAGTATGAATAGGTTATTTTAAAAAGAGTGGATTTTTTAGGAATGGCTTTAGTTCAGGAAAGCATGCTGAGATTATCGAGACCTGTTAGCTTTGATAGTTTAGCAATAATAACCCAAGTTGGTGAATTGGGCCCAGTGCAAGAGTTAATGCATCATGGTGTGTTCAGTATATTATGACAGACTCTTTGAAAGTTTGCAAAGATCAGCAGTAGCCCCTGCCTTTAGCTTCATGCTTTGGCATATGCTTGATATTTGCTTGAAAAGAATTGCATACATCCTGGAAAATCGAAGTAGCATAAAATTGGGCTGACAATCTTGTGGACCTTTGCACCCCCTCATTGCACATGCAGTGTGCCAGCTTGTCTGGCCAGAGGGGAGGAAGCACTGGGAGACTGTTCAGACAGCAGCTGTGCAGAGCAAGTGGAGCCTGTTTGATAGCAGCTGTCAGTATTGTTCTGGGATGGGTTAGGGTGAAGAACAATGAGAGAGGCCAAGCTCTTCATCTTTATTGACTTTCAGACTAAGAAAAGAAAAGGTTTAGAAGGCTATTTCAAGTGTGAAAGATCATGAAAGAGAACCCTTTAAAATGCAAATAGAGTGAAACCCTTACCTTCCCTTTAAGGTACAATCAAGGCCCTTATGGTTTGCTTGACCGGGCTGAAGATATTTTGTTGTAGCAAAGTAGCTTGGGTTTGTCAAGGACCCCAAACTCTTGGTGAGCTCAGCTTGTGTTCTTGGCCTCTGGGTGCTATTTGACTAGAAGAGGGGGAAGGTTATATTTTCTTCTGTCTTGTTGAGTGAGTGATGCCAGTTTCTCACCAGCATGTAAATTCTTCTCCAATCTAGGAGAAATAGTGAGTTGTAGTTCTTTTCTACTTGACTTCAGCCTTTACTAGAATACTGATATTTAAGGAACAATTTCCATTCACATAATTAATGTTTGGATTACTACTGAAATATTTTTTGTCATCTGTCTCTGTCTCCCCCCCCCCATCCTCTCTCTTAAGACATGGTTTTACCATATACCCTGGCTAACTTGCAAATTGCTGTGTAGACCATGCTGGGAGTGAACTCACAGAGATCCACATGCTTCTGCCTCCTGAGTACCAGGATTAAAAATCACCATACCTGGACTTTTATTCACCTGTTAAAAGCAGCTGTGATAGCAAATTTGGTGACTGGCAGAATATGAACTGCAACACTGCTTTTTGGATAGCACTTCTCAAAATCTCTTGCTGTTAATATGTTCTGTTGTAGCAATTTTTTACTAATTTTTAAGCTTAATTTTAGTGTGTGTGTGTGTGTGTGTGTGTCTGTCTGTCTGTCTGTCTGTCTGTCTGTCTGTGTGTGTGTGTGTTTTGATTTGCTCCTTCCACTGTAACATGTGTTTCAGGAGTCAAATTCCAGTCACTAGACTTACAGGTAAGCACTTTAGTGCTGAGTCTCTTTCCTGGCCAATAAGGATTTTAGTTCAGTTTTTCTCTCCATATGTTAGTACTAAATTTACATCATTCCATCCTACTTTTCTTCCCCCAAACTCTTACTCTGTCCTCACTCCCTTTCAAATTCATTATCTCTTTAATTAATTAATCCCCTAATTCTTTCCCTCCCTTACACACACACACACACACCACAACACACTACACCACCCACCCTGTGGAATCCGTTTTGTCCTCTTCCTATGTGTTTAGGACTGACCATTTTGGCTTAGATAACCTATTGAGGAGCTTGCAGATTGTCGCTTTTAGCAACCATTAACTGATTTTATATCTTCATCTAGGGATGGGGCCTGGTAAGATATCCCCATCCACGTTGGGATGCCAACCAGTGTTGTCGTTGTGCAAGTCTTGCTTTAGACAGTCATATTGTTGAGATTTCATGGATGCAGCTTCCTGTCATACAGCTGCAAAGCTCACTAACCACAGCACTCACCAGCATAGCGAGGTAACTGCAAGGGTGCAGTACTGGCACGTGCAGCTTGGCAGAAACCAACAGCTATCTCATTGGGCATATGACCCACTGTATAGGAGGGATTCATGTCTTACACTGCAAACCCAGCCAGTTACCTGTTGCCGGTGAGGTCATGGACCTTAACATGCTGCTACCACTTTTTAAATCAGTATGATTTCCCCATTTTATTTAAATACCCATCCTTATAGTCACTGATCAGAATAGCTCTCACTCCTCATCAAAAAAACTTCTTTTTTGTAGCAATTGGAGGCCATTATAGTGCAGAGATCTTAATTGGCTCAGGACTGATTGGTTTCACACACAGCCACTGTTAGAA
This sequence comes from Mesocricetus auratus, assembly GCF_017639785.1. Taxonomy (NCBI): domain Eukaryota; kingdom Metazoa; phylum Chordata; class Mammalia; order Rodentia; family Cricetidae; genus Mesocricetus; species Mesocricetus auratus. Next base: position 65,115,690 of record NW_024429197.1, read on the forward strand.
AACACTGCTCATTGTGGGAAAAGGAACTCATTCACTTGAGACCTTGTTCTTGGAAGAAGAGCCATATTGATGCCTACAGCAATATTCTTGAAATTTTTTAAGCTTGGATTTTTATTAAAACCTGAAAATACAATCAGCTGTGCATGGTGTAATATCTTATTAGTGGGGTGGCTATGGCTGCCTGAAACATAGAATTTAGGAACTTCAGGGTATGTCCATGTATTGTTTGAAATTGGAACTAAAAGCTCCTTTTACCCTGCTCAAATGTAATTGAGGCCTCAGATTTTTTTTCTTTTTTGATCAGGTTATGTCACAAAAAATTACTGTGGATCTCCATATGCTGTAAAAATACACAGCTGCATGGTCTGTAAGTCCCCCCCCCCACTTAGTATATATTTTCTGTGCAGTGAAATACATGCATTTGAAGAGTCTAGCCTGGTCACTTAAAGCACCTTCACATTTCAAGCAACCATACTCCACAAGTGGCATGTGATTTCTGTTACCCAGTATGTTCTCTGCTTTTTAGTAATTTTACTGCATGCTGAAAGAAAATAGTTGATTTTTGAATGGAAATAATGTAGTAATAAAGGCCAAGAGCCATTTTTCTCTTAAATAAAATAACTGCGTGGTTGTATAGTTTGTTTCTGACCACCCATTCCCTAATTTCCTGGTAGATAAATGTATTTTAGTTTCCCAATCTATAGATAGATAGATAGCACAAAGTTTCCTACCTTTTGAGGGGCTAAGACCTTGGCTGGAAAGCCTTCACCCGGCATGTGATTCCACTTCTAGGAACTGTAGTTTTGTGTGTCTCATGTCTGAGTGCTTGTGATAGCTTTGTGGCTGCAGTTGCCTGAGTTCTTGGGTGTGTTTCTGTGTGTATGGTTGCTCTGGTTTGCCAGCCATCACCTTGGCCCTTTCATGAGTTTGATTCATGTGTTTCCTTGGATGCATTGCCTTATAACATGATTTAGCAGTGAAAAAGCACTGCCATTGTCCTCCCCACCAGTTTGTTTCTGCAAACCTAGACCCTGAATGTGCTGTACAAGCATTTTACTACTGAGCTAGCCCTCTAGCCTTCTGTTTAGCTTTAAAGTGGAGGACGGATGGAGACAGAGTTAGGACAGACCCGTGCTGTTTTTCATACTCAACAGAATAGTATTCTATTATTGTGATTTTGAGAGTTACACAAGAGATTATCTTTCCTATCCCCAAAACAATAGCTCTTTTGGATTTTGGCCTCATTGTTGACTGTATAAGAAAATTTGAACAGTTTCCATAGTAGTGTCTGAACTCTGGGAACGCAAGGAATTTGGAGCTGATCTAGGGAAACTTACTTTTCTTTTGTAATCTATTTTGATGCAGTATCACATTTTTTCATGCATACAATTTCTATGAAGACCAAGATATCTTCAGTTATTGCTTATATTTGTACGTTTTTGTTTCATAGCTTACACCTCTCTGCACCTGAAAACAGCTTCGTATAAAGCGAAAAAAGCTTGTAGGACTGTGTGCATGGTAGCTGTGTAATAACGTGTATGTGTGTATGGGATCTCTGTATATCTTCAGAGGGAGGAGACCCTATGCCTAAAATAATAATTGTAGACCTAAAACGCACCCCACTGTTGCATGAGATTTTTGGTTCAGGGGTTAGCTGATTATGCTTCTCCTTTAGCTGTAGCTGCGAACCATCGATGAGATTGTAGTGTGTGAAGTTTAAAAAAGGATGAGCTTCTTATTCTTACGACTATAGAACTAATCCCTGGCAAGCCCATCTTTAATATAGCCTTAAGTGCCTTTCTAGAAGAGTGGGTATCCTACTACTTGGAGAAGACTGCAAATGTACAATAAATGTGTATCTTCTAGTTCCTAAGATTTAAATCTTCTTAAATAGTCTAGTTCTTTATTAAATTTTCAGAGACAACATTGCATCATAAAATGGTCTCACTGTATATATAGTTCAGACTGGCCTGTGACCATGTAGAAAATCATTTTCTGTGTATGGGTTAAGTCAGTTTGATATTTTTGTTAGTTTTTTTTTTAATAGAATACTACCTAGTATCTCAAATAGATTTGGGATTGGCCTTGCTGTCTGAATTTTCCCATAGTTAATATGCATTTTAGATACTAGAAAAGTTTCTGACTCATTCGTTTCTTTTAATTTCCCTTGCCAGGGTGCTATTGTATGAGTTTTAGTTGATTCTTTGGTATAACGCATTTCATAATTAATCACGTTTTAGAAGGGAGAAACTGCTCCATAGAAAGTAGAATATCTCATTTTAGAGGTTAAATATGTTGCATGGGTGTATGGTTTCTTTTAAAAATTGAGATATAGTTCATATTAAATTGACCGCGTGTAAGTCATTCAGTTCATTAGTATGTTTAGCCATCACTATCTCATTCTAAAATACTTTGATCACCACTGAAAGAAAAGCTGTATCTATTATCATTTACTTCCCATGTCCTCTCTTCTAACACTTAATGGCCACCAATTGGCTTGTTGAGGATATTGTACATAAATAAATACATATAATATGTAGCCCTTTATAGTTGGCTGATTTTACTTAGCACAGGGTTATTGTAGAATATTATTTTAAGGGGTGTTGCTTTTGTTTATGCTCTGGAACATTTCGTTTAATGATACAAAAATGTATTTGATTAAATAAAATTTACCTGTGGTCAGGAGGCTGAGTGGCAGGGAGGTGCCAGGTAGAGAAGAGTTTTTAAGGAGGGTGGAGGAGAAGGATATGAGGACTTTGGAAGAGATGGGAGAAAGGGAGGAGGTGAGCGACTTGCTATTCAGCCTCTCTGAGGAGCAGAATTCTACCTTGAACATTTCTTTGAATCTTGAGTTCTTTAGAGGGACAGAGATTTAGGTAAGTTCCCTTCACAGTTTTGAAAGAGTCCATTCTTGAGGGAACAGAATTCCCTCAGGCTGTGGTTCTTGTGATAACTTCTGCTGATAGTGGAGTTGCAGTTGCTTATTCCAACAGCTGTGGCTTAAAAGGAAGTAAGACATTAAAGAAAACATGGGGTTTTCAAGGTTTTTCCAACTTCTAGTATGTATCTCTTGCTGACCTGGAACTTGCTGTGTAGACCTGGCTGTTTACAAACTCAGAGATTTGCCTGTTTCTGCCTTTGGAGTGCTAGAATTAGAGATGTGAGCTATCACACGTAGCTATTTTTTGATATGGGCTAGTTGAAATCTGTACAGTGAGAATGACCTTGAACTTGTGAGCATTTAATCTCTCCCTTTTGAATGCTGGGATTATAGGCATGCTCTACCATGGCAGTCTTAACACTGCTCTGGGGATCAGCTCCAGGCTAGGTGTGTGTTAGGGAAATGATCTACCAAGTTTCGTTGATGACTAATACGTTGGCATCTGCTTAACACCTATATTTGTCCATTTATAAGTTTGGTGGTTGATCAGGTTGTGTCTACTTGTTGGCTGTGGTTGATAATCCAGCTGTGTGAAAGTAAGTTGCTTTCTGTCCTTTAACCATGTATGTCTCTGAGATAGGACTCATCAGGCTTTACAGCAGGCGACTGTCTCTGATCCTATTTGTAAGTTTCTAATGCAGATATTTTTCCTTGTGTTTGGAGTAAATCTAGGGGTGGAATTTGTGGGTCATGGGTAGCTTTATATTTAATTCGCAACCTCCTGTCTATTTTCCAAAGTGTCTGCACCATTTTACATCTCTAGTGGCGCTTGTGGATTAGTTTTGAACCATACATTTTCATACCTTGTCTGTTTTGTAGAATCTAGCTACTCTGTATGTAAAGAAGTAGCTCTTTGTGTCTTTAATTTACACCTCCTTTCTGGTTTGGATGAATGTGTGTTCATTTACTATGTGTCTGGTATTTGAAGTAGAACTACCTAAACATGTCTTTTGAAAATGTGTTCTAATTCAGACTCTCTTTAAGTCCTAGAGATCAGCTGTAAGTTAGGCAGTGAAGGTAGGGTAGATAGTGTAGTGGTTATACAAAAGAGTTGGCCTTAGAAAAATTCAGGAAGAGTAAAGACAGCAAATACCCAGCAGTGTGCCCTCTTCATCCTGATCTCTTTCTGCATGTGTGGCATCATATCTCCTTCCGTCACTGTTGCCTTTTCAGCTTTATTGGCATACCATTGACAAGTAAGAATTTCATATGTTTAACAACATTTTGATTGTATTGTCACTGTCAAGCTGATGAACATGTCACCTTGTAGTCTAAACACTGTACATGTGTGTTTCTGTGCGCTTGAGATCTCTTAGCAAATTTCAAGTACACAGGATGGTATTATTACCTGTGACCATAATGCCCTGTATTAGATTTCCAGAACTTAGCTTACATAAATTTCAACTTGGAATCCTTTGACTCCCATCTCCCTATTTTGCCCAACCCCTGGTATCCACCTACAACTCCACTTTCTGTTTCTGCTAGAAATCTAGACACAGGTGGGATTTGGGGTTGTAGCTTAATTGGTAGCGTATATGCCTAGTGGTCTCGAAGCTCTGGATTTGGTCCCCAGTACCTCCATAAATTGAATGTTGCGGAGTACATCTCTAACTGAGTGTCATCCTTAGCTACATAATGAGGTACAGGCCAGCATAGGCTTCCCAAGGCCTAACTTACCATGGTAACAACAAAGCACATACATTGCTAAGGCAATGGGATATCTGTGCTTTTAAATTAGATTTATTTCAGCTAGTGTGACATCTTCTAGGGTAACCCATGTTGCCGTAAATGGTTGGATTTCCTGGGTTTGGTTTGATTGAGACAGGATTTTGGTTCAATAACTCTGACTGGTCTAGAACGTAGGAACCTTCTGCCTTAGCCTTGGGTGCTGGAATTAGAGGCCTGGGCCATCACACTCAGCTGTGTTTGCTGCTTTTCCAAGACTGAATCATATGTATGCATCACATTTTCGTTGTCTTCACATATTAATGAACTCAGTTTATAAATCTTGGCTGTTGGCAGTGATCCTGCAGTGACCATGTAAGTGTGAGAAAATTTTATTTCCTTCAAGCGTAAGTCTGGAGTAGGGTTTCTACATCTCATGGTACTTCTGTTTTTACTTTTTTAGAAGCTGCAGTGTTTTCTATAATGGTGTTGCTAGTTTAGATTCCTAGCAACACATAGGCTTACTTTTCTATATACCTTTTACTAAAACTGGTCTAGTTTTTGATACCTCCATGCTGACAGGCATCTCATTGCCTCTGATACTCATCAGACTGAGCACTGATGAGCAGTGATGGTAAGCATTTTTATGTTTTCCTGATGACTCATCTTTTGAGAGTTCCTCCTGTTTGTCAAGCTGCTATTTTTTGTTGAGCTGAATTCAGATGTAGGACTTACAGATATTTTCTCCCGTTTCTTAAGACTGTCCACGTGTCACTTTCTGGGCCTCTTAGTGCCTTTCTACTTTATCTTTATTGTTTTCAAGTGGCTGGAGTGGTTGGAGAATTCTTGGCTCCAGTAAGCAGCTTCTTTCTGTTTGTCACCTTTGCCCCTCTTACAGAGAGAAACCATTCATGTAATAGGAGGTTTTCAGACAGTTTCTGTAGTAGCCTTGATGCCACTGCTGCCAGACAGATATTCCCACTTGATTATGTAGTGAACAAATTTCTTTTGTCCTCCAGATCTCCAAGATAAGAACAGAGAACTGTAAATGGAGTTTTTGTTCCACCTGGTCCCACAGCCATTTAGCCCCAAATAAACACACAGAGACTTATATTAATTAGTAACTGTTTGGCCAGTGGCTCAGGCTTCTTATTTCCTAGTGCTGTCTTAATTATTAACCCATTTCTATTAAACTGTGTATTACTACGGGGCTGTGGCTTACCCATAATGCTCTAGCATGTTACTCCTTTTGGCCGCTACATGGGGGTCTCTCTCTCTCTCTCTCTGTCTCTCTCTGTCTCTCTCTGTCTCTCTCTCTCTCTCTCTCTCTCTCTCTCTCTCTCTCTCTCTCTCTCTCTCCCTCCCTCCCTCCCTCTCTCTCTCTCTCTCTCCCTCTCTCCCTCACCCCCCCCCGTGTGTGTCCTCGCCCTAGAATTCTCCTCATCTCGTAGTCCCACCTATTTCCTGCCTGGCTAATGGCCAATCAGTGTTTTATTCATCAACCAATAAGAGAAACATATATACAAAAGGACATCCCCTATCAGAGAACTAGAAACTAGTGACTAATGATGAATAATCTATAGAGTTGAGCACTTACATTTTCACATCTTGTCTTCCTTAAAACTGTTGTTGTCATTGCTGTTTGCTGTAATTTGGATGTGGAGATGCCAGCTGTGGGGCTTTCAGTTCAGTTGGGTTAGTTGTGATTTTGGTGACAGAGTTTTCCTGGGTTTGTAAAATGGGTTAAATTTCTGGAATTTGGTAGCTGGTAACACAGAGTTTTGAATCTTTCCTTCCTAAGTTTGTGTCTTTTCTGGGCAGCTCTGTAGTGATGGACTCTGTTACACTTGTGATTTAGAACAAAAGTGCCAGTGAGCACACCACTACATTATACTTCCAAATGTCAGCAGCACAGCCAGGTTCTTTACAGTATGGATTCTAATACCATGGCTGTTGCTTGATGTGGGTGTGGCTACTTTATTCCTGTGGGTTTCCAGGGTCCCTAATTCAGGGTTTGGTGTTTGCTTTCATCTCTTACGCAGTTTGTTTCCAGAGCTTTCAGTCAGAACAAATTGACACTTTACTGACTTTCTTCTCGGTATCAGAATACTCTGTGGAAATTTTCAGGGTATCCCCTTTTACATTGGTCTTTTCTTTCTTCCTATCTTATATTGTTTGAATTTTTGAGTTGTTAGTAAGATCAGCTTTATGAAGCAGATTTTTAAAAATTTATTTTTATTGTTTTGTGACCAAGACTGGCACAGAACTCACTATCCAGTGAAGAATAAACAAAATATCTGAGCATTCTTTCTTCCCAAGTATTGTGATAACAAATGAGCATCACTACATCAGATTTTTTGTTGTTGTTGTTGGTTTTGGTGCTAGAGATGCAGTTGAGCTACATTCCCAGCCCCTAGTTTGTTTATTGGCTACTGTTTTTTGAGACAAGTCTTCTTGTGTAGCCTAGGTTGGCATCAAGTCTTGCCCCAGCCTGGCAGATGCTGTGGATATGTGCTGGCTGTCAGATGGCTACTGTGTGCATGAGGTGTGTGTGGTGCAGTGCATGCTTCGGAGCCCAAGAAATTACTTGGAGTGTTGCTTCTTTTCTTCTATCCTTATATTGGTTCTTAGAATGGAATTTAGGTCACCAGGCTTGCTTCCAGGTGCCTTTATTCACTGAGCTATATTGTCAGCTCTTCAAGATTTTGCTTTTTGAGGTGTGGCAAAGGACTTGCATGGTGATGACAGTTAGTGCTTGAGTATTGAGAAGCATTACGTCTTCAATGGCAATTTTCAGAAACACTGGAGGTAGAGGGTAAAAAGCAGCAGTGACCAGTTTCTTTCAGCACTGGTGGCATTTTGGGCCCCCTGATTGGTGAAGAGCTGCACTGTGTAATGAAGGATATTTAATATCGTCTTTCTTCAGACACAGGATGCTACTAGCAACTGCCTCCCATTTGTTCATGTCTCCAGATGTGCCAGATGTCCCTGTCAAGTTGCTCTGTTTGAGAGCCACTGGTCTTGGATGCGAGCCAGAGGAATGTGCTATATTAGAAATACCATGCTCTTCAAAAACATCTTGTATATGTTTGCACTGCTGGAGATGGAAAAGGCATGAGCATGCCAGGCTCCCTTCTCCCATTGAGCCCTGTAAAATGACAGCTGGACACACTGTTTTTCTTCTGTAGTATAAACCTGTAAGCATTAATTTAAATGTCCTAACTTACAAAAAAAAGTCTAATGCCTGGATAGGAGTTTGAATTATCCCATCCTTGCTGTCTGTCATGTTGAAAGAAAGTGACAGATGACATTTGGGTCTGGGCAGGGCAGGTATATAAAATGTTTCTAGATGGCAGAAGTGTTGTTTGGCTGTCTAGCAATTCCAGTATTGTATTTGGTCTAGGACACCTTCTTAAACAAGTGTTATTGCATTTGCATTTGCTCTGTGTTAGGGAAATGTGTACCAGATTGTCTTTGAAAACTTTTTTGAGAAAATGTTCCTTTAGTAACAGATGGAGTCAGGTGTGGGCTGCCCTTCTAAAGTTAACTTATTCTGATGTAAGTCCTCCATATAGATTAATGTTTTATCCTAAGACCCCCTTTGCTCTTCCAGTATTAAATATCTACTTTTGGAAGAAAGGCCACTGCTGTGTCTGGGAACTTGTCTTCCCCAGGTCTCCTTGGAGGAGAGCAGGGATATGGGAATAAGCATTGAGATGTGGGGCTGAGAAGAACTAGCTTGTATTTGTCGCTACCATTGGATTCCATGGTAAACTGGATTTGTGACTTGAGTACTTGGAATTCTGTAATTTCAAGAGCATTCATCTTGGCTACACTGGGAGAAAAATAGTTATCTTTGAAGGAGGTTGCCCTCTTTCTTCCTTGCTACAAGTGTGAACTTGACCATGTTTTAGGTAGCTGGAAAGCTTCCAGTGCTGTGGCAGTGAGCGTTGTGTCATGCCTCTTTGAGCCCAGTGCCTAAGCACCCTTCCGTAGGGCTCAGTGCCTAAGCACCCTTCCGTAGGGCTCAGATGGGATAATGAGCACATGGGAGGCATACACTCAAGGTTTTGGAATCTAGACCATCTTGATGGATGTGACCCATCTCTTTGTTTTTTAGTCTTACTACATAATATTTTGCTTTAAAAAATCATATAATTTTATTTATGAAAATATTTTGTTTGAAGCAAAAAAGATTGCTAAGCCAAGGGATGGATGAGCCCAGTTACCTCTAGGCAGGGCCTGGAAAAAACAGGCCAGGGTAGAAGAGGGAGGTCTCTGGGACCAGATAGTCTGTTGACTATTCTCACTACCCCAACTCTTCGGTTTGGCCGCATATAGCTACTTCACAGCTATGACAAAGTTCATGGTTATATAAGCACAGCCCTCTTTTAGTAGTATAGTATAATTTGCTTTCTATTTTTGGTATTTTCTTTCTGTTGTTTATTGGTGTTGTTTTGTGCTTAAAGTTGGCTTGAAATTTGGGGATGGGGGTATTCCCTAGCACAGATTTGCTGCCAACTAAAAGCCTGACTCTGAGGTTCTTAGCCAGTGGTTCCATCCTGCAAGTTTGCAGAGCAGTAAGAGGGGTGTCATGCTGTGGTTGTCTGTTCCGCTCTGTGCAGTCTCTTTCCCTCTAATCAGTGCTGTGCCTAATGACCCGAGGCAGGCTTGTGTTCGCTTCACTGCTTCTTCGAAGCTGGACGTGGCTCGTGCTTGCCACGTAATGATAGTAATTGCTAGTAGGGCAGACCTGGTCTTCATCCTCCTTAGAGCACATTTCTTGTGGCAGGTGTCTCATTCCTAATTAAGTGCTAATGAGCATGCCTGGCGGACCGAGATGCTACCGCCAGCTTCTTCAGTTTCGTGTCTCACTGTTGCTGAGCTCTTAAGAGGTGACAGAGCAAGAATTAGTGTCTTTTGGATGACGGGAAGGTGCTTTTACATGTAAAGAAACTGTGATTGTGATCTCAAGGGGAGAATGAGTAATTTATAAATAATTTCCAAAAACATTATTAATGATGTCTGTTTGGACCTCGCCTGTTTCCATTTGCCCCTCTGATTAAAACAAATTCGCTTAGGAAGGAGTGGCTGTTTGAAAAGAAGGTGGACTCCTAAGGATTTTTAAAGGTGTTGAAAGTGGTTGAAAATTTACTGTGAAAAACCACTGTTTTTCATGATTTAGATGTTGTTTTTGGTTTATTCTTGAGGGTAAGGCACACATCTGAAACGCAATTAAAAATGAATTGTGGTATGGGTGGAAGCTACTGAACTCATCTCTGAAGAGTTCAGTATTCTGTGTGTTCCATTGAGGAGTAGGCACTAAATAAACAAGCAGTTCAGTCCTGAGAAATAAACACAGATTAGAATCCCCAGCGTTTCTAACGTTACACCTTGGACACTGAGATTTAGCTGTTTTTACTGTCAAAAACAAATTCTATATTGGACAGCTGAGACACATCCAGATAGATGGTTCGGGGTCATTTCTTTTATATTTGTTTAAGCAATACATAAGAGCAAGAGTACGGTTTCTTATGGACAAGTTTATAACTTCTGGATTGGATTAGGTAGTAGAGGCAAAGTGAACATCAGAAAAGGAACCTGGGAATGGGGCACTTGGGGCCTTCTAGAACTCTGCAGTCAGAAGCGTGTTTCTCAAGGTTCCAACCTGTTGGTCTCAGCACTGTTCTGTATGAGGCAGAGGTATGTGAGACTTCGTTTCAGGAAGGAGGTTTGGGTGAAAGGAATGGCTGAAAGAAGTTGACTCCAGGGTTTTTTGCAGCAGTCAGAAAAGTATTGTGTAGAGTAGTATGGGGGCAGCTGTAGAGCTCACTGACGCTTCCCCTCACCTAGTGAGCCTCAGCAAGTTCCTGAGTGCCATGAGTGAACAGTTGCTTCTGAGAAATGGGGATGCCATTGCTTCCTTACAGTTCTTGGAGGGTTTGGGGAGTTAAGGACACAAGCACAGGTGTCTTCCAAAGGCCGGTGCTTCTTGCTTTCTGAGTTCTGACTTTAATTCACAGCATCACTGTGACAGTTAATGTTGGGTGAATTGTACTTATCTTCTAAATAGTGTGGTTACTTCATTGTGGCATACTTGCCATGTCCCCTGATGATAAACTGCAGTCAACTCAAAAATCAGCTTACAGCTTAAATTCAGTGACACGCTGGAGATCCTCCTTGTAGGCACTTAGGTAGAGATGAGATCCACACGTGAATCTTCTAAAGTAGCCAGGCTTGTCTAATAATGAACTTTCAGTGTCCAGGTTGGTTACAGCGCAAAGTGGCAGGTGTAGTAGACTCCAGGGTTAGATTTGGGATTGGCTGGGGGGTGAGTACTGAGGGGCAAGGCTTTTGATGAGTTGAAAGCACTAACCTCATTTCCTCTTTTCCTACCTCTGTCTCCATTCCCTTCTCTGTGTCCAATTTCTGGTTCTTTCTTACATCTTCTATTATTTCGGACTCTCTCCTGGATGATGTCTCTTACCACCACCACCTCTTCATCCTCTTCCTGTCCTTCCTCCTCCTCCTCCTCTTCCACCTCTTTTTCATCTCCTCCCCCTCCCCCTCCTCCTCCCCCTCCCCCTCCTCCTCCTCCCCCTCCCCCTCCCCCCTCCTCCTCCTCCTCCTCCTCCTCCCACTGCCAACAGCAGCAGCAGTTGCAAGCTCAACATCTCTCTCATGGCCATGGACCCCCCGTACCTCTCACGCCTCACCCTTCAGGACTTCAGCCTCCTGGCATCCCGCCCCTTGGGGGCAGTGCCAGCCTTCTAGCGCTGTCTAGTGCTCTGAGTGGGCAGTCTCACTTGGCAATAAAAGATGACAAGAAGCACCATGATGCAGAACGCCACAGAGGTGAGAGGCCGGGCAAGCCAGATTAGGCTTTGCCCTCATACTCAGACAGTGCCGCAGAGCTGTGCCTCGCTGTGGAAAGCCCCAGCCCTCCCCCCCCCCCCCCAGAGTGAGATAACAGGAGCTGTCGAAAAGCTTTCCACTGACACTCAGTTCACCCTGCCACTCTTCAAGGTTTGCTGTGGGCAGCTGTGGGGGTTTCTGTCTTGCTAGCCTGCAGGCATCTTGACATCTTGGTAACTGCCTTTTTAATGCCAGTGGCCTGTACCATATTATGGAGAACTGTTAACTGCTTAATTGGGTAATTTTCAAAGAAAGTGATGTTTGTTAAATGGGGTGAAATAAGAACTTAAATTTGAAAGTGAATGTGTTCAAATGAAAGGCTTGACAGTTGCATCTGTTACTAGTTTTGTAGGCTTTAATCCTAGTATGCATTAAATATTGGGCAAATTGCACTTGACTAATTTTTTGAAGAAAAGTAATTTATTCTGTCAAGAAATTAAAAATAGGCTTTGTGTATGGTTAAGCTGTAAATCTTATGTTTACAAAATACTGTAATTTTCAGGAAATCACTGTATTAGGAATGTGCAATGACTTATATAAATAAAGCCATTTTTAAAACTGCCTGGGGCCTGTGTTCTAATTATTCCCCCCTTTTTTTATTTCTGTTCTTGCCTCTGTGTCTGAACGGGCGTGTCTGTGCGTTTCTTGGTAACTTCGGGAGCAGACAGAGAGCCGGGCACGGTAAGTACCCCAGCGCCTGTTGCACATGAACGCAGACCCAGTTGCGTCCCCAAACTGCCTTTCTTGAACACAAGCACCAAGCAGACACACAGACGCCCCGTGTGTAGTGACCTGGGTTCCTTCTGTTTTCTTTTTAAAGATCACTCTATTTTTGTGAGTTCTTGCCCTCTCGTCTCTTATAAACCTGGCCTTTGAGGAGAGGTGCCTGCTTTACAAGTCAAATCATTTGCTGTGATTCCTTACTGCTCAGTGTATAACCCAGGTCTAGTTAAGTGAATACTCATTTTTGTCTTAGCATCACGTTTACCGTTACTACCCACATGTAAATTGCTGCTGTTTCCATCTCAATAGTTCATTTCCCTCTGTGAATGCATCTTAGCTGCTAATTTTCCATGTCTGTTTTCTTCCTTTGTTTTTTCTTCCATAATTATTGTTCAAGAGTAAACTTGATCTTAAATTTCCTTTAGACCTAAGACTGCATCTAGTAGTAACTTCTTAAAAACATGGAGCTTCCAAGACAGGGCTGTGTGTTTATAGAGCTCATCTTTTCACAAGCCTGAGTCATACATAGCCTTTCATGTGCTTGTACTGTCTTGCACATGCCAGTTAATGGAGGGCAGACACATTTTAAGGATGCGAAGTGAGAACCTGCTCTGTTGAATGAAGGTTACCTACAGATTGTTCCTGTTTATTCCCATTTGTGAGCACAGAGATATGTTGACCATTCAAGCATGCTTAAAACAGAAAGAAATGGGACACGGAATTTTAAATCCCTCCCTCCCTTTCTTTTTCCTGTCTTCCTTTTCTTTCTGTGCGAAGAATTGCACCAACAACCTCAAGCATGGAAGGAGAATTGTATATAGGGAGACTCACTCCCAATACTGTTTTCCCCCCTCTAACCCTCCCCATGGGTATGGATGTAGAGGAAAACTTGGAATTCTATTACTTCCACAATGTGGGTCCCAGGAATTGAACTAAGGTTGTCAGACTTGGTGGCAAGTGTCTTTACTTACAAACATACACACACGCACACGCACACCCTTTAAAATCATGAGATACATCTCACATTGTAGCCCTCGGTCACAGGTGTGTGCCAACATCTTAGACTTCTTTTGAGAGTTTAAGAAGAAGATTGCACTTTGGCAAGCTCAGGATCCCCTGCCACCTTTTCATTTAGAATTGGTACTGCTTTAAAAGTTTTCTTTAGGATAGATATCGCTGTGCTTCTCACATTGTGATTTGTTTAGGGGTTTGGGTAATTATGAAATGGAGATGTAGTTAGGTTTTACATTATTATGGTATAGGGTTTTCTAGGTGGTTTTAGGAGGAAGGGAAGACAGACAGAAACTTTAATTGAGAAATACCTGACAGACACGGGTGTGAGGTTGACTAAATTGGATTTGATTTATGAAATGACTTTCCTTTTGCTAGTTTGGTTCCGTTGTCATCTTGTCTTCCACATTCATTCAGTAGAGTGCAGCACTTTAAAACCCCAGCATTGAACCTACAAGATCAGCAGAAGAGATGATGCAGGGCTGGATTGCATGGTTTTCATCAGAATCCATTTTATTTGAGAGGGGACTTTTCTAATTTAATATGTGTCTCCTCTCTTAACTACCCTTAAACCTTAAGTAAATGCCTTCATTCAGTACTCCCTACACATAAAGCATCTACAGTTAGGAGTATGTAGCTATGCAACAAAGGCGTTTATTTTGTGTGCCAAGGATAGGACAAGTAACAGAAATGCTAAAAGACGCAGCTGTGATGTCACAGCTCTGCAAGTGTTTTATTGGCTCAGGACTTAGAAATACTTTCTGTAGGAACAGCTTTGCATGCTGAAGCTGCTAGAAGCTTTACCTGTATGCAGTTTCTCCAGTGGCCACTTACTCATAATTTTGGCTGAAAGATGCATAGAAGTGCTTAATCATTCGAGGAGGCGGGGTGTGGTAGGAAGGGATCAGCTGCACACACCAGTCTACAAAATAATACAAAAGAAGTGGTGGCTTGTGTCCTTTAGCTTGTCAGATTTTTGACATGCTTAGAAGTTTATGTATGTATGTCTACTGTTTCCTGCCTAATAACAGCAGTCTGGGGTGGTGAGATAAAATTGGGAACTTTAGTTTAGTCTATAGAGGAGTTAAGTCATTCTGTTTACCTTAGTTTGTTTTTGATACAGTTATATAAAATAAACTAGCTTTTCAACTTGGCATAAAATTGAATATAAGAAGCAGTGGGTAATGAGATGTGTGTAGTCTTAATGCCTGAAATATTGTACTATACTTGATAAAGTGCTTGGAGTTGTGAATCTGAGTTTATCTGAGTTTACTTGGCACTTTGCTGCTGTCTTCCTTCACCAGAGAGGTGGAGGTGGGTTACTACAGGCTGCCGGTTTCAAACTGATCTGACCCAGAGAGGTGAAGGTGGGTTACTACAGGCTGACGGTTTCAAACTGATCTGACCTAGGGTTTCTCCTTTTTAATTAAACTCACTTCGAACCCCTAAGGATTTGTTTCTTTTGATGATATACTTTGACATTTACAAGATCAGAATAAAAATTTTTAAAAATTAGATACAGAGCTAATTAGTTGTATTAGTTACTTTTTAATCTTAATGAAAAAGCAACGTTTTCTTTAAAAAGGACTTTTAATGGATGAATTTGCTTTCACATATTTGCAAATTTCTCTAATGCTGGCTTAAAAGAAATGACTAGGTTCTGATAAATCTCTGTATTCAACCTGTAATACAGTTGCTTCTGGTTGTCATTCTTAAGAAAATTTGTGTGAAGAGATTGTGGGGTGGCGGGGGAGTTTTCTTCAGTCTAACTCAGACAACTTGAGCCATGTCACTGACACCTTACTGCTGTTTTTCCTGTTCTATTATATTAATATTTTTAAATCAAATGTAAAAATGGGTAGACCCACAGCGAATGGGATATGGCTTACAAATGTCTGATAGGTGCTTTATCTTTATCTTCCAATGATAGTATTATACAGTTTGCTTGTTTATGCTTTTAGGTTAGAAAACAAATGAACCTTAGCATAGGCAGTGTGTTGTAATGTAAAAGCATAAAAATTAACATACTAAGAACAGAATGTTCCCAGTGGAGGAGCCAGAAGGTAATAACCATGAAGGGCTTGTAGCATACTTACTGGATTTTCCTTGTTGTCATTGTTTTGTTTTAAATTTCACATGTAATTCTCAAAATGTGTTCTTTGCCCGCCTGGCTTTTTTTCTTTTAATTATTTTGTGTGCAGATGTTGGTGGACACAGGTATGTGCCATGGTGCACATGGAGAGGTCAGAGGACAGTTTGTAGGAGTGGGTGCTCTCCATCAAGTGGGTCCAGGGATAAAACTCAGGTCCTTAGTCTTATCAGTAAGCTCCACCTTCTGAGCCAACTTGCCAAGCCCACCTCAGACTCATGCTAGGTCACCTGCCTTCACCTCCAAAGTGTGGGGACTGCAGGCAAGAGCCTATCTTGCCTGTTTGTTGTTGTCGTTTTCCTTTCTAATTTATAAGCTTTTTGTAGGTAAGTACAGCTGTTGAACAAGTAAATAATATTAGAGGCGGGCCATACTCAGTGTATGAATGTTTGCCCACACGTATGTGCACCACGTGCCTACCTCTTCCCTGACCCGGGCCAGAAGAAGGCATAGATCCATTGGAACAGACACAGCGGTTATGCCGTGTGTAGGCCCTTGGAACCAAACATGGGTGCTCTGCAAGAGTAGCAACTGTTGTTAGCCGCCGAGCTATTGATCATTTTATATACTATATATATATATAAATTAAATGTTTTGGTTGGTTTAAAGGTGACTTGCATTAAATTTTGACCAAAAAGCATAGTACATAAACGCATCTACTTGAAATACTTGGCATTGGAGGACCAACAAATAGTTATATGCCTTTAAAAAGAAATGGTACAGCAGTCCAGATGTGGTAAGTGCACACTTGCCATCCCAGTAAGGGCGGGTTCTTCTTACTTTTCAAATACAAGCAGGAGAGCCAGCACCACGGTCCAGCGGGGAAAGATGTTTCATGACCTGAGACTTAATCTAACACATGGACCCATGTGTTAGAAAGAGAGAATTGACTTCTGCAAGTTGTCTTCTGACTGCTACATGCATTCTGTGGTGGGTGTGTACCCCTGCCCCTAAGGGTACCTGCACATACTCAGAAAATAGAAATACTTTAAAAATCTGAAATACACTTGGGCATGTGATAGCCATGTGTCATCCGTGAAGCTCATCTAACAAGCAGGCGTGCCTGGTCCAGTACATCTGCTTTGTTGAAAGTAAGCAAGGAAAGCAAGGACTGTTTTCCCCAACTGTTTGCAAATTAAATTTTGACTGCATTTGTAAAGAGATGGCTAAAATTGAGATGATTCCTGTAAAATGTTGTTGACTTGCAAGCACAGTAGGAAACATGAACCAGTCTTAAGCAGTTGCTGCTCTGCACGTAACTGTTTCAGCAGAACTTAAAACTGCTTGGAAAAAACTAACTTCGCTGCTGTGAATTAACTCACGAAGGAGGCAGGCCTGGTGATCTTAGGTGGCTGGGGTTGGTTTGTGCCAGTGACAGGTGGGGTTGGGACTTCTTTAATTAGATGAGTGCTGAGGCCTGTGCCACCTGGGAAAATATTTAGGTCTGTTCCACTGTGATTATTACAAAAACTGGTGTCTTTCATCCACAGCCAGTCGGGTTTTGGTTTGGTTTTTTGTTTGTCTGTTTAGGTGTATAGGTGGTTTACCTGTTTGAATGGCTATGCACCACCTGTGAGCCGAGTGCCCTCAGAGGCTAGATGGCATTGGATCCTGAATTGAAGGTGGTTGTAAGCTGCCATCTAAGTGCTAGGAAATGGACCCAAATCCTTTGCAAGAAGAGCCAGTGCTCTTAACTACTAAGCAGTCTGTCCAGTCCCCATAGCCAGTTTTAGACTTAAGTTTGTGTCTTCTAATTCAAAGGCATTGTGAGCAGACATATGGTTCTTCTCTTTGCCTGTTGTCATTGTGATGATTGCTGTTTTCCCACTGGAAATTCAGATCAGCAGCCAGTGTGACAGCTGCATGTTTGAGATGAACTATGGATATAAGTGCTGTCAGAAATCTGAATGACTCAGGTACTTTCCTAATATTTTCTCAGTGTGGGGCCATTTCTTATACTAGAAAACACAGTTTGAGTTTCTTATCTGAAGTGCTTGGGTCTTCAGACCTGAGTTTTAGATTTGGGGATATTTATAAACTTATATCCTACTACTAAAATGTTCTAAAGTCCAAAGCACTCAAAAAGTCCAAAGTACTTTAAAAGTTCAGATTTCAGAGCTTTGGAATTTTGCATTTAAGTTTAAAGATTCTCATATCTGGACTGTAGATAACCGAAAGGCACCAAAGCACACTGACTTTGTTCTCTCTCGGTTATGAGTTGGGGGCATAATTGTGTTAAAGCCACTTAGGTTATTTTTATGTATTTGTTCTACTCCAGAATGAATTTCCTTTACTTTATCTAAAAGAAAAGTGTAAAGGGCAACTTGGGGGGGGGGGCGTGAAAGGTGGTGACAGAATCTTGTGGTTTAATGTGTGATGTCTAGGTACAATATCACAGGCTCAGTCTCATCTCCCTCATCTCCTGCAAGGCCCAACTGCATTACAGCACAGGTCTCTGTGGGCCAGGTACAACTTACCCACATTCTGCATGTAACTGAGAGACAGGTGAGCTTTCTTCAGGCCTGCTGCAGAGTATGGAGAGGAGAGGTTATGTATGTACATGTAGACAGATTTCCTACTTTCTATGCTTTGGACAAATGGTTAATCCCTATGGTTATGAGGTAAAGGGCATTTTTTAAAGTGGATAGCAGAAAATGTGAATGAGTGATTTGTACTGCTGCAGAAATACAGGGTGGGGTGATGGCTTAATTGCCATCATGTGTAGATGGAGACAGCAGACAGATATGATGGGGTGCATCTTTACCTAATTGTTTTAATGTTACCCGAGAAGGTAATTGTCAGTGTGGAGTGTGCTATCAAATTAGGTTCCCACTGTCTTGTCTGAGTGTAACTGAGGATAAATGAGGTGTCTCGAGTCTCCAATCTGTGCATCTGACACAAACACTTGTCCTGCAGGGTAGGGGATGTTCCCAAGGGAAGCAGTATAGCAGCTGGAGAATCCACTGCGATTGTGCTGCTCTGACATTAAGAAATCCTCTCTAACTTATGCTGTGCCCATGAGTGCGTCTCCTGTTTGCTATTGGTGGTTTCAACATTTACATTGGAGCAGTTAACTCAGGTGCATGGAGACTTTTTGGGCTAGTGTTGGAGAAATGTAGCATTCACAAGGCATATCATTAACTTAAATTTGCAGGATTCTCTGAGTGAGTCTGTGCAATCACTCCTGGTAAGTTGCTAAAAAAGAATAAAGTTCTTGAAACAAGACCACAAAGATAAGCTTTTATCTTTATCAGAGCCATCTAGGTCTTTGCTGCCTTATAAAGTGGGTTCTCAGCATGCAATGACAGGTCAAGATAAAGTAACACCAAGCTTTCTCGAGGCTTAGCCAATAGTTATACTATACTTTCTTGCCGGAAAGTATGGTTGCAAAGTCATCATTGGATGTTTAGTTGCTTTAAGAAACTATTGACCTCTTTTAGCCTTAGGATGAATATGTTGCAGACTGTCTTGCTTAGTCTTAGCTATTTACTGTAATAGACAATGCCCTGCTGTGTTTTAGGAAGGATGGTCTTTGTCATGGCAGTGTTACCTCAAAGGAGTGCACACAGGTTGTTTTATTTTGGGGGATGGGGTTTATTTATTTATTTAGTTAGTTAGTTAGTTAGCTAGCCAGCTAGCTAGTTAGTTGTTTATTTTGAGATAGATGTCCATGTACCATAGCCTGCCCTTGAACCGCCTGCCTGTACCTTCTGAATGCTACAATTCCAGGCTTGGACCACTATGCTACCATCCCAGGTTTTGTTACTGGGAGCTCCTCTCTTGCAGAACTTCACAGCTGTTCTGTGGGTAGTGTGGGTAGGTGGACTCTAGAAAACACATATCTGTAACACTCATTTGCTTGTTGCTGGTGCAGATATCCCAAGATTTGTTCTGCTGAAATAATTCCAGGTTGTCATGAGGGAAGAAGCTCTTTTGTGTTGGGTAGCATACCTCTGCTCTTAACCTTGTCCAGTCATTTCCTGTGTACTTTCAGCATACAAATAGACAAGTCGGCAAGTAAGGTTGATCTGTTTTCTTTCTCAGATGTCAAAGTCTCTCCCCTTAGGCCTCACTTGGCTCCAGAGCATACACATGTACAGCACATAAGGCTATAGTTTCAGAATTCTAGTTTATTTTGTAAACATGTTTTCAGACGAGAATTGCTCGTGTTTGTCATATTCCCATGGGTTGCATAAATCCTAGTTTGAGTTCCTATTTAAAAAATAAGTTAAAATGATTTTGTTGATTTAACAAAATTTTAAAACCAAAATTTAATATACAGCCTGAAAATTGCGGTTCTTGAAATGTCATAGAATCCTGCCCAGTGTTGGCAATGTTTCAGAAGCCCTGAAGGTTTTTTTAATTTATCAGGTACAAGGTGAACTGACAGCCTGGTGTCTTGGCCAGGACAAGAGCCTCCTGTCAACACTGGATCTGGTTCTTATGTTGACTAAAATCTGACTTGATGTTAAGTCTTGACCTGGCAGGTGGACCCTTTAGGTCGACTTCGGCTTTCTTCTTAGCTCACTCCCCACCTTAGTTTTTGAGGTAGGGTCTCTCACTGAAGCTGTTGCTGGCCATTTCAGTGAGACTGGTGGGCCAGTGAGCAGCACATAAGGCTGTAGTTTCAGAATTTTAGTTTGTTTTGTAAACATTGCTTACAGTGGCTCTACCTGTCTCTGTAGCCCATCTGTCAGTACTGGTTAGGACACACCCTGCTTTTTTTATATGGGTGCTAGTGATCCAAAGCCCTGTCCCCATGCTTATATTAAGCATTTTATTCACTGCACCCTTCCCTCAGTCCCTTGTCTCTCATTATTTGTTGTTATGCATTTTGTTCATATTTATCTATTCTTTGTGCGTGCATGTGCCCGTGTGTATGCCCGCCTGCATGAGTTGAGTTTATATGCACAGTGTGTGTGTGTAGATACCTAAGGAGGCCCAGAGCATAGGAGTCCCTGAAACTGAAATTACAGGAAGTTGTGAACCTCCTAATGTGGATGCTGAGAACTGAACTCAGGTACTATTCAAGAGTAGTAAGTGCTCTGAACCACTGAGTCTTCTCTCTTGTCATCATCTCCACGTCCCCCCCCCCTTTTTTTTTTAAGAGAAAGAAATCTCATGTTATTTCCCAGTAAGGTCTGCTGCTCACTTAGAAGTAGACTGTATTAGTTTTTCTTACTTGTGTGTTCACATTCAGTGTGGGAAGTGTGTAAACCAGATAGATGAAGAGACTTTGTGACTGACTGGTTAAGGAAGGAGTATCAAGGAGTATGTATTAGACACATTGGAATGTTCAGCAGTAGTTTAAAGAGCCATTGTTTTATTTAAATAATATATTTGGATACAAATATTTTCTGTTCATAAACCAAGCTTAGAGTTTTCCTTCCTGGGAGAAGAGGTACTTGTACTTTTGAATCTGTAAGTGGTAGAATGGTCTAGACTTAGGCCAGCCATCTCTACTGTCTGGACATTTTCTGTTCCAGGTAAAACACAAAATGAAAAGGATGTCTCTTAAAAGTAGGCTTGGCCTCTTCCCGTATACGAATCTGGCTACACTATTGTTCTTTCTCTGGTTGTATGGTTGTAGATTCATATGAAGGCCTTTTTCATGCTAGGCAAGTGCTTGACCAGCTCACTGCAAGCTTTTTAGGAACTTGAAACAATTTCAACTTCATTGTTTTGCAGTCTTCTTTTAAATGCTTTTTAGATAATGTAGACTGTAGATACCTTTTGACATCAAATGATAAATTTTGAGCAAAAGGGCCAGCCATTCAGTCAGTATTTAGGTTTTATTTTTTACTTCTTAGTACATGTATCAGTGATTTAAAATGACCATCAAAATAACTGTCCCATCTTCAGCCATATGCAGTAGCAGCAGGTGGGACACTAGAGCAGTACGTGCCATAAGAAATTCAGCCATGCCCAGGAAGTCACTTTAGGTTTTAACAGAGCAAAGGCGGTACATCAGAGAACTAATATCTTGGGCAGTATTTGGAACTCTGAGATTGCCTATTGCTGTCTGAGCAGCTCAGTAGGGTGGTACGTTACACCCAGAAACTGCTCATGGAGGCAAAGCTGCTAGGATGTTTGTTCTCTTCCTTGGAGGGTGGACTTAAAGCTTAGTAGATGTCTGGCAGTAGCATGAGGCAGGGGTCCCTGACTCTGACTGTGACTCTCCAGGCCTCCCTGGCCCACCTTCTTTGCTTTGAGTTAAATTCACAGCCTCAAAGACATAAAGAGATGCTTTGCTTTGTAACTGTAGTCTGCTAGTTGAATGAGGCTAATTATCAGGTAAGCAGCGATGTTAATTGCTAGCCCAGTCTAAATTTAGGGGGCATTACAGAGCTTTTCAAAACCTTTTCAAGTTACAGGCCTCATTTAAACTGCTGAAATGGAAATTCAGGTAGACTGCTCTTAACTCATGGAAGCTGAGGCCTCAAATCACAGCAACCGGAAAGGTCTGCCACTGAAATGTTACTGTCCCAGCAAAAACTGTTGTTCCTGTAGAAGTGTGGAATGCTTTAGGGTTTAGACTGAGTAGTCTGAGCAATCACCCCTGACTTTGCAGGAGAGACTCTGAAGTTGCCCCAGACTCAGTCACGTTTTTGTTTATGCCTGGCTCTTGTGCAGTGAGATGCATCTCAACTCCAGATCCATCTGCCCTGTTCATATCCTAGACATACTCAGGGCTAGAGTGTAACTGGTAACTGCTTTGCAGGAGCTGCATTAATCCTGCCTCTTTTGCCAGCCATGGGCCCTGATTGGAGTCTGAGTGTCTTAAAGAGGTAATTGTAATTAGTTCATGCGTCCGGTCTACCCTTTCAGCTCCAGCCACTGTGGGCCTTCGCTCCTCTCCGTACTGAATTGTGTGGGTCCCTCTACCTTTTATCTGGTCTTCCTGGCCATTTGTTTTGTTTGAATAATCATGAATTTAAAAAAGCCCAGCTTTTAGAATCAACTCTCAAGTGGGACAAGAGGCTTCAAACTGCCTACTGGTCCCCAGGTTTCTGTTTTCTTTCTTCTGTGTATGGTGAAGCTGGGAAAGCTGTCTAAGTGGGGTCCATGTTTTATCTCAGGGAGTTTGGAGAGTCAGCCACCTGACTGATTATATCTAGCTGGTTAGGAATGGAAACCAAGGCCTCAAAAAAAAAAGTGCCATTAGCATTTGTTTCTGGTACATACTGTTGTGTGCCATTTGTGTCAGGAAAGGTAGCATAATTGCTGACCCTAGGCTCCACCCCCGTGCTTAGTTCTCAGGCATCTTGGCAGAAATTGGGGTTTTCTGGGCCTTGTGAAAGGCAGTTTTTGCATAGCTCATTCAGCCTTGTTCAGGCTGTAACACATCACTGAACAAATTGCCTCCTTGCATATGCTAATCCAGCTCTTAAAAGAACTCTTTGTAATGCATTCTGCTTTAGCCTGAGGGGAGATAGGAATTGAAGGCCATCCAGGTCATGTCATGTGACCCCTAAATAGCTAAAATGCCTGTTTTCTCTGGGTCAACAGTTCATATTCGGCATATGCTGATGAAAATGTCCTGTGTGGTTTTTGGCAAAGATTAGTCCCCTTCTGTGAGCTGCTTTTGCTATTGAAGCTTCACAGCTGACTAACATTTCTTCATTGGATATTAGATTTCGGTATATTGGCTCACAATGCTAGATCTTATTTTCAACATTAAATTAAAAGAATTTAAATCCTTTATTGTTGTGTGGAAAAGGTGATTCACCATTAGGAACTAATATTACTCACACCTGCATCTTTGGTGCCTATTTAGAGCAGTACGTGGTGGCTTCCAGTCATAATATGTGCCTAATAGAATGATCTCAGGAGACTCTAAGGTTGTTCATATTCTTCACCGAGAAGTTACAGTGAAAAAGAATAAAAATACATCTACATACAATCAGCATGTGTCTCAACACTAAACAGAAGCACATTTTTAAAGAATAGGGCCTCAAGGATCCACCAGCGTGTAAACAGCATGATGTAAAATCTGGTTTCTTTTAAGCTCTGTCTAAACGCTTGCCACTGGAGTCTTAAGACACATGACCAAACAGGGGTGCCAGGGGATCCTTTCTTCCAGGTTGGGTTTTTCAGTCATACAAAGAGGCCTAGGAAGAAACCTTTATTAGTACTTTTTTGTCTTACAGAGTAATTCCCTCTTGGTCCCAGACAGCCTAAGAGGCACAGATAAACGCAGAAATGGTCCAGAGTTTTCCAGTGACATCAAAAAAAGGAAGGTGGATGATAAGGATAACTATGTAAGTGAGTAAAGGACTTTCATAGTATTGTTGAATTACTGCTTGCCCCATGATTGAGTTTCCAGGTATCCTGAGAGAGTATGATGGTTCTGTTCTCTTTATTGCAAATCAGGTAAGTTCAAACATCGGAGGACATTGCTTCCCTCCAGGCCTGTGTGGGTTATACACTTCATTTGGGCTTAGATTTTTGTCTAACTTAGCTACTCACAAAGGAACGTGAAAGTATCAGGTTAGTCATATAGGGCTATATAGCACCAGTACCTAGAGGCTGAAGCACAAGGATTGCATTGTTATAGCCAAATTGGTCAACACAGTGAGACCTTGTATCCAAAAAAATATAAATAAAACAAATGCCTTTAAAGATAGCTCTGTGACAGAATACTTTCCTAACATATGCCAGGCCTTGGGTTTGATCCCTAAGACAGTAAAATGCACGCACTGTAGGTTTTTGAGGAAGAACTCTATTCTGTATTGGGAAAGTTTAGACATGACTTGTGTTTCCTGTGGCTTACCCAAGGTTTCAGCTAATAATAACATTTTGTGTGCGAGGCTTAGTGCCAGGAGCCCTGTGCACTGACACAGATTAATCTATTTAGTTCTTATTATAACTTGCCAAGTTGGGTAGCATTAAATGTTAGCAATCAAGAAGGTGGTCTGTGATGTTCAAAAGGTGGAAATTTGCTGATACCCAGTTTTGTGTTATTAGCTAGCTCCTCCATGAGGCTTGTGTATTTAATTCAACAACAAGGGACCTGGAGTCAATATCTTGGCCCTATGGTTTTATAGTACTTATGTATGGTCTGGTTAGATAAATAGGTTTGGGCTGAGATAATGAGATTATGTTGGAACATGTGAGAGGCAAAGCCTAAGACCAGAACTGTTTGATAAAAGTTTACTGTGTTGTACTGGCTTATATTTTCAGAATGGTCCTTTACAAAGCTATGTTTCACGTGTAGAAGACATGGATGATTCACCTCATAGCCCTTTAGTGGTATAAGAGGGTATTGAAACTGAGGATCTACATGATGATTAGATAGGATGAAGACTTAGGTAGAAGGAAGACCATGTTATATAGCAGAGTAAGGGGATTTTAGTTTATCACACTTGTTACACATTTATGAAGAAGTATAAGACAGGAGTTTGAGATCCCAAGCAGAAGTGATAAAAAGATGGGAATAGTAATTATCCTACTTTGATCATTATAATACTATATAGGTGTACCTCAGAGGACATTCGTATTCAAAACACCATGCTAAGACTTTGAAAGACTCCCCTAGTGACATACTTTGTCCAGTGAAGCCCAACTTACCAAACATAGCGACCAGCTAGCAGCCAAGTATTCAGAAACCTGAGCCTACAGAGGACATTTGTATTCAAAACACCACGCTAAGAATATAGAATTTTTCAAACTTTGATGTGGGAGTGAACTCATAAGTGGAGCAGCGTTTCATAATGCTTTCCAGACTGAATGTAACGTTGGAATTTGCTGTGATTAGCCAGCTTTGTAGGTCAGTGAAAAGACAGTGAAGACCCTATGCTGGATGGCAGTGTCCTCCAGCTGCCTCCATCTGGTTTCCTTCCATTTCTCCTTATCTCATGCTCAAGAGCCTCTTTTAAACCCCCATTGTGTGTAGTGTGTCTGAATGTACATGTGGGTGCTTGAAGTTGACGTTGTGTGCCTTTAAGAGTTCTCTACTAGTATTTTTTATTTTATTGAGTCAGAGTCTTGCCAGTTCCTCAGGTCCCACTACCTGGAATGCCCAGGGATCCCTCGGCTCTGCTTCCTGAGTGATGGGATTTTACAGGTGGCCTCTAAGCCTGTGTGGTATTTCTCTGTGGGTTCTGGGGATCTGACCTCCAATCCTTCCACACCGCAAGTACTTTAGCCAATGACTTAAATACTTCATCCACCCCACTACCCCATTTTTTTTCTTTCTCCATCCCTCCACACCCTCCCCCCAGGCAGATCTCTTACATAATAGCCAGGATGATTTCAAAATTCACTTTGTAGCCACGTATGGCCTTGAACTAAACCTTTATGACTTGAATACTAGTGTGTAACACTACACCTGATATTGTACAGTTCTGTGGATCAAATTCAGGATTTTGTCAATAGTAGGCACATTATGTATGAACTGGACTGTATCAGCAGTCCCCAAAAGTTTATTCTTTACTTGAGAATTAGATCTTTTGTTTTCTATTATAACTAATGAACTCATGGGACGATGGTAGAACTAAACTTATCTTATGAATTGTTTCTGAGGCCCTATTGGCTAGCTGTGCATCTTCAAGGTAATATGTATAAAAGATATGATATGTTGTTGTTCTTTACTTTGAAATCCAGTGGACTAAGAATTCAGAATCTGGAAAAGATACTACCATTGCAGACATCAAGCCCTTAGAGTGTACTTCTCATAAGGAAATTTAGATTAGCTTACTGGTTTTCACTGCCACAGTATTCATGCTGGAGCTTTGTAAACCCCAGGCTAGAAAAAGAAGGCAAATGCCTATAGATTGTAAGGGAGCTTGCAAGGATATTCTTAGTGTTTAACTTGTCTGCTACCAAGAACTATTGAAAGAAATTGAACTCTTCAAAACTTAATTTTAGCCTTTACTAAACAAAATTAATTTTTTTCCAGGACAGTGATGGGGACAAGAGTGATGACAACTTAGTTGTGGATGTGTCTAATGAGGTAACCAAGCTTTTCATCGAGGTTTCTCTCTTGAATAGTTATGAGAAAAATCTACTTGTAAGTGAATGAAGTTGAATCATAGTGTCTAGTGTCTCATACCTTCACATACCAAGAATTTGGGGGTAGCCATAACCTGATTGAAACTATAATTTCCCTTTCAAAAAATGAGATTTGAGACCAGGTGGTGCCGGTGCAGGGCTGGGCAGTGGTGGCACACACCTTTAATCCCAGCACTCGGGAGGCAGAGGCAAGCAGATATCTGTGAGTCAAGACCAGCCTGGTCTACAACAACTAGATCCAGGACAGGCTTCAAAGCTACACAGAGAAACCCTGTCTTGAAAAGCCAACATAGCTACATAAATAAACAAAATTAAAAATGAGATTTACAGATGTAGGTCAAGTAAAGAGTGTTTGCCTACCATTGGAACAGATAGACCTGCTTTTGATGTCCAGAGCCACCAGAAAGAAAAACTTTCCTAAGTCATTTTTAATGTCTGTGTTGGATGTCTGAAGATGGATGCACCTGGGTACTGGAAGGGATGTGGTTGTTTTTCTTCTGTTATGGCCCTGAGTGTGTTATAAATACCATTTTGCTCATTTAGAGAGCATGGCATTCCCCCTCAGATCTAAAAGATTTCAGTATTATCCTTTAATTGAAGGTATGGAAAAGTATGTCCATTCTGAACTAAAACATGTCAACTTCTTATTGTGTGTTGAGGACCCTTCTTCTCCTCATGCAAGTCCCACACATTCACCCCGGGAAAACGGAATTGACAAAAACCGCCTGCTGAAAAAAGATGCTTCAGGCAGCCCGGCATCCACAGCCTCCTCTGGAAGCTCCTCTTCCCTGAAATCCAAAGAAGTGAGCCTGGTAGGTAGGACCTGGTAGTCCCCTGAGCAACTCTGCTGACTGTGGAATGTGGAACACTGCAGTGTGAACTTGGGCTCTGCTGCTTAAAGGCTGTGTGTTCACTGAAACACTTTCTGTCCTCTTCACTGTTCTCAGCTGTGTCTTGGGGCCAAGGTTCCAGTGGCTGCTGTGTAGGCTTCTCTGTGCATTGTTTTCTTCCTTAGATGCGCTTATGACTGCTCTGTGAAACTTAACTGTCGGCAGCAGATGATTGTCTAAGGACTGGTTCTGTACCTGTGGGCCTCGACCCCTTTGGGGGTTCAAATGACCCTCTCACAGGAGTTACATATCAGATATTCTGTATGTCAGATATCTACGTTATGATTCATAACAGTAGCAAAATTATGGTTAGGAAGTAGCAATGAGAGTAATTTTATGGTTGGAGGGTCACAGCATTAGGAAAGTTGAGAAACTCCATCTTAAGGTATCTTTATTTTGTTAAGCTACTATTTACTGGGAAACTTAGCCATTGTGCCAGGGCATGTCACATTGGAGTTGGTGTGTACACTGGAGGCTTGGGATATGTTATAGTTTGAATGCATCAAAGCCTATTCATGTGGTCATTTGTTGACTTAGCAAACTTTGTAAATTGAGGATGGTAAAACATGCCTTCAGTGCTGGTGCTTAAGAGGATATGGCAGGAAGGAAGCTCTTGAGGTGGGAGTCAAGTCTGTGCTGCATTCTGAAACTACCTCAAAGTTAATCCTTACACGGTGGCCTCGGTGTTACCCCTTTACCCAAGTACAATAAAGCCAAGCCTGAGTGACTTGTTGAGAGCATTCTATCAAATCCTAGGCCAGAGCTGGGGTCTTTGGTTTTCTCTTTTCTCCACCTCGTAGTTCTTGAACTGTGTTTGAGCGACACAAGGAGTCTTGAGAGATAAAAGGAGAAACTCTTATTATCCTGTTACTGTCTCAAATTATAGAGGTCTCTGGCAAGTGATGAGTCTTCTGTCAGTACTGGTGAGTCTCATTGGCTTAGTAGTCACGTGGGTGACTGCACCTCTCCACAGAGCACTCTTTCTAGGCCTTTGTTTAAGCGTGTGGGATAGGTGCTTCGAGAACTTTTATGTTGGAAATGCTGGTTTGACTTTGAAGCAATTGACAGTTCTACTGTGTATCACTGTCAGTCTGAATCCCCAAAAGTTAAGGCTGGGGCAAAGGTTCCACTTCAGATTTGGAAGCCCAGATACGCCCTTCCAAGTGGCTTGGAAAGACTCTCTGTGGTCATCACTCTAACATGGCATAGAGCCCAGGTGCACAAGCTTGATGGGAAATCCTTTTCAAAATCACATTTGTGGAGGAAGAAGTGTGATCATGCTCAAGTTTTAATCTGGCAGGAAGAAGAAAGGTCAACATTTCTCTCTCACAAGTTAATGCTGTCAACATTGTGTGGATTTATGAAAATTGGCTGGGGAGTAACTCGAAGGTGCCCAGTGTCCCAGCTGCTATTGTGATAAATTGTGTAATGTGGCTTGGATTAAAAATAATACTCATTTAATTTGTTTAATGATACCAGCATGAAAAAGCCAACACGCCTATTCTGAAATCCAGCACACCAACGCCTCGGAGCGACATGCCAACCCCGGGCACCAGTGCTACTCCAGGCCTCCGTCCAGGTCTCGGCAAGCCTCCAGCCATGGAGCCCCTTGTCAACCAAGCAGGTCAGCACCCCTTTCTCCGGCTGTGCTTTGTTTCTCCCATCCCCAGCTTGATGTGGTGTCTGCTAGTCCCGTGACAGTTTGCCCCTGAGTGTGAGGCACTTAGAGCTGTCCTCCTCCTGTCTCTGAAAAGGCGTGGTAACAAGCATATTTGTCCTGGATTTCAGCAGCTGCACCAGTTAGTCTCCATGCAACTTTTCCTTTATTTCAAGATAATTCACATCCTGGGGATTACCATAAAGTTTCTGGTAATTATTTCATTGACCAAAATGGCTGGCTAACTTCATAGCCAAAGCGTATATTTTGCTACCTGTAGTTGCTTGTTTATTGGTTTGGTTGCTACATTTTCAGGAATCAGTGGTCCTTTGCTGAAAGTTGGGAGGGTTTTGCCAATACTATAGTCCATGAGGTCACTCATAGCTTTGAATTTGATCTTCCTCACTGGACAAGTTAAAAAGTAACAGTTCAAGTCCAGGGAGAAATAGCACCAGAATGTCCCTCCTAAAGCCCTACTCTGGTTTGCATAAATCCAGGATTTGGTTTTCATTTGGAATTGGTACCAGGGAGTGGAAAGTTCGGACTGAAGGAGAAATCTTGGATTTTATCCAGAAAATCTTCTTTTGAGATTAAGTCAGGTAAACATGAAGTATCTGCCTTGGCTTGCCCTTTGTGAATTGGGTGCAAAGATGTTGATTAATACTCCTGGCTTCCTGGTGTGGCTGCTTTGCCAATGAGGAAATATGGGGGCTGTGCTTTCTGTCCTGCAGGCGAATTCAGCTCTGGGAAGGAGTGGAACTTGTGTATAGGTTGGGGCTGATGATCCCCATCCCCTCAGCATCATAACTAATGACTGGAATCACTGGTTAGGTTTGACCTAATGGTCAGTCTCATCACACATGGCATGTTTCCTTGCAGCAGCTGGCCTGAGGACGCCCCTGGCAGTGCCTGGCCCATATCCTGCCCCCTTTGGCATGGTACCCCATGCTGGCATGAATGGAGAGCTGACCAGCCCTGGTGCTGCCTATGCAGGTCTACACAGCATGTCTCCACAGATGAGTGCTGCAGCTGCTGCAGCTGCTGCAGCAGTGGTTGCCTATGGGCGTTCCCCAATGGTAGGTCATGTGCTTGGGTGTCCCCCAGGGAGTGGGCAGTCCAGAGAATACAGGACACAAAGTGTGAGACTGGGGCATTGGGCTTCTGGGTATGCAGACCTGGATGAAAGGCATTCAGTTCCGTCCTGGGTGTTTGGGTCTACAATGCATGCCCTCACTGCCCTGAAGGGGGGGAGGAGGAGGAGGAGGAGGAGGAGGAGGAGGAGGAGGAGGAGGAGGAGGAGGAGGAGGAGGAGGAGGAGGAGGAGGAGGAGGAGGAGGAGGAGGAGGAGGAGGAGGAGGGGAGGGGGGGGGGGGAGGAGGAGGAGGAGGAGGAGGAGGAGGAGGAGGAGGAGGAGGAGGAGGAGGAGGAGGAGGAGGAGGAGGAGGAGGAGGAGGAGGAGGATTTACCTTCCTCTTGTCAGCCTTGGTCAGTATGCCGGTTCATTAAACTAGGGCAAATGCCTTTTGTTTCATTGTGTCTGTAGATGAAAAAGGCAGTGTTTAGAGGTTCCTTGAATGGTTCCAGGATAGATAAGGCTTTCTCTCACCAAAGTAAAAATTTTAATCTGAAAGTATTGAAATGACTTTAGTGTTTTTTTAAAAATGTTTTCTCTTTTTCTAAATCTTAAGAAAAACATGCTTTTTCTTTTCATGCCTGTATGTTCTTTAAAAGTGAATGCTCTGTCTTATGTAAAAATGTTATTTGCTTATGATATGGACAGATTTTAAAATCATACAGCCAGGTTATTCATGTTGCCCTACCTTCAAATGGCCCAGTTTTTTTGTTTTTTTCCTAAAAGATAAAGAATTCTATTTGAAGGATAAAATTGCACCAGGAAAGGAAGTAAAATAAATCTCAGAGAAAATCTTTCCTGTAAGCCATTTGAAATATATCTTTAACAGGACTTCCCCCATCATCATGGACAGTATTTTTTTTCTTTACCTCAGCTGGATTGCCCCTTATAATTTCATGTGATAAGTAGCTAATTGTTTTTATGGCACACAAACAGAGCTGGCATGTGATTCTGCAAATACTGACCTCGATGACCGAGTGGCTTGCAGCAGTTGTGGCTAGCTCAGCGAAGGCATACGGGGTGGGGGAGAAGCTCCTAGAATGTGAGGATAGCAGCCTGTTTTGCTGTGCAACATTCCAAGGTACTCTGTACTTTCCCCAAAGAAGAAAAGAACAAAGTAGCCCATGATGTTAGTGCTAGGCTGGTCAGTATCCTCCTGCACGTTATTGAAGAGGTAGGACATCCAGCATCTATGGGAAATGTTTATCCTAGAAAACTGGTATCCAGAGTATACAAATCCTCCTCCGCTTCACAGAAAGAAAGTATGTTTTGTGGTGTTTAGAGGTGGTTAAGTTACCACACTGTACCTTTTCTTTTGAGACACACCAGCATTGCTGCAGTAGCCACTCCCATTGCCTCGAGGGTGAATGGATTTCTTATATGAACTCAATGTCTACAGAGTGTCCACCTTGCATAAGCTGAGTCGGCCCCACTTTTATTTCCAGGTTGGTTTTGATCCTCCTCCCCACATGAGAGTACCTTCTATCCCCCCCAACCTGGCAGGAATACCTGGGGGGAAACCGTAAGTACATCTGTTCCTTGGTTTTGATTTATTTTAGAGGTGGTAGTGTCAGTAGTCTGGAATTCCCAAGGCAAGATAGGCTTGGATGTTTCCAAGGAGACTTCTGAGGAGTGTTAACACTTTTCTATAAATAGACAACTTGTAGGTGTCATGCCTCTGACTTCTCCCTGCGTGTGAGCTCCTGAGCTCATGTATTTAGTTGTTTTTGAAGAGAAACTATAGAAGATGAAGATAGATAGGAAGAGAGAGCTGTAGGTGTTAGACCCTCCTGCCTGGTCCTTGTGTAGAAAGCTGCTGCTTTGATCTGTGGTTGGAAGGCAGTTGCCACATTTTCACTGGTACAGGTAAGCGGTCAGGAACTCTCAAACTCTTAGAGGCATGTCCTCTTTACCCAGGACAGTGCAACCTTTTCCTTATTTTGGTAGAAGTAAGTAATTAGATTGTTCAGTCCTATGGGCACCCATGTCCCAGATTGGATAGGTGCTTTTCTTTGCCTTATAACACTTCTCAAAAGCATTGTTTTCTTATGGGAAACAAGGAACTTAAAGGATCCAAAAGTATCCAAAATGTGGAAACACCCTGTTGTTTATTCTGACTCTCCAAACAAGTAAAAAATCACCCCCTTTCAGTTATTAGAAGTATAATTTTAAGGTATTACTAATTTTTTTCAAGTTTTGTACAGTGCAGAATTGAAATGTGAAGTTCGATCTCTCTCTCTCTCTCTTTCTCTCTCTCTGTGTGTGTGTGTGTGTGTGTGTGTGTGTGTGTGTGTGTGTGTGTGTGTGTGTGTGTGTGTGTGTGTGTGTGTCGGGGGTGGGGCTGGGGGCGTTATGAAATGCTGACTTTCCAAATAAGAGATTCTAAAGGCCTCAGGCCTTTGCTTAGTCTTTGCTCCAGCCCTTGCCCTCAGGGCTTGCCTGTACCTTTTAATCTATGCATCCTGAGATAGTTCTAGGAAAGGCTCCAAAGCTACATACACAGAGAAACCCTGTCGAAAAAACACAAAAACAAAATAAAAAAAGATTGTTTTTGTGTGCACATAGTTATAGGTAACCTGTGCACCTAAGTAGGCACACATATGCATGGTTTGAAGCAAAAGATAGTAATAGTCTAATTGGCACTGCTAAGTCCTTCCTTGGCTTGTGAGTACCTTGTATTTCTTCGTGTTCAAAGATGTGCTAGCACCAGGCATAGTGGTACATGCTATAGACCTAGCACTTAGGAGGCAGAGTTTGGAGGATTGTTACTTTGAGGAAGTCCTGGTCTATCTAACACAGTCCCGTTTCAGCTACAACAACAACAAAAAGCTTAATTCATGATTATAATGTCCTGAGGAACAATGGGTGTAGTTGCAGATTGTTAAGGATTAAAGTGTTGATTGGTATCTGGATCTGAGTTGAGTATCTGTTTTATGAGTTGAGCAACATTATATAAGGAATACAGGATTAATTAATAGTAAGAAGTCAGGGAACTTGCTCCATTGCTGGGATCTGGTTATATAGTCTTACTGATTGCTAATCTTAATCCATTAGTTTGCATGAGAGAATGTGTTATCTGTTATTACTTAATCATTCTTGCTTCAGTGCCTCTCAGAGATTTATAGTGACAGATTTAGCCAAAGAGTGGTATTATTGAGACAGGATAAAGTTAATTTGGGGAAAAGACACAAATCTAAGTACTATTTGTTACAAGAGTCAGCAGTCATGAAATGATTGTCAACTGTGTAAAGCTCTTAGTGACTGTGCTCATTTGTGACAGACAGTAGCAAATGTTTACAGACCACACTGAGTAGAACTGATCTGAGGCACTTAAAAGAAATAGAGACAAATTAACATGTCTTGGGTAGGGAGAGCAAAGTATAAAGGTTACGCAAATAAGTCTGAGAAGGAGCAGCTGAGGGAGTGTTTGGATAGGCCTGTGAGAGGTGGGATCTATGGCCTCACGGTGTACCATGTGTGTGCAGACAAAAGACTACAGAAAGTGGGCTCTCCCTGTATTACCTACCTTGAGGGCCTGGTAGTGTGGCCATCAAAAGAATAACTACGAATGACAATTCCACATGTGTTAAGTTATATAGAGGCAGAGCAGCAGATGACAGGCAAATACATACACATGTAAACAAAACTGAGATGAGAGAGATGTCTTTAGGATGAGACACAGACATGAAGCTAAAACATATGTGGGAAGCAAGGACTAGGTCAGCTGGGATCCAGGGATCGTGACAGCCAGATCATGTAGAGGACAGGAGGTACAGGACAGTGCACATGGATGCGTGCTGCCAGAGACCAGCCTGCAGGTTCAGCTGGGCTGAGGGGACAATTGTTTATGTCTGTATCAAGTTGATTATGATAGCCTCTCCATGTGGCAGCGTGCCTCAGAACCAGATGTGTCCAAGGACAGGAAGCTTGGGAATGTGAAACTCTTCAGGCCCTCAAACTGCAGTTTAACTCTTCTGAGCATTGTCATTCGTACTCCCAGAGGCCACACTGTGCTGCTTGCTAATCTGTCGTTCTCTTGATGTTCATAAACTCTTGTTGCAACTTGCTTTAGTGTTTTCTTATAGGGTACAGTTTGAGTTCCCTACATCTGCTCGTTAAGTTTCTAGGCTCTGCCATTTCTTTCTCTGCACCTCCCTGGCTGGTAGGGACTCAGGTGGAACCTCACAGCCCAGGAAGTATGTCACTGGGAGGAGACATTTGTCCTCGACCCTTTCAGAGCCTCATCATGGTCTTAGGTCAGTGGTTCTTAACTTTCCTAATACTATGACCCTTTAATATCTATCCTCATGTTGTGATGACCCCCAACCATAAAATTGTTTTCATTACTACTTCATAACTGTAATTTTGCTACTGTTATTAATTATAATAAGTAGCTGTGCTTTCCATTAGTCATGGGTGACCCCTGAGAAAGGTTCATTTGGCCCCCGAAGGGGTCATAACCCACATATTGAGACCACTGTCTTAGGGACTAAACTGACAAAATACCACATAAATTGTATTAAGTTTTTATATATTCTTGAGATTCCTCGAAAGAAAATAAAGTTGCAAAGAAGTATCACAGCAGTATCTTTGTACAGAAAGAGTTTAGATTCGAGGCAGGCAGTTGTAGTGGTTGTGAGATATTGGGAAATTAATTGAAGAGAAGGGTTATTTTGATCTATTTCAGGATTAATTCCTGAGCCAAAAGATGGGAAGTTTTAGGACTTGATTTTCTGAGAGATGAGACAGTCCCTCAAGCTGACATGCCAAAGAAGCCATTATTTATTTGGTATCCTAGTTTGCCTGCCATTGCTGTGGCAAACACTACAACCAAAAGCGGTTTGGGGAGGAAAGAGGAAAGGGTTTATTGGACTTACACTTCCAAGTAAACATCGTATCACTGAGGAGAATCAGGGCGCGAACTGAAGGAGAAATGATGCAGGGATGCTGCTTACTTGCTTGCTCCTGGGTGCATTTTCAGCTGTCTTTCGTTCACCTCCCAGGACCACCTCCCAAGGATGATGTGAATTGGGCGGTGCTTATGTTGGGCAATGGTGGGATGCTTACCCAAACCATAGCTGTGGTGAATTGTTTTCACCCATCAGATAATCCTTCAGGTGCCATGCTCCTGTGTTTTCACAGACATTCCTGTTCTGGTAGCCCTTTGTCTGTGACATACAGGTTAACGTTGGATTATAGTCATGTGCTCAAGTCCTGTTTCTGTTGTCCTCCTCCTAGTAGAATTACAGTTCCCAAAAGTTCCTTATATCTTGAGCAAATATATGTAGTAAACATATATATTCATTCAGTAATCCTAGATGAGCCTAGCATGTTGTAAGATCCCCTTGATCCATCCTTTTTGAAGGGAGATGAATGGTTTTTGCATTTCACTGTTAGAATTGGTTTGTAAGAGGAAATATTAATTTTTGTTTAGTTGCTTTGTAAGAAAAAAAATCCTCATTTAAAACAAGATGTGATTAGTAAGTCAGTGTACTGTGAATGTGTTCCTAGTTTTAGAAGGTCTACAAGGGTCCGTGACAGAGAAATTTAAAGTGCGGTTTGTTTTTTCCTGTAACACTTCTCCCTATAAGTAAATCTGTACCCCCACCTCCATGATAGTACCTTTGAGGTGGTCGTCACTCAGACGGATGACGGTTTGGCTTTAGATTGTAGGGTAGTTAAGATCTTTCACCATTTGTTTGAAGGCCACGATCATAATTCTGAAGTATTTTGCCCACTTGTTTAGAACTTAAATTGGACTATTTTAAAAGTGTATCTTTGGGTATAGAGCCTAAAAGAAAAGAAAATCCTGCCATTGGAGAAATTACCTTTTAGGAAGTAACTATGTTTTATAGTAGCTTGCAACCAAGAAGGGATTCAGTGCCAGCAGCTTCCATCCCGTCTCCCTCCTGCCCTCTCTGCTGACTCGTTCAGTGGATTTAAAAACTTAGTTCTCTTCAAACATAGTATGGTAGTGTTAGGGTTCTTCAGAGAAACAGAACTAATATATGATAGGCAGCAAGGAAACTTATGAGAAAGAAATGACCCCCATGATTATGAAAACTGAGAGACCCCATGGTCTATCATGAGTAAGCTGGAACCCTGAGAAAGCTGACGATGCAGTTCTGAGTCTGAGGCAGGGGAACAGGAGAGATGGAGATGGGGGGGTGGATAGCCTTTTTAGTCCAAGCATGCTGGGTGCTGGTGACATGACAGCCTAAGCAGAGAGTGAGTTAACCCTTTCTTTTTGGCTCTTCAGTGACCTGGATAATGCCCACCAAGTGTTGCCTGCCTACATTGTTGAGGGTACATCATGTTATTCTGTCTACCAATGAGATGCTAATCTCAGAACCAACTCCCAGACACAGCTAGAATATTTACAGCCATCTGGGCATTTCCTAGCCTGGGCAGGTTGACACATAAAATTAACCACCACAGTGATATTTGAAGTCTCTTGCCTGCTAAAAACTGTCTATTCAGTGTTTTTGCTTTTGCTGTGTGTGCTTTCTGGTTTCTTCAGTTATCTGGAAGCAGACCTTCTCTTTGATGTGTAGTTATTTGTCCCTTGTTCTTTATCAGAAATGACTTTGAGTTTATGAGATAGGAATACAGCTTGTGTATTTCTTGTTCACATTTGTCTTTAGTGGGTAGTTATTTTTTCAGATATTTTAATTATGTTTAAAGAAGCCATGTTTCCTCTGGAAACTGTCTTGTGTAGCAACCTTGTTCTGTTGTCATGCCCTGGCATATTTAAAAGTCTGGAAATGTTTAGTACGTTTGAACTTCTCATGCTCACTCTACCTTGATAGCCTCCTTGTTTATCAACATCTTGGGTTTGTTTTTTTTTTTCTTCTTGCAAATCTTTAGGGTGTTTTCAGAAATGTTATAGCCACCTTTTGTTTTGTTTTGAGACGGGGTCTTTCTATGTAATACTGGCTGTTCTAGAACTTGCAGTGTAGACCAGACTGGCTTCTAAATCACAGAGATCTGTCCAACCTTGCCTCCTGAGTTCTGGGATTAAAGGTGTGTGCTACAATACCTTGGCTTATATTTGCCATTTTTAGAATGAGAGAATTAGACATATATTCAACTAAATAAGTCATCTCTCCCATTCTAATGCCTTGAAACTTAATTTTACTTACTACATTTTTCCATTAAGATAAAAACACAATCTTCCAAATAAGGTAGGGATTTTGCCTTGATGTGTATATTTCTGTTCTGGCGATGTCAGAATGTGAAACTGAAAAAAATCTCCAGAAGTAAAGAATGTTACTGATTTTGAGAGTTGTATGTGTATAAACACTATTGTGGTTTGAATGTGAACTAGCCTCTGTAGACTGATGACTTGAGTAAGCACTTGTTCCCCAGAGGGTGGCGCTATTTGAGGCAGTTGTGGTGGGAAATGGGTTTGGGGGTTTGGGTTCAGTCTGAATAACATTTTGACTGCCTGGTTTGCCAGTATGTGAATAATCCTCAGAGCATGCTCCTGTCCCCATGGACCAGGCAGCTCCACACACTTAGTCCTTTCTGTGGTGATGGATTATACACTCCAAAACTGTAAATGACACCAAAATCTCTCCTTGTAAGTTACGTCTCCTGTTATTTTGCCGTGATCACAAAAAGGGGAACTACTACTGATCTTACATAGTTCTGGAAATAAATCACATTGCAGGAGATTGTCACACACTTATGGACTTATTTTATTTCCTTAAATTCTTAGATTAGTAAGATTGTAATTTCCTTACAGTTACTCATGTGCTACGTCTACCTGAAGCCTCATTACCTTTATTAGTTGCAGGCCACAAGTATTATCCCAGAATCATAAATTAGGTAATTCTTATGTGTTTTAGGAGTCACTTGCTCCAGCCTTCAGGCCTCAGGACCTAGCTTGCTCTGTTCGAGTACCCCGGGAACCCAAGTATAGTGTAGTGCCTCCATCCTGATGGGTCTTACATTCTCCTGTTCAGGTATTAAGTTAAAACTAAGGACTGCATTTGAACTGGACCTATCTGGATTAAACACTTGGTTCTACCTAGTAGCTAGGTAATTTCTCTTGTTCCACTTCCTTCTGTCTCGAAATTCTAAGGAACATTGAAATGAGACAGAGACCAAAGATTAGGTGTCGCACTATTGGCGTTCTTTTCTCGTGTGCCTTCATATAACCCTGCTTCAATGATATTAATTGTAAGCTAAATTTGTCCAAGCCATGATGGAAAAATAGAGGAATTAGGTTGGCTAGATGGCTCTGTGCAGGCTTAAGGCATTTGCACCAAGCCTGACCAACTGGGTTCAGTCACCAGGATCTACCTGATGTCAAGGAGAAAATTGACTCACAAGTTGTACTCTGAACTCCACATGTACACTAACTCCACATGTACACTAACTCCACATGTACACTAACTCCACATGTACACTAACTCCACATGTACACTATGGTATGGTTGTACTCTGAACTCCACATGTACACTATGGTATGGTTGTACTCTGAACTCCACATGTACACTATGGTATGGTTGTACTCTGAACTCCACATGTACACTATGGTATGGTTGTACTCTGAACTCCACATGTACACTATGGTATGGTTGTACTCTGAACTCCACATGTACACTATGGTATGGTTGAGCCAAACACGAAACAAAAAATAAAAAACATCCGGGAGATGCGGCTCCGATAAGTTGAGTAAGTCCCCATGGCTGAGCAGAGAATGCTGTGGAAGAGCAACCTGCTTCTCTCCTTTTGTACTCTACTCCATCAGTTGTTCGGGTCAAAGGCCCCACTTAGGACTTAACTTCTTCCCTTTGGTTGCCTTGGGAGAGAGAGAGACCAGTGTCCACTTGAATTCAATCTGTTCTTAGCTGTGTCAGGATCATTGTGGGCTGCTTATGCCTTGCAAAGTCGTTGCCTTCTCTTTGCCAGATTTGTTGTATCTGCTTAACAATAGTTGATAAAAGTCGATTGCATAACCCAAGTAGAGAGAGGATAACAGCTTGCTTCTTTAAGCCTTTTTTTCTTTGACTTCTTGGCCTTTCATGACTTCACATATGAGTGATCAGGCAACAGTAGATAACTTACTCTGACACAGGGGTTGAGCACTAGCTCTCCTATGGGCTGGCGAAGACTTTTCACTTTACCTTAAAGAATGGTACAACAGTAAGGGCAGAAATGTCCCATGTAATAAATGCTGTAGCAAACATTTAGAGGATTAGCTACCTGCAGGGATGGGTAGATGGGACCCGGGTAATGTGTACTTGGAAGAGAGGGCATGCTCTTCTAGGCAGAAGGGAAGAGTTCCAAGTCATGTAGAGCATCTTAAAGATGTAGTGACATGTGATGATGGTTTGGAGACTGACTTGCTGCCTGAAGTGGCTGGGAGCTTGGTGTCACATGAAGCAAGGCTGGTTGACTTTAAAATCTTGAAGGACTTCAGAAGCTGTAAAGAGGTTGGAGAACTAGTCGGTGTTTCAGAGCTGACCAGGCAAGGACTTTCTCAGCAGCAGTGCCGTGTCCTTTGGGCAGTAGGGACTTGGCCTTCATCCCCAGAGTCTCTGCTTCATTGCTGTTTACTGGATTATGCCAGTGCAGTTTGCTCTACTTCCAGGTCACTGACAAGTCTATAAATACCCTTTTTTCTTTGGTTGCAGAACACAGCCTAGCTTTGTTAACAGGAGCCAACCTGCTTGCTCAGAATACATTCTTGCTATTCAGCTCATTGTTCCTGGGAGGAACGCAGGAGAGGACCCTCTCTTTTTAGCACTTCACCGTGTGCCCAATAAATGAAAAGCCCTTTGCCCTCGACAGGTACTGACTTCATTTCCTTTTCGAGTGGCGAGTCCAGTGGGCTTCCTTTTCACTTCTAGTTCCACCTCCAGATTTCAGAATTAGAAGTGAATTAATTATAGGAGTTTGGCTAGAAGGCCATGGGGACAGAGGCCTCTTGATGGGGATGGGCGCGTAGTGTAGTATAGTCCCAGTGTTTCAGTGTCTGGCTCACAATTTGCTACTAGTGTCCTTCTTTAGGGACATTGGTTGAAGTCTTCCTATAGACATGTCACTGTTTGCTCTCGTGACCTCTTTACCTCCCCCCTTTATCTCTTGCTTGCCTGATCGCTCCCACCTGCATTTTCCTCCTTTCCTGGGTCCCCTAATGCTTGGCACCTGCCCACTGGTAGAATACTCAGCAGAGGCTCCTTGCTGTTATATTGTGGTGGTTTCCTGGAGACCCACTGTAGTTCCCAGTGCTGTCTTAGTCCTCACAACCAGTTCCTTAGAATCAGACTATACTTCATTGTATTGTCTTTTATCTGCTCTGTGGATCAGGAAACAGATTCATCCTGGGATGCAGACTAGGTAGTAAGCTCCTACATACATGGTGCAAGTGCCTTGTGTCAGGTTCATTTTAACATAAAAGTCTGGGATCTCAACCTGGTCATGGACTTAACGTAATGGGTGAGTTCGTTAGGAGACCTTCCCTCTGCCTTTTCTTGACTAAGTGAAGGAATCAATTTTAAAGGGGTAATGTAGGTGCAGAGCAGTGCATGTACCATGTGTATGCACCTCGATTGCTTTTCACTGGTGACGCATACCTCTTAGGACAGCTCTCTGAGGAGCAGTGCATATCCTTCTCTCCAGGAGCCCTGCTCAGTCTCTTCAGCCATGAGGGTAGCCTATGAATTCTGCCTTTCTCTAAGCTTGTATAACCATAATCAAGCCATTCTTTTGTCTGACCTCATCTGGAATTGAGGTAAAAAATTATTCATAGCTAAAATAGTCTTTGTTTATCTACATTTTCAGGTCAAGTACAGTTTGAAATTATTAACACCATAAATAATCAGCTTTTATGCATTTAGATTAGATGGATGGATGGATGGATGGATGGATGGATGGATGAATGGATGTGTGTATGTGTGTGTGTGTGTGTGTGTGTGTGTGTGTGTGTGTGTTTTGGTATATGAAAATTAGAAATTAGATTCTGGCATTCTGAGCAGTAGATTTGCTTCCTTTCACATGGGAAATCAGTTGCTCTCTTGTCCACTGGTACTGCCCTGTATACACTGAATGTGTATACACAGGGGTCACAGTCTCATTGTACTGCCCAATCTAGACTCAAATTCCAGATTCCCTTGTCTCTGCCCAGAGTGGTGTCATCCCAATCAAGGTCATCTATTGTGGTCTGTGTGTTGTGATGTTTGTGTCCTTAATAATAATGGACTCAAGTGTAAGGGTGATGATGCTTATGATTTGATTATAATGTGTGATACTTGTTCTGTTTCATGAATACTGAATTACTCTTCATGGTTTATAAGTTGAAATTCACCGTAGTTTGTGTGTTGGGAAGCTATAGTGTGGTAGGGCTTTTTTTTTTTCAAGGCATCCATCTGGGGTCCAGAAATGTATTCCCCTGGGGATAAGGAGGACAATTTTGTTCACTATTTTCAAATTTTCCACTCTGGTTGGCATTGTTATTCCCAGTTCCTCACCCATAAGAGAAGATGAGTCTCTTCTGGGGTCTCTTAACATTGTCAGAACATAGGTTGTTAAAAGTTCCTGTTATTTTTTTGTGAGTAAATAACTAATTCCAGCCATCTCTGTTCTCCTCATGTTTTTCTCTCTGTGGATCCCAGAGGAGAGCTCAGTGCTTATGTGTGTTTTTCTGGTTTGTTCATTTGTTGAAGCCCTGCAGCTCACTGGGCTGTCCTGCCTCCTCTCAGGCTCCAGGACTGATATCTTAGTATCTCTGTGGGCTTCCCATGGGGCAGATGGGTGTTCACAGCTCTCCTTGCACT
The DNA here is from genome assembly GCF_017639785.1 of Mesocricetus auratus. Taxonomy (NCBI): domain Eukaryota; kingdom Metazoa; phylum Chordata; class Mammalia; order Rodentia; family Cricetidae; genus Mesocricetus; species Mesocricetus auratus. The sequence continues at coordinate 65,157,572 of NW_024429197.1, forward strand.
GTGACTCCATCTTAAATTGCCTCAGTGTGATACTTACTGGCTCCTGTGCTGTAAGAAGAGCCCATCTGAGAAACAGGTCTCCCAAAGACTAGCAAATAGCTTCATATCTGTACTTGGCGTAGATACTTTATTAATCTGAAACATCTAACTCTATAATCAGCAGGATTCCTACTAAAGAGCCTCCCACTGAAAACTGGGATTGCTGGAAGGGAGTTTGATTCAAATTTTGTTTCACATGTAGGCTCCCATCTTGATTGATAGCATAAAGAGAATTCACCCTCTGCCTATGCCCTGCCATTGCTCTTACAGCCAGCAATTTTGATGGGCAGGTTTTCTCTTCACCTAAACCACCATTCTTTAAAAAAAAATAAAATAAACCAAACAGTGCAATTTAGTGTTATTTTCTGAGGACGTTTCTTCAGCATTACTTGCATACTCATTTGTCACTTTGAGACCCTAGTGTTGGTACCTGGTATTTGGGGTCACTGTGCTACTAAGGCAACTCTATTTAGATACACTTTGAATCATCTGTGAAGAAAGTCTTCATAAGGAATTATCTAGATATGGCTGCCCTATAGGCATGTATGTGGGAGATTATCTTGATTGTTAATTGATGTATGAAACCCATTTTGAGCAGCACTGTTCCTTAGGCAGGAGGTCCTCAGTAGTATTAAGAGGCAAAACTGAGACGAAAGAAAGCAAATGGGGTTGGATCCATGTGTTCATTCTTTAGACTCTTGACATGATGCTATAAGTTCCTTTCTTGACTTTCCCTTAGTAGTGAGTGGACTATAGCGTGGAATTGAAAGCCAAATGCACCTTTCTTCCCTTGAGTTGCTTGTTGTCTGGGTGTTTTATCACAGCAACAGATGAAACAGAACTGTTACATACAGAGATAAAGTGCATGCCTAGGATCTGACTCATCTGTGCATAACTGATACCATAGACGTTTCACTTCTCCATGAAAGTCAGCAACCCAGGACAGACACTAGCCTGTCAGCATCTTCCAACTCCCTCCTCAGTTACCTCCCATCTTCATGTTTGCCCTGTAGTCTGGAGGGCTTCCTGAGTCCAGTCAGCTTGCTCAGTTAGACACTGGGAAGGACGGGCATCTCCTGTTTGCTTTACAGAACCTTGGGCCTTGCACATCCCAGGTAGGGCTCAACCCTGAGCTATCCCCAGTTCCTTTGCTTCACTTTTGAAAATTAATTTTTACATAAGTTTTAGGTTCACAGCAAAATTTGAAGAACATTCTCAGATGTCCCCCTCCTCTATTCTTCTTTCAAATGAAGAGCTGGGTTGACAGTGCTCTCAGCACGTCCTGCCTGCCTCCCAGTGTGTTGTCCTGGCAAATGGGAAGCTCAGAAGATGCTCCGTTAGCTGTGTGCTTGCCTCCCAATAAAACGGGTTGGTGGTTCTGGGCTAAATATGAGAAATTGATAGGTAGGAAGTCTCTGTCATCTGATAGAAGAATCTCTTTGTTTTTTTCTTGGTTATGCAAAAGGAGTTTGAATCAAAAACTTAAAATAATATGTTTTAAAAAGCTGGGCTGGTTTAACCCCCAGAAACAGCTGATTTGACAAGGGTTAGCTTTTGAATCCCAGAATGATGGCTGGGAATCCAGCATGGGACTGATCAAGACCCCCTAAATGGGGGTGTCAGTGAGGAGGCCTAGGTAATCTATTGAGTTTGGGGAGTAGATCAGTATTTATCCCGATTATACAAATGGACTTTGGACTACCATCCAACAATGCGAGATGCACTCTCACCCTGAACTCCTGGGGGAGGGTCTAGGCCCTGCCCTGGATGAAATGACAGACTATGGACACCCCCAAGGAGGGCCTCACCCTCCCTGGGGAAATGAGGGGATATTGTGGGAGGGCACGGGAGGAGGGAAGGGAAACGGAGAGGGACTTGGAACTGACTTGTGAAGTAACCTTGTTTATAATTTAAATTTAAAAATAAATAATAAGAAAAAAAGAATAAAAGAAAAAAGCTGTTTTCAATTTTTTTAAACTTATTTTATGTTTATGTATTAGTGTACCACTCGTTATGTGTAGTGTTCATGGAGGTAAAAAGAGGGTGTTGGATCCCTAAGAACTAGAGTTATTGATGTTTGTGAGCTACCGTGTAGGTGCTGAAAATAGAACCAATGTCCTCTACAAGAGCAGCCAGAGTTCTTAACCACCGAGCATCCTTCCAGCCCCAAAAGCTGTTTTGTGTTTGTGTTTTTTAACTTTAACATTAAGTTACATTATTTACTGTGTGATTAGAGTTCTTAAGGGCTTTATCTTAAGTGTTTTAAATTATACTAAGAAATCATGTAGAAGGCTATATCAGTTTAGACACACATTTTTATAGTGAGATTTGAGAGAATGCTTTGAAAAATTTATAAGAACAATTTTAAGTATTTAAAATATGTGCTAAAATATTTAAAATGGAGTTGTACATGTTTTAAAACATTGTAAAAATAGTAGCTTGAATATAAACTTTAACTGTTTTCCATTAGAAAATACTTTGACTTATTTTGATTTCAGGAGAAGCCTTGGCAAGGAAGCCACACCTTTTCCCATCTCCAGGCTATGGTACCTTTGTGATAAGAATGTTTTTCTTTGCTTTCATGTAGAGCGTACTCCTTCCACGTTACTGCCGATGGCCAGATGCAGCCTGTCCCCTTTCCCCCTGATGCCCTCATTGGACCTGGGATCCCCCGACATGCTCGGCAAATCAACACCCTCAACCATGGGGAGGTGGTGTGTGCAGTGACCATCAGCAACCCCACAAGGCACGTGTACACAGGTGGCAAGGGCTGCGTTAAGGTCTGGGACATCAGCCACCCTGGCAACAAGAGCCCCGTCTCTCAGCTGGATTGTCTGGTGAGCGAGCATGAGGGGCCTGAGCTTCACTCCTATTAGCAGTGTTAGCTGCTCAAGCTCCTCCCCCTCCCCGCCCCCAAATTGGTCAGGTTTCAGTTACTGCATACTAGGAGGGTTAATTCCTAGTGTCGAAGAGTATATTTTTGGAGATGTTTTGCAGTAGTTTGCAGAGCTCACTTTGAAGACATGCTTAAAAACAAAAAACAGTTAATGTAGACTCTGATCCCAGCAATCCATTCACCTTGAAATTTCGCTGTAAGCTCTAGATAAATATCAAGGGATCAACATTTGCTAATAACAGCATGAAAACCCTTCCAAATAGGTTTGGTGTTGTGGAGGAGATGGGGGAGATGGTTTTGCCTTCCTACTATATAAGACAGAAAGAGTTGTCTCACAAAGCACCTAGTCACCCCATCGATAGCTTAAAGACACCCATTTGCCTTAGGATTGTTAGCCATACATACTGTTGGTCTTCAGACTGAACTGGGCTGTTCTGCCTGCGTGTCTGCAAGATGTGATTCTCAAACAACAGGGCAGATATTTTAGAGATAAATAGCTGGTGTGCATTCATGTGTCTTGTCTATCTCTGTTTCCTCCTCCATCCCTCCATCTCTCCCTCCCTTCTCCCCTCTTTTCTCTCTCCCTCTCAGTATTAGACATGCTTATATTGAGAAAGCCAATCCACTAAACTATTAGATAAGTACTCAACATTCATTGGGCAGTGTCAGGAAAAATGAAAACAAAACCAGACTTGGTGTGTCTGTGCTATCCAACAGTAAATGTTGGTGAGAAGGCAATGTTCCTCCCCCACAGGGAAGTACACTCACAGCTGCCTCCCACTTGTGCGCTTTCGGGTCTGTCTGTGCAGTTGGAAATCAGGACTACGGTTGAGCAGCCCTGTGAGTTGTTTACTTTTGGAAAAAGACAATAGCAGTTGGACCCTGATCTTTCTTGTAGAACAGAGTGTCCATGAAATGTCTCTCTTGAAGTTAAAAACCAGAGTAGCATTTAGGAATACACGGTGTTATCAGTTGGCAATGCTCTACAGTGATTACGTTCTATTATTTCACAGAATAGAGATAACTACATCCGTTCGTGTAAATTGCTACCTGATGGCTGTACTCTCATAGTGGGAGGGGAAGCGAGTACTCTATCCATCTGGGACTTGGCAGCTCCAACCCCCCGAATAAAGGCAGAGCTGACATCCTCAGCCCCTGCCTGCTATGCTCTGGCCATCAGCCCTGACTCCAAAGTCTGCTTCTCATGCTGCAGTGATGGCAATATCGCAGTGTGGGACCTGCACAACCAGACCCTGGTCAGGTGAGTACACGGATCTTCCTAGGGAAAGCCTCAGTTAAGAGGCTGCTGTCAGTTGAGTGTTGACACAAAGGCAAACTGAGGCCAGCTGTGGATGATGATTGCAGTCTTGCCATATGTCAGAGCGTCGCCAATGCTGTGCTCTCCTTCTTGCTCCCATTCTTTGGCTTACACTGAGGTGGAAGATCTGGCTTCGTCAGCCAACAGTCTAATGTGGGATAAATGACAATGCAAGGGCCTCCCATCTAAATGTTTTGAACTTGGCCAGAGTCTTGTTTGTGCAAATGGAAATCTACTGACCCAAGACAACAAGAGAACTTTAAAAATGAGCTTCCATGAATTGAAACCACAAAATGGCTTTAAAATATCTGCATTTCTCTGTAGCTAACTAAGAGGGTCATTTCTCTTGGGAGCACATGGGCCTCTATTAGGCTTCTAGATCTTCCTACTTCTCTCAGCACCTAGTCTGGCTCCATTTAGTGCTCATGCCAGAGGTGTTCCAGAAAGCTGCTTTTAAGAATAAGCACTTAAAACAAGTATGGTGGTAAAGACCTGTAAATCCAGCCTTTAGGAAGTGGAAACAGGAAGTTATCCTCTGCTTTATAGCTGAGAAACCCTGACACAGAAGTTACTTTGCTTTGGTCCTATAGTCAGACCTGGCTTCCTGGAGAAACACCAATCATATATATGAGGAGGGGTCCCGCTTTTTACATCTTAACTTGGTCTTACCATGTGTGGCCAGTGGCTGCTCTGTGTGACAGAGTCCTGTGTCTCCTATGACACAGCATATTCTCAACAGTCAACAACTTGGCAGTCACACTAGGGTGTGCCTGGATGGGGAGGCTCGTGGAGCACCCATCCAGTGCTGATAGTTCACAGGGAAAGATGTTTGGAATGAAAAACTAATAATTAACCGAGTTGAAGAGGTGATAAGAAGTCAGGGAAGGAAAGGGTTCTGACAATTGTTTGAAGAGAGGAAAGGTACTATAAGAACTCCTCCAACTTGGGGTAATCATGGAGAGACTTGTTAATACTGTTGAGGTCCACTTACTGGGCAACAGCAGGAACACTGAGCGTGTGGGATGAGGGGACTAGCTGGGACAAGATCTGAAGTAGGGTTGAGCTTGTGAGAAAGATTTCTGGCTCATATCTTGGCTGAGAATTCGGGGCAGCAGTGGTGATTTTTTTTCCTTCCCTTACACTTTTAAATTCTAAGCTTGGCGCTCTGTGGCAATAAGGTATGGGGGGCCTAGAGAAAGAAAGGACCTTCTTGGCATTGAAATTCCTAAGCAGTTCTATGCTGGGTCTTTCCTGGTTCTAAAGGTGGGTCCTGACCTCTCTGATCTGCCCTGGCCAGTGCATGCTCAGCATGTAGAGTCAAGTTTGTGAGAGTCACTGCATGTACCCTCCCCACCTGCCAACCCCAGACCCTTCCGTGCTCTTGTTGCTCTTTCCACTGCTAGCCTGACTTGTTGCCTCATGTCCTACCAGGGGTCAGAAATCCCTGCCACCCAGTTGATTTGGATGCTCTTTGGACTTTGCATGAATGTCCCCTATAAAGAAAGCCTTGCACCGGGGGTGGGATCTGGCAAGTGTCTGTTGTCTTCGGTCTTTTTGTCTCTGCCTAGCACCTCTGAGGTCAAGAGGCCTGCTTGACCCTTGTTCTCTGGGAGTCCACATTTCCTAATGCAAGACCCTTTCTGATTCAGAATGGCAAGGCTGAATACACTGGAGAGCTCATGCTGCGCCAGCAGGAAGGGCACTGCTGGTCAGTTCTCTTCTGAATGAGTGTGTTCTTGGAATAAGCCTTTTCCTTTCTGTGGGTTCAAGCCTTGGCCCCTGAAGTACAGGTTTTTATCGCTCCTTAAGGGTCTTGTGTGTTTATCATTATTGTCTTTTAGTACTTAAACTCTTTTCCAGACCTGGGAAGAGTTTCACTGGGTCTATTTATCAGAGGCCCTAGTAGCATACTTGACTTCTGGCAGCAGCCTGCAATGCCATTCCATTTCTTTAGGCCTTGGATCTTGAAAAAGGAAACAGAACCTGCAGGGGCAGTTTCCTGTGCTCCTCGGGGGAAGGTTAGTTTGATATTGCACACCAGCAGACACTGAGATGACACACAGTGAGTCCAAAACTAACAACACAACAGTGTTTACTTTGAGCTCTGGCAGGAAATCATTATTCAGTCTGGTTTGTTTTATCAGGCAATTCCAGGGCCACACAGACGGAGCCAGCTGTATTGACATTTCTAATGATGGCACCAAGCTCTGGACAGGCGGTTTGGACAACACTGTGAGGTCCTGGGACCTGAGAGAAGGGAGGCAGCTGCAGCAGCATGACTTTACATCCCAGGTGAGGGCTTGGCTCTGGCCTGCTGTGGAGTCAGGAGGCTTTGTGTGAGCCATCCTCCAGCCCAGCATCAGGGGAGCCGGATAAACACATCTCCCTCCATTGAGTTTAAAATCATAGGGTTAAAACCACAGCCCACGACACCCCCTACCTATCTGCCCCTGTCACAAGGGAAAATGGTTACAAAACATATTAAGATGTTTTATATACACATAATTTTGGTAAAAGGAGTTTATACGGTAGAGAATATACATGTTTCCTTCAGCAGGATATAGTATGTTGTGTGTATTCTCACCGTCAAATGCAGAGTGAGAGTGAAATGAATGTTGATTTATTTCAAGGAGTCTAGGAACTTGTGGATACCCATCTCATTTCTTAGCCTTTAAAAACACTGAGGGGGCAAGTGGACACTGGGCCCCATCCCTTACTAAAGCTATTTGCAGTTGATAACCACTAGCAAAGGAGGATCAGTTTTCTCCAATGGAAGATCACCAGATACATCCACCACACTCTGGTGGGCCCCATACCTCATTAGTTGGCCAACACAAACTCCTTGGGGGTTTAGGGTGTGTGTGTGTGTGTGTGTGTGTGTGTGTGTGTGTGTGTGTGTGTGTGTGTGTGTGTGTGTGTGTGTGTCTTATTGGTGTTTTTGCTTGGGTGGGGGGAGAGAGAGACAGAGAGAGAGACCAATGGGAGGTAGGGAGGTGGGAAGTATCTTTGAGGAGTTGGGGAGGGGAAAATGATCAGAATACGTTGTGTATTTTTAAATAGAAAATATCATACCCAACTAGATCTATAGGGTTGTTTGTTTGGGGGTTTATTTTGTTTTGTTTTGTTTTTTAGGATAATGTCTCATTCTGTAGCCTAACTTCAGGCTGTCCTCAAATGCAAGGCAGTCCTACCTGCAACTTAAGCCTCCAGAATACTTGGAGATGTATGCTATTATTACATGAACTGGAGTTTTAAAATAATATAAAAAGTTAGTAACTTTTGAAGTAGTCAGATGTCACGGATCTAGACTTGATTGGCAAAGGTAGCACTTGCCCCTTTCCGGTGTCTTCCTCATGCTAGAGTTGTTCTTTTGTTTATTACTCAGCATTTATTTATTTGCATGTTTGTTTACTGGTAATAAAAAATAAAAATAAAAACTAGGTTAAAAATGAAAAACAACTAAATATGCACTCTTAATTTCATTTCTGTTGTTCTGATAGAACACCATGACAAAAACAGCTTAAGGAAAAAGGTTTATTCTAGATGACCATTCCAGGTTACAGTCCATCACTGTCATAAAGTCACAGTGGCAGAAGCTTGATATAACTGACATTGCATCCATAGTCAAGCAGAAAGGAGGGGAGTCCTGCATCAAACTGGCACAGTCTCTATGATGCAGCCTAGGGCTCAGCCTATGAAGTGGTGACACCTGTATTTGGGAGTCTTCCCACTCATGCAACCCAACTGAGAAAATCCTTCACAGGCATGCCCACAGGACAACCCAATAGAGGCAGTTCCTCACTGAGATTCTTTCTAGGTTATATCAACTATCATATACTAAGTTTAGGTGACTGTTGACATTGTTAAAATATTTCCTGTTTGACCCTTCTGTAGAGTATTCAGGATATTTTTTTTGGTCACTATTTTTAAATGAATGAAAATTTCAAATGCCCATAAGTATCAAACGTATGTAAGCCTATATCACATATAGAGGTACGCATTACCTAGCTTAAGCAGTTATCAGCACCTGGCCAGTCTTTATTCTACCATCCTCACTTGAAACACTGGCTTACAGATCCTAGACATTGGATTTTCTTGGACAAGTATGTCAGTCAGTATATCTTTATGTTGACGTTTAACGCCATTCTTGAAGATAGTTTCTTATTTCACAGCATGGATGAAACTATTTAATCTCCCACTTGTTCAGTAGAGGGTCCTGGGCTTTGCTGAATCTCGTACCTCTTCTCAGTCTGGGTTTGGCTAATTAGCCCTCCTTTATGCCACCCCTTCTTGTCCCGTTTCCTTACAACAGATCTTCTCCTTGGGATACTGCCCCACCGGGGAGTGGCTTGCTGTGGGCATGGAGAGCAGCAACGTGGAGGTCCTGCACGTGAGCAAGCCTGACAAGTACCAGCTGCACCTCCACGAGAGCTGTGTGCTGTCCCTCAAATTCGCTTACTGTGGTGAGTCCAGCCACAAGGCCACCGACGGCCTAAATGAACACTTTTTAAAAATATGCTTAGAGATGGTATCTGGGAGAAAAATGTTCCCCTCCATGCAGCTGGACACAGTAATTCTATAATCCTTTTGCCCCTCCGAGCAGAGTAATGTCTGTCTCAGCCTGCTTTGTTAGTTTGGGAAGAGTCAGCAGGCATTGAAGTAAGCTTTGAGTACACTCGTTCTGTGGTAGGGGTGGGGAATGATTGTTAGTGCTCAAGAATACTGGAAGTCACTATGTACTGACTATAATAAGGAACCTGGGTCAGAGGGGACAGTTAGCTGCACCCAGATTCTTTTCCTCTGAGTGAGAACAGAGAAAGGAAAGTTCACAAGGAGACTGTCATTGACTGTGAGAATAGATGGGTGAATGTGTAGCTGACACTAATTGGACATTCTATATGCATCTGATATGACAGGCATTTCACGTTAGTTCAGTATTTAATTCTTTTTGCTCTTATTGCTTCCATAAGACTGAAAATGGCTGTGATGCTTAGTAAAGTATTAAATAACTCATTGTACTAGCACGCATGCATATACATAAACAAGCTCAGGTGGGTGCGGAAGCCAGTGGTCTTCATCCTCTGCCCTAACCCATTCACCATCTTGGTTTTGAGGCAAGGCTTTTCTCTCAAGTTGGAACTTGTCATTTTAGCTAGGTTAGATGGCCAGCGAGTGTCCAAGGCCTACTCACCTGTTTTATGCCGTTTCCCAACTTGTCTCTGGGGGTCCAATTCAAAGTACACAGGACCACATGCTAGAAATCTGAACCCATGTCCATGTTTGCCTGTGTATATCCACTCAGTCATCCATCTCCTCAGCCCTTTGACAAGTTTCTGATTACAAACAGGATCACACCAAGGGCCTAGATTTAAAACCTGCTTGGATTGAAGACCAACCCTTTGGATATTGTACTTGATATGTTAAAAATGCTCTCTTTTCAACCAGGCCTGGTGGTCTGTGCCTTTAAGCCCAGCATCAGGAAGGTAGAGGCGGGTAGATCTCTGTGAGTTGAGGCCAGCCTGGTCTACAAAGAAAGTTCTAGCGCTGACACAGAGAAACCCTGTGTTGAGGGAAGAAAAAAAAAAGCAAAACATAAAAGCTCTATTTTGGGCCAGTTAGATCATTCCATGGGTAAAAACACTAATATTATTCAGGCCTTGTGACCTGAGTTCAGTCTTTGAAACACATGTTTAAAAACTAGATGAGCTAGGAAACACCTATAATTCCTAACAGTGAGCTGAGAATGAGCTGAAACAGGAAAATGGCCCTAGAAGCTCACAGGGCAGCAATAGAAACAGTAGTAGAGTCCCTGTCTCAACAGGTGGGAAGGAGAGAACCAACTCCACAAAGCTGTCCTCTCACCTTCACACATGCTTCCTGACCTGTGTGTGTGTGTGTGTGTGTGTGTGTGTGTGTGTGTGTGTGTGTGTGTGTGTGTGCGCGCGCACACACTCCCAGAAACCACACACACACACACACACACTAAAAGCAATGCTCTATTTAATTCCAACAGGGGAAATTTTAAATATGAATATGTGCTTTTGCTAATTCTAGGCAAGTGGTTTGTGAGTACTGGAAAAGACAACCTCCTCAATGCCTGGCGGACACCCTACGGAGCCAGCATATTCCAGGTACAGAAGGGCTACCTTGTAGCCTTTGAAACAACTAATGGCTTGTGTCAGAAATGGAGCACATTAAATAGTCTCACATTAAATACTCTCTGCCTGTTGTTTTTTCTTACAGTCCAAAGAATCCTCATCAGTGCTTAGCTGTGACATCTCTGTGGATGATAAATACATAGTCACTGGCTCAGGGGACAAAAAGGCTACCGTTTATGAGGTCATCTACTGAAAACATTATGGCTTCATATTTGCAGTTGAATTGGGCCAAATGTTTGGAATTTGTAGAAATAGAAAAGTTACAATTAAAAAAACAAACAAAAAAAATCTGAAGAAACCTGTTTCCAAACGTTGACACAGAACTGTTTTGAGTCTACAAAGAGAAGACAACAAGTCTGCATTAGACAGTCACCTGTCTACCTTTGGACACCACAGCCACACAGAGGCCACAGGTGTGGAATAGAGGAGCAAGCTACTGCCTGTCAGTCACATCTTGCCCAACTGTGAGCTTACTTTTCTGTTCCTTGCAGTTCATTTCACATTGAGTCCTCTGTAGGACAGTGGTGTCTCCAATGAACTTGGTTCTTGGTTTTGCATCTTGTGGGGTTTTTTTTTTCCTTTTTGTATTTTTGTTGGTTCAACATTTGTATAAATTGTAAATATATTTGGTTTATTACAGTAAAGCCTTTAGTACCAGTAAGTGGTCTTCCTCCTTGATTGTTTTTAATCAACATTTTGTAATCATGGATGTGGGTTTTGTGAGTAAGTCCATGCACACATAGGTAAGTTCTCAATGCTCTTGTCTTTGCACAAATACATTTGACTGTGGACGTCTGCTTTATGGGGACTGATCATGTCAAAGTCCTTGTGGATTACCACAGACTCAGGATCAGAACTGGAACTGTCTGTAAATGACAGCTTCGAGAGAAGAACTTGAAGTTACTTTGATGCTCATTCTTTGAGACTTATGATTAAAACTCAAAATTATCATGATTTTTATTTTGTTTTTAGCATGGGCTCACTTTGAACTGGAGCAAACCTCTTACCTCAGCTGGGATTACAGTTGTGTGTCACCTTTCCTGGCTTCTTTTTTTTTTTAACTTGGGTAATGAAGCAAACACTGAGCCTGTTTTCACACATTCACCCTTACTGCCTTCTTCCCCTCTTTCCTTACCCCAAAGAGACCCCTTCTGGTTTCATATTATATGAGTGTATGTTTGTGTGTATGATTAATTCTAGATTGTATGTATGAGAGAAAATATGTACATTTTTCCTTCAAAGTCGCAAATTAAAGTTCTGCCTTTTCCTGGTGTCTCACTGACAGGAAGAATTGGTTTTTCCTAGAAAGGCCCAGTCTTTTCTTATCTACATTCTTTCTCTTGTGTTTCAAGAAATGTATAGATGATTTATATTTTGTTTTATGATGTGTGCTGTTCGAAAAGCTCTGGAGTTCATGTCCCTAGAAAAGTGAGATGGAAAGTCAGCTGATTATGTCTCATTAGTGCTTATGTGATCTATTATGCTAATTTACTTACTCCAGCAAGCCTTGGCCATTAAGACTGTCCCTGCAGCTCTGGACATTGTAGTCTGTCATTAATCTTTTGTCTTTAATTTTATAGACAAGCTTTTACTAATTTGATTAGGTATGATATCTGTAATCCTGGGCTCTTAATAAGTTACTAAGCATGCTTGCTTTTGAAGAAGCTACACAACTCGTGCTTTATATACTTGTTATTTACTACTATATATTAGAAAATAATGGCTGATAAGTGCCAGGAGCTGAGAATTTCCCATGCCCTTGTTCTCTTACAATTCAGTGGATTGGCAGTTATTCTTTATGCTTTTCATTTGTCATCAAGACCTTTTTGTATCTTAAAAAACAATAGTTTTCACGCACAAAAAAAGATGTTTCTCCAAAGTTTACTAAATACTTTTCATTAAGCAAACAGCTAACTCTAATGACCAAAACTGATTTCTGCCTCTCTTCCCTATGTTATGAAGTAGGTCTATTTGCCTCTCTTCTCCTTCCATCCAGACACCCAGACATATAGTGGTAAAAGAACACAGGGATTTGTTTTTCTCCAAGCTTAGACTCAGACACAGAATAGCAGTGTTGCTGTGGTTTCACAAATTCACTACCTATAAGTAGGGAAGGATTGGAAGTCCTGGGAAATAAGTCACTGAATAGAATCTGTTGTATCCCTTCTATTCACCAGTCCATTAGCTGATACAAACTGTGGGAGCTGAGAATAGAAAGTGGGAATTTGGGAACCTGTCAGATCATCTTTTCTCACTTGTATAATGTGAATGATAAAAATTGTTGTGCCTACTGCCCAAGGTCTTGAGGACCATAGTTGGTATGTCAGCAGGATTTATTGAGAGCTCACGAGTGAGTCTTATTTGTCCCATTATAGTGTAACTTCACCTTAACACTATGCGTCTCTGTCTCTGTCTCTGTCTCTGTCTCTCTCTCTCTCTGTGTGTGTGTGTGTGTGTATGTGTGTGTGTGTACACATGTGTGTGTGTGTATACACGTAGGAGCTTCTACATTTATGGGTTTCCATATGACTTTCTCATAAGGTCTTTAGTGTTATTTATCCTCTGTTTTCTCTCCTCTGCCCTGTACTTCCACTCCCCACTTGAACTCATGCTTCATTATTCCAGTTCAACTCTTTATGTAACCATGTTCTATGTATTCTCCCTTGAAAGCCATGCCCTCTTACTAATTTCTAACATCTATGGATGTGCCAAATAAAATGTACACATCGGAAGATTGAGAGTTAACATCGACAAATAAGAGAAAGCATGATCTGGTTATCTTTCTAAGTCTGGGGTTACTTCACTCACAATGATTGTTTCCAACTTTATCTCACTTATCTGTAAATTTCATAACTTGTTTTTTGTGATAGCTGATTAAAAAATTTCAGTGTAAAAATATACTCCTTTTTAGTATCCATTTATCTGTTGATGGACATCAAGGCTGTTTCCATTTCCTGGTTATTGTGAAAAGAGCAGCTATAAACACTGATGAGCAGGTATCTCTGTAGTAGAATATAGAGTCTTTTGGATCTCTGCCCAAAAGTGGAACAGTTTTATCCTGTGGTAGATCTGTATGGTAGTTTGAATAAGTATGGCCCCCATAGACACACGTTTATGAATGTTTGGCCTATAGGGAGTGCACAGTTAGAAGGTGTGGCCTTATTGGAGGAAGTTGTCACTGTGGAGGCAGGCTTTGAGGACTCATATATGCTCAAGCTATTCCCAGTACAGTCTCTTCTGCTGCCTGCAGATGAAGATGTAGCACTCCCAGCTCCTAGCACTATGTCTGCCTGCACACATCTATCCTTCCTGCTATGATGATATTGGACTAAACCTCTGAAACTATTACCCATCCCCAGTTTTTCTTTGAGAGTTGCTGTGATTATGTTGTATCTTCACAGCAGTGGAAACCCAAATTAAGACAGAAGTTGGTACCAGGGACAGGGATATTTCTGTGATATTGCCTGGCCATGCTTGTGTTTGGAGGAATGTGAACTTTGGTAGTTTGGATTAGAAAAGCACTTGAATGATTTAGTGGAGCGTAATGGGCCATACTAGTAGGAGCATGGAAGACAGTGGGGCTGAGGATGATTTGAATTCTGTGGGTCTGGCTCAAGAGAAGAATGTTAGCATAGTCCCTGAAGACTGGTCTTGTGATATTTTGGTAAAATATGTGGCTGCTTTTTTGCCCTTGTCTGAAATATATGCCTGAGGGTAAAGTGAAGAGTTTTGCATTAATTTCACTGACATAGGAAATCTCAAAACAGCCTAGTATTAACTCTGTTGTATGGTTGTTAGCATTCGCTCTTATAAAGATCTATAATAAAAAGGAACAAGCTGAGCAAAGAAAAATACAAAACATACAATTTGAGGAGAAAAGGGGCACCAGGAAATGGAATGGAAGTAAATCCTGTGTTCAAAAAGATAAGCGGATTAAAGGAAAGCCTGGTATTAAATGGAATAAAGAAAATGGAGACCTCAGGGCAAGATCTCACCCAGCTAAACTTCCAACTTGTGACAAGGAATAAAAGCTTAGGTCTGCCTTTAATTCCAGCACTTGGGAAGTAGAGGCATGCAGATGTCTGAGTTCAAGGCCAGCCTGCAAGTTCCACAACAGCCAGGCTTAGGCAGTGAAGGTAACCATCAAAAACAGAAGGCTCATGAAGATGTAATTGAACAAGTGGGCCGTGTTCCAGCCTCAGGAAGCATGTATCCCTGCATGGAGGCCCAGAGAGGCCATTGTGTGAAGCTGTGAGAACTAGACTTGCATTGCCTTAGAGACCCCAGGATGTTGGAGATTCCAGAGTCATGGGATACCTGCTGAGGACAGCTGATAACAGGGAGCAGAACCAGCCAAAGAGGAAGAAGTGTGTTGCAATTAACAAAGTTAAACAGAACTGGAGATATGAAGAACATTTTGACATCAGATATGGAGATTGGCATTGCCCAGCTGGGTTTTGGTCTTGCTTTGGTCCAGTATTACCTTACTATGCTTCCTTTCCTCCATTTCGGAATGGTAATGTATATCCTGTGCCATTATATGTTCAAAGTATGTGATCTGCTCTTTTATTTTGATTGTACAGGTGATTACAGTTAAGAAATTGCATGAATCTCAGAAGAGACTTTGACCTTTTAAACAGGGTTGAGACTGTTATAGACTATGGGGACTTTTGAAGTTGGATTGAATGCATTTCTGCATTATGTTATGGTTACAGGGAGTGGAATGTGGTGGTTTGAATAGGTATGTCCCCTCCATAGACTCATGTGTATGAATACTTGGCCTGTAGCAAGTGGCACTATTAGGAGGTGTGGCCTTGTTGGAGTAGGTGTGACCGTGGAGAAAGTGTGTCACTGTGGAGGCCGGCTGTGAGATAATATAGGTTCAGGTTTACGACAGTGTCTTCACTTTTGCTGGCTGCAGGTCAAGATATAGAACTCTCAGTTCCTCCAACACCATTTCTACCTGTGCACTGCCATGCTTCCCATCATGACGATAATGGACTAAACCACTGAAACAGTAAACCAGCCCCGATTAAATGTTTTCTAAGAGTTGATGTGATCATGGTGTCTTTTTACAGCAATAGAAAAGCAAACTAAGACTATCTATTTCTAGTTTCTTGAGTATTCACACTGATTTCCATAGTGGTTACTCCCACCAGCAGTAAGCATTCTTCTTTCCCCATATCCTCATCAGCTTTTGCTGTCCCTTCCTTGCTGTTTTCTTCATCTTAGCCATCCTGCCTCCACTGTAAGGGAAAATTTCAAAGTAGTTTTAATTTGCACAACTTTGGTGGCTAAAAATGTTGAACACTTTGAAAAAGTGTTTTTTGTTTTGTTTTGTTTTTTACGAGACAGGGTCTCTCTGAAAAAGTGTTTCTTAACCATTTGTAGTTCTATTTGTAACATTCTGTTTAGGTCTGTACCTCATATGCTTTTGGTTTTCTTTCACTGTTTTGAGTTCTTTGTGTATTCTAGAAACTAACTTGTGTCAGTTGTGTAGCTGATAATGTTTTTCCCCCTGTAGGCTGTATCTTCCCTCAAATGGTGATGTGCTTTATTGTGCAGAAACTTTTTAGCTTCATGAGGTCCCACTTATGTGTTAGTGTTAATGGCTATGCTACCAGAATCCCATTCAGAAAACCATTTCCTGTGCCTATAAGAACAAGTACTTTCCCTACTTTGTCCTCTATCAGATTCAGAGTATCATGTTTATAGCTAGGTCCTTGACCCATTTGGAGTTGACTTGTATACAGGGTGACAGATAAGTATCTGATACCCTTCACATATTGCTATCCAGTTTGAGCAGCAGTATTTGTTGAGGATGTCTTTTCTCCAGTATGTTGTGGGCTTGCTTGTCAAAAGTTGGGTAGCAGTGAGGATCGTGGGCTTATGTAGGGCCTTAGTTCCATTCATCAGTGTGTATGATTTTGTCAGTGCCTTGTTTTTATTGTGATAGCTCTGTAGTACACCTTATAATTTGAGATGTTGATACCTCCAGTAGTATGATGATGATGTTCAAAACTGGTTTTAGTTGCCTGGGTATTTTGAGTTTCCAAATACAATTTAAGATTATTTTTCTGTATCTATGAAGATTGTGTTTTAGTTTTGATAGAGACAGTATCATATTGGTAGACTACTTTGGGTAAGATGATCATTTTCACAATATTTTTCCCACCAGTTCATGAACATGAAAGGGGTGGCAGATCTTTCTGTCTTCTTGTATCTTCCTCAGTTTTGTTTTTCAGTGTCTTAATGTTTCTTAAGCATTTTTAAATGTTTTTCACTTCCTTAAATTTATTCCAAGGTTTTGTGGTTTTGTTTGTTTAGAGGCTGCTGTAAATGGAATTGTTTGCCTGATTTCTTTTCTTACTGTGTTTGTCATTTGTACTTAGGAAGGCTATTGATTTTTGTGTGTTAATTTTGTATCCTACTACTTTGCCAAATATTTTTAGCAGAAATAGGAAATTTCTGGTAGAATCTTTTTAGTGTCTTTTCTGTATAGAATCATATCATCTCCAAATAAGGATACTTTGTCTTTTTTCTTTTATATTTATAGCTCCTTCATCTTCCTTCACTTGTTTGATTGCCCTATGATTGCCAGTATTATATTGAATCGGATGGAACAGAGTAGACATAGACATACATGGTTTTTTTGTTTGTTTGTTTTATCTCCATTTGGGATGATGTTGACTATGGTCTTGGTATTAGGTTGAGATAGGTCCCCTGTCTTCTAGATTCTCTAGGACTTTTCCTTTTGAAAGTATGTTGGATTTTGTCAAAGGCCTTTTCTCCATCTAAAGAGATGAGATTAAATTTCTGTTCTTCAGGCTATTTATATGGTAGATTACATTTATTTATGTGTATATATTGTACCATCCCTCTGTCCCTATGATGACGCCAACTTGATCATGGTGGATAATCTTTATGAAGTATTGTTGAATTCAGTTTGCAAGTAGTTTACTGAGAAATTTTCATTCTTACTCATTAGAGAGATTGGACTGTACTTCTCTTTTTTGTGAGTGGGGAGATCTTTGACTGGTTTGGAATGAGAGTGATACTGACATTGTAAAAATGAATTAAGAAATGCTCCTTAATTTTCTACTTTGTCTAAAATTTGAGGAGTATTTATATGAGTTCTTTGAAGGTCTATTAGAATTCTTTGCTGAATCCATCCATCTGGTACTGTGCTATTTCAATTGGAGGATTTTTTAAGAATTTCTTCTGTCTGGCTGGATGTTATGGTTCCATTTAAATTATTTCATCTTTATTTACCTTTGATTGGTCATGTGTATCTACAAGTCTCTTTGTTTCTTTTAGATTTCCCAGTTTGATGGAATATAGATTTTTAAAAAAGACTATTCTCCTTATTTTGATTCTCTGAATGTCTTTGATGTCTGTTGTAATGTCTCCTTGTTACCAATTTAGATCCCTTTTTCTTTATTTTGGTTGATTTGGCTAAAGTTTGTCAAATTTTTCAAAGAAACAATTCTTTAGCCTTCACGTGTATTGGAACTTATTAATTTAAGATATCTCCTTTTCTTCTTTTTTAATGTAGACAGTACTATTGACTTTTCCTCTTAGGACTGCCTTCATTGTGTCACATAGATTTTGAGATGTTTTGTTTTCATTCAGGTCTTTTTGTTTGTTTTCTTTATATTTTGTGTTTTGTTTTGGTTTTTGGGTTTTTTTTCTTTTTTTCTTTTTTTCTTTTTTTCTTTTTTTTTTTGATACAAGGTTTCTCTGCTTAGCCCTGGCTGTCCTTGAATTCTCTCTGTAGACCAGGCTGGCTTCAAATTTACAGAGACCCATTTGCTTCTCCCATGCCCAGCTTCATTCAGTTTTTTGAATTGTCAAAATTTCCTCTTGATTTCTTTCTTGACCCAGTTGTCATTCAGTGGAACTTTATTTATTATACACAAGTTTATGCACTTTCTATGGTTTCTCTTTATACCATTGTGGCAAGATAAGATGCAGGATGTTATTTGAAGTTTGCTATAATTTTAGGCTTGTTTTGTTTTATAATATGTAGTTGACTTTGGACAGAGTTTCATGGGCAGCTGAGGTTGTGCATTCTCTAGTGTTTGGGTTGAATATTCTGTAGATGTCTCTTAGATTTACGATGTTTTTAATTCCACAGTTTTGTCTGTTTAGTTTTTGTCTACATGACCTTGCAATTCACCTACTATTACTGTGTTGGAATCAATCTGTAATTTTCAATGTAATGGTGGTTTTGGTTTTGATGAAGTGCAACTGTGCTTGGTGCATATATATTTAAGATTGTAATCCTGTTGGTGGAGTTTTCCTCTAATAAGTGTGTAGTGTCCTCCTTTATCTTATGTTCAGTTTTGATCAGATACTATAATAGTTTTACCTACGTTTTCTCTTGATTCCTTTTGTCCTAAGGTTGTATCTATCATTGATGTTGAGATACATTTCTCAAAGACAGCAATACTAAGGCCCTTTTTCTTATTCAGCCTGATAGTATGTGTCTTTTTATTTGGGACTTGTGATTATTGCTGTTTAGTTGAAATACGCGTGTTGATTTTCGTTATTTTGTTGATTTGTGTATGTGTGTGTGTATTGTTTTGTTTTTATCTCTTTAGATTATTTGTCCTGGTAATGCTTATTTGATTGTTCCTTTGAACCTCCTAGGTATGTTTATTGCCCTCTTTAGATTAAGGTGTTCTGTTATCCACTATAGAACTGACTTAACAGTCATGCATTCCTTTAATGTGTTTTTAATCATGGGAAATTTTAATTTCTCTTCCAATTGTTGGGGCCTCTGTGACCTTCACTGGCAGAAGAGAAATGAACCACAGGAGGCAAGAAGACTGTTTGGTACAGCATGACTTAATAGTTGTTGGTGGTTCAGATTTAGGCAGTCTGACCCTGAGTGGTTTTTTGTTGTCGTTTTTGTTGTTGTTGTTGTTGTTTTTGGCATATTTAAACACAGTACAATCTGGTGAAAACTATTCTTGTGATAATTAACTCATTTTCACATGTACAACAAAGCATGCAGATTTGTATCTGTTTAAATCTCTTTGAAACAGATGAGATGTGTTTCAAAGAGAAATTCTTTGTAAAGTACATATGACACTTTCCATAAAGATAGGTTCTATAGATTAACTAAGAAAAACAAACTTATAAAAATGACTGGGAGAATCCCTCCAGCTATATAGGTCACCAGGCTAGAAAGCATCTGTTCTCTAGCCTTCCAGATAGAAAACAGGTTTTGAATTCCTTTCCTTAGTTTTCTAGGTTCCCCTAGTACATGTTTCTGAGCACAAAGATTCAAACTTCCTACATAGTTACCCCTACATTCAATGGATAATTTTGTTGGGTATAATAACATTTGACAGTTGGGATCTTTCAGAACTTGAAATACTTCTTTCCAGGTCCTTCTGGCTTTAAAATTTTTTATTCTAATGGGCCTGCCTTTGTAAGAGACTTGATCTCTGTCACACAACTTTGACTGCTCTTTAGTTTGTATTCTTAATGCTTTTGTTATAAAACATGAATAATTTCTTCTCTGTACTTTCCTATTTGGTGTTCTGTAGGCATTTTTTTGTACCTAGATGGACATTATCTTTTTATTTGGGAAATAGTATGTATTTACTGAAGATAGTCAATGCACATTCTGTAGCATTCTTCACTTCATTCTGTGTTCCTAATTCATTAGGTTGAGCTTTTTCTTTTTTGTTGTTATTTGAACTTACTTTGCTTTCTGCAAGTGTATTTTTAATATTCTAGAGGCAGCTAATCTATTTCCTATGTCTGGTATTTGGAGCTATAGTTTACATCCTGGTTAAGTTACCTGGCATCTCTTATAATATCACAAAATTAACTCTTAATATTAAAGTATTTTAATAGTTCAAACCTAGGATTTAGTTCTTTAAGTTGCTTCTGTGTAACAAGCATTCTTCCCACCAGAGTGGTCCCAGAACCACACCAAACACAAATAACACAGAGACTCCATTAGTTACAATATTGTCAGCCAATGTCCAGGGCTTCTTGTTGGCTACTTCTGTCTTAAGTATTAACCCATGACTACTAATATATATTTCTATAAGGTTCTATTTTACCATGAACGCCAGGCTCATGCGGCCTCTCCTACCAGGATCGCATGCCAACTCTCTACCCTTTACTACACTTCTCAGAATCCTCCTCGATTGCTAGTCCCACCTATCTTGCTTCCCCATTGGCCAACAGTGCTTTATTTATCAACCAATATGACAAACATATACACAGAAGAACTTCCCCCATCACTTCTCTGCTTAGAGTGTAAGATTGTTTTTTTTAGGAGCTAGAGAGATGGTTAGCAGTTATGAGTACTTGTGACTCTTGCAGAGGACCAGAGTTCAGTTCCTAGTACCCATGTTGTTATTTTTATAACCATATCATGAGCTCTCCAGAGACCATTAGGAGTCCGAGTTTATATGCAAAAGCATACAGTCTTTTTTGTAAGCTCTTTGGCTTTCCTTACACTCAGACACCAGGTTTGGATCAGAGAGAGCCCTGAGATCAGTTGTGGCAGGATTTTTAAGGAGTAAAGGACTCGGAGGAGGGGGGCAGGTAGTGTAATTCCGTGTTCAGATAGGGGTCCGACTCCTGATTGAGCAGGAGTCGGGCAACAGGAGTCTTGTCAAACTAGGATTGGTGCTGGCATTACTGCAAGGAAATTGGCAACTGGTATACATCATGTAAGCCGTCTTTAACATTCTGGAACATCTGGTACTTGTTTGTCTCAAATCTGATTGGTCCCCCAGAGGGTAGTGACATCTTGTAGTTTTTCCTGGACACAGAGTCATTGTAAGGGTGAGACCTAGTCCCAGTATTTCTAACCTGCAGCCTATCATGGCTGTACTGATGTTAAGTTAGGCCTCAATTACCTGTTAAGTTAGGCTTGCAATTGCCTGTAACTCTAGCTACAGGTATTGAATGTTCAATTGTAGCCCCTGAGGTCACCTACATATGGCATACACAGAAACACAGATATAAAAAAATATATGTTTAAAAAAAGATTTTTTTAAGTTTAAGAAATGAAATGGGCAGTTGATGGGGGTTGTCCTTCTGTATATATGTTTCTCTTATTGGTTAATGAATAAAACACTGTTTGACTAATGAGGCAGGAAGATACATGGGACTAGAAGACAAGGAGAATTCTGGGAAAGGTAGGCAGAGAGACTCCGTCACAGAATTGCCATGCTGCCAAAGGAGTAACAACATGCCGGGCATTGCCGGGTATGTCACAGACTTGTGGCAACACATAGATTAATAGAAATGGGTTAATAATTAAAACAGAGGTAGCCAATAAGAAGCTCTAGTCATTGGCCAATAGTTTAGTAACATGAGTATCCATGCGTTTATTTGGGGCTAACAGCTTCAGGACCAGACTGGAACAGAAAACTTTCAGTAACAGGCAGTAATTTTCAACCTATGGGTCTCAACCCCTTGGGAATGGATGACCCTTTCACAGGGATTGCCTAAGACCATCAGAAAACACAGAAATTTACATTAAATTTCATAACAGTAGCAACATTACAGTTAGGAAGCAGCAAAGAAAATAATTTTATTGTTGGGTGGGGGTCAGGTCACTGCAACATGAGGAACTATGTTAAAGGGTTGCAGCGTTACAAAGGTTGAGAACCACTGACTTAGACAAAAATTTAAAGCACTGGGCAATTGGAGTGGATTAGAAGAAGAGCCACAGTGACCAGATACATTGGAGGCCTCACGAATGTATGTGGTGTTTAATTGGGTGTAGATGCAGAGTCAGAAACCATTCTTAGAAACCTGGAATATTTGGGACTGGAAAGGTGGCACAGTGGTTAAGAGCACTTGCTGCTTTTCCAGAAGATTCGAGTTTTGTTTCCAGCACCCGTATTGCAGAACTAGCAACCAGTTTCAAGGTATCTGGGGTACCCATGGGCGCATACAATATACACATAACTTTAAAAGACATTTTTTGTTTCAAAAACAGAAAATTGGAAAATTTACTGTAATAATAAAGTTGCCTGCTTAGGGTTGACTTTCTTCAAATGATCATAATGGGATTGCATCATCCAGCTAGACTTTACTGAGGATTTGGTCCCAGCAAAGGTCCCACTGGATGGGTGTGTAAATGATGGGGCAGAAAAGAATCTTGTGACCACAAAGGAAGAGACTGGAAGTAAGGCATTGCCCTAAGAAAGCTCTAGTGGGGCTATTATGTACTGTTCAAAATAGATAGGTGCTGGTGTTGACTGGGACCTAACCTTCCGTTTTGGCATTCCAATGCCATTCCAGCAGTGTATGAGCCTGTCGGCCACTAAGCAAAGGACTTTCAGATATTCTAGCTAGCATTTAATTACATTTGAATAGAACCAATGCTTGTGATCTAAGAAAACATCTCCTGTTACAGAAAGCCAACCATGTATATCCCTCTGGTTTTTGATTTAAAAAATTACACTGGAACATAAAGAAAAAACAAGCATTCTCTTTTTTTTTTTTTTTTTTTTTTGTGGCAGTTGTACCAAGTCAGTCACAGAAGATGACTAGTGAGTTTCTTACATGCCCGTATTTCTTCTAGAACCTTTCAGAGATCTAAAGAGATAGTCATGAGTTTATGCTTAATTAGCATGAGGAAACATGGCTGTACAATAGTATTTATTATCATTTGTTTTTTTCATGGTGGCCATTCTGACTGGAGACAGAAGCACACTGATTCTAATTTGCATTTCTTTGGCTTAGGGTATGGAACTGTTAAAATATTTGCTAGCCATTTGCATTTATCCTTTTGAGGTCCATCTATTTAGATCACTGGCCCTTTTATTTGTTGACACTTTAGGAGAGGTCTTTGGGTGTTTAATTTTTACTATTCTTTATATATTGCATGTACTTGTCTGACTTACACCTGGCAAAGATTGATTCCACTCTATAGTCTGTTTGTTCTGTTGATAGTTTATTTTGCTGTATGAAAGCATTTGAACTAAATGTAATCCCATTTGCTATTTGTTGGGGATGTTTCCTGTGCTATTGGAGTTCTATTCAGAAATTTGTTGTACATATTTATATCCTGGGGATGTTGTTTTTGTTTTGTTTTCTTTCCCTATGTTAACCTTTAGAAATTTCAACATTTCTGGAGCTTTGAAAAGGTTTTAGATTACTTCTATTTCTTTTTTTGTTTAGCAACTTTAGAAGCATTGTTATTAGATCTTCCTGAAAGTTAAGTAGAATTTGGCAGTAAAGTCATCCAGCCCTGAGCTTTTGTGTGTTGGGAAGACTTAATGACTGCTTTAATCTCATTGCTTGTTATAAGGTCTAATGGGTTGTTTATATCTGTTGGCTTTGATTAGGTGGGTCATATGCAGTTTCAAATATAACATGTCTTTAATATTTTTCAACATTTATTAGAATGTAAGTTTTCAAAATATTTCAATATTTCATTGGAATTTGTTGTAACAATTCCTTTTTCATACCTAATTTTTAAAATTTGAGTGTTGTGATTGATTCTTTGTGTTCTTTCGCCACTTTCTTCCTGGTCTAAATTACTTCTTGCCATATGCTCAATTTTGTTTTGGCCTTTTACTTTGGTAGAACTTTGAGATGCATCATTAGGTTATTCATAAATGTGAATGCCCGCATCTATAACCTTTCCTCTAAGGACTTCCTGGCTGTGTTCAAGAGGTTCTGGGAAGTTGTGTTCTCCTTTTCATTTGTTTCAGTGTATTAAAACTACCTCCCTGGTGTCTTCAGTAACCTGCTCTCTGTCAAAAAGTCTGTTATTCCGTCTCCATGCATTTGTATGTTTCCTCAGGTTAGCTTTGTTGTTGATTTCTAGTTTGGTTGTACTTGGTCTGTCAGGATGCCAGGAATCAGTTTTTTCTTTCCTCATCCTCCCTCTCTTTCCCTCCCTCCCTTTCTTTTGGCTTTCTTTGTGCTCTACAGTGTGCTTAGTTTTACAAAAAGTGTCATTTGTGACTGATAAGAAAATATCTATTTGGTGAAACAGTTTGTAGCTTGACTTGCTGAGTTGATCTATTGTATGATTTAGCTCTGAGGTTTCTTTTTTATTTGGAGGACACAATGAGATATTGTTTCCAAATCTATGCAGTGCTTTATGTTTTTTAATGTCAGGACTTAGAAATGAGTGTGAACTCAACAAAACCTTACTGTGTCCTTGGAGCAACACTATGTTTATTTTTTATTTGATGAATCTTTGTGGGTTGCCTTCACTTGAGTAAAGCTGACTGCCCTCTCGACTGTGATGACTTTACGGCAGTCCCAGTGTTAACCACCAGGGAAGATGCTACACTTTTGACTTGTATCCCCTATAAAGTTTATAGACAGGAGTAATAGGATTGGGGAGAATGTAGTATGCTTTGCCATGAAGTGTGCAGCATATGGGAGGGTGGGAATAGAGTATGAGGAAGGGTAAGTATTTAAGCTAGAGATGTGAAAAGCCAAGACAATGCTGTATGTTAGGTTTGGAGAGAAGAAAGGTGGACAGAAGAGATTTTTTTCCCCAAGACACCAATGACAACCTATTAATTGAACATTTAAAATACAAACTTGTGCCTTTTGAGAGAAAAAGCAACTTAAAAAAAGAAGTTAACTGAAGAGTATGAAACTATGATATAAATATATAGAAAATAAAAAGACTAAAAGCATACAAACCCAAATACACAGTAGACTGAAAAAGTCATTGTGTCCTCAGCCAGTGCTGCTTTCTTTTGGGGAGATCCTACCCACATCTAATCTGCCCAACAGCTCCCAGTGCTCTTCACATGCCCTCCTGGTCTCCCTGCTTCTGGGGTATAGGATGCTGAGGGGTCCCTCTTGAAGACTTCCTTACCATGCTGCCTTTTCTCTACTCTGAGTCTGTAGATCTGGACACTCTCTGTTTTGCACCCAATGGGTCTGCAGGCTCTCTTTCAGGGGGCGTCACATAAGCAATGTAACTTCCCAGTTGAGGTCAGTTCCTGTACTGTTCTGGCCTCCTTTTGCTGTCATGCTGGTTACCTGGGGAGAGGGTCAAAGAACTTTCTCCCCAGGGCTTTTGGATGTGGACTTTTAGCGGGTTAGGGTAACTTTTGGTGTTGTGAAACTCTATTTCAAATTAGCACACCCATCACCAGGGCTGAGGTCTGCTTTGAGTCTTTAACAGCATTCAGTACCTTCCTGGGGCACTACCTGTACTTTTCTCTTTGGTTGCACTTGGAAGTGCCCAGTTGACATTAATTCTTTTAAAGGGTTCTTAAGAAGTCAACCCATTGAGCATCCCTATCCAAACAGCAAACGTTTGATTTAGCTCCTATAGAACTGCTTTTATAGCCAGTCAGCCTGACTCTGTCAGCTCTCTCCCTCTACTGCCCTCCTCTTTATTTTACGTAGATTTGTATTCTAAGTACTAAGAATCAGTCGTTTGTGAAAATTAAGTGTGTTGTTGACCCTTTGGTTACCTCAAAGAGATAACTGACTGTAAATTTGTGTTTTATTACTTTACCCAAATACCTGTTGGACTCAATTTAAAAAGTGGAAAGGTTGGATCTGGGGAGGGAGATAGTTCAGAGATACAGTGTTTTCGTAGGGCTGTTAAAAAAGAAAAAAAAGAAAGGGAAGTTAAGCCTTGATAGTACATGCCTTTAATCCCAGCACTTAGGAAGCAGAGCCAGGGAGAGCTCTGTGAGCTTGAAACCAGCCTGGTCTACAGAAGGAGTTCAAGGACAACCAGGTCTATGCAAAGAAAGCCTGCCTCAAAAAAAAAGAAAAAAAAAAAAAGGAACTTGGAAATTAGTGACTTTGGGGTTCCAGTCCTTGATCAGGTAGATCTGTTACTTTTTTGGCTGCTAGTGCTGTGGTTGAATATCCTGGCAGGAATGTGTGATGATGTAAATGCCAATGGCTCAAAAGAAAAAGAGGGCTTTGAAGAGACACCGGATCACAGCATACTCTTTAAGGACACAGCCAACAACAACCTTTGCAAAACGCCTAAGCTGGGATCTAAGTCTTTAACATAGGGGCCCTTTTGAGATGTTCCAGATCCCAACTAACTACAGGAACTTTTGATAGTAAACAAATCTGAGGAGCGGAGACGTGTAGTCTATCCTGTACTACTGTTTTAACAGCTCTGTAGTTGTATAAGTAACACTGCAGTTGTGATGAGAATGTCAAAAGGGAATAGTCTAATGGGAACTGTGTATTAGGAAGAATGCTTTGGAATGAAGTCCCTCCTAGGTATACACCCTAATGGAATACACATTTGTCATTGCTCTTTCACCTTGGGAACATCTTAGCTCTTCTATGGTCTTTCTTCAACTAGAAAACTGAGACAACCTCACAGGACTATGGAGAGGATTAAAGAAGTTAGAGTAGTTTTGAGAAATTAATATGTATTTCTTGAGAAGTTTCTAATTTGCCTCAGTTTGACTATTGAACCCACCAATGGTGGTTACCTGCAGTTGCCTTAGGTAGTGAATAGGTGTCAGGGTAAAGGGTAACAACTTTTCATGCCATGTAACCAGTATACTAGTGACTATTTCATTTCACTTAAATGATGTAATGACTATTCTTGGTTGTCAGCTTGACTCCTGGAATTAACTAAAACCCAATGGATGTGCGCACCTGAGTACTTTTTCCTAATTGAATTATTTGAAGTTGGGAGAGCCACATCTAATCCGGATCTTTGAGGTGGGAAAATACACCTTTAATTCAGATCTCTTGAGGTAGGAAGATCTGTCTTTAATCTGGACCACACCTTCTGCTGGCAGTCTATATACAAGACATGGGAGAAGGAAGCTGTTTTTGCCTGCTTGTTCTCACTCTTGCTGGCAAGTCCATTCCTTAGATGGCATTAGATTCCAGCCTATACTGAAGACCAGCTGAGACATCCAGCCTAATGGATTGAACAAGTAGTAGATTCTTGAACCTTCCGTTCATAGTCAGCTGTTACTGGACTTGCTGAACCACACTGCCTGTAACCAGTTCTAATAAATCCCCTGTATATGTGCATATAAATAAAGAGATTCACTATAAATTCTGTCTTCTAAGGAATACAGATTTATTACTTGAAGTACATTGACTTTGCTACAAGTGCTCATTATCTCTTGCTATGAGTAAGGGACTATGTATCCTGTTTTTTTTGCTATAGTTCTAGTTAGAAAATTGTCCAGCTTTCTTGTATCTGTGAAATTGATGTGGTTAGATGCATAAAACAT
The DNA here is from genome assembly GCF_017639785.1 of Mesocricetus auratus. Lineage (NCBI taxonomy): Eukaryota > Metazoa > Chordata > Mammalia > Rodentia > Cricetidae > Mesocricetus > Mesocricetus auratus. The sequence continues at coordinate 65,185,178 of NW_024429197.1, forward strand.
CCAACGCCATTTGCAAAACGTGTGGCAGATTGGGTCCAAAGCAGAATCTCTGCTATGTGACTAAACAAAGAGGTTGACTACTAAGAGCCAAACTTTGCCTTCCTAATGTTTCTATTTTGTGTTTCCCTTGAATTTGTTTTCATATACATGCATATGTAAACATTCTGCTCATTGGTAATTGCAAGTTCTCACACTTTCTGTGTCTTCATAGTCGACTATTGACTATTGACATTGACTACTGTCTTGATCATACGAAAAAACATTGTTAAACTACTAAAGTGACATACTTTTTAGCATTGAATAACTAATGCTGTATCAAATGTCTATATAGGAACTTCTTTCCTTTTTTTTTTTTGTTGTTGTTTGTTTTGTTTGAGCTGTTACCTTGGAGTTATCTCAATTTTTAGACTATTCAATTATACAGTGTAAATATATTAAGTGTATTTTTACCTTTCTGTCTCCCTCTCCCCTCCTTTTACCTCCATCCCTTCCATTTCATTCTTGCGCCAGCCTGGCTTTGAACTCAACAGTCCTCCTACACCAGCTTTCTGAGAGCTAGGATTACATGAATACATCACCAAGTTCGCATCCAGTCATATTTGATTTTGATGGTTGTTTTCCTTTCAGTGAAACATACAGGTGAAATCGGCTGCCTCCAAGCAAAACAATCAGGCTTTACTTTTACTAAGCACTTTAGGTGTAATACCCTTCTAAAGAAATGTGTTAAATGGAAGGATTAAAGGAAAGAACAAACCATATTTTTCCATAATACAAGCTATAAGCACTCAGGTGAGGTCAGGGCCAGAGCTTATATACTCTAGGAATTTTTGGAAGTGTGTGAAGTAATTAATGTCCTACTCTCTGTAAAAGACCATTAATGAGAAAGACAAAGAAAGCTCTTATTCTCTGGGTGAGTGGGTGAGTAGCTAACTGCCTAGAGTTTCCCCAAATGTAAGCACATTCTTTTTGTGGTTTTCAGAGTTTCTGCTGGGTCTAAGTGCAGTGTTCTACAGTTGTGAAAGCCTAACACACAACCTCACTTTTGGAGTGTGAAGTGAGGCCATTCTTAATAGTTTAGTGCAGAGGAAATCTCTCAAGCGTACCCCCTCCCCGTGTGTGTGTGTGTGTGTGTGTGTGTGTGTGTGTGTGTGTGTGTGTGTGAGTGATGTAAAATATTAAGCGGATAGCCATTTTCATGCCAGTATACTCTATTTAAAATATTGTGCAGTGAAAGTCACTTAAAAACAACTAGTCCTTTGGAGAACAAGTCTGTTAGTGTGAAGACACACTGACCCATGGGAGACTGCCCCAGTGAGACTTGTCTGCCGATTCCCTCTTTCTTTGTCCCACATGAAGAATTTAAAGAGAAAAAAAAATGTCAGAACAGATTGGTCAGAGTCATCAGAGCTGTGTGATCTGAGGATGAGATGAGATAGTTGTCGTCAAGTCACAGTTTCTGTGGTCTGTGTCAGGCCTTACCACATGGTTATGTGTTTTACTTGAATGACTAAGTCTTAGAATAAAGAAAACATTGTTGTATTTTTCAAACCTTCTGTGATGGCTATTCTTGGTTGTCAACTTGACTATGTCTGGATTTAACTAAAAGCCAAGCACTGGGTACAGACTTGAGGGACTTTTTTCTTAATTAAGTCATTTAAAATGGAAGACCCACTTTTTGTCGTTGTTTTTTGGGGGATGGTATTTTTTGCTTTCCAAGACAGGGATCCTCTGTGTGATCCTGGATATTCCTAAACTCACTGTGTTCACCACATTGGCCTCCAATTCAGAGATTTGTGTGCCTCTACCTCCTAAGTACTGGATTAAATGGGATACCACCACACCAGGCTAAGAATACCCACTTGTAATTCAGATCTTAATTGAGAAAATTCCTCCATAAGATTGAGCTGTAGGCCAACCTGTAGAGCATTTTTTAAATTAGTGATTGATGTGGGAGGGCCCATCTCATGGTAGGTGGGGCCACCCCTGAGCTATTGGTCCTGGGTTCTGTAAGAAACCAGACTGAGCAAGTCATGGAGAACAAGCCATTAAGGGGCAGTCCTCTATGGCCTCTGCCTCAGCTCCTGTGTCCAGATTCCTGACCTTTTTGAGTTCCTATCTTAGATTTTGTCAGTGATGGACTATATGTAAACATATAAGCCAAATAAACCCTTTCTTCCCCAGCTTGCTTTTTTTGCATGGTGTTTCATTGCTGCAGTAGAAGCCATAACAAAACCCACACCTTTAATCCAGACCTGAGGTAGGACATCCACGTGTAATCTGGACCATACCTACTGGCAGCCTGTATAAAGGACATGGAAGAAGGAAACTTGTTTCGTTGCCTGTGCTCTCACTTGATAGCAAGTCTATTCCTTCACAGTGGGCAGAACTTCAGGGAGTACACATGGTCATTCATTTTGTTTGGAAGGAAAAAGGGCCAGATGTGTGATTGTTCATTATTGATTCATGTCTGTAGCCAAGGCACTGCCTGGATGATCAAAGACTTTGAAAGAACATGATTGGATAATTCGTAGGAAAGACATCTGAGAAAGAAGTTTGTGGACAGATTCCTTCAAATGGATGAAGGATGTTAAGATACTTGTGTCCTATGTCAATGGTCATCAAAAGGTAACTTAGGCTGAAGAGGAGTTTGGTAATTATGTAGACAGGCTGACCCCTTCTGTGGTCAGTCAGCTTCTTTCCACAGCCATCTCTTTCATTGCCCAACGGACCATGCATAAAGTAGCCAGGGAGGCAGAGATGGGTTTATGCATGGGCTCAACAATATACAGAGACCAACACTGAGCCCCAGATATAGCACCAATACTCAGGGTGACTAGTCAGCGACCTAGCTGCAATTTGACTACATTGGACCACTTCCTCCATGAAAAGGACAACACTTTGTCCTTACAGGAGCAGATACTTATTCTGGTTATGGATTCCCTTTCCTGTATATAATCCTTCTGCCAAAACCATCATCATCTGTGGACTTACAGAATGCCTACTCACTGTCATGGTATTCCACTTGTAAGCAGGAAACTCACTTCACAGCCAGAGAAGTGTGACATTGTGCCCATGATCATAGAATCCACTGGTCTACCATGTTTCCCATTATCCTGAAGCAGCTGACCTGATCGAAGGATTCAATGGCCTTTTGAAGATGCAGTTACAGTGCCAGTTAGGTGGCAGCATCCTAAAGGCTTGGGAAGTGTTCTCCAGAAGGTGGTATATGCTTTGAATCAGCATCTGTTATGCGGTATAGCCACAATCCATGCATGCATGTCTCTTCCAGTCACCCACTAGGAAAATTTTCACGCCCTGTGTCTGAGCCCCTACTACCTCCTAGCCTAGAAGTTTTGGTTCTAGAATGGGTAGTGCTTCTGTTAGGAGCTACAAAAATCATTCTGCTGAAATGGGAGCTCAGATTTCTTCCTGGGCACTTTGGGCATCTGATGCCCTTAAGCCAACAGACAAAGAAAGGAATAACAGTGTTGGAGTCAGTGATTGAACCAGATAGCCAAGGGGAAATTGGATTGCTTCTCTATAATGGTGGTAAGAAATATTAGTCTGGAGTGCAGATCCTTTAGGTGGTCTCTTGGTGCTACCATGTCCTATGATTAAAGTCAATGGCAAATTACAACAACCAGGCCGGATGACAAAGAGCACAGACCCTTCAGGAATGAAGACATGGGTCCCTCCTCCAGGAAAACAACTAAGACCTGCTGAGGTGCTTCCTGAGGGTAGAGGATGTACAGAATGAGGGTAGAAGAAAATAGTTATAAATAACAGCTAAAGCCATGGACCAGTTGAAGAAGTGAGGATTATAATTTACATGAGTATTTCTACCATATTTTGTTAAGAATGTGTTGTACAGAAATTTGTATTTTCTCAATTTTTTTATCCTGTAATGTGTAATGTAGCATCAACTAAGAGAATTATCAGTGGTTATATTTAAATTTGAGATAATAAAAGAATGTCCCTCTAGGGACTTTACCATCTATTCTAAATTTATAGTGCATTTGTGGTTATTAAATCATGTTAGGCATAATTATGACCTGCTTAAATATATGTGTTTGTGAATGTATGTGGGTAGTTATATTAGGGATAATTATGGCATAGTTATTGTTTTCACTTGGAAATTAAGCATGACACAAGGAGATAAAATTGTCAAGTTGGCAGAATGTGTACTTACGAAGACTATTTATTCATGGTTGTCAGCTTGACTACATCTGGATTTAACTGTAAATGACTGGGCATAGCTGTGAGAAACTTTGTTTTTGATTCAGTCATTTGAAGTGGAAAGACCACTTCTAATCTAGATCTTTGATCTGGGAAGATAGGCCTTTAACAAAGTTCTTTTGAGGTAGGACGATCCACCTTTAACCTGGGCCACACCTGGTAGTTTATATAAAGGACATCAAATAAAGGAAGTCTTTCTCTTTGCTTGCTTGCCCTCACTCACACTATCATTCCTTCACTGGTGTTAGAACCTACTTCTTTGGGATTCTAGCTTATACTGAAGACCAGCTGAGACATACAGTCATCTACACTGAACAACTACAGGCTTCTTAGACATTTTGTTGGTAGACAGTGATTGTTGGACTAACTTGACCACAGTTTGTAAGGCATTCTAATAAATCCCCTTTCTATAGATTGATAGAGAGGGCTGGAGAGATGGCTTTGTGGTGAAGAGCATTAATTGCTCTTCCAGAGAACCCAGGTTCAGTTCCCAGCACCCACATAGCAGCTACCAGCTGTCTCTAGCTCCAAGATATGACATCCTCACACAGACATACATTCAGGCTAAACACCAATGCAAATAAGATAGGCAGACAGACAGATGATAGATTTATTCTATAAATTCTGTTCGTCTAGACCTTCCCTAATTCTGTTCCTCTTAACTTTCCCTAATTTTGTGACCCTTTAATATAGTTCCTCATATTGTGGTGACCCCCAACCATAAAAGTATTTTTGCTGCTACTTCATAACTGCAATTTTGCTACTGTTATGAAAGGTAATCCTGTGAAAGGTCATTTGACCCCCAAAAGGGTTGTGACCCACAAGCTAAGAACCACTGCTCTAGACTCTAGAGGCTAGGGAACCCTGACTAATACATCTTCTCCTATACTACATACTTCTCCTATAATAGTATACTATTACTCTTCTTTTTCTTTATGTCGATTTGAATTCTAGCCCATATATACCATCCGTTTTCTGAACCAATAGATGCCAGCATCACTGATTCTCTTGCTATGGAAAACCGTCTCAGATGGGTGCCAAGAAGAAGGGTTCCAACATTTAATCTGAAACAATTAAATAAAAACCCTTAATTCTATCTAATATCCTATCTAACATCCTTTCTGTGGAAACAAGATGAGAAAGGCTATGAACAGGCAGCAACTGACAACAAATCTATATCTCTCTAGGTGACTGGTGTCCTTTTGATATGTTTTATCAAGGAATTTCTCATTATGAATATGGCCAAGTGATTTGTGTCACTCTTCCCAGATTTCCTTTAACAGCATGCAGATCCCTTTGTTACATTTGCCTTTCTCATTTCTGTACTCATTACTTAGCCCACATGGTGACAATCTATTCTGCACTGTCAATCTGATTGGGGATACCTCCTTTATCATCAGGATATAAGATATATAGAGTTTTTTACTCTATGCCCTAGTGACTAATAATTGGCCACACTGCCAACTTATTCCCTTGCAGATATGACTACTAGAAGACACTGACTGTGTATAATAACTGGAAACCATCTATTTATAATTTTTGTTGTTCTTTTGTGGTCCTGGGGATTGCGCTCTACACAAGGGTCAGAAGACTTAGAGTCCTTCAGCCCTCATCATCTCATGTAGAGTCATGAGCCGTCTCATGCTAGTCACTCACATCATCAATATTATTAGCCTTTCTAAGTTTGGTTTTAGGGTGTCATGTAACCCATGTTGGCCTGGAATTCATGTAATCTTGCTTCAGCCTCCTGATTATATTATGTACCTTCATTTCCAGTTCTCTGTTAAAAGTTCTAAGTCTCAGCCAGGTGTGTTGGTGCATGCATTTAATCCCAGCACTCAGGAGGCAGAGGCAGGTGGATCTCTGAGTTCAAGGCCAGTCTGGTCTACAAAATGAGTTCCAGGACACCCAGGGCTGTTACACAGAGAAATCCTGTCTCAACACACACACATGAGAAAATATCTGGAACTTGCTGTTAATGGTGGGACACAATAGATAGCATTAAGTTTCAGCACAGCACTTAACCTGCAATACCTCAGTCTAAAGAGCTCCTTTCCCTGACCTTGTTCACCTTGCTCCTCTAACCATCAAGAGCTAAGGGGAGCTTTGCAGAATGTTTGTGAGGGCATGGTGCTGAAGAGTAGCTGCTCAGTGGGTCTTGATTCTGGCTCTTCTCCTAAGTGCAGACAAATGTTGAGTTGAATCACCAGCTGGCTCCTATTGTCACAAACTGGAGAATGAGATATGGACCACCCTCCTCCACATTCTCTCCTGTTACCTTCAAATTACCTGAAATGAGCCAAGAGGACATCCTCCTGAGATCCACTGAATCTGCTGTGCATATAGGAGTTCTCCGATTTGGGCTGGGAGATACTGAAGTCCTTGTGGAGTGTGGGGTGTGTGGGCATATGTGTGTCTTCCTTTTAATTTGAGTTAGTTTCGTGGTATGTAGTAAAGCTGGGTCTTACCAACTGACAGCTGCCTTGAAGCAGGTTATTAAATGAATGGCCTTGCATAATTACAGAATAATAAATTGTGATGTGGATCACATTTCATAGAAATAAGACAAATTTCTGTGGTAATCCCAAATTTAACTCTTACTAATTGTATGGATGCTTTTGTCCTTTAGCAATAGGCTAGAAATTGAAGATAATTCCAATGATATAAGCATGAGCAATAACAAATGCCAATGTTGATGTTTTCAAATTAAAATACCTCAAACTTCTTATTAGTCAAATTATAAGATCAAAACATGTGTTCATTAATGATAATGAGAAGTTTGTTCTGAGAAAAGTTCAGAATTACCAAGACTGGAGCACCAAAAATGGGATTATATTCACTCTGGCAGAATTGCATTCAGTCCACTTCACTGAATTCTTTCCTCACACTGCATCTAGGTGGGAGCTCTTTGTCTTCTTGCCTGTCATTGTGTGACCATATGAGGGAATCAATCATTATAATGATGGCAACCACAAATTCTTCTCTGTGGACATGCCTCTGCAATGGTATTGACATTCATGTGTCTGCCCCTTTGAATCTGGGTGGGTTGACCTTAACTTGTTTTGTCCAATAGCAAGTTTTAGAGTAATGGTGAGTAGTTCTTTTAGAAGTTGTTGTTACAGTCTTTGTGTGCCTATAGCACAAAGAGGGATGCTCTCTCAGCCTGGACTCTGAGGGGAGTGCCTGGACCCTACCCAGAGTAAAATGACAGACTCTAGATATCCCCTATGTGGAAGGACTTGGCAATAGGGTGGGAGGGTAGGGGGGGAAGGGGAGTGCGGGAGGAGGGGAGGGAGAGGGAGCTGGGATTGACATGTAAAACAAGCTATTTAAAATTAAAATAAAAAATGATTAAAAAAAAAGAAGTCGTTGTTACATTCTTGGAAACAGGAAACCGTTGTCCTCTGCAAAGTATTCATGTGGACCATTACAGAAGTGCCCCGTGGACAGCCAGTGCCTGTGGCCAGGTGTGATGAAGACAAGCCGTCACATAATCATCAGCAAACAACTATGCCTCCTGGAACTCAGATTGCCAACTATTGAAAGTTAGTAAATCATTATCTGAAAGAATCAAGTTTTGAGGTTTGGGGTGATTAGTCGTGAGGCAACAATTAACTGAAATGGACTAAAAAGGGTGCTATTTTCAGTCTTTCAAATATGCAAGCTATTATTTATTTTAAAAAAAAGACTTTCTCAGAAATACCACTACCATTCAACTTTTCCACTAGGCTTTGGTGCACAGCCGGTTACTGTCCTCTTAGGTGTTACGAATTGCACCCTGCATGGAAGGATCAGATCCTCTAGTAGATTAAGCAACTGTGTCCTCTATGAAAGGAGCCACCCAGTCCCCTGTCCTGTAACTGGGGTGCTGTTCTGAAGGTACTGATTGCAGGATTTCTTGTGTGTTTATTACTTTGTTTCTGTGGATAATGGTGCATACATAATCAGGTTAGCAAGCCATACATCTCAAAACATTTATTCTCCAGCGAGAAACTTAAATTAGCCATCCAAATGCTAACTAAGGATTCTGGTGCTAAAATAGATGGTGCTTGCAGAGTGTAGGGGTACACTCTTGAGTAGGGTCGTTCGCTGCCTCATCATCAGCCACTCAGTGCTCAGCATCCAAGGAGTCTGAAGTGGATTCACATGTGTAGGGAACTGAGTTTGTTTCCTCCCGTTCTCCAGGTGATAAACTTAGATAGAAGTCTAAGTCTGTCTCATATAAGCCAAGTGAGCTTAAAGAGGACAGGAGGTCTCCATGGAGACCACTAGTAGCTGAAGGGATGCTCAGCACCAACCAAGGAAGAGTCATAGTACAACAGAAGCAACAGAATCAGCTGAGAGGCTTGTGAACATTTCAGTATGGGGGCCACGTCAGAGTTTCTGATTCAGTCAGTTTTCTACAGACGTCTACTTCTCAGATGTCAGCACCAAGGGACACACTCTGAGTAGCTTTGCTTCAATGCCAGCTGTTCAGCAGGGGCATCACTTTCTCCTGGAATCCTGTGGAAATACACACTCATAATTCTACCTGCTATCTATGAAGTCGACAGGATCCTTGGGTTTCTTGCAAGATTTAAAGAAGCGCTTCTGAAGTGGAAGATAGCTTTTTCTTGAGCAAGCTGGACAAAAGTTGGGCTTGTGGCACACGCCTGAGCTCAGGGGCAGTGTCTGTGAGTGATTCTCTGTGGTTGGCCTGCTTGGGATTCACTGATTTCATATTTTCTCACTGAAACTTGCCGCAGCCTGAGTTTTCCTCATCAGCTTTCTGCGGGGGTTTCAAGTCATTTTCATTCAGTTCCTCACCAGTGCAGCACTTCTGCAGTGCTTGGGCAGCCCTTGCTCATGAGTGTCTGGGGGTATGTAGCAATGTTGGTCAGGAAGGTCAGGAAGCAACAGGCTTGTAGGAAAGCACAAAGTCTGGGTACTTTCTGGAAAGTTGGGAAATAGAAACTGGAGCCAGGCTTCCGTGATGTTCACACTGTTAACTAAGTGAGAAGCAACTGACAGAATGAGCATGTCTGTGGTGATGAACAACACAGCTGAAATTTCTGAAGAGAACTTGAGATGAATGGGCTCTTTCTTTGGTGATTCTGAGAGAGATTTTGTAGCATCAGCTGCTTCAATGCTCAGCTCCAGGAACTTGATCTTGTATGTTTGTGCAGACAGAGGAGGTTGGTGAACCTGTTCTGTCACATCAGGGTACAGGGAAAGCCCGAATCCTTAAACCTTCTGCTTCCAAGAGTTCCTTAGGTTTCTTTCTGTTTTGAGGGTTTTCACATTTTTATCAACTGAAGTCATCCACTCAGACAAACAAGCACACTCTATTCTGGGAGAACTGAGCTCCTTTTAAAAAGCTATTACTCTCTCCATTCAACAGCGATTTAGCAAACTGTTTCAGCCTTTGAACAAAGATAAGTAAGGTCACCCCTTCCTTGGGGAGGGAAGCATGCTAATTTTAAAAGTGCATATAGCATAGCAGTGGAATGTTGTGGCATTTTCTCAATTCTATTATGCAGAGCTTCCCAAACTCTTTGTTCCAGAAGCTGGTAATGTTTAGGGAACATCCCAGGTCTAGAGTGCATAAGCAAGGTTCTACATGCACCTCTCATGTGCACAGTGAACATGGTAGGCATAGCAATCTTAGGGGGGCCTCGTGTCCCTAGTGTGCAGTGGGATTAGACATGGCAGCAGTACTCCAGAACTCTGTCAGAGTCGTAAGTCATAGTTTAAGTTGTATTTGCCACTCTTTCAGTCACTGTCGTAGAGGAAACCAGTACTGTGATACTTGAACCGGGCCTTTGAACATTAGAGCTTACTTAATAATTGTGACTAAGGAAGTATGTCCTCAATTCAGTTAAGCAAGTAAAGTGTTTCAATATGGCCCTGCTAAAATAAAAAGAGGAAATGTGTGGTTTAAGTCCTGGCAGAGACCATCGGACGATCAAAGCATTGATACCTTGGAGTGAGGGTGAAAATCTTCACCGTTTTCCATGGGTCACAGGAAACGGTCAGATTTGGCCAGGTTTTGATTTTGTAAGGCCTACATCGGTGGCTCTGTGGAGGCAGGCTAGAGCAACAGTTAGTCTGGGGACATGCCATTGTCCTAGTGGGAACTGGTATTTACACATTCCTTCCCTCTGAGGTAGGTAGTGGTTTTCCTGAGACAGCAAATAGTCACTGTTGGGTACTAAAGAGTGAACACTGTTCGATGACCTAGGCTTGGTAAAGGGGTGGGCCTCACTGCCATGGGCTCTCACAAGCAGCTTCAGTCCTGCTGAAATATGTCCAAGTTGGGGTACAATGGCAGGTACAATGCTTAAAGAAGAGTGAAAGTGACCGAGATGACCGCTTTCACGCCTCAGCTACATTGCTACTAATGGGACTGATGAATACTCTCAGAATCCTGGTTTACAAAGGTGTGGGTTCTCCCAACATTTGCATCCAGTTTTACAAACACATCCAGGAATGAGTACAAGAGAACAAATAGCCTGGAGATGAAGAAACCAAGCCCAAATAGGGTGGTGGTGGCACACGCCTTTAATCCCAGGACTCGGGAGGCAGAGGCAGGCGGATCTCTGTGAGTTCGAGGCCAGCCTGGTCTACAGAGCGAGTTCCAGGACAGCTTCCAAAACAATACAGAGAAACCCTGTCATGAAAAACCAAAAAAAATAAAACCAAAAAAAAAAAAAAAAAACCCAAAAACCAAAAAAACCCAACCAAAAAAAAAAAAAAAAAACCAAGAAGAATTTCTAAAAGAAACCAAGCCCTGTGCTGTAACACTCCTGTGGTGGCGCACCATCTGATCAGTGGGCAAAGCAGGGGGCAGTGACAAAAGTATGAAGCCAGAAGCTGTTTCAGAACACCCGCTGCTTTTGAAAGAGGTCTTGAGGTTGGTTCCCAGCACCACATCAGGTGGCATACAAGTGCCTGTAGCTCCAGTTCCCGGCGGTCTGAAGCCACTGGCTGCCAAGGTCACTCTCACACATGTTTGGAACTACACACCAAAGAACACAGCCACATAGTTTCCAATATCCTGGTAGGCACAGTGAGTCTACAGGCTAGCAAGGTCTCAAAGGGACTCTAACCCTGCATGAGTCATGGAGACTGCAAATGAACTTGCCGTGTTCGTTGTTAGAATTCTAATCTGTTTGAAACCCAGCCCTGAAACTGTCCATTCAACTGCCTTTCTGTAACCCATACCAGAACATTTCTTTAAAGCGGCAGCACTTACAGTAAACTCAGAACTTCTTTTGTGGTTTTGTCAAGATATTCCGGAACATGACTAACACATTCTCATATTTTCTCCCCTGCCCCCAGCCTTTAAGTCACTGTCACGTGCCATCTTTTAACAAACTCCAAAGTTGCACAAGTTGGAAACAAAGCTTCTGCTGTTCAGCCCTTCATCTTACTCTTCAACTAACCTGCAAATGCTAATTCACCTCCAGTGGACCATACATTACACAGAACATCTTGACTCAATCGATTCCTTTTATGATCTCCAAATCTTAATTTCAAACAATGCTTTGCTCCTTTTTTTCAGGAAAGAATTATCTTCTATGCAATAAACCAGAGTCCCCTGGGGCATTTCTTTGAGATGCATTGATTCCTTGAAGGTCACCTAACCCATTAAAATGCAGGTTGTATTTCTGGATAACTAAAGTCATTAGAAAATGGGGTTACATGAAAGATATAATTCAAAGAAGTTAATTTAGGATTGTTGGCTAATCTGCTCATAGGAACATTTGCTGATTGGGAAAATATTTTTATTTTTTGGCTTCATCATTTGCCAGACCATGGGAAGCAGTGAAGTTATTTTTCATTTGTCAGGCCCAGTTTTGAAGACAAAGAAGCAATGGAATCACTGTTCATGATTAAGAAAGACTGGCTGTCATTTCAGAGAGTTGTACAATTCGTGGATGTGACTATTTCTTTCCTTTTTGGGTGTGAATTGTGGCTCAGTGTTACCATTCCTTCCTATCTTATTCCAAATATGCAGAAATGTTATGCTTATGAAATTAGACACTAGGATGGCAAGTGGTTTAAGCTATGGAGTGAGTGTTGAAGGACCTCAGTGTATGTGCTTTCATTAATTTTGCATTTTTCATTACTGTGGGCATTAGAAACTTCCTCAGGGCTGATGCTAAACATAAACTAATTTTCTTTCCCACTAGACAGTGTAAATACTTTAAATTCCATATTGTGAATTCATGGCATGAAAAACTGTAAATATGACTAATTTTATTCAACATCGTTTTCTGAAATTTTTCTATGAGATTCCACAACTCACATATACATATATGTTCATATACATGCATACATATATGTTTGTGTTTATATATATATGATATATATGTGTGTGTACATATATACATATATATCATTAAAGGCTAGCCACAAATGAAAGCTACCGATATTTTTGTCTCTCTAGTGACTTTTATTAGTTCAATATTACGGTGGGACTCCAAGCAATAGATGCAACTTGCTCAGGAGACACAGTTTGTGCAGCTGGAAGTCTAACCATTGAGGTTTAGAAATAAATTACAGGAGCTGAGCTCTCCAGATCTAAGTTCACGAAGGCCATGAAAATATATGTACTTTTTATTTTATTTTATTTTTATATGACTACTTTTTAAAATTTGAGGTATATATGAAATGCCCAACATGTGACTTTGAGGAAGTCCTTGATGTGTCCTTTGTTTCTAAAATTTAGTGAGTTAATTCTCTCCCTTAATATAATATCAGCTCTTAGAGCAGCAAGCATAGGATACAGTGAGGGCCAATGGCTCCCCCGTCCTACAGGTACCACTTTACATGTTATTCCCATTCATTTTAGCTTTAGAATTTACTTTTCTCCTGTTTATGGGCAGAGACGTCACTGCAACGTACAAGAAATGACACTCGCTGGGTGTGGTGAAATGCTCTTGGAATTTCAGCATTCTGGACCTGTAGATGGATATTTCTGTCCCACCTGGTCCTTCAGTTGTTCAGTCCCAGAAAAACACACAAAGGCTTATATTAATTATAAACTGTTTGGTCTATGGCTCAGGCTTCTTATTGGCTAGTTCTCTCTTGATTATTAGGCCATTTCTATTAATTTGTGCATCTCCACATTTCTTGACTTACCAGTGATGCCCAAGCCTCTTGCAGCTGCATGGAAGCTCTCTGGCAACTCACTCTCCATGTTCCTCTTCCCAGAATTCTCCTAGTCTGATAGCCCCATCTACACTTCCTGCCTGGCTACTTCCTGCCTGTCCATTGACTAAACCTGCTTTATTCACCAACCAATAAGAAAAATTTATATTCAAGCACACAGAAGGACATGCTTCATCATAGACCAGATTTCTGGAGCTTGTAAGACTGAAAGTAGGCCTATAATTGAGGGCCCATCACCATGCATTTTCTCTGGTGTGTTGTTGCTGTCTGTGGAGATGTGTTACGGGAAGGCATCTGGTGTTTATTCTATTCCCTTTATACCATATACCAGGGTATTTTAATCCTTAATATGCTTAAGAGTGGACCATGAAGATGTGAGAGCCTTTCTCAAGAACAATTCAGTTGGAATTTTCTTAAGTGAGGGTCCATGAGAAGTGACTGATTTATACCAGAGAGTATAATCAACTGTCTATCTGTAGGATCTCATCTACAATTCAACTGAAGAAAACGGTATGTGAAAAATACACATATGTATGTATATTGAATATATAAGACTTTTTCTTGTTATTTTCTTAATGATACAATGACCTACATAGTATTTATGCTTCATTAGTTATTACAAATAAGCTAGAGACAGATGTGGTAATACATATGCCTTTACTCCCATCACAAAGAGGAGGGCAGGGGCAGTTGGGTCTCTGTGAGATCATAACCAAACTTATATTGGTGAGCACATTTTTAAAGTCACAGAACAGATACAGTGTGTGTGTGTGTGTGTGTGTGTGTGTGTGTGTGTGTGTGTGTGTGTAATTTATTCAATTAGTTTCCACTAAAATTGTAACAACAGGTGTCTCTCACTAAGAGACTAAGAACCCAGTAGTTATTGTGTGCTTGAGGCTGATGCCTCAGCAGCCAGAGTCATCCCACAGTAGCTGTTTAATACTGGACAGGATAACAAGACAGTAGTTGATCAGTCCACAAGATTGACAGTCTCAATAGCTCTATCTAGTACTGAAAATCTGGAAGGTACTCAGAGGGCCACTGCTCCTTAGTCTGTGATGGAAGCCTGGAAAGGCTGATTCTGATGTGTTCAATGAAAATCAGTAGCAGCAACAAAGTAGATGAACCTGGTGGCAAGAGTGAAGGCCTAGTGAACAAAGGCTAATTGTCTTCCTTTCACTATGGCCTTTTGTCAGGGCTGTAACCAGAAGATGAGGTCCACACTTGGGTGGGTCCTCCAACACCAATGAAAGCAATCAAAAGAAATCTTCTGGAGATGCTCCATATTCAGGTGATTTTGACTTGTGGCAGTTGATACTAAAAGCAACCATAATGTTGTTCTACATAGAGAATTCTAGGCAAATGAGGACAGCATAGTGAGAGCCAGTCTCAACAAAAACAAAAAATACCAAGTAAGTGAGAGATGATCTGACTTTTAGTATATAGAAGGAGACATGCAAATTACATTCAAATACTGATTTTAAATAATAAACTTGAGCAGCCATGGATTTGGGGTACTGGAATTAATCCCCCATAGTTACTGAGGGATTGGCTGTATTGATATTTTGGTTAAGGGACTCGATATTACTTATTCAATCACCGTAAAAAGAGGATTATAGCAGTCCATCTCTGCACACTTTCCGAAAACAAACACCAAGGAACTCATGACCATCAATATAAGCATTCACCATGAGAGCCAGTCCTATGACTAGCAGGTGCCAAGAACTGGGGTTGGAAGTGGCCTTTCCAGAACGCCTAACACTTTGTTCCTTGGATGAGCCTACTCTGTCTTCACAACAAAAGCCAGCAAATGTGTTGAAATCAACCCTGACAGGCTGAAGTTTGAAGGTTGCCATGCCTAGCTTGTTTCTTTGTCTCTTGAAAGTGACCTCTTCTTCACCTCTGTCATACCTGGTATTAAGTACCAGCTGTGGGTCTGTGTTAGCTCCCCTCTGGTACAGGATAGAGTTTCTCTGATAAGCAAGACACTGATTTGTGGGCATAGCTGAATGTTATCGGGAGTCATTTTGTTGCTCTAATCTTTATGCAGAACAACAGTATTTGGTTTTCTCCCAGGTCCCTGGCCACCTGAAATGCGTCAGGCATGGGTTCCATCTCATGAGATGGGCCTGACTCCATGTCATGAAATGGGCCTTAAATCCAATCAGGTATTGGTTGGTTGGTCTCACCAGCTTTGTGCCAACATATCATACAGGCAGGTGACTGTTGTAGACTGCAATGCTTGTAGCTGGGTTGGTGTTCACCTTTCTCCTCTGCCAGTGTGTGCAGGGTAGTTTCCAGTACCGTGAACAGGAGGCAGTAGGGGTGAGGACTTTCAGTTGGCACCAGCTGGATTCCTCAGCATCCAGGGAGTTGCGCAGGAGCTGTCTTCAGAGCTGTCTGCTCTTGAGGAGTTGGTTGTCTTCTTTCCCTGAACTTACTCTTCTTGTGTTCTTTTTGGTGGGTGGAGCAGAATGAGATAGTATCTCTGTGTTAGGTAACCCTGGCTGCCCTGACCTTTCCCCCAATTCCTTGGGGTTGCTTTGTTTTGTTTTGAGATAGACATACCTGGAGATGAAGTAAACTAGATAAGCACATCTTCCTCACACACAGAGCTCCTATTCCTCCGGAAGGACTCCGTTAACACTTGGGCTCACAGCAGCCTTTCTCTAAGGACAGTGGTGGAAAATGACCCCAAATGCTAGCGCTCAGTCCATTTCTGTGTACACTTTCAACAGCACATACACAGAGCATACAGGTGACTCTTTGTAGATTACTTGTCTAGGCTAAAACTGAGTGATGAGGGCTGAGCTGACGAAATCTCAGGTAGGAAGTGTTGATTTATTTGAATTGGTTTGGGCTTTGCTCTCCTTTTTAAAAGGCAGGAACTTGCTTTGTCTTGAACTCATGATTCTCCTGCCTCAGTCTCCTAGTGCTGGGAGTTGTCTTTCTACCCTCACCTGGCTATCACTTGCTCCGTTGAACTCTATCTGAGCTGTTGTGCCCTTCACAGCATTCAGCTTCCAGCAGGACAGTCGCTGTAGTGCATCTGTTTGCACAGCCAGTGTTTTCCCCTAGATGAAATCCCCAGCAACAGAGCTCCACTGTACTCTCTCTGTGGCTCAGGTCGGGCCATTCCCGACTCAGAGTAGGTCTTTATAAATGAACAAAAAAACATGTTAGGTACTCTAATCACTAGTTTTTCTTTAGTAAATCCTCTCCCTATATCCTTTCTAAATTTTTAAGACACATATTTATTATTTTTGTAACAAAAAACTGAATTAGGCTTGAAGCATAGCTTAGTGTTAGAGCAAGTGCTTAGCAAGAAGAAGGTCTTGAGTTCAGTACCCAACACACACTGAGTTAGCAGGACAGGAGGTGGGGTAAGTGTTTCTATTCAGTTTTATGAAAACATTTCCAGTGTTCTATTAAATCATTAGTTTTTCTTTAAAAACACCAAGGCAATGCAAAAATAAGTCCCGTGAATATGTTTTGCCACTGCGGATACTGTTTCTGAAATGTACTTGACAATGCAAGCATGGTCCTATTGCACATAAGAAACAGTCTATCTGCTGCCAAATTCCTCTAACCTTTGTAGGTCTCCTTTTTCTCCTCTTCCACCTCCTCTTCTTTTTAAATCTTTCTAATCTTTCTGCCCCATCACTTAAAGACGACCAGCTTCGCCTAACTCTGTAAAGAGAAATTATTAAACGCTAATAATTTCTTGTAAGCAATTTAGAGACATTTAAGTCACGCAAATGCACACACACACACACACTTCTGTTTTACTGTGGTTTCCAGGGAAAGTGCTGGAAAGTGATATGTGGCAATAACAAATTCAGAAGGAAGTGAAGGGAATATGAAATTCTGCTAGCAGCGTGAATGATTTGCTGTTAGCATGGGGCCCAATAACACTACAAAGCTATAAACTCTGTCGATCTAGATTGCCCAGTTAGGTGGCAGCGATGCAATTTGTCTTTTCTGAAGCTACCTGCTGCTTGCTAGCTCCATCTCCTGTCACAGCCTATTAGCTCCCCAAGAAAATTGGTAGGAAATTGCCTACAGATTGTAGGAAATTGCATCTCCAGGCCCTGGAAAAAATGTAGGCTAGCACAACACTGACCCTCCCAGAGCAGCTATTAATACAGCAGAAACTGCCCTTTGACTTTCTGGGAAACGACTTTGCTATTTGCTAAATAAAACCTGTATTACATGTGGCTGAAGGAGGGTGCAAATGATTACCCTAGTGAGACTCATTGCTAGTCTGCTTCGGAGACCTTAGATGTTAGTTAGAAGTTGTTGTTGTTTGCTTTGGGTTTTGATTTGCTTGTTGTAGGTGAGGAGGGTCTTTTTTCCCCACTGGACCACTGCAGGGAGCAAGCAATCCAGCCAATTTTCTTTAGCAAGCACCTTTTCTCTGTGTTAAAAAGCAAGAAGTAAATTATGGCAAGAAAGCGCTCAGGACTCTCTGAGGCAGAAGTCCAGGAAGCCGGTGTTTCAAAGGTGTGATTTAAAAACGGAGCCCGCACGCTTGAGCCTGTTCTTTCTCCTTCTGCGCGCCTGCGTACACACCTGGGGTTTTTCTCCCCTTCCTAATTGCATTTTACAGTTTCATCTACTTCTACTCACTTCTGAACCATTTTCTTTATACACCACCTCTACTTGTTCAGACATTAAAATAATTCACTATTCCGCTGGGGTATGTATTGTGCATATTTTAAGTATTATTAACTTTATGTTACAATAAATAAATAGATAAGTAAATAGACGCCTTGATATGGTGTTTGCAGGCTTGCACTTCTCCTGAGCAAGATCTGAGCTCCCATTTCAAAGCCATGTTTGGCACAGCAGAGCGGTGGCTTAGCTGCTACTGGCTGGGTAGGGCACCTTGCCATTGCTGCTAGATTCTTGGTACTATCCCTGCAGCGTTGCTCCACTCCTCCCTGCTATTGCGTCATTTAGTTTCCGTGCCTCTGGGGACAAATCTTCACCTGACAGGAACTAACAGGTGAGGATCATCATTTTTATGAAGCTGAAAGGTATAAGCCATGTAGACAAGGAGAGGCCTCACTCAGGAAAAAAAAAAAATAATCCTAGTGGCCATTCAAATGTATACATGACAGGAAGCAAGGTCCATTCATCTCCTTTGCTCAGGATTCCTGATCAAAATTGCTTCTGAATTTGGCTTTTCTTCTATTGAGAAGTGCAATGTCACCCCCTTTATTATTTGCCCAGATTAAAAACTTGTTGAAGGAGTGTCAGCTTTTCCTGGGTAGTGGATTTTCTTCAGCCTTCCTGCTTTCCTGAATTTGCCTCTGGCTTCTGGAGAGAAAAGTACTGAATGCCATGTCATTTCAGAGTGCTGAATTTCAATTTTTTGTTTGTTTGTTTTCCAAACAGGGTTTCTCCAAGTGCTGGGATTAAAGGCATGTGCCACCACTGCCTGGCTGAATTTCCAGTTTTTAAAATGGGTGTTCATACTTTAGTTTTGTGACCTTGGAGTTCTTCAATTATTCACCAGTTTTCCTACCTTTAAAGTAATGATGTTCTGTAAGAAACATTTCATATCTAAACTTCTGTGCTAAAAGTGAGAACCAGGATGTGCAGCTGAAGAGTGAGCTGTAGATCACAAATCAGGGGCCCATCACAATGGAGATATCTCTTTCTCTCTCTCCTTTCTAGAAACAGAGTCTCATATGTAGCCTAGGTAGGCAAAACTCAAACCATAATCCTTCTGCCTCAGCGTTAGTAACACTAAGAATATAGTCATGTGTGTGTTACCACACTACACTAAAGTACCTCTTTCTTGCCATTGAAAAAGAAAGGGTTCCGTTTGCCTCCCTCCAGAGTGTTTTGCAGCTACATAGACTCGACATGCAACCATCTGCTTACTAATCATTACTTGCTGTAGCTACCGAAGAAATCCAAGTTATTCTTACAACAGACTACATAGAGACACAAACTCTAAGACAGAGTGGACACTGAGTGGCAAAACAACCCACCTTAAGCCAGCTGTAGAATTTCGTTAGGTTAGGATTTGTTTGCATAGCTGCAGGAAATAGAATGTGAGAACTAATATCAAAAGAGGTCCAGGTAACTGTGAAACCTTGGTTTGCCTAAAGAAGCCAGACACAAAATGGCACAGTGTTGTCTATTGATAGGAATTATCCAGAGTAGATAAACCCATAGAGGTCCAAAAACTGGAAGAGAGAGAGAGAGAGAGAGAGAGAGAGAGAGAGAGAGAGAGAGAGAGAGAGAGAGAGAGAGAGAGAGAGAGAGAGAGAGAGAGAGAGAGAAAGGGAGAGGGAGAGGGAGAGAGAGATCTGGTTAAGTTGACAAAGGAATACATAGAAAACATTGGATCACTTGAAATATAAGACAAAGACCTGTGTCCAGGTGAGGTAACTTTTGCCACCTGCCACCTCTTTTCCATGCTTTCTGTGGCACCAGAACCCTCAGCCCCACAGTTTCAGAGCTGCTGCTGACCTGACTTAAAGATATTTTGGTTTTCACACAACTTATGAGCACCACTTTTGAATGTAAGTTCTCTAAATCCAGTTCTGTTGTCCAGTCTTTGAAGTCACCTGCATTTTCCAGCTGAAAGAGACCTTAGCTTTCCCTGAGCAAATGGCATTTCTTGACCCTTTGAGAAGATTTCTTCCCCTACTTGAGATCAGCAACAACTCTTCACCTGTGACCTCATTATCCTAGGGGAGCTATGCTCAGTAACCCTTCCCGAAATAGCGCTGTACCCTTCCACACCAGTTACCTCTTCTTCCTATCTGGATGTTTTTCAGTAGTCTGCCCATTCCTCATCATTGGTCCTTGTGATCTGAGCCAGTCTGGATGCTTTCACGTTTGTGCATCAGCTCCCCAGTCATCTCCATGGGTGACATCTTTAGTATAGTCCAAATCCAAGGGTCTACATGTAGATTGCAGATTTGGGCCCCGAAACCTGGAGCTGGAGTAACAGTTTGCCACGCAGTGGGAAACCTGCCTAGGAATAAAAAAGCTGCAAAGAAAAGCATAACTCCACACTGGACAGGCAAATTCAGAAGGCTCCCCTAAGGGTGCTCACAACCTCATACTAAGTTTGCCCTGGTCTTGTGCATTTCTCCTCTTTTGCCTCAGTTAGTTTGATCTTTCAATCACTTGTTATTGAGGGAATCCTGTGCCTAACATTCTTAGGTTCTCTTCCCCGTGTCTAAGGTGTCCTTTGAGGCGTGGGTAAAGCCAGATATTCTCTGAGAAACTCTTATACGTCTTGTTTTTTTAATAACCACATTCACTATTTTAGTTATTATTCCACTTTCAACAGATTTATTAAGCAGTAGAACAGAAGTAGGAGTATAAAAAAGTGGAACTATATTTTCTTCCAGGGAGACATATTTATAGAAAACCTTATGTTAGGTAATTTGCATGATTTGTATTTTCTCTAGTCCTTCCATTAGTTTTGTGAGATGAGTACAACTGCATTTTATAGATGAAGAAAATGATGATCACGGGCGATCAGAGGTTATAAAAGTTCTGGGAGACGTAAGACAGAAGTTGGCTCATTTGGCCACTACCTCAGCCATTGACTTCTATTAATAGAGTCTGCTTTACATTGTACTTAATGGATGCCTTTTGTCTCTTCGATTAGACCAGGATCTCTGAGAACAGGATCCATGACTTCCACACTTTTCAATTACCCACAACTTGGGTCATGATGGTTGAGTGTTTGGGGGAATGACTTAATAGATAGATGAGAAAATGAAAGCCAAAGGATATGTATCCTCTGAAATTCAATCAGAGCATCTAAATCTCCAGATTCAGGGAAGCTAGAAATGCCAAAATACTACGCCTGAAGCTCACTGCACGACTGTTTATTTTGGAGCATCCCCTCCCTCCAACTGGGGCAGGACACTGAGCTATCAGAACACTAAACGAGATGCAGAGTCGCTACTAAATGATTAGGTCAGAGACATAAGGTTTCTTAAAAATTGACAAAAAATAAGTTGTTTTATACAAACTGATTAATCAGTACAATTTTCTCTCCAATATTTTTTTCCTTACCTAGGGTGACATTGATGGCCATGCCTGTTTGGAATCCAAATAAGAGAAGTATGGAGGCACACTGTACCTAGTGAGATTTATTTAGGATGAAAATTGCTTAAGATACCTTCTATGGGAATACTAAAAACATAGATACTTACCACTGTGAAAAACTCATTGAATGCTGTGAAGATCTAACTCAAGTTTTCCCACTGTCTTATTGTTCTGTTGTCATGGTGATGAACACTATGACAGAGGCAATTTATAAAAGGAAGCATTTAACTGAGGGCTTACCATTTCAGAAGGTGAGTCCAAGATCATCATGGCAGAGAGTGGGTGAGCTATGTGCTAGAGCAATAGTTGACAGCTCACATGTGATCCAAAAACTGCAGGCAGAGAGAAAGAGAGAGAGAGAAAGAGAGAGAAAGGGGGGCCGTGCTTTGAAACCTGAAAGCCTACCCCCCAGCGAAACATCTCATTCAATAAAGTCACACCCATTCCAACATGACCACACCTCTTAATCCTTCCCAAACAGTTCCATTAACTAGGGACCAGACATTCAAATATATTCTCATTTCAAACCACCACACCTACAATCTCACAATATTCTTTGGGTCAGTTTTCGGCATTTCAGCCATGACACTTGGTCTGAATTTCCAGAGTGCATATCTCATAGAGGGTCCTAGACTTGCTGAACCACCACAGCAGCAATGGTAGACATCCTGCCATGATACTCTTCTCATGTAAGCCCTCAGGAGACAGAGGCAAGTGCATCTCTGTGAGATTAAGGCTGGCCTGGTCTACAAAGCAAGCTCGCAGTGAGACCCTGTTTAAAAAATAATAAAATAAGATAAATAGTGCCTCACTCTGGTTGCCAGCACTGAGCCCTGTTCTCAAAGAGAAAGGAATTTCCCTTGAGCTATTGCTGCTGCTGTGGGTGCTGCTTTTCTTCCCCCAGAGGCTTAGAGTTTCTATTGCTTTTCTAATAACTCTCTTTCAACTCTCCTTCAGTCATTCCCGGGAGACTGTGAGTGACTGTCTCTGAGTGTTGTCTACCATCTTCTCTCTCAACAATTTGGTTCTCCATTACAAAGTACTTCCCATTATCTTTATTGCATTTCTTTGTAGCCCATTGTGTGATGGGGAAAACGAATTGGAACACTGAAGAAGGTAAATAAAGGGCTTTGTATCTGGGTATGTGTCAGCTAAGCTAACCAGATAAGAGAAAGGACAGGCATGAGAAAACCAACCAAGTCAGTTTCAGCAGGTTCAGACTAGCTTAGGTAGCCTTCCTGGACAGCACGCACAAGGCATTCTTGCTCTTTTCCCTGGCAAACATGCAGACTCCTGCAGTGAATGTGCCTTATTTTAAGAGGCTGAATTGTGGATAAGAGCAACTCCTAAGAAAGCCCCTGCCTCTTCCAGGAAGGAGAGCACCCCATAGCTCCTCAGTGTGGGTGAGGAGAGAAGTGGGTAGTCTGCATCACCTCTCAGTTTAGCTCAGCTCAGTCTGCTCCCCACCTGTTTTACCGGCTGAAATGAGCCTCCCTCATGTGTGCGCCTTCCCCGTGTGCTGCGTGCTCTCCGCTGGGAACTCAAGCCCCAAGACTCTGCCCTTGAGAGTCGAGACAGTGAGGCGGTGTATTAGTGTTTCAGTTTCGTTCTCAAGCGTTTAATAAGTACATTTGAAAGTATTGATACAAAACAATTTGTTACTGTGAAGAACTAGGGCAAGGGTACATATAAAAATGTAAGGGAAACAGAGGTTTATCAGAGAGGTACAGTTCAGCATCTTCACGTATTTTGTAACTTGTCATGTTTTCCATTAAGTTTTTAAATGTGTCGTGATGTTTTCTGTTTTAAGACCTAGTCATTAAGTATTCCATTTACTGAAAGCTTCAGGCTTCACCACATCTGGATTTGCCCCACCTGGGAATATTGATACTAAGCTGCCTCCTAAAAGCCCACTTGTGGGCTTCGGTTTCTAGGTTGCCTCCTGAGAGGCATTCCCTTTGGTTTCCTTTGGGGACAGAAACAGGGCCAGGCATGTTTGCCATCCATGTCTGCAAATGCCCTAGTGGTAAGGTCACTCCTACTTTCTGATGCTGGGGCTGTTTGTTTGGGCTTCATGTAACTTCATCTTCAGCAGCTGATATAGGGTATCACGGTTACCAGCAAGTAATGCTCCAGGTCAGGCTTCTTGGTTTAGCATAAAGCTTTAAACTGGTACATTGTGATGGAGTACTATTAACTAGCTTATGTACACACAGGCCACATTCATGGGCATAATGAGTAACAGAGCTGCAGTTACAGTTTTCCGACTTTCCAACTTACATGCAGTTTGCAGATTTATGGTCCTGTATAGGAAGTTGGTAGAGAACACACATGGGTTTCTAACCCCTGCTAATGAGAACATCACTAGTATTGCTGGAACAATTAAGCAAATACCTAGTCCTATTTAAATAAATCCAAACATTTATCCACTGAGTAACGCTGATTGTGAATTTTTAAAAAATTATTCTGAAATGCAACTCCTTGGCATGGTGTGTATGTGTGTTTCTTATTTCTATAATTTAAAGCAGAGGAGGGTTAATCCAATAACCCTGTTCCTATTGTAAAGTCACATTCTTCAGAAAACCCAGGCTCTGACACTCACAAGGCATAAGGTCAGAAGAATATTTTCTCTTTGTTGATTGTGCTTTTTTTTTCCCACTGAACTTTTGTTCTTCCTTATGGAATTAAACTGTTAAGTAAATTGCAAACAGTTCCCCAGCGGGAAGCAGCGTCTGGCCTCTTCCACTGCCCCCCACAGTCATTGACATTTCCTGGGTAAATAACAGCGGTGGACTCTGCACCTCCAAGGATGGCAATTGAGGAAATCGTAAGCTCCCTTGCCAGGATAGAGCATTTTATACTCTGCAGAATGAGGTGGTCCAAGAAACAAAAAAGGAGCAGGTGACTAATAATTCTTGGTTGTGTTTCAGTCCACTTCTCGCTCCTGGTCCCGATTCCCAGTAGCCCTTCTACTCTTCTCCATAGGACTTAGCACCTATGAACCAAGGCAGCTCATATGTACCTGTGGTGATTCAGTTCACTATCTGCCTCCTCCTGCTACAATGGAAGATCTAAGTGGACAGGAATTTTTATCTGGGTGGATCCAAAGCACCTAAAATAGCACCTGGCACACACTGGGAATTTGAATGAGCACATACTTTGTGTCAGCCCTTGGAGGGCGAAAGCAGAGTATGACATACTTTTCTCTGAGGAACTTCATTGCTTTCTCTGTGAACGGAAAGAATGACGGCATTAACTGTTTGTATAGTTCCTTCTTGTCTTTCCTATCAGAATTTTAATTTTGTTTTAAAATGTTGGATTTTGAGATCACAAATAGTCTCCTGGCAAAAGCTGACTTTGCAACAATTCTCACACAGTTCTTTCACTTCTGGTCAGCAAGGTGGAAGGAGGACTTTATCGAGAGTATGAAGAAAAGGCTGCTTTTCCCATGTTGGCATCTTTGTTACTTCTTGGCCACTTGTCTTTGCTGTCTGCTTGGAATGAGGACATGATGCCTGGAGGCATACTTTTCATTGATATTAGGGATGAGAGATGGCAGAGTGAAGATAGTATAGGATGGGAGACTCCTAGCATGGGAGAACAAGCCTTGGTTATGCCTGTTTATATGGATCTGTTACACTGACTGGAAATGAGCAAAGAAAATGACCCCCATTAAGTCACAACTTAACTGAATGCTTTAAATACTTACCAAAATCCCAGTCCTTCCAAAATGCAAATCATACTAAACAAATTCAATGTGTTGGTGTCTTGTTAGCATGAACCCAGGGGTTCTAAGAAGTATAGGGGAAAGGTCAACTACACAACAATCAACTAATTCATCAAGGCTTACAGCACTGATAGTCAAATGTATCCACCAGGTCTGCTCCTCCACAGGTATCCATTTCGATGTCAGGCTTCTTTTTATGTTCACTCATTACTTTCCCCTCATGACACTAGATTGTAATACTTTTGCTGTATACGCTTAGTACACAATATTATCTGAAATCTGAGATTTGAGGTTGAAAAAGCTGAGTCATTGGAAGGCTGCTGTGGTTCACAGAGGTTTGTATATACATGATGCATATATAGAACCCTCGAGTCTTGGAGATCTAGAAATTTCCTCTTTGCATCTATCTCCAAACTAGACCAGTATGTAGTTCTCTCATGTGTTATTCATAAAACCAATTCCAACAACCACTTAAAAAGCAGGGTCCTCTACAAACCCCAGGAGAGCTGTCAGACTCAGTCTTCTTTCTTCACTCCACCAAGTGCTGAAATTACTTACTTGCACCATCATATCTGATAGGTTTTGGTCATTTTGACATTTGCACAATGGTGTATCATACCTGTTCTTATATATTACTGAACATACCATGTGAAAAAATCAGTTATTACCCTTAGTTGTGGGAAACTGGATGTGTCCTTCTTATAGATTCTGAGTTGGTATTGTGATTTTTAAAAATATAATACAAAGCTAATTCCATAAAGAGAAATATGTCATTTCTTTCCATCATGAACACTTTGAGTAAGGACACTATGTATAAAATACGTTTCCTTATTATAGAACATGGCTCTTTTAAGCCACTTTAAAAATTAAAGAGTGCATTTCTCCATGCATTATTCAGAAACCTAAAAAACAAAATAACAGAAAAAAAGCAAACACCTACTTGGTTCCTTCTTTGCTTTCCTAGCTCTTCAGAATGCTTTGCCTCTGGGCTATGAGGAGTAGGATAAATGACATGACAGAAAGGAATCATCAAAACCTTGTCGTTTCTGTTCACCTTGTCTGTTTCAGGGGATTTCCAATTTTCCTTGGTGTGGAGAATCTGTAATGGTCCAAAGGGGTGTGGACAGGGGTACGTGGGACAGGTGGGATATAAAGGGAAAGGAAAAGCAAAAGCTCTCTCTCTCTTGGAAGCTAGCCACGTTCCCAGAGCTCCTATCTCCCTGTCAGTGACTTCTATATTTAATAAATATCTTAGACTTCCTTTTCAGATACCATTATTCCCTCATCAAAAAGCCTTTGATTTAACTGCACTTTGCAGGATTTCCTGGCTTCTCGTCTTTATTTTCTTTTTCTTCTATTGTAAATATTTATTTATTTTGTATATATGTGGAGGTAGAGGACAACTTGTAGGAGTCAGTTCTCTCTGTCTCAAGGATCTTGGGGAGTGAAACCATGTTTTCAGGCTTGGCAGCAGTACGTTTATCCACTGAGCTGTCTTGCAAACCCCCTTCTTTTTCTTGTTATATTAGAAAGCAAGTCCTAATTGTCAATAATTTTTAATATCCCTTGAATAAAAGATTGAGAAGAAACAATACAAATGTTTTCTCCCCCCCACCCCAAGTCTCCAAAATCTCATCCAGTTCCACCAAATAAATGTTCAGAGGACAGTGTTACCTTATTTCTCTCTTTAGGAATTATCACATGTTTATAGAAAATGATGGGGCTTGCTCCTACTGCTACCTACAATGTATATTCTTTAAAATCTTTTCGTGAATAACATCTTGTGACGAGTAATAAAAGAAACACTTCTTGACATTCCTCATGGATGGGCCTGGTCACACACTGATAGTCCTGCCCACATGGGAGTTCTGGGAGAGGAGGAGGTTCACCTTTTTTCTTTCTGTCCTGAATTCATATCTCATGGGTCTAATGACTGGGCCACTTAAGATAACTTTTTTCTGGTCTTCCATGCATTTTTTGAGCTATACAGACGAGGGAATTCTGACACTAGAGCACAGACTAAATCTTGTGGTTAGAATCTTCCCAACAAGATTCAATTATTGTTTTCTGCTTTATCCAAATCCAATGCCAGAGCCAACAGAGTTGTAAATTCTGGGTACCTCCCTGTGATGGGTACAAATACCCTCCCCCCACAAGCTATACATGACTATATTTGACATCCAGCCTTATACCAAGGCTGTCTAATCTGACTTGTTCTGCTATAACCTCATTTTTATGGGTACATCCCAGCTTCTTGGCATCTGTAGCTGCCTTCTTTGCTGCTTACTAGTCTTTTTATATTCACAGTTTCCATCTTTGCCCTCTGGTCCATCCATGCCAGCCAAACCATGCATTCAAATGACATTTAAAATATTTACTCAGCATTCTATCTATGTCCAGAGGGATCGCTCTACCTTGTTGCTGGGTATAAAGTTCTAGGTTATTTTGGCCATTTGGTCAGTCCTCAGAACAGCGCTTACTTGATTACTTCACATACATTAGCCTCCATTTTCTCCAATCCTTTCTTCTTCGTGTCCTGTTGGCCAGAGTTGTAGGTCTCCCATTTCCCTTTGTTTTCTCCCTTCCTCACAAGTGCCTTTCTTTCTTACCCCTCCCCACCTCACCCTTCAGTGAAACTGTGTATCCCTCGTGGGACTGGAACTTGCAATTCTTCTGCCTCAGTTCTGGGATTTAGATGGGTATCGCTGTTCCTAATTCTACTCTTTCTGTATATCCTTCTTTCCTCCGTTTAATTCTTCCTTCTCTCTTCCCCTCCTTCCCCTTTCTTTGCTCTGTCTTGTTTTTTTTTTATGTCTAGAGATTCATAGGCCAAGATACCAGTGGGTTTTAAGTTTGAAGTAAAACAAAAAACACTGTCTACTAATTCAGTGAACAATATGCATTGTGAATTCTCTCTGTTGTGGTTTGCATGGAAATATCCTCTACAGATTCCTACCTGTGGCTATGCCAGCTGGTGGCATTGTTTTGGGAGATTGCAGAACCTTTAAAGGGTAAGACCTAGTGGGAGGAAGTGTGTCACTGGCAAGGGGCTATGGATTATGGCTAGGTCTAAATCTACCTGACTCTGCCCTCTGAGTGTTTCATCCTCTTGTTGCTACTGCAGCTATGAGAGGATCCTGTTGCCAAGCATTACTGCCACGTTGGATCATAAGCCAGAATAAATCCTCCTGGTATATTCTTATGTGGTGTTCCGTCACAACAATGAAAAAAATCTGATATGCTCACGTTCCAGTAATTTTAGTATAAAGTATTGTAGGCAATAAATTCAGGGCCTGAGGAGATGGCTCAGACTATACAGTATTGGATGGGTAAAGACAAGAATTTAAATTCCAATCCCTAGCACCCATGTAAAGAACTGGGAATCACCAAGCCCACCTATAATGCTCGCACTAGATAGGGTGTGTGTGCATACAATTGAATTGCTGTGGGTTTTTTGGTCACCAGCTATTCTAGAGATGAAACAGCAGGCTCTAACTTCAGTGATAAAACCCATCTCAAAAAATATGATGGAGAGTGCTATTGGAAGAATCTGGCTCCCAAATGCACAATGCATATATGCTCAGACACTCCCATGTTTATACAAACACACTCATCATATACAAAAATGACAGGAAGTAAATATATTCTTTATACTTTAGTCCGAGGTCAGAAGGCCATCAAGGTCAGGTTTGCCAACAAGGCCAAGTTTGGGAACATCGTTTGCATGGGAGCAGGCTACCACCTTTTTGCTGTTTCCATACACATAAAAATGTGAGAATGCTCTCTGGAGTCACTTTTATAAGGGGCCTAATCACATTCACAACCCCCCCCCATGGCTCGCAGTCCCCTGTATGTGAGTCACATGAAAGGTTAAGATTTCACTGTGTGACTTTTGAGAGGGATACATTTAGTTCACTGCATAGTGCATACTGTGTCATAGCTTTTTGTAGATGAAAAACTCATATATTTTAAGATGCATTATTTAATGGTTCCTATGAAGCAGTGATGGAGGGACCTCCAGTGGGTTAGACCCAGCCCTTGTTCACCGAGTCATGACTCAGAGCCTCAAGGTCCTGCTGTAGTTCAGTAACTAGCACCATCCGAAGTAACCTGCATGTGCAAGTTCCCCTCTAAGAGACACCACATGAGAAAACCCTGATGTTTAGAAGGAGTACTCAGAGCCTGGAATTGGGCTTTGGTCTTAGAAACAAAGACTACTCAATGATTGCTTACATTATATGTATGAGATTGATTTTAGCCCCAGAAAAAAAGAGCTGGAAGTATTTTTCTTGTATAGCATCATCCATCTTTTGCATCCAGAAGGAATAGGGCCTTTGTGCTTTTCTTTTTCCTCCCCCCACATCTCTCCCTCCTCTTCCTTCTTCTCAGCTCTGTCCCATTATGCAGCCCAGGCCTCAGCAACTTGCTCTTCCTGCCTTGGTCCAAGCTATGGGATGATAGACATGTGTTACCATGCAAGGCAGACAGTTTGGTTTCAAATAAATGAATAAACTGATGATGAAGCTCCAAATTCAAGTACAAATCTTTATTTCCACACAATGAAGAGACCAAGCTCAAAGGATAAAAGAACTGCCTATGGTCTCTTTACATTTACAGCTTGGTAACCTCAAGCTCGCTCTAAAGAATCAGCATAGACATTGTATTGCATGTCCGTATTTGAGCGCATTCTAACTGGTATAAGGGAAACGATGACAAAGAAATAGAATTGTCTCTACAAGCTCAATTCCCAAGTACTAGAAACATAAAGTCGCAAACTTTGTTACCTTTGTTAAAGCCAAGTAAATTAAGATCATGCTTTACCCTGTATTCCAATACATGCCACTTGTTATTTGCACAAAAACAGAGGGGATAACAGATCAATAGTAGCATTCTGGTATCCAATGCCTCTTCTTTGTATTCCCAGTGGCTGGAGCAGGGCCCGGACTATACCTTGATGACTCACTCCTGTGCTCTTCATTGTAGATTACAGCTGAATAAACTGCTGTGGAGTGTGAAGGGTCAGCACAGTATACACAGAAATTAGCAGTGGCCCGTGGAGTCAACTCAAGACATAATAAACACAGTCTGCACTCTCCTTCTCATCGTCTGCCGACTCAGGTGTTCTCTGGTGCCAGGGGTACCTCCCCAGAGCAATATTTCAAATCCAGTAGACCATTATATTTGAACATATTTCCCAATTGCACTTTTAATTTTAGAAAAATAGTTTCCAGCTTCTTCTGGAAATGTCTCACACACCTGGAGCTTCACTAAGAAAGAATAAAACACTTTCACAACACAGAGCTTGGCTACCGTTAGTTCTAGTCTGGAAGAATTCAACCTAGCTTCAGAGGATGGAAATAGAGCTCATTTTTCAATATTCATCAAAATTTGTCACAGAATCATTAACTGTTCAACTGCTCCCATGAAAACTTAGTCATTTAGTGTGCTTTTATTGAGGCACATCCAAGCCAGTGTTAACCTTCTGTTAAAGAAGGATTGACCTACATGCATCCCGTTCTCCTTCTTGGACAGCCGCAGATCAAGTCTTTGCTCATGGGCGAAAGGACTCTCAGGTTATGTCTTGTCAGCAGTGCTTTGGTACTCAACACTTACCTATAAGGTGTTTTAGAACAACATTTCTCATCAGGACCCAGAACTTCCCATGTATGAACATGATGAGCAGGCAGCATTCTCTCCATGTTTCCTGTGCATTCAAGGGAAAGTGAGAGAAAGACTTCTGAATCTACCTGAAAAATTCTTTCTGGTCTCCACTGTATACAAGATGTACATAGATTTGCCTATCCATTGGGTATCCTTGAACAAGGACCCAGTCCACTCCCAGAGAAGTGCTATTGGATCCTGCGCTGTTAAACATAATATAAATGGGTGGTAAGAGAAACAAAAGCCAAACAGAAATCTCACCTCCATAGCCTGTAGTACCTAATCCAGAAGGTCAGACATTCTTTCCATTGCAAACTATTTTGTTTTTTTTCTATTCTGAGAGTTCACATTCTGGCTTGCTAAGTGTTAGTCATCCAAGAAGAGGAAAAACCAGAAGCCAAAGATTAACTAGTTCAAAGTCAAAGATACTTGGTTAAGATAAACAAAGGGAATATGATAGATAGACTTCAGATTCCCAATTGCAAAAGTTAAAACTTGCCAACTGAGCCTTAACCACTAGATAGTTGGTTTTATTTGGAAGTCAAGTGTTTCTGAAAGATAAAGCCACTGACAGTAGCCTCAAGGGGAATATGGATGTACTACATTGAAGGAGTGGTCTGAACTTACTTTATTGCTACATGGCATCAACTGAAACCACAGTCAAGTTTTCCCAATGAAACAGAGCAGTAAGGAAATGGTGAACTTGCTGGTATTAGGGCTCACCAATGTTTTCAACACTGGAGAGGCTGAGGTATGAGGATTTTGAATTGGAAGCCAGTCTAGGCTACATAACAAGATGCTGTCACAAACAAACAAATAAACAAATGAAATAACAGCTACCTTATGTCAGAAATTCACCTACTGAATTTTAATCATATGTAGGAAAATTAATGAGAACAAATTAAACTAAATGCTAAAATGTAGTATTCAGAAAAGCCTTATTTATAAATTACATACAACAATTTATATTACAAATTTTTAGCTTGCACTAGACACACACAAATATAAAAGACAGGCTTATCTGACTAGGTAAGAATAATGTTAAGAAATAATTCATTTCTAAACCCATTGCTTTGCTTGGCAAATAAAGATGTTTACAGTCAACCTTATAAACTGCTTTTCTTTGGCTTTTGATTTTCTCCTGTGTATATGAAACTTCCTAGGCCCATCTCCCTTCATGTCCTTCATGCTTCAGTGTAACCCCCTTCCCAAAATGTTTCCTGATTTGAGAGATTACTTGTTCTTCAGTTCAAAAGGAAACACACCTTTTGTGGAGGTATAGACACATTCTGCACATGTGCACACGGTCTGTCTTGGCCCATGTGCTTTGCACAGGCAAGACCCTCATTATCTGTGAGGAGTTGTGATCTTCTTTCTTCAGTACACACTGAAGAAAGGTGAATTGCTTCCCTGTGAACAGATTGGCCCATGCAGGCTGTTGGATCAAGGTCCACTGTCTTCTCTTTCCTTCCTTCCTTCCTTCCTTCCTTCCTTCCTTCCTTCCTTCCTTCCTTCCTTCCTTCCTTCCTTTTTTCCTTCCTTCCTTTCTTTCTTTCCTTCTTTTTCTTGCCAGAATTTAGGGATTTTATTTTCCCCCTTTGGAATGTGTTCCTGACCTAGCTAGAGTTGTATGTTTCTGTAAATTGTCCACAGCTTGTGGGAAAGTGAAGCTGTGTGATTGTTCATTGTATGGCCGACCATGTTACAGGCAGAACATCAAGGGACTTGCACTCACTTCACACAAATATCTTTATTTCCCTCCTTTCCCTGTCTATTCTGACTCCTCCTTTCTTTCCTTCCCTCTGTCCTCTTACTTCTCCTTTCTCTCTCTCCTCCTCCCCTCTGTCATCTATTTTATTGGGAAACAAAGCTCTCTAGTGACAATTCTCAGACACTTATAATCCTAGGATCAACACCAGTGAAGAGCTGAACCAAAGTTGGCCCTCCTCTCTGCCTGGTGACAGTACTGGTCTAGCCAGTGGGAACCAGAAAGGACGCTTCGTTCCAGCCTCAGGCTTCCACTTCTTTCTATAGCTTAGTGGCTCACAGACCATTTCTGAGAGCCAGATAACAATGTACCTTTTTTGGTACTATTTTTGTCCCTATTGAAATCACAAACTGAACATTCTCTTTCCTATTGTTCTAAAAACAAGGCCAGAATAGTGAGGCAACTTCTCCAGTAGCCCTCTTTTATATCCCTGGATGTCTTTTTTTCTTTCTACAATAAAGGAATACAGGAAAAGGCTCAAGTCCAGAGCATGAATGATGGCTGGTAAAGGCCTCTGTGTGAGGTCTTTGGGAAGATAATCTCTTTGTAAAGATCTGGGTGACTGGAATTTCCCTCCCTCTCCCCAGACATCCCCCTTCCCAACCTTGCTCTAATACAAATCCTTAAGCATTAAGTCAGGCGGAAAATGAGTCTGCTCTGCATTTATCTTCCTGAATGGCAGTCAACTCCTGCTTAATCTTTCAACATTATTTGTTCAATGGATCAACAGATTGTGTAAGCAGCGTGACGGTTGGGTTCAGAAATGTGTCTGCTCATGTTTGGTTTGTGCTGAACCATTGACCATTTTGTTTGTGAATCCATCATAAAATTATATCTCTGAGTTACCCAGCACCAGGCTGAGGACAGAGGGCAGTGCTCATACAGGCGGAAAGACGATTTAGTCCATGTCGCTTTGTAGCATTGGGAGTGCTGACTTGTTTCGTTTTGTGAATGCTTTCCCCTAATCTTTTCAAACTAGAAAGCCTTAAAATTGTGTTCTTCTAATCTTTCCCCAGATGTGCCTCCAACATTCTTCCACTGGTCTTTCCCCATTAGAATAAAGATTTACAGAGTATGAAGCAAGCAGGAAGACAGCCTTAAATATAAATAAAAGCTTAGGGGTTAATATTTTATAACTTTCTTAATTTCATATATGGATATTGATTTGAAACACTGCTACTAATGAAGTTAGAAGGGTTTATTAGGGTGATAAGACTTTAAGGAGTTGATTATTCAGTAACATAACTAATCTAGCGCTTTGAAAGAAATAAATTATCAGTTATTTCACTGAACTTTCAACCTACCCACCATTATTTATTGAGCATCTGTTACCTTAAAGACCTTGGGGATAACATATATAGATATAGGCATATTTCCTGATCCTAACAAATTAAATTAGAGAAGTAAAAAAAATGACATACAGTGTTTCAAAAGTATGATAAAGTTTCAAACATAAAATGGAAAAAAAGAGAGAAATTTTGTGTTAGTTAGAACAGTTAGTGCATAAAAATAAGGATGGTCTTCAAGGCACTTGCATTTATCATTTGGAAACTGCTCAACAACACTCACTGAATGATTAGTATTCTTTGAACACTAGGCACAGAATATAAAGCAGTGAAGATTTACCCATGCGATGCTTGAGACTGAAAGAGAAGTAGGTGGAGAGATGGGGAAAGAAAAGCAGAGTTCATTATGTTCAAGTCATGTCCAGTTCGTGTCCATTTGAGGCCTGCGGCCCAAACAGAGGAGATTACATTTACTGGTTCCTGTGAATGAAATTTCAGTCAAGGTGGAGGAATTTTTAGATAATGGCATTCCCATACATTGAAAATGACATGTTCTTGCATTTAGAAACAGAATACTCACTGTTTCAAAATAATCAAGAGAAGTCAGTCAATAATACATTGCTTTAAATGTATTAAAATAATACATTATTGTTGGTGCCTAAGAAATGGCTCCTGCTTAAGAGCACTTTCTGCTCTTCCAGAGGATCCAAGTTTGGTTCCCAGCACTCACACTGTGGGTAGGAGAGAAGGGGAGGTAGGCTCACAATCACCCATACTTTCAGCTTCACGGTACCTGACACCCTCTTCTGGCTTCTGTGGGCATCTGAGCACATGTGGTATGCAAATATATAAATGAGAAATAACAAGCAAGTTAAAAGCTACTGTTGATAATGCAGTTTCACTTTTCAGCCATTTTGTGTGATGCCTCTCCCCTTACTAACTCCCCAAGGATCCTATCAATAACTAAAGTATTGTAACATTTCTGGTACTCATTAGAAAAATGAGAACATTGACAGCTGTGGTGGAAGGACTAATTACTGGGAGATTCTGTCTCAAGCCTGAGACTTTTATCTGGCTTTCCTCTATTTCTGCAGTGCTCTTTAAAGCAGGTTCTATGCAGGCAACCTCTTTAACCAATTGAGAAGCCACTGATAGCTCAGCTTTTCAGTCATACTTTTGACTTTCCTAACACAAACTGCTTTTGATTTCTTTATGTCTTGACCTTACTTCTTTATGTCTTTCAAACAAAAAGAGTTCTTCAGAGTTCGTGCATGCCCGTGTGTACTTGTATAGGTACAGGTAAGTTGTGTGGTGTCTGGATGTTTCTATATGTGAATATGTATAAATGTGAGGGTGTGTGTTACCTCTCCATAAAAGGAATGATGACTCTTGTTGCTGAATTTCCATGGCAGTCTTATCAGCAATTATCATTTGCTAAGTACTGATAAGTTAAATAAATGGATAGATGAATGCATGTTGAATACATATCTTAGTATCTATTCTCCAAGTCTAGTTTATTTTGAAATACATCAAATGTCCTGATGTAGTAAGGGATAAAGGCTATGATGTAATAGCTTAGGTTGTTCACCCATGCATCTCCACATTTGGAAAGTATGCACATTACCTGTGATGGCTGAAAGCAATCAACAGTCTTCCTCTTCCTATTCAACATATATTATTCTTGCCAAGTGCAGATTAAAGTCCATTATTAACCTATTGAGTTACAATGGAATGCCCATGGAAATGTCTATTAACAACCACATTAATATCCCATTAGTTCATCACATTAATGTTATGACAGTTGTTACCAAAGGAATTGACACTGATTGATACCTAAAATTGAAAGGTTGTTGCCCAGAGCATCAGTGAACACAAAGCTCTAAGGGAAGGTACAAATCTGCTTAGTGCCTTCTGGACTCTGCAAAAACAAAACAAAAACAAAAACAGAAAGAGAACAAATATTCTAATGAAATCTTACTGCAGAGGTTGAGATTCAAAGTAAAGACCAATTTTAAAAGGTTCAGTCATTATTCCTATCAACTAGGATGGCATTATTCTTTTGTTTTAATGGCAAAGATAGCAAGAAGACAAAATTGGCTTTTCACAAATGCTCAAGAATGTAGTAGCAATTAGTAATATAATGAAATCATTACTAGTGATGATAGCTTCAAATCTATGCTTTTAAAGATTACTTACATATTTTCTCCAAAGGCCCTCCAATAGGTTTGCAAAAGTATTAAACCACTCCTACTTTTCTACTTATATAAGTTAAGAAAAATAAACCATAAAAGCTATTTTCACGATTTAATAAGGAAAAGAGTGTTCTTCAATTTTAAATTCCCAGTTTACTTCCTGAGTCTCCAGGTTTGGGCTATATAGTAAGGAAGTCAAATCCATGAGCTAAGATGAATGAGTATTCACTTCTATATCTGTAGAGCCTTTGTTTGGGATCATCAGACTCAGCAAACCAGAGGTAGCTGCTAAAGGAAAAAAGTAAATTCTGCTGTGGAAATTGCCTTAGTTTTTAATACTTTAAAAAAATCTTCTTGCTTTTCCTTAAGACATTCATAGTGCTCATGATCCTTGAAATTTTGAGATAGATTCTAAGATCATCAAGCTTTTGGTTTGAATTTATTTTCTTAACCAAACCAAGTCCAAACAAACAACCATACCATCCCCACAACCACACTGATGAAGATTAGTGTTGTGTAGCAGCTTCCTCCAAGGTTAAAATTTGTTAAGACATAAGATACAAAAGAAAAATGAAGCAGCTGGATATTTTAGGACAAGATGTTTACAGGGAAGTGAAACAGTAAGATGTTCTAGGGCAGTGGTTCTCAACTTTCCTAATGTTGTGCTTCTTTAATACATTTTCTCATATTGTGATGACCCCAAAAGCTAAAATTGTCTTCATTGATATTTCATAATTCTAATTTTGCTACTGTTATGAATCATAATATAAATATCTGTGTTTTCTGAGGGTCTTAGATGAGCCTTGTGAAGATCCCCAAAGGGGTTGTGCACCACTGTTTTCGGGTAAGGTGAAATACTGCACCCTGCAGGAAACTCAATTAAGACAGGATGTAAACAAAAAAATAGCTTCAGGAAGTACCCGAAACTGACCAGATTCACTGGATCGCTCCCTTCCTATGTGTATATAAGCAGTAAAGCTGGCTGAGAGACAATCGCAGACAAGTGCAGCTAACTGGAAGAAGCAGAAACCAGTCAAGAAACAAAGACTAGCTAAGTAGTCTGGAAGAGATAACACTACAACCTGTTGTGCAATAAAGGAACTTCCGGAGGCATCACCATCCCTGACTTCAAGCTCTATTATACAGCTATAGTCCTGACACAGGTTGGGATTGGCACAAAAATAGACAGGTAGACCAATGGAATCAAACTGAAAACCCTGATATTAACCCACACACCTAAGAACACTTGATTTTTGACAAAGAAGCTAAAATTGTACAATGGAAAAAGAAAACATCTTCAACAAATGGTGCTGGCATAACTGGATGCTAGCATGTAGAAGACTGCAGATAGATCCATGTCTATTGCTATGCACAAAACTTAAGTCCAAATGGATGAAAGACCTCAACATCAGTCCAGGCACACTGACCCTCTTAGTAGAAGAGTGGGAGGTACCCTTGAATGAATTGGTACAGGGGACTGCTTCCTGAACATAGCACCAGTAGCACAGACATTAAGATTGACAATTAATAAATGGGACCTCCTGAAACTGAGAAGCTTCTGCAAGACAAAGGACACAATCAAGAACACAAAAAGGGAGCCCACATAATGGGAAAAGATCTTCACTGACACTACATCTGACGAGGGCTGATCTCCAAAATATACAAAGAACTCAAGAAGCAAGTCTCTAAAACACCAAAGGATCCAATTAAAAAGCAGGGTACAGAAGTAAATAGAGAATTCTCAATAGAGGAGTCTAAAATGGCTGAGAGACACTTAAGAAAGTACTCAACATCCTTAGCCTTTAGTCAAATGCCCTTTTGCCTCTGAGGATTCATGTGGACAGGATCGCCATCAGCTGGTTAGAGGTAAGATCTATTTGTTTGGCTGCTTTGCTTCTCTGATCTTCAGCTTGAAGCTTGAACCCCAATAATTCTCTTGGGGTCTTTAATTTATTGTGCTACAGGAGCTGGCCACTAGAGTTAATAGCAAGCCACAAGGCAACTCAAATATGAGCTAAGCCCAAGACAGGTCTTGACATACTAATTAACAAACCCAAAATAGTGTTGATATGCTAATTAGTCAACTCCAATTTGTGAGCTCTGTTATTACAAAGCTTCTACCTAGTGATAGTACCCACAGGACCAAAGTGGTCCTCCAAATGGTAGCGCTGATGACAGTGTCCTAAAAAGAAGGACTCTGGCCATAGAAGTATTGTTGATGGTTAAACAGAAGCCTCAAAATAAGTTTTCGTTTGTCACAACCGGCAAATATCAGCTACTTCAGGCAAGAGCATCTAGTTCTGGGTCAATCTGAACAGCCTATATAAACTCATAGACCCCAACCCTGCTGACTGTCATACAAAACCTGCTTGCTTTTTTTTTTGTCATTTTGTTTCTCTCTGTCACCCTCCTTATTTACTTTAGGTTGGATTAAAAGTTAACCCTTATTTCAATTATTCTGCCTAAGGAAAAGAATACTTGCTTAGCTGAAGGTTGACTATCTGGGAATGGGCTTTGTGGGATAAGAAAGGTCTGGACCTATTCAGATACACTTGTCTAAAAAG
This sequence comes from Mesocricetus auratus, assembly GCF_017639785.1. NCBI lineage: Eukaryota > Metazoa > Chordata > Mammalia > Rodentia > Cricetidae > Mesocricetus > Mesocricetus auratus. Next base: position 65,223,856 of record NW_024429197.1, read on the forward strand.
TCAAGAGAAAGAAGGAAGGATGGAGAGGATTTTTCTGGTATGTGAACACAATATCCATTATTTTTAAAATATTTTAAGGATGCATTTCTTTAACTCTATTATGTAAAAGTTTAAATTTTGATGAGACAGAGATTCTGATAGAGTTATTAGTTTTATATATCCATAAAAATTGTTTTATTTAATCAAGAGAATGAACAGAAGAGCAAAATTATTTAGTAGTATCCAATTTTATCCCATATGCTGGCCTATAGTTATTAATTTGGCTTAATTATGATCAAAGTTAACACTTCACCTGATTACAATTGACTAATACATTTATCTTCTTAAGAACACCACATGTAGATATATTCTTAGAATTGATAAAAATTGACAATTGTTCTTTCTTTAGTTATAGGAAAGTTTATTTAAAAATTGTATCAAGTTTCTCAGGTATTTATTTAAAAGAAAGTTGCTGGAATATAATCCATTTTAAATGCCTTTTGAATTAATACTTCAGTGTGAACCTCAAGGTGATAATGCAAAACAAGCAAAAAACAAACCATTTCCCCAAAGAGGTTTGAATGTCTAGGATCATATTATTGAGATCAGAGACAGTCTATTAAGAAGAAATACACGGATTTGCTCAAAAAAGTTGCTAGTTTCAACCAATTTCTCTGATAAGTACATCACAGTGCATCAGTGATCTATGGTAAAATGTTTGTCCTCAAAGTAGATTCCTTTCACTGCAAATGTAAATGTACAATAAATTGAAGAAAATCAGACTACAGAGTTTGAGCAGATATATGGTTACATGAAAGATCTGTGGGGAAAGTTGATTTTATTTAAAGAATAAGTTGTTTGCATTTTTTCTCCAAACTGTACCTTTATATTTCTGTCTACTCCCCTTACTCTTCTTCATTGTAGAAATGAATAACAGTAACTGTCATGGTAGCTTCTGCAGATGTAGCCTAGAATATCTAAGCATAAAAGCTGAAAATGAAGAAATAAATGACTATTGGTAAAGAACATTCATTCACAACCAGGCTTAATGACATTTATGTGGAAGATTGTCCATTACCACCTGAAGACAGATGAGTACCCTGCCCACTCTTGCTGCTCCAAGTGTGGCCCAAGGCCTGGCAAGATGGTTGCCAAGCAGAGCTCGTCAGACTCTCATCCTTTCCCCAGATGAGCTGATCTGATTATGCCATCTAACAAGTCCCCAAGAGGACTATAAGGTTATTAAATTTGATCATGATTCCTAACTCACAATTAGTGAGATTTCCATGGTCCACTGAGTATTGTCATGTCATTTAGGGTTTTTTTTCTCATTTTTGAGGAAGGAAAGTGGGGCATGAAAAAAAAATTGTGCTCCTACAGATTCAAACAACAAAACTCCTTCAGCTTTATTAGAGAACTCCCATTTCCATTTACTGTGATGACTATTTACAATATCTCCTACTAATGTGCATCATATATATGGTAGTTTGAATAATAAATGTCTCCCACAGGCTTACAAATTTGCACTTTTGGTCCTCAATTGGTGGCTCTGTTGAATCCTGTTAGCAGAGTTACTATAAACGTGGAATAATACAGTGAAGAAAGCAGGGAGTATGACTACTACTGTAGAACATTCTAGGGATGGTACTGTTCTAGATAATTAGAACTGTTTTAGTGTTATTTTAAGTCTAAAAGATTCTTAAATTTGAAGCGTAAAGTGGTAAATTGAATTATATAGTGATACTTTATTACTGAGTGATTTAGGCTTAGGAGGTATGTCAAAAGAAAGTATTCAGAAAGATTTGGAGGAAAACCATGCATTTAGAATCATGTCCTCACAGAGATTTAGTATGTCATATTTATTTGTTAGGAAATGGAAAAAGATCATGTATAGTATAAGTGGCTGTCAGAAATTTTCTTCTGCAATCATTCAACTTGTTTTAACCCAAGAATGATTGGAACGAAATATGAAGAGGCTAGTAAAATACAAGTAATAGTTATATATCTTAAAAGAAACTTGATGTCACTCTTTCATAATTAAGATATTCTAGTAATTGTTTGTCAGTTATAGTCAAGGCCTACCTGTCTTTCTTCTGAACACTAAGAAACTTCCACGGAAACCCTAAAATAATACTAATTAACTGGCAATTGGTATGTTCCACGCTAAGATAGATGGCATCTACACCTTTTCTTTTTCAGTTATTAGGTTTGATCTGCTGTTGATAAGTTCTTCTTTACTTCTAGGCCAGGAGTATGCCTTGTCATTTCTGGCCCAGGTCTCATCTATGCCTTGGGTGGCATGGCAAATGCAGACATGAACTGTTGGTAATTTAATCACACTTGCTGAAAGCATTTTTAAATATGTCTTTGCATAAGGGTAGAAGGTCATTAACTGTGAAGTGGGATGGAGATTGGGAAGATGGGGTCAAAAGGTGCAAAGCCTGGTGTTCAATGTGCAGCCCGAGACAAGAGTTAATAACGTTGTACTGAATGTTGGAAATTTGCTACAAAAGTAGATTGGGGGTACTTTTATGACATATTAAAAATGTGATATGATGAATGTTAAGTTGCTTGATCATAACATCAGTTCACTATGGATATCAAAGCATAATGTTGTAGCCTTTAAATATATGCAATGTGAGGAAGAAACAGTTAAAATTTTAGAGCTCCATTCTGTGTATGTATTTGTTTGTGTATGTGAGCATACATGTAGTTCTAAATAAAGAAATATTTTAAAAATTTGTTTAAAAAATACAGTGCAGAGAGTATTCCAGGCTGTGGAGGCCTGGCTCATGGGGTTTCAGAGAGGAATCAGGTTACTATTACCAGCTAGGCTAGAGACTATCTGTTTGATACTTTAGTATCATGCTGTTTTCTGTCCATTAATTAATGGGCTAAATTAAAAAGTAAATAATTAGTCAAGAACCACCCCTAACTCTATCCAAGCTAAACTTGCACTTTATGAAAGGAGAAAGCCTAGGGGATACTTTCTCCTAGAAAGCAATTCCTTCATTATACGAAAGATAGCTGCTAATGTCTTTAAAGGAGTCAGAATTCTATCCCAAGTTGGCAGCAGAACTCGACAGTGTCATCCTTGTAGTCCTGGCCTTGGAAATGTGAAGACGCAGGAGTAAGGGGCCATTTGATTCTCCCTCTGAAGTTTCAGAGAGCTGCCGAGGCTGGTTGGGCAGCATGTGGCAGAGGAGACCCTGCATGAAAGTTCTGAGGATGGGAGGCCCGGAGAGGCCATGGCATGGAATTTGAAAATGAAGCCTGAACTGAAAGTGAAGATGTTAGAGATGTCAGGGATGTGATGTACTAGCCAAAGATAGTTCCATACAGGGAGTGAAACCAGGTAACAGAGAGTTGTACATCACAGGAAACAGCAAAGTTGGAGGAGTGAATCCATCCAAGCCATTTGATATCCGAGATGGAGCTACAGGATTTGGAGCTTGCCTTTTTGGTCCAGTATTTTCTCACTATGACCCCTATCCTCTCTTTTGGAATTACAATGCATATTCTAAGCCATTGTATGTTGGGAACATGTAACTTTTTTTAACTTTATAGTGGGTTACAATTAAGAGTTTGCTTCAAATCTCAAAATCTACTTTGGACTTTTAAATAATGTTGAGATTGTTAAGGATTCTTGGGACTTTAAAAGTTGGACTGAATTCCTTTTGCTTTATGATGTGTCAATGAGACAGGAAGACAGGGAGGAGAATATGGTCGTTTGAATAAAAAATGGTCCCCATGGATTCATAGGGAGTGGCGCTTTTAGGTGCGGCCTTATTGGAGTAGGTGTGGTCTTGGTGAAGGAAGTGTGTTACTGCTGAGGCAGGCATTGAGGTCTTATATATTCTCAAGCTACAGCAGGGTTTTACTTTGTAAGAATTGCCACGATCATGGTGTTTCTTTACAGCAATAAAAACTTAAGCTGTTGTCTGTAGGTTCAGGTATTGGAACATTTGGTCCCCAATTGATGGTGCTATTCAGAGATTGTGGATCTTTTAGGAGGTATGGACTTGCTGAAGGAAGTAAGTCAGTGTTGGTGAGTTGTTAGCGTTTATAGCCTCTCCCTACTTCCAGTTTGCTTTCTCCATCATTTTCTCATGAAGATGTAATCTGTCAACTTCCTGTTCTAGCTGCTTACTGCACTGTCTCCCCAGCCTTTGTGGTCTCTTCCTTCAGAATGATAATCCAGAAAAAACTTTCTTCCATAAATTGCCTTTGACCAATGGTGTTTAATCATAGTAACAGAAAAGTAACTCACAAAGAATTCTTATTTTCAATCACTATGATGGCTACTTATGATATTTCCTACTAAAACATGTATTGTACTTTTTGTAAAAATGTACTGTCTCTAGAATGTTTCTTTGAAGTTCAGCAAGTTAGTTTTGAAATGTGAACTTGCTGTTTCCCAGCTGCATGACACTGGGCATGCTATTTAAGCAGTTGCGGTATGGTTTTCCAGTCTTAGGGTGTGGATGACACTTACCTGCTGTTAGGTTGGATTGAACCAATGCAGGTAGAGTGTAAAGTCCAGGGCTTGCTACACAATAAGGAAATGGGAGCTCATTCCTTCCCCTCTTCCTTCTAGGGGCTTGCAGTCAACTGAAGTGGAGTGCAACTGTAAGTGATACAGAGACTGCACACAGCCTTCCCCACAGAGCATTACCACCGTGTGGTTCCTATTAAACAGATTTTCAGCATTTCTAATTGCCAAGTAAGTGGTTCACAACATGATATTTAAATAACTAAAATAGAATTGAATTGTTTAGCATGGTCCATCTGGATGCCAAAGTGCACCTGCCAACATGATTATTTGGATTTTAATATAATTGTTGCTTTACTATTCTCTCAAAATCTGACTTGTCAACAAACATTACTGCTTCTTTGCTACTTCTGCTATTTTTATTTAGAAAGATTATGTATATATGTCTGTGTGGAGGTATGTGCCTGCCAGTATCGGGCCCGTGAGGCCAGAAGAAGAACCTGGATCCCCTGGAATAGGAGTTACAAGCAGTTGTGGGCTTCTCAATGAGGCTGCTGAGAACTGTACTTCAGTACTCTGGGCGAGCAGCAAGTACTCTTAGCTGCTAAGCTTGCCCTCCAGCCCCGCTACTTTGCTGTTACTCAGTGACTGTCTCTGAGTGCTGCTCAAATGCCTTGCTGCATTTCTCTAACTTCTTTGGAGTCATTTCAACCAATGAATCAAGAGGTCCTTTTCTTGGTCCTCAGATATGTGGCATCAGGTCTCTTAAGAGTTGTTGAATGTGTGACTGTGAAGTTGCTTATGAAAGTCAGTCTGTGCCTAAACCTGTAAGCACGTTGAATTAATAACTGCCATTTTTATTTTAAATTGCACACATACACACTCTCTCTCTCTCTCTCTCTCTCTCTCTCTCTCTCTCTCTCTCTCTCAAGGAAAATCACAACCGCAGGATTTAGAATTTCATTTTCTTGTTTACTTTGATTGGTTATATAATCTGTAGAAGAGCAACATGTTATCAAAAAATGGACCCATTGGGAGTTGGAATGTCCACCCCTTTATTAACCATTTTTGTATTTACTGAGACAGAATAGTAACAATTTGAATGTTCTAATCACATGAGCAAGAATATCAGTCCCGTGTCAAGCCAGATAACTCTGAGTGGGCATGTCTGAGAGCCTTTCAAGAAACTGGGGCAGCGTTTCTTGGCCATGATTTCTAGTGGCATAAGGATCTGGCTGGCTCTCTTAATCCTGACCCCAAGTATTCCTCCCAGAAACCTACTTATTTCTCCTTTACCAGCTGGGCATAGCATCAGAAGAGCAGCATCCCAAATAATGCCATCTTAACCAGCGTTTTATAGCTAGGCCCTTTAGGCTGGGCCTGGGGATTACTTTAGAGATGTGTGTGTAAGCCAGCAGAGAAGGAAAGTGTATGAAATAATGCTATGGACACTGATCATTAGGTCACATGCAGAAGAGTTTCTTATCTTCATTATAGGCTAAACATCAGGTTGACTCATTACTGTAAGTACTGTTGTAAAGATCTGTTGGAATCAAATCCTAAAAATCCTCCCCAGGATACATCCAGGTCCATCCACTTTGAAATCTTTCTCCCTGATCACTCTCGTCTTTGCTTGTCTTATTCTTTCTTGTTGCCATGGCTCTGTTGTTAATGGTGACAGAGTCTCATCAGAATAGACTCTACCAGAATAATTCAGATTTTGCCTGGTTTGCTTGGCAGCATCAGCTATAAGTCAGGCACCCATGTACCTCTGAGTATTTGTGTGCATTTGTATATTTACTGAACTTGGTAACAAGTGTCTGTCACCTTCCTAAACTCTAGATTAGATGTTTCCTTCCTTCCTTCCTTCCTTCCTTCCTTCCTTCCTTCCTTCCTTCTTTCCTATTTTGTAAAAACATTTCTTGATGCCATCAAGGCTCTTGGGAACCTTTTTTCTTTTAAAGAGAGTTTGGTTTTGGAGACTTTGATGTTATATGCCCAACTTCCTTAGCCTTTTAATGTGCTCTGCTTCATTATTTTGCTGTATCCCTTTATTGTTGAGCATTTGGATCACTTATAATATAACACTGGTCTTCTGTGGGGAATGCTCTGAGTAGGTTCTCTGTGTATTGTGTTTTTGTGTACCTGCAATTGCATTTGGGAATAATTTTCTGGGATTGCCACAGGGGCATGTGGATTCTTTAACGTGGAAATATATGCCAACTAGATTTTCACTAAGAACACAACAGTTCCCACTTTCATTTGCGATGCATGTGAGTGGTTGTTTCTTCGATCTGGCTGCCAGCATGGGCTTTTACCAAGTGTACTGACCTCTGCCATTATACTTACGGTCTACATCACGGACATGGTTACTTTCATTTTTTTTGTTTTTAATGTTAGTATCCTTTAACATGTTCAGAGTAATTTTTATTTCCTTTTCTTTGAAATGCTGTTTCAAGTCCTTCATCAATCATGATATCAATTCATGATGTTTATCTATGTTGTTTGTTTTTCAAAGAACCAAATTTTGAGTTTAATTATTATTGTCGGTATTTTTTCTGATTGTCAAGTCACTGATTCATGTTTTTAACCTACATTACTGTTTCTTCTCTTCCTCCCCACTCTCAAAGGGCTTATATGATGTTTTCCATGAACTTCATGACATTGAAATCATTTATTTAAGTTTAAGGTCATTGTGAACATTAAAAGCTGTCATCCATTGATTTCTTCTCATTTTCAAGTTTTTCTCATTTCTTTTGCAAAATACTGATGTATGTTTCCTTTTGGTCTGGTAACAGACATAATCAACAAGAAAAAGTGGTCAGTCTATCACTCCTTCCTAAATTATACTTGACATTTAAAGTTTAGTAAATGCTCTGCCACTATAGAATAATATCAAGAGATAGAAACAGGTCCATTGGTGATGAGTTTCAGTTAACCATTTAAATACTTACCATTCTTATCACTAGTCTCAGAGAAGAACACTCCATCCCCCTCACTACCCCTCTGTGTGTGTGTGTGTGTGTGTGTGTGTGTGTGTGTGTGTGTGTGTGTGTGTTTAGGGTAGAGACTCATATAGCTCAGATTGGCATCAAATTTGCTATGTAGTGAATGGCGATCTGGTATTGATCTTCTTGCCTAAAACTCCCAAGTCCTGACATTGCAGACTTGTATCATTATCCTAGCTAATATACATTTTTTAAAAGAAAGAAACCTAGATGAGAGTGCTAACTGCATACTCTGGCTTTAAGAAAAAGAAAAAAACTGACTGGTATGTTGATTTGGTCCAAAATAATGACTTTTATAGTCCCTGATGAAGAAACTTTCATCCTTTTTTTAAATTTTTCATGTGTTATAGTATAGTTCCGAATCTCAGTTCCCTACCCTCCTGGGGATCAGTTTTCTACTCTGTTTCATATACTTGGACTCTGGCATGTCTGTAACCTTTCAGCAAAGGTTGTATACTTGCTAGGGAAAACAGGGCCCTGAAACCTAGTTCTTTTTGCTCATCTGTGATATCCCTGTGATACTAAAAATGGACTGTAGTGATTTATTTCTTACATAGCTAAGGTAACTTGGTTGGAAAAGTTGTGTCTTGGGTCCTCTCATAGGAATTCACCAAGTATGGAGGAGCTAGTGGATCACAAGCTGAGATGTTCAGGAGTGTCACTCCATTGGAGAAAACTGATTTTATTTTTCCAACCAGAGAAGATTCCAAGAGAAGACACAAGAGTCAGAGACACACTAGTTCACATACATACTCACGAATCCCATGAAAACACTAAACTGGAAGCCATACTATAAATATAGAGGACCTGGTGTAGACCTGTGCAGGTACTCTGTGCATGTAGCTTCAGTCTCTGTGAGTTCATATGAGCTTTGATCATATTGATTTAGAAGGCATTGTTTTCTTGGTGTTCTCCGTCCCCTCAAGCTCTTACACTCTTTCTGCCTCCTCTTTCCCCGTGTTCCCCAAGTTCTAAGTGGCCTAAGGGGGTGATGGAGACATCCACTTTAGGGCTGAGTGTTCCCATGATACCTCTCTCTGCATAATGTCTGGCTGTAGGAATCTATGTTTGTTCCCTTCTGCTTCAGGAGGAAGCTTCTTTGATGATGGCTGAACAAGGAACTGATCTATGAGTATAGCAGAATATCATTAAGAATTATTTTATCACTACATGTTTAAACTGGTATTATTTAGTTTTACCTAGGTCCCTGGGTTATATCGTAAAAGGTTCTTGGTAACTCAAGCAATGCTGAGTATGTGTTTCATCTTCTGGAGTGGGCCTTAAGTCAAATCAGTTATTGGTTGGTTACTCTCCTAAGCTTTGTGGCACAATTGCCCTAACATGTCTTGCAGGCAGTATACCATTGTAGATAAAGGGTTCGTGGCTGGCTTATTTGTTTCTTTTTTGATAGCATGTAGAGTACTTTCCTGTCCTGAAAATGGTGGAATGCAAGGGAGAAGGCTCTATGTAGGCACCAACTTGACATCTTCATTTTCAATGAGTTGTACAGGTGTTGTTTTCAGCAATAGTGTCTTGCTTGCTGTCAGTTTGTGGAGAGCACCCTATACTCTTGGCAATGGTCTGGGTTATTTGTGAATTACCACAGGGCCCCTTTGGCCAATAATACAATTTGATGTAAGCCAATTCTCATAGTGGAAACTTTGTTTAGTGACAAGAGATGGCCAGTTGGGATTCTGTTTCCCTCTTATTTGGTAATTTCATTTAGATTGCCTTCATATGTATATATATTTTATGAAGTTGCTACTGCATTAGGTTTCCATGCTAACACTCAACTGCCTCTTAATTTTGGCTGTTTCTCCCCATATTCTTTCCTACAACCATTTCTCTCTTCCTCTTCCCCTATTGATCCTTCTATGCCTGCACACTCATACACCCATATCTATCCATTCTATTTTCCTTTCCTAATGAAATAATTTGTTCCCTTTAGTTCCTTACTCTATACCTGCTCTCTGTGTATCTATGAATTGTAGCTTGGTTATCATTGACTTAACAGCTAATAATTACATATAATGGAACACATACCATTTTAGTCTTTCTGAGAATGGGATTCCTCACCCAGTATAATATTTTTTCTAGTTCCATGTATTTGCTACAAACTTCATGATGTCATTTTTAACAGCTGAGTAACACTCAATTGTGTAAATGTATGACTTACTCTGAAGATGGGGTCTAGCGATCTGTGTTTTAATGACTCTTCATGTGAATTTTTTTTTTTTTGGTTTTACGGGACAGGGTCTCTCTGTATTGTTTTGGAGGCTGTCGGTCCAGTCTGGCCTCGAACTCACAGAGATCCTCCTGCCTCTGCCTCCTGAGTGCTGGGATTAAAGGCGTGCGCCACCACTGCCCGTCTCTTCATGTGAATTTTATGCACACTCCAGTTGAGAACCACGGTGTTACTGTCAGTTTAAAGCTGGTATCACTTTCTATCAATGAAAAGATTCTGCAAAGAATGAAAATGAGTCATGATAATAAATTTTATCTCGAAACAGATTTTTTTGCCATTTCTTTTATTCTTTTCTTTTTTTTTTTTTTTGGGTTTTTTGAGACAGGATTTCTCTGTATTGTTTTGGAGGCTGTCCTGGACCTCACTCTGTAGACCATGCTGGCCTCGAACTCACAGAGATCAGCCTGCCTCTGCCTCCCGAGTGCTGGGATTAAAGGCATGTTTTTAATTTGAACTCTGTACTCTCATCATTAAGAATTAGAAAAAGTTACAAGGGCATTGAATGTGTACAAACACTAAACAGATTTTTATGATTATTCAGACCACTAGAAAAAATAATTTCTTCTTATGTGCTAAATCATATAAAATAGTTTATTAATTTATTTTGTGAAAACATTCTGTATTTGTAATTTCTTCGTGTCAGGTGAAAAAGGTTATCATACAGATTTACATATAGGGACTGGAGAGATGATTCAGTGGATAAGAGCACTGACTGTTCTTCCAAAGGACCCAGGTTCAATTTTCAGCAACCACATGGCAGTTCACAACTGTCTGTAACTCCAGTTCCAGGGGATCTGGCACCCTCATACAGAATTACATTCAGGCAAATCCCCCATACTGTGTTGCTGTTGGTCTTCTCTCTAATCTTTCCCAACATAGACCACAAAAGTGTTCTGAAATGATAGGATATAGCCTTGGGGTACATAAGTCATTCTCTGTACCTTTGAAGTCTGTTTGGCCCCACTGAGAGTTCCCCTCAACAAGCAGTAAATAATTTAATTTATTGTGGGTACTTCAAACATATTTTGACACATTATCCTTTTTGTTTTAATTCAATGAAGGATCTACTGCTGAGCATACCTAAGTCCCACAGTTTTGATCTCTAGTACTGTCGAAAAAAAATGGTGCTGGCATAACTGGAGGCTGGCATGTAGAAGACTGCAGATAGATCCATGTCTATCACCATGCACAAAACTTAAGTCCAAATGGATCAAAGACCTCAACATAAATCCAGCCACACTGAACCTCTTAGAAGAGAAAGTGCATGGTACCCTTGAATGAATTGGTACAGGAGAACACTTCCTGAACATAACACCAGTAGCACAGACACTGAGATGGACAATTAATAAATGGAACCTCCTGAAACTGAGGAGCTTCTGCAAGGCAAAGGACATAGTCAAGGCAGCCCACAGAATGGGAAAAGATATTCATTAACCCCACATCTGACAGAGGGCTGATCTCCAAAATCTACTTAATAAGCAAGTCTCCAAAGCATAAAGGATACAATTAAAAAGTGGGGTACAGAACTAAAAAGAGAATTCTCAATAGAGGAGACTAAAATGGCTGAGAGACACTTAAGAAAGTGCTCAGGATTGGGGATACAGGGTGGGGGAGGGGAAAGGGAGCCAGAAAAAGAGGGGGGGGAGAGGAGAGGAAGACATGGGGGAGCAGGAAGGTTGAGTTGGGGAAAGAATAAAGGAGAGCAGGATGAGAGATACCATAATAGAGGGAGTCATTCTAGGTTTGAGGGAAGATCTGGCACTAGTGAGATCTCCACAGATCTACAAGGATGAGACCAACTAGCAAACTAAGCAGTAGTGGAGAGACTACTTTAAATGCCCCTCCCTGATAATGATTTTGAAGACTATCTTATATACCATCCTAGAACCTCCATCCAGTGACAGACCGAAGCAGAGGCAGATAACCATAGCTAAACACTGAGCTGAACTCCTGGAACCCAGTGACAGGGAGGAGTGATGAGCAAAGGGGTCAAGACTGGGCTGGTGAAACCCAGAGAAACAGCTGACCTGAATAAGGGGGATATCTTGGACCCCAAACTGATGGCTGAGAGGCCAGCATGGGACTGATCCAGACCCCCTGAATGTGGGTGTCAGTGAGGAGACCCAGGTAATGTATGGGGCTTTGGGTAGTAGATCAGTATTTATCCCTGGCACACAAATGGACTTTGGGTACCCATCCCACAATGAGGGATGCTCTCTCAATCTGGACACTTGGGAGAGGGCCGGGGCCCTCCCTGGAATAAAACGACAGACTCTAGAGATTCCCCCATGGAGGGCCTTACCCTCCCTGGGGAATGGAGTGGGGATTGGATGGGGGACTAAGGGGAGAGCGGGTGTGGAAGGTAGGGAGAGGGAGCTGAGACTGACTTGGAAAGCAAGATGGTTTCTAATTTAAATATATAATAAAAAGTGTTAAAAAAGAAAACCACAGAATCAACTAACCTGGGCTCACAGGGACTTTTAGAGACTGAACCACCAGCTAGAGAGCTTACATGGGATTTACCTAGGCCCTCTGCACATGTGTGTAGCTTGGACTTCTTGTGGGTCTCTTAATAATGCGAGCATAGGCTGTCTCTGACTCTGTTGCCTGCTTTGGGACCCTTTCATTGACCTGGGTTCCCTCATACAGTCTCAACTTGACATACTGTGCTTGCCTGGTATATATGGGAGGCCTGCCCTTTTCTGAAGAGAAAAGAGGAGAAGTGGATGGGGGACATAGAGGGAGGGGCTGGGAGGAAAGGAAGAAGGGAAAACTGTGATTGGGCTGAAAAAATTAATAACAAAACATAAATATATAAAAGTCTGCTAGTGACTGGTCATTGGAAATCTGTTCCTCTGTCTCTTCCCACCCTCTCCCTTTCTGTGTCTTCTTTTGGCCTAGGATGATAGAAATACCCATAAGTCTTTGCACACTTTGAAAACACACTGTACCCTGAATAAGTCATACAGAGAAAATGTTGACAGACTTTGTATCAAGCTCATAAAATTCAAACCTTAAAAAAATAATCATGGGCTTAGGTTAAAAGAAACTACTTCCAAGAAAACACTTGGATTACATGCAAAGGATTTTTGACATAGAACATACTCTTCTTTTAGACTATTAGTGGGAATGAGCTGGTCTCCAGCCATGCATAAATCTGTCCATGTGTAATCTGTAGCAGTTCTTAATTAGAGAAAAGGAGAGCAAGAAGAGACTGGAGCCATGGAAGATGAGATAGTAGGCCAGGCAGAGCCAGGAAGGAAAAGCCTAGTGTTCATAGCCACTCTTCCAGAAAACCTCCATGAGACTGCATGAACATAAATCACACCTTTCCTGGAGCTCAGGAAAATAAGACCATAAATTAGCAAATGAACCCCAATTGTATTCTGGGATGACTGGATATTGGAAGATGTTTCTTGGATTGGAGTGGCAAACAGGGAAGCATTTGTTGAATAAAGTAAAAAGCTGAGCAGCCCAATTAATGTTAATGAAAACGCCTTCCTTATCCTAGCTATTCAATCCATGCTCTCTTAATTCCTGGTGGACTATAAATTGCAAGTAGTCTCGCATGGGCAAATTTACAGATTTCTGGAAGACTGATTTTCAGGGAGAGGTCCTGCATAGTCTCCAAACTTCTCTCCACAAAACTGCCTTTCTCTGGGCTGGAATACTAAGTGCTACCTTTGCAAAGCCACTTTTGTAAATTTTAACTCCATTATGCTGCATTTTTAACATCTCATACATTTGGCACTTAAAGCATTTTAAAAATGGTCTTAGGTTTATTTTTGCCTCAGTTTTAGGGCTCTCTGCCAGCCTCCAACTTCTGCTGTGTAGCTGACCCAAAATAGTTTCAAAGGCTCAGATTCAACTTGATATCTAGATTTTCTTCACAGCTCTGTAAATGCTCAAAACCTTGAAAAATTTCCCTAAGGAGCCGTTAGGTGCACAAGACACATTGTTCTTTGGGTTCTTGAGATAAGGAAAGGAGGTCACTTCCAGGTGACTTCAAATCAACGATGCCTCTATAGTAGGATGCTTGACATATATGAGAAAAGTCTAGATGGACAGAAACATGGCTGACATTTGGAAGATTCTGTATGTCACCTGACAAGCTAGGCTGCCAAGAGTTCCTCTAAATCTTTGTCATTTGATTCTATTCACTGCTGCCAGCTAATGGTAACGATTACCTCCATTTGTTTATGTGAAGATCTTTACAATCAAAACCTTGTATCAGAACATCAGAGTACAGGTGCCAGGTATTTGACATTTTTACAAAATATTAATTGCAATTGTGGGTGTCCAATGTGCTGCTGCTGTGTGCAGAGCAGGTGTACTCTAGTGCACAAAGCCAGATGCACAGGTATTAAGTTGTCAATGATAGGGAAGAGACTGATAGGCGAAATGGCTCATGCCACTTTACTGTGATGAGGAAGGATGTGGAAACAAGACATATTGAGCAAAGACCTGTGCAGCTTGAGCACATTGAAAACCAAGCAGCAAGTTGTGCAGCATTGATGGTGGAAAACACTCCTGAAAGTGGCATCAGTGTTGTTGAATATTTTGTAGTAAGGCCAGAATGGACTGTGTCACTGGCTATAAAACACTTCTGTAGGATATTTCAGGGACTAAACACTTCTACTTTGTGGTCTGGTGTGTACACACATCAGAAGAGTGTTACTGCAATACTTGTCATTTAATGTGCAACACATGGTTTTGTTTTATTTTCTGTTATCTAGTTTGAAATCATAGTTTGAACCTGGTTTGAATAAGAATCATCCCTATAGTCTCATATATTTGAATGTTTGGTCCCTAGTTTGGGGACTGCTTAGGAAGGACTAGGAGGTGTGGCTTTGTTGAAGGGAGGAGGTGTGTCACTGGGGGTGAACTTTGATGTTTCAAAACACTCACCAGCCCCGCTCTGTTTCCCTCCCTTTCTCTGTGTCTCTGTCTCTTTGTCTGTCTGTCTGTCTGTCTGTCTGTCTGTCTGTCTGTCTGTCTGTCTGTCTGTCCTTCTCTCCCTCTACTTTATGCTTGTGGATCAGATGGAAGCCACCAACTATTGCTCCAGTGCAATGCCTGCCTGCCTACACTGTGCCTCTCCATGATGGTCTTGGATTCATCCTCTGCAGCTGAAAGAAAACCTCCAATTAAATAATTGTGTAAGCTGCCTGTTCATGGTACCTCTTCAGAGCAACAGGACAGTAACTATTATATTAACCCAATGTACTTCATTAAAAAGTGCCATTTAACATCCACTGAAGTTTCTTCACTCTGTGAATAGTTTGAACCTAGTCTATTAAAAATGTGTAGTTGAAAAATCACTGGAGTTGGAAAATAACCCATTCAAAAATAAGAGAAGAGAGAAAGGATGAGGAATAGAGAGTGAAACCTAATAGGGTTGGCTTACTTTTCTGGCTTTGTAGAAGAGAAATGATTTTGTAAGAAGATTGTGCATGATGCTCAAACATTATGGATCTATCTTTAAACATTTTGGGTCTAGGGTATCTGTAGACATCATGGAGACAGAACCCATTCACAGGAGGAGGCCTTTTAGAAGATCACTAGGTAGCAAACATACATGAGCTCTTCAGGAGACAAAAATAGAGTAAGAAGCCCCAACTGATAATGGGCAATGAATCTGTGAAGGGAATAAGAAGAATGGAGACAAAGAAAATAGAGTAGAAGGAAAAGCCACAGCTAATAAGTGAGAATGAATCTATGAAGGAAATAAGAAGGATGTTTTTGTGGAGAAAAAGGTACATGTGTTTGTGTCCCTTCAAGACAACAGAAGAGTATTTTAAGCAAGAGAAGCCAACAGTGCCAAATCCTGGTGTACTGTGCCAAGTGGGATTAAGGTAAACATATATAGTGTTTTTATAGCCATGTGTGTCAGCAATGGCCCTAGAGATGTTCTAATGGATTTATGAGAATAGAAAATAGATTTCAGTAGCTAGAAGAGATACAAAGGGATTTCTCTTGATAGATCATCATGCCACCTTCAGAAGGAAATCCAATGTTGTATTCAGAAAAGGCAGTCTTGGACAGAGTTTTAGAGTAATAGGAGAGTACCCAGCTTTCTGAAACTGTCCAGGTTGAGGTGAGCTGTGTATTGCTTGTTTCTTCATCTCCTTTGCAGGCTCAGTTTCTCATTGCTGGTCAAATCTCTTGTTCCAAAAGTGTGATTGTACTTGCAAAGATGAAATGTTTGAAGTAACAGATGGATTAAAAGCCTGACTTGCTATGTCCACTGACGTTGCTAAATCCTGACAGAAAGACATTTGAACATCCCCGTGGGCTCTCCCACTTGCCATATATTCTTACATTAAGGAAGAAACAGAAATGTAGAAGATAATGAAGTGTTTGCTTTGGCTTCTTCAGAGTTGGGATTTCAATTGGATCTTTCTTTTCAAAGTTTTTTTTTTGTTCTATGGTCTACAGTGTCTTGTCTCCTCCTTAGGTGTAGCTGTGTCTTTATAAAAGAAATGTGCTCCCCATTGTCCTTTGTAGGTCTACAGAAAAGGGCTTCAGTCACAGAGGGCATTCCAATGGTCAGATTTCATTAAAAACTTGTTCTAAGTACAGCTTCTGTCTAAGATTTGTTTCCCACACACAATAATGTTCGTCTATGCACAAACTACTGCCTGATTCAAAGGTAATGGTGGACCACTCCATCATAAAAAATGATTATAGATTTCTCCAAGTCATGAAAATATGGGTCTAAGAAGAAGTGGAAGAAAGCAACAAGAAACAACAGAACAGAGACCATTTATTATCAACTGCATCTTAGGTAAATCTCAGCTACACATTCTGTTTCACCATTTTATCAAGAGCTGTGATTTTTCCCTTTATTTAAATTCTAGTTAGGTTTAACTGTCAACACAACACAGTACAGAATCACTCAAATTGAGAGCCTCAATTGAGGAATTTTTCTAGATCAAATTGCCCTTGGGAATGTCTATTGTAAGTATCTTGATTAATAATTGATACAGGAGGGCCTATCCCACTGTGGCAGGTAGTCTTGAAGTATATTAGAAAGCTAGTTGAGTATGAGAGAATATGCCAGACAGGAAAGAGCATCCTCCATTACTGCTGACCTTCTTTGACTGTGAAATGTGTTTTTGGTAGTGCTGTGTGGTATATCAAGCAGGCCTGCCTTGAAATTCTTGCCCTAAGTTTCTTCCTTAACTTCCCTCAATGATAGGTGGTGATCTTGGATTATAGGTTTAAAAAGACTATATTTTGTTTGTGATATTTGTTTCAGACAAATTCACTGAGACATTCAAATTAAAAGTAGCAAAACTTAATTGACTTGACAAGGACAAAGACATTCTAAAAATATACTCATATATTTTCCTTTGACTATCAGATTGTGAAACAAGGAACCCCAAGATAACTTGACTTAATTCCATACCTCCAGGAATCTAATGTTGGGACAAAGAAAAACCTGGCATAAAACATGAAAATTTCTTCTGGAAAGATAACTCTCACAGTGCCTATAATTTCTCAGACAGCCTTGTAGGTGAGACTGGAGCCCAGACAGGGAGGCCTAACAACACATTTTGATCAGGATTTCCCAGTGCTTAAACTGTGATTAAACTTAAACTTCATGTCAAGATCAAAATACGGACTTTATAGGTATTGGGATGTCTACTGAATCTCTGTGATCCACTTACTAATATGCTACATTGAAGAACTCCTCTTTTTTTTAAAAAGTATTTTGAGGTAGTTATACTTGAAGTAGTTCAAGATATTTAGGAAGAGATTATTTGTGATCTGAGGATGAGGGAAGAAGAAAAGAGAGACAGTGACAGGGACAGAAATAGACATCAAGACAGAGACAGAGTCAGACACACATAGGTGGCCAGACACACACACACACACACACACACACACACACACACACACACACACAGAGAGAGAGAGAGAGAGAGAGAGAGACAGACAGACAGACAGACAGACAGACAGAGATAGAGAGATAGAAAGAGAGGCAGAGGGGAGATATTAGAGATAGATAGATAGATAGATAGATAGATAGATAGATAGAGAGATAGATAGATAGATAGACAGAGCTTTTAAAGTCGTCTTAGATGCATTCCAGTCCTTTTATCATGCTGGTTGGAGAAGAACCAAATCAAACCAAACCAAACCAAATAAAAACAAAAAAAACTCTCATTCCCTCTCTTTTCTTCTCTCTCTCCTTCCCCACCACTTCTCTCTCTCTCTCTTACACACACACACACACACACACACACACACACACACAAAATCTATCAGTCAAAATATAGTTCCTAAATAAATAGACTCTTGGAGCAGAGACAATGTTTCCCTGTTGTGCATGGACCTCATTTTCTACCCACAAATCTGTGCCTGTGGTAAAGTGGTTGCTATTTCAAACCACTGAGTTTTTAGGTGGTTTGTTATGTAGCAATAAGCAACTTCAACAGCATTTCATCAAGCAATTTTCCTTGATGACAGAGCAATAAGCAGAGTCTGGATTCCAACCCACATCTGTGTGATTACAAAGCTGGCTGCGTTATGCTGTTCTGTGTGGTTTCTTCTTTTGGGACTTCCAGAGCATTTCTTAGTTTTCTTCTAGGCTTATTACTAAAATCTCCTTACTTTAAATCATGAACACAGAAACAGAAGAAGCAATTCTCCTTCAAAATAGAAGTTAAGGTAAGCCAGGCAAGCACGGTCACAGTGATCCTGCTTGGAGGTGTTGTTAATTAATTTTCCTAGATTTTCAGACTAAAGTTGGTAGCATAGACAGAAAAAAATTGCACAACAATCCTATTCACCTGCCACTTCCACCTTGAGTCCTTAAAATATGGTGAATTTTTCCTACTCTTTAACTGTTTTATACATTTTAAAATAAGACATGAAGATAATTCTGCCCCATGAAGGGTGCACAAGAAAGTTTGTGCAAAACATTTTTCTTATTCTTTATTGCTAATTACCATGAAATAAGACCTATGGTGTTGCCTTTACGGACGCTGTAACGATACGCGACACACAATTACGGAAAGTGAAGCTAAGTATTTTATGTTGAAAATTACTCACACGATACCAAACCCCGAGAAGCCCAGCAGATCTCAGCTAGCGACTGGACCGGAAGCCGAACTCCAGGAAAAGAGAGCGAGACTTCCTGTGCGCTGTCTTTTATGCCTTCCCCAGTAACGCCCCTAGCCATGCCCAAAAGTGGGCTTGGCTAGTGACGTAGTTCTGCCTACATACGTATACGTCTTTATGTCCAGCCGTATACGTCTTTAGTCCTGCCTAAAGTGGGTGTGGTTAGCGGTGTGGTAAACCGCCCTTTTATTACCTCATCTGTATGCGCCTCTAGTAAGTCACATGTTTCATGGCAGCATAGACTTCCTCCTACAATTCCCCTTTTAGTCTAAAAAAGGACAACTAACTTGTGTCCATGAACAAAATGTATCAAACATCTATTCTATCTAAACCTAAACTTATCTTAAAGAAACACCCAAATATGAACACCTCTTTCCAATCCCAACTCTAAAATAATTGAAAACTAACACTAACAGGTGTAATCTTATAATATCAATAGTAGGGAGAGGGGGCGTGGAATTCTCAAAACTACTTCCTGCTGAGATGGGACGATGATAATCTCATGGGGACCTGTGAAAAGAAAATGTTAGTATAACAAAATCTCAGTAGAGCAGACAGTCTCAGTATGGCAGGAGATGCTTGATTGAAGTTCCTGACTGGGGTTCTAGTGTTGATTGAAGCTCTTATCTTGAAGCTCTGGTCAGATTGTAGAAGATGTGCTATTTCCGTTCCTTGGTCTGGAGTTGTGTCGAGTGATGTAGTTTCAAGCCAGTTTCAGGATAGTGCTTGTCAGGTGGAGTCAATGATGTGGGGCAATTCAGATGCCTCCAGTCGAATCAGGTGAAGTCAAGGAAGTGGATCCTCATTCTCTTTCGGAAGCCGTTGAAGATTGCTGTCAGGAAATCCCTTGTTCTCTGGAAAACTCAAACATTAATGTTAACGAAGAAATATTTTAACTTTCATATGTATGCATACAGAAGAGGTGACAATAGGGAAGATGGAAAACCTGGAGGAAATTAGACTTTTCAGAAAAAGAAATCCATAGATAACAGTCCCTCATTTTTTATTTCTTCTGTCTTATATCAATGGCTCTTTGATATAATACAGAAATTCTGAATTGTATTTAAATAATATGCTTGGGTTTAGAGTAGGAGAGCCAATCCAACTCCAAAGCCAGCTTCAGTTAAATGAATGGGAACTGAGGTATGTGAAGAAATAAAGATAAAAGGGTACTATGAAAAAACAATATAGAGAGATTTAGACTTTGATACCACACAGTGAGATACTGTTTATTTGATGGTCCTCAGGGTAGCTATTCATTCTTCTACAGGAATCCATATGTCCAGTATTCTTTGCTGAGTTTACCTGTGAAGACAAAAACAAACACTTCTCTTTCCTTTTAGGAGGTTACTTTACCCATGGTGGACTATGAATTTGTAGATGGGATGTTATCTTCCTCCTCCTGAGATGTTTTCTGTTCTGATCGAATTTTAATTAATTTTGATGGAATCCAAACCTTTTCTTCTCCTGTGGAAACAAAAGCATAACCCCTTCCCCAACGTAACACATATCCTGGTTTCCAGACTGATGTCATAACATCCTTAAAATACACCGGTTGGTTCAGTTCAGAAGTCTTCTCTGTAGTCCAGTGTCTTTCTGCAGCAGTTTGTCCTTTTTCATCAGCATTAAGAAAATTCAACGTTAGTAAAGCATTGTGTAACCTGTGTCTAGGTGTCTTTGTTTTCCCTGGCTGTTTATGAAGCATCTCTTTTAAGGTTCGGTTAGACCTTTCAATTATTGCTTGTCCTGTGGGATTGTAAGGTATACCAGTTACATGTTTTATATTATAATATTTGAAGAATTGTTCCAATTTACTGGAGACATATGCTGGACCATTGTCAGTTTTTATTGTTTTAGGTATACCCATAACAGCCATTACCTCTAAGAGGTGTGTAATAACAGAGTCAGCTTTTTCAGAGCTGAGGGCAGTAGCCCATTGGAAGCCTGAGAGTGTGTCTATAGTATGGTGTACATATTTCAAACTGCCAAATTCTGGGAAGTGAAATACATCCATTTGCAAAAGTTCATTTCTGTGAACACCTTTAGGATTACAACCTGCTGGTAATGGAGTCTGATTGTACAATGAGCAACTGGGACAATTTCTTACTATTTCTCTGGCTTGTTGCCAGGTGATAGAAAAATCCTTCTTTAAACCTTTGCTGTTAACATGGTGTTTCTTATGAAATTCTGAAGCTTCCAACACATTACCTACTAATAAACGATCAATTTCATCATTGCCTTGTGCCAGAGGACCTGGCAGACCTGTATGGGATCTGATGTGTGTTATATATATAGGATGAGTCCTGTTTCTGATGATTTCCTGCAATTGTAAAAACAATGAGGTTAATTCTGTATTATCAGGAACAAATTCTGCAGTCTCAATGTGCAGGACAACTCTTTCTGCATACTGAGAATCCGTGACTATATTGAGAGGCTCTGTAAAGTCTTTAAGTACCATGAGAATGGCATATAACTCTGCCTTTTGTACGGAGTTGTAAGGGCTTTGAACTACTTTACTTATATTTCCTGATTTATACCCTGTTTTACCTGACTTGTTTGCATCCGTGTAGAAGGTAAGAACTCCAGAAATAGGTGTTTGCCTCACGATACGTGGAAGAATCCAAATTGTTTTCTTTATGAATTTGATTCTCTCTGTTTTGGGATAGTTATTACTAATATTTCCCAAAAAGTCACTGCAAGCTATTTGCCAATACTCATTATCCTTCCATAAGGAGGAAATTTCCTCATTCGTTAAAGGTACAATAATTTCAGCTGGGTCTTTCCCAGTCAGTTGACGAAGCCTTAATTTACCTTTTAATATCAAATCTGAGACCTTTTCTATATAGGTTTTCAATTTTTTATTCTGTTTATGTGGCAGAAATACCCATTCTAGAATGATGTCGTCCCTCTGCATTAATATTCCTGAGGGGTATTCTCTAGATGGTAAAATAACCAGAATACAGTCCAGATTTGGATCCACACGGTCCACATGTGCTTCTAATATTCTCTTTTCTACCCATTCTAATTCTTTTTCAGCCTCAGCTGATAGTACTCGTGGGCTGTTTAGGTCTTTATCTCCTTTTAAAGCCATTTTCAGGTGTTTTAAATCATGCCCTTCTACACCAATAATCGTCTGTAATTGAGAGATTTCTCCTAATAGTTTTTGAAGATCATTAAGAGTCCGGTAACGATCTCTTCTGATCTGTACTTTCTGTGGTCTAATTTTCTGAGCATCTATTTTATAACCTAAATAGTTAATAGAATCTCCTCTTTGTATTTTTTCTGGGGCAATTTGTAATCCCCAGCGAGGCAAAATTTCCTTTACTGCCTCAAACATCTTTTCCAAAGTATCCTTATTTGAATCAGACAATAATATGTCATCCATATAATGATATATTAACGAATGTGGAAATTTTTACGAATTATTTCTAGAGGTTTATTCACAAAATATTGACACAAAGTTGGACTGTTTAACATACCTTGAGGTAGTACCTTCCACTGGAATCTCTGTACCGGACGGGAATTATTATAGGTAGGTACTGTGAAGGCGAACTTTTCTCTGTCGTTTTCTTGTAACGGTATGGTGAAGAAACAATCTTTTAAGTCTATAACTATAATTGGCCAATCCTTAGGAATTAGAGAAGGTAACGGCATCCCAGGTTGTAGAGACCCCATAGGCTGAATTACCTTGTTGATGGCTCTAAGATCAGTAACCATTCTCCACTTACCAGACTTCTTCTTGACAACAAAAACAGGTGAATTCCATGCACTAGTTGATGCCTCAATATGTCCAGCATCTAGCTGTTCCTGAACTAACTTCTCCAAAGCCTCTAACTTCTCAGATGTCATAGGCCATTGACCCACCCAGACGGGTTCATCTGTCAGCCATTTTAATGGTAGAGCTTTTGGTTGCTCTGTAGGTTTGGCACTAGCATCTTGCTTCTGCACAGCCTGTACGTTTGGCATCTGTTTTCTGTACTGTCTTACTATATTCTTACTACCACTAAGAGCTTGTCTATAATTCCTAGCTGATACAGGAGGAATTTTAATCTGCGTATTCCATTGCTGGAGTAGATCACGACCCCAGAGGTTTATAGCAATATCTGCAACATATGGCTTTAACCTTCCTCTCTGTCCTTCTGGCCCAATAAAGTCAATCCATCTAACGCTCTGTTTAACTTCAGATAGGGTTCCAATCCCCAAGAATTGAACATTAACCTCTTTTAAAGCCCAGTTTTGTGGCCAGGACTGCTGATTAAGGATAGTGACGTCACTTCCGGTGTCCAGTAATCCGTAAATCACCCTATTATTTACCTTAACCGGAAGTTTGGGTCTATGATATTGTATAGAAGTTTGCCAAAATATATGTTTTGTATCTCCTCCTGATGTAATTGATTCATCCTCTGGAGCTAATGTATTATCCAGTGCCGTATTATTTACAATGGGCAGTGGATCTTCTAATTGTCCTGGGAGAGGCTGTCCTCCACTGTCACTGGGAATGACCGGATAATCTTCCTCTTCGGGGCTCCATGGAGCCCCGGAAGCCCGTTTCCCTGCTGTAAAGATCTACCTTGTCTGTCTATTGTGGAAAAGCATTCATCAGTCCAATGGCGCCCTTCCCACACCTCCTGCATAGACCAGGAGGCTTAGGCCTTCTGTTTGATACATTCCTGGTAAAAGCATTATTTCTAGGAATGCGTTGTCTACAGTTCCTACTAAGATGTCCTATTCTACCAGAGTTAAAGCATTTTGCATCTTTACGCCTATTTAAATTCTTTGAGATTGCCTTCCCTACCCATGCCTCTATATCATCACAGGTAGGGTATTTGGCATCCTGGTGCCTCCTCAAACCTGTAGAAATAGCTTCACCTACCCAAGCTCCTATATCCTGACTTTTACATTCCAGGTTCGCTGTATGCAGGACCCATTCCTCCAACGGCGCTGATCTTATTTTTAATGGCCAAATTACCTGCCTGCATTGAGGATTCGCGTTCTCATACGCCAAAGATTCTATAAGAAGACGCCTGGATTCTGGGTTTGCTACCTGTACTTCTACTGCTCTGGATAATCTCTCTAAAAATTCAGTGAACCTTTCCCTTGGGCCCTGTAATACCTTGGTGTAGGGTTGCATTATCTCTCCTGTTTCACAAACCTTATCCAAGGCATTTAAAGCAGCTGTACGGCACAAAGACAACATGTGCTCATCATATGCAGATTGAACCTGCGTGTCAGCGTAAGGACCCTCCCCAAGAATCTTGTCTTGGGGTACTTCATGACCGTTCTGCAATTCCTGAATCTCAATTGCTTTTGCTTCTTGCCTCCACAAAGCTCTCCATTGAATTTGGCAAGAATTTTCGAGCACTGCAGAGGCTAATTGGGCCCAGTCTTTTGGGGTTACTTTATTTACAGTAGCCCATGAGGTTAGGAGCTCTCTGACAAAGGGAGAATGAAGACCATACATGACAATGGCCTCCTTAATATTTTTTAGATCCTTCATCTGTATAGGCTCCCAGTGATAAGCAATGGGACCATTTGATTGTTTTTTCGTTGCTGGTTTTTCTGATACAGATACTGGAAAAACCATAGGGGAACGCATAGCAACCTTAGGGAAATCATTCCGGCATTTGAGAAGCTTTGGGAAACTCCTGTCCTGACCTGTTGCCTGTATTTCTGATTCTGAAGTATCAGATTGAGCGTCTTCTAAATCCTGCAGTCTATTCATCATTGTTTCTCTGAGCTCTTGAAGTTCTTGGGACAAATGATTTTCTAAGGATGTCATGGAATCTTTCATTTTCTTACATTCATCATTTACATGTGATTCCAAATTTCTAATATTCTCATCCTTAGCAAGTACCTCAATAGCATGTAAACTGCCTTCAACAAATGATATTCTATCAGTTAGTTTACCATTGCTCTCAGACATGGAACAATTCTTTTCTGCTAGCATTTCAATTTTATGTTCCAGTCTTTGTAATTTGCTAGTGAAATCATCAAACATGGAACCGTGTTTGTCGTTAAATGTTTCCACATTATGTTCCAATTTTTCAATTCTATCTATGGAACACATTTTTCCTGAAAATAATTCAATTTTGTGTTCCGTCTCTTTAAACCTGTTCGTCAGACCTACATTATCATTTTTAATATCCTGAATATTTTCTACCAACCCTTTCTTACTCTCCTGCAATGAATTTTGCATTTCCTGAATCCTTTGTATTAAGATTTCAAAACTATCCTGCGATGACTGTATGACCTGTATAAGTTTATTCCTATTTTTGAGCCATTTCATTAACAAAATTATATTGATTATGAAGCTAATAATCACCATCATGGGTAGGAAGCACCTTTCAGGTAGGTCCTCAACCCTTTCTAAAATCCCATCCATACAAAAAACAAGAAAATTCTTAACATCCTGCATCATAGTGTTAGCTGTTGACATTGTATAAAGCAGTTACGTTTGTTACCAATGGAGTAATTCAGGCCGAAATCAACAGGCTGCCAGCGAAAGAGCACGTGGCCGGAGTCAGCAGGCTGCCAGTAAAACAGCACGTGGCCGCAAGAGAAGTCTTGGAATTCCGCCTGACCTTACCGGCAGGTAGTAGGTGCTGGTTCCTGGCGGCAGGAATTGTGCCTTGCCGAGCGAAGTGGTGAGGAACTTAGCGAAAGGAGAGTCCACGTGTGCCTGGTCGGGCCGAGAGAAGCCCTGGGTCCCGATTCCAATCCCGCTCCGACACCAAACTGTTGCCTTTACGGACGCTGTAACGATACGCGACACACAATTACGGAAAGTGAAGCTAAGTATTTTATGTTGAAAATTACTCACACGATACCAAACCCCGAGAAGCCCAGCAGATCTCAGCTAGCGACTGGACCGGAAGCCGAACTCCAGGAAAAGAGAGCGAGACTTCCTGTGCGCTGTCTTTTATGCCTTCCCCAGTAACGCCCCTAGCCATGCCCAAAAGTGGGCTTGGCTAGTGACGTAGTTCTGCCTACATACGTATACGTCTTTATGTCCAGCCGTATACGTCTTTAGTCCTGCCTAAAGTGGGTGTGGTTAGCGGTGTGGTAAACCGCCCTTTTATTACCTCATCTGTATGCGCCTCTAGTAAGTCACATGTTTCATGGCAGCATAGACTTCCTCCTACACTATGGGACCATTTTCTAGAACGTTTGGGGTCTGTCAGGAACTCAGTTTCTAGGATGTATGGTCTAGAAGAGCGTCTGTGTTTCTGTGGTAGAAAATGTATCATATGATGATAGTTCCATGAATAACTGTGTTTCTCAAATTCCTAAGTCAATCTCAAGTGAAATGTCACAGAAAAGATTAGACCACAAACTTGAGGTTTTCATGACATTGGAACATTTAGGAAAATTTCTGTGGTTTGTGAGCATGTGTGTTTAAACCTCATATTGTCTATACATGTCTCTAATCCTTGTGACAATGATGGGTGATGTTCAAAGAGGCTTTTGTTTAGTGAATGTTCTGATACCTTATTTTATCATGCGGCTTATCTAACATTTAGGAAGTATGATAGGTAGAACTCATACACATCTTATGATAGACAACTTCCCCATTCACAGAAGTGCATTACCTAACGTCTAACAAGAAGACCAATGTTGAGACACAGGAAAATATTGAACATAAAAGGAGTGAAGATCTGTCATGTACCAAGATATTATAAATTGGATTATTGGGTGAAAATACTCATTTTGTCATGAGAAAAACTGAATTTGATAGTCTTATTAATAAAAACAGAAGAAATTCACCAACAATTTTACTAGAGTTTGAAAAAAAGCAGGAAGTAGGCAAATTAAGATCTTGGCAGCTTATAGGAGGAGGGAAATGGACAAAGGAAGGAAAAGTCAAGTATTTTGAATTAATGCCCTAGAAAACTGGTGTGTTCTGCATTGGAAGTCAGCAAATAGCTAAATGACAGAAAGGAAGAAAGAAGCCTTGGAAGAAGAACATGAAAGCCTAGAAGGTCAGAGAAAGGGTGCTTTTTGTGAGTATCCCCAAAAAAAAAAATAAAGAGGGAGAAAGGATGGAAAGGAAAATATATTTATTCACTTATTTGTTTGTTTGTTTGCTTGCTTTTGTGATAACTCAGATAAGTGGCCAAACTTAGCTCTACTGCATGGCATAACTTCTGGAAGGACTGCACCGAGAAGTTTTTGGAAAGATAAAGATAATTATATTACCTCATTAAGGTACAATTATTCCTCTCATCTTCTTAAGATGTCTTTAAGTGAATTAGCCTTCCTGAGAAGTTATCTCTTGGTCAGGTGAGTGACAAATCCTGCTGGGTTAATTCATACAGGGCAGGGAGACAATAATATTCCATATTATCTGAAGTAGGTTAGGGTATCATGTTTCCATCCAGGACCAGAGGTAAAACTCAAACCCCATTTTTTCTTTTTAAATTTAAATTTAAATTAGAAACAAGGTTGCTTCCATGTCAATACCAGGTCCCTCTCCCTTTCCCTTCCCTCCTCCCATGCCCTCTCACCTCCCCCAATACTCCCTCCTTTCCCGAGGGAGGGTGAGGCCCTTCATGGGGGTGTCCATAGTCTGTCATTTCATCCAGGGCAGGGCCTAGAGCCTCCCCCAAGAGTCCAGGGTGACGGTGCATTTCTCATTGTGGGATGGGCACCCAAAGTCCATTTGTATGCCAGGGATAAATATTGATCTGTAGGAGGAGTCTTTAGGCCTGCACCCTAGCCATGCGATGTGCTAGAGACACATATGGATATAGTAATGAAAGTGTGGTAAACTACGCCGCTAGCCAGGCCCACTTTTGGGCATGGCTAGGGGCATGTATGGAGGTTCTGATAAAAGACTGTGCAACAGAGCCTCTCGCTCTCTTTTTGGTTTCCGGTTCTGTGGTGAAAGCTACTTGACTCATCTTGGTTGCCCATATTCTCTTGTAAGTAATTTCTACAATAATCAGTTACCTATACCCTCAAGAAGTGTGCCGTTTATCTTTACAGCTACATTTGGTTTCAGAAGTTTCAGAACCCGGATCCAGGTGCCCTGGGAATGGGTGCTCCTCCTTGGCCTGAACACTGCTGGCTACAGGCACACATGGGCTCTCCTATCGCTAAGTTCCCCACTACTTTGCTCTGCAAGGCACGATTCCCACTACCCTTGCCACCGCTCATAGCCAGGAACCAGCACCTTCTACATTTGCCTGCCAGTAAGGTCACGTGGTCTTCCAAGATTTCTCTCACGGCCACGTTTTCCTTTATTGGTGGCCTGCTAAATTCGGCCTGAATAAAAATCCAATGGAAATAAGCTTAACAGCTCTATACATATGGCAACTAACATTACAATGCAGGACGTTAAGAATTTTCTTTTTTTTTGTATGGGTGGGATGTTGGAAAGGGTTGAGGACCTACCTGGTAAGTACTTTCTACCTATAATAATGGTTATCAGTTTGATAATCCATATAATTTTATTAAAGAAATGATTTAAGAATAGGGTGAAAATGACAACTTATACAAATTATAGGGTCAATACAAGATGGTTATGAAATCTTAGTACAAAGAATTCAAAAAAATGGGAAATTCCTTGGAGGATAGCAAGGAAGGTTTGGTAAAAATATTCAGAATATTCAAAATTATAATGAAGATCTGACAAACAGGTTTAAAGAGATGGAACATAAATTGAATTACTTTCAGGAAAAATGTGTTCCATATCTATTGAATCAACAGACAGAATAGAAAAAGTGGAACATAATATTAAAATGCTTAACCAAAAAACTGTTCCATGTTTGATGATTTCACTAGTAAACTACAAAGACTGGAACATAACATTGAAATGCTAGCAAAAAAGATTTGTTCCATGTCTGAGAGCAATGACAAACTAGCTGATTGAACGTTATTTCTGGAAGGCAGCTTACATGTTATTGAGATACTTTCTAAGGATGAGAATATTAAATATGTGGAATCATGTATAAATAATGAATGCAAAAATGAATGAATCCATGACATCCTTGGACATTTATTTGACCAAAGAACTTCAAGAGGTCAGAGAAACAATGATAAATAGATTGCAGGTCTCAGAAAACATCCAATCTGATAATTCAGAATCACACATATGAGCAATAGGTCATGACAGAGGTTTCCCTACACCTCTCAGATGCTTGGAAGACCTCCCTAAGGTTGTTATGCCCTCTTCTATGGTCTTCCCAGTATCTGTAACCGAAAAACCAGCAATAAAGAAGCATCCAAATGGTTTTGTTGCTAATTAATGGAAACCACACAGATGAAGGAACTAAAGGAAATCAAGGAGGCCATAGTTTCATATGGTCTTCATTCTCCCTATGTCAGAGAGCTCTTGAACTCATGGGCCACTGCAAATAGCATAACCCCTAGAGACTGGAGCCAATTGGCCTCAGTGGTGCTGAAAATTCATGTCATATACAATGGAGAGCTTTATGGAGGCAAGAGGCAAAAGCCCTAGAGATTCAGGGATTAAAGAATGGCTATGAAGCACCACCAAAACAAGATTCTTGGGAATAGTGCTTATGCTGACCCACAGGTTCAGGCTGCATATGACAAGCACATGTTGTCTTTATGCCATACAGCCACTTTGAATGCTTTGGATAAGGTTTATGAAAACAAAGAGACAATTCAACCCTATACAAAAGTAGTACAGGATCAAAGGGAAAGGTTTACTGAATTTTTAGAAAGATTATCCAGAGCAATAGAAGTACAAGTAACAAATCCAGAATCTAGGCGACTCCTTATAGAATCTTTGGCATATGAGAATTCAAATCCACAATGCAAGCTGGTACTTTGGACATTAAAAATAAGATCAGTGCCATTGGAAGAATGGGTCCTATATACAGCTAACCTTGAATATAAAAGTCAGGATACAGGAGCTTAGGTAGGTGAAGCGATTTCTACAGGTTTGAAGAGGTACCAGGATGTCAAATGCATTAACCATAACTATAGAGAGGCCTGGGTAGAAGAGGCAATCTCCATAATTTCAACAGACATAAAAATGCTAAGTGCTTTAACTGTGGTAGAATAGGACATCTGAGTAGGAACTATAGATTAAGCATTCCTAGAAATAATGCTTCTACCAGGAATGCTTTGAACACAAGGCCTCAGCCTTCTGGTCTCTGAAGAGGTATAGATAAGGCAGACACTGGACCAAGGAATGCTGGTTGACAGACAGACAGACAAGGTAAACATTTACAGCCTGGAAACTGGTCCAGGGGCCTCTTTGAGGCCCCCAGATCCAAGGTGGTCTGGTCTTTCCCAGTGACAGTGGAGGACAGCCTCTCCCAGGGCAATTAGAAGATCCACTGCCCATTGTAAATAATACAGTGCTGGATAGTACATTAGCTACAAAGGACAAATCAATTATAACTGGAGGAAATACAAAACGTATATTTTGGCAAACTTCTATACAAATCACAAACCCAAGTTAACAATTAAATTAAATAATAAGGTGATTACCAGCATTTTAGACATGGGAGATGATGTCACTATCATAAATTAGAAGTCTTGCCCCTCAAGATGGCCTCTAAAAGATGCAAATGTTCTATTCTTATGGATTGGAACCCTATCTCAAGT
The DNA here is from genome assembly GCF_017639785.1 of Mesocricetus auratus. Taxonomy (NCBI): domain Eukaryota; kingdom Metazoa; phylum Chordata; class Mammalia; order Rodentia; family Cricetidae; genus Mesocricetus; species Mesocricetus auratus. Next base: position 65,254,289 of record NW_024429197.1, read on the forward strand.
TAAACAAAGCACTAGATAGATTGACTTATTGGGCTAGAATGCTAGAGAGGAAGATTGAAGCCATATGTTGCAGATATAGCTATAAATCTCAGGAGTCATGATCTCTAACAGCAATGGAATACACAGATTAACATTGCTCCTGTATCAGCTAGGAATTATAGACAAGCTCTTGGTGGTAGAAAGAATATTGTAAGGCACTATCGAAAATAGATGCCAAACATACAGGCTGTACAGAAACAGGATGCTAGTGCCAAACCTACACAGCAACCAAAAGTTCTACCCTTAAAATGGCTAACAGATGAACCTGTCTGGGTAGGTCATGGCCTATGACATCTCAGAAGTTAGAGGCTTTGTAGAAGTTAGTTCAGGAACAGCTAGGTGCTGGACATATTGAGGAATCAACTAGTGCATGGCATTCACCTGTTTTTCTTATCAAGAAGCAGTCTGGGAAATGGAGAATGGTTACTGATCTTAGAGCCATCAACAAGGTAATTCAGCCTATGGGCTCTCTACAACCTGGGATGCCACTACGTTCTCTAATACCTAAGGATTGGCCAATTACAGTTACAGATGTAAAAGATTGCTTCTTCCCTATATACCATTACAAGAAAAAGATAGAAAAAAGTTTGCCTTCACAGTACCTACCTATAATATTTCCCAACCAGTACAAAGATTTCAGTGGAAGGTTTTGCCACAAGGTATGTTAAATAGCCCAACTTTGTGTCAGTATTTTGTGCATAGACCTCTGGAAAGAATTCTTAAACAATTTCCACAGTCGTTGATATATCTTATGTGGACAATATATTACTGTATGATTCAAATGAAGGTACTTTGGAAAAGATGTTTAAAGCAGTAATGGAAACTTTGCCTCGTTGGGGATTACAAATTGCCCCAGACAAAATACAAAGAGGAGATTCTGTTAATTATTTAGGTTATAAAATAGACTCACAGAGAATTAGACCACAGAAAGTACAGATCAGAAGAGATCCTTACCAGACTCTTTATGATCTTCAAAAACTATTAGGAGAAATCTCTCAACTACAGACAATTATCGGTGTAGAAGGACATGATTGAAACACCTGAAAATGGCCTTAAAAGGGGACAAAGACCTAAATAGCCCATGAGTACTATCAGCTGAGGCTGAATAGGAATTAGAATGGGTAGAAAAGAGAATATTAGAAGCATATGTGGACTGTGTGGATCCAAAACTGGACTGTGTTCTGGTTATTTTACCATCTAGAGAATGCCCCTCAGGAATTTTAATGAAGAGGGAAGACATCATACTAGAATGGGTATTTCTGCCACATAAACAAAATAAAAACTGAAAACATATATAGGAAAGATCTTGTATTCGATATTAAAAGGTAAGTTAAGGCTTCATCAACTGACTGGAAGAGACCCAGCAGAAATTATTATACCTTTGACTAATGAGGAAATTTCCTTGGACTGAACGAGAAATCAGACCAGTAGCCCATTTGGGTGGATAGTTAAATTCTATGCCTTTGCTTTTCAGACCATGTGCTCTGAATGGACAATGGTAAACATCTTGAACTTCTAGTGTTTACACATCAACACTCTGGGAAATATATTCAAAATTCAGTCACACACAAGAAACAAATTGAGAAAGCACAAGGTAGTTCATTTGTTTTAAGTATGGAGAATAAAGAATCTTTGGGCATTCTGGAATATTTGGAGACTTCTCCCTTAGCCACTGACTTCCTTTTGGACCATGAAGTGGAATTAGAGCAATAATCTGCAGTCTTCTGTAGACTTCAAGACTTTATCATCTAGGATGCATGGAGAATACTTGTTATTTCTGGCTCAAAGGAAATTCTTTTTGTTCTAGGGACCCACAGTACTCCAGAAAGCAATCTGGTCCTGAGTTTAACTATGGCATAATGTCAAAGAAATACTGAAGAACTTCATAGTATTACTGAACTAAAACATGAAAAAGACATTACAAAAAATATTGAATGGTACCTGCTCATCCCATAGTGGAAACAGAGGAAGGAGTGCACTAGTATTGATTTGCTTTTACATCCCAAACACAGATTACTAGATATCTGCATAAAAGCACAATCAAAAACAGCCAGAAAAATGTCTCTATTAAATCCCAGGAGCTTATTACACTAGGCTCTGATAAGTTTATATAACTGAGGCACAAGTCTAGGACTTCAAAATAGCTATGATGAATAGTATGTTCAAGGACCTCAAGGAGGATTTGAATAAACTCATTATGTAATATGAAAACACATAGAGTGGAATGAAATGATGAAAGCAGTTAAAGACATGAAAGTATAAATGAATACATGAAAGGAAACACAGATTAAACAAAAAATAAAAAACTGAAGAAATCAACCAAAAATGTCATAGGTAGTAAGCCTCATAAATAGAATATAAGAAATCGAAGAGAAAAACCTCAAGCTTTGATGACAATATGGAACAAATGGTTACCTCTTTCCAACCTCCATCTGTAAGAAAGCCCCAAATATCTGTCCCTTCTGGAAGTCTATGCACAAACTACTGCCTGATTCAAAGGTAATGGTGGACCACTCCATCATAAAAAATGAGTATAGATTTCTCCAAGTCATGAGGAGGTTACTTCTATACTTTTGTGATGGGGAAGTCTTTCTGTGTATATATTTGTCTTATTGGTTGGTAAATAAAGCACTGTTGGCCAATAGGGAAGAAAGACAGGAGTTGAGGAGGATTCTGGGAAGTGTAGTAAAGAGTGGATAGTCGCCATGTGATCCCTGTAGGAGAGGATACTCTATCCTGGCAATCTTGGTAAGATAAGACCTTATAGAAATATACATATTAGTTGGTCATGGATTAATACTAGCCAATGAGAAGCCCTGGACATTAGCAAACAGCATTGTAAGAAAAACAAACAAAAAATAAAGAAATGTGAGATATTTGGATTACAACTAGAATTAACTTCTCTAGATATATAAGAAGAAAAATGTCTCTGATAGCAAAGCTATTGATCTTTAAGAAATGATATGAATTTGAGAGGAAATGTAGGACAATTTGGCAGGAGAATATGGGTAAACTGATCAAAATATATTGTATATATGCATGGAATTCTCAAAATTTAAATAGAAATTCTTTCTATTTGCAGCTAGATTAAGTTATAAAAATAGGATCCAAACATTTATATCCTCCAGTTAACACACATTGTCATCAAAGATAGATACTCCCTTACTGTAAAATTGTAGGAAAAGATATTTTAAGCAAATAGAAATAAGATACAGATACACATCACTACCTTAATATATGACAAATTGTACTTCAAATAAAAATAAGTAAAAGATAAAGTCAATTTATGCTGTTTAAAGGAGCTAGCCATTAAGAGGATATTATGATCACAAATGAACCCAGTTTCATAAAATAAATGCTACTATATATACCATCATAAATTAACTACATCACAGTAACAGTAGGTGACCTCAACATCTCACTCTCACTCAGAGAAAGTTGGCAACAATACCCGCAGAAACAGTGGAGACAAATGACACTACAGAGCAAAGGAAATCAATAGCCATTTACAGAATATTCCACTCGAACACTGAGGAATACATATTCTTTTCAGGAACCTATGAATCTTTCTCTAAGATAGGTTATATGTTAGGATATAAATCAAGTCTCAACAAATACAGGATAATTGAAATAACTTTATGCTCTTGTGGTGTACATATAGAAATCCACGATAAGTGAAATGACAGAAAACTTATGAACTCATTGCAATTCAATAATATACTATCAAATGATGACTGAGTCATTGAAGAAAAAAAATTTAGATGGAATAAAAATGCAAACTCAAAAATATAAAAATATATGAGATACAATAGCAGCACTCCTAAGAGTGAAGTTTATAACCATTGGTATACTCACAAACCAGTGAGAGAGCTCAAATAAATAAGTCAATTATGTTTCTTCGGGCTTTGAAAAAGAAAGAAGTCAAACCATGAAGAAGTAAATGGAGAGCCTAAGGAGATGGTTCAGTGGGTAAAAGCACTAGCGACACAAGCCTGAAAACCTGAGTCGATAAGGTGGTACACATCTGTAATAGCAACACTCCTATAGAAAGTTGGGAGGCAGAGAAAAAAGAATAATCTGGAAGGTCACAGGTCAAGTAGGGATGTGCTGGTTAATTTTTTGTTTATTTGTTTGTTTTTTGTCAACTTGACACAAGTTGGAGTCATATGAGAAGAGTAAACCTCAATAGAGAAAAGAGTGACCTGCAACCCTTACCTCTAAAATCAGTTTAGGTGACTTCTAAGAAGGGGACTCATAGACCATTAAACTCATCTTTCTTCTTGCTACTACAGTCATGTTTTCAGGCGTCAGAACTAAAACAGCTGAACCCAAGGCTTCCTTGAATCTATTAACCCATCTATCTCCCTGGCTCTCAGAAAAACCTTAAAGAAATTTCAGGTCAGTGCAATATCCTTCTGGGACAAATGGCTGCTTCAGTACTCTAATATTAAACAGGACCTTCTCTAACTACTACTAAGGATGGAATTTGTGCCATCTTCCAGGATCAATGCTGCTCCTATACCAAAAGCGTCCCAACTGGCTCAGGATGGGCCTTGAAGATGCAGGCACCAGACAAAATGTCAACGGCTAGCTTCCTCTTGTGGATGGCCTTTTGGTTCCCTCCTACTCTGACTCCTTCCCTTGGACACTTCTTTCTTCAGTATCCTCATACTTAAGTTTAACACTGTCTTTTAAATATTTATGCACCCGACTAACCTCCCTTAAAATAACTAGACTTCCATGTGGCTTTGTGGCGCAATGGATAGCGCATTGGACTTCTAGTGATTAAAAAATAACTAGACTTCCCCCTGTATCCAAACTGGAATGTCTTAACTTAAACTCTCCTTAGTAGCTCTCACCTTACAATAGTTGAATTAGCTTCTGAGGCATCTACAATAAGACACTTTGAATGCTTTGATGGAGCTCTGGCAGCAAGGAACCTTCATCCCTTTCTTCAGACCAATACAACCCTTTTATTTAATCCTTCTTCCCTGATCTCATATGAGGCCACATCTGCAACATACAATAATTTATCTTTCTATGGACTCTACCTTTACCCATCCTCTTAATTTCCACAAAAGAGCTCACCAGTTCTCAAAGGCAGCCAATTTCACTTACATATCCAACTAAAGGGTGTGTCTGCCCACTAAGGTTCACTGCTGGGCTTCCCTGATCCCCATCTATATAAATCCACACCCCTCTCAAACTATATTTTACACAATGATTGAGCCTGTACCCATAACAGACTCCACAAGATGGCTCTGCTTTTTTCAGCCTCTTATCATTCCCTACTTTTTCCATAATTCTGAATGTTGGGCTATCATCTTTTACAACTTATTAATTCTAATGGCATCTTTCCATTCTGACTCAACTCACCCCTGAAAAATACCCATAGCTCTTCAAGACACAATACAAGTCCTTTCTCCTGCCCTATACGTTGACCCCTTTCTATGAATACCCACATCCTCTCACAGGCTGCTCTCTGTGTTTCCTACCTCTATTCCTCTACCCCCACTTTCCTGGGCAATCTCAGTTTCACTCTGTAACCAAATCTTCTATCTATAGCCCTCTAACAATTAGTTTTCAAAGGTTCTGTAGAAGTGTATGATGGCAATCACATGATCAACTGCAGCATATCAAGTTAAAACTCCTGCTATTAAATGAACTGACCTATGTCCCATTAGATCCTGTGAACATAGCCTAGTCATCCCCACCCCATCATTCCCTTATGGAGGAAGGAGGAGATGAAAGAATACATTGCCCCCTGTGTTAGTTAGGGGTTCTAATTCTGTGAAGGTACACAATGGCATGTCTTGCTTCCAGTTTCAGAGGTTCATTTCATTGTCACCATGGCAGAGATTATGGTGGTGTGAAGACAGACATGGTACTATAGGAGTAGCTGAGAGTCCTATATCTTGCAGGCAACAGGAAGTCAAATGAAACACTGGGTGGTATCCTGAGCATAGTAAACCTCAAAGCCTATGCTCACAATGACACACTTCCTCTATTAAGGCCATAGCCACTCCTACAAAGCCACACCTCCTAATAGTGCCACTTCTTTTGAGATTATGGAGGTCAATTACATTCAAACTACCAAACCCCACTTCTTTTTATGTGTCCTTAAGGTTTGGAATAAAGGGTTAATTACTTAAAATTCCCAGGTGGATAGAGCTGCTCTGGATAGGAAAGTTAACTTGACTGATAATACTGGTGAAAGCTTCTTGTAAGGATATCCACAACCCAAATCCAATGGTATCTACTGGACAGCACAGGAATGGAGGTGAAGATGGACTGACTCTTTCATCCCTAAAGCTCCCCATTTTCCATCCTATAAAACCCCAAGACGCCCATACCACATGCACAAAGAGAATGCACACTTCAGTTCTTCTAATTAAACAATTCTGCTTCTGGAGATGCCCACCTCAAAATTCTGAACTGATTTCAACTGATTTCCTTTCTTTACCAATAGGTTTATTTGGGCTCTTTTCAGAGACCCTGACCCTACCAGATGGTGCCAAATCTCAGCTACCTTCTATGACCCTTTAGATACTGTGGTGGCCTGTAAAAATGGTTTCATTTCATCTTGGCTTAAGGTCAGGGAGTTCAAAACTATCCTTATTTTTCCAAGGTTAAAGTCATAAGTTCTAAAGATCTAAGACCTGGATACTATAGGATGTTTGGTCTTAGATATGGATGTCTTATCTAAATAACAAGAGACTGGTCTAAGGTGTGGTTACTAAATGTTCAGAGAGTTAAGGAAAAAGAGTCTGTTTCTTCCTTGTATCATGATAAAGAAGTCTTTTGCCATTTTCCACTTTTTTGTTTGGGGTATATAAGAATGTCTAAGAATAAACTTGGGGCATTCAGTATTCACATTGCCCTTCTCATTCTATTCTGTGTCTCTGTCTTTTCCTTAGTATCTTTACCTGACATTTCTCAATCCACACTCCCCCTCCCAGGTATGAACCAGGAAAGTAGGTGGGTTATAACTGAAGCCCCACAAAAGTGGGTTACTACAGATTGGCTCCTACATAATAATGGGCCTTCTAATGCAACTGAGGCTGTATCCTTGTCAATAATCTTTTCTTTGTCCTTTCTTCTGGGATTCCAGCTCTGGCACCCAGTGCCCAGCCTCAGTTGCTGTTCTTGATACCTTAATGCTTTCAATACAAGAACCACTTCAAAAAATGTACGTATTTCCAAGGTTTACTGACAACACTGAAGTACATCCTTGACTGCTCTAGGACATGTCTTCTGTATGCTGACTCAGGCAAACTACTTCCCAGAAGATCCTGTCTCAATGATACTGGTCTCTTCTTAGTCATACTAATTTCTCAGCATCAGCTAAGCAGTGTTGACTGTGAAAGCAAAGGAAATGTTTCACTTGAGCGGCTCTTAACTCAAAATACCAAATATTTTGATAGTCTTTCAGGGACTCAGAAACTTCACTCTGAAAATTCCCAATACAGACTTCTATCATATGTACTGCTGTCAATTTTGTCTCCTTGATTCCCACAACAGTTAATTGAGCTCTGAATACTCAGTGGCCTTTTTCAGCTCAAAATTCTAAAATTCTTCTGCAAGCCTCCCTAAAACACATGGTCAGGCTTGCCACAGCAATACTCCGTAATCTGGTTCCAATTTCTGTATTAGTGTTTCTATTTTGATGATACACAAAAGCAACTGGAGAGGAGAAACTTTACTTCCCTTACATTTCCGTATCACAGTCCATCATCAAGGAAGTCAGGGAAAGGACTCAAGCAGAGAGGCAGAAACTGAAACAGTGGCATGGAGTACCATGGACCATGGGCTTGTTTCCTTGGCTTACTCAACCTGGTTTCTTATTAAACCCAGGACCACCAGCCCAGGTGTGGCACTGCCATGCAGCCTTGCCAATTCACCAATCTGATGGGAACATTTTCTCTATAGAAATTTCCTCTTCCCAGATTACTCCAGTTTCTATCAAGCTGACACAGAACTAGCCAATGCATATCTGGTGGTTAGTAGGAGAATCAAAATTGTGAATTTGACCATTCTACCAAAAGCAATCTATAGTTTCAAATCAGTCCTGATCAATAGCCAATACCATTCTTCACAGAAACAACCCCCCCCACAATTTTAAGGTTCAAATTTGGAAGCACACATAACCCAGAAAACTAAAATAGTATGGTGAGAAAAGAATAATTCTGGAGGCATCAACCTAACTGATCTCAGAATTATAGTGACAAAATTAGCCTTATACAGATGTAAAAGCAGATATGTGCATCAATGGAGTTGAATAATAGACCTAGGCATGAATTCAAAGTTACAGCCATCTGACTTTGACAAAAATGTCAAAAATACACACTGAAGAACAAACAGTATGTTCAAATGATGTTGGGAATATTTAATAGAAGAATTAAACTAGATCCCTTTATCTTACCCTATGCAAAAATAAACATAAAATAGATCAGGGAACTTAATGTATAAAATGAAAACCTGAAATTGACTCATGAAACTATGAGGAAAGAAGTTTAAGATATAAGCATAGGCACTAATTTCTAAATAAGATGATACTATTTCAGGGAATAAGGCCAACAAGTGAAAAATGGGAACTCATAGCATCAAAAGTCTGTACTAAAAGGAACATCCAATTAAATGGAGAGACAGTCTATACAGATGGCAGAAAATCTTTAGATACTGTATTTCACAAAATATTACTATCTAAAATATACAAAGTACTCAAATGTAATGAACAAAGTTCTTAAAAGTGGAATTACAAATGGCCAACCAATATATTAAATAGTGTTATAGTAATTAGTGAAATGCAAATCAAAACTCTAGAAGGATGCCATCTCGCCCCCATAAGAATGGGAGTCATTAAAAAATAAATAACACAAAGAATGTGGACAAAAGGAAGCTTTTATATATTATATTTAGAGTGCAAACTAGTCTATCCAACATGAAAATAAGTGTGGAAACATCTTTAAAAAGTCAATGATTACTCTTCTGTATGACCCATCTGTATTTCTGAGTATTTACTCAAAGGGTTCCAGGTGGACATATGACAGAGATATTCACATGTTCACACTTACAGATTTATTCACTATAGATAAAATATGGAACTAAGTTAGATCTACATCTGAGGAATGTTGTACACAGTAGAACATTTTTACCCTCCCCCCCTAAGAAGAATTAAGGTATGTCCCTTGTGGTAAAATGTATGCAACTGGAAATAATCATATTAATCAAAATAAACAAATTATAGAAAAAGTCATGTATGTACATATATGACTTGAAGTGACATCACAGCTGTCTAAGGGAGGAATTGGAATAATGGAAACGGAGATGGGAAGGAAAAGAGAGAACGGAGGTGTATGTGGGAATATACTCAATATAACACACACACACACACACACACACACACACACACACACACACACACACACACACACGAGCTTAAAAACAATAAGGAAAAAGTTTGAAAGGAAGAGCCCTGCATTGGTGGATAAAGCTGCTCCCAGAAGCCTTAATATTATTAATTAATTAAAGGAATGTTAGCTATAAGTAATAGTAGAGACAAATGTTTTTCTGGGAAACAAAGGAAGATCTTAAATTAGAAAGTTTAAAATAAAACAGTTGAACACAGTGCCTTCAATAAATAAACCTTTTGTCACACTATTTTCTGAACAATAGTGTAACTACTCTATAGCAATGCATCATATTTGGTATCATAAGTAATGTCGTGCTGATTTAAACCATATATCCATGGTTGTGCACATATTTTATGTGATCAAAATGTTATGTTCTATTTAGTTAAAAACTTGAATGTAAAGTCTATCTAGAGTTAGCAATTTGTCTGGAACTAGTTTCTTGTGGAATCAGAGAGATGACTGGGTTACAATAAATTATGAAAAATGTATTTCACAGAGTGTGGGGTTTCTTCTAAGGAATCCAGGGATAATGTCTTCTGGCAGCAGAAAAGAGTGCTAGCAGATAATCATTCCATTGCCACTGCCACCAGGAACACCACAATGAGGAAAGGTTGATGCTGTGCACAGTTCCTTGAGGACACTTTGTGTTGTTTTGCTCATGCACCTCCTGAACTGTGGAGTGTGGGTGTTCTGATCAGGGTTTCTTCCTACTTTCAACAGTAGTAATAAACCAGACTGCAAGCAAGGATTCTCAAGTAGAGGTGAGAGAGGTGAGAGAAGCGATAAAGGAGACAGAAATCTAGAAAGTTGAGACATAATAAGTCAGCATAGGAAAGTGTAGACACGGAAGACGTTATAAATGAAGAGTCATTTTCATGTAGCAGTAGAAGATATAGCTTTTCTCTTGACACTCATTTCTTATACTCAAAGGCTTAGTATTTTTTTACAGACTTAGATAAAGGAGGAAGATGCGAGAATAAGAAAAGAAAAAACAAAACTGAACTATTTGTCTTTCTGGATCAAGGTTTTAAGTTGTCTTTGGAAACCACTTTTAGTTTTGGATAATTTGGGAATCCCATCATGACCAATCATTTTCCTCTTGTAAATGAAACGATAGTTTGTAATTATAGCTCACCACAAGCCATCCTCTAATGTGGTGTTTATTCAAGCAGGGCTTCTGTGGTCTGTTTCTGCCCATATCCACAAAGACCAAAACCCTGAAGGCACATCTTGGAGCCCAGGCTATGCCCAAACTTATCTTTCCTTTTACAAACTACACCTTCCTCATTTCACAGTTCATTACTCTACACTTTCTCCTATCTAACATGACTTCTTCATGTGGACATATGACATGCAATAAAACTCCTGACTTAAAGGGCTTTCACGGCTATTCATGCTCAACATAGTTTCCACAGTAAGCCCTCTTCTGGAATTTAGCTGCTAAGCTGTCTCTAAGTCTGCAGCTGACACACATAACAAGCCTAGACTCTTTCCAGTGCAGAACATCCTGTGGCCTCAGCAGACAGTCATGTCACCTTCATAGAAACTGAGGCCATCGGGCAGAATTCCTTTCCTATCAAGGCTTGGAGACACGCTCATGATTCTATGTTGACAACAAGACTTGCACATCAGCCAAGTGTCTGACCTTAAAGAAGACCGCAAGTATGAGCCAAGGGTTATTTACAGCCTTCTAGCACTCCTGAGACAGCCTGGCAGGTCTTCTGGGAAAAGCCACAGACGTTCTCACTTATTTCTGATTCTCTCCAACCAGCAGATGAGTCACATAGCTCCAGCCAAGATGACCTGTTCATATTTCCCTAGGACACAAGTTAATCAGGACAGTGACAGCAGAGTAGGTCAATAGAGGGAAAGCACATTTGTCTCCCAAAGGGAATATGAGCAGAGGTATAATAAGTTAACAGAGTTGGTGGTTGAATCAGCTCCCTCTCAGTTGACAGATGAAAACAGCTGACGTACAGGTACAACTTTATATTTTTAACTGTTTTACTTGTTGTTGTTTGGCTAACCTCCAGATAAAAAGCAATTTTATCAGATAAACTAATTAATTTGGCTGTGAAGATGGAAACATGGATTCAGTGGAGCAGAAATAAATGTAGTTGACAAATGTGATACTAGTATACATTGCCAATGATCATCAATTAAATTTTTATAAGAAACCCTTTCCTCTCTTTTTGCTAAGCAACTGCTTTGAGGCTTTTTTCAAACATTGCCTGTTGTAGAAGTACTCATTTCCCTAACTATGTCAGTGTTATTTAGAATTTAAAATTTGAAATTAATTCTGACCCAGAAAACAATTAAGATTTTAAACACCATAATTTCCAAAGAATATAGGTTGTATACTCCAAGAAACCATGACTCTCATTTGGGGAATTATTAAGTGCTGTTTTATAAATATAGTTAGGGAATACAGGGTTTTCTTTTCAGTTGTTTAGGACATTTTTCTATTTAAATATTGACTTAGAAACCTTGCCAAATATAATAGAAAAACAAGAGAGCAAAATTATGCTCCACACAAAAGAAGCAGTTGCATTTTCTAACCCTTAGTATTTTCAGCACTCATTTCTTTAAACAAAAATGAAGTGGGAAGTAGGGGTGGGGTGAGGAAACTTGGCAATGCTAACCTTATTTTTTCACACTGGAAAACCAAAGCACCAATCATCAACTATATCTGACGATAAGCATTTGTTCACTGTGTCATGAAAGGGTAGCCTACAATACATTATTAGAATTAATACTAAATTGTTTATGAAGGGTCATTTTAGTAATTAAATGAGAAAATGATTTCTTGCAGATGCCTTGTCACTAAAGATCAACAGTGTCAGAAGATTTAACAACCTTGCACATGCATGCACCAATGTAAGCACAGAGAATGCACACTTTGCACTGTGAAATAGGACATGGAGATGAGTATTACAGCACTCAAATCAAGGAAGTAAGTCATATATATGATATGACAAATATACATATGACAGGAGGTGGGTGATAAGGAAGGGGTAAAAGAGAGGGAGAGAATGAAGAGCATTTCCCAATTTCCTGTATAAATTTCATGCAGTTATATAGATTTTTCGTGTTGAAGATTTCAGATTACAACAATTAAACCTCTTGAGTATGTTTATTTGGTCTCCTGGTTAAGCCCAAGTGAAGGAGCTAGCAAGGAAATTCCCATAGACAAAAAATTTACTTGGTGTCAACGTATTTACCACTAATCTGTATTAACCCTTCATGAAGATGGGAGTTACGGATAACATAGTATACCTGCTCTTTTTGAGAATCAGTGAATAGAACAGAAACAAGGAGAATTTCTGAAATTACTGATTTATCTACAGTCTGACAGCAATCTGTTTTAGTTCCAGAGCTGGAACTAAACATTGATTGTTAAATAATTGAATGCAAATGGTTTTGCAGGTCTTTACAAAGGAATTTACAAAAAAATTTAATTTTTCTCTGTGGCTTTGGAGCCAGTCCTGGAAGTAGCTCTTGTAGACCAGGGTGGTCTCTAACTCACAGAGATCTGCCTGCCTCTGCCTCCAGAGTGTTGGGATTAAAGGCATGTGCCCCCATGCCCGGCTATCAAAAGATATTAAATCATGTTATAGGGCCACTGTAGTTTTTATTTTGGGGGATACTTTAGTTGAACCTGATTCCTTAAACATGCCAGCTATGTGCTCCACCACTGTGAATACTCTTCTAAAGACAGCTAAAAGGTCACCACATTTTGATATACTGAGTGAACCATGTGCCTTTGTTTTAAGGCTTTTTAAACTAGGCACTTGGGACTGGGTCATTTTAAGCAGCAGACATCTGTTGTAGCTTTCTCATAGTTCTGAATGCCAGAGGGACAAAATCAGGGTTTGATTTCATTGGAGACACTCTCCTTGACTTATGCATGACTCCCTTTTTAGATGGCTACTCTCTCCATTGTTGTTCACTATATTGAATACAAATGCAAAGGAAGAAGTCAAAGTATCATGCAGTGACTTGAATAAAAATGTCTCAAATAGGCTTGGTGTGATGGCTATTTTTGGTTGTTAACTTGATTACATCTGGAATTAATTAAAACCCAGGTGGCTGGGTTCACCTGTGAGGAATTTTTCTTAATTAAATCATTTGAAGTGGGAAGACCTACTTGTAATTCAATATTTTCAGGTGGAAATACAGACCTTTAATTTGAATCTTTTGAGAAGATCCACCTTTAATTTGCCATACTTTTACTGGCAGCCTATATAAAAGATATGGAAGAAGGAAGCTTGCTGCTTTCTTTGCCTGTTTGCTATCATGCTCACAGGCATGACCATCCCTTGACTACATTCTGTTTCTTTGAGATACTGAAGATCAGCTGAGACATCCAGTCTCATGCATTGAAAACTATTGGCTTCTTGGACTGTCTACTTGTAGACAGTCCTTCTTGAACTTGCTGGGCCACAGAGTGTAATAAATCTATAGGGTTAAGACTTAGATTAAGGGGATTCTAATAAATCCTCTTTATATATTTTATCTCTATCTATGACCTATGATCTATGATATGTTTATCTATGATCTGTCTGTCTGTCTGTCTATCTATTTTATTTTTCTATAAGTTCTGTCCCTCTAAAAATCTTGACTAATATACTTGGGTATTTAAACACTTGGCTCCTAATTGTTGATACTGTTTGGGGAGGTTTACATCATGCAGACTTGCTGCAGGAAGTATGTCATTAGGCATGAGAACTTTTGCTGCATTTCACTTTGCATTCTGCTTTATGTTTATGGTTGACAATGCTACCTCTCAGACTCCCGCTCTGGCCACCATGCCTAGCTATTAGCATTCCTCTCCACAATGATGAACTCTTATTCCTTTGGAACTATTGGTCCAAACTCATTCCTTTTACAAATTGCCTCATACCTACTATTTTATCACAGCAACAGAAAAGCAAATAACCTTTTTTTCCCAGATGGCATGCTTCTATACATAAAAGACCCCCAAACTCTTACATACAAAAACATAAGTATCAGGATAAAACATAATCATAAACTAATCAGTCGCCATCTGATATACAAATCAATAACATACCAAGAAAGAAAAAGGGAAAGAAAGCCTATTTAGAATAGCCTCCATAATATCTTGTAATGTCTAACTAAGGAAATAAAAGACATATATAATAAAAACTTCAAGACATTGTAGAAAGAAATTAAAGATACCAGAAGATCTCCATTGTTTATGGATTAGCAAGATTACTATTGTGAAAATGACCATCTTCTAAAAACCAATCAACAGATTCAATATAATTCTTATCAAAATTCCAACACAATTCTTCAAAATAATTGAAAATATAATCTTAAACTTCATTTGGAAACATAAAAAAGATAGTCTAAACGAGTTTGAACAACAACAAACAACTAAACACCACCACGACCAATAATAAAAGAGTGAAAGAAAGAATGGAAACCAACTACAGGAGGCCCCACCATTCCAGACTTCAATTTATATTGGAGAAGTCTAGGAATAAAAACAGCATGATACTAGATTAAAACCAGACACATTGATCAGAGATTATGAGGACCCAAATATACACCCACATTCCTATAGCCATGTGACTTTTGATGAACAGTCTAGCAACAGAGAATAGAAAAAAGCATCTCTAAAAAGTGGTGATGATTGAACTGGATAGCTACATGTAGGAAGAATGATGCTTGTTTTTTTTCTCCTACCCTGCATGTAACAAAAAAGACTTGCTCCCTAGCTATATTTTGTTTTTATGCTTGTTTTGCCAATTTGACATAAGCTAGAGTTATTTGAGTAAGTCAACTTCAGTTGAGAAAATTCCCCAATCAAATTGACCTGTGGGCAAGCATTTAGGGCATTTTCTTGATTAACGATTGATGCCAGAGGGCTCGGCTCAGTATGGGTGGTTCCAATCCTTGGTAGTTAATAATTGAAGTGTTTAAGAAAGGAGGCTGAACAAGCCATGGGAACAAACCAGAAAACAGTACTCCTCCATGCCTCTGGGTTCAATTTCTGTTTCCAGGTTCCTGCCTTGAGTTCCTGCTCTGATGTCCTTCAATAATGGACTGTGGTGGGAAAGTGTAAGCAAAATAAGCCTCTTCTTCCTCAAGTGGCTTTTGCTCATGATGTTTAATAACATCAATAGAAACCCTAACCATGACAGCTTGATACCCTGAGTCTGATAGAGAGGATAATAGGGAAGATGTGTGAGTTTATAGACAAGGAAAAGACTTTCCAAGCAGTTCTTAACACTAGCAGTTGACAAATGGGATCACAAGAAACTAAAAAGCTTATGTACAGCAAATAACATCATTTGAGTGAAGAGCCAGTCTATATAATGGGACACATCATTATATCAGACAGAAAGTATGTATCTATAATACATGAAGAACTGAAAATACTAAAAATTAAGAAGCAAATAGCCAAATTAAAAACCAGACAGTAATTAAGCACAGGGTTTTCAAAAGATGAACTACAAATGACTGTGAAACATTTAAATGAATGTTCAATATACTTAGCCATCAGGAAAATGCAAAATAAAATTACTTTGAAATTTTATCTTACTCTAGACAGAATGCCTAACATTAAAAAACAATGACAACAAATGCTACCATGGATGTGGGGAAAGAGAAACAGTTATTCACTGCTGGTGGAAGTGCAATCTGCCACAATTTCTGTTTCTCATAAAACTAGAAGTAGATCTACTACATGATGTAGCTGGGCATATACCTAAAGGATTATTTATCTTATTGCAGTGATACCTGTTCACCCATGCTCATTGTTGCTGTCTTCACAATAAGCAGGGAAAGGAAATAGCCCAGATGTCCATCAACTGATGATTTAATGAATGTGGTACATTTGCATGCTAAAATATTATCCAGACATTAAGAAGCATGAAATTATTAAATTTGCATGCAAATAGATGAAACTGGAAACAGTCATCTGGAGTGAGGCAACCATGAGTCAGAAAGACAACATCACATATTTTCTCTCATACATTAATTTTAGCTTTGTGTCTTTAGAATAGGTGTTAGGAAATACGTAATAGTGCCTGGATGAGGAGAGATCATTCAAGGGAGGGACATAAAATACAGTAGCATGAATAAGGAAGGAGGAATAATGGGGCAGACAGGATTACATGAGATAGGTATGGGAGGATGGGGTAAAGGAGGGAATTAAGAGAGTGACAATTAACACTAAAATCATATGAAACACACACACACACACACACACACACACACTTGTTTATATGAGTTTCTTGAGGGACAATGCCCCAACTAGATGCCACATACCAGCAAATGAAGTAAATAGTACTGTTAATGTGTTACCTCTTTCTTAGTTGTTGTCCAATGAGTCCCATGTACCCCCCAACTATTATAAACTATTGTCATTTCTCTATTTGTAGTCCCTACGATTTGATGGTAAGATCCTATAGCTGAATATACCACATACTTGAGTCATAAAACAAGAAATATATACTGACCTGGAAGTGACTAGCTTTCACAGTGCTGGAAGGTATTAAACATGCTACTAGAGGTGAATAGCAACCTCCGATCTCACTTGGATGAGAAAAGAACTCTGTGGAGTACAATTCTGACAGGCCCAGAAAGACATACCCAATGGTGCAACATTGCTATGGATACTATGAGGTTTTGATTGGATTTAAGGCCAATTTCAGAAGACGAAACTCACACACAGCAAGAACCTTTGGCCAGATAGGTCATAGGCCTATGCTAGAACCCACTACTGTTAAACTTCTGAACACACAAAAACATGTCTTCCCTTGATTATTGTTTCTGTATCTGTAGCTTAGTTTATCTATCAACTCACATCAGGGAAGTTTGTTTGTTCTGTAGATGGCGACTAAGACAGAAAAACACAAATGACAAAGATGCAGAGAATAAGGGACCATGGACTGCTCAGCCCTAAATATGTCATTTACATCACACCCCTCCCACTAGACTCAGGGATCTTTGAGGAACTGGGGGCAGAAATATCCTAAGAGTCAAAGGTGGTGGTAGTCTAAAAGAAAATACTGTATTCCAGACACAACCAGGCATTTCTACACATAAACTCACAGCAGTTGGGACAGCCCCAAACTCCTGTGCAAACTCAAGCCAGACAAATCCCAGAACTGAGGAAGGAAAGACAGCATGAAGTCTTAACCCGAGCTGAGGAACTATAAGCATTTGATAGCAGATGTGAGATGAAGAGTAAGTTTTATTTTAAGGGTGTTATTCCTTGTAAAGTGATCATGATCTAGGGTAGGCCCCATACCAAAATTGGATTTGATGAGGTGTTTTTTAAATTAATTAACTACTTTTTTGGTATAAAAGAGACAGAACATGAAGTGAGATTTACAGAGAGTGGGGTGGATTTCAGAGATATTGGAGGGGGGAGGGATGGCTATGATCAAAAAATATATAAAATTCTCAAAGAATTAATTGAAACTTCAAATAAGAATTATGAAATTGGAAGATACTTTTGAAAATATTGTTCAGAATTCAGTATAGAACCAAAGAAATAGAAAATTTAAAAGTATTCGAATGGTACAAATGAAGGTATGGTTTCTAGCATATATTTTGTTGGTCTTCTTGGTATTATCAGATGGAAATAAAAGCAAAACGGAATGAGAAATTCTGACACTAGCTACAAAATATCTGAAAAGCCTAATAATACACAATTTAAATAAGTAATTATATCAATAAATTTCTTCCAAAATCCATGGCAGTGATCTTGCAAAATACTACCATCAAGCAGAGTAGAAAACATCTACAATTTCTCTAAATCTCCTAATGTCTCTAAAATATCCAAGGTCTCATACCTGTGATTCCTACAAAAATAAATTAAACACTTTCTTAGTCACAGGGGAAAGAATCACAATCAAATCAAAACAAAATCCAATTCCAACACTGAAAAAAGCTCAGTGTTAGACATCTGGGATTCACTACCCATCCTCTGGGTTTCAATAGGCTTGGCCACTATGTTTTTGTCATACAGAGCACCCATGAGCATGTCAAGTATTTTCAGTACAGCTCTACCCCACAGCTGCTTTGTTCCTTGGTGGTCACCACATGATACTGGCATCTCCAAAATGTTGGAGTCTGCTGTTGCAAGTGGGATCCATTTTTGCCAATAGTATCTGCTGTTTTTTTTTGTGGGGGGCTGTTCTCTGACTCTTGACACATGGTGTTAACCTTCAACTTTTTTTTCATGATTCCTTAAATTCTGGGGCTTCTGCTTTAACTGAGGCTGCATATTCATCAGTGGCTTTCCTAGTAGCGTCTCTGCGTGTGATGACTCCTTCATGCCTTCAGAAGCAGTACTACCAAGAAGACTAAGATTGACAAGTTTGGCTGCCAGCACAAGATACAGCCTCCTTGGATCACAGCTTCTGTGTGCTGACCTTGAGGAACACGTCTCAGAAGAGTTTGCTCAATGAATTCTTTAGTTCCAGCTGACTAGACATCACAGATTCTTAACAAAAAAGAAACCACGTAAACAGCCCTGTAAAGTCTTTGAGGGATTCTCAAACTTTTCTTTGAAATTTCGGAAGCCAAGTCCTCCAATATCTGATCTGCTCACAGTATTACCTCTCAAGATCACACAGGAGCTCATTAATAGTCCTTGTCTAATATAGCACAAAGTTCCAAAGTCTGTCCACAATCCTCCCTCCAACAAAATGGTCAGGCCTATTACAACAACACCCCATAACCCCTACCTAAATATAACGTGTCTTAGTTATGGTTTCTATTGTTGTGATAAAACACCATGCCCAAAGAAAAATTAGGGAGAAAAAGGCTTGTTCCACTTCCAGATTCTACTCCACCACTGAAGCTTCCTTCAGAGAAGGAAGGCCAGACAGGAATCTGAAGTCAAGACTGAAGCAGAAGCCATGTAGGAGTATTCCTTGAAGGCTTACTCCACAGTGCTTGCTCCGACTGCTTTCTTATATACCTCAGGGCCACTGACTAGAGGAAGTACTACCCACCATGGGTTGAGCTCTTCCAAGCCAATTACTCATTAAGAAAATGCACCATAGACTTGTTTCCAGGCCAGTTTTGGTGAAGCATGTTTTCAATTAAGATTTCTTATTCCAGATGGTCCTAGCTTGTGTCAAGTTGATATAAAAAGTAGCCAACACACTATACCTTCCACACTCTTGACAGAGAGACATATCCACTACTGTTTTTTTCCTAAAAATTGAAAAATTGAATAATGATTGAATCTCTTCCCTCTCTACAAGCCATCTAGGAAGGACCACACACTGTGATTCTAGCCACTTAAATATGTATGTATATATATAATCTGTGGTAGTCATAGATCCCATGGAAATTCATGGCCAGGTGGGGGTAGTCTAATTTTATCATGAGCCGAAGACCCTCAAGAATATACAGAAGAATTTAAAGTAAATAATAACTCCAGCTAAGTTGAGTAAGCATTTTTCTGGTTCCTGCCTTACTAAACAAATTGTTAATATATTTATGAGAGCAAGTATTTTATAGCCTCCCAATTAACATTTCTACAAAATTAGAAACTTTGCCTGGAGGTATCAGACATTAAGTTTAGGTCTGTGGAACTGAGGACATGTGGCTACAGCTAACAACAGGTCAGGATTTATCTCTTGGAGAAACTCATGCTGGGAGCATAGAAATTTATACACTGAATTTCAGTGTAATTTGCTTGAGGCAATTTAAAGTAGTTATATTTAATCAACACTGATACAGTACTTTGATATCTTAATTAATAAGCCCTGTGAGAGTAAACTTCAGAAAGTCAATTTGGTTGTCAAAGACATTAGTAGAATTGGTCTCCTTAGCACTGCTGTGTGCAGTTATGGAAGTAGTCACTGAAGACAGTTCTGAAATCATCCTCTAATCATAGAGGGTTTGGGAAGGAACAAGTCTCACTTGTAGTACTGAACATGGTGATGGGAGGAGGACAGATTTCACTGCTCTCTCTGAGATCCCACGGAGGTAGATGAAAATCAAGAAAAATGTTGCAAAAACCTGCAGTATGTTGAGACCTCGGGACACATAGATCACCTCGCATAAGTCTCTTCCTAGTTTTCTGGCTTCTATCCACATTCACTCCTACATATATGCACATATAAAAATTAGGAGCTATGACCTATAATATATATAATAAAAGAAAAACATGTGGTATTCATTCTTCTGAACTGCAGTTACCTTAGTATAATTACCAGTCATTTTCCTGAAATCTTGTGGAAAAAAAATAATTCTGTAAGTATTGTTGCATATGGTGTCTTAGTTAGGGTTTCTATTGCTGTAATAAAACACCGTGACTAAAAGTAAGTTCAGGAGGAACAGTTTTATTTTTCTTACCATCCCACATCACAATTCATTTTCTAAGTAAGTAGTGGCGGGAACTCAAGCAGGCCAGGAACCTGAAGGCAGAAGCTGATGCATATCTACGCAGGAATGTTGCTCATTGGCTTGCTCTAGAATCACTCATTCCTGCCACCTCAACCAGTATTTACTAGGGTTCCCTAGAGGAACAGACCTGATACATATATGTATGTATGTATATGTATACTAATATACTAATATACTAAAGGGGGGATCTGTTACAGTGGCTTTAGGCTGTGGTCTGGCTAGTCCAACAACAACAGTTGTCTCTTGACATAAATGCTGAACTATCTCATAGTGGTTTGGTCTGTCTAGTCTTCAGCTAGTTTGGAATCCTAAACAAGCAGACTCTAATACCAGTGTAGAAATGACTGCCTCAGCAACAGGATAGATGAAATTGCCAGTGGAGGGCAAGCAGGCAAAAACCAAAAGCTTCTTTTTTCCATGTATTTTTAATGTAGGCCACCATGGGAAGGTGTGGCTAATACCAGCTAAGGCCACATGATCAATTGAGGAAATGAAGATTATAATTGGTGTGGATGTTTCATGTCATATTTTGTTTGGAATATGTCCAGGAGGATTCTGGGAAATATAGTTCCGGGAGGCGGGAATGCAAGTCTGGCATTCTTGGTAAGATAAGACCTTATAAAAATATATATCAGTAATTATGGGTTAATAATTAAGTCAGAGCTAGCCATTAAGAAACCGTAGCAAATTGCCAACAGATTCATAATTAATAGAGGATCTCCTATGTTATTTGGGGGTAGAGACAGTGGTGGGACCCAGGCAGCTGGTGAGAAAGAATACACATTACCGTCTTCAATAAATATTGTTGAGAAAACTCAGTATTCAAATGCAGAGGAATGAAACTAGATTCATGTTCCTCATGGTGCACATCCCTTCAAAGTGGACATAAAACCTTAGCTCTGAAACCAATTACCTGTGTTTTGAGGAAACACAGATAAAATACAGGACTGTCTGAAAAGTATGCTAATAGCATTGGAAATCACACACCAAAAATGACAAATAAGAGTATATGAAGATGAAAAATGCTTACACCACAAAGCAAACAATTCCCAGGGTAAAGAGATTGCCTAGAGTATGGAAGCAAATCTTTGCCAATTATACACTTGGTAGATGAATAGTATCTAAGACATACAAAGAACTTCAAAAATTAAACATACAAAGAAATCATCCAATTAGTAAATGGACTATTGAAATAAGACACATTTTCATAGAAGAAATACAAATAAATATTTCAATCAGGCAGTGGTGGTGCATGCCTTTAATCCCAGCACTTGAGGGCAGAGGCAGGTGGATCTCAATGAGTTCAACTCCAGCCTGGTCTACAAATCAAGTTCCAGAACAGCCAGGACAGTTACATAGAGAAACCCTGTCTCAATAACAAAAACAAAATAAAACAAAATTTAAAAGAATATTTTATTAGCAGCAGAAAGTGGACTAAGATACCCAGGTTAGCATCCTTCCTGGAACCACTGAGTGAGCCCTTTACCTCAGTTCTTCCAGCTTCACGGAATGCCCCACTTCGGTATCCCTTCTTTTACATGCCTGATGAGTACATCACATCAAACTGGGACCTGCTCTCCCAATAACTGCAGCTGATGAGGAGCAGGACCAGGTCTTCCATTCTCTTGAACCCAAGGCTGGCTCTCCTTACCCTTGTCACCCTAAGTCATATTAAGGTGGGGGGCAGGGTTAGCTCTTCTATTCTCCTACCCACCAGCCCGGCTCACCTATGCCCCCTCCCTCTGCCAATACAGTCTGCTCTAGTGTGCTGTCCAGATGAGGTGCTATGCCTACTTTCTTGTTTGCTGCAGCTGGTAAGGGGCAGGGCCATATCTCCCACTCTTGTGTATCCAGGGCCAGCTCGCACTTGCTGCAGATGGAAAGGGGCAAGAGAACGGAGGGCTTTTTCCCCCATACTTGTGCCACCACATGGCAGATGAGGGGAAGCAAGGCCAGCCATTAGGCTGTCATGCTCTCCTGGCCAACCCACCTGTGCCTCTACCAACAGGTTCACCTTTATTGTGCTGCCAAGGTGAGATGGAGGGTCTGTTCTCCCAAGTGCTCCTGCTATTGGTGGGGCAGTGCCAATTTTCCCACTCTGATGAACTCATGGCCAGCTATCCTACCCACTCGGCCCAGGCAGCAAGGGGCAAAGGAACAGGGAGGTCATCTCTCCCTCTCCCACTCTACCATATGGCAGATGAAGGATGGGGCCAGATGTCCTATGTACGTTCCCAGCACTGGTTCACCTGAACCCAGGTCAGCAGGTCAGCTCTACTGTGTTGCCTGGATTAGGGGCAGGGACCACTCTCGAGTGCTGTAGTTGGTAAGGTGCAGAGCCAGTTCTTCCTAATGCGGCAGAGAGTGAAGGGAGGGGCCAACTCTTTGTAGCCCTATCTCCACTGCTTTTGGTGATCACAGGAACCAATGACATCAGCACAGACCATGGTTGTGACAGGGTCACTGACACAGACATGGCCTCTGGCAGTAGCCCAGTCCCGGAGGGTACCTTGGCTCTGAGTGGCAGCATAGGCTATTCAGATCTGAAAGGTCCCAGTAGAGCCTCAACCCAGGGATATTAACCTGATCATACGTGGTGGCTCAGGTCCCTGATATCCTTGTGGCCATCAATGTTGTTACAAGTCATTATTATAGACACCAGCTGTGTTTGGACTGTGGACCCAGACAACATTCTGGACCCAAATGTCTCCATGGCCCCAGATGGCAGTGCAGGTCACTTATATCAGCATAAACACAATGGCAGTATGGCCCCAGATCCTGGGCATCTGCATGATCTTTGATGGCAGCAGGAGCTTCAGACATCAGTGCAGTTCCTGTCTGTGGTAAGGTCATGGACCCAGACATGGCTCTGGCCACATATCAGGCCCATACAACATCTAGCTAGCTCCGGGTAGCAGTTCATGCCACTCAGGTGTATATGGGCCTTACAGCAACACAACCCTTGGGCATAAAGAAGGCCACAGATAGAGCCCTAGACCTTGGTCATTAATGTGGCCTTTGGTGGCAACACGGGCCATGGACATCAGCACAGACTCAGGCTGCAGTAGGACCACAGACCCAGACATGGTCCTTGATAACAGCCCAGGTCAGATGTCATCACAGCCTTAATTGGCATTGCAGATTGCCTAGTTTGGCATAGTTCCAGTAGTGGTGTAGCCTCCAAAAGCAAGGATGCCTCCAGGTGACACCAACATAGATCCTGGCTATGGTAGGGCCTCAGACACAGACAAAGCCCTCAGGACTGGACAACACTGTGGCATCATGGATCACCCAGGTCTATATAACCTTCGTAGCAGCTTGACCCTCTAAGACCAACATATCCTCAGGTGTCGGCCCATATAGCAGGCCTCTGCACAGACCTTGGTGACAACAGTAGACATGGATGTCAACTCAGAGCCCAGCTGCGTCAGGGATATGGACCCAGATATGGCCTGTGACAGCAGTCTACGCTAGATGTCACCATGGTCCTGGATGGTGGTGCAGGAATCATGGATCTGCATGAGCCCTGTGGGGCACATCCTTGGACATCAACATACTCACAGGTAGTAATCCACATTCTGGTATCCACAAAGCTGTGTTTGTCCTCCAGAGCCTGCCAGGGCTACACTATTTTTATTTTTGTGTTATTCTCTGTATTCATTATCCTCTTCAAGTCTATGCTCTTTAAAATATATGAGATGGCTCAGTCAGTAAAAACTCTAGCCTTGCATGTCTGGGACATCTGTTTAATCTCCATAATACATGGAAGAAGGAGAGAATCAATTCCTGAAAGTTGTCCTCTGATATCCACATAAGTGTTTTGACTCATTCACAAATGGAAAAACACAAATGTACCAAATACAAACAAATATATATGTTTTAATTCAACATATGCAATGCATCCATTATCACTGAGAAGCTTTGCTTTCTAGTCTTTTGGATGAACTGTGGACATATATTCAAAATTCTTATATGGGAGATGTTTGTTTTTTTGTTATATGCATTTTCATTTCTTGAGTGAGTTATTTGTGTGTGTATGGACTCACCAATATATTAAACTTTGGCATATAATCTTAAGTATTATCAATGTTTTGTTTGAGGTACTAGGGATTTGTTTCCATGTTTGGATGTGGTAAGATAGTTCACAAACTTTTGGTAAGATTGCCGTTTTTACTGTGTTAATCCTACCTATCCAAGAGCATGGGAGAGCTTTCCATTTTCTGGTGTCTTCTTTAATTTCTGTCTTTAAAGACTAAAAGTTCTTGTGATACAGGTTTTTCACTTGTTTGGTTAGAGTTACCCGAATATATTTTATGTTGTTTGTGGCTATTGAGAAGGGTGATGTTTCTCTGATTTCTTTCTAAGCCGATTTATCGTCTATACATAGGAGGGCTACTGATTTTTTTTGAGTTAATATTGTATCCTGCCACTTTGCTAAAGGTGTTTATCAGCTGTAGGAGTTCACCTGAGAGCCTTCACTCAGCAATTGATGGAATCAGAGATCCACAGCTAAACCCTGAGCCAAATTCCTGGAATCCAATTGTACAGAGGGAAGAGTGATGAGCAAAGGGGTCAGGACCATGCTGGTGAAACCCACAGAAACAGCTGACCTGAACAAGTGGGAGCTCACAGACCCAGTTTGACAGCTGGGGAACAAGCATAGGACCGAACCATGCCCCCTGAACCTTGATGTCACTTGTAAGACCATGGCAGTCTGTGGGACCTCTGGCAGTAAAACCAATATTTGTTCCTAGTGCATGGACTTTGGGAGCCCATTCCCTATGGAGGGATACTCTCTAAACCTAGATACAGAGGGGAGGGCCTAGGCCCTGCCTCAAATGATATGACAAACTTTGATGATCCCTTATGGGAGGCCTCATCCTCCCTGGGGAGTGTAAGGAGTTTGGATGGGGGAGTTGATGAGGAGTATGGGAGGACTGGAGGGAGAGGATATTGGGATTGGTATGTAAAATAAGACTGTTTTCGATGTAAATAAAAAAGTATTAAAAAAGATTTTTACAAGGTGCCTCGTGCTTTCCTCATGTACACATCAGTGTGGTTTGATACATTATAAGTTTGAGGTCAGCCTGGGCTACATAAGACATCATCTCAAATAGGTCAATAGTCATGTCAGCTAAAAGTGAATTAAACCAGATTGAAATAGATTTCTGTTACTTCAGTCCTTAACTTCTTATGCTCACTCCACAGTCTCTCCTCTGCTTCTGACCCCTTTTCCGCTCTCCTCCACTGTTGCTATAACACAGAGGCTGTTACTACTATGTCCTCACACTGGTTCCAAGATCAGACTGCAGCATCTTGGTTGGGGCATTAATTTCCAATGCATCCACCCTTTCCCATGCCTCACAAAAGGTATTCCATCCATTTGGGCTTTCACGGGCACAGGAATGAAACGACTAAGCTCACAGCAATCAGGAAAGTAGAATTTGTTTCTGTGAGAGAGCACAAATTGCCAAGGAGAGTGATGAGGGTGACTAAACACAGTAGCAAATTTTCTGTCTAGAGAATATGTTAATTATGCTAAAACATTTTATTAAAATATGCTGAAGTTCAAAGACAGTGTTACAGAATTGTACTTACAATGCCTATTGATAGGAAATGACATAAGAGGATAGCCCGTAAAGTTTTGATAAATTGGCAGGTCTGTCTTACTGAACTTCCCACACTTGTTTCTGGAGTCAAATGTTAAGCAGGAAGGCAGACTCACAAAGGAATAGAACTACAGTTGTAACTCCTCTACTCTGAAAATGAGGATAAATTTAAGGACTAAAGTAAGTCACTTGGGAGATTGAGACTTGCTGATGAGGGACTGAGAGATGACTCACTGGTTTAGGACACTTTTAGGTCTCTCAGAGGATGGTGTTCAGATCCTAGATCCCACATGGCAGCATACAGCTGTCTGTAACTCCGTTTCTGATGCCCTCTTCTAGCCTCTGTATATAGTAGGCACACATGTTGTGTACATACATGGATGGAAAAATATTCACGCACACAAAATAAAAATGTACAACTCTCTAAAAAGCTGCTGATGAGATTTTAAATTGGATTGCTAGGGAAAAGCAGGAAGTTTCTAAACCATTTCTTCCCAAAGATTCCAGAAATCTGTATATAAAACAAGTCCTGACTTATAGGAATAGGTCTTTCTTAGTCATGCAAAGAAAATTTTTATTTAGATGAATTTATTACAGTTCAAAAATAGGTTGGATTAAAAGAGAATATATCTTCTATTCTAGATCATGAATAAATATAAAAGGAAAGTAAAGAACAAACTATGTACTTACATTTTTTCTTGATTTAAAGAGGCTTATCTTTTACGATTTAAATTACCATTTGATCTGAAAATGTTTAAACTTTTAAAGATTAAATGATCCTGTTTTAAAAATAATTTTGTTTTGTTAGTGAAGTCATTTAAAATCACTTAAGTATTATTTTACTTTCATTTCAGCCCATGGAGGATCAATCATAGCACAGATTTCCATCCCACCATAAACATTTAGAAGTATACACAAAAAATTTTGAAACAAATATTCTTGGACACATACAACAGGCAGCTAAGAAAATTGATTTCCGAGGGAAAAGACACTTAAGGATTGTGCCCATCCTCCTGCCTGCCAACTTTCTCGAGTCCCAGTTCATAGTAGGACACTCCTCAATTCTTCCAGAATTAAGGAAACAGGAATCAAGGAGTTAAGTAAAGCCATGCTGCTAAATTTGCAGAGCAAAATACTGCATAGGAAAGAGCTACACAGAGAGAGCAAGCTCCACAGACTTAAGAGATGAGCATTCTAATCTTTGCCAAAGTTTGATCATGGCACGTACCACAAGGCCACAAAAAGAACCTGCAGAATGAACTAGAAAATTTCCAGAATCAAACAGTTATCAGAGATAAAGCAAAGCAGGTAATTGATGGGAGATGTCATTCTGTAAATCTGTCTTTCTTATTGGTTGTTGAATAAAGCACTGTTGGCTAATGGGAAAGCAAGATAGGTGTGACTAGGAGTCAAGGAGGATTCTGGGAAAGAGAGGCAGAGTCAGACACAATGTAGGCAGCCAGAGTGAGAGGTCTGGACCCTTTTCTCCGGTAAGAGAAATACTTAGATTAACTATTATGTGTTAAATACTTAAGTCAGAGATAGCCAGTAAGAAACCAAGCAAACGGCCAAAAGCTTTATAATTAATATCGTGTCCTGTGTGCTATTTGGGGGCTAAGGCAGCAATGGGACCCAGGCAGGATCTTGCAACAGATAATCACATATCTTATATAGTTTGTATCTCACTCTTTGGAATATGAATATGGGGGATCTATCATGGCAATCTTACTGCTGGAATTGACTCACCCTGTTTAAGTGCTACCCTAGAACTCTCATTACAAAGTTTTAAAATTTGTTACAAAGGATAAAACAGATGCCTATTTATATGTTAGAACATAATGCAGCCTTCCTTGAAAGAATTCTGCAAAAGGTGCTGCAATGCAGCATGGTAAAGTCACCATCTTTACAACCAGTGAAGACTTAACTAGGCTTGCAGGAAAACAGAGTGCAGCCCTACCAAAAAATCAGCCAAGAGAAGCAGACCCAGAAAATAAAGCTGATGTAACTAGAGACAATAGTCATAAACTAACTTTGGATATTTAAAAAGCATGTCAAGAAGTCCAAGATAAACACACACACACACATCTAAAATAAACACCAGGTATTTGAATCCTTACACACATCTAAAAATAAACACCAGCTATTTTAAGTCTTTTAAAAATTTGTTTGTGCACCTGGTATATGTGTATGCTTGTTTATGTATATGCTCTGCTGCGTTAGCATGTGTGTACATGATTATTTAGAGGACAGAAGTCAAAATCAGGTTGCTTTCTCTTTTGATCTCCACTTTATTTTTTGAAATAAGGTTTTTCACTGAACACAGATCTTACTGTTTAGTTAGACTAACTGTTCAGTGAATCCCAGGGCTCCTCATGTCTCAACCCTTTATCGGAACTATAGGTATGTGTCATCTCACCAGGCTTTTTACATGGGTGCTATGGATTCAAACTCAGATATTTACAGTTAAATATTAACAACTTTATTCCTTGAGCCAGCTCCTCAGCTTTAGAGTCTTCATTATTATGATTCTAATAAAATAAAAGGAAAACACCCATAATTTTTACATTGTAAAGTAGACATCATTTCTCCATTCATGACCTATGAAAATATCCTTTCAGTTTCCTAGTGCCTTCAAAGGAAACCTGACAAAGAGCCAGACAGTCAGTAGTGTGCTTTATGTAGCAGTCTCTGTTTAGGACTCTGCTTTACCTTAGCAGAGTGAAGGAGCCATGACAGAACATAACAACTGTGCACAGAGCTTTCCATTTTACAGGCAGTTAGCCACATTAGCTACTGAACTTGAAGTTTAAGTTATTTAAAAATACAATGGAATTAAACAAAACTAGCACTTCAATTTTTGAATTGAGCACAAGTCTTGTATGGACAGCATGGGTGGATATTATCCACCATCACCCAGAGTTCTGCTGAGCATCTCTGCAATACAGTCCGCAGGAAGATAGTGCTTTTTGCTGAGCAGATTTCAACCGTATGAACATGCTGAATGACACCCAGAGATCTGCAGTATGGCTCATATTTGTATCGAACACAGAGAATTCAGGCTAACAGAGCAAGGTCCTTCCCTTAGGATTCTGGTTTTAATTCTGATGAGTTTGTGTCCTTTCATTATGCCTACTTCTGTTCCTTCTGTTTTTCTCCTCCAGCTGCACCTCACTTCACAATGCAATTACTTGAACCAGCACATCTGATTACGGAAATCTTCAAACAGTAAAAAGACATATTGCCTTGAACACACTCCATCAATGCCCTTAAAAAGTACATTACAATTCTCTAGTTTCCTGTCAAATTACTGAATGGAAACATAAGAAATCTGTAGTTTTGTTTGTGTTTTAATCATTATGATAGACATTGTTGTTTTTCCTTTTGAGATCTTTACTCATTCACTCTCTTGTGTGTGCCTTTTAATAAACACAATGATATCTGTGCTTAATATAAATCTGAATGGTGGTGTGATAAGGACCTGAGCTCCTCAGCCAGGATTCGTGAATGCAGATCAAAGAACTACTAATCACTATGCTATGGAACTTCAGCAAGTCACCTATCATCTTTGTGTTCTAGTTTCCTCATCCTTATGATGAGAGTAATTTTGTTATTATGTTGGGTTACTTATTAGGAGTTTTGAAATATGCCCTTGTCAGAAACTTATGAGTGTTAACAACATGAGTGTTGCATGTGTCAGCTGCTGTTGTTCTCATTGTATGAGAATTAAGGTAAAATTCTATAGCATCAGTAATGCTATCATATATCTTATATAGCAGATACATTGAACTAATTGTAAGTTGAACACCTTTATCATACATGTATGTCATTATCTGAGGAATGACACTGCCATGAAATAACCTCACAGGTGAAGCAGGCAGTGATATAGGTCTCAGCAATGCTGAAACCTGAAGAATAATGGGAAACAGTAATCTATTTTTTCTGTGTGTAACATGAAAGCCACCTTCTTCCTTTATGCCACTTGTTACATTTTCATATACTTGCAATTACTCTATAGAATTATCTCAACCTGAATCAGTATGCTTATATATAGGCTCTTATACCATACATGAACAGAAACTAGAAGGAAATAAATTTCAGCAGACTTATATTTGAGCATCACTTCTCTATTGCCCAAATATTACTAGATATATAGAAAAGAAAACCTTGAATTGCAAGAATGTGTGTATTTTCTTTTCTTGTGACTTCAATGACTACATATTCTCATTATTTAGCTAAGGTGTATTTATATGTTAAGGTGTTCCTATATGTCTGGTGTAAGGTTTGAATTGACTAGGTGGCCTTGCTGAATATGAATAGAATCTCACAAATGTCTGGTCCTCTGATTGGGAAATAAGGGAACTCAGCTCTATTCCAACACAAGTGATCCCAGACATTTTCTTAGGTGAAAACAGGCCAGTTACCCTCTGTTTACTTTCTTAAATCTTAGCAAATTGTAAATAGAGTGTCACAACACAGAATACTATGGTCTTATGAAAACAGAATAACATTCTGGCACAGACTATAATATGGACCAACCCTGAAAACATGATAAATAAAGAAGTTGGAAACAAAAAGGAGAAATGTTGGGTGACTTCCCTTATATGAGGCAAAATAACAAAGAGAAAAATCAAAATGGAGTTCTGTGGTTGGACTGGGAGAATGGGAGCTGTACTCGATGGCTACAGAGGTTGGTCAAATGATGAAAATTCTGGACACACAGAATTGTTGTGTTCGTTTGCAATTTACTGAACACCATTAAATGATGGACCTAAAGGTGGGCAACATCTAAACACTAAGCTATGTAAATAAAAATTAGATGGGATGTCTGTGACCCCTAGAGCCAGTCAGTTACTAGTGCTTAAGAAGTGCACCCATGAGTTCCTGCAAAGAGCACAGGTCTAGCTAAGAACTAAGAACAAGGTTTTATACTGTAAGTATTTGAGGACATGTTAGTTTAAAGATTATCTTTCTTGTTATTCCATTGGTTCTTCACACTTTTCTATAGTATCGATGCTGATAAAACTGAAGTAACAAAAATTGATGCTCTGTTTTATTTTTTAATAAAAATTTATTTTATGTGTATGGGTGTTTTGTCTGAATAGATGTCTGTACATCATATGTGTGCCTGGTGGTTAGGGAGGGTAGAAGAGAGCAGAGGGGGCCCTGGAACTGGAATCAGGCATTTGGGGAAATGAACCCAGGTCTTCTAGAAGAATATTGCTTATCTTTATCCATTGAGGAATCTCACCACCAAGTGATCCTCTCTTTTTAAAGCACTTTACAATTGCGCTTAATCTTTCCAGGTCTTCAGCCATAAAAGAAGGTTTAGTAATTATTGGTGAAAGTTAGAAGAACTGATCAAAATGCTGATTTCTGTTCCATACTTTGCCAATGTCCCCACTGTCTACTGTTCTAGGGTGCTGACAGTCATAAATGTTTTCCAGTCATGCCAAATATATTAGCTGTATATGCCATCAGCAATCATATATGTGAGGGAAAGGTTTCTGTCATATATGGGGACACATGCACAGAAGCATACACAAATACACATACACATGTATACACATGCCCACATATGTACAGACACAGGCATACACACAACTATACACTCATGCACACATAGACTTATACATGCACCCACTCCTGCAAACACATATACACATATTTTAACATATGCACATATGTGTGTGTGTGTGCATAACTACGCGCCCCCCCCGCACGTGCACACACACACACACACACACACACACACACTGCATTTGGTAGCTCCATTGCACAATAACTGCACTGTAATAGCAGAGGCAAACCACAAGAAAACAGGTGTGTTCCTATGGTCCAACAGTAGTGTTTAGAAGAGCTGACATGGGAAGGCTTAAGGTTGGCATACGTTTTCACTGTGGAGCTTGATTAATGGCTCTAAAAGAATTGACCCTCTGTGGTAATAGTGGCATCAAATAAATGCTATTTGTTTTATGTCTAGAGAGAAGTCCTTCTGAGTTCAAAAGAAGGGTGATAGCATTTCTGGAACACCACTGCATATATTCTCAGGAGCTGACACATTGCTTCCTAGTTAATATGGAATGCTGATTCTTCTAAAGTAACATTTACAGGTGTCCTGATTTATGAGTTCTTGATTCTCAGAAAATAGAAGACTTCATTCTTATTTTTTTATGTCATAGGCTAGCAGTTTTATTTTTTTAATCAGCAGTCTATTTTTACTGTTAGCTTGTTTTATTGTAATTCTTTGAAACTATTTATTGCATGCTGGAGGTCTTTCGGACAGCTGCTTTCCCACTCCAATTTATTTTTTTCTTTCTTCTCTGAACAAAAGTAATCAACTAAATCAAAACAAAAACTAAAACAAAACCAAAAACCAAACCAAAACAAAAAACCCAAGCAAACTAACCTTTTATTCTGTCCCCAGCATCTCAACTGAAATTCCCTGGACTTTAAAAACTTATCAACTGATTTTTCCTTATTTATAATTTTACATTTTTGTACAATCACTGATTAAAAGAAAGGATGCTTGAAAACTTATGTAGTATGATTTTCCTGCTTCTCAACTCTGAAATTTTAAATCATTCACACATGATTACTTAAACCTTTGTACAGAATTTTTCCAACTCGATTTTAAAAGTCATTCTCCCTTATTGAGTGATTAACCACTAACTAGTTAATACAAGTTTGTTATTGCAAGACAATTGCAATACTTAAGAATTCTGACACACAAATGTTGGGAGGTTTTCTCTGCCCAGTCTCAGTCCAACTGGACTGCTTTCTCTTTACCCAAATCGGTTCCCAAAGCCACTATGAAATAATCACTCTGAAACTTAATATCTATTTATAATTGTTTGGCTATTGGCTTAGGCTTCTTACTGGCTAGCTCTCTCTCTTAATTATTAACCCATTTCTATTAATTAATCTGTGTATCTCCA
This sequence comes from Mesocricetus auratus, assembly GCF_017639785.1. Lineage (NCBI taxonomy): Eukaryota > Metazoa > Chordata > Mammalia > Rodentia > Cricetidae > Mesocricetus > Mesocricetus auratus. The sequence continues at coordinate 65,287,685 of NW_024429197.1, forward strand.
CAGATTACCTGTAATGCCTGGGGAATCCTGCCCCCCTGGCAGTTACATGGCAACTCCTAGACTCTGCCCATTACCTTTCTCTATCCATGTTTGGATTTCTTGCCTGGCTAAATTCTGCCTGTCCTCTGACCAAAATAGTTTTATTCATCAACCAATAAGGGGAAACGTATATTCACAGTATAGAGAAGGGCATCCGCCGTCACACTTATGTCCTGTTTGCATTCATATATACCTAGAATATGATAAGGCACACAATTAGAAATGATTATCATAAAGGAAGAAGATGCCAAGAAACAAGGGTGACAGTCATTTAGAATAAACACAGGTGCCAAGTTCAGCAGGCACTGGGGTGTGGAGCATGCCAGAGAGCTAGATTTTGCAGGAGAAGGGGAGAGGTGGATGCAAAAGCAGTAAGTTTTCAAGTGTGAGAATGACCTCAGTGTATTGGGGCTGTCAAGGTGCTACCCAAGGACCTAGACCTTGGCCAGGAGTGAGATGTTACAAGGTATAAGCTTATGTGAGAGAATTATAATAAAGAAGTTGGTGGGGCATGAGTTTTGCATTGTTAGATTTGCATATGAAAGACATCAGGAAGCCATTCTCTCAAAGACCTTGAAAGTAATGCCCCTCTCTTCTCATTTCCTCTTGCCAATGCCTCTATCTATAGTTCAAGCTGGCTGCAAGCTTGTAATCTTGCTGGCCCCCAATGCTAGGATTACAGCTCACATTACCATACTTGGTCTTTCGCATTTTTTTCCTAGGACACTGGTGTATGTGAAAACTTTAACACTGGCAGCTCATGGGATTCCACTGCCATGATGCAGCTGATCTATCAATTCATGAAAGCTCATTCTCCATTTGATCAAAACGGTTCCTTTTTTTCCCCCACTGAAAATACAGAGAAAGTATTCTGTGATTAATTTCTCATGTTTTTCTTTTTATCATTAAAACCACATAATGAGGACTTTGACCCGTTACATTTTTGTGGTCTATGTAGAGTTCCTGATGCATCATGTAATGTCATTTTAATAATGGCATTGACCATGCCACATAAGATATTTTTTAATCACTGTCACGAACATACACTACAAAATAATCAGTAATCCAAGGAGCTCAGAATGTGCTTATTTTAGTGGGGTGAATAGGAACTGAGGAGTTCATGCACATGATCCTGTGACAAGACTGGATGGATGGATGGAGACACACAGGGCCCAGTCATTTTGGCATCCCTTTGTTCATCATGGTTTCTTGCAAGATTAATCCAGATGCAGACATCAAAAACTACAGGAAGTAGTTACATCCTGTCCTACCCTGCCCCTCCCTGTCCTACCCTACGCTTGGGGACTTTGTTCTTTCTTTTCACTGCAGGCCCCTCCCAATTCCCCATCAAATTCTTCCATTCAGTTGTAGAGCACTTTGTAAAGAAAGCATTATAAGGCTGTATTGCCACGACACTGAGATTTTAAACCCTCTAAATAGGACATTAGTTCATAGCTTGAATATTTCCAAATCTGATCAACATGCTGTTCTCAATACATTAAGCAAAGCAAGCAAAATTAGCCTGCTTTATGTCAGGTGCTTAGCACAAATCCCTTAATACTGTGCTTGAGTGCAGGAGCCATTAATAAATGCATAATGCCCTAAGACAGGCTTGATTAATTAAGTCATATGTGTATCCTTCTAATTAAAAATAGAACATTAGGCAGATGAGTGGAATTTCTGAGTACAAAATTCAAAGCTTCTTTTGAATGCCTTGCCTTTCTCTTAAAGATGAAAGGGGCACTGCTGGTTATTGTAGCTGCCAACAAACAGCTACAGCATGGCACAAAGCACCCAGAACTCTGTGTCTTATTAAAAACAATTTGGTATTCATCTGCCAATTTGTAACTCAGTTCTCAATCAGGGGTCTGTCTGATTAAGTCAGGCAATTGAAATTTGAGGGGGCAGCTGGTGCTGTTATGCAAATAAACAGATGAGGAAGAAATGGGACAATGAATCAACAAGCAGATGGTAAAAGCCAAGGCCTTCAAAGAGCTCTTGAATTTCTTTTCCTTTCTGATTCCCATCATAGTACCCCCACAGATTTATATTCCAAGGGATTAGATACACTACCACTTAGCTTAACAATCATCATAGGCAGGTTTCTAACACTGTGCCCATTAGCATGGAAGATTTACAGAAACAAAACTTTGATCAAGAACCTAAACATTTGATGGTCATGCATCATGGTAGTTTTGGTTTCATGTTTTTTTCTGAATTAACCAATTATGTTATATCTATCACTTCTATTTCTGACATAGTAATTCCAAAAGAAGTTGTAGAATTGTACTTTTCTTTCTCTGTGTGTGAGTGTAGGCCAGAGAACCATCACAATGCTATTCCTTAAGCATTGTCCACCATTTGTGTGTGTGTGTGTGTATGTGTGTGTGTGTATGTGTGTGTGTGAGAGAGAGTGTGAGAGAGAGAGAGAGCGAGAGAGAGAGACAGAGAGAGTGAGTGAGAGAGAGAGAGAGAGAGAGAGAGAGAGAGAGAGAGAGAGAGAGAGAGAGAGAGAGAGAGAGAGAGAGACTGTCACTAGCCTGGAGTTCACCAAACAGGCAAGGAAAATGACTGGTCAGTAAGCCCCAGGGATGCACCTGTTTCCTATCTAGTGTTGTGCCTCACTAATTTACATGGGTCCTGGAGATCAAACTCAGGTGTCATGCTTTTGCAGCAAGTATTTTTCCAAGACAGCCTACTCCCCAGCTCAAAGTGCAGCATTTCTAAGGGAGGTGGGAAAATGTCCCTCTTAGGTCATTTAGGACAGGAAGCAGTACTTAAAAAGGACACGGAAATCTGAATCAACCTTTTCCCACAACCATCCCATGTCTAGCACATTTCATTACTAGGTCACTGGCATGGACTTTTATTAGTCCTTGTCTTTGTTTCTGCTAATGGCTCAGAATACTCTGCTGTCCTCTCCTGAACTGGACTGACTGCAATGCTCACATAGTTTCCCTTTAACGTAGGCTTCTTCAGTTTCAGTCATAACTAAAGCCCCATCATAAATGCCTTCATTAGTCACAGTCTTTCGTTAGCCAAATCATTCCTTTATCTTGCTTACTTCACATGGATAACATGTAGATAGGGTCAAGTTGTGCAGATTATATGGGCAATAGGATAAGAGTATTTGAGATACATTTTTAAAAATATGGTCTTTCTGTTAGGGAAAAACTAGGAAGACCCATCCTTGACATGAAGGATTATAGAATTCAAGATTATATTTCCTGATAGTAACTTAAATACATTTAAGAATATTATTTCATACTGGACTATTTTTGACCCATTTTCCCTAAGAATGAGTTTATTTTTGTCTTGTTAGCATGTGAGGTATTTTTCTATAGTCATACGCTACTGTCTTGGAATTAAGAATAGCATGATAGTGACTTTGCACCAGCTATCAATTAGTATTTGACTATGTAACAAGACATAGTGACTTCTTATTATAAGCCAATAAAAATCCATACAAAGCAAGCAATCCCAGAAAGGGTTCAACCTATGCAATGTAGCATCTGTTTTCTCTAAGTAATAAAAAGTATCAAAATCCAGTAATGAAAACCATTTCCAGAAGTGTGTTATAAGTTGAATCATTTAAGATTCAAGGAAGAATCCAAAAGTTCAAAAAGGCATCTGAACCTATGCAATTCCTGGTGTCCCACTGAAATCTTTTTCAATTATTTTTAAATTTGTAGGATAGCATACAAAGTAATGAGTTTCATCTTAATATTTATTTTCCCCTATCACCGTCTCCTTTCTAGTGTCATCAAACACACACATATGTACATAAGTATATACACATATATAAAATTTTAACTCTAAGTTCAATAAATCAGAGAATACATTAAGCTTATTTGTCCAACATCTGTTTTCCTGCAAGTGGCACAATTTCATTCTTTTCTAGTTTATGAAATTCCACTGTGCATATGAAGTTCATTTTTATCCATTTATTTTTTCAGAATTTTAGGTGAGATTCATTTCCTGGTTATGGTGACTAGCGTAGCTATTAATATAAACACGGATGTGCAAATACCTCTGTGCAATGTTGACTCCGAATCATTCTGGTATATACCCAAAGTGGTATAGTTGGTTCATGTGATAGTTTTATATTTAGTTCTCTGAGAATCTTCCATAATTATTCACAAATTGATGTTCCTTTCAATAGTGAATAAGGGCCTCTTTCTCCATATCTGTACCAGTATTTATTTTTGTTTACTTTCTTAATCAAAGTTGGTCTGACTAGGGTGGGTGGAAACTCTGAGAAGTTTTATATCACATTTCCTTCATAGGAGGATATTGAGTACTTTTTGATGTTCTTATTGGCCATTTGCAGTTCTTCTACTAAAAACCAGATATTTGGGTCTTCAGTTTATAATTGAGTGATTTGAGTGTTTTTAGTGTTTACTTTTCGAAGCATTTTATTCATTTAAATATTAGTCTTCTTTCTGATGTATTGTTGGCAGATAAGCTGTTTCTCCACATTGTGCTTATTTCTTTTGCTGTTTAGCATAATTTAATTTCAGGTACTTAAACTTGGAATTATTCACTGTGGCACTCAAGTTTTATAGGAAGCCCTTACTAAGCCTGTATTTTGAAATATTTCATTTATTTCAGTTTCAGAGTTTCAGGCCTAATATGTTGTGGATTTTCAGTTTATTGTTGTACAGGATGAGAAATATGGATCTCATTTCATACTTCCACATGTGGAAATCCAATTTGTCAGCACCATATATTAGTTAAAGAAGCTGTCTTTTCTCTAATTTATGATAGCTTTGTCAAAAATAATGTTGCTGTAACTGGGTTGGGTATATTTTAGTCCTCACCTCTATTCTGTTGGCCTACACATCTATTTTTGGTTTGCTTCTGTTACTATGACCCTATAATATAAAGTGAGATCAGGATAGCAATACTTGATTTGCTCTTTCTGTTAAGGATTCAGAATCTTTTGCAGTTCTGAATGAATTTAGGGATTTTTTTCCTTTTTGGGATGAATTTTATTGATGTTTTGAGTGGAATCATGTTGAGCATACTTGTACATTGCTTTCAGTAACAGCCATTTTCATAATATTAATTCTTCCAATTAACAAAGGAGATCTTTCTGTCTTCTAGAATCCTCTTCCTACAGTGTCATAAACATTTCCTTTTAGGGATCTTTTACTTCCTTGGATATGTTTATTCATACATTTTTCAAAACCACTGTGAATTTTCTGTGATATTTCCAACTCATTTCTTTCTCAGAAAACTCATGTTTGACATGTAGAAAACCTATTGACTTTCAGATGTTGATTTTGTTTCTTGTTACTTTGCAAAAGTGTCCTTCCTCGTCCTGCTTCTAGTGGGGTCTTCAGGCTGGTCTTTCTAGTATAGAATGACGTTGGTGTGCATTTAAGGGTGACTTCCTTCTCCCTTTCCTGTTTGCATAAATTTTATTTCTTTCTCATGTTGCTCTGGCTAAGAATTCAAGAACTACAGTGAATAGTACAAAGAGTGAATGCTATCATCTCATTCCAGATGTTAGAAGAAATGCATTGTCTTTCCCTATTACTGTACACTGACTATTGGTTTATCACATATGGCCTTTACTATTTTGAGGTATGTTCCTTCTAAGTCTTTTCAGAGCTTTGATCATGAAAGGATATTGAAGTGTGTCAAGAATCATTTTTGTGCCAGGAGAGATGATTGGGTGATTTTTTATTTGTGTCATATTACTAATACAACTTACTAATTTGTGTATGTTTGAACCAACTGTCCATCCCTGAAAGGAATTCAACTTATTCATAGTATATGATCATCTTATTGTGTTTTTGCTTTCAGCTTGAAAGTATTTTATTGGAAAATTTTGCATCTGTGCTTATAATGAAAAACAGTCTATAATTTTCTTTTTTATTGCTTTGTTGTCTGGTTTTGGCTTCAGGGTAATTTTGACTTCTCAAATGAAGTTTATAGTGTTCTTTCATTTTCTATTATATGAGGCAGTTTGAGGGATATTTGTGTCAGTTCTTCAAATGTTTGGTACAATTTGTTAATTTGTCTGAGCCCTTGATTTTTTTTGTTAATATGTTGATCATGTTGATTGTTACAGATTTGTTTAACTTATTTGTGTCTTCTTGATTTGATTTTAGAAAATCGTATTTCTAGAAAATTTTCAAGAATTTTCAGTTTCTATAATTTTGCAAATATTGTATATTGTCTTCACTGTAATGTGTAACCTTCCACCTTTCATTTGTAATTTAACTAACTTGAGTCTGATGTTCTTTGTTTCAGTTAGTTAGGTCAGGGGCTTGTTAATATTTGTAATTTAACTAACTTGAGTCTGATGTTCTTTGTTTCAGTTAGTTAGATCAGGGGCTTGTTAATATTTGTAATTTAGCTAACTTGAGTCTGATGTTCTTTGTTTCAGTTAGTTAGGTCAAGGGCTTGTTAATATTTGTTTGCTGCTTCAGTTTTTATACAGTATCAACTCTGACTGTTTCCATTTATTGTTCTTTTAGTCTTTAATTTATTAATTTCTGCTCTGCTATGTATTACTTCTTGTCATTTTCTGCTTTTGTGTCTATGTTGTTCATTTTAGGGCAATTTAAGGTATACCGTTGCATTATTTACTTGGAATTGATCTAATTTTTTTTCAAGTAAGAATTGATTGCTATGCAGTTTAATCTTACATATTTGTGTGCTATGTTCCAATGACTTTTTTTGTTTTAATTTGATTCTAGGATTTAAAAAATATTTCCTACTTGATTTCTTCAAGGATACATTAGTAATTCAAAAACTTGTTTTTCATTCTCTGTGTATTTGTGCATTTGCTTTAATTTTTCATGTTGTTGATGTATATTTTTTGTTTTTTGTTATTTTTTGTTTTTTAAGCACTTTTTTATTATATTTAAATTAGAAACAAGTTTGCTTTCCATGTCAGTCCCAACTCCCTCTCCCTCCCCTCCATGCCCACTCACTTCCCCCAGCCCCCCCAGACCCCCACCCAGTTCCCACTCCATTCCCCAGGGAGGGTAAGGCCCTCCATGGGGGATCTCCAGAGTCTGTCATTTCGTTCTGGGGATGGCCCAGGCCCTCCTCAAAGTGTCCAGATTGAGAAAGCATCCCTCATTGTGGGATGGGTACCCAAAGTCATTTGTGTGCCAGGGATTAATACTGATCTACTACCCAAAAACCCTATAGATTGCCTGAGTCTCCTCACTGACACCCACATTCAGGGGGTCTGGATCAGTCTCATGCTGGCCTCTCAGCCATCAGTCTGGGATCCAAGATCTCCCCCTTGTTCAGGTCAGCTGTTTCTCTGGGATTCACCAGCCCAGTCTTGAACCCTGTGCTCATCACTCCTCCCTCTCTGTCACTGGGTTCGAGGAGTTCAGTTCAGTGTTTAGCTGATTGCACTGTTTTCTGATAAGATAGAAGAAATTACTTCAGTTATCTTTTTTTAATTTTATTATTTTAATTTTAAATAGCTTGTTTTACATGTCAATCCCTGTTCCCTCTCCCTCCCATCCTCCCACACCCCCTCACCATGCCCCCAGCCTCCCACCCTATCCCTACTTCCTTCCACATAGGGGATAACTAGAGTCTGTCATTTCACTCAGGGCAGGGTCCAGGCACTCTCCTAAGAGTCCAGGATGAGAGAGCATCCGTCTTTGTGTTATGGACACACAAAGTCCGTTTGTATGCCGGGGATAAACACTGCTCCACTGCCCAGGGTCCAATAGGTTGCCCAGGCCTCCTCACTGACTCTCACACTCAGGGGGTCTAGATCAGTCCCATGATGGCCTCCCAGATGTCGGTCTGGGGTTCAAGAGCTCTCCCCTGTTCAGATCAGGCTGTCTCTGCTGGTTTTTCCAGCCCATTCTTTGCCAATTTGCTCATTGCTTCTCTCTCTCTGTCACTGGGTTCCATGGGTTCAGCTCAGTGTTTAACTGTGGGTGTTTGCCTCTGCTTTCATCAGTCACTGGATGAAGGCTCCAGGATGGTTATGGACATCAAGTTCATTATCAGGAATGGGCATTCGAGGTGGTCTCTCCACTTTTGCTTAGCTTGCCAGTTGGTGTCATCCCTTTAGATCACTAGAGGTCTCATTTGATTCATGACCTACATTATGGTCTTTTATTTTTATTTTTTTTGCTTTTTCGAGACAGGGTTTCTCTGTGTTATGGTCTATTTTAAATAAGGCTCCATGGGCTGCTAAGAAGAACACGTACTTGGTTTCTGTGTCACGGAAGAGTCTGTATACATCTGTTAAATCAATTTAGCATATAGTATCTTTGTAGCTTTTTTATTTGGAAGGCATAACCAGAAACAAGAGTGGTTGTGCCGGTAAGTTTTTGTCAGTTTGTCACAAGCTACAGTCATCTGCAAGGAGGGAAATACAGCCACTAGACTGGACTGTAGGCAACTCTCTTTGGCATTTTAAATTTTTTGTTTGATGTTGGAAGGCCATTTCTATGATGGGCAATGCTGCACCTGGGCATGTGGTCTTGGAAGGTCCAGGAAAGGAGGTTACACGTGATCCTGGAAGTAAAGCAATATGCAGAATCTCTGCTTTATTTCCTGTCTCCATATTTCTGCCTTCATTTTCTGCTTTGGCTTTTTGTAATGATGAACTGTAACACACAAGCCAAATAAATCCTTTATTTCCCCAAGCCGATTAGGCCAGTGCTTTTTCACAGCAACTGGAAAACCGAAGTAGGACAGTAGTTACTGATACCACTCATTATTAGAACCTATCTGATCTGCTATGCCCATTAGTGCTTGTCATATGAAGCCAGCAATCCCAATACATGTTGTATCTTTTTGATAGATTGTTCATGTGTAATAGCCTTTATCCCTTGTGATTAGTTATAGTTCAAAGGTTGAGTTCCACTGAACTCTTTTTTGTAATGTTTTTATTTAAATTAGAAACATGAATGCTTCACATGTCAATTCCAGCTCCCTCTCTTACCCCTCTTCCCTTGTCCCTCCATCAGTCCCCTAGTCCCCCCACCCAATCCCCACATCATTCCCCAGGGAGGTTGTACTCCTGAGTTCTGTCATCTCCATACTGAGTTATCCCATCTCTTCGACTGTTACTTTAGCTACCAAATGTTTTTTTCTAATATTTGTTTTCTGATTTCATTTCTGTTTTACTGACTAAGCTCTCATCTTAATTACTATTTTTTGAGATAGAGTATTAAGCAGTAGAGTCTAGCTTTGAACTTGCTATCCTTAACCACCTAGCCTCCTGTCTGTACCTCCAAGTGCTGGGCTTTCAGAGGTGCACCATTATACTTGACTACGATATTTATTAACACTCCTTTCAGTAATTAAAGTGTTTGACTCTATCTCTTGGCGTTTTCCTGCTTCTAGCATTTTTTCCATTGTGCCTAGTAATATATTTATCACCAATCCTGTTAAAATCGCACTTCTTGAATATGTGTTTTGGTGCCATTAATTAAACCCAGAAATTTGTATAATTTCAGAAAACAATAACTTCCCCTTGTTTTATAGGTCTTTGCCTTCAAAATTCCAGTTATAAGTTCAGTGAGTTATCACTGCTTCTTCTATATTTTCAAAATTTATTTTCTGTATTTCCTACCTTTTGCCACTTAGTGCTTTTATTTTCTTCTAGCCATGGTTTGACTATGTTCATCTTGGTCTATTATATTTATTTTTAGCATCATGTCTACTTAATTATTAAAATTTGCACATACTTTTTAATTTTATACTTTCTATTTCCAGATATATATGTGAATGTATATACATATACACACACATATATATATGTATATATATGAATCTGTATATAGACATAACACACATATAGATCTAGATAATATACATATCCATAGATCAAGATGGTACATATATAGATAGATCTATATGAAACACACATATATGGATCTAGGAATCTATATGTCTGTATGTATTTAGATCTAAATAGGTATTGACATTCTCTAAATAGGTATAGCTATATTCCTATTGTCTGCCCAAATTTTCTTTTATTTTTTTCTTTAACACAGAAAACATAGTTTGTTTAAAATATCTACTTGAAGGGTGAGGAAGCTGGCTTGGGTGGTAAGGTGTTTTCTGTGTAAGCATAAAGACTTCAGTTTAATTCCCAGTACCCATTAAAAAATCCCAGCAACATACACGGGTGTTTTCAGAGCTAGGGAGGTGGATAGCTTGCTAGTCGGTCAGTGTAATTAAATTTTTGAGCTATGCAGATAAGGAAAGACTATATTATAATAAAAAAGGAGGAACATGCCTAAGGAAAAGCATTGATGCTGAACTCTGGCCTCTGCACAGACACATCTATGTGCACACACATACACACACATATCATGAGCAGATAGACACATGTAGATGTAGCTATGGATGTACATCAGAAAGTCTCTACTTGACAATATTTTGGGGCTCTATTTTTTGATTTGTTTAGGTATTTTCTGTTCTCATTAAACTTCCAGTTATTTTGTTCTGTTTTACAAAAAATATCTTTTTTTCACAATTGTTTGTAGAAATAATTTTAAGGGTGTGACAACATCATCCGCCAAAGAGAATTTAAGTTTAATTTGGCATGTAGCCTTGGGAATTGTCAATTTGGATTCATTCCATTCTAATTTCAGAAACTGAAATTAGCAACCAGATGCAGTTCCAAAAATGTATGCTCTCCCAGTTTTCTTCATTCGTAGTATTTAGTTCTTTAGGCTCCCAACACAAATGTGGATGCTTACCAGCCCCCTTCTCCACACCTTATATTGCCCCAGAACTTCAGTTTTTCCTGTAACTATTTACCACTTTAGAAAGCTTTCTCATCACTTCTTTGAAAATTGAAATCATAAGCAAGATGCCTAGCCATTCTCCATTTCCACCCTGAAAGCAAATAGCCTCTGAAACAAAGCAGGATAAAACCCCATTTCTGACCTCTGCATGATCTCAGATACAAAATAGTGGTATTCTTCACTATTTAAGGGCATTTACCCCCATCTATACTCAGATGCCTTACAGTCTTATATCCAATAGGTTATTAGTATTCTGCCCAAATTTCAGTACTTCTTATTCAAAGAACTGACCCAATAAATCAGCTTTTTTCTAAACCTTGAACTTGTGACTCCATCAGAAATCATTTTGTAAGTACTACTGACCCTGCCGCAATTCAGGCAGATGTCAGCCAAAAGTTGATAGCACAGTCCAGGCTTCTTTTTTTTCCCTTCCACAAAACCATGGAAAACATACAGCTTGAGAAGACATATTCACTGTCAAAAATAAATGCTGATACAAATGAATTCAGAAGCTATACTATTTGTGTTAGTTGAAGAATACTCAGCTCACACTCATGGCTGTGTGTGAATCTAGCACAGTTACATTACATAAACACTGGAGCAAATAAAGCCAAAATTTTATAATTTTATATCTTCAAAATTCAACCAGGCAACTCTCATTTCATATTTATACACTGTTGTAAAGAGAAGCCTTCCCGCCAGCCTGGTTCCAGAGCCGCATCAGTCCCAAATGAACACACAGGAGGCTATATTAATTATGAAGCTGTTGGCCTTGCTTGTTTCTTACTGGCTAGCTCTGACTTAAGTATTTACCCCATAATTGTTAATCTAAGTATTTCTCTTACCGGAGAAATTTCCTGGCTTCCTACCCCATGGCGGTTACATCTCGACTCCCTGTGTGTCTCCTTCCCAGAGTCCTCCTGGACTCCTAGTCCCACCTATCTTGGTTCCCTATTGGCCAACAGTGCTTTATTGACATATACACAGGACTTCCCCAACACACTGTTCATTTTTTCATACTGTATCCACCCTTAACCATTGCATGTTGGGTCAGTATTTTGAACAACTTGTCAACCAACCCTTTCAATTCAGAATTCCCATGAGTTCACTTTGATGTCTAAGTAGTAAAGCTAACCTCTGGTATATTTTCTCCTGCTGTAACTCCATTGTCTTGGATAAGTATCACCTACAGGAATCCATCTAAAACTATTAGCTAGGCATGCCAAATCCATGCTTCTTTCGTGTGATCCTCTAGGAATAGGAGATACACATTTATCCTCAATTTCCAAATTGTATTGATAAGACAATTTTATGTTTGATTCAAAATTACAATTTGCTGAAAATTATTTCACAGTGAAAAGAAACAATTTTTAGTTGAAAGTAGTAAAAACATAACAAAATGTAATAAAAAAAGAAACGTGTTTGAGCAAGTCTGCATAAAGTTTGCTCATTCTACAGAGAGATCAGAGAAGGCTGAGTAATGTAGTGAGAGCCTGCTTCAGTAAAAATTTAAAAATGAAAAAGAGGATAGGCCATATATCCCAGTGGTAGAGCAGTTGCCTGTCATGAACAGAGGCCTGAGTTCAAAGCCCTGTCCTGCCACCCCCATGGAGGGCCTCACCCTCCCTGGGGAAATGAGAGGATAATGGGGGGCTTGGGGGGGAGGGCACGGGAGGAGGGGAGGGAAAGGGAGAGGGACCTGGAACTGACTTGTGAAGCAACCTTGTTTCTTATCTAAATTTAAACTGAAAAATAAATAAATTAATTAAAAAATTTACTTACATTATTTCAGTTTTAAGAAAATTTATGTTAAAATAAAAATTTGTGATGGTGAGTATCTTTGGAGCACCCAGGTTTTTGTCAGGGATTGCATTTGGCCCCGAAGTTCATAAAAAAAAACAAAAAAAACAAAGCCCTGTCCTGCAACAACGTACACAAACGGGCATGGGCGCGCGCGCGCGCGCACACACACACACACACACACACACACACGCACACACACACACACACACACACACACACACACGGAAATTGGGAAAAGATTTAAGTCAGAATTAGAAGACTTTCAAACCATGTGATTGATAAAGAGTAAGAAACGGACAAGGCAAAGATTTTGGTTGTCAAGTAAAATAATTAGAAAATATGCCTGCATCCAGTTACAGATTAGGTACATTTTTCTCAGTAATATATAGTTTTGATCCTTCAGTTATGTAATTCAAACTGAGTACATTGGTTAAAGATAGAGAAAAGACCTGAATATTTTTCAGTCTTCAATTTGGTTGTCTCTAATTGAGTTTGGTAAGAAAGAGAGGAAGTGGAGGAAAGGGAAATATGTGAGGAGGAGAGACTAGAAGGGCCGTAAAGGCAGGGAGTCACTCTTGGTTAGTATCTTTAATACAAGTTTCTTCTCTGAAGGAAACCAGAGTTACATGATTCTAAAAATAATGACCTCTAATGGAGCTACTGGGCAAAGCTATCACTATCATTTTATAAGGACATAATTAAGCTTATCATTTTAACATTACTAAATGGCTTTTAAATTTTTAAACTTGTTTAAAAATGACTTGCTTAGACCATGGTTAATTCTAGAAAGTAAAAGATACTGAATGAAAAATGGGTCAAGAATTGAAGTTCCAAACTTATGGAACACAATGAAGGCAGTTGTAAGGGGTAAGTTCACAGCACTAAGTTCCTAACTAGAAAATTGGAGAGATCTCATATTAGTAACTTAATGGAACACTTGTAATCTCTTGAACAAAAAGAAGTAACATGCAAAAGGAATAGTTGGCAAGAAATAACAAAACTCAGGGCTGAAATCAATAAAATAGAAAGAAACAAAACAAAGCAATACAAAGAATCAATGGGGAAAAAGAAAGAGTTGGTTCTTTGTGAGAATCAATCAGATTTTAAAACCCTTATCCAACTTAACTAAAAGTCATAGAAACAAGAACTAAATGAACAAAAGTAGAAATGAAAGGAGAACAAAACAACAGACACCATGTAAACCTAGAGAATCCTAAGAACATACTCTAAAATTTTATACTTCCTGAAATCAGATAATCTAAAGGAAATGGATACTTTTCTCAATATATACTACTTATTCAAGTTAAGTCAAGATAAGATAAGCAATTTAAACAGACCTATGAACCCTAAGGAAATGGAAGTAGTAGTTGAAAGTCTTCCAATAGAAAAAAATCCCAAGGCCAGATGATGTCAGTGAAGAATTCTACCAGATTTTCAAAGAAGAATTAACACCAGTACTCCTCAAATTATTCCACAGAACAGAAAAATAAAGAATATTGCCTAATTCATTTTACAAGGCCACAGTTACCTTGATCCCCAAACTATATAAAGATCTAACAAACAAATAAAATTACACAACAATTTTCCTTACTAACATAGAAGTTATGTGTATGAATTAGGGCCTAGGGGCTGGCTTAGTGGTTAAAGTGCTTGTAACTCAAGTGTTAGAAGCCAAATTTGGGTCTCTAGTACCAACCTGAAGTTAAGTGTGTAGACTTTGTAATCTAGTGCTCCCATAGTGAGCTGAAGACAGGAGAAACCCAAGAACACTGTGATATCTTTTTCCTTCGTTCCTTCCTTCCTTTGTTCCTTCCTTCCTTTTTATTTCTTTCTTCTTTCTTTCTTTCTTTCTTCCTTTCTTTCTGTCTATACCATAGCCCAAACCTTAGCCCTAAGGTTTATATATTTATATTTCCTCTTGTTAAAAATTCTGTAATAAGTATCTAAGTTAATTTCAATCTTTCATAGCTACAACAAATATATCTTTTCTCCCCCTTCAAATGGAAAAAGTCATTACAAGATTGTTTGGCCTCTGGGAATAAAGTACAAACTAAAATACACTTCTGAAAAAAATTGTGATTGAGTATTGGAAGCACTTAGAAGGACTTAAGAAATATATACATAAGGTGGTACAAAATCAATTGATTAATAAAAACAAGGAAAAAGGAATGTATTCTTTGACAGTTTTGTAAATGTATATAACAGCCTACTCATACTTATACTCTCCTCTTTCTTATCCCCCATTTCCTCCAGCATCTGTCCTCCCACTAAGTTGCCATTCCACTTACATTTCTTTTCCTTTTGTTTTTATTTTGCTTCCTATCCATTGGGATTAAACCTGGGTGACTATATGGACATGGATGTGAGGTACTCCTCTGAGGCATGGGTAACTCACTCGTGGCTACAACACTGAGGACAATGACTTCTTCTACCTCAGCAGCCCTTAACCATTTTTAACTCTCTGGGTGGTACCCCATGTTCTCTCCTCACCTATGACCAAAGACTTGTACAGAACTTACAAAGGCAGTCAGAGCTGCTGTGAGTTTGAGTCCCTAACCATATCTTACCCAGAGGACAGGGTTTAATAACCTCCTTCCAGTTCTTACATTCTCTCTGTCCTTACTTCTACAATTTTGCCCAAGTGTTTTTGGGGGTAATTAGAATACTTAATTTGAGACTGAACACTTAACAGTCACTTGTCTCAGCACCTTGACCATTTGTGCATTCACAGTCATTTGCTGCAAAGAGAAGCTTCTTGGGCTATGCTGAGAACAGCACTAGTCTTGTAGCCTCTGGTACACATGGTCATTGCTGTTTTGCACCTAAAGTAGTATTATAGCCTTTAAGACACCTCCTTTCCAAATAAATCATAATGTTATATAAAATTCCTTGCAAGAAGTGGAAGTCAACTTTGCAATGATTGTTTAGGAGGCTTGATATCTTAGACTAGATCTCCAGCATCACAAAAAGTAACCCTTTCGATTGCTGTTGCACAAACTTTGTCTACTTAACCAGATATGGAACTAGCTCTAGATAAAAGAAACAACTCTACCCAAGTGTACCTTGATGAGCCAATGTGTTTATTGGGTTTGCTTATAGGAACAGGTGTTAGGGTTTAGTTTTAGAATAATGTTTCAACAAAAAGTCCCACCACAATGTGGGAAGTGACATCCTGAAATATGTATAGATGGTGTATCCCCTTTAGTTAACTTTCCATTAACTATATACTCAAGTACCTCTAAAAACCACTGACTCGGGCAACATTACATACAGCTGGAGTGTGGTGGTATTGAGTCAGAGGAAGGGAATGCCTAGAATTTCTCCTAAGGGTCTAATGCCTCTCTTCAGCAATCCCTTCTGTAATGGAGCTTCAACTGTTGGGATACTGTGAGGATACCATGAATGGAGTCATAGGTGATCTGATAAGTATGGCAATTAATCTATACTTATCTAAAGGATAGCATTCCACAACAATATCTAATGAAGATAATAGAGAACCCAAGAAGGAGTAATTTCAGTCAACTGTAAAATTTCAAGTTTTATGCTGCAAAGTAAATCTCTCTGAATGGTAAGGTCATACTGATCCATTGAGTAATACAGTAAAATAGAAGATTGCCAGCACTATAGAAACATACATGAAAACCCTGTGTTTCATTATGAGGGCTGTAGAAATAGGGACAGTGAATGAATTTTTGGTCCTTACTATAAAACTCTGATTAAAAAATAACTGTCATGTACACATTCATATACAAATTGTCACAGAGTGTCTCATTCCATCTCATCAGATCAGCTAACACTGCTAATAGAGAGATAGGAAATAATAAGGAATGTGATGCTGACAGCACCTTTTCTTACTAGTGACTTTCTGATAACTTTAGAACTTCCCTAGAGAAATTATTGCAATAAAAGAAAATTTTAAGCATCTTTATCTACCCATCTGTATATAATTACACATATTAGTTCACACTTAAATTAACAATACTGTAAACACATACACTACATGTAATTATTTAAATTCTGATTATCACAGAAACTTGTCTACATAATGACTCAGTTCAAAAGAACTCTGCTAATTATTATTGTTTAATAATTAATAAAGTTGTGTCAGACAGTACAATGCGCCACTCAGATTCATTCTTCATTTTCCCTAACTTCCACAGATTACAGTAGCAAGGTCTCTTGCCCTCTGGTCTCCAGTGGGTGAATGGGAGGTAACACTGTAGAGGATAGAAAGAAGAGATTTAGATTACTTATTCTATGTACCATTTCCTTAATATACTCGGGAAGGTAATAGCCTTGATGTACTGCTGACTGTGATAATTCATGTTAATTCTTGCTGAGCTGTGTGTACAAGTTTGGTAAGCATGCCATTCCTTTTACCTACCAGGCTTTCATGACGTAAGGGAACATCACTGTTGCTAGCCTTGGGCTACTTCAACATAGCTATTTGGTATTTCTATGCATCTACAGATAGCCTTTGTTTCCACCTTTCCTAGACTCAACCATTTGGGTGTCCTCCTGACAACACCTGGTGCATCAACTTGGATGAATGGAGCTCAGACTGGAAGCCTCACTATTTACCTATTGAGCAATACTCAGATCTGGATATATCACCTCAGTATCACACTGAGCCACTAACTCTGTCATCACTCTGTAAAAGATATGGTGCAGCGTTTTATTTTTTCATCAACAACTTAGACATAGACTCACATAGTATTTTTAACTTTTATGAATTTCCTTGATATATCTTGTTACAAAGATATCAAAAGTTGAAGTGGATACATATTTAAAAGATAATAGTGGGAGGCTGGAGAGATGGCTGAGCAGTTAGAGGTACTGACTGATCTTTTTTTTTATTTTTTTAAATTTTATTTTCCAATTTAAATTTAGATAAGAAACGAGGTTGCTTCACAAGTCAGTTCCAGGTCCCTCTCCCATTCCCTCCCCTCCTCCCGTGCCCTTCCCCCAACCCCCCCCGTTATCCCCTCATTCCCCCAGGGAGGGTGAGGCCCTCCATGGGGGTGTCCATAGTCTGACTGACTGATCTTTTTAGAGGACCCAGGTTCAGTTTCCATCCATGGCAGCTCACAACCATCTTCTGTAATTACAGTTCCACGTGATTTGATTTCTTCCTCTGGCCTCCACAGACACAAGGTATTCACATGATGCACATACACATATACATATAACCAACATATACATATATATGTATGTGCACAAATATACATACAAGTGTACATATACATATGCTACTAAGGGGCTAGTAAGATGACTCATTGGTAGAAGCTCTTGATGCCAATCCTGATGACCTGAGTTTTGTCCCCAGGATCCACATGGTGGAAGGAGAGAACCAACTCCCAAGTATTGTCCTCTGATCTCCACATAGTTGTTGTGATATCTACCACTGAATAAAAATAAAAAGATATATTTTATACGTAAAAGCTACTGCTGAGTGGGAAGCCTTGGGTTCAATAATCTATTCCAAACAAAACATTAGCCAGTTATTTTCCTGCAGCCAAGTAACATGTAAGCAGGAAGAATGAATGACCTCAATCTGAAACAAAAAAATCTTGCTTTCTAAATGTTTTAATAACAAGGCAACAGGATGATATCATCATAGATTTCAAACATTTTCTGAGTATTGAAATGCTGCATGATGTGTACTTGTGCTTCTGGAATTAATTTCTCTTTTACATGAAAAAGAGAGACCATCTGTAAAAGTATCAATGCTCTCATACAAAATCCAAAGGGTTATCCTCACATAGGAACTAAAGCTAAGACAAACCAGAGGGAGAAACACAATAGACTTTAAAAAACATTTCACGATGAAAGATCCCAAAAAGGAAACAGGAGCTAAAACAGTTGAACTCCTTTATCTATGGTTTAACAAACAGTGCCTTAAATATTTAATGTGAAATCTGCAGATTTATATAGCTCACAAAATGCCAGGGGCTTATTATCTCTACAGTTAACTTAACAGTAATATTCATACTACTCCATTCCAAGGTCTAGGACAACAGGAATTCCTCCAGGTGCTAATGGCAGATAACTTCCACGTGGCTTCAATAAGACATTAATTATGAAACCCCTCAGGTAGAACAATGTCATTAATCTGATTAAATAATTTATATGACTGGAAAGCTAAATCTTATTAAGTCTCCAGGATTTTATTTGGTTCTGTATATGGATACACAAAATGACAAAACTGAAAGAAAACAATCAAACAAAAACACAGCTAAGAAAGACCCTCATGCCCAAATTTTGACTCAAGATTGGTATATTAGTACCAGAATCTAGGACCTGCCTATGTCTTTGGCAGAATAAAGTTGTGTGGAATTTTCTAAACTCTCTGTACTCCATTACTGTGGCTGTTAACTTGTTACTGTGATTTAGAAGCAGGTCACTGAGGTTTAATAGCTTGAAGATCTATAAGAGTTCCTTACCAAAAGGTGTACAGCCTAAACCTAGCAGAGCCAGCTTCATTTCTCCTGAAGAAATGAAAATACATTCTGATAGTTGTTTTGGGCAGGGTTCTACCCTGTCCTTTTTTTCCCATATTTTTTATTTAACTTTTTATGCATGTCACATTCAGTTACCTCTTCCTCCCCCCCCCCAATCCTCCCAACCCCTTAACCTCACTCCATCCCACCTCCACTCCCTATGGAGGGCAAAGGCCTCCATGAGGGATTTCCAGAGTCCGTCACAGCATCTCGGGAATGGCCCAGGTTCTTCCCCATGTGTCCAGTCTAGCCTGTCCTTTAAAAAAAGTCATAAAAATCTGTTAGTGTAGAATTTTTCTAAAATATATCTGTGTACATATATACAAAAGTTAAAATGGAACTACTATATAAAGTGATGACAATACTTCTACTATATGCCACAGACTAACAAATAAAAGACCTACTGACAGGAAAAGGTAACTAGTGTGTTGTTGGCCAGTGAGGAGTCAAAACCCCTCAAATATTATGGGTTACTGTCAATGCTTTTGTCAGTATAGAGTGCGATGATAAGATCTTATTGCTAAAGATATCACATATTGGAGTCATAGAATGTACAGAAATCAAGTTGGTATGCATTTGGAAGCTTCATCCCTGCTGGGTAGCTTTCATAGCTTTGGGACTGATATGCATGTGACCAGAAGAGGAAAAGTAATCATAAATTGTAGCCAGCGATCAATGCTGGCTAAAAGGATATAAAGAATATAAAGTTTGCCAGGTAGGGAAAAGGGAAGAATCTGGGATGAGTTGGGGGAGGGTTAAATATGATCAAAGTTCATTGTAATAAATTCCCAGAGAACTAATAAAATTGAAATATAAATAAATTTCTTAGGTATTTAAAAATACAATTCAAAGTGTTTGGAAACTTTCATATTTAATTAAATCAGTTGACTTTTATTTTGCCTTTTTGTATTTTCCAGAATCTAGTTCTCCACTGTCTGTAAATTTATTCACTTTTCAAATATTCTTTCTTCTTTCAAAATAGCTACATAGAAACTCCCTAGTAAAATAGCAATGCACCTGTGATCTTTGCAATAAGAAAGAGTTTTGTTGGCTGATAAACAGAGCTCAAGGCAAGGCCTAAGGAGGAAGGATTTATAATAAGCACAAAGATGGACTCTATTGGTGGAACATGCAGAGTACACAGGAACTCTTCCACAAGATGGGTTGTGTTCACTGAGAGACTAAACTCCGGATAAGGGCCTGAACAATGTTCTGGATTTTAGGGAATTTAGGAAGCCTGGTTCCATAGAATAATTAAAAAATCACAGGTTGTCAGACAACATTCATTCCAACCTTCCAGGTGACCAGGCATCATTCATTTCCTTCTGTT
Source organism: Mesocricetus auratus (assembly GCF_017639785.1). NCBI lineage: Eukaryota > Metazoa > Chordata > Mammalia > Rodentia > Cricetidae > Mesocricetus > Mesocricetus auratus. The sequence goes on from NW_024429197.1 coordinate 65,308,114, forward strand.
TAAGAAGAAAATAGGTCCATGTGTGCAACAAATCTGTTTTCTCCAATGCTTTCTTTAACCCAAGTCTCCTACAAACTTTCTCTTGTGAACAACAGCTTTCTTTTAACAGATGTGTAGTCAAAGACACATAACCATTCCAGCTCCCAATGAAATTTAAAACATAAGATAATCAAATTAGAATTCATAATCTTATACTGCAAAAATTTCATCTAATAGAACAAGTAGGATTTTGAACAACTCTGACTTCTTGGACATACATTCAGAAGACACCATAGAAACAAATTCAGATCAAGTCTAGCCCCAATTTATATCTTAGTACCCAGAGTCAGCAACCAATTTACATACTTGAGTTTCTGATCACCTTCTTGTGGATAGGATTTGGGGTAAAATATCACCAGAGAGGATGAGGCCCCATTCTTAAAGCATTGGCATGATCTCTATTGGTTCAGGATGTTATCAGCACTAAATGACTAGATGCGTTCCCATCACACCAATTTCCTTCATCAGCATCAAGGAATTAGTCAGCTGCTGCTAGAAATGCTGGAGGTTGACAGTCCTCACTTGCCTCCACTTAAGAAAGGCCTCTACACTCAATGTCAGTTTTTTCGTGAAGCTGTCCATAGCTGATAAATAACTGACATGGTGTGCAGGCTCTGCTATTTTTCACATCATATGGTGATTCCCAGGGCTCACTCTGGCTTCAAAGCTCTCTTTTCTTTGACTGGGGCTTCTGTTGGGTCTGCCTTGACATTCAAATTTCCTTCTGCCTAGTTGCACTTCCTTCTTTTCTTCCCAAAGCTGCTGATTCCTTAGTCTTCCCCAATAAATCCCATGTGTATAACTAAGCTCAAAGATCGCTTCCCCCAAGCTCAACCTGTAGAGTGTTGAATTGTTACTCTCCCAGGAGCATCATAGTTGCCTAGGCAAATCTCTGGGTTAAATCAAAATGTTTAGGACTAAAGCTTCCCAGACAAAAATAACAGAAGATGGGAACAAATGTGTCCAACCCCAGTGGAAAGTAGATAAGAAGAATGGAGATAAACACTGAGCACACTGTTTACTTTTGAGCTAAACTCTTCCGGAATAGATGGAATGAGAAGGGCAAGCTTGCTTATCCAGCTATTTCCCGACAGGCGGGTGCAGGAGGAGAATGATGAGTACCCAAGTTTCCATTTCCACTCAGATAACTAATGTAGTCTCCTTTAATGATTTTCAAACCTTCACTGCTGGAATAGGGCAGGCTGAAAGTAAAAATGGGAAGTTTGATGGTCCTGAAGAATGTAATCGTTACCCTGGAACACCAACAAAAGCATGTATCATAGCATTCCCAGCCACCAAGTGAATTTCACAGCTGTATCCCAATACTAATATTCTGGTGAGTTGCAAGAGGCAGAATCAGGCTATGAATATTACTATCTTAGTGACAGCATGCTTACTGATAAAACGTGTAAAGGGAAGGTGGAAAGTAGGAGGGAGCAGAAGCTTGAGAAGATGTACATTCAGCCGAAGTCTACTTTTTTTTCCGTCTGTTCTCAACAAAAATTTTGAAAATGAACACTACCCAAGTTATTTTACCTGGAGCAAAAATTCCATAATATTTTGTCCACACATACATTAATCACTGGCTACAGGAAACATTTGGAAAGGGTTTGGGGTGGTAAGTGTACCTCCCCCAAATTTCTGCATGAGGCAGTGCTAAGTCAGCAAGGTATAGCTCTGGAGTGTTAGCCTTCCAACTCTCTTAACAGCAGTAGGCAGTTATTTCTAAAGGTAATCTTGGTGGAGGAATAACAGTGGTTCAGAAGCAAATTCTATGTGCATAGGTGTTGCATAGGCTAGAAATATCCCCTGAACATTGGGCCCAATAAGCATTGTCTATGCTTTATCCTCTCTGCCAACAGGTACTCCAGACTAGATGTAGCGTTTGTCTTAGCAAGAGGTAACTCTTGAGGAAAAACCACAGTTTCTGACAGGAAGGAGCTCTGCAAGAAGGTCTATAGATACTAAAGGAGGAAGATTCTATGGGAAATTGGACAGCAAAGGGCAATTGTGTTGTCAAAAAATATTCTTTTACTGCTAGGCTGCATTTAAAATATTCTTTTAAGAGTTGTGCGCTACAGAAAATAAATTCTTCTTGATTCATATATATTGAGTCATCAGGAATCTGTGGTGATAGATAGACCAGACTGTTCAGAAATAAGATGAAATATTATAATTTAATTCCAACGCTTAATCTAGGCCAAATATTCAGCTAAAATGGAGGTGGCTTAGCCTAATACCTGAATGAAAGGCCTGGAAAACTTTCTAATATTTCTAAAAGGCACTGCATTGTATATTAAAATCCAATGGAAACAGAAGGGTGGAATTTAGTAAGGTCTTATGCTGCTCTGGTTAAAACATTTCACAGAATATTGTATTTGATTCCATTGTTAATATGAGAAGGTTGAACCCAGTGCTTCAATTATTATATAAACATTAATTCATATTTGCTAGCTAGTGTATCTTGGGGGTCTAATACACTATATGCAAGATAAAATACTAGGTAAATAAATGAGATATATCTGTAGTAGAACACATCATCAAAAAGGAAAGTGAGACAAATTTAAAAAAATCAGCTGTGATAAATTGTGTGATTAAGGGCATAAACCTTAATCCTTGGGAGACTTGAGACAAGAGTCATATGAGTTGAAGAGTAGCCCAAACTACATAGCAAGGCTGTTTCAAGAACAATACTTTCTAGACACAAGGCGCAAACAAATAGACCCGGCAAAGTTTATGAAGTAGATATGAGTGGATTAAGGATATTGAAGAAGCTAAAAGTGTAGAGTAAATAGAATGAAAAGAACAAAGAAGACAGAGGCACAGAGTGAGATTGGGCACATAGCATCTGCTAAATTTTCCTCATTGCAATGAGAAACTGTCGCAGGTTTAACATTGTCAGAACACTATCCATTTAGTCCATTGGATCAATTAGATTCATGATGAAGTGACTACAAGGAGATGGTAAGTTACAGACAATGATCATTGTAGACCGCAAAAGAAGCAAACAATGCTGATATGGTACTCGTAATGATTATAGGCAAATATGAAGGGATATATTTTATGTCTAGTGTGACATGAGCAACAAAATAAAATGAAACCTGTCTTTTAAAAGGCGCATCAGAAAAAAGATAGCTTCAACATAAGGTGCTAGAAAAATGAGACATTCGCATGTAAAAGAATGAAGTTTGATCCCTTTCTTTCACACTGTATGAAATTCAACACCAAATCCATCAAAGTACTTAATCTGAAATCTTCTAGCACGATAAGTGTTAGATGAAAAATTAAGAAAACTACTTTAAGATATAAACACAGGCAAGCCGGGCGTTGGTGGCGCACACCTTTAATCCCAGCACTCGGGAGGCAGAGGCAGGCGAATCTATGTGAGTTTGATGCCATCCTGGTCTACAGAGCGAGTTCCAGGAGAGCCTCCAAAACGATACAGAGAAACCCTGTCTCATAAAACAAAACAAAAAGATATAAACACAGGCAAAGGCTTTCTTAACAGTATTCAGACACTCTAGAAATACACCCAGCAATTCACAAATTTGTTTTATGGAATGTAAAAGCTTCTATACAACAAGTGAAACAATTATTCAAGTGAGGACAAAACATACAGAATAAGATAAAAATCTTTGCTATCTACATGTGCACATCTGATAGAGTTTTGTAGATAGATTGGTGCAGATAAAGGTTTGTTTATATCTAGAATATCTAAAGAACTAGACAAGCTAAAGAAGAAACCAACCAATAACACAGTTCTCAAAAGATCAAGTGCTAATACTCAATAAACATAAAAAGTTAAATCTCATTGGATGTCAAAGAAATGCAAATTAAACTGCATTTGCATTCTATGTCACCCCAGTTATAATGGCAGTCACTAAGCAAATAGATGAGAACAGATGCTGGAAAGGATGTAGACAAAAGGAATTGATTGTCATGCTGGTGAGAATGCCAACTAGTTGAGCCTATGTGGAAATCTGTATTGAGGTTCTTTCCAAAACGACAATTATACAGTAATGTGACCCAACTCTGACACACCTATGTGCCTACCTGCAGGCCTCTGAATCAACATATGACAGTAATATTTGTGTATCAATATTCACTGTAGCAAAGTTATAAAACCAACAGAAGGATGGATAAAGACCATGGGTATGCATACAAGCTCTTTCAGCCATAAAAAAGAACAAAATTATGTAGCTTTGAGGAAAATGCGTATAACTAGATACTGATGTATTAAGCATGTTGAGTCAGTTCTGGAAGATGAATAACACATTTTCTCTTGTTTGTTAGTCCTAGATTTTGTGTAGAAACATAAAACCATATCTGTGCATGTAGCATGAAAACAATTGAAATTGTCTATAGGAACAAAGCAGACTGATGAAAGAGGGGAGAGTAAGAAAGGGGGGAATAGTCGGTTATGGGAGTGACAGGCCCAAAATATATTAACACTTGTCTAAAATTGTCCTTATGTAACTCAACACAATGTACAATGAAAAAATAGAACAGTTCAGTTTACTTTTGGAAAGTGGTTAAATAAGTATAGAAGGATTGGGGACATAGTCAAGAATTCATTTTGGGCAAATTCCATGGCTTACAAGGAAATATAACATATATACATGTTGGGAGTCATGCAGCCATTTTGTACCAGTATATGAGTGCTTGTCCATTGGTTCTCCAGGTGAGGCAAAATCCCATGGGACAGTCTTACTCAGCAAGGACAAGAGAACTTCAGGTTGGTGCAGAATACTGCTGGGGCCATGCGACCTGCATGCTTTCTTCTCTCTGATAATATTGATGATTCCTTGATAGTTTTAGTGTTACTTTGTCAATCATGCATGGGACAGATGTGATCATTCCTGGAAACCATTTTTTCCTACAATATTTACCCCTAAAATTCTTTGGGAGCTGCTGTTTCTCAGGTTTCTTGTCTGGGGATGCCAGCTGTCACTTCAGACCACAGGAACTGTTGTAATTTGGTCCTGACAAGGTCAGAGGCAGGTTACGCCCATTTCTGTAAATATGTTTCAAGTGGGATTGTTGTTCTTGAATATGTGTGCCTATTTCAATCACCTTTTAGTTTTGTAAAGATAGAATGTACCTGGCCAACGGAGCAAAATGGTAAGTGTTGCATTTCTTTTAAAGATGTTTTGATGTAAAAGTTGGGTAAAACATATTTGCATATTTCTTTTTGCTGGAGGTTAAAGTTAGATGATGGGAAAAACTTGCTAGTATAGAAAAAGATGCTTCTTTTTATATATTTTTATTTTTAAATTTAAATTAGAAACAAGGTTGCTTCACATGTCAATTCCAGGTCCCTTTCCATTTCCCTCCCCTCCTCCTGTGCCCTGCCACCAACCCCCCCCCAATATCCCCTCATTTCCCCAGGGAGGGTGAGACCCTCCATGGGGGTGTCCATAGTCTGTCATTTCATCTAGGGCAGGGCCTAGACCCTCCCCCAAGAGTTCAGGGTGATAGTGCATCTCTCATTGTTCGATGGGAATCCAAAGTCCATTTGTATACCCAGGATGAATACTGATCTACTACCCAAAGCTCAATAGATTACCTAGGCCTCCTCACTGGCACTCACATTCAGGGGGCATTGATCAGTCCCATGCTGGATTTCCAGGCATCATTCTGGGATTCAAGAGCTAACCCTTGTCAGGTTAGCTCTTTCTGGGGGTTAAACCAGCCCAGTGTTAATGCCTTTGGTCATCAGTCCTCCCTTTCTGTCACTAGATTTCTTGAGTTCCGCTCAGTGCTTAGCCATGGGAATCTGCCTCTGCTTCCATCAGCCACTGAATGAAGGTTCTGTTTCCCAGACTCTCTGGCCATGGGATTGTAGGCTGGCACTCCCTAGATCTATGCCTAAAATCCATATGAGAGAGTACATGCCATGTTTCTCTTTTTGTGACTGGGTTACCTCACTCAGGATGGTTTCTTCTAGTGCCATCCATTTGTCTGCAAATGTCAGGATTCCATTGTTTTTTTCTGCTGAATAGTACTCCATTGTGTAAATGTACCACATTTTCTCTGTCCATTCTTTGGTTGAGGGGCATCTAGGTTGCTTCCAAGTTCTGGCTATTACAAATAATGCTGCTATGAACATAGTGGAACAGATATCCTTGTTGTATGAATGGGCATCTTTTGGATATATGCCTAAGAGTGGAGTTGCATGGGTGAGTTAAGGCCATTAATATTGAGGGATGTTAATGACCATTGATTGCTGATTCTTCTTTGATTTGGAATGGTTGCTGTTGGTGGAATTATGTGCAGAATTCCAGCCCTTTGTTCTTTTGGCTGTTGGTAACTTGGGATTATCTAATGCCTATGTTTTTCTGGTTGTAGTTAACTTCCTTGGGTTGGAGTTTTCCTTCCAGAACTTTCTGTAGGGATGGGATAGAGGATACGTATTGCTTGAATCTAGTTTTGTCATGGAATATCTTGGTTTCTCCATCTATAGTGATTGAGAGCTTTGCTGGGTATAGTAGTCTGGGCTGGCATCCATGGTCTCTTAGTGTTGGTCGAATATCTATCCAGGATCTTCTGGCTTTCGGAGTTTCCTTGTAGAAGTCAGGTGTAATTCTGATAGGGTTACCTTTATATGTTACTTGGCCTTTTTCCTTAGCTGCTCTTAATATTCTTTCTTTATTCTGTATATTTGGGGTTCTCATTATTATGTGGCGAGTGGACTTTTTTTGTGATCCACTCTATTTGGTGTTCTATAAGCTTCTTGCACCTTCACTGGCATGTCTTTCTTTAGGTTGGGAAAGTTTTCTTCTATGATTTTGTTGAATATGTTTTCTACCCCTTTGAGGTGATTTTCTTCACCTTCTTCTATACCTATTATTCTTAGGTTTGGTCTTTTCATGGTATCCTATATTTCCTGGGTGTTTTGTGTTATGGATTTGTTGGACTTAAGATTTTCTTTTGTCGATGAATCCATTTCTCCTAGTGTATCTTCAACACCTGAGATTCTTTCTTCCATCTCTTGTATTCTGTTGGTAATGCTTGCATTGGTAGTACCTGACCGTTTGCCCAGCTTTTCTATTTCTAGCCTTTCTTCAGATTGTGTGTTTTTTTATTGTCTCTATTTCAGTTTTCAACCCTTGCACTGTTTGAATTGTTTCTTGCAATCTTCGGTTTATCTTTTCATCCATTTGTTGCATTTTATGAATTTTTTGGTTCGTTCTTTCTTCCATTTCTTCCATTTTTTGGTTTGTTTTTTCTTCCATATTTTGCATTTTTTGGTTTGTTTTTTCTTCCATTTCTTTGAGGGATTTTTCTATATTCTCTTTTTGGGCCTCTATCATTTGCATGAAGTTGTTTTAAAAGTCATTCTCTTCTGCTTCATCTACATTTGAATGTTGGAGTCTTGTTGGTGTTGAATCTCTAGAATCTGTCGGTGTCATATTTGTTTTTCTGGTGCTGAGTGTGTTTTTGTAATGTCTCTTTCCCATCTCTTCTTCTAGTGGGTGCAGAAAGAGCCCCTTACTTGTCTGTTGGTTAGTTCCCTTTCGGTGGGTGCTAGCAAGTCCAATACTCTGGTAGTTCTTCTATTACTTGTCCTAGTTCTGGCCCCTTGGTGGAGAAGAAGACCAGGAATCTGGGGTGCTTAGCCTCTCACCTGGTCCCCTGGTCCCTCTGGTGGAAAAGAAGACTTGGTATCTGCTGTGCTCCTGCCGAGATGGGAAGCTCTGTGGCTATCCCCAGTCACTGCAAGGCATGCCTGGGATGTGGGTCCTTGTTTACCTGGATCTGCTGGTTTCCTGGTCTCGATGGTGGAAGAGAAGACCTGAAATCTGGGGTGCTTGGCTCCTGCAAGGATGGGAAGGCCTGTGCAGTTCCCAAGCAATCCCAGGCACTGGAATGCAGGCCTTGATGCAGGGTCTGTTTTACCTCATCCAGATGGAACAGCTGTTACCCTGGCCTCATTGGTGGAAGGGAAGACCTGGGATCTGGTGTGTTTGGCTCCCGCTGGGATGGGAAGCTCTGTGGCCTTCCCTAGTCAGTGGGATGCTTCCTTTTTGATGTACAAATAAATCCCACTTGAGTTATTCAGGTTTGGCCACTTGTGTAAAACTCATCTGGTGGTCAGACAGTTCATTTCTTCTTGCCAATGGCCCCATCCTGGTCTCAGGACCTGAACCCATGATGCAGCAGGACCATGGCATACATGTTTGTTGGTTTCAGATTTAGAACTTGTTGGGGAAGTCCTGTTATTTGTCAATAAAGTACTGTTGAGCCTATAGAAAACCTAGATAGGAGGGACTAGGAGTCGAGGAGGATGCTGGGAAGGAGAAAGACAGGAGAGTCAACATGTAACCGCCATGGGGGTAGGAGCCCAGAACTATTCTCCGGTAAGAGACATACTTAGATTAACAATTATGGGGTAATTACTTAAAGCAGAGCTAGCCAGTAAGAGACAAGCAAGGCCAACAGCTTCATAATGAATATAGCCTCCTGTGTGTTTATTTGGGACTCATGCGGATCTCGAAACAGGCTGGCGCGGCAGAGCCAAGGCGACTGGCGGGGGGATAAACCAAAGCGGCTAGCAAGGAAAAAGCTTCTCTTAACAAGAACTGAATGCAGATATAGAGATCAATGGAAAGCAATTTTTTATCAGAATTGTTTCACAAGCCAGTCAAATTTCGAGTTGTTCCTTCATAAATTAAATTAATATCTGCCAGTTCAGTTTATAGAAGTATTGTAAACTTCACAGTGGATGATGTAGGAAACATATACTTTTTGAGCACCCACAGAAATACTGAATATATGAATGCATGTGGTGAATAATAGATTTCTAAAAAAGCATGCAAATCAATTATCTCCATGTGTACCCATACCAGCTATACTCACACATGCCTGTCATATTTCATCTTGACTATACTATCCCTTAGTTATGTCCATGAGAATTCCTGTGGTAGTCTATGGTATGTAATTGTTTCTAAATTATTTCTGGTCATGTGATTTTATTTTTTGCTAGTACCACTTCACATTTTAAAATTCCGTTTTTTTTCAATTTTGTCTGTTTATTTACCAATGTAGAGCCTGTAATGTACTAGACATTATTTGGATTTGAACTGTATTAGGGAACAGATCAAGAATCTTTTCCTCATGGATTTTTTTAAATCTCATAAATCAGTGTTCCTATTCATGGCATCAAACCTGTGTCACTTGAGTGAAAATTACAATTTTTAGCTATAATTTGTCCTGTTTCCATGGTTCTACACAGTCTTTTTAAATTACAGTTTTAAAATTAGCATACAAAGCAATGAATTTCTTTATGGCATTTTCATAAATATGTGTCATCATGCTTTGTTCCAATTCACTTTTCCTGTCCTCCTCCATGCCGTCTGTGCTGCATCTTGCTGATGCCACCCCTCCCTTCAAATGTACCCCCTCTGTCTTCCTGTCACATGTACTCTTCTACAGGCTCTTCTCATCTTCATCTCTTAAGATCATTTCCTCAATTTTGGTGATTCTCATTCTCCGTTTCATGGTCTACATTCACTAGTATATGTGTGATTTCAAATATAGTTTCCACAAACGAATTAAAACATGGTGTTTGGCTTTCTGTGTCTTATTTCACCCTTAGCACAATGATTTTGCTTCAATGCAATTCCCTGAAAAATACTCCAACTTGATTTTTCTTTACAGCCAGGGAAAAGTCCACTGTGAATTAAATTCTGTTTTGTGTGTGCACCCTAAGTCCTTTATTCATCTGTGGGTTGACTCATGGGCTGACTCCATTTCCTGGAGTGTAGCTTCTATGCATTGATTCTGTATCTGCTACTTTGTTGAAAGTGTTTAGAGGATGCATTCTTTTTCTTGTGGAGTTCCTGCAATCTTTTAAGTAAAGAACATGGCATCTGCCAATAGAGATAGTTTAACTTACTCCTTTCCTTTTTGTATCCCGTTACTTATTTCTCTTGTCTTTTTATATTAAACACTTATGTATATTTATTTTTCTTCAGCTGGCCTATACTCTTTGTATTTTTGAACCTTTTTCTTTCTTTTATACATTTCAATTTGTCCAATTTTGTTACAGGATATTCAATATCATGGTGGGGGGAGCTGGGATTGACATTTGAAGCATGTATGTTTCTAATTTAAATAAAAAACTCCCTGTATAGACCAGAAAAAATAATATCTCAGAATTTTATTATTTTTCATACATAAAAGAATGTAAATTTATGTATTATAGAATAGCATGGTATCAATGTGCAGTGTGAAATATATAATGTATAGAAATAGAAATATTCCTCTTGTCTTATTGATCAAGTTTTGCTTTGCTGAAGATAGCTTTTAAAGACTTCCCAAATGATTCTCTGGATTTCATAGATATCTGCTCTTAGCATATGTTATATCATTAGAAGAAGGTTGGAAATAGTCTAAAGTAGAAAGCTGTCCTCACAATAAGGTGGGTCACCACTTGGTATGTCAAAATTTAACTTTCAGAAGAAACAATATTGCACTTTCACATGACTTCTAGTAGGTATAATGCAATATTCCATGAAAGAGTGTGCTCAAGAAGTATATTAAGCATGGATTGTTGCATGGCATTGTTAGGAACTGTTTCTCCTCATAAATAAAACTTTTTCTTGTGCTGTCTTTCTTATAGCTAAGCATTTATGTAAGACACACTCCTTTTTCTCATAAATTTGTTATTATAAATTTGGAAAGCAATAGGAATGTACTAAGAAGAAAGCCATGATTCTAGAAATAATGAAGAATAAACACCTTCAGGAGAAAAATGTTCCCATTCACAAAGGTGTTTGTTCTCATAGGGCTAAGTAGAAGAAATTACTTTTCTTTAAACCCAAACATTTCAACCCAAGGGAGGAGGTCAGCTTGGGCCTGTTTCTTTCGGTGCCCTGCTCAGAGTCTCCTGAGACCTGAGGACTGTGCACTGCACTGAGGAACTCACCTTGGTGGTCCAGACCATCAAGACACTGTCAGTGTCCTGATCCTGTCTCCACCCACAGAAGGAGGTAAGCTTGGGCCTGTTTCCAGCCTGTCTTCTAGTGCCCTGCCTGGCCTGAAGCTTAGGGTCTGCACGCAGGGGAACCAGTCCTGGTAGAACAAGCAATCCAGTTAGCATATGTTATATGCCTGTGAATACCCCGGTATTAGTCCCACCTTCACACATGAAAAGAGGAGGGCTATGGGAGTATTGGACATGCACCCACCAGAAGGGAACCTTGGACCTGTGACCACCAGGAAAGGAAGAAACTCCACCTGCACCTACTGGCAGAAGGGATGGTAAGAAGACAATATAAAAACATATTCAACAACAGAAAAGTCAATATGACACTACCAGACTCTAGGGACTCTACAACAGCAATACCTGAACAGCCCATCAAAGATGAAGCAGAAGAGAATGACCTTACAAAAAACTTCATGAAAATGATAGAGGCCCTCAAAAAGGATATGAGAAAATCGTTTAAAGAAATGGAAGAAAAAAACCCAAGAATTACAGGAAATAAATCTCTTAAATAAAGTGAGGAAAATCAAGAAAAAAATAATCAAACAGGTGAAGGAAATAATTAAAACAGTTCAAGACCTGAAAACTGAAATAGAGACAATAAAGAAAACAAAAACTGAGCTACAGATGTAAGCATATACAACAGAATGCAAGATATGGAATAGTGAATGTCAGGCATTGAAGATACACTAGGAGAAATAGATTCATCAACAAAAGAAAATCTTAAGTCCAACAAAATCCTAAGACAAAATATCAAGGAAATATGTGACACCGTGAAAGGGCCAAACTTAAGAAAAATAGGTATAGAAGAAGGTAAAGAATCCCACCTCAAAAGTACAGAAAACATATTCAACAAAATCATAGAAAACTTTCCCAAACTAAAGAAAGACATGCCAAGGAAAGTACAAGTAGCTTACAGAACATCAAATAGAGTGGACCATGAAGAAGTCTTCTTACCACATAATAATAAAAACTCCAAACACACAAAATAAAGAAAGAATATTAAGAGCAGCTAATGAAAAAGGCCAAGTAACATATAAAGGCAAACTGACTTTTCCATGGAAACTCTGAAAGCCAGAAAGTCCTGGATAGACATTCTACCAATACTAAGAAAACACAACTGCCAGCCCAGACTACCATACCCAGAAAAGATTTTGATAACTGTAGATGGAGAAAACAAGATATTCCATGACACAATGAGATTTAAACAAAACATATCTACCACTCCAGACCTACAGAAAGTTTAGGAGTGAAGACTCCAACCCAAAGAAGTTAACTATACTCACAAAAACATATGCAATATATTATCCCACTTTATCAACATCCAAAAGAAAAAAAAGGGGTAGAAATCCACACAAAATATCACTACCATTAACAAATCCAAAACAAACACGAATTAACAGTCAATGGTCATTAATATCCCTCAATATTAATGGTCTTAACTCGCCTATAAAAATACACAGGCTAGAAGAATGCATATGAAGACAGAATCCATCCTTCTGCTGCATATAGGATACACACCTTAACTTCAAAGACAGATGTTGCCTCAGAGTTAAGTGTTGGTAAAGGTTTTTAAATCAAATAAACCCAAGAAACAAGCTGGTGTAGCTATCCTAATATCTAACAAATTTGACTTCAAACTAAAATTAATCAGAAGAGATGAAGGAGGAAAGTCCACCAAGATGAAGTCTCAAATCTGAACATCTATGCCCCAAATACAAAGGCATCCACATTCGTAAAAGAAGCTCAACTCACACATAAAACCTCACACAGTTGTAGTGGGAGACTTCAACACCCCACTCTCACCACTAGACAGGACCACCAGACAGAAACTTAAAGAAACAAAGGAACTAACAGAAGTTATGACCCAATTGGGTTTAACAAACATCTGTAGAGCATTCCATCCAAACACATGGAACCTTCTCTAAAGTCAACCACATACTCAGCAACAGAGCAAACCTCAACAGGTACAAAAAATTGGAATAACCACCTGTATCTTATCAGATCACCATGCTTTAAAGATAGAATTAAGCTACAACACAAATTGCAGAAACCATGCAACCTCATAGAAATTGAACAATGTGCAACTGCACCATTCCTGGGTTAAGGAAGAAATAAAAAACAGAAATTAAAGACTTCCTAGAATTCAATGAGAATGAAGACACAACATACCCAAACTTATGGGGCACTTTGCAAGCAATGCTAAGAGGAAAGTTCATAGCACTAGGTGCCTACATGAAGAAACCAGAGAATAGTCACACTAGAAAATTAACAGCACAACTGAAAGCACTAGAACAAAAAGAAGCAAGCTCACCCTAGAGGAGTAGATGCCCAGAAATAATCAAATTGAGGGTGAAATTAATAAAGTATAAAAAAGAAAACAATACAAAGAATCAATGAAATGAAGAGTTGGTTCCTCAAGAAAATCAACAAAGTAGACAAACCTTTATGCAAACTAACCAAAGACAGAGAGGAAAATTTAAAGGAAATGGAAAATTTTCTGAATAGATATCGCTTACTAAAACTGAATAAAGAACGGATAAGCAATATAAAAAGACCTATAAGCCCTAGTGAAATAGAAGCAGTCATCAGATGTCTCCCAACCAAAAAAATTCAGGACCAGATAGCTTCATTTCAGAATTCTATGAGAAATTCAAATTAGAGCTAATACCAGTACTCCTCAAAGTTTTCCACACAATAGAAGCAGAAGGGTCATTGCCAAACTCTTTTTATGAGGCTTCAGTAACCATGGTACTCAAGCCACAAAAAGACACAACTAATCAAGAGAACTACAGACTAATATCCCTCATAAACATTGACACAAAAATACCCAATATAATACTGGTAAATCAAATCCAAGAACACATCAGAAAGATCACCCACCATGATAAGGAAGGCTTCATCCCAGGGATGCAGGAATGGTTCAACATACAAAAATTCTTCAATGTAAACCACCATATCAACAAACTGCAAAAGAAAAATCATATGATCGTCTCACTAGATGCTGAAAAAGCCTTTTACAAAATCCAACACCCCTTCATGATCAAGGGAGAGATCAAGCATAGCAGGAACAAAGCTAAACACAATAAAGACAGTATTCAGCAAACCAGCAGCCAACATCAAACTAAATGGGAAGAAATTCAACACAATTCCTATAAAATCAGGTACAAGCCTGTCCACTCTCTCTATACCTGTTCAATATTGTACTTGAAGTTCTAGCTAGATTAATAAGACAACAAAAGGAGATAAAGGGTACACAAATTCAAAAAGAAGTCAAACTTTCACTATTTGTAGATGATATGATAGTTTACATAAGTGACCTGAAAAAATTCTATCAGGTAACTCCTACAGCTGGTAAACATCTTCAGCCAAGTGGCAGGATACAAGATTAACTAAAAAAAAAGTAATCCTACTATATACAGAGGATAAATGGGGTGAAAAAGAAATCAGAGAAACATCACCCTTTACAATTGCCAGAAACAACATAAAATACCTTGGGGTAATGCTAACCAAACAGGTGAAAGACCTGTATAACAAGAACTTTGAGTATTTATAGAAAGAAATTAAAGAAGATACCAGAAAATGGCAAGGCCTTCCATGTTCTTGGATAGGTGGGATCAACATAGTGAAAATGGAAATCTTGCCAAAAACAATCTACAGATTCAATGCAATCCCCACTAAAAATACAGGACAATTCTTCACAGACCTTGAAGAACAACACTCAACTTTATATGGAAAAACAAAAGACCCAGGATAGCCAAAACAGCACTATACAATAAAGGAACTTCCAGAGGCAACACCATCCCTGACTTCTATTAGAGAGCTATACTCCTGAAAACAGGTTGGTATTGGCTCAAAAATAGACAGGTAAACAAATGGTCTTATTGAAAACCTCGATATGGAACCACACACCTATAAACACCTGATTTTTGACAAAGAATGTAAAATTATACAATGGAAAAAAGAAAGCATCTTCAACAAATGGTGCTGGCACAACTGGATACTGATATCTAGAAGACTGCAGTTAGATCCATGTATGTTGCCAGGAACAAAACTTAAGTCCAAATGGATCAAAGACCTCAACATAAATCCATCCACCGTGAACCTCTTAGAAGAGAAAGTAGGTGCTACCATGAATGAATTGGTACATGAAACAGCTTCCTGAACAGAACATCAGTAGCACAGACACTGAGATCCACAATTAATAAATGGGAGCTCCTGAAACTAAGAAGCTTCTGCAAGACAAAAGACACAGTCAGCAAGACAAAATGGCAACCCACAGAATGGGAAAATATATTCACCAACTCCACATCTTACAGAGGGCTGATATCCAAAATATAGAAAAAACTCAAGAAGATAGTCAGAAAAACACCAAATAATCCAATTAAAAAGTGGGGTACATAACTAAATAGAGTATTCTCAACAGAGGAATCCACAATGGCTGAAAGACACATAAGAGCACAACATCCTTAGTCATCAGAGAAATGCAAATGAAAACACCTCAGAAATACCATCTTACTCTAAAATAAAAGACACCAATGGCAATTTATGCTGCAGTGTATGTGTAGAAAGCAGAACACCCCTCCACTGCTGGTGGGAGTGTAAACTTCTACAGTTACTTTGGAAATCAGTATGCAGATTCCTCAGGAAAATGGGAATCAAGCTACCACAAGATCCAGCTATTAGAATCTTAGTCATATACCCAAAAGGCTCACATTCATACAACAAGGACATTTGTTCAACCTTGTTCATAGCAGCATTATTTATAACAGCTAGAACCTGGAAGCAACCTAGATGCACCTCAACTGAAGAATGATTGGAGTAAATTTGGTACATTTACACAATGTTTTACTACTCAGCAGGAAAAAACCAAACAAACCAAAAAAAGTTATCTTTTAATTTGCAGGCAAATGGATGGAAGTGTAAGAAATCATCTTTAGTGAGGTAACCCAGTCACAAAAAGACAAACATGGTATGTACTCAATAATGTATAGATTTTAGACATAGAGTAAAGGATTATCAACCTATAACGCACAATTCCAGATAAGTCAGGAAACAAGGAGGGCCCTAAAAGAGAAATATATGGTCCCTGGAGAAGGGGAAAGGGACAAGATCTCCTGACCTAATTGGGAGCATGGGGGGAGGAGAGAGGGAGTCAGCAGAAAGAGAAGAGGAAAAGAGAAAGGGAGGACAGGATCTCATCAGGAGAAGAATAGAGGAGAAGAGAGCAAGAAAAGAGATACCAAAATAGAGGGAGTCATTATAGGTTTAAAGAGAAATCTTGCACTAGAGAAATGCCCAGAGACCTACAAGGTTGACCCCCAACTAGCAATCTAAATAATAACCAAGAGGCTACCTTAAATGTCCTTCTCTGATAATAAGATTGAGGACTACTTTATAGGCTATCCTAGGCCCTTCGTCTAGTAGCTGATTAAAGCAGAAACAGATAGCCACAGCTAAACACTGAGTTGAACTCTGGAATCCAGTTCCAGAGAGGGAGGAGTGATGAGCAAAGGGTCAAGACAAAGCTGGAGAAACACACAGAAGCATCTGACCTGAACAAGGGGGAGTTCATGGACCCCAGACTGATAGCTGGGAAAACAGCACAGGACTGTCCCAGACCTCCTGAAGATAGATGTCAGTTTGGAGTTCTGGTTAATCTATGTGGCTTCTAGTAGTGGATCAGTATTTATCCCTAGCACAGGAATGCACTTTGGGAGTCCACTCCACATAGAGGAATACTCTCTCAGCCTAGACACATGGGGTAGGGTCTAGGCTCTGCTCCAAATGATATGACAGACTTTGAAGATCCCCCATGGATAGCCTCACCCTCCCTTGGGAGCAGAAAGGGGATGGGATAGGGAGTTAGTGGGGGTGCAGAGGAGGAGGGGAGTGAGAGGAAACTGGATTAACAGGTAAAATATGCTTGTTTCTAGTTTAGATAAAAATACATAAAAATAAGTTCTATCTTTTCATTAAATCTTATTCCCATGCATAGAATGACCAAATTTTGTAATCTGACTTTACCCTTGCTTACACTGTCTAGGGAAACAATAGGCATGATAGGCAGAGTGAAAAGGGGAGGGTGAGTGACTACAAGAGTATACATACATATCACACATATTTGTATGAATGCAGCATTTATTTCAAATTACGCTTGTCAAAGAATAATCTCTGTAGCAATCAGATATTTTAAAATTCATTAGTTTTTTTGTGATTAATACATTCTTTTTAGAAATAGTAGACACATAAAGCCTAAATGAAAAAATTAAAAACTAAGAATCTGAAAACAGAGAGGACTGATTTTAAGTAGTGTCAAAAAGAGTCAGTCACTTTCTCCAGTAGTCAAATAAGAAAAGTTATGGTGAAAAAGGGGAAAGATTGTCCCCAAACTTTGACAAGTGCTCTGAAGGAGCTTTTCCCACTTAAGCTATCTTGCTTAAACTATGATCTGATTGATAATTATCTCAGGTCAGGTTCTGTTATGTCTTGCTGGCTTCTTGAAGTCATTATCATATCACGACTATTTAACACCCATGATGTCTATTACTACTGTTTAGGTAGCTGTACCATGATGAGTAATCTGTCAGCAAGGCTTGCTTTTCTTGGAGTCTAGAAAATACCTTAATGTTATGGCAAGGGCATTGCCAGTTTCAGATGAAAACTCTTTAAATGAGTAACATGCCAATTTGCAGAGTGCAGCAAATTGTAATCAGAGTTAACCTGACAAATGAGACATGGAAAAATAAGTCAGAGGTGCCCATCTCTCACAGTATTAGGATTCAGTATATTATCTCGGGTCTCAGTAAGGTTTTGTACTTTCAACAAAAGCAGACTCTGTTTCACTTACACTCAGTATTTGAGGGAGATGAAGTCTTCTTCATATAATAATAAATTATTTTTAGTTAATTTATTTTATTAATCACACTTAGATCCATTTTTAGACTTAAAAAGTTTTTGAAGTGGATCCTTAGTATTCTTAAAATTCATCATCTAGTATATATCTTTAACATTTGAAAATAGGCATCTCACTTGGTTTAACATATCCCAAATTACAAATTGGTAAAACAGAACAGTCTCCCAAGAGATAATGTACAAAATTCTAAACTCCTAGTTGATTCATATATCACATATAGGAATTTAAGTGAGTGTGTTGGACAGGTTAAACCTGTGCATGATCTAAACTACACTTGCATAGTTGGTCCATTCATCCATGCTTACCCACTGTCTCATTGGATATCTTTTTTTCTCACTTGTACATGTTTTGCTGTGTTTTCATTTTGTAAATACATGCTATAAATGTATATTAGCATACATAATGTACTTATTTGTCAACTTTACTACAAATATTACCTTCCAGTTTCTAGACACCAATAGTTTACCCTAGGTTTTTCCTTTGTGATTCAATAGAAAAGTAGTTAACCATTACTTTCAACTTTTCTTTATCTTGTGGAATTTTTGGTAGACAGAAGTTAGCTTGTGTAAGGCCAAATAGATGGCCTTTTTAATGAATAATTTAACTTATGCTGTGATTCAGACACTTGAGTTTTTCCTTCCTCTATAACTTAAAGTTACTTAGTTTTCCATTGGCCTTTCCTCTTCTACTGTAATTGTTGACTTATCTAAGCAATATTCATTCCATTTCCCATGTGAACCTGACTTTTAACTTTTTCTAATCTATCAGCTGTTATTCTGTCTTCCTATAATATGAGACCAACATATGTCTCTATTCTACATAAAATCAATACACTATTGTGCTTATTTAGTGGTATAGTTCCAGCTCAGTAATATATTGTGTTCTTTCTCCAATAACAAAGCTTTTTAGAATATTTTTACTTTCCTTTACCCCGTCTTTCTACTTTTTAATGTTTAGAATTTTCTGAGTATATTAATACTACTTAAAAGAGTCTTAATACTTGTAGAATATATTCAATGGACGTATTATTGATATCAAAAGGCAGATAGGGCTGAGAATTGAATCTTGGTAATACCTTCCACCCTTAATGTCTCATCATTCCCTCTTTGGGTTCCTCATCCCCACCATTTCTAAAATAGAGTCTGATCACCCATACCTTCAGCAATAACCATCTGGGGAGGTCTAGTCAGAAGATCCCTTACCTATTAAGCATCCTTTTGTAATTGGCATTTGTTTGCTTTCACACTACTCAACACTCTTGGGCAATAAATCGTCAGGTTCTTATTCTCCATTGCAATAAATCATTAAGTGGTACATATATCTGCTGTACTGGCCCTGAACAAAATGTTCATGAGTAGTCATCATTGAATTCATCACTGAATAATTTTATTCAACATCTGAAACCAAGCTTACAAGGTTTAAGAAGAGAAAATTGTCATACTTTAAACTGTCAAGTGTTATGTCACATTGACCCTTTTTAAGAACTATTAATTTAGTTTTGAGATTATAATTACATCCTTTCTCTCTTCTCTTTCTTTCCTCCAAATCCTTCCACACAACTCCCTTTCTTTCTTTTGAATTCATAACTTATTCTTCATTAATAGTTGTTATATTCATATATATATGCATCTACATATTGTTGTAAAAAAGCAGAGCATGAGAGAAAGATTCAATAGATCTTTGATGGAGGATTTTTAAATTGTGGCAAAGTGAATGGGAAAAGGGGGAAAGAAAACGGGAGATGGACCTCTGGGTAAAGGAACAGTAGAAGAGAAGAGAGAGGCAGAGAGAGGGGGAAGGGAAACAGAGAGACAGAGAAGCAGAGAGAGACAGAGGGACAGATAGACAGACAGACAGACACACACACACATACACAAACAGATATATATACATACATACATACATACATATATATATATATATATATATAGAGAGAGAGAGAGAGAGAGGGAGAGAGAGAGACCACAGGAGGTGGGCAGGGACCTTTTAAAAGGGAATGTAGTGAATGTGCACAAGTGGTGCTCTTAGTGGCTGCAGCTGAGGGCATATCCTGTCAGAACCCCAAAGATCATGCCAGTACAGATGCCTGAATACTAATACAACCTTCTTATTCTGTATAATGTTATTTGTATTATGTTTTCATGGCTGACTGTTTGGTATTGAATAGCCAATCAGAGTGCTCTTCCCTGGTGAAGAGTATTTTCTCCTGCTTTTAGCATCCCTTAGCTGCCTATAGCACTTTGCATAGGGCTGAAGCCTTGTAGTCTTTCTCTTGTCCACTTTGGTAAGTCTATTCTTGTTGCCCTTGTTCACTCATGTGTAGACAGTCATACTTGTGAGAGTTTATGGGTGTAGTTTCTGACATTACTAAGAGACACAATCTCACATAAGCTCCCCAGTCCTCTGGCTCTTAAAATCATTTTATTCCCTCTTCCACAATGTTCTCTGAGCCTTAGATGCAGGTTGTTCTGTAGATATATTCATTGGGACTGGGCTCTCCAAGTCTGCATCTTGATTAGTTTTTATTTTCTGTAGTAGGCTCTGCCTGTTACAAAGAGAAGTTTCCTTGATGAGGGGGTGAGAACTACACTTATCTGTGGGCATAAGAACAAATATTTAGAATTGAGTTAAGGATTATGCTGGTTTAGTAAGGTGGTGGCTGGAGATTCTCTTCCAAGATCCATGACTTCATAAACCTGGGTACTGGCTGTGTTTCCAGTACCAGGCATGATGATTTCCCTATCATTGAACAGTTCTTTCTTTGCTTCTCTCTCTCTCTCTCTCTCTCTCTCTCTCTCTCTCTCTCTCTCTCTCTCTCTCTCTCTTTCTTTCACACCTGATTGCAGTTCCCCTTCCTCTTCTCCTTCCAGTCCCTCCTCCCACCTTCTCCCCCAATCTACCCCTCCTCCATTGCTATTCAGAAAGGTCAGACCTCCCATGTATATTAATAAATATGGCATATCAAGTTGCAGAAAGACTAAGCACCTCCCATATATTAAGGCTGGGCAAGACAACCCAATATGAGAAATGGGTCTCCTGCTACCACTGTTAGGATTCTTACAAGAAGACCAAGATATACCACTGTCACATATATACAGAGGGCCTAGGTCATCAGTCTCTGTGAGCTCCTATGAGCCCAGGTTAGTAAATTCTTTGGGTTTTCTTGTGATGTTCTTAGCCTCTTTGGCTTTTTGAGTAGTTTTTAAGTTCAAAAAGAGCATTTGGCTACTGCCAAGGCATATGCATCACAGTTATATCCTAAGCATTACTGTGTCATGATGTTTGTTGCTATGAAAGGCACCACCATAGCTGGGCATGATTATTGGTTTCTTCCCTCATTTTGAAGCTGTCTGGTACTATAAAAATTAGTCCCCAGAGAGGAGGCATTCAGACCATTTCTAGGTCAGGGGGCTCTGGGTTCTGTTTTTGAGCTGAATGGTGCCTTCAGCAATACAGACTTACTTTCTACTTCCAGGGATCAAAAAAGGCAACAGTGATACAGGGCTTCTCATGATTGATATTGGGGGTTTTGCTAGGTAATCTTTGGCACTTGGAGGGAGCATTGTCAACTCAGATGAGTGTATATATTTAACTCTCTTCCACTCTGTAGTTAGAGTCCCACATTTCCCCATTTCCCACTTGTCAGATTACTTGTACCTTGCTACTCACCCCTCTCCTCCTGCTACCCTAGCAATGGTCCAGTTTTTACTTCCCTGGTTTCTGTAGTTGCTCCAGGATATCTACTTCCATTTGAAAACTTGAAGTAAGAGTCATTGATGAGAAAGAACATGGTATATTTGCCTTTTAGGTTTGGGTTATCCCATTCAATGTGTTATTTTCTAATTTCATCTCTTTACCTTCAAAGTTTATGATTTCATTTTTCTTAACAATTGAGTGTTATTCCACAGTGTGTATGTACCACATTATAATTATCCATTTGTCTTTTGAAGGATCTTTAAGTTGTTTCCATTTCGTAGATATCAAGAATAGAGTATCAGTGGGCATGACTAAATAGGTATCTGTGGCATAGGATGTAGACTCTTTAGGGTATATGCCAAAGAGTAGTATAGCTAGGTCACATGGCAGGTTCAATTTTAGCTCTTTTACACTGATTTCTAAAATGGCAGCAACAGTTTGTAATCTTACCAATAGTGAATGAATGCTCACTCTCCCCTGCCCCTTCCAGTATTTGCTGTCAGTTGTTTTGTTTATCTTTGCATTCTGACAAGAGAAGATGAAATCTCAAAATTGTTTTGATTCGCATCACAAATACTAGGTATGGTACATCATACTAGTTATAATAACCATTTTTTGAGATATTTCTTAGTCATTTTTTTCTTTGAAAACTCTATGTTCAGGCTTCAGTTTCTTTTCTTTGAATGAGCTGTTTGTTTTTTAAAATATGTTTTGAAATTTTATGTAGTCTAGATATTTCCCCTCTACCAGATGTATACCTGGCAAAGATTTTCTCCTATTCTTTGATTTCACTCCTTACCAAGTTAATTGTCTAGCTTCACAGAGACCTTTTAGTGTTATGAAGTCCCAGTATAACTGTGTAGGTATCAATATGTGATTTTAGTTGTAGTGGTATTTCTTTTATGAACTCAGTTTTCTGTGTGTTTTCCACACAAATGATTAGAATTGCAACAACTTCTGATGGAGCTTTCCTTTAATGAATATATAATGACTTTTATAATCACTTCTGATCAGTTTGGTATGATATCAGATACTAAAATAGCTATATTGACTTGCTTCTTGTGTTCATATGCTTAAAATATCATTTTTCATTCTTCTATGCTGAGGTGATTGTCTGTCCTTGATAATAAGTTGTGTTACTTGGATATTGCAGAAGATTGGATACTGTTTTAGGATACACCAAATAATCCAATTAAAAAGTGGGGTACAGAAGTAAATAGAGAATTCTCAACAGAGGAATAAAAAATGGCCGAAAGACACCTAAGAAATTGCTCAACATCCTCAGCCATCAGGAAAATGCAAATCAAAGCAACTCTGAGAAACCATCTTGTGCCTGTCAGGGTGGCTAAAATAAAAAAAACACTGATGGAAATATTCAACTTTATATGGAAAACCAAAAGACCTAGGATAGCCAAAACAATCCTGTACAATAAAAGAACTGGAAACATCACCATCTCTGACTTCTAGCTCTATTTTAGAGCTATAGTCCTGAAAACAGCTTGGAATTAGAACAAAAATAGACAGGTATACTCATGGAATTGAATTGAAAACCCTGATATTAACTCACACACCAAAGAATGCCTGATTATTGACAAAGAAGCTAAAATTAAGCAATGGAAAAAAGACAGCATCTTCAACAAATGGTGCTGGTACAACTGGATGCTGTTGTGTAGAAGACTGCAGAAATATCCATGTCTATCGACATGTACAAAAGTTAAGTCCAAATAGATCAAAGACCTCAACATAAATCTGGCCACACTGAACCTCTTAGAAGAGAAAGTTGGAGGTACCCTTGAGCAAATTTGTACAGGAGACTGCTTCCTGAGTGTAACACCAGTAGCACAGATAATGAGATTGGCAATTAATAAATGGGACCTTCTGTAAGGCAAAGGACACAGTCAACAAGACAAAAAGGCATTCCACACAATGGAAAAAATATCTTCACCAACACTACATATGACAGAGGGCTGATTTCCAACATATACAAAGAACTCGAGAAACCAGTCACCAAAACACCAAATAATCCAATTAAAATTGGGGTACAGAACTGAATAGAGAATTCTCAATAGAGGAATCCAAAATGGCTGAAAGACACTTAAGAAAGTGCTCAACATACTTAGCCATCAGGGAAATGCAAATCAAAGCAACTCTGAGATACCATCTTACTCCTGTCAGAATGGCTAAAATAAAAACAACAATGACAGTTTATGCTGAAGAGGATTTGGAGACTGTTGTTGGGGGTGTAAGCTCATACAGTCACTTTGGAAATTAATATGGCAGTTCTTCGGGAAAATGGGTATCAGTCTACTACAATATCTAGCAATTCCACTCTTAGACTTATAACCAAAAGATACACATTCATACAACAAGGATATCTGTTGCACTATTTTATAGCAGCATTATTTGTAATAGCCAGAACCTGGAAGCTACCTAGATGCTCCTCAGCTGAAGAATGAATAAAGAAAATGTGGTATATTTACACAATGGGGTACTAATCAGCAGGGAAAAAACAATGGAATCTTGGAATTTGCAGGCAAATGGATGGAACTATAAGAAGCCACCCTGTGTGAGGTAATCCAGTCACAAAAATACAAACATGGTCACTCATATATGAATTTTATACACAGAGCAAATGATTACCAGCCTGCAATCTACACTGCCAGAGAATCAAGGAAACAGGGAGGACCTTAAGAGAGACGTACATGGTCTCCAGGAGAAGTGGAAAAGGACAAGATCTCAGCAAATTGGGAGCATGGGGGGAGGGGAGAGGGAGTTAGAAGAAAGAGCAGGGGAGCAGAGGAGGGGAGAAGAGGACATGAAAGAGCAGGAAGATTGAGTCAGGGGAAGAATAGAGGAGAGCAAGAAAAGAGATACCATAATAGAAGGAGCCATTATAGGTTTAAAGAGAAATTTGGCACTAGGGAAATGACCAGAGATGCACAAGGATGATACCAACTAAGAATCTAAACAATAGTGGAGAGGATACCTTAAACTCCCTTCCCCTGTAATGAGATTGATGACTACCTTATATGCCATTCTAGAGCCTTCATGCAGTAGTTGATGGAAGCAGAAGCAGAGACCCAAGGCTAAGCAAGCACTGAGCTCAACTCCTGGAATCCAGTTGCAGAGAGGGAGGAATGATGAGCAATGGGGTTAAGACTAGGCTGGGGAAACTCATAGAAACAGCTGACCTGAACAAGGGGGAGCTCATGGTCTCCAGATTGACAGCTGGGAAACCAGCATAGGACTGACCCAGAGCCCTTGAATGTGGGTGTCAGTTAGGAGGCCTGTGCAGTCTATGAGGCCTCTGGTAGTGGATCAGTATTTATCCCTAGTGTATGAATGGACTTTGGGAGCCCTCTCCCCATTGAGGGATGCTCTCAGACCATACATAGCGAGCAGGGCCTAGGCTCTGCCCCAAATGATGTGGCTGACTTTGATGATTCTGAATGGAATGCCTTAGCCTCCCTGGGGAATACATAAGGGATAGGATGTGGGATTTGTGGGAGGGCATGGGTGGGAGAGGGAACTAGGATTGATATGTAACATAAGATTGTAATTCAAATTAAAAAAATTAGAAAGAGAATATCAGACTATCACTAGTAATTATTTCATTGGAATTTTTTTTTGTCAGTCCTGTTTGGTTCTAACCTAGTTCTCTGTGGTATCCTGCCTCTAGGTCCTGACCCTCCAGGGTGAACTTCTCAGAGTATGGCTCTCCAGCTGGGACAGTCATTAGTTGATCACTCCCACAATTCCTGTACCATCTTTATCACAGCACATCTTGTTGGCAGGACAAATTGTAGGTTGAAGGATTTATGACTGTGTTGGTGTCCCAGTGTCCCCACTGGAAATTTTGCCTGGTTATTGGAGATAGCTGGTTCAGGCTCTTTACTGCTTATTTGTAGGAGTCTTAGCTTGTGTCAACCTCATAGATTCATTGCTCTGGGTTTCTATCTCATTCCAGAGATAACCCAGTAGCGGTTGTCTCTCCCAGTACTCTCTCCCTTCCTCCTCCTGTTCCCATTCACACCCCCTCTTCTGTAATCCACCATCTGTAAAGCTGTAATGTGCATTCTATTTCTGCTTCACAGTGAGATTCATGCCTCCCCAACACCTCCAGGCCCTCCTTGTTACTTAACTTTTCTGGATCTGTGAATTGTAGCACAGATCTCCTCTACTTTACAGCTAATACACACTTATAGGTGAGTACATACCACGTTCGTCTTTCTGGGTCTGGGTTATCCTCACTCAGAATGATCTAGTTACATCCATTTGCCAGATAATTACTTTTTTATTTAAATTAGAAATAAGCATCCTTCACATGTCAATCCCAGCTCCCTCACCCTTCCCTCCTCCCTTGGACCCACCAACCCTCTCAACACCATACACAATCCCCACTCTGCTCCCCAGGGAGGGTGAGGCCCTCCATGGGGGATCTCCAAAGTCAGCCATATCATCCTGGGCAGAGCCTAGGCCCCATATTTTCAGGCTGAGAGAGCATCCGTCCATGTAGAATGGGCTCCCCATGTCCATTTGTAAGCCAGTGATAAACACAGATCTATTACCCGGGGTGCGATAGATTGCTGAGGCCTCCTCACTGACACCCAAATTTAGAGGGCCTGGATCAGTACCATGCTGTCCTCTCAGCCATCAGTTTGGGACTATGAGCTCCCCCTTGTTCAGGTCAGTAGTTTCTGTGGATTATACCAGGTCAGTAGTTTCTGTGGATTACACCAGCCTGGTGTTGACCCCTTTGCTCATGACTCCTCCCTTTCTGAAACTGTGTTCCAGGAGTTCAGTTCAGTGTTTAGCTGTGGGTGTCTCCTTCTGCTTCCATCAGCCACTGGATGAAGGCTCTAGTATGGCATAAATGGTAGTCATCAATCTCATTATCCAGGAAGGGCATTTAAGGTACCCTCTCCACCACTGCTTAGTTTTCCAGTTGATGTCATCCTTGTAGGTCTCTGGAAATCTCACTAGTGCAAGATCTCTCCTCAAACTTGTAAGGACTCCTTGTCTTATGGTATCTCTCATCCTACTCTATTCTTTTCCTGACTCAAACTTCCTGCTCCCCCATGACCTCCTCTCTTCTCCTCTCCTCTGTCCCACTCTTTTATTTCCAGTTTCCTCTCCCCTACCTCCATGCTCCCAATCTGCTCAGTACATTCTGTCCCATTCCTCTTCTCTAGGGTACCAAGCCTATCTCTCTTAGGGTCCTCCCTGTTTCCCTGATTCTCTGATAGTGGAATTATAGGCTGCCACTCCCCTGATTCATGTCTAAAATCCATATATGAGAGAGTACATACCATGTTTGTCAGTTTGTGACTAGGTTACCTCACTCAGGATGGTTTCCCCTAGTGCCATCCATTTGCCTGCAAATTTCAAGATTCCATTGCTTTTTTTTTCTGCTGAGTAGTACTCCATTGTGTAAATATACCACATTTTCTTTATCCACTCTTCAGTTGAGGGGCATCTAGGTTGCTTCCAGTTTCCGGCTATTACAATAATGCTTCTATGAACATAGTGGAACAGCCATCCTTGTTGTATGAGTGTGCATCTTTAGGTATATGCCTAAGAGTGGAAATGCTGGATCTTGTGGTAGACTGATTCCCATTTTTCTGGGGAACTACCATAATGATCTCCAAAGTGACTGTATAAGTTGGTACTTCCACCAGCACTGGAGGAGTGTTCCCCTTTCTCCACATCCTCTCCAGCATAAACTGTCATTGGTGTTTTTGATTTTAGCCATTCTGACAGGAGTAAGATGGTATCTCAGAGTTGTTTTAGTTTTCATTTCCCTATTGGCTAAGGATGTTGAGCAGTTTCTTAAGTGCTTCTCAGCCATTTTAGACTCTTCTATTGAGAATTCTCTATTTAGCTCTATACCCCATTTTTTAATTGGATCTTTTGGTGTTTTGGAGACTTGCTTCTTAAGTTCTTTGTAAATATTGGAGATCAGTCCTCTGTCAGATGTGGGGTTCGTGAATATCTTTTCCCATTCTGTGGGATGCCTTTTGTCCTGTTGAGTGTATTCTTTGCTTCTCAGTTTCAGGAGGTCCCATTTATTACTTGTCAATCTCGGTGTCTGTGCTGCTTTTGTTATGCTCAGGATGCAGTCTCCTGTACCAATTCATTCAAGGGTACCTCCCAATTTCTATAATAAGAAGTTCAGCGTGACTCGTTTAGTGTTGAGGTCTTTGATCCATTTGTACTTAATTTTTGTGCATGGCAATAGACAGGGATCTATCTGCAGTATAATTTCTTGATATCACTGTTTTAAAGAGCTGATTAATACTCTATTGTGTAAATGCATCACATTATCCTTATCTGTTCCTCAGCTGAGTGACATGTAGGGGTTTTACAGCTTCTGGATATTATGAATAAAGCTGCTATGAACATAGTACAGTTTTTTGGGCACTCACAGCTGATTCTTCAGTTCCCAGCTAACCAGAATCACAAGATATCAGAACTAATGAGGTGAAACCTTTATGTTACTTGACAGATGATTCTGGTCAGCTGGAGCTAAGAAATTAGCTATGACTAAGAAGAGACCAGCATCACTGGGGTGAAATCTTCTGTGACATGTTTCCCGAAAGTGAAGAAAAACTCTGTTCCAGAGGTGGCCATGGTTGTACCTCCTGCTGGTAGCCAGTCTTGGTAATGTGTAACAGCTACCCAGGTGGTACTGGTTTTGAAGGTATGAAGGGTGTCAAAGTGACTGAAGTTTTAATGTACTTGAGACTGTTCAACTTTTATACTTTTAATGTGAGATCTTGGAGATGAATAAGACAAGAGGGGTTATGTCAAAATAATTGTGTGTTTTTGTGTCAAGTTGACAAGGGGTTAGTAGAACTGGATGGATTTGTGTATCAGCTTGACATAAACTAGAGTTTTTGGAGAGGAAAGAGCCTCATTTGAGGAAATGCCTCTATGAGTTCTAGCTGTCAGGCATTTTTATCAACTAGCAATAAATGGGGCCTGGCCCAGCCCATGGTGGATAGTTCCCTCCTTGTGATTTTAGTCCTGGGTACTATAAGAATGCAGGTTGAGCAAGCCAAGGGAAGGCTAGTCAGTAAGAAACACCTGATATGGCCTTTGTCTGCATCAGTTTATGCCTTTGGGTTCCTGTCCTCTTTGAGTTTCTGTCCTTACTTTCTTCAGTGATGAACAGCAATGTTGAAGTATAAGGCAAACAAACTCTTTCCTTTCTAACTGAATTTATTGTCATGGTGTTTTGTCACAGAAATAGAAACATTAACTAAGACAATGGCATAGGTGGGTCTTAAGATAGATCAAGCCCCAATTTTCTGAGAAACCACTATATTGATTTGCAAACAGTTTCCATGAGTTTGTAGTGGAGAGGAGTGTTTCCCTTGCTTCAAATCCTCTCCAGCATGAGCTGTCAAGCTTGCTTTGATCTTAGCCATTTTGACAGCTGTAAGATACAATCTCAGTGTCATTTTGATTTGCATTTCCATGATGGCTACAGAGCTGAACATTTCTTTAATTTGAAATTCCTCTCTTGAGAATTCTGTTTAGAGGTGTACCTCATTTTTAACTTGAATTATTTGATTTATACATGTCTAGTTTCTTGAGGTCTTTACATATTTTGGATATTAGCCTTCTGTCAGATGTGGGTTTGCTGAAAAAATTTCCCAATTTTTTAGCCTTCCATTTTGTCCTTTGGACAGTGTCATGGCCTTATAGAAACTTCTCAGTTTCATGAACTCTTTATTTGCTAATTGTCAATCTTACTGCCTGTGTGTGTGTTGTTCTGCTCAGGGAGTTGTCTCCCGTGTCAATGTGTTTGAGATTATTTCCCAATTTCTCTGTCAGGTTCAGTGTATCTGCATTTATGTTGAGGTCTTTGATCCACTTGGACTTTATATTTGTGCACAATGATAGTTATGGATTTATTTGCATTCTTCTACATACAGACATCCTATTTGACCAGCAGAATTTGTTGAAGATGCTGTCTTTTTTCCAGTGCATATTCTGGCTTCATTATCAAAATTCATGTGTCCATGTGTGTAGATATATGTCTGGGCTTCCAATTGATTCCACTGATCAATGTGCCTGTTTGTATGCAAATACCATGTGGGGCTTTTTGTTCAGTATTGTTTTAGTTTTCCTGAGGTTGTGTTTTTTTCAATATGAGATTGGGAATTGTCTGTAAATGATTATATTGGATTTTGTTGAGGATTGTATTGAATCTGTAGATTGCTTTTGGTAAGATAGTCATTTTTACTGTGTTAATGCTACCAATCCTTGAGCAGGGGGATCTTTCCATCTTCTGATGTCTTCTATTTCTTTCTTCAAGGACCTGAAGTTCTTGTTATACAGGTCTTTTACTTGCTTGGTTAGAGTTACATTAAGATATTTCATATTATTTGTCACTAATGCATATGGTGTTGTTGCCCTGATTTTTTTTCTCTAATTACCTTGACAGATCTTTGTGTGTTGAAGCATCCCTGCATCTCTGGGATGAAGCCTACTTGGTCATGTGTCTTAGTTAGGGCTTACTATTTTTGTGTAGAGACAACTTTTGTAATGTTGCTATGCAACATTTCAGTAACCATCTAGGGTCTGTAGGCCTATCATATCTGACAGACATTTCTGTGAAGCAGGATATTCTGAAGTACTGGACTGTCTTGTCTTGGCAAGGTTTTCAGTCACTCTTTTTGATGCCATGTTTGTTCAATTTGGACAGCATACTGTCAGCAGTTGAGGGAAGGGCATTTTCTTGCGCAGTGGCTTACCTTTGCCACAAAGAAAGTAAACTCCATGTCGAGTATCTTTGATGTCTATCATCTTCTCTTATGTAGATTATTGCTGCCAGGAACAGACATGTCTCATTGTCATAACAAAGAATATATGTTATTAAAACATGCTAAATTCCGTATTCTATATATCTGTGAAGTGTTTGAAGACAATCTGTATTTCCAAAAAATATGTTTGACCTTGTAAACATACCTAATGTGACTACAAGTTTGAATGTAATAGTTGACTAATTACTAAACTCCTTTTCCTTATTATGATGGGGGATGTCTTTCTGTATGCTGTGAATATGTTTCTCTTATTGGTTGATGAATAAAACTGTTTTTGCCATTGGACAGTCAGGGTGTGTCCAAGGCAAGGAGTATGGGCAGGACTACCAGACTAGGAAGATTCTTGGAAGTGGAACAGGGAGAGTGAGTCACTAGGGAGATGCCATGTAACTGCCAAGGAAGCAAGAGGTCAGGCATCACCAGTAAGCCAAGACAATGTGGAGATAAACAGACAGATAAATAGAAACAGGTTAATAATTAAGAGAGAGCTAGCCAATAAGAAGTCTGAGTAATAGTCCAAACAGTTTATAATTATACATAAGCCTCTGTGTATTTATTTCACACTAAAGGTCCGTGAGATAGGGAAGGACAGAAACTTCTGTCCATAAAAGGTTCCCCACATTGAATCCCAAAATGTAAATGGATTTCTTAATTGGTCTAATAAAAACCCAGCATCAGATACAGAGGAAAATGCTGAGAGATCATAGAGAAGGAGAAAGCCACAGCCACCCCTTACTTCCTTAGTGTCTCAGCAGACAAGAGAGCAAGTTCCTATTTCTCCCTGCTTATATAATATTTCTGCCCAACTATCTCATTTTCTGTCTGTCTGTACAGACCTTCCAACCTCTATATTTAGCTAGTAGCAAGTTTCATTTTGTGGCCCTCAGTCAGGCTTTACTTGTACAAGTTAGATATCACCACACTGATGTATCACAACCCCTGACTTTAAGCTCACTACAGGGCTATAGTAAGTAAAAACTCCATGGTTTTGGCATGGGAGCAGACAGATGGATCAATGGAATAGAATTAAAGACCCAGACATAAATTCATACACGTATAGACCTTGATTTTTGAAAAAGAACCTAAAATTATACGAGGGAAAAATGCAAACATCTTCAACAAATTGTGCTGGTCTAACTGAATGTCTGCATGTAGAAGAATGAAAATAGATCCATATCTATCACCATGTACAAATCTCAAGTCCAAGTGGATCAAAGACCTAAACATGAATCTAGATGTGCTGAATCTGATAGAAGAGAAATTGGTAAATAATATTGAACACATTGGCACAGGATACAACTTCCTGAACAGAACACCAAAAGCACAGGCACTAATATGAAAGTTTCTGTAAGGCAAAGGACAAAATGGCAGTAACAGAATGAGAAAAGATCTTCATCAACTCTACGTCTAACAGAGGGCTGATTTCCAAAACATAAAAGGTACTCAAGAAAGTAGACATCAACAAACCAAATAATCCAATAAAAAATTCGGTACTCTCAACCAAAGAACCTTAAATGGCCAATAAAAACTTAGGGATATGCCATCAAATACTTTAGGGGTATGCAAATCAAAACAACTCTGAGATTCCATCTTAAACCTGTCAGAATGGCTAAGATAAAAAATACAAATTACATACAGGTCATGCTGGAGAGGATGTGTAACAAGAGAAACACTCCCTCATTGAAGTTGGGAGTACAAGCTTGTACAGTCACTTTAGAAATCAATGTTCCTCAGAAAACTGGGAATCAATTATTGCAAGACCCAGCTGTATCAATCTAGGACATACAATCAAAGTATGCTCAACCACACCACTTGTTCAACTATGTTCACAGCAGCATTTTCACAATATCCAGAACCTGAAATCAACCTCGACTGAGAAACAGGTAAAGAAAATGTGGTGCATCTACACAATGGAGTATTACTCAGCTGTTAAAAAGAAGGACATCACTCCCCTTCCCCCCCACCCTCCCACCCTATTGCCAAATCCTTCCACATAGGGGATATCTAGAGTCTGTCATTTTACTCTGGGTAGGGTCCAGGCACTCCCCTAAGAGTCCAGGCTGAGAGAGCATCCCTCTTTGTGCTATAGGCACACGAAGACTGTTTGTATACCAGGGATAGACACTGATCCACAGCTCAGGGCCCCATAGGTTGCCCAGGCCTTCTCACTGACACTCACATTTGGGGGGGTCCAGATCAGTCCCATGCTGGCCTCCCCACTGTCGGTCTGGGGTCCAAGAGCTCTCCCCTGCTCAGATCAGCTGTCTCTGCTGGTTTTGCCAGCCCATTCTTTGCCAATTTGCTCATCACTCCTCTCTCTCTGTCACTGGGTTCCTTGGGTTCAGTTCAGTGATTAATTGTGTGTTTGCCTCTGCTTCCAT
The DNA here is from genome assembly GCF_017639785.1 of Mesocricetus auratus. Lineage (NCBI taxonomy): Eukaryota > Metazoa > Chordata > Mammalia > Rodentia > Cricetidae > Mesocricetus > Mesocricetus auratus. The sequence continues at coordinate 65,340,964 of NW_024429197.1, forward strand.
CAGTCACAGGATGAAGGCTCCCGGATGGTTATAGACATCAAGTTCATTATCAGGAATGGGCATTCGAGGTGGTCTCTCCACTATTGCTTAGCTTGCCAATTGGTGTTACCCTTTAGATCACTCGAGGTCGCTCTGGTGCCTGATCTGTATTCGATCCTATGATTCCCTCTTCCCCCTATTCTACCCCCACCCCCTCAACTTGGGAGAGGGAACTGGGATTGACATGTAAAACAAGTTATTTAAAATTAAAATAAAAAATGATAAAAAAAAAACAGTGCAGAGAGATTTCCACTATAAAAAGTGAAGAGCTAAACACAAATGAGGTGGTGTCTCTGCAGGTCATTTGATCAAATAAGGTAAATGCTGAGCACAGTCAGATGAACAATACTCTGAAACCATGCATACTGGAAGGTTGACTCCATTTAACCCGGGAAGTGACTATTAGATTCCTTTAACATGAACTGTTACTTTATGAGATTTAAAATTAGTGAACTATCTCTCTACATGGAATGGGCTCCCAAAGTCCATTCATATACTAGGGATAAAAACTTATCTACTATCTCAGCCTAGGCACACTGGGAAGAGCCTAGGCCCTGTTCCAAATGACATGACAGATTTTGATGACCCCTCATGGGGGGGCCTCACCCTCCATGGGGAGCACAAAGGGAATGAGATAGAGGGTAGGTGGAGGACAGTGCAGAAGGGGAGAGAGAGGGAACTGGGATTAATATATGAAACAAGCTTGTTTCTAATTAAAATTTTAAAAAGAAAAAACTCTTAAAATTAAAAAAAATTAAAATTAGTGAACTCAAAGTATTATAACCAAAATACTCTTCATTTTGTATAATAAAACTTAGCATTTTTTATTCAAAAAAAAAGAAGGACATCAAGAAATTTGAAGGCAAATGGATGGAACTGGAAAAAAATTATCCTGAGTGAAGTAACCCAGGTATTAGTTGTAAAACAAAGGATAACTATGCTACAATCCACAGACCCAGAGAGACTACGTCACAAAGAAGGTTTGTGTGTGTGTGCAATAGAATAGTTTTCATGAGTAGACTGAGGGAGGGTGGGGATGGGAACAATAGTCTTCAGGTGTGTGTGGAGGAGAGTACTGAAAGTCACTGGAAAGGGGGCACATTTCAGGGTCACATAAAAATCTGGCACAAGGGAACCTCCTAGGATCTACAAGGGTGATCCCTGCTAAGTCTCCTAGCAATAGATAATATGTGGACTAAATTGGCCATCTTCCATGACCAGATGCCTAGGCAAATTGTTATCAGAGAGGCTTCATCCAGCAACTGATGGAAACAGATGAAGACCCACGGCCAAACATTAGGCATAGTTTGGGGAATCCTGAAGAAGGGGAGAAAGAAGTGTAGAAGACAAAGAGGTCTAGGTCACCATAAGAAAACTCACAGATAAACTAACTCACAGAGACTGAACTGCCAGCCAGGGAGCCTACAAGGGACTGAACTAAGCCCTCTGAATATACATTACAGTTGTGTAGATTCAACTAAAAGACATGCTTCTGGGCAGGTTGGTGGGGGCATTTCCTGAAATAATTAACCGAAGTAATAAGACCCTTCCCCAGAATGGAAAACACTCTCTTACTTGCTTTTGGGACCCTACTCCTCCTACTGAGTTGCCCTGTCCAGCAGGGCATTGGGAGATACTTATTGTTACTACAACTTAATATGCCTTGTTTTGTTGATACTCATGGGAGACCTGTCCTTTCTTAAACAGAAACAGAGTAGTGGATTTGGGATGGAAACAGAGGGAGGTGGGGATAGCATTGGGAGTAGAGGAAGGAGGGGAAACTGTCAGCTGGGGTATAAAAGAAATAATTAATTAATTATGAGACAAAGGAAAAATTCAGTCTTTAAGTACTTTTATACTTTCTAATGTTTCTCTTGTTGATTTCTCTTTCAACCCATTGTAGTCTAGTGAGATGTAGAGAACTATCTTGATGTGTTAGTATTTGTTAAATATGGAATTGTGGTCTGTGATATTTTGGAGAAGGTATTATGTGCTATTTGAGAAAATTGTTCATTACCTATATTTGGTTGTAATATTCTTCAGACGCTTGGTAAATCTAGTTGATCTATGGTATAATTTACGTCTGAAGATTTTTTATTGTTGTTTTAATTTTTTGATGATGGTAGAATATTCAAGTCTCCCATTCTTTTTGTCCTGGGACCTTTGTAATTGTTTATGCCTTTTAATGTTTGCTTTATAAAGCTAGGAGCCCTAGTAGTCTGTGCACAAATGTTTATAATTATATCTTCTTGATGGATATTTCCTACTAGTCTTATCTAGTAGCCTTCTTTTCTTCTTGTGAGTAGTTTTGTTTTGTTGTCTACTTTGTCAACTGCAAGAAAAGCTCTATGCATTTGTTTATTGGTAGGGTGGTTTGGATTCATTTTGCTAGTTAAGTGTGTTTCTTTGATACACAGATGGTTTTTATTTTTAAACCTAGAGAGTTAGTTTGCATCCTTTTATTTATGAGTTGAATCTATTTTCATTTAAGATTATTATGAAAGGGACTTTCTACTCCCTATTCTGTATATTTATGTGTTAGTATTATTTAAACTTTGCCTTCCATCCTAGATGTTCTTCTAAATGTTCTTGTCTATTGGTGATGATTTCTCATGTGGATTTTGTTTTGTTCTTTTCATTTTTCAAAATTCCTATTTCACTCTTCTTTTAGTGTTTCAATATCATTGCTGAAATTTCCTCTGTTCTGCCTGCATATTTCCAATGGTAAAGAATTATCTTGTGCTTCAGAAAGTGCTTGCTGGAGTGTGTAATGGAGATGGGGATAGATGCAGATTCCCCACTGTAGCATACTCCTTATTTCTTCTCTAGAGCCATAACTGTGGATTACCAAGTGTTCTGTCTGCTCTTTGAGGTCTGTTCTCTTACAGTCCATGTGTAGTCCCTCAGGTAGATCTCTCCATCCTCCAGGCTATGATAGTGGTGGGTTTGGGAGACAGAGATGAATGTTGCAGGAAGCAACATTGGAAAGGCAGAGTTGTGTTAAGTCTTTTGTTAGCAGACATGGCTCTACAGGATTGTGTTCTTCCTTTGGAGTTCTGGACTTGTTTTGCTTAGTATTTCCCCACTGTTCACTAATTACTTCATTTTCAATGGAAATGTATGTTCTGTACCATTGTGTGTTGGAATCATATAATATTTGCATTTGACTTTGTAAAGAGGTAAAACTAAAATTTTACCTTGTCTCTCAAATAAGAGTTTGACTTTGGGTTTGAGTTTGACTTACAAAGGTAAGACTGTGAAAGAGTGTGGAATTTTGAAAAGGGACTAAATATTTTTTTTTTTTGCAAAATATAGTTGTGAGACTATGAGGACCAGGGAATAGAATGTGGGGCTTTGAATGAGAAATGTTTTCACTAGGTAGTTAAAGCATTGCTGACACTGTTTGGGAAAGGGTTGCAGCCTTCCTGGGGGAAGTGCATAACTAGGGGTGATTTTAGAGTTTGTAGCCTCACTCCACTTCTAGTCTGCCCTCTCCGATATAATCTGATATAATCTCTCGGCTTCCACCTCATATGTCTATGCCTGCCATATGCTGTTATGCCTCCATTCATGATGAACTTTTATGCCTCTAGCACCATAAGCTAAAATGAACTCTTCCTTTTATAAGTTGTGGTATTTTATCACAAAAGAAATATAACCAATACAATAGTTATTAGATAATCTAAAAACTGAAGTATTTTTTCCTCAAATCATATGAATAATAATAAATATTTTATAAAATAGGAACACTTTTGAATATTTTAAAACATGAAAATGTAGTTCTAGTAGTATGAGTATGAGGTATTGATTAAGGAAAAAGAGTAGGAAAAAAGTTATAACAAAACAAAATTACAACTATCATCTTCATCTGTAGCTTTATTAGAACCAAGATAAATATTATTCCCATACTTTCAAAAAAATACCGAAGAAAATTCTAAATATCTCAAATAATTTAAGAATATTTTTATAAGGACTAAGATATATTATAAAAGAGTTATCAAAAATGTTGTCAGGAGGATTTTAAGTAATCAGCTGTAAATGTATTTAGAAATAAACATTATCTAGACTTTCTGACTTTCACATGGACATGCTCTCAGAAGAATCTGGCCAATCTTTGAAGTAAAAAATATGAATACAGGAGTTTATATCTTAATATTATGTAGCAAGGAGCTGGTTAAACACATCCAGGGGATCTTTTCCACTAAAGCTGAAAAGAGTCTTTGCTACATGTTTTCCAATAGATAAAAATATACTGGTTTTGGCTCTCATCCATTCAGTTCTTTGTCTCCTGAAAGATCATTGTGGGAAGAATTTGTAGCCAATTATGAAACTGTGGTTATCATTTTTAAGACTTTAAAATATAATAGTCAATACTGTCTCTCTTTACCAGAGATATTCCATTGAGTCATTTGTCTATTTTATAAGATGTTCAGTAATTATTTAGTTAGGAGACAATGAATGGTTTCTGTATTGATACTTCTGCTTTCTCTAGATGAAAAAAACTTTTTGAACAAGTAAATATTACTAATGAGAGTTACTGAAATGGCTGACAAGATACAGGCTGGGTAGCACAATGATGGTTACCATTCATGCCAAAGAGGCTGAAATTGCTTCAGATTATGCAAGGCTGAATGCTTCAACCATCCCAGAATGATGGCAAAGGCGTACAGCATTCCTGGAGAGCTTCTGATCTTCCATTCACATTGTAAGAGCCAAAGACCTAGGCCACACTATCACTAGTGGCAGCTAACTATAGGTTAGAAGCATTCTCATGGAGTGTGAAGGTGGTCAGACAAAAGCAGTCCTACCTTTTCCTAGCCCTCTTTAGATCTGGGCCACATCCACAAAGTGTTTTCCATTCTGGGGAAGTGTCTTATTACTTCAGTTAATTATTTCAGGAAATGCCCCCACCAACCTGCCCAGAAGCATGTCTTTTAGTTGACTCCAGGTTTAATCAAGTTGAAATAAGATTAATCATCACATTTCCAAAAGTGGCAGATACTATATTTAGAAGAACCAATGATCAAAAGGAACATTGACTAAATAAACCAAAGCTTTGGTCATTTTTCTTGGCAGTTGTTTGTTTTTTTACTTGTTTTTTTTTTCTGTGTCATTTGTTCATTTCATTATAAATTCAAAGTACTAAAGATCAAGACAGCATGAAAATTCTGTATAAGACACATTTAGAAATAGTACCAAATATTTGTTAACTAAAACTGATTCTGTGATTAATATATGCTTTAGCGGGAATGTCCCAAATAGGAGTTATTTATTTCTAATAGATTTTTTCCAACTGCTAAGGTAGTAGCTTTCTAACAAGGGAACACTGTAACAAATGGGAAGACATACAAACTTAGATCTAAGGTATTTATGTCTTTGTCATTATACAGTCATTTTGAAGGCATATGGATAAAATCTAATCATCATGTTTCAAATGGTCAAAGAATAATAAAATTGTTGTTCTTGAAGCCATTTTTCTGTAAATATTACTAAGAATAAAAAATCTTATTGTGATGAACAGAACCCAACTCTATGTTCTAAATCAGAATACTGAATTAATTATCCCTCTGATTTTTAATAACATTTTATTATGGCCAGTTAGAAATAGCCATGCTTTCTTTAGCTTTAAGTTTTCACAAATCTTTTTATTGTCTTGCTTTTTCTATTTTGGAAAAGTTCTTTGCTTTAAACAAATACTTATTGAACCATATGGAATCCTTTCCCATCCAAACGTATGTCCTTTTTAATTTTAGCATTCTCTACAAAAGTATGTTCCACATTATAACTTTTTATATTTTATTCTTCATAGTTATTCAGTTTCAATGTCCTTACAGAATTTTTGAAATTAAAAAAATCGATTTGCTTAACAAAATAACTACATTTTATTCAAAATCTGGAAGATATGTCTGAAGCATTGGTGAAATATATCAATAATATTGGGATTATTTGTTTTTCTTACCAAAATTTTTAAATTAACAAACTTGTTAATATTTGGGTCTGATTATATATAATAGGTTCTCTGAAATTTCCATTGCTAAAAGTCTATTGACAACTCTTTTGGGTCTATAAGAGAGCCAAAGTCAGAATAATAGCTGGCATCTCTGGTTCCATTCTGGGTTTGTCTCCTTTCATTTGGATAACCTTCTTATTAGGTCAAACACTAAAACCTCTTATTTCAGGGTCTTAAACCTTCTTTTCATTTGTATATTGTATATATGAAATCTTAGATACATGATGACAGGCTAACAGACAAAACGACACAAAAACAATTATATAAATGTCTTATTTAGGGTTTCTATTGCTATGATATGTTCTTCTCAGGGTTTACAAAAAACAGAAGAGAACAGATTCTGAGGAAGCCAGAAGAGGAGAGGCTGAGGACAGAGCAACTTACAGCTCAAGGCAATTTGTTCTCCTAAGAATTCATCTTTAGTTTTTCACACAACTTCTAATCTTTTCTGATTATTTTCTGTACTTTCATATTTCTCTTAGTTTTGAAATTGTTTTTAAACCTTTAAATTCCTTTAAACTAGTCATTTCATCAACTCTTTTCATACATGTTGTTGAATTCTAATAAAAATATGTTTTCCATTAATGATGTTCTGCCTAGGAATTTTAATTTTGCAAGTAGGCCAACCAACCAAACAAACAAACAAATAGACAAGAAGTTGGGAATAACAAATACCACCTATTTTTTCATTTTTTATATATTTTTTATTTTTAAATTTAAATTAGAAACAAGATTGCTTCACATGTCAATTCCAGGTCCCTCTCCGTTTCCCTCCTCTCCTCCCGTGCCCTCCCACCAACCATCCCAATACCCCCTCACTTCCCCAGGGAGGGTGAGGCCCTCCATGGGGGTGTCCATAGTCTCTCATTTCATCCAGGGCAGGGCCTAGACCCTCCCCCAAGAGTTCAGGGTGAAAGTGCATCTCTCATTGTTGGATGGGACTCCAAAGTCCATTTGTATACCCGGGATAAATACTGATCTACTACCCAAGGCTCAATAGATTACCTAGGCCTCCTCACTGACACCTACCTAGGAGAAATTCATTCATCAACTAAAGAAAATCTTAAGTTCAACAAATCCTTACCACAAAATATCCAGGAAATATAGGACACTGTGAAAAGACCAAACCTAAGAATAACAGGTATAGAAGTAGGTAAAGAAACCCCCCTAAAAGAAGCAGAAAACATATTCAACAAAATCATAGAAGAAAACTTTCTCAACCTAAAGAAAGACATGCAAGGAAAAGAACAAGAAGCCTACAGAATACTAAATAGAGTGGACCACAAAAAGTACCCTTACCACATAACAATCAAAGTACCAAACACAGAGAATAAAGAAAGAATATTAAGAGCAGCAAAGGAAGGAGGCCAAGTAACATACAACGGCAAACCTATCAGAATCACACCTGACTTATCCATGGAAACTCTGAAAGCTAAAAGGTCTTGGAAAGATATTCTACCAACAATAAGAGAACACGGATGCCAGTCCAGACTACTATATCCAGAAAAGCTTTCAAACACTATAGATGGAGAAAGCAAGATATTCCATGACAAAACCAGAAGTAAGTAATACATATCCACAAATCCAGCCCTACAGAAAGTACTAGAAGGAAAACTTCAATATAAGGAAGGCAACTATGCTCACAAAAAATATATGCAATAGATAATCCAATTTTACCAAAAGACAAAAGAAAAAGGGGGGTAAATCCACAAACAATTACACCACCAACAACAAATCAAAAACAAACAAGAATTAACAGTCAATGGTCCCCAACTTCTGTCAATATTAATGGTCTTAATTTACCTATAAAAAGACACAGGATAACAGAATGGATATGAAGACAGATTCCATCCTTCTGCTGCATACAAGAAACACACCTCAACTTTAAAGACAGACAGTACCTCAGAGTAAAGGGTTGGGATAGATTTTCTATTCAAATGTATCCAAGAAACAAGCTGGTGTAGCTATCCTTGTATCTAACAAATTAGACTTAAGACTAAAATCAATCAAAAGAGATGAAGAATGTCATTTTGTATTCATCACAGGAAAAATCCATCAGGATGAAGTCTCAATTCTGAACATCTATGCTCCAAATACAAGGGCACCCACATTTGTAAAAGAAACATTACTAAAACTCAAATCACACATAAAACCTCACACAATTGTAGTGGGAGACTTCAACATCCCACTCTCACCACTAGACAGGACCACCAGACAGAAACTCAACAAAAAACAAAGGAATTAACAGAAGTTATGACCCAATTGGGTTTAACAGACATCCATAGAACGTTCCAACCAAACACAAGAGAATATATCTTCTTCTCAGAGACACATGGGACCTTCTCTAAAATCAACCACATACTTGGCAACATAGCAATCCTCAACAGGTAAGAAAAAATGGAATAACCCCCTGTATCCTATTGGACCACCATGCTTTAATGTTAGAATTCAACAACAACTCAATTTGCAGAAAACCTACAAACTCATGGAAATCGAACAACACACAAATACACCATTCCTGGGTCAAGGAAGAAATGAGAGAAGTAAAAGACTTCCTAAAATTCAATGAAAATGAAGACACAACATACCCAAACTTATGAGACACTTTGAAGGTAGTACTAAGAGGAAAGTTCATACCACTAAGTGCACATATGAAAAAGCTCGAGAATAGTCACACTAGGGAATTAACAGCACGACTGAAATCCCTAGAACAAAAAGAAGCAAACTCACCCAGGAGTAGTAGATGCCAGGAAATAATCAAATGGAGGGCTGAAATCCATGAAGTCAAAACAAAGAAAACAACACAAAGAATCCATATAACAAAAAGCTGGTTCTTTAAGAAAACCAACAATATTGGCAAACCTCTTTCCAAACTAACTAAAAGGCAGAGAGAGAACCTGCAAATCAACAAAATCAGGAATAAAAAGGGGGGCATATCATGGATATTGAGGAAATTCAGGGAATCTTCAGGTCATACTTTGAAAACCTGCACTCCATAACATTTGAAAAATTTAAGGAAATGAACAATTTTCTGGATAGATTTACCAAAATTAAATTAAGAGCACATAAGCAATCTAAACAGACCTACAACCCATAATGAAATAAAGGCAGTCATCAAAAGTCTCCCAACCAAAAAAAAAGCCCAGGCCCAGATGGCTTCAGTACAGAATTCTACCAGAAATATAAAGAAGAGCTAATTCTAATATTCCTCAAAGTGTTCCACACAATAGAAGCAGGAGGTTCATTGCCAAATACTTTTTATGAAGCTACAATTACATTGTTACCCAAGCCACAAAAAGACAGAACTAAGAAAGAGAAATATAGACACATCTCCCTCATGAACATTGATGCAAAAAACTCAATAAAATATTAGCAAATTGAATCCAAGAACACATCAGAAAAATTATCCACCATGACCAAGTAGGCTTCATCCCAGGGATGCAGGGATGGTTCAGCATATGAAAATTTATTAATGTAATTCACCATATAACATACTGCAAAAGAAAAACCACATGATCATCTCATTTGATGCAAAAAAGCCTTTGACAAAATCCAACACCTCTTCATAATAAAGGCCCTGGAGATATTGGAATAACAGGAACACACCTGAACATAATAAAAGCAATATACAGTAAACTGACAGGTAACATCAAACTAAATGGAAAGAAACTCAATGCAATTTCTCTAAAATCAGGAACAAGACAAGGCTGTCCACTCTCTCCATATCTCTTGAATATTGTACTTGAAGTTCTAGCTAGAGTAATAAGACAACAAAAGGAGACCAAGGGGATACAAACTGGAAAGGAAGAGTTCAAATTTCACTATTTGCAGATATGATAGTTTACATATGTGACCGAAAAAACTGTACAAGGGCACTCCTACAGCTGATAAACACCTTCAGCAAAGTGGCAGGATACAAGGTTAACTAAAAAAGTCAGTAGCCTTATTATATACAGATGATTATTGGGCTGAGAAAGAAATCAGAGAAACATCATCCTTTACAACAGCCCCAAACAACATTAAATATTTGGGGATAATGCTAACCAAACAAGTGTAAGACCTGTACAGCAAGAACTTTGAATCTTTAAAGAAATAAATTAAAGAAGATACCAGAAAAGGGAAAAATCTCACATGCTCTTGGATTGGTAGAATTAACACAGTAAAAATGGAAATCATGCCTAAAGCAATCTACAGATTCAACACAATTCCCATCAAAATACTGGCATAATTTATCACAGACCTTGAAAGAACAATCAACTTTATATGGAAAAACAAAAGACCCAGAATAGCCAAAGCAACCCAAAGGTACTTCTGGAGGCATCACTATCCCTGACTTCAAGCTCTATTATAGAGGGATAGTCCTGAAAACAGCTTGGAATTGGCACAAAAATTGACAGGTAGACAAATAGAATCGAATTGAAAACACTGATGCTAACCTACACACCTACAAACACTTGATTTCTGAAAAAGAAGCTAAAATTATACAGTGGAAAAACGAAAACATCTTCAATAAATGGTGCTGGCATAAATGGATGCTGACATGTAGAAGACTGCAGATGGACCCATGTCCATTGCCATGTACAAAACTTAAGTCCAAATGGATCAAAGACCTCAACATAAATCCAGTACACTGAAACGCTTAGAAGAGGAAGTGGGAGGTACCCTTTGAAAAATTGGTACAGGAGACTTCTTCCTGAACATAACACAGACACTGAGATTGACAATTAATAAATGGGACCTCCTGAAATTGAGAAGCCTCTGTAAGGCAAAGGACACAGTCAGCAAGACAAAAAGACAGCACACAGAATGGAAAAAGATATTCACTAACCCCACATCTGACAGAGGGCTGATCTCCAAAATTTACAAAGAACTAAAGAAGCATGTCTCCAAAACACCAAATAATCCAATTAAAAAGTAGGGCACAGAACTAAATAGAGAATTCTCAATAGACGAGACTAAAATGGCTGAGAGACACTTGAGAAAGTGCTCAACATCCTTAGCCATTAAAGAAATGCAAATCAAAACAACTCTAAGATACCATCTTACTCTTGTCAGAATGGCTAAAATCAAAAACACCAATGCCAATTTATGCTGGAGAGGATGTGGAGAGAGGGGAACATTCTTCCACTGCTGGTGGGAGTACAAACTTATGAGGCCATTTGGAAATCAGTATGGAGATTCCTCAGGAAAATGGGAGTCAGTCTACCTCAAGATCCAGTAATTCTACTCTTAGGCGTATATCCAAAAGACGCACATTCATATAACAAGGACATCTGTTTCACTATGTTTACAGCAGCATTATTTGTAATAGCCCAAGCCTGGAAGCAACCTAGATGCCCCTAAACTGGAGTGGATAGAGAAAATGTGGTACATTTACACAACAGAGTACTACTCAGTGGAAAAAAAATGGAATCTTGAAATTTGCAGGCAAATGGATGACACTAGAGGTAACCATCCTGAGTGTGGTACCACAGTCACAAAAAGATAAGCATGGTATGTATTCAACTCATATATGGATTTTGTGCCTGATATAGGGGAGTGCCAGCCTAAAATCCCCAGCCAGAAAGTCTTGGAAACAGGGAAGACCCTAAGAGAGATCTGCACAGTAATCCAGGGAGGGGGAACAGGACAGAATCTTCTGAGGGGATTGGGAGCGTGGGGGGGGGGTGAGGAAGCTGGGAGAAACAGAAAAGGTGAAGAGGAGGAGCGAGGAGGACATAGGGGAGCAGGAAAGTTGAGTAGGGGGAAGAATAGGGAGAGAATGATGAGAGATACCATCATAGAAGGAGCCATGATAGGTTTGAAGAGAGATCTGGTACTAATGAGATGTCCAGAGGTCTACAAGGATTATACTAACTGACAATCAATCTAACTATTAGTGGAGAGGGTACCTTAAATGCCCTTACCTATAACGTGATTGACGACTTCCTTGTGTTCCATCCTGGAGCCTTCCTCCAGTGTCTGAAGGAAACAGAGGCAGACACCCACAGCCAAACAGTATACTGAACCCCTGGAACCTAGCTGCAGACAGGGAGAAATGATTAGCAAAGGGGTTATGACTTGACAGATGAAACCCACAGAATCAGCTAACCTGAACAAGGGGGAGCTCATCAACCCCAGACTGATAGCTGAGAGGTCAGCATGGTACTGATCCAGACCCATGAACTTGGGTGTCAGTGAGGAGGCATCAGCATCCTTTGAGGCCTCATGCAATAAATCAGCATTTAGCCCTGTCATCCAGATGGACTTTGGGAGCTAATTCCATGTGGATGGATGCTGTCTCTGCCTGGACACATGGGGGAGGGACTAGGCCCTGCCCCAGATCATATGACAGACTTTTGAGATCCCCCAAGAAGGGCCTTACCCTCCTTGGAGAATGGAGCGGGGACTGGGTAAAGAGTTGGGGGAGGGTTGAATGGGAGTGAGAGAAGACGGGAGGGAGAGGGAGCTAGGATCGACATGTGAAGCAAACTTGTATCTAATTTAAATTAAGTAAAAACAAACAAACAAACAAAATCCAATAAATATCCACTAATCCAGAACTACAGAAAGTTTAAGAAGGAAAACTCCATCCCAAGGAAGTTAGCTATACTCACAAAAGCATAGGCAATAGATAATTCCACTTTACCAAACACCAATTTTCTGCATAGATATCACTTACCAAAATTAAATCAAGAAGAAATATGCAATTTATACAGAACTATAACGCTAAATGATATTGAAGCAGCAATAAAAAGTCTCCCAAGCCCCCCGCCAAATACAAAAGAATAAATGTCCAAGGCCAAATGGCTTCAGTGAAGAATTCTACCAGACATCCAAAGAACAACTAATATTCCTCAAAGTGTTCCACACAATAGAAGCAGAAGGATCATTGTCAAAATCTTTTTACAAGGATACAATTACCTTGGTACCTAAGCCACACAAAGACAAAACTAAGAAGGGGGAACTACAGACCAATATCTGTAATTAATATTGATGCAAAAATACTCAATAAAATACTGGCAAATCGAATCCAAAACATACCAGAAAAATCTTTCTCCAGGGGAGTTCCAGCATAGTCTGGGAAATAGAACCTTCATAGAGAGACTGACAGAAGCAGAGGCAGACACCCACAGCTAAACACTGAAGTGAAGTCAGGAAATCCAGTGACAGAAAGGGAGAAATGATGAGCAAAGGAGTTAAGACTGGGTTGGTTTAATCCACTGAAATGGTTGACCTGAACAAGGGGTAGCTCTTGGTTCCCAGATTGATGGCTGTGTGGAAAGCATGGATCTGACTCAGACCCCATGAATGTTGGTGTCAGTTAGGGTAATTTATGGGGCCTAGGATAATATTTATCCCTGGCATACAAATAGACTTTGAGTGCCCATCCCACAATGAGTGATGCTCACTCAGCCTCAACTCTTGGAGGAGGGCCTAGGCCCTGCCCTGGTAGAAATGACAGACTCTGGAGATCCAGCATGGAGGACCTCACCCTCCCTGGGGATTGGAGTAGAGATTGCGTGGGGGACTGGAGGGCCTGGTAGCGAGGGCAGGGAAAGTGGGTAGGGAGAGCAAGCTTGTTTCTAACTTAAATAAAACATGGGTTTGTATTACAATAAAATAAAATAAAATTCCAAAGAAATAAAAAAGAATTTTTTCCACCACGATCGAGTAGCCTTCATTCCATTTATGCAGGATGGTTCAATATATGAAAATCTCTCAATGTAATCCACCATATTAACAAACTGAACAAGAAAAAACACATGGTCATCTCACTAGATGCTAAAAAATTCTTTAAGGAAATTCCACACCTCTTTATGATAAAGGAATAACAGGAACACACCTAAACATAATAAAAGCAATATACAGGAAAATATCAGCCAACATCAAACTAAATGGAGAGAAACTCAACTCAATTCCTCTAAAATCAGGAACAAGACAAGGCTGTCAAATCTCTCCATATCTCTTCAAGAGTGTACTTGAAGTTCTAGCTAGAGCAATAAGACAACAAAAGGAGATCAAGGGGGATACAAACTGGAAAGGAAGAGTTCAAATGTTCACTATTCCCAGATGATATGATAGTTTATATAAGTGACCTGAAAAATTCTACCATGGAATTCCTACAGCTGATAAACACCTTCAGACTTGGCAGGATACACGATTAACTAAAAATAAAAAATCAGTAGCTCTTCTATATAGAGAGGGTAAATTGGCTGGGAAAGAATTCCGAGAATGTCACCCTTTAAAATAGCCACAAACAACATAAAATATCTTGGGATAATGCTACCATACAAGTGAATGACCTATAAAACAAGGACTTGGAGTCTTTAAAAAAAGAAAGTTAAGAAGATACCAGAAAATGGCAAGATATGCCATGTTCTTGGATAGGTAGGATCAACATAGTAAAAATAGCAATCTTACCAAGAGCAATCTACAGATTCAATGCAATTCCCATCAAAATACTGGCACAATTCTTTACAGACCTTGAAAGAACAATACTCAACTTTATATGGAAAAACAAAAGACCCAGGATAGCCTAAACAACCCTGTACAATAAAGGTACTTCCAGAGGCATCACAATCCCTGATTTCAAGATCTATTATAGAGCTGTAGTCCTGAAAACGGATTGATATTGGCACAAAAGCAGACAGGTATACCAATGGAATCGAATTGAAAACCCTGATATTAAGCCACACACCTATGAACATCTGATTTTTGACACAGAAGCTAAAATTATACAGTGGAAAAAAGAAAGCGTCTTCGACAAATGGTGCTGGCATAATTAGATGCTGGCATGCAGAAGATTGCAGATAGATCCATGTCTATTGCCATGCATAAAGCTTAAGTTCAAATGCATCAAAGACCTCAACATAAATCTAGCCACTCTGTATTTCTTAGGAGAAAAAGTGGGAGATACCCTTGAGCAAATTCGTACAAGAAAACGCTTCCTGAACTTAACACCAGTAGCACAAACACTGAGATTAACAATTAATGAGACCTGAAACTGAGAAACTTCTGTAGGGCAAAGGACACAGTTAATAAGACAAAATGGCAGCCCACAAAATGGGAACAGATCTTCACCAACCCCACATCTGACAGAGGGCTGATCTCCAAATTTTACAAAGATCTCAAGAAGCTAGTCAGTAGAACACCAAATAATCCAATTAAAAAGTTGGGTACAGAACTAAATAGAGAATTCTTAATAGAGGTATCCAAAATGGCTGAAAGACACTTAAGAAATTGTTCAACATCCTTAGCCATGAGGGAAATGCAAATCCAAACAACTCTGAGATACCATCTTGCACTGTCAGAATGGTTAAAATCAACAACAACAATGACAGTTTATGCTGGTGAGGATGTGGAGAAATGGGAACACTCCTCCACTGCTGGTGGGAGTGTACAGTTGTATAGCCACCTTGGAAATCAGTATGGCAGTTCCTCAGGATATTGGTAATCAGTCTTCCTCAAGATCCAGCAATTCCACTCTTAGGCATATACCCAAAGAATGCCCAAGCATACAACAAGGACATCTTTTCAACCATGTTCATGCAGCATTATTTGTAATAGCCAGAATCTGGAAACAACCTAGATGCACATCAATTGAAGAATGAATTAAGGAAATATGGTACATGTACACAATGGAGTACTACTCAGTGAAAATACAAAACAATGGAATCTTGAAATTTACAGGTAAATGGATGGAACTAGAAGAAACCATCCTGAGTGAGGTAACCCAATCATAAAAGAGAAACACGGTATGTGCTCACTCATATATGGATATTAGACTTAGAGCAAAGCATTAGCTGCCTACAACACATACCTCCTGAGAAGCAAGGAAGCGATGAGCGTGGGGACACCAGACCTTGAGCAGAAACCCACTTCCCCTTCGGCCTGGGAGCAGGCAGCTGTGAGATAATGTTTACTGAAAACAAGTCAGTGCTATAAAACTCTTGATAGGGCTCAGATAAGGGCTTGCTCACTGAAATACCATGACTTTGACACCCCCTATGGCTAGATGCTTCTTCCTGTCCCCCCTGCTGTGTCTCCCCGATTCTGGGGCCGGAGATTAAACCACCAGCCAGGAGGGCGAGAAGTCTGAAAGAATTGTATGTAGATGGATGGCAGAAGTCCTTAAAAAGGGGGAAGCGTTTTTTCTTGGAGAGACTTCTCCTGAGACTTCTCTCTCCTAAAACTGACTTGGGGTCTCCTCCTAAGCTGAATTGGGAAGCATAAAGTTTTCTTAAAGCAACCGACCGGTCTCTGTGTCATCTATCCTGACCACCTCGCTACATTCTCGGATGCAGGTTGCACAGCAGGTGCGACAATTAATTCACCCCTTTTTATTTTTAAATGAGGCACTCCTGGCTTAGGTCAAGTAGGGTCACCCTCCCTGGCCTGTCTTTGGGGGACATTGAACCCCTGTCTTAGGTGGGAGGGGGTCTTCCCCACAGGTTGCCCGTCTTTGGAGAGACCCCAACCTTAGAATCATCTGTAATAAGGCTTTATGGCTATCCGGATTGCCATGGGCTAAGGCACTTTGAACTCAGCATGAAGTCAGAATGCCTACTGCCACTGTTACCATTCCTAGGACCCCCACTGACATAGCGCCTCTCTGTCACCTGCCCATCCCCCGATCTGGGCCTTAGCATTTTACCACCAGTCTTTCTTTATGAATTTATAGTTACAATTTGACGGTTAAAACAGTGATAAAATTTACTTAGGATCTACTTAGGAAAGCATTAGATAGTGCACTTGTACAGATACATTAGGTACAATCATTGATGTTACACATGTAGTATTATAAAAAAATATGAACAAGA
Organism: Mesocricetus auratus; assembly: GCF_017639785.1. Taxonomy (NCBI): domain Eukaryota; kingdom Metazoa; phylum Chordata; class Mammalia; order Rodentia; family Cricetidae; genus Mesocricetus; species Mesocricetus auratus. Next base: position 65,357,815 of record NW_024429197.1, read on the forward strand.
GGCTTTTTGCACTATTTACAGAGTACCAATTTATTCCTGTGGTGATGTAGTCTGTCGATTTAATGTCAGAAGTATCAGCCGAACATGTAACCCGAGTCAAAGTCTTTTTGTCGCACCAGGACAAACCACATTCTCCAGAAAAACACACTGGCATAGGTGTGATTCCAGAAACAGGAACTACCAAGTCTGATATTTCAAGTGACCATGTCCTGTTCAAATACTGAAAAGAGGCTTTTACCAATGTCCAAATGTTTTAAATGGGTCCTTTTTCCCCCAAAGGGAAAAGCTGGCAAAATGAATTCTGTTGTTTTAAGGTGTATCAAAGGCTAGCTGCTAATCTTCCAGTTTTGTTGGCTTTGCGATGAAAACTCACGGGTCCAGGAGGTTGATGTAGCAAGCCTGATGAGAAACTGGAAATCTCGAACTGACTGTTTTATTTCTTTCTCGGGCTGTAGATTTGATGACATCAAGGGTCAGGAACACCGACTTAGGAGATCTCGAACTGGCTTGAGCAGGCTCCCACGGTCTCAGGTCCAGTTTTCTCTGCTCCATGCATCTCACCAAATGTTGTGACAGCTACTGAAGCTTTATTCTTTTCCTGTAAGAAAACACAAACATGCCCTCGACCCCAAATTAGGGTCTTCTCTACTGTCTAGTGTATGGATGTTTCCATTTGACCTGAGCAATAGTTGTTTAACTTCCATTACGTCAGAATCTGTCTGAAGCAGATTCCTCACTGGCATTTACATTTTAAAAATTTTTAAATGAGGAGTGGATTATTTAATGAATCATGTGGGGACTGGGGACATTACTCCCCCTTTTATTTTTAAATTTTGTTTGAACTGTTGAAGTTGGACCATAACAGTAGAAGGATTTGTCTACCCTCCTTAGTCAACTATCTAGGTGAATTGGGATCACTATTTAAAGTATTAGTAGATGCCCTTTAAAAGAGAGATAACCATTAAGTACCTTTGAGAATCATTTAAGGATTGTAAACTATACTATGTCCCAAATAGTCCTTTTTTTTTTTTAACCTGTAACTCTCACTAGCTGACAAGGCCTCGTTTGCATCTGAACTGACAAGGCCTAATTTGCATCTACACAGAAGCCTTTGGGGGTGGGGGCCTGCCAAAGTGGCAGGACAGTTCCCTGAAAAAACCTCTCTCTCTCTCTCTCTCTCTCTCTCTCTCTGACTGGCTCTGAGGGCTTAACTTGAATTTTTTGTTAAGATATTAACCGACTGACTGGATGTTTCTTTTGGCTATATCTAAATCGATTTAGGTAGTTTTTAACTGTTTGAAGGGATTTAAGTATCCCTTTAATCATATCCAAGGCAATTAGAACAGTTGCTTTTGTCAACATTCATGCATTTACATTTCACACTTCGTACATACTGACGTGGCCACGTCCATACACACAGACCATGTATACATATCTCTCCTTTTGCCTAGGTTATGATTAGTTTGTTGAACTGAAACGTCTTTAACAGAACAACTCCAGTCAATCTTTGAATTAAAACAAAAGGTTGAAAAAGTCCTGTATGTCCCTCATCATTTCTTTATTAGAGAAGTTTTGAGCTACACTCAGGGGCTACAGCCATACCCATTCCTTGTAATTCTGTAGATGCAAAGTGGAAAGGCCAGGCTTTTGCCAAAAATTTTTAGAGATGACTCACAAAATTGACCTTAAATTTGTATCAATAACCTACCCCATATAAATGTAACCAAACATTTTTATTTTATATACCTTTGTCTTTTTCTTTACTGAATACTAACATCTCACTTATTAATTTTACCAATTTTTTAAAAATTTACCCATCTTTAATCTATCCTCCCATTGAGGATGATCCTCCAATCCACCCTCCAACTGAGGGCAACTTCTTAGGTTTTGCTTTTCTTTTTTGACCTTTGTTAGGCAAAGGCCTAGACATTTAATTTGGTACCCCTAGCTTGGTACCTCCTTTTTAATACATCCTTACTTATAGCCTTACTTGTTGGCCAGTCTTTTAAATCTCTCAGTTTTCCTTTACTTTCCTGACCTCAGTGGATCAGGTGAAAGACTGGAGATTTTTTATTTTATTTCTTATTTTACCCTCCTTTTTTTTTTTGACTGGGTTTCTCTCTATCCTTTTGGAGGCTATCCTGGAACTCGCTCTATATACAAGGATGGCCTCCATCCTACCTACCTTTGTCTCTCGAGTGTTGGGATTAAAGGCATATGCCACCAACACCCGACTCTAAAGATCATAGTGAACATCCTTCCAATCTGGGACATTTAAGCATTTAAGTGTCCCCCCCCCCCCGGTAATGAACCATGGACTGGCTCGTTCGATCGACTTTAGAAAGCCTTCTAAGGTTTTAGACTTTACTGTAGTCCCATGTCCTTCAAGTAACTTTTTAACTTGATACTGTAATTTAAGCTTCCCAGAACTATTCCCCATGGTTTCTTTTCTTTTTTTCCCCAATCTGTCCCTGGCCAGAAAAAGAGATGAACCCGCTCACTTACCTCGCTTTCACAATCTCGGTGGGATCCTCCAATTGTCGCACCTGCTGTGCAGCCTGCATCCGAGAATGTAGCGAGGTGGTCAGGATAGATGACACAGAGACCGGTCGGTTGCTTTAAGAAAACTTTATGCTTCCCAATTCAGCTTAGGAGGAGACCCCAAGTCAGTTTTAGGAGAGAGAAGTCTCAGGAGAAGTCTCTCCAAGAAAAAACGCTTCCCCCTTTTTAAGGACTTCTGCCATCCATCTACATACAATTCTTTCAGACTTCTCGCCCTCCTGGCTGGTGGTTTAATCTCCGGCCCCAGAATCGGGGAGACACAGCAGGGGGGACAGGAAGAAGCATCTAGCCATAGGGGGTGTCAAAGTCATGGTATTTCAGTGAGCAAGCCCTTATCTGAGCCCTATCAAGAGCTTTATAGCACTGACTTGTTTTCAGTAAACATTATCTCACAGCTGCCTGCTCCCAGGCCGAAGGGGAAGTGGGTTTCTGCTCAAGGTCTGGTGTCCCCACAGATGAGGACCCTAAGAGAGACATATGTGGTCCCCTGGTGAAGGGAGATGGGACAAGATCTTAAGGGAAAATTGGGAATACACGGGTAGGGGAAAGGGAGTCAGGAGAAAGAGAAGGGAGAGGAGTGGGGAGTAGGACTTGTGGGAGCAGGAAGACTGAGTCGGGGGAAGAAAAGAGGAGAGAATGAAAAGAGTTACCATAATAGACGGAGCCAGTACAGGCTTAATGAGAAATCTGGCACTAGGGAAATGTCCAGAGAACTATAAGGATAATACCAACTAAGAATCTAAGCAATAGTGGAAAGGTTATCTTAAATTCCCTTCTTCTATAATGAGGATGATGGCTACTTTATATGCTATCATAGAGCCTTTATCCAATAGCTGATGGAAACAGAAGCATAGACCTACAGCTAAGCCCTGAACCTAATGCCTGGAATTCAGTTGTAGAGAGGGAGGAGTGATGAGCAAAGTTGTCAAGACCATGGTGGGGAAACCCACAGAAACAGCTGACCTGAACAAGGCGAAGCTCATGGACCCCTGCTTGGAAACAAGCATAGGATGCAACCAGTCCCCCTGCAGGTGTCAGTTAGGAGCCCTGGGAAGTCTATGTGGCCCCTGGTAATGGAATAGCATTAATACCTAGTGCATGAATGGACCCTGGGTACCTATTCCCCATGGAGGGATGCTATTTTAGCCTCAACACACGGGGCAGTCCCTGCCTCAAATGATGTGACAGAGTTAGATGATGCTCCATAGAAGGCCTTACCCTTTCTATGTAGCAGAAGAGGCATGGGATGGGTGTCTGTGGTGGGCATGGTAGAATGAGGTCTGCTCCATGCGTGATGGCCCTCAGCTTTCAGTTAAGGCCCTCACTTAGGCCTTAACTAGAGGAGTAGCTTGACAAATTCATTCTCATGTGTTAGCCACCTTGCTTCCAAGCAAAAGGATGTGGTGTCCTTCTTGTTGTCTACAGATACACAAGGCCAGGGAGAGATTTTTTACGTTTGATTGAAAAGATTTGGGCTACCTTTAGAATGCTCAAAAGATGAAATTTCTCTAAAATGACACCGATTTATCTCCACAAGTCATATATGCTAAAAGCAGATAATCTTGACCCCCTAAACCATTTAAATATCTTCTGTTTCAATACCTTGGTTACCATTCCTAGAACCCTTGACCCAGTAACTGATCGAAGCAGAAACAGTCACCCACAGCTGAGCGCTGAACCATACTCCTGGAATCCAGTTGCAGAGAGGGAGAAGAGATGATCAAATGAACCAAGACAGAACTAGAGATACCCACAGAAACAGTTGACGTGACCTAATGAGAGCACCAGACCCTAGTTGTAAAGCAGGGGAACCAGCATTGGACCAAAACGAGCCCTCTGAATGTGAGTACCAGCTGGGAGGGCAAGACAGTCTATGGAACCTCTAGCCGTAGGGTTTCTTCCCAGGCCACAAATGGACCTTGGGATTCCATTCTCAGTGGAGGGATACTATATCAGCCCAGATACAGAAAGGAGGGCCTGGGCCCTCCCCAAAATGATGTCATGGACTTTGATGATCCCCCGTGGAGGGTCTCACTATCCCTGGGGAGTAGGTGGTGGGTGGGTTGGGGGGTTGGTGGGAAGCATGGGAGGATGGAAGGGCAAAGGATATGTAATATTTTATAAAATAAAAAATGTGGCAAAAAACTATTCTTTTTTTTTTTTTGGTTTTTACGAGACAGGGTTTCTCTGTATTGTTTTGGAGGCTGTCGGTCTAGACTGGCCTCGAACTCACAGAGATCTGCCTGCCTCTGCCTCCCGAATTCTGGGATTAAAGGCATGTGCCACTACCGCCCGGCAAAAAAAACAAACAAACAAAAAACCCCCAAAAAACCCCAAACTATTCTTATGTAAGAGCTCATAACTAGGGGCCCCAAATTTGGGCTTCAGTATCTCTAATGTAACATCCTTCTCTCTCCATTCCTATAGCGGATATAATATTCTCAAACATCCATTCATTCTAACTTTTGCTCTATTTTCATCTTTTAATGAGGTTTAAATGAGCATACAAAACTGGGAGTCAACTGGTGTTTTTGTTCTTTGATACACCTATTGTTAATCGTATTGAATGAAAAGCCCATGGGATATGGTTCTCAGTGGTATCTATCTTTGATTCTCAGAAAGTCCATGGATGTTTATAGGCATCCTGATATTGCTTGCTATGTAGACTCTTCTATGGTGGGGAAGAAAGGGAGAATAGTTGGTGGCTTCCGAGCTTTGGGGCATAGGAGGCAAAAATCTAAAGAGATTTTTTTGAGAACAGAATCATATTATGCCAAAGCAAACTGTAATAAGCAGCGATTGATTCAGGTCTAAAGAAAAAAGGCTTACTTAAACCTGAGAGTTACAGTGCCCTGTGGCCTCCGGATTCTGCCACTTGGGAAATCCCTTTCCTCCTTGTCTTTTCTAGTACACTCCATTGACATAGATACAGATGAAACAGTTTGGCTCTCATTAGAACTCTCCAGCAGCTATTGAGAAACTATACAGCATTGGGAGAACACCTGTCCCTGTGAGACCTGTGCTAACGAAGCCAGAGTCCTCGGGACCGTCCAGATGCCAAGGCCCCTGTGCATTGCACAACCTTCTCGCAGCAACCTCGCCAGGCCTTGCAAGCAACTTTGTATTAGAAATTTGGCTTCCCATGTCAGTTTCATCACAGGGAAGAATATATTAAAACAACCTTCCAACTGTTGCATTCATCCCTGATGAACTGGAATTACAGGCCTTTGTTTCTGAGAAGTTAGTCTCAACCTGAGATGTTCAGAGAAAACAATTTTGGAGACTTTAACCTGATGAACCTTTGATGGATGATTCTGGTGCTATAGCTGTGGCCTCACTGCAGTTGCCATCTCATTACTAGTGAGGGGTGCTCTTTACCCGCCCCCATGCCTCAAATCTGTACGTCTACGTTAGACTTTCCTGATTTCCACTGTCCCGTTTCTCTAGTGCCAACATTGCTATTTTTAACTTGACTTTTGTCAATTTTGTTGACTTTTCCCAAAGTAATATTTATAGATAAGTTAAAAGGACTATGACTGATGCTGATAACAAAAGAAATCTTGCTTAGCTATCTACAACAAGATTCATTTAACTTATCCATCATGCACTTAAGCCCCACAGTTTAGCTGTTTTACATGGCAGATTTGTGTTGCTTTTGACCCCAAAGTGCTGGAGCTTGTGCATTTAACTTAAAATGATACTTGAAGTTATTTTCAATGTACTGAATGTTTATACCTTTAACAAATACATCTGGCCAAATCCTAATCTCCAAGGAGGTGGTGGTAGGAGGTAGACTTTGAGGAGACAATGAGGTCATGAGGATGAATCCCTTATGGTGGGATTTATGCTCATCTGAGGACAAACAGGAACAAGCTTTCTCCATATTTTTTTCAAAGTATGAAGGTGCAGAACAAGAGTGACATCTATAAATTAGAAGAAAGCTTTACCCAGATAGTGGATACCTGACTTCCCATTCCCTGGAATGTGGCAAATAAATTTGTGTTGTTTAGTAAACCCAGTGTCGTAAGAATTCCTTTCCAGAGGAGATGTAGAGAACATCTAACTCTTCCTTATAAGGTCCTAAAGATAGACCATAGAATAATTCCATTTCAGTTCACCCTGATGAACAGACGAGTTTATTGGGCTTACAGAGCATTCATAAGGAATTACTTGCAGGAGAATGAGTGACCCCGGAACTGCTGCTACACTGGAATGTCTTCTCTCATCATGGGCAATGATTGCCTCATGGCCACACAGGTGGAGCTCCCCTTTCAGTTAACCGTTCTCAGCCGGTTTACTCTAGCATACTCTAGCATTTCCCAAGGTTAAGAGTGCACCATTGAGTGGTCAGAATATCAGCTGAAGTTTAATAGTCGTCCCCATCTCCTTTTTCTAGGAATTAGTATTTATAGTCAACAAACCTTGAGGGATCTCTTGCAAGTGGTCAGAGCTGTTCATATTACAACAGTGACTCTTTTGCTCGGAAGACAGGGCTTTACAACATCAGTATAAGGTATTCTGCATTTGGAATTCCTGTTTGTTTATCTAACCAAGGTATTGATATGTAGTCTTGAATTAGTTGCAGCACCCTCTCCTGCTTTTCAGTAGAGGTATGCACCATCATATTTGGCTCAGTTTATGGTACATGGTATGGCTTCCTCAGCTGATTAAGATAGTACTCTTTCAGAATTCTTGGTGTTTCCGATTCTTAAGGTCTACAATGGAATCATCACAGAGTAGCCTGGCGGGAAGAACCTGTCCTCCTGTGTCCTACATTTTGTTCAGCCTCACTTCTTGCCATTATTAGCTATGTGTTACTCCTGCTGAAAGTATTCTTGTACTCTCTTTGCTTCTTTGTCTGGTAAAGTTCTTCTAGTATCTGAACCAGACTCATACTCCTTCCACATATAATTATCTGGAGACACCCCTGACCCATGCAAATAGCTGATCATTCCTACATTTGCTTGACATCACTGCTTCCCAGGTCAGTAATAATGTTTTATTCAGTGTGAACTGAGCTTTTATTATCAATTTGCTTTTTAAAATAAAAATTCAAGAAGGTTTCCATAAACTTCAGGACTCACAAGATCTGGATCTATTCCAGAACACAAAATCTAGGTATGGGATTCAGTTGCAGTATTGCAAAGTATTCAAAGAGATTGACTGTGCAGTCTTGCAGGCCTACTAAGCTATGTCCAGAAACTTGTCGGGGAAATGCTGAGTGCCACATACATTTATTCATATATATTTTACAATTATTGATCATAATTTTGCACAGGTACAAAATGCATATTGAGCATTCTTAAAAGTCCATCTCCCTACTAGTTTGTTCACCTGCTATCTTCTCTAGTTAGATGGCAAGGACAACATTCCTGTCCTCTTTAAGTCCACTCAAATGTTGGTTCCTTTGAGTGTTTTAAACTTTTTGAACATGTTTCTAATTGTAAAATAATAAATCTGTTTCTTTACTTTTATCTAAAGATTCTAAGTGAACATTAATGTTAGATAGATTATCTAGGGAGGAGGGATATTTTCTAGATTTATTTAGCCCCCCCTTCTCTCTCACTCTCTCTCTCTTTCTCTTTTATTATTTTATATGACCTGAGCATCTGGATTTGGGTTGCTGATTTTTTAGTTTTTTTTTTCTTTGTGTAGGTTTTTAGCCCACTAAGGAAGAATTTAAAGTGGGATTGTGGGTAACTTGGGACAGTGTCAGGAGAGTGGAGTCAAGGCTGAAGAGATTAGAGCCTAAGCAGCAGAGTAGGGTGTCCATGACACATAGGACAGGAGATGGATCTGGCTAGGCTGAGGTGAAGTAGGATTCACTTACTGGGTCTGGGTGGACCATGCGTGATAATTATGATATGAAGGATCAGAGCTGGAGACAGTCCTGCATGAGCACCTGGACCTCATGGAACAGCTGCGGTGCACCACACTGGGAAGGAGTGGGCCTGGATACAGAGGGCAGTGTGACTGGGATGTCTTATAGGAGTGGCGATGGGAAGGACCTCATCGAGCAGGTGCAAATAGAGACCAAGTAGGATAGGGTCAGAGTGATGCTTGGGACAGCTGTGGGGGGTGGAGAGGTGATCCGGCAGGCATGACTTGTTAGGGCCAAGTTCAGAGTGGTCACCTAGGACAGCTGTGGGGTGTGAGACAGGAGAAAGAACTGAGAAGGACCAGGATTTGGGGGAGGGGGTGTCACTCACAAGGCCTAAGGCTAGAGGGATAACACAGCTGGCAGAGGTCTTAGATTTTTTAACATGCATTTTTCCTGTTTTAAATTTAAATTACTTAAATACAAGCACTATATTTATTTCCTCATCCTAAGCACAGATGGCCAGGGTATGTGGGAGACACCCAGGAAAGATCTGCAAACCAAAAGACCTTGATTTTTAAGGTGTGAACCCTGAAAACCAGGTATGCCATGTTGTGAGCCATGCTGCCCAATAGAACTACAGTAAGGACTGGGAGGTTATTACATGTGGGCCCACATGGCACATTACAGTTTGTGTTACTTCAAATGTCCCACGTTGTCACCTGTCGTCAGCAGCTACAGTGGCTAGGGACAGTTTAGAGAGCAGGCTTTTAAAAACAACGGCACATGGCTGGAGACGTGTCACTGGTTAGGTGCACTGGCTGCTCTTCCTGAGGATCTCTCTTCCACTTCACAGTTTTGACCACCTTCTGAGTTTCTTATCTGGAATGAGAAGGGGAAGAAAAGTCAAAGTTGTCATCAGGAGTACCTTTATTATTGTCTAGTTTATGCTTAGGCACCTACTTCTGGCTACAGTAAAGCAGAGGCAGTTATTTATTATTTATTTATTTGTATATACTTCTGCTTTTTTGGAGGATGCATTTTCTGGGTTAGAACTTGTTTCATATCAACTTTTTTTTTAACTGTAATGGTTGAGGGTAAGGACTCAGGCAGCAAACAGACTATGAGATCAGTTTAGTTGGAACTTGGCTGTTGAGAGAGGAAGATAGATGAGTGCTAAATATTTGATTAACTGAAGGAAACAGCAGAGGAAGGGGAGGCATTGCTGGAGGTCTTTTCCAAAGCTGGCACCTTTTAAAGGATTTTGAGGTCAATGGGAGCAGAATTTAAGGATACTGGCCAGATGATGAGGCAGGCAGCTTGTCTCATGCAGACAGATGCTGGCATTAACAGGTGACAGTCCTCAAAGGATTTCTGAGCCATGTGTTCTTCAAATGTCTTTAAGACAGAAGGATCACCTGAAGTGACATTCTGTAGTCCCCACTGTTTCAGTATACCAAGAAGGGTGTAGGTAAGGACTGAATACCTGCAGGAAGGAGGCACATCATGGCCCCTGTCCATATGACTGAAAAAAGTCAAAACCTTTCTACCTGACTTGGTGGCAAAGAATTATGGGCTGAGAGGAACCAAGGAGCTGGGCAAAGCCCATAGAACCAGGATTGCATTTCCTGCTACCAGGAGCTCTGACATGTCTTTTCCTCATCTTCTTTTCTCTCTCCTGCCCTCTTGTTATGCTGTGATGAGAAACAAAACCAGCCCTGTGTCTTGGAGTGTGGGTTCTGGGGCGTTCACTCTGCTAGACTGTTTATTTTATGTCTGTAGCTTGGCACTGAGGAGAGATTGAAAAGCACCAGCCTCAGGAGCTCTTGATCTGCTCCTCATGAATGCTGCATTCATCACTTAGACATAATGTATTTATAATCAGGGCCAAGGCAACATGACCTTGTTTAATTCTAAATAGATCACAGGCAGCCAGACATGGGAACTGTTGGCTTTAAATCAGATGCAAGATATGTTAGCCACCAAGGACTTAGTCATGATTCTGTTGATCTCTTTCACTTTGATAGGTTTCTTTCTGTGCTACTTATATACGGAGAAAATGGAAAAGGTGTTACATAAATAGGATGTGGTAGGGCTCCTCTTACAGCCAGATTTCTGGGAAATCAAAAGTTGTCCCTGTGGTCATTGCATTGGAAGGACAGTTGTAGTGGAGAAGTGTGAGGATGATAGCATGCCTTAGGTTTGGATCTTCTAACACAAGTTAATTAATTTCCAAGAACTCCTTCCACCATTCTAGAAACACTAATCATGAAAATTAAAACAAGAACCCGAAAGACAAACAAAATCAACAGTTGGTTATTTACTGCCTCTCTGTGCAGTAGTATTTCAGAGATCCCACCAGGGATGCTTAAGGACAACATTTTCCTTTCCAGGTCTTTGTCTGGGGCTAGACCGTATATAAATATTCTTTTAGGATGAAAACTGCAATCCCCTCAGGCTCTTCTACCAATTCTCTCTCTCATCTGCTTTAAACATTTCTACCAAATAAATCTATAATCCCTCTGTATAACTTGAATTGTCCTTAAGAGTCAGAATGGTGGAGTCAAATGAGTCCTGCTGATTTAATTCTGCTGGTTGTGCATGGGATACCCATGTGAGCACTGATGCTTTAAGGCACCTGGTTGTTCATGTGCCTACCCCTAGATGCTCTCTCTCCACTCAACCCACATTCCCACCCACCCATCTACCCACTCTTTCCCCTGTTACAAAGTAGTCTGTCTTGGAGATGAAATGAGTCAGAGCTAAACTAATTAACTAACCAGCAGTGATCTACAGCTTCAGTACCTTACATTCCTGAAGATTTATCCCATTTTAAATTCATTGCCATTTTCCTCCAGGGAAATAAAGATTGCTGCCTATTAAAGATGGGGACAGAAAAAGGCACCTTCACTGGAGACAGCCTGTACAAGAAAATAATACTGTAATCATCCCCTCCAATCAGCTGAAAAGGATTAAATCTTCTGCTTCTAAAGTAATGTTCCGATTGAGCCTTGGGGAAGAATAATTCATGATTAGGGAGAAGGCTGGCCTAGCAAATGTGAACATTATGTCCATTACTTAAACACACTTCCTGGGCTGACTGCTAATGTACCCAAGGGACTCACAGCCCCAGCAACTGATGGGCGCAATGAAACGGGCAGACAAGGACAAGAAGCATTATCATCTGCATTCAACAGCACTACACAGACTTTACCACTGCTAAATCACTGCCGTTGGTAAATAGCCCAGATAACTCATTTTAATAGAAGAATTCTTCTCTTCTTTATGTGTATTAAACAACAGACTCTTCTGAGCGGTGGCAGTGTATTGATTCCTGGGAAAGGCCGTGTGAATACCAATTCTGTAATTTATGCTGTTTTGTGGCTCTGGCTCTTTTTGTTATGCATAGTATATTAAACATTCAATAGCTCAATTTAATCTTTGCAGCCAAATTGCACAGCACATCTTGCCAGATAGTGGTTGTTTCATATACACAGCCCATCTGCTTCCTGTTCTATAATTCATTCAGTAGGCAAAGTTTCTGGCAGCCTCAGGATATATATATATATATATATATATATATATATATATATATATATATCCATCCTTAGGGTACCAGAAGTGCTTGGCACTCAATTCGTTTTCTGAGTTTCTAGTGCTGTGTGTGTATATGAGCAGGGGCGTGTTTCTACTTTTATGTGAATTAAAGATGGGAATATTTGCTATACTCAGGGTCATCATTTGGACAACTTTTCATAAACTTGCAGGGTTTCACATGACCAAAAGAAAGGCAAAATAGTTAAAAATGAAACACAATGATCCTTTTCTGCTGGGAAATTACCCATAGCAATAAGGCTTTTTCTTTTGACCATCCCTATCTAAATAGATTGATTTATATCTTCTGGAAGAAAAATAAATAAAACAAACCAAACAATCATAAACTCTTGGCTCTTCTGTCTGGATGAACCACTAGGGAGTGGCTTTCTTTGGGTGATGTTTATTTTCCCTCAATCCCTCCTTTCTTGGAGCCCTGCTCCATCTCTTCAGGCCGATGGTAACTTTGTCCTTCCCACATCTCCGCTGTCTGTTTACTTTTAAATAAGTCAATGCCTAAATGTTACCCAGTGGAAAACTGTATTTGCTAGTTATTGACATTTTTCTGCAACTTCCTTGATTTTCAGAGCATTTTTATGGCCTTTATACCACACTCAAGGGACATAGGCCACCCTGTGTCTTAGATGATAATTTTATATTTTTTTGGGAAAGTGACCCTAGAACCCATCTCATAGGCTCAAATTACAGTCTCTTAGCACAAGTAGATCATCCATGCCAATGACCTCAGTTTACAGTGCATAACAGCCTGAACTTGGAGAATGCTTTAGAACATGACCAAGCAGGCAATTGAAATAGCTCCACAAGGTTTCCAAGATCATGGAGGGAAGGTGATACACTCCAGCCCGAGTCCAGAGGAAAACAGATGATATAGGCCTAAGCATGCTGCTGCCCTGCAGAGAATGGGCTTTGTGTTTCCAAACCTGGCATTGCCAAATAAGTCAGGGATCTGGATTTGGAAACTTGTGCAATTGGTTTCCTTTTTCTTTGTTGTAGTAAGTGATATTACATATCTTTAGTAGCTACACAGGCCAAACAAAACATATTTATAAGTCTGACAGAACCAGTGTTACTGGTCTTCGCTAACAGTTTTACAGGCTTTGGTTTTGCAAACACAAGTCTGCACCATCAGACCCAAGGGACAACTTAACTTCCAACCCGACTCAGCGTGGGTGGTAGAGTAAATGCCAGGAACTCTGGAGCTACTTCCCCTTGGACACTGGTTAAAAATGTCTACCACTTAGTGACATGCCAGGGTCCTAAATATGTCACCTTAAATTGGAATAGGAATTGTAGACAAATGGACCAAAGAATAACTGGAGCCCTTTAAAAGAAGAGCAAAAGAAGTCGGAGACTGAGAAGCTGTGTGGTATGATTAGCCTTGAGAATGGCTGGGGCCACATGTGAAGACAAAGAGCCAAAAGGGGCTGAAAGTGGCTACTGACCATCAGCATGCAAATGGGCACTTTAGATCTGCAGCCACAAGACACCAAACTGTGCCAGAAACCAAAGGACTCTGTATATGATTCTCTCCAAGATCTCCCCATAAGAATCTTGCTGGCCAACATTTTGACTTTAGCCTGTGAGAATCTGAGCACAGAACCCACCTGAGCCATGTGGAACTTCTAATGTACAGAACCACAGGGTAATGGATGCGGGCTGTAAGCTGCTTAAATCACGGGGATGCTATCTGGTAGGAGCAGACAGTTTGCCCTCTTTCTGCAGCCAGGTCGTCAGTGCTAAAGAGGCCCCTCGTCTGCCCTGCTCATCTTTTGCCTATAAACCTCTGCTTCTCATTTTCTTGCATAGAATAGAGGAGCTGAATATGAGAAGGATATGTATCAAAGTTCTAACCTGTTTGTCTATTTCTTCTCCTAAGATCTGTAGAGGTGCCAGCTGGTACCTAATGGGAAACCATGTAAGAATTTAGGAAGGCCTTTGCTATGCAGTTTTTTCTTATCAGCCTTTGGCTGACCTTGTAACCCTCTGCATCACCATAGTAGGACTGCAAGAAATTCTTAGGCAGATTCACTCTTGGTAACAAGCACTACACTCTTCCCCATACCTTTCTTGCCATGTCAGACACAGAGAAATTCCATGCTATGATGCATTTCAGTCTCTACCAACAGAGCAGCCAGTGATTCCTCTACTTTGTGGGTTAGAGTCAGGCTATACATTTCTTTCCCCTTTTTTTCAGTTTGAGGGGGTGTCAAACCATTTAATTAATGAGCATGAAGTTGGGGGAAGAGATTGAAGAAATGAAGACAATAAGAGCTGATAACATAGGCCATGGTGTGGTTATGGCTTTGACTTTTCTCAGGCATACATTTTGTGTCTGTTCTTTTTGTCAAATGGTAGACAGAGTGAGTCTTTACACATTTCTACACTAGGCCTAAGAGAAAAGCCAGAATTCTACATTCTGATTCCAAATGGACAGGTGGTGTGGTGGGACAAGTCTGGGGCTTTGAAAGTTACAGGGAAACAGAATTTGTTTCATTCTGTGTACCCTGCAGCTTCAGGGTTCCAGAAAAGTGTGGTATGGAATAGTGCCTCTTGGCTGTGTACTGGGATTCCACTCATCATGAGGAACTGCTGTGTCTAATCTTTTCTGATATTGTCCTTCATAATGTTCCCTTCTACAGTTTCAACATGGGCAGGTAGGTTCCTAGTGAGAACATGGTCTTGTTCTTACCATACTAAATTCTCATGTGCCTCCTTCTTACCAAGCACCTGTTGACAGATGCAGTGTACAGCATCCTGCTCTAAAACACCACTACATTCATTAGTTTTCGTGGGTATTGAGACAAGAGGTACACAAAACCCCAAGGAAGCAATTTTTAATGATTGTATCTGGATTAGATATCTTAGATGTGTTGGCCTCTCATTCTACTTGTTGACCTCATCCTCCAGATGAGAGTGGTGAGGTCTCTTGAGGGAAAGGGGGTTCCTAAATAGGGATCAACTGTCTTTCTGCTGGCAATCTATTCTCATTTAGAAATTCTTTTGAAGTGTCTCAAGGTATGTGCATATGTTTGTGTGTCTGTGTGTGTATGTAGTGTGTAGGCATGCATGTGTGCATGTACACATTTTGGATGTTGTTCACTGGTGCTTTCCCTCTAATGAGTGCTGGGATCTGGTGATGTCTTGCATAGGCAATCTTGTCTGGCTGACAACCATAGTCACTTTCTTTTTCTGTTGCTTACTTCAAGCCTACACTTCCAGGTCTATAAAAGCTTTGTCAGGCTTGCACCATGTGCCATGAAGCTGTCAGTGAAATCTACTCATGGGGAATGTGGATTTAGAAGCTTTAAAACATGGCTGATTCTTTTTGTGGGTGATGTCTGCAGTGACCAAAACATTGGTATCTTGTTTTTGATAGCCCAGCAGATTTTGTGAGTGGCTATGTGAATGTTGTCCTCATGAAATTTGGGTTTCTGCTTTTGTCAGCTACAGATTCATATATACATACACATATATACATACATATATATGTGTGTGTATGTATATGTGTTTGTATGTATGTATATGATGTGTGTGTATGTATGAATTCAAAGGTTCATGATCTTGTGGAAGAATTGATAAGCATAAAGTCTAGAGGCTGAGATTTTGAGCTCAATTTCTCCCATATTACTTCTGGAAGGGTTCTACAAGAATGTCTCGAGGCTGGGACTGATAAATTTTAGGGCAAAAGTGAAAATATCTTCCGGCTGTTCTATTATTCCTCTTCCTGTCACACTGACCTGCAAATGAGCTCTCTGCTCTGCTGCTGTCTGCAGCTGTAGCCTGAGCGAGGCCTTGGATAGTTTTCCTTGCACAAATCAAGCTTGGAACTAATTTTTCACCAGGAAGAACATTATAACTTGCACACTGCCTTGAATTCTCTATCACAGGGCACAGGGAAAATTGCTTCTAAACTGATGTCCACTGATGGAGTGAGAGACATACCCTTCTATCTTATAAGAGGTTCTCACAATGCACCATGCAAATATTAAAGGAATTAACAATGGGGAAATGAAGCCAATAAATCTCATATTATAAAAAGCATCATAATAACAATGCTAATCTTTTGGAGACCTGGAATGTAGGCAGTACTCTTTTTAAAATAGGAAGCTAGTTGCCATAGATTAAATTGTACATACACCAAAAAGGCATCAACTCTAACACACTATTAAGTCCAAGGCTGAAGCCAATAGGTCAGTAAAAGAAAATACCAGCTCAGTAAAAATACCACACAAGTGAGTATGGATTTGCTCTGAAAGGGAACTCTTAAACAAACGTCCACAGAGACACCATTTGGGTGACAATAAATGGCAGAGTGGTCACAAGCACTTTTCTCTGGTTCCCAGTTAGAGACAGAAATGGACATAGTGCAAAGTATTAGGAATTATAAGTTACCATGGCCACTTTAGTTAGATTTTGTTGTTGTCTAAACCATGGTATCTGGTGCTTGCATCAGGGTCTCCCCCCTTGGAGGAATGCACACACTTTCACTCTTTAGCCATTGGGTCTCTCAGTGAGAGCAGTCTAGCTCTGCTCCACCCAGTTAGCACCTCTGGAAGCCCCTAGACAGATTCGGTGATTAATGATGATTGATTTTCTTTTCTTGCCAGCTTCGTAGTCACACTTGAGCAGGACTGATGTCGACCCAGCTGTGTTTAATTAGCCTAGCAGACTTAGAAATCATACTTTAGACTCTAAGGTTTAGAGGCAGACTTGTACTGGAAAGACTCTTATCCATTATTTATCCTTCTGAGGTAATCACAGATCTGTTGTTTTCATTAGATTTAAGGAACAAGTTAGGAAATACATGCTATATATACTGGGCATGACCTTCTCCCCAGGTTTAAACAATCTTTTGCTTTCTTCCAGAACCTGGCGTAGCAAGGGAAACAGCTCAGGTGAATTTCTCTGTGACACACCATAATATACACAAACTCATAGAGGCATGTACATAGGAGTGGACATAAATAATAAATATATCTTTAAAAAGGGGATGGGGGGGCCGGGCGGTGGTGGCGCACGCCTTTAATCCCAGCACTCGGGAGGCAGAGGCAGGAGGATCTCTGTGAGTTCGAGTCCGGGCTGGACCGACAGCCTCCAAAACAATACAGAGAAACCCTGTCTCGTAAAAACAAAAACAAAAACAAAAAAAAACAAAAAAAAAAACAAAAAAAAAGTGGATGGGGAAAGCCCACAAGGCATTACCATGCATAAATAATTACTGGTAACTAAGGAATGCCGAGAGTGGGAGAAATCGTCTTCTCTAGGGAAGAATACCCCAATTGCTTAAGCATTTGGAAGGTTATCTCCTAACTCAACCCATTCCCTAGTGGTTGAGAGGCTTAACAATGACATCTGTTTCATGAGCGTGTGCCCATTAGCCATATTGGGCACATTATGACTTTGCTTTTTAGTCACAAAGTAAAACCATCCAAGGATCATCCTAGCTTTGCTTTAAATTTCAGGTAGCATTTGGCCTAAACTAACTGTGCACCAATGATGTAGGCAAGCCATGGGTTTATTAGTTCTTCTCTTGACATAGCAACTAGAGAATGTTCATGCGCATGAAGTAGACAGAGTTTCACACAGTCGGGGTGTAAAAAGAATTGAATATTCTGGAAATTGTGGACGGGTTCACGTGTGGGAGTCAGGAGAAGACTGAGCGAACCTTGTTAGATGGCTTCAGGCTATCGGTGATCTGTTGCTGAGGGAAACTTTGATATAGTTTCACAAAAGGGTAGGCTAGTTTAAGAATATTGAGTCAGAAGCAGTTGAAGTGGTTTCAAGAAGAGGCCTACAAGCCTGGAAATGGATCTGCGGAGTGACGATACTGGCAGGATAAAGAGCAGCATTTTGCTGTCAAAAGCAGTATTATATTAACCAAAATACTAAGCTGCTCAAAGTTCTACAAGCTGAAAGTTACATAACATCAATTTAAGTAGGCAAGGAAAAAGGAGAATTTGTTTATTTGCATATTCTGCAAAGAAATAGTGCAGATATAGAATGAGAGTTATATCCCAGAGCCAGGGCTTCAAGGATTAGACCCAAGTACTTTCTCTTTAGATGCCTTTTTCATTTCTTGGCAGAGTCCTTAAGAATAATTCATTTATTTCCTTCTCTTCCTTCCCTTCCTTCCCTTCCTTCCTTCCTTCCTTCCTTCCTTCCTTCCTTCCTTCCGTCCTTCCTTCCTTCCACATTTGATTTGTTCTACAGATAAAATGTTCCAAACAGTAGTTTGTCAATTGCGGTTTAAAGAGCTCTTTTGCTTCGTCATAGACATGTCAGTTCTATGTGGGAACGCTATCTACTACTCTGGTCTACCTTATCCATCCTTATACCAAACTAGGAAAAGGAGTATTATTTGACCAGCTATATCTCACACACCCGTACCTGTATGCAATATCTGGAAGTAAGAATAAGGTAAGCAAACTAGTTTGTTGTAAGCAGAAAAACAATAGCTATTCTATCTCATATAAATTCCATCATAATATGACTACTAATTGGTCTAAGAAGGCATTTTGCTTTGAATAGCCAAATATTTTCAGTCATAATTTATTTTTTCTCATAGAGATTAGTTTTACTTTATTACTGAAATAGATTTTGGCATAGTCTATATAACACATGTATAGGAAGAGATAATTAACCTGTCCTGTGGGGAGGGAGGGAGGGAGACAGAGAGAGAGAGAGAGAGAGAGAGAGAGAGAGAGAGAGAGAGAGAGAGAGAGAGAGAGAGAGAGAGATGTGTGTGTGCTTGTGTGTGTGTGTGTGTGTTGGAAGGTGCAGGTTCAATTAATTTCTTCTTTATGATAGATATTCAAACAATAAAGATGGCCTCTATAATGAAAATTACTGGCTATTTATGATCTCGGTTTCCATCTAATTGTGAAGTTGCTTACAGGCTTGGGTTGTTTGTATTTTTAAGTTTGTTTCAGATCTTCAGGTAAGATGTCAAACTAGAAGCTATTTATGTACAAACCAGTGAAGGAGAAGAGTCAAAATAAGGAAGAGAAATAGTCCCTATTCCACAGAGAGTATGCAAGAAATAGCTTTGGAAATTTACCAAGGTAGTAACAGGTTTCTTATGGCCACTGCCAGGGACCAGGTCTTAGTTTCAGTTTACTGGAACAAGCTGTAACTGAGCAAGCAGTTCTTGGGAAAGCTATAACCCAGGGCCAACCAATCAGAGGGCACCCCACAACTTTGCACAAGCTTAAGAGAACTAAAGATAGCTTCTCCCACCCTGCAGCTGCAAAGCCCTTAACCACTGAGCCACCAGCCAATCCTATAAACTTTTTGTTTAAGCCCACCAGTCAGTCCCAAGACTAACTTCCCCTCCCTGGGATTCTCCCTAAACTTGATTAAAGGAGCCTTTGGGCTTCTCTGGTGGTTGCCGTGTGCTGCCCCTACATGTTGGATAAATAAAATGCTTTTGCTTAGTGCATATGTGACTGGTGGTCTTTTATGGAACTTCTCACATGTGGTGGGATATTTCCACAGACACAAAGGACCTGAGGGCCAATGGGCCCTTGATTGTCTAAACCAGACTAAACTAATTATCTGAGCATGAGGTATGTAGCTTCCCCAAATTGAGCCAAGGGATTCCCCAGAAACAGCTGCCCTGCCACGAGACAAAGACCTGAACCAGTCTCCAGCTGCCATGAACGACCCTGATGCCAGTGCTGCTGCTTCCTGTCCCCGGGTGGGTGAAGAATAAATAAGGCTTTCCCCTTCCTAAAATAAACTGGGCTTGCTACACCCAGCTTGTCCCTCAGGAGGCTGTGCCTCTGTGCCTCTGACCCTGCTCCTACTCACCCCTTTCCCCAAGGGGAAGTTCAGTGGGACAAAGCAGCAGATCAAAGCAACACTCCTGGACCCTAACACCTCCAACCTTTTTAGCTGATGCAGGCCAGCTTTTGTGAACTGTCACCCATGCCAGGGCAGGCTTTGCTGACATAGCTGTCTTTGAGTCATTTTTGTTCTCCTAGATAACCCTTCACCCATAGTAACCCCAACAAAGCTCCTTGGTTCAGCAAGTTTGACTTAGCTAGTATTCCCATACTTTGGTCTATTCATGAACTCCCTATCTGGGATGAGTAGACATGTGTGTTGCATCTCCCCAGGAACTATTTTGTCACACAGCAAACAGCAATGAGGACGAACAAGTATCTCTGTAGTAGGATGTCGATCCCTCTTTAGATTCAGGGTATCAGATCTTACACTAAGGTCCATGATTCATTTGGAGGTAAGTTTTGTGCAATATGAGTTAAGAACCTCAAGTTCATTCTTCTACCTATAAGTACACAGTTTGATTAGCACCGTTTGTCCAAAAGTATGTATTTTTAGCTTCTTTGTCAAAAAATCAGAAAGTATAAATTTATACCTGGGTCCTCAATTCTAGTCCATTGATCAATGTATGTTTTTATGTGAATAGCTCTGTAGTATAATTTAAAATCAGAAATGCTGATACTCTTAACATTTTTTCTTTAGTAATTGAGGATTGTTTGTGTTATTTACAGATTTTTGTGCTGTCATATGAAATTTCCTAAAATTAATACATTATAAATTGCATGTCATTTAATTCTGTCAATAAGATTATTTAGTACCATAGTGATAAAACTTAGTTTTTTTTCTGAAATAGTTATCATGCTTGTAATTTTCTTTCCTCCCTATATAACTTCTTATGGGGAAAACTGGAAATTGGCTCCTCAGCTGACTATTCAAAATAGAGGAATTACATTTGCATGAAGTCTGGGTTCAGCTCCTATTATGAAAATTCCTCAACGAATAACCAGATGAGCTAATTAAGTCAGGTTTTCATGGAAATTGGAAACAAAGACATCAGTTTCCCAGAGGGTTGGTGTTCTTGAAATGTCTTGTGGCCAACATGTAACAGCACAGAATACTGGTTTGTCCTCTGCTGGGGTCAGATGTAAACAGCCAACAGATGCCAACTGGTCACACAGATCCAGCCCCTCTGTGACCAATGTAATGACCATATATACATTTTCTTGTATTTGGGAACAGTAAGAGCTTGGCTTTTGAGTGTTAATAAGGCATGCCTAATTTCCACATACAAGCTGAAGGTTAAGCACAGTAGTGTGTGGTGGGAGATTGCCATCTCTCATGCAAATTTGCTTTCTACAGACACTCAGGAGTAGCCTGTGTAACTGTGATATGGAGGACAGCTAATGGACATCTCTGATTAACAGATTATCAGCACTGGTTTAAAGGGACAGTCAGTGCCTTTTGCCTGAATGTTGCAGAATACATTCTGTTGGCTTTCATTTCCTATTACGAAAGCTAGACTTTATGCTTCATAAGGCAGTATGACATGACTCTGTATGCTAAGTTATTATGGTGAATCAAACATTGATTTCTCTTAGATGCTTTGTGTATCACAATCCTGGTTATGGGAACATGCTAAGCTAGCAGGTTGTACAAATGCACGGTGCAGCTGTGCAGGAATGATTACAGATGAATAAGCATACCTCCTGGCCATAGGTAGACATCTCCATTTTCCCATCACTCTTGCTTTCTCCTTGGCCCCAGGCATAAGTATTTCTTTTAGCTGCTGTTAAATAAAAACTGTGAGCTGAGGTTCAACACCAGCGTTATGTAGACAAGCTCCCATTCGGAAGCCTCTCAAGCATCTTTTCCTCTTTACTGTAGCTGCCCTGTTTCTGGGGCGGCCAGGCTACAGTGAATTTCCTGTTGAGTGGTGAGCATCTGGGGATCTTGCAGCATTCCCTCCCTCCCAAGCCTTGCTGTCTCCTTCTTCCTACTGCGTTCCACTCTCTTCCACACTGTCTTCCTTCTTTTTCTTTATCCTCTTTCTTTATCCAGATTTCCACTAGAGGCTCTTGCAGGGTCAGAGGCGTAATGTAATGACTTACCTCCTATTTGATTTCAGCCCTGGTCCCTGGGGGGACTATACCATTATTACAGTCAAGGCTTGTAGCACCACAGGCTAATGGATCAATTCGGCCTTCAAAGTATCCTATGGCCTGTCAATATGAAATTCTAGCAATTATTGAAGTGGGAAGGCTAGGAAGCAGCTGAAAAACATTCCCTACTGATTGGCTCATTACTCTAGCATATGATGAACTTGTTTAAGAAAAATTGATCTGACAAATTGATTTTTTTAAATCAGAGAATCTCATGAATGCAATTTAAGTCACAATATTTCTTGCTTTGAAGAATAAATCTTTTTTTTCTTTTTGTTCATCTTTTTCCCTGCAAGGAACGTTGATGAAGCAAACCAGTCACCAAGAACCTAGAACTCTGAGGCTGCCCTGTCCTTGCTCCTTCTGCCATCTCATAAAAGTTTCCCGTACAAAACTGAGTTTTCCTGGTGAAGCTCCTCACCTCTGCATTCTCAGCCCATTGATCCTTTCATTCACTTGCTTCACCAACTCTCTTTTTCTCTGGTTCACCCTTCCACTCCAGATTTAAGGGTTTTAGTTACAGCTCACACCACCTACTTTACCAAATGGATTTCCCATTCTTGCACAGGGAACAGAAAGACTTAGGAAACTGAGAGTGTTAATGATTGTCCAGGGCATTTCTGTCAGCTGACATGATATGGACAACCTGAGCCATGGAGACAGATTGTCGACTGCAGCACTCTCTGGGCAGCGAGCATGAGCTGCATGTACCTGGACATCTATTTTGTTTCAAAATTCTTGCCAATTAAAAATATTTAATATTTTTATTTTTGCAAAAGTGTGACACCATATAATAAGTTGTTTCCCTCATTTTTATTATGTTATTTCTTCAACATAATGTTTTTATTGGTTCTTTGGGAATTTTACATTTTCCACCCCATAACACTCTTCCCACCCTTATGACTGCCCCTCAAAATTTTTAAAAAGAAAAAAAGTTCAGTTTGTGTTATCTGCACACTCATAGGAGCATGGTCAAGCTTGCAGTGGCCTTTCTCTTAACTAGAACAGAGTCCTTCTCTCTGACACCCCTACCAGAAGTCATCACACCTCAGCATCCTTATAATTTTTTAGTGTTTTATTTCTATTAGTACTGAAGTTAGTTCTTTGACAACTTCACAGGTATGATACATTCTGTTTATTCTTTTTTTGTTCCCTCCTACTTGTGCAACCCCTTTCCCTCCTTATCTGCCACTTCCCGAGACTAGAAACTCTGGGTTTTATTTTGTGATCTGCTTAATTTAACCAGGGCAACTGTCTGACCACTGGGCAGTCACTGTCTTTTGGACTATGGTGGTGTCACCCACAGGTAGGTGCACAACTGGATCTTACCTACTTCTTAAATCCTCCTCTGCACTATCTCTAACAACAGTGGTTCTCAACCTTCCTAATCCTGGGACTCTTTAACACAGTTACTCATGTAACTTTAATTTTACTACAGGTATGAATTGTCATGTATTATCTGTGTGTTTTCTGATGGTCTTAGGCCACCTTATGACCCACAGGTTGAGAACCACTGTCTAGTAGGGTAACTCCTAAATTTTTCCCTAATCTAACCTATGGTTACCTATGGACAAGATTAGTGGATTTTAGAAACAGATTAGGATCAGTTTCACTTCTGGACTTGCCCAAATTACAGACCCTTGGCATCATCTAAGAAATTTGAGATAGAATCAGAGCATGAAACCTAGGAAATTTCAATGACCAGCTTACCTCTACTTTCCTAGTTTTTGTGGGTGGGGTTTCTTAAGCAGGCAAAAGATAAACAAGAGAAAATTGAATGTATTACAACACAGTGTGTCTCAAAATACTAGCTCAATTATCTGAGAGGTTCTGTTATAACATGGGTCAAATCTAGCATCCTAGCAAAGATTAGTAAATGTAAGGAGAAGCATAAGGACAAAGGGGAGGTCTTTAGGCTTTTATGGCTAGCAAACTAAAAGGAAACGAACCAGAGAGCAGACTTATTTTAGTGAGGTTTCTTGTCATTAAGTGTCTACAGTGATTAAGGGTGTCTTTAAGACTTTCCTCAAGTAGCACAGGAATATTACCTTAAAATTGGAAATTCATACCCTGGGAGTATATAGAAGGCTTTTGGGGCACATTTGCTATTACTCAATTGTTTCAATTAAAAATAACCTTTCTGCTAACGTGGCATTTGGAGGAGGTATATCCTAGTCTCCTATAGCACCTTGAATTGGGATGTGTTCACACAGACCAAGCAGTTGATGAGATAAAACTGGTTGATTTTCATGCTAAAATAAAATACGATACAGGATACAGTGGCAGCCTCAAGTGAAGAATGGGTGGAGAGTACAGGAAATGCATCTGATTCATCTCAGAATTAGGTTCAGAAGTACAGAATAACAGAGCTTCAAACTCGTACCCCAAATGAAAATGAGGTTGGAGCCAAGCTGGTGGAGCTGCCTTAAATTATGGCCATGCTCAGCTGCTCTTCTTTCTCTCAGGCAAGAGTTTGAGGATGCTGGTGGCAAACCAGACCTCAGAACTGTGTCCTGTGCCTTTTGTAGCTTTTACACATCTCACAGAGAATGTTCCCCAATGGTTAAAGGGAAAGGAAACATTGGCTATCTATGCCCAAACACATCCAGGAAAACTGCCTGCTGTATGATTTCATTATCTGAAGGCCTACTTCCAAGAGTGAGTTTGTTGGTTCACGCTAAGGATATTTGAATAAACTGAAAGATTGGTAAAAAGAATGCAAATCATTTAGACTGGAAATGTACTTGGAAAATAATCTGAGTTGTAGAACAGTGGTATCAACCTTCCTAGTGCCCCTTAATGTAGTTTCTCATGTTGGGGTGACTCCCAACCAAAACAATATTTTCATTACTATTTCATAAAAGTAATTGTGCTACTGTTATGAAGCATAATGCAGATATTTTTGGAGATAGAAGCTTTTCAAAGGGGCCAAGACCTACAGTCTGAGAACCACTGTTTTAGAGCAATGCAGGAAGTTCCACTTTTAACTACTTATTTGTTCCCTGTTCTTCCAGTTCCTCTGGGTTCTGCAAGGCAGCCTAGAGAGTTTGTCTCAGCACCCCCAAGGCCTCATTGTTCTTTGCTGATTTTCTGTAAGCTTTCCTGGGTTGCTCCCAGAGGGCTTCCTTGTACTGGGGGTAGTTCCTGCCCATTCCTGTGCTTTATTGTAGATTCTAAGCGATGCCCAGTCCTAATCATGGCTCTAAGCTGAAAATTCCCAGTTTATTCAGGTCTGAAGATATTGAATTGAAACTTGGCCAAAATGTGAAACATTTCAGTTTTCTGCATCTTGTTCTTGGGGATTTCTGAACACAACAGACACAGCAGAGAAGGGATGGAGATGCTGTTTGTCAAACTTCTGATGAAAACACAAAGGCCTCCTGTTTCAAGTTACTTCTCCGATAGTATGTGGTTCTCTTTAACGCTCAGCTCTGCTTTCAACAAAATTGTTAATTATAGATCATAATAAGCTGTTAGAAGCAACACACACATAATTTGAAAGTGAAATGAGGCACAGTACATAGATAAAGCAATTGTTTGCTTAAGAGGTGATTAGCAGCCACAAAACAAGCAAACTGATACTTGAACCTGAGAGAGACGATACCCATTTGGAATGGCTCCGCTCACTGCTTATTTGCTCATTGCAGCCTATTGCAAAGGCAGCCGTCTGTTGCTTCAGCAGTTTCTCTATGTGTGATGAAGGCAGTGCAGGGTCCATGCCATCCTACAACTAAGATGATATTAAAAGAATAGGTTGTCAGTGGGAATAAAGCAACGGAAGCGTCTCGATTTCTCAGAGGAGCACAGCTGAGATTTAAACGGCTCTGAGCTGTGATAAATTATAAGGCTTTAAAACCACCACAGTCACTGCGAGAACAAAACAGTTGCCTGGGGTAATTATGCCTTTTGGTTTCCTTTACTTTCAAGTTACTTCCCTTTGTAAGTGTTATATTCCAGCACTGCATGTGCTGGGGCAGTGTTAATCTCAGTGCGGAAAGCTTTAAGACTAAGCAAACTCAGAAATATGGTTCAGACCAACTCAGATGTCAGCACTAACACTTCATCAAGTGCCTGATGACAATAGTTTCTACCTAGAATGGGTAGGCCTTGGACTTCAGCCTCTGCTCTCCATGAGATAATTGTTTGGGTTAGTAGGTTACTTGGTCCTGTTAGGCTCAGTGCTGGAGTTCCCATAATGGAAGCTTTGTCTAGAATAGGCATCAGCTAAGGAACTATATAAATAGATGTTTGCAGGTTGGCTTGACCCCTCAAATAGGACTGAAACTAACAGGAAAATCCACGGTTTTTTACTTCATTTTTTTAATAATACATTTGGATCTCGAAGTCTGCTGCTTACTCAAGCTGGGCATGGTCCTTTTCCTAGTTGGTATTTACCAGAGACAGAATGGTTAATAGCCTGCCAAGGTCCCAGTCCTTGGCATCCACCCAATTCAAGGGGTGGTGGCATAGCAACCACACTACTCAACAACCCACCTAAGTAATGTCACCTTTGCACATTTCCAAGATGCAAGGATTCATCTGGTGACTTGAGTGAGAAAGAGGAAGTAGGCAACTTAGATACCACCACAGATGCTTTCAGGATCCTCGTGCTGCCTAGGATAAGGAGCTATTCTTCTACTGGACAGTGGCTAATTTCTAGACTCTTTGAGGAAAATGTCAATGAGACCGGTCCACGAAGTCTTGTTAATGGTAAAAGTGAACACACAGTGAGGGTATGGACAGGCAGGCTATGAGCCTAATAGGCTTTCCTACCTCACCACTTTACCAAAGAGGAAAAGAGGACAGGGAGTGAACAATGAACTTGCCAAGGAAATGGATCAAGGAGCTGGATTTAACTGAGACAAGTTTAAGCCCTGACAAGTCATCATTGACCTCTTATGTGGTGGTAAAGACTCAAGCCCTTCTTTCTCTCTGTTTTCTCAAACTCTGGCATGATTGTCAGCCCTGGTTTATGCTTTATTCCCTATAGCCTGGCTTCTTTTAGCAGCCTCACTCTGAGCAAGGTAATGATAAACAGGTACCTTGTAACTTCCTCAGATGATGTCATAGCGCATCCTGTCCCAAGGATGGAAGACGAGCCTCCTGCTAGCTATAAACATTACAATAGACCAGGGGATTTTAAAAACTTAGGAAGACTGCAGCTGGGTCTGGTAATATAGAAGCCAAAAGTAAGGAGAGGATGTGAAATCTGAGAAAGTTACAGGGGGATGTTAGAGAGACTGAGAATTGTACACATGAAGTTTGACTTTCAAATGGATGGGGTCGATAAATTGGGCAGTCTATGATTTGTATGTAGCTTAACCTACCAGATTCAAGATTGCGTACATACTAGGCTTTTGTGGGATTGGTAAATCAGGGTGGACATGTTTAGGATCCTCTGGCATTTAACTCTTTGATGTAAGTACCCCAGTGCACTCTAAACCCTTACTACTATCACACACGTAAATGACCTGGTTTGCACACAAGACTATCTCCTATTTGTTTCTCTTTTAAATTTATTTATATGTCTATTTTGAGTCAATGTTTGCTTCATTCTGCTTCTTCTTGTTACTAATGAGCCATTCTGGGTGAAAGCTGGTCATATCTAAGGGCGTCTGGGAGAAGCAGAAAAAAATTGAAGGTCTGTCTACACAAAAGTCCCATGACGCTGACCATTTATCTGATGACCACATGGGCCCAATAAACAAAGCAAATCTATCCTGCTTGCCCTTCCTCTGTGGCTTTTGGGCATCTGCATTTGCATCTCCCTTGACAGTTACCAGTGACACCAAAACTTGTCCTCATTACAACTGTGACTCACAACCCAATTAATGACATCAAGAAGTGAGATGTGGTCCCCAGGCCCAGCCAGCTGTCTTTTGAAAACAAGTCTCAGCCTGTTCAGAACACTAATGGATGGCGCTCAGGAGAAGATGAGTCAGAATCTCTTGTGCTAGCTAAGGCAAGGGGTCAAAAAGTATGTGCTGTGTTAACCCACCCATTCCCCTGTGTTTTGTGTGTGTGTGTGTGTGTGTGTGTGTGTGTGTGTGTGTGTGTGTGTAGTTTGTCTCTGAACTGACTGGCAGAGGAAACTGTCTTTCTTCCCATAATTTCTGAGAATACCTGCCACATCTACCCAGGATGTTTCATATGTAATGTCAATATCCTCACCTTACTCATGATATTTCTTTTGGGTGACTCTGCTTGTTTGCATTGACAAGATGCTTGTTCCCCTTGACTTGTACTTGGCTGTTTAACTCATGCCTCTCGCACAACACTGCCATGGAATTGTGAGTTAAAGATCAAAAACATTTGCTCCTGTTCCAACATTTATGTAGAGATTATTACATTTTAAATTGAGACATATGCACCTTTTGGTCTGAAGTCACTAGGAAGGCTGTCCACTAGACTGGCATAAACACTTGCCTCAATGCATAGACTTTTACCAACAGGTTTACAATGACTAAGTAGCTAGTATCTATATTTTGTCCCTCTTATTTGCTTCTTTTGAGACAAGATCTCTTACTGTAAGTTACATCTTGGCCTGAAACTAGCTACATGGTCCAGTAGTAACTAATGAATGCCTGGCAATATATTCCCATTGATGGATAGCATGGACATCAGGTGAGTAACTGTAGTGGTTTGAAAGAAAATGGCTCCCATAGGCTCATCGGGAGTGGCACTATTTGGAGGTGTGGTGTTGTTGCTGGAAATGTGTCACTGGGATAGCCTTTGAGGTTTTTTCAGACCCAGTGTGTCACAGTCTCTTCCTGCTGCCTGTGGATTCAGATGTAGAAATCTTAGATAACTCTCTATTACCATGTCTGCCTGAATGCCACCATGCTTCCTCCCATGATAATAATGAATTAAACTTTTGAATTTTAAGGCAGTCATAATTAAATATTTTCCTTCATAAGAGTTGTGGTCATGGTGTCTCTTCAGAGTAATAAAACCCAAACTAAGTAACTAACCACTTCTTCTTTGTATTTAAGTCCTGCTCCAACAACCCATGGCTAGTCAAGTCATAGGCTGTAGGGGAGACCCCACTACTATTATGTTATTAAAGGGACATACCATTAAATTTGCTTCTAATGACTTAATGTTATATCAATAGATCAATACGTCTATTAATCTTCATCTGAGAACCTTCTATTTATAGTAGATCATAGACAGTAATAAACACAGAAATGTACAACTGGCCAAGGTTCAGAGAATAAGAGAGTATGAGGTGCTTATCTCTAAATGGGATATTTATATCACAAATCCTCCTCCCAAAGCTCAGGAGTCATTGAACAAGAGGTGATGGTCAGAGTATAAAAGTCAGAAGTGGTGGATTGATGTAAAGATAGAGTGTCTTTTGGACATAGAAAAGCAAGATAGCCACACATATGAACTCATGGAGGATATGACAATAAACATTGTACTTGTGCAAACTAAGTCCTAACAGAGAGGGAAATGGGCATGAAATCCCACACATGGTTGAACTATATTGTGGTTAACATGTTCTGGGAGAGAAAAATCCAGTTTTCCTTAAGAATATAGCCCCTGGTAAATTAACCACACTTCAGGCTAAGACAGCACATCCAAAAATAGGGACAGCACAAATTAGGGTTGATAGACACCTTAAAAGAAAGAAAGAAAGAAAAAGAGAATGAGGACTTAAAGCTGGATGGGTGAGGAAGAGGAGGGCAGATTTGGTAGAAGTTGGTGAAGAGGTGAATATGATCAAAACACATTATACAATATTCTGAAAAAACCAATGAAATGTTTCAAAAGATGCCCTTACTAATAAAATTTAGAGTCTTTGTGGAAACAAAGAGGAAAGCAACATTCATTGTCAGTTCTGTGCAGAACAGGATCTTGGCAGATTTTAACCAAACAGCAGCCCTCTTATCTGGAAATGAGATTCCTTTTTTAGGTATGAGTGTTTTTTTTTTTTCGATTTGTAAGGAAGGAAGAAAAACATGAGAATATTTTCCATTGGAAAGGAGACAGAGCCTACAAGCTTCTCTCATTAATACCTGTCTTTTCATGTTACTTTGGAGTTTTTATAATCTATAGGGTCCTAAGCTACACATTGACAAGGGTCTTTCAGGAGAGGGAGATAGATTCCTGAAGTACCTGGGAAGGCTTTATCCCGGTGTACAGATGGATTGTCCTTGCTTGGCTTATAGTCCCTGACAAGAACATAGCCAGTGTTGAGCAGCAGCAGTTGGGTAAAGACCACCATTCTCAAGGGGTCTTTATTATGTCTCAGCTGTATAAGTCTTGGTAGCTTAGAAAACAAAAAGAAGCACTTTTGTTGTTTCTATTGAACTCACCCTCACAGGAACTGTCATGGTTCCCACTCCTCTTCTCAACCCAATCCTAGTTCTTCCTTCTCCTGCCTCCCCACTCAGCTTCTTTGTTTGCTTTCTCCTTCCATTTCCCTGCCCTCTGTCGTCATACTTCTAAAATATGACAAACAAGGCAGAATCTTCATATAGCTCAAAAACACAGTGAGTTAGTTCAATAAATACAGCTGGGTGAGCTTGGGTTTCATGGGAACAATCAGATGTTGTGAGAAGTCAAGTGTAAGAGAGGTAGATTGGGCAAGGGGCTGCCAGCACATCTCGAGGACTGGTGCCCAGCAAGTGAGGTAACCTTGGGAGAAGTGATTCTTAACATATTTTTACTTATGGTATTGTTCTAATATCAGAGGGGATTTTTGAAAGTAGTGAAATCTTTAAAAAAAAAGAAACTCTCTTTTATCTTCACTTTACTACTTAAAACTCATAAATTTGCATATGTGAATCTGTATACTCTACATGTATTAAAAGTAAAGATATTTTGGGTGAAGCAGGGTGATATTTGTATAACCATGAAATGCTCTTAGCTAGTGCCACTGAACTCTATGCTTAAAGTTGTTTAACATTTTGAATGCTCATCTGATAACAAACATCCTACAAAGTGACTGACACGCATAAAGACAGTTCATATCCTGGAGTGAAGTATGGTGGTGTGTGACTTTTTGATGCTAGTCCGAACAATGTGTAATTAAATAAAACACTTTTTTATGGGGGTTTTCTGCCTAGTATTTTCATATAAAGTAACTACATAGGAAATTCTAAGCATGCAGTAAGGGATATTTTAGTAGAGAGGATAAGAATAACTTTAGGACCTTTCTAACTACTATCAAGTTGCTCTTTATAAAATTATGTGTGCTTCCTTCATCACGACAAGAGTTTTTGTTTTGTTTTGTGTCAGTTTCCACATTGGATTTTAATGTTAGAGTAAAAATAATGATAAACTTCAAGAAAAAATTTTATTCATTTAATTTGCATTATTTCTTCATTTTAGAATAAAAATTTATTCATATTTTCTACTTATTGCTACTAAGCACTTCTATGTTTTGAGAAATACATATACTAGTTCCTCCTAGATGGCTGTTTATCTTTTGTGTTACTGTTGAATGGTTAAAATTGCTGTGAAATAAAACATATTTTCATATTTTAAGTGTAATTTTTCTTTTGTTATTATACATAGGAATGGTTAATGTAAAGTCAAATAGATAGTCACCAGATTTTCTTGCTTCTTTTGATTCAGTTTTCAATGTACTCAACTTCAAGGCATTGACTTTTTTGGCAAAGAAATCAAAGATATGAACTTTTTCTCCCAATATTTTTAATGTTAAGACAGAGTATTTATTATGTAAGACTCATAATAATGCTTTCAATTACACTGAGGCTAATTGCAAGTTTCATTTTTTCATATACAGTTGAGTGCTATTAAAATGTCAGTATTAACCTAAAGGATACCAATACATTCCCAAATAGTGATAAAGTAATATAGTATACAACATTTAAAGATATCTTATATCACATTTCTTCAGACATTTTATAGTTATCTTAGTTTTTAACTACTTTTTGCTAATTAAATTGATTTTTTTATTTGTCTTTAGTTCATTCATGCCTTAGGAGCCTATGGTGACTCGTTGGTATATTTTAATAGTGAATACGTAAATTTCACTAGAATGTACTCCTCATTTGATCATGGATTCTAGTTGATCATTCCCCAAATCCTATTACCTTTCAAGTATTTCTGGGAATTCTTATGGGCTGACACATTTATACTCATTCACAAGTCTGATCTGAATGTTTGAGCAGTGTTCTTGGTGCTTCCAAATCAAATGTTTGTTATGTCTTTTAGGCTATAAACCTAAGTTGAATCAGGTGATACAGTATATATTCTTTATATATGTATTACAGTTAGTCAACAAATGAAGAATGGTAATTAAAATATATCATTTTCAACCCCGTAGAAACTAGCAAATTTAAACAAAATTGTTTTTACTAATTCTTAAATTATTTAACATTTTATACATGTTACTTCCAGATCCCTCTCTCTCCCCTAGTCCCCCACTCCCTAGTCCCACCAAACTCCCACTCCATCCCTCCTCCATTCACCAGGGAGGGTAAGGCCTTCCATGGGGGGATTTTTCAAAGTCTCTCACAACATCCCGGGCAGGGCCCAGACACTCCCCAAGGCTGAGAGAGCACCCCTTCATGGGGAATGGGCTCCCAAAGTTCATCAGTATGCCAGGGATAATACTAATTCACTGTCCGAGGTCCCACAGATTGCTTTGGCCTCCTCTCTGATACCCAGGTTCAGGGGGTCTGAATCAGTCCCATGCTGGCCTCTCAGTCACCAGTCTGGGGTCCACGCATTTCCCCTTGTTCAAGTCAGTTGCCTCTGTGGGCTTCATCAACCGGGTCTTGATTCCTTTGCCTATCATTCCTCTTTGCAACTGTGTTCCAGGAGTTCAGCTCGGTGTCCAGCTGGGGGTGTCTGCCTCTGCTTCCATCAGCCACTGGATGAGGGTTCTAGGATGGCATATAAGCTAGTTATCAATCTCATTATCAGGGAAGGGCATTTAAGTAAGGTAGCCTTAATGCCAGTTGGTGTCATTCTTGTAGATCTCTGAAAATCTCACTAATGCCAGATCTCTCCTTGAATAAAAAATGGCTCCCTCTATCATGGTATCTCTCATGCTGCTCTCCTACTTTCTTACCCTGACTCAATCCTCCTAGTCCCCCATGTCTTCCTCTCCCCTCCTCTTCTCCCCCCCTCTCCCATTTCCCTCTCTCTTTCACTCTCCTCATGCTCCTAATCCACTTAGGGGATCTGGTCCCATTCCCCTTCTCTGGGTTACCATGCATGTCTCTCTTAGGGTCCTTCCTGATTCCCAGACTCTCTGGCAGTGGGACTGTAGGATTGCAATGCCCTGCTCCATATCTATAATCAATATATGCATGCATACATACCATGTTTGTCTTTTTGTGACTGGATTACCTCACTCAGGATGGTTTCTTCTAGTGCCATCCATTTACCTGAAAATTTCAAGATTCCATTGTTTTGCCCACTGAGTAGTGGCATTGTGTAAATGTACCACATATTCTCTATCCACTCTTCATTTCTGGGGCATCTAGGTTGCTTCCAGGTTCTGGCTATTACAAATAATGCTGCTATGAACATAGTTGAGCAGATGTCCTTATTGTATGAATGTACATCTTTTGGGTACATCCCTAAGAATGGAATTGCTGGGTCTTATGGTGGACTGACTTCCATTTTCCTGAGGAATCTCCATACCAATGTTCAAAGTGACTGTGCATGTTGGCACTACTACCAGCAGTGGAGTAGTGTTTCCCTTTTTCCACATCATCTCCAGCAAAAACTCTCATTGGTGTTTTTGATTTTAGCCATTCTAACAGGACTAAGATGGTATCTTAGAGTTGTTTTGATTTACATTTCCCAGATGGCTACAGATGTTGAGCACTTTCTCAAGTGTCTGTCAGCCATTTTAGAATCCCCTATTGAGAATTCTCTATTTAGTTCTGTACCCCACTTTTTAAATGGATTATTTGGTGTTTTGGAAACTAGCTTCTTTAGCTCTTTGTAAATTTTGGAAATCAGTCTGATGTGGAGTTGGTGAACATCTTTTTCCATTCAGTGGGCTGTCATTTTGTCTTGTTGAGTGTGTCCTTTGCTTTGAAGAAGCTTCTAAGTATCAGGAAGTCCCATTTATTAATTGTCTGTCTCAGTGTCTATGCTACTGGTGTTATGTTCAGTAAGTGGTCTCTTCCCACTTTCTCTTTTAAGAGGTTCAGTGTGGCTGGATTTATGTTGAGGTCTTTGATTCATTTTGACTTAAGTTTTGTGCATGGTGATAGATATGGCAGTCTTTTACATGCCAGCGCCCAGCTATGCTGGCACCATTTGTTGAAGATGCTTTCTTTTTTCCATTGTATAGTTTTAGATTCTTTGTCAAAAATCAAGTGTTCATAGGTGTGTGGTTTAATATCAGCGTCTTCAATTCCATTCCATTGGTCTACCTGTCTATTTTTATGCCAATACCCAGTGCTTTCAGGACTATAGCTCTATAGTATAGCTTGAAGTCATGGATGGTGATGCTTCCTGAAATCCTTTGTTGTACAGGGCTGTTTTGGCTATCCTGGATCTTTTGTTTTTCTATATAGTTGAGGATTGTCCTTTCAAGGTCTGTGAAGAATTTTGCTGGGATTTTGATAGAGATTGCATTGAATCTGTAGATTGCTTTTGGTAAGATTGCCATCTTTACTATATTGGTCCTACCTATCCAAGAGCATGGAAGATCTTTCCATTTTATAGTATCTCGTTTAATTTATTTCTTTAAAGACTCAAATTTCTTGTTATACAGGTCTTTCACCTGTTTAGTTAGAGTTACCCCCAAGATATTTTATGTTGCTTGTGGCTATTGTAAAGGGGGTTGTTCCTCTGATTTCTTTTTTGGCCCCTTTTTGTCTCTATGTAGTAGAGGTACTGAATTTTTTGAGTTGATTTTGTATCCTGTCTTCTTGATGAAAGTGTTTATCAGCTGTAGGAATTCCCCGGTAGAATTCTTTGGGTCACTTATGTAGACTATCATATCATCTGAAAATAGTGAAGTTTGACTGTTTCTTTTCCAATTTGTATCCCCTTAATCTCCTTTTGTTGTCTTATTGCTCTAGCAAAAACTTCAAGTACAATACTGAACAGATATGGAGAGAATGGACAACCTTGTCTTGTTCCTGATTTTAGAGGAATGGCCTTGTGTTTCTTTCCATTTAGTTTGATATTGGTTGTCAGTTTTCTATTTAAACAAAATTATTAATGGTTACTAAAACCATTGTGCACAGAACTTTTTAAGGAGTAGCTATGACTGCTGACAACTAAACCTACTAGCATATTTTAAAATGACATTCAAACACACACAAACACACACACACACACAGACACACACACACACTTCAATCTATTCTGTCTTTTATCTCTATTACTAATTTTCTGAAAACACGGTTATGGAAAAATTTTAGAACAAAATGTTTTGATTAATAATATTTAGAATGAAGATGTTTTATAGGATGAACATTCCATTTATGCAACATAATGTTATCTTGTAAAGAAAATAAAAGGGGAGGGAAATCTGTTAACTGAAATTGACAAAAGAAGCACAACTAGAATATCTTGGTTTCATTGGCTTTTAATTATAATTTGAACATATAGTAGTACTTTAAGGTTTTTTTGGCATAGGTATGGAAAACATTGCAATGCTGTGGATTGACATGATTTAAAACAAATAAAAGCATATACATCATACTGACACATCAACATGCCCTTTCACCTGAAAATATTAAGTTGTCATTTTAAAACCAGTCTTTGAATTATTTTTACTCTTGGAAGTATACTTTAGTATCTGTGAGAGCATTAGAGATGGGCTTAGTAGATATTGTTTAGATGTAGTCTGCACACAGCTTTCAAAATAAAACTCTAAGGTTTTTTATATAAACAAAAAATGTTTATTGGCTATGGGACTATTTTTCTCTTGAGAATTGACTATTCAGTTCATTTATTGATTTGACAATTCATTTATTTGGTGTCTGTCTTGTTAGGATTTCCATTGGTGTGAAGAAACATTTAATTGGGGCTGGGTTACAGTTTCAGAGGTTCAGTGTATCATCATCATGATGGGAAAAATACAGGCAGATGTGCTGAAGCTGAGAGTGATTCATCATGCAGGCGAAAGAAAGTTCACTGAAGACACTGGCTGGCATCCTGAGCATAGCAGACCTCAAAACCTGACCGCACAGTGACACACTTCCTCTAACAAGGCCATACCCACTCCAACATAGCCACACCTCCTAATAGTGCCACTCCCCGTTAGACTATAGAGACAAATTACGTTCAAACTACTAAACTACTAGTGTCTAATTTTTGCGCGCGCGCACACACACACGCACACACACACACACATATATACATATGTATATGTATATATATATACTTTATATATCCTAGAAACTAATTACTCTCTGAAACATAACAAGAAAATATCTTTTCCTCATTCTGTGGTCTGTCTATTTACTTATGTGCTGTTTGCCTTGCTGCACAGAAGTTTCCAGTTTCATGCAATCCCATTTGGAAATTTTTAATATAACTTCCTGTGCCATTTAAGTTCTATGGAGAAACTTTTAGCCTGTGTTTACATCTTGAAATGCTTTCCCCAGACAATATGACAGTTTCATGCTTTACATTAGCATCTTAGTGATCTTAGAGACATTTTGATTTAATTTGGTGTAAAATGAGAATTATGTATTTGTAATCAGTCAGGTTATTTTTTTAAATATAAGCACTTATAACCACATGAAGTTACCTTTCCCAGAATGTCTACTAAAGAGACTTTTTCTTGAATACATGTTTCTGACAACTTTTTAAATATTTAGGTATGTATTTGTTTTTGAACTTATTTCTAGGTTCTTTCTTCTATTCCATGGGTCTTCATATCTGTGTACTAGTCCCATGCTATTTTGTTACAGTAGCTCTGTCATATAATTTGAAATTAGGTATTGTGATATCTATAGTATTATTCTTTTGACTAATGGTTCTTTGGCAAATCTGTGTCCTTGGTGCCCATAAATATTTTGCAATTTTTTTCTATCTCTTTGAAGAATGCTATTGATATTTTGGTGACGATTATGTTTAGTATATATTAGATTCATTAACTATTTTTGCAATACTAATTCTGACTATTCAGGAGTATGGAAGGCCTTTTCATATTATAGCATCTTCTTCAAATTCATTTTCCACTGTCTTTTTTATTAAAGGTGTTTTAATTCCTTGGTTATATTCTCTTTGGGTAATTCTTTTATGCGTGTGTGTGTTGGAGTTGTTGGGTTTGCATGACATGCCTGTGCAGGCACCCACAGAGGCTAAAAGAGGGTGTCAGATTCCTTGGAGCTGGAGCTACTGTTAGTTGCATGATGCTTGTTTTAGATCCTGTGACCTAAACCTGGGGCCTCTGCAAGAGCAGAGCATTTTCTTGAATCATCTCTCAAGCTATTTTTTGATATATTGCTTATTTTTCTAGACATGTTAGTTGAGAAGAAAATGCTCAAGTTGTAAAAGCATAAATTACTTAGAATGAAAAAGAATGGGTTTTTAGAATTGCTTGTTGATTAGTTTTATTGCACAGAAGTCTGCCTTGCATTTGCATGTGGGAAAGCATGACACTAAATATTGGGAGTACACTAATGAACAGAAAGTAACCCTTATACTCTCCTTGTACTCCAACAACTGATCCTTTACTTCCCGAAATGTAGCGTTTTAATCACTACATTTGAAACAAACACAGATTCCTTACCCAGGACTTTTGAAGTATGAATATTCTTGGGCATTTCTTGAAGCTATCATGATTAATTTTTCCCTGATATATTCCTTGAAAAATAAAATGTGTTGCTGTTATTATGTACCAACCTTTTACTTGCTTGTTTCATAACATTTTGCATTGCTGAAAGTGAATGCTTGTTTGATGTGTTCTTGGATCCAATTTGCCAGTATTTTACTGAGTATTTTTGCATCAATGTTCATGAGGGATATTGGTCTGAAGTTCTCTTTCTTAGTTGTGTCATTGTGTGGCTTGGGGATTAAGGTTATTGAAGCCTCATAGAAAGAGTTTGGCAAAGAACCTTCTGCTTCTATTGCATGGAATATGTTGAGAAGAATTGGTATAAACTGTTCCTTGAATTTCTGGTAGAATTCTGCACTGAGGCCATCTGGACCTGGGCTGTTTTGGTTGGTAGACTTTGATAACTGTTTCTATTTCTATAGGGGTTATAGGTCTATTTAAACTGCTTATCTGTTCTTGATTTAATTTTGGCAAGTGATATCTATCCAGACAATTGTCCATTTCCTTTAAATTTTCCAATTTTGTGGAGTACAGGTTTTCAAAGTATGATCTGATGAGTCTCTGAATTTCCTCAGAGCCCATTATGTCCCCCTTTTCATTTCTGATTTTGTTAATTTGCATGTTCACACTCTGCTGTTTGGTAAATTTGGACAAAAGTTTGTCAATCTTGTTGATTTTCACAAAGAACCAACTCTTCGTTGCATTGATTCTTTGTATTGTTTTCCTAGTTTCTACTTTATTGATTTCAGCCCTCAATTTGATTATTTCCTGGTGTCTATTCCTCCTGGGGGAGTTTGCGTCTTTGTGTTCTAGAGATTTCTGCTGTGCTGTTAATTTTCAAGTATAACTATTCTCCAGTTTCTTCATGTGGGCACTTAGTGCTATGAACTTCCTCCGTAGCACTGCTTTCAAAGTATCCCATAGGTTTGTGTATGTTGTGTCTTCATTCTCATTGAATTCGTGGAAGTCTTTCTTTTTTATTTCTTCTTCCACCCAGGAATGGTGCAATTGTGCATTATTCAATTTCCATGAGTTTGTAGGGTTTCTGCAATTTGTGTTGTTGTTGAATTGTAATTTTAACACATGGTGGTCTGATAAGATGAATGGAGTTATTCCAATTTTTTTATTTAGTTCCTCTTCTTTTTTATTATTTTAATTTTAAATAGCTTGTTTTACATGTCAATCCCAGTTCCCTCTCCCACCCCTCCTTCCCGGACCCCCGCCATCCCCTCCCACAGCGTCCCACCATATCGCCATTTTCTTCCACATAGGGGATATCTAGAGTCTGTCATTTCACTCAGGACAGGGTCCAGGCACTGACCTAAGAGAACAGGCTGAGAGAGCATCCCTTTTTGTGTTATGGACACACGATGTCTGTTTGTATGCCAGAGATAAACGCTGATCCACTGCCCAGGGCCCCATAGGTTGCCCAGGCCTTCTCACTGACTCTCACATTCAGAGGGTCTGGATCAGCTGGCCTCCCAGCTGTCGTTCTGGGGTCCAAGAGATCTCCCCTGTTCAGATCAGCTGTCTCTGCTGGTTTGCCAGCCCATTCATGGCCAATTTGCTCATTGCTCCTCTCTCTCTCTGTCACTGGGTTCCTTGGGTTCAGTTCAGTGTGTAGCTGTGGGTGTTTGCCTCAAATTCCATCAGTCACTGGATGAAGGCTCCATGATGGTTATAGACATCAAGTTAATTATCAGGAATGGGCATTCGAGGTAGTCTCTATACTATTGCTTATCTTGCCAGTTGGTGTCATCCCTTTAGATCACTAGAGGTCACACTGGTACCTGATCTGTCTTCTAACCTATGATTCCCTCTTCCCCCTATTCTACCCCCTACTCAGCCTTCCTGTTCCCCCATGACCTAGTCTCTCTTCCTCTTCTCCCGCTGTCTTCTTCCCAACTCCCACTCCCCCTCACCCCTCACCATGTTCCCAATCTGTTCAGAAGATCTTGCCTCATTCCTCTTCTCTGGGGTGCCATGTATATATTTTAGGTTTTTTCCTGTTTCCCAGACTCTCTGTCAGTGGAAGTGCAGACTGGCCCTATCCTGATCCATGTCTAAAATCCATATATGAGTGAGTACATACCATGTTTGTCTTTTTGTGACTGGGTTACCTCACTCAGGATGGTTTCTTTTATTGCCGTCCATTTACCTGCGAATTTCAAGATTCCATTGTTTTTTTCTGCTGAGTAATACTCCATTGTGTAAATGTACCACCTATTCTCTATTCACTATTCAGTTGAGGGGCATCTAGGTTGCTTCCAAGTTCTGGCTATTACAAATAATGCTGCTATGAACATAGTAGAGAAGATGCCCTCGTTGTATGAATATGTCTCTTTTGGATATATGTCTAAGAGTGGAATTGCTGGTAAACACCTTCAGCAAAGTGGCAGGATACAAGGTTAACTCAAAAAATATCAGGTGACCTATTATATACAGATGATGAAGTGGCTGAGAAAGAAATCATAGAAACCTCATCCTTTACAATAGCCATAAACAGCATCAAATATCTGGGGATAATGTTAACAAAGGAAGTTAAAGACCTGTATATCAAGAACTTTGAGTCTTTAAAGAAAGAATTCAAAGAGGATACCAGAAAATGGAAAGATCTCCCATGCTCTTGGATTGGTAGGTTCAACATAATAAAAATGGGAATCTTGTCAAAAGCAGTCTACAGATTCAATGCAATCCCTACCAAAATCCCAACACAATTCTTCACAAACCTTGAAAGAACAATAATCAAATTTATATGGAAAAACAAAAGGCCCAGATAGCCAAAACAACCCTATACAATAAAGGAATGTCAGAAGGCATTACCATACCTGACTTCAAGCTCTATTATAGAGCTATAGTCCTGAAAACTGCTTGGTATTGGCATAAAAATAGTCAGGTAGACCATTGGAACCAAATTGAAAACCCTGATATTAAGCCACATACCTATGAACACTTGATTTTTGACAAAGAAGCTAAAACTATAAAATGGAAAAAAGAAAACATCTTCAACAAATTGTGCTGGCATAACTGGGTATTGGCATGCAGAAGACTGCAGATAGATCCATGTTTATCACCTTGTACAAAACTTAATTCCAAATGGATCAAAGATATCAACATATATCCAACCACACTGAAACTCTTAGAAGAGAAAGTGGGAGATACTCTTCAATGAGTTGGTACAGGAGACCACTTCCTGAACATAACACCAGTGGCACAGACACTGAGATCGACAATTAACAAATGGGACCTTCTGAAACTAAAAAGCTTATGTAAGGCAAAGGACACAGTCAACAAGACAAAAAGGCAGTCTACAGAATGGGAAAAGATATTCACTAATCCCACATCTGACAGAGGGCTAATCTCCAAAATTTACAAAGAACTCAAGAAGCAAATCTCCAAAACACCAAAGGATCCAATCAAAAAGTAGGGTATAGAACTAAATAGAGAATTCTCAATAGAGGAGGCTAAAATGGCCAAGAGACACTTAAGAAAGTGCTCAACATCCTTAGCCATCAAGGAAATGCAAATCAAAACAACTCTGAGATACCATCTTACTCCTGTCAGAATGGCTAAAATCAAAAACACCGAAAACAATTTATGCTGGAGAGGATATGGAGAGAGGGGAGCACTTCTCTACTGCTGGTAGGAGTGGCAACTCGTACAGCCACTTTGGAAATCAGTATGAAGATTCCTCAGCAAAATGGGAATCAATCTACCACAAGACCCAGAAATTCCATTTTTTTTGTACCTGCTAAGGTTTGATATGTTGCCAAGTATGTGGTTGATTTTTGAGAAGGTTCCATTGGCAGTGAGAAGAATGTATATTCTTTTTTATGTGAATGGAATGTTCTATAGATGTCTGTTAATCCCAATTGGGTCATAACTTCTATTAGACCCTTTGGTTCTTTGTTAATTTTCTTTCCTGTATTCCTGTCTAGTGGTGAGAGTGGGGTGTTTAAGTCTCCCACTATAAGTATGTGCGGCAACTATATATGTGATTTGAGTTTTAGTAATTTTTCTTTTACAAACATGGAGTTGAATTTTTTGGTGTGTTTTTTCTTCCATTTCTTGTGTTTTTTGGTTTGTTTTTCTTCCATTTCTTGCATTTTTTGGTTTGTTTTTTCATCCATTTCTTTGAGGGATTTTTCTATATTCTCTTTTTGGGCCTCTATCATTTTCATGAAGTTGTTTTAAAGGTCATTCTCTTCTGCTTCATTTGCATTGGAATGTTGGAGTCTTGCTGGTGTGGAGTCTCTTGAATCTGGCGGTGCCATATTTGGTTTTCTGTTGCTGAGTGTGTTTTTGTATTGTCTCTTTCCCATCTCTTCTACTAGTGGGTGCAGAAAGAACCCCTTACTGGGTTGGTGGTTACTGGACCAGAGTTCCCTTTCGCTGGATGCAAGCAAATCCAATACTCTGGTAGTTCTCCTCTTCCTGGTCCTAGTTCTGGTCCCGTGGGTAGACAAGAAACCCAGGAATCTGGGATGTGTAGTGTCCCACCTGGTCTCCTGGTCCCGTTATTGGAAGAGAAGACTTGGGATCTGGGGTGCGTGGTTCCTGCCTGGATGGGAAGCTCTGTGGCAGTCCCCAGGCACTGGAAGGCAGGCCTGGATGCAGGGCCTGGTTTTTCTGGACCCGCTGGTCCCCTGGTCTCGTTGGTGGAAAAGAAGACCAGGGATTTCTCATGTTTCTTTTTTAAATTAAAGTTATCTGCTAGTTTATCCTTCCACTGCTGAGTTTTAGTATTTATCATTTCATTTTAGTTGTTTATTTCTTCTTGAATTAACTTTTGTTGGTCATATATTCCTGGAAATTTATCCATTCCTTCTAAGCTTTCAGTTTTCTGCAATTTAAAATTTCAGCGTTGCCCATGATAATCCTTTGAATTTCACTGGAATACGTACTAACATCTCCCTTTTCGTCATCAATTTTGTTCATTTCATTATTTTTTCTTTCAGCTAGTTTGGATAAGGGTTTGCCAGTGTCTTTTATTTTTTCCAAT
Source organism: Mesocricetus auratus (assembly GCF_017639785.1). Taxonomy (NCBI): domain Eukaryota; kingdom Metazoa; phylum Chordata; class Mammalia; order Rodentia; family Cricetidae; genus Mesocricetus; species Mesocricetus auratus. The sequence continues at coordinate 65,400,492 of NW_024429197.1, forward strand.
AAACAACTCTGTGATTGATTATATGCGTCATTCTTTGGTGTCCATTTCATTAATTTTTATTTTAATTTAAATTGTGTATGTACATGCAGGTGCATGTGTGCATGCCAGTGTTCATGTGTCCTGCATGTGTGTGTGCATGTGCATGAGTGTGTGTGTGTATGTGTGTGTGCATAAGATCCCTTGAAGCTGTGACTGCAGCAGGTTTGATCTGCTCATATGTGGGGATGCTATGTAAGAGCAGGAAGATTTCTCAGCAGTCACCACCTGTCAGGCCTCTTGATTCTCCTTCTCACACTAGGGAGCTGTGGGACTTGAAGGTCTGTTGGGCTTACTCTGAGTCACCAGTGTCTTCTTCTGCCACCCCCACCTCTTTCACATTTAATTTATCTCTTGAACTAAGAAGCTCATGTTTTTTTTTCTCTTTGGAATAGTCTACTGTTTATTTTTTCTTATTCTGATTCTCTTTTCCACTAACTCATAGGGGAGAGAACCTCTGGCCTAGATTTTACTAAAAGTCCTTATACTTCTAAAGTATATATATTTTCATGATTGATTTCTTTCATGTTGAATGAGTAGTCCAATTGATTTAATGAGTTTCCTACTTTTGAATATTTTGATTATTTGGGGGTTATAGACAGTAATATAATAATATTTCTATATAACTTCTTTTGGCATTACTTTTTCCACTTCTGAGAATTCACTTTAAAACTTCTGTATTAAGGGTGCATATTTAAGAAGTGAATTTTGATGTAATTAATTTCTACTAAGTTCATTCAGCATAATTTCTGAATCACTGAAAATAGGGCAGGTCTGCTGCTTTGTTTTGATAAGAAAAAGATGTTATTTGTGAAATCTATAAATGATTATAGGGATGAGAATATGATTGTGGATACATACCTCCTATTCCTGATAAATGTAGCAAGAATTTGGCTTCCCAGTTTCCTCCAAACCCACAGAGTCAAAGTTACTCAGTCCCTAGTTATATAGGTACTGCACAGCTTAGCATTCAATATTTGAATTTTGGAAATTGTTTGCAGCAACTCAAAGTTTAGTGCAGATAATAAATGTTTGTGAAGTTCATGCTGCCATGTCTTACACTTAGGTTCTCTGACTGGTTAAATTCCCTTGCATCCCATTCTTTCTCTACAGGGCAAGAAATTGCTTTAGGAATAATAGTCCCATTCCATTGTATACACATGTGTTGCCTCTTCTCCTTGGACAATGGCTCAGACATCTGGATGGTTAGAAACAAAAAAGTAAGATATGGTTAAGAATGCAAGAATTTCAATCGAGAGCTATATATATAAAAGAGAAAAGCAAGAGATACAAGGCCAGACCAGGAAAGCCTATTGAGTATTCTGCAGATATGATACAGTCCCAGCCATCTGAAAGAGGCTCCAGAGCTGACTGTCTGCTAATTAAGTGCCTCTGCAGGGTTCTCTGTACACAGAAATTTAGGAAAAATTTCTCTAAAGCCTCCGATTGTCAAAATCTGTGGTGAGTTGTGAAGGTGCAGCAACTGCTATCTGAGCACCTGTACCCTTTGTAAGATATCGGCCAAATCCAAACTTAAACTCAATGCCAAATGAACACTATATCCCTCTCCCTCTCCCAGTCCCTGTTAATCTCTAGAGTACTTATTTAAGAGTTCTTATAGTGCTCAGGGATTTCTTTATACCTTTGTTAATATTAACACTTACTAATTTTTATAATATTTATTGTGTGGGTAGGAATACTTTTAGTTTATGCTTTCCTAATTTTTAGTTATCTTAAATGTCATATACTTTAGTTTGTTTTCATACAGGGATTTATGCTGCCCAGACTGGCTTCTAACTCAACTTCATCCTCAGCTTCAACTGCATAGTTGAGACTGGTTTCAACTAGTGATCCTCCTGCATCTACCTCTCAAACACTGGAATCATAGATGTACAGGCAAATTAAGGGCAGCAGTATATCATGCTGTGATGTTATGAATGATGGTCTGGTTTGCCATCTGCATCCTCAAACTCTTGCCTGAGAGAAAGAAGAGCAGCTGAGCATGGCCATAATTTAAGGCAGCTCCACCAGCTTGGCTCCAACTTCTTTTTCATTTGGGGTACGAGTTTGAAGCTCTGTTATTCTGTACTTCTGAACCTAATTCTGAGATGAATCAGATGCATTTCCTGTACTCTCCACCCATTCTTCACTTGAGGCTGCCACTGTATCCTGTATCGTATTTTATTTTAGCAAGAAAATCAACCAGGTTTATCTCATCAACTGCTTGTTCTGTGTAAACACATCCCAATTTAAGGTGCTATAGGAGATTAGGATATACCTCCTCCAAATGCCATGTTAGCAGAAAGGTTATTTTTAATTGAAACAATTGAGTAATAGCAAATGTGCCCCAAAAGCCTTCTATACACTCCCAGGGTATGAATTTCCAATTTTAAGGTAATATTCCTGTGCTACTTGAGGAAAGTCTTAAAGACACCCTTAATCACTGTAGACACTTAATGACAAGAAACCTCACTAAAATAAGTCTGCTCTCTGGTTCGTTTCCTTTTAGTTTGCTAGCCATAAAAGCCTAAAGACCTCCCCTTTGTCCTTATGCTTCTCCTTACATTTACTAATCTTTGCTAGGATGCTAGATTTGACCCATGTTATAACAGAACCTCTCAGATAATTGAGCTAGTATTTTGAGACACACTGTGTTGTAATACATTCAATTTTCTCTTGTTTATCTTTTGCCTGCTTAAGAAACCCCACCCACAAAACCTAGGAAAGTAGAGGAAGGCTGGTCATTGGAATTCCCTAGGTTTCTTGCTCCTATTCTATCTCAGATTTCTTAGATGATGCCAAGGGTCTGTAATTTGGGCAAGTCCAGAGGTGAGACTGATCTTAATCTGTTTCTAAAATCCACTGATCTTGTCCATAGGTAACCATAGGTTAGATTAGGGAAAAATTCAGGAAGTGACACTAATAGAAGGTGTGGCCTTGTTGGAGTAGATGTATCACTGGGGGTGGGCTTTGAGGTTTCAGAAGCTCAAGTCTGTTTTAGTAGCTCTCTGTCTCCACCTACATGCCAACATGATTACTTTGGGCTAAACCTCTGAATTGTAAGCCAGCCCCAATTAAATGCTTTCCTTGATAGGTGATGCTGTGGTCATGGTCTCTTCACAGCAATAGAAACCCTAACTAAGACACTGACTTTTTGGTACCTTTTAAAAATTAATTATTTCACACTTTATTTTGGAGAGAATGTGGAGAAAGTGAACACTCCTCCAATGCTGGTGGGAGTGCCAACTTGTACAGCCACTTTGGAAATCAGTATGGTGGTTTCTCATGGAAATGGGAACCAGTCTACCTCAAAAATGCATCAATTCCACTCTTAGGCTTATACCCCAAAGATGCACATTTCTACAACAAGGACATCTATTCAACTATGTTCATAGAAGCACTATTTGCAATAGCCAGAACCTGACAGCAACCTAGATGCCCCTCAACAGAAGAATGGATAAAGAAAATGTGTTACATTTGCACAATGGAGTACTACTCAGTAGAAAAAAAAACAATGACATGGAAATTCTCATGCAAATGGATGGCACTAGAAGAAACCATCCTGATTGAGGTAATTCAGACACAGAAATAAAAATATGGTATTTTCTCACTTATATGTGACTATTAGAAATAGAGCAAAGGATAACTAGCCTATAAACCCCAGAGAAACTAGGAAACAAAATGAGACATACATGGTCCCCAGGAGAAGGGGAAAGGGACAAGATCTTCTGAGTAAATTAGGAGCATTGGGGGAGTTGGGAGTGAGGTAGAAGAAAGAGGAGGCGAGAAAGGGAGGGAGGAGAAGAACATGAGGGATCAGGAAGTTTGAGCTGGGGGAAGAACAGAGAAGGAGAGCAAGGAAAGAGATACTTTAATGGAGGGAGCCCTTATGGAGGTAACAAGAAACCTAGAAATAGGGAAATTTCCAGGGATCCACAAGAATGACCCCAACTAAAAATCTAAACAATAATGGAGAGGCTACCTTAAATGCCCTTCTCTTATAATGAGATTGATGACTACTTAAGCCATCATAGAGACTTCATCCAGTAACTGATGGATGCAGAGGTTCACAGCTGAGCACTGAGATGAACTATTGTAATCCACTTGTGGAGAGGGAGGAGTGATGAGCAAAGGAGTCAAGAACATGCTGGGAAAACCCACAGAAACAGCTGACCTGAGCAAGTGTGAGACCAGGGACTCCAGACTGACAGCTAGGGAACTAACATAAGACTGAACCAGGTCCCCTGAATGTGGGTGTCAGTTGGGGTGCTTGGACAGTCTATGGGATCTTTGGCAGTGGAACCAGTATTTATCTCTAGTGCCTGAGTGGGTTTTGTGAGCCCATTCCCTATGGACTGATAGTCTCTCAACCTGCATATATGGGGGAGGGCTTAGGCCCTGAAACAAATGTTATGACAGACTTTGATGATTTCCCATGGGAGGCCTTACCCTTCCTGAGGAGTGGGATGTGGGGATGGAGGGGAAATAGGAGGACAGCAGGGAGAAGGAACTGGAATTGGTATGTAAAATATGATTTTTTAAATGTAAATAAAAGTTAATTTTAAAGAGATAAGAAAAAAATGATTTCCCAGCACAGTTTCCTCTGCCTCCTTCCTTTCCCCTATTCTCTGCCTCCAAACTCCCTTATCCCCCACCCACTTCTTCTCCTTTCTCCTCAGAAAAGTGTAGTCCTCTCATGCATACTGGCCATCCATGACATAGCAAGTTGCAGTAAGACTAGGCATCCTTTCTTATATTAATGCTAAACTTGGCAACCTAGTAGGAGGAAAAGGTCCCAAAAGCAGGTAACAGAGTCAGAGACAGTCCCTGCTCCCTCTGTTAGGAATCCCACAAGAGGAACAAGCTACACAACTATAACATATTGGCAGAGGGCCTGGGTCAGTTGCAAGTAAGTCCTCTGGCTGGCAGGACAGTCTCTATGAGCCCCAATGTGCTTATAAGTCATTTGTATAACTGGTTTTGAGAATTTTCTATTCTTTCTTCTTTTTTTTCTTTGTAGAGAAAATTTCTTCAAGTCTATTGCCTATGATTGAGTTGTCTGTAATATTTTATTTTAGACAGGGTCTTGTGTATTCCAGGCTAGTCTCAAACTTGCTGTGTACCTGAGGATGACCCCAAATTTCTGATTGCCTTACCTTTACCTCTTGAGTACTGGGATTACAGGACTATTCCAATATGCCTTTTTATGTGACATTGGGGATCAAACCCAGGGTTTCTAGCATGGGAGGCATGTACTGCCCCAAATGGGTCCTACCCATAACCCATGAAGACATCCCTTAGTAGATAATAATCACTCCTTAGATATGTATTGCATTTTTCTTCTCCCACTCCCTGTGTTACTTCCCATTCTGTTGATGTTATCCTTTACATATGTAGATTTTAAATGCTGATGAAGTCCAATTTTTCTGTGCTTTATTTGTTGCTCATACTTTTATGACTTAGGAAATCATTGCATAGTGCAACATTATGAAGCTTTCCTTCTGTTTTTTTTCTGAAGTCTTAAGTTTTTATATTTCATTGAAGTCCTTGTTCCATTTTGAGTTCAATTTTGTACATGGTACAAAAAATTTATCCTTTTGCATATGAATATTACATTATCTAAGCACCATATCCTGTAGACATCATTTATTCTCTATTGAATGACACTGGTGACCTTGTTGATCACCTGATCACATGTTTAAGGTTATTGCTGGGTTCTGTCCTATATCTCATAGTACAGCATTTTCACATATGGTGGTATTCAGATATGCAAGAACAGGGTTTCTTTCACCACAATGACTGCTCCTGGAGAATAGCATAATACACTACCCCAACATATGCTACAAAGTCATACTGATTATTGTAAACCAATAGAACTGAGTAGAAATAGACTTAAAAAGAACTATAAGCACTTTCCCTATTTGCCTAAATGCAAAATGTAAACTTACAGAGATGCCTTTCCCTCTCACGTTCATATTAAGAACAGAGCTTAATTTCAGTACATTGTTCTAGACTCTTATAAGACAGAGATTCTACAGCAACAAGCCTCACTATGAGTTCATAAATACTTCAAGACACTTAAGTTTTTCTTTTATCTTGCCACATCTATAAAAACCCATCCTCTCTCCCTCTCTTCCTCTTTCCCTCTCTTGCTATGTAGCTCAGACTTGCCTAACTCAGGATCCTTCTGCTACAGCCTCCCAAATGCTTAGATTACAGACATGTACTATTACATCTGAGATTTCTTCCTATGAGCATTTGTGATGAATGTATTAGTAAAGTTACATTTGCATTTCTTACAATAATTTGCCTTCTGTCAGTCCTGATTGCAAAGCCCCAACCAAATGAATTCAGGAGAAAGACTCCTTTCCTCGATGATATTCTTAATACAAATAATGATTTTTTGTCATTTTATTATATTTTAAATCTTTATAAATTTTTCTTCTTTTTTATTTAGAAGCAATCATTTTATGTATCAGTACCCCATTCCCTCTCCTTCCCATCCTCCCATGCCCCCTACCAACCCCTCCCAACCTACCAGCCACTCACTCCCCAAGGATGGTGAGGCCTTCCATGGCAGATCATCGAAGTCTGTCACATCATTTGGGGGAGGGCCTAGGCCCTCCTCCATGTATCTGAGTTGAAATAGTAGCCCTCCTTAGGGAACAGGCTCCCAAAGTCCATTTGTGCATTAGGGGTAAATACTGGTTCCATTCTTAGAGGTCCCATAGACTGCCCAGACCTCCTAACTGGCACCCACATTCAGAGGGCTTGGTTCTGTCCAAAGCTGACTCCCAAGCTTTATAACTGGGGTTCATGCACTCTCACTAGGTCAGATCAATTGGTTCTGTACGTTTTTCCATCACAATCTTGACTCCTTTGCTCATTGCTCCTCCCTATCTACAATTGAATTCTAGCAGGATGGCTCAGTGCTTAGCTGTGGGTGCCTGCTTCTGCTTCCATCAGCCATTGGATGAAGGCTCTAGGATGGCACTTAAGATAGTCATCAGTTCTTTTCATCTAAGTTTGAAGGTTACTGCCTTGCGCATCATTATGGATAAACTTCATCATTTTTCATTGACATTCTGTTTTATGGACAATCTTGGAGAAAATTGAGTGATTTGAGTCAACTCATTACTCATAGAAAAATGAAAGTAAGTTGTATGTTAATGGATTATTTTGCATTGTCATGAAAATGGATGTGAGACCATATAGCCTTCTTAGATTATCATGAAAAGGAATAATTCTTATTTTGAAGATACCTTCTGGGCTTTTGGAACAGATGCATTCATTGACTCGCTGTTATTTTTTTATTATTATTTATTTTTAAGTTTAAATTTAGATTAGAAACAAGGTTGCTTCACAAGTCAGTTCCAGGTCCCTCTCCCTTTCCCTCCCCTCCTCCCGTACCCTCCCCCCAGCCCTCCCAATGTCCCCTCATTTCCCCAGGGAGGGTGAGGCCCTCCATGGGGGTGTGCACAGTCTGTCATTTCATCCAGGGCAGGGCCTAAACCCTCCCCCCCAAGAGTTCAGGGTGAGTGCATCTCACATTGTTGGATGGGAGTCCAAAGTCCATGTGTATCCTCGGGATAACTACTGATATACTGCCCAAGGCTCAATAGATTCCCTAGGCCTCCTCACTGACACCCCCATTCAGGGGTTCTTGATCAGTCCCATGCTGGATTCCCAGGCATTGACTCGCTGTTATTTTAAGGAGTGGTTTCCTTTTCTTAACACAGTGTCTCCAATTCTATTTTCAACCACATGTGCCCACTACAATGGACTGGGGCACAAGAGCCTGGATCCTGACTAATATATAGAAAATCTAGCTCCTTTGAGGAGCCAGCAGTACTCATGAACTCTATCTGCTTTCTTGATTTTCTTTTACTTTTTATTTGGAAACTCAAATACTCTGTCCATGTTTAACTGGCTCTTGTCTCCCTGCTGGCTCCACAAATGGATAACATGTTTTCCTCTTGCCAAATCTATCATGCTGTTTTCCTTTTTTCTCCCCAAATACTATTCCTACACATACTAACACAAATAGGTGTATTACTCCAAGAACTTGCAGGAATACACAGGAACACAGGACCCACAATCTGTTAGTTGGTGGCCACTGCCTTCATGCTGTTCAACTACAAAGAAAGGAAAGGGAGTAACTTCTGACATGAACTCCATACACGAAGAAAGGTACACAACCAAATGGACAGACAGAGAGTAAATATGCCTTACAGATCTTCCAACAGTTTCTCTCCCTCACAACATAGCTATGAGAACATCATTATGTTCTGTGTGTGCTTGCAACTATTTTCATGTCATGGTTTATATGTCATTCTATGTTAAGACAACATGGAACAAAACCCAGGTGTCCCAATTATCTCTAAAAAATGAGTGACAAAACCTGTAGCCTTTTAGATGTTTTCATTTATTTTCATCTTATGCTGAAAGTACTACTATAAATTTTTTAATATCTTGGTATGCCACTTTGATATGTGCATGTGATATGTGTGAATGTACATTTTAGTGATGTATTTTAAGATCTGTTAAATATGTACTTGTAAATTGAGGTACTTACAACTTATTAAAGTGGTATCTTTTGGCCAATAACATATTTAATAAAGTCTTAAATGTTACTTGTTTATATAAAACAAAATTCATTGGGGATACAAGGTAAAAGTTTTATTAAGCTGTGAAATTTAACATTGAACAAATTGATGTTGATAAAAATTTTCTTCCAAAACAAGTTGCAGGAAATATTAATTAAGTTTTTATTTCATTAGTCCAATAGTCATGGGTAACAAAAATATTAAGACATAAAATGCTTTGTGTTAATTAAATGCCTCTTAGTAATGTTCATTAGAATCCTTTAATTAGACTAATTGCTGTGAATTGGCTTCCAGAAAAACTCTGAATATATAAATGTTAAATGTAGTATTATTTTTTACTAAGGCTGTGACAAATGGAAAATGATGGATATGTTTGTCAGAGATCTTCATGTTACATTTCTCCTTCACAATAAAAATTACAGGAGATACAATCCTACAAACAGTTGCAAAATCTAGGAAGCTTACTTTGCATAAAATAAAAATTGATGTTATTGTTTAAGACACTAGCTAATGTCTCACATTTTAAGAATAATTTAGCTTATAATAAGAATATATAAAACTATTTCCTTTCTATTTGCTTTCAAATATAGATTTTTCAAAATTATTTATCTTGTCATATTTAAACTAATGGGGAAAAGGTAGCCATTTTAAAGCCTAGCTTCTGGTGACACTCAGAGTATTGAAAGCCTTATCAATATTCAGATTATAGTTGAAAAAAATCAAGTTTTCTACTCTACTTATGTTTAGAATGACATCCTTAAGATCACAGGTTTTTGGCTTGAGTGTTTTCTTTTTTTTTTCCCTTTGGTTTTTCGAGACAGGGTTTCTCTGTATTGTTTTGGAGGCTGACCTGGAACTTGCTTGTAGACCAGGCTGGCCTGGAACTCACAGAGATTCTCCTGCTTCTGCCTTCCGAGTGCTAGGATTAAAAGCATGCCCCACCAATGCCCAGCTGAGTGCTTTCTTAATCATAAAAAATAATAACTTGACAGCCTAATTTAAAGCTAGTACAAGCTACTAATTTTGCTGTTTTTAAATTTGTCTTTACAGTACAGCTATATATCCATTTCTATCCTCCTTATGTGCTTATGCTTTAATACTGTTCACATGGGACTTAAGTGGCTCCTGGGTAAGTGATCATGTGCATTAAAACTCAAGTTATCACAAAAATCTTATTTCAATCTAACTCAAAATTAAAACAAACAAATATATGAAATTTTACAGTTTAAGAGGGTTGCTTGGTGGGTGGTGGCTTCAGTTCTGACTTCAGGGGAAGTGCCTGCTGTTGGTATGATAAAGCTGTTAAAGCATGATGACCCCTGCCCCAGGTGTGACATTATCCTCCTGACAATTGTCATCTGCTGACCTTAACAGTAAAATAAAAGATGGTTGACTTTTGGTTGGTACATATTACTTCCCTGACACCTAAGAATTGTGACAATGACTCATTCTTGTTCTTTGGGGCTGTCTTTGAGTAATAGATACATTTAGTTGCCAAGGTATACAGGTTATCCACATAAAATAGAGGCAAAATGTCAATTTTTTAAAACCCTGCTTAGGTTGTCTTCTGAACTCAAATAATATGTAAATGCTTTTTAATAAAAAAGAGTAAATGCTTGTTTCAAGACTTGTCTTTGACAAATTTGTTAATTTGAATTCATTGGTTAAAAATCTGTAGGCAAAAACCATTGGATAAAAAATGATATAGGAGTTATGGTCATGATTTATATTTATGGTTAAAAATAAAGCTTGGTCCCTGATGATTAGGGAAAATTTATAGCTCCTGACCTTCAGCAGTCAGAGAACTTAACTATGAAGTAACTATAGAGCTGAGTTAAGCATACTCTCTTCTTTTGGCCTTGGTTCCTACCAGCCAAAGTTAACTCTGAGACTGAGTAGTATATACTACTATGCTTCCTAGGCACCTAGAGTGTAACTCATGGGAATAAGGTGACTCCTTTTTCCTAGGCCTCCAATTTGTATACCATTTGATTTTTATTGATTTGGGTCCCCAGTATATACTCCTAATTAGAATAAATTCAAATTTCTAGTCTCATATATAAAGAGAATAACTTCATTTTTATACAATGTTAGCAGAGAGGTTCAGTCAACTATTACAGAAAAATGATCAATAACTGTCAATTCAAAGTTCAGTATTATTCGCCAGGTAGATTTGCTTTATAAAGGATATAAATTAGTTAAATAAGCCACATGTGCATTTTTTTGAAATATGAATAGAGTCAACATGGAGAAAAGTTCCTCAATGTTGTCAAGGGAAGTCACATGAGCATGAAGAACTTGACCCATTTTAGCAGATGACTCAATGGTTGGAAGACACTGAAAGGAGCCATTAGGTTCCTTTTAAGACCCAAACAGTCCCTAAAACGCCTCAGCTTAATCTTTTGTTTTGTTTTACTCTTTGTTTTTCAAGGCCATGTTTCTTGCTGTGCTGGAACTCACTCTGTACATCAGGCTGACCTCAAACTCAAAGATCCTCGAGCCTCTGCCTCCTGAGTGCTGAGAATGAAGGCATGTACCACTACCACCTGGCACTTATTCTTAAATGTAAACTGAAAAATAGTTAATTTTTGGCTACCTAATATGGACTTAAAATATTTAGTAGAAAAATAAAACCAAAATGAAATAATTGATAATAATGCAACGTAACTACAACAAAATCAGACCATACATTTCAAAGCCACACAGATTCAAGCTTTATAAGTCTCTGCATATGTTACTGACATATCATGCAAGACAATATCAGCCATATCAGACATAATGCAGAAATATGCTTCATTTAGGAGCCCACTGGTAGTTGTAATCTACTTTACATTTTGATTTTCTCTAAATGTTTTCTTTGTCACTTTTGGTAGTTACAACTTTGCACTAATTCCTCTTTAATAAGTTTGATTATTTGATTCTTTAATAAAGTTTTTTTTTGTATTTTAGCACATATCAGATAACCATCTTTATGTATTTTATTTAATAATCAAAGGAATCACAGTTCTGAAAGCAACCTATACAGAATGACTGTCTTGGAGCAAGCGTGATCATGGCTTTTCCCCTGAGATAATCAATTTACATAATTGTGTTGCTCTTACTTAAAACTTGCATTAAATAAATATATATATACTTTTTGTGATTATATATGTATATGTACATACTTGTTTGATTGCCCATGGAAGCCAGAACAGGATTCAGATCTCTTGTTCTGGGATTACAGTCTATTTTAAGCCAGATGTAGATATTAGAAACTGAACTCTTTTGCAAGGGCAGTAAGCACTCTGCATAGACGCATTATAGATTAGCTGTTCATCACCTACCTATTCCCCCAGGAAAATTTTAGGGTCACAAATCTCAGTGGTGGAATTGTAACAGGGAGTAGGGACTGAAGCGAGAGATACAAAAATTATTGTATGGAAGAGTGCAATTGGCAGAGAAAGACTGGAATCCCTTCTCCACCTGGGCTACATACAACAAGCAGCATGCTCAAGAGAAAAGCTGCACTATACAAAGGCGGCAGAGGCAGGTGTTGTGTAAATGACCTATAAAGGGTTATGATCCTCATGGCACAGGTCTTAATAGCTCTCTCGTAAGAAATGATTGTTTTCCGTTTCTCAATAAACTGTCTCTATTTCTATTCCTAACCATGTACTCCTGATGCAATTTATTATCCTGGGACAAGAAACCAAAATGAAACAACAACAAAAAGCAAAAACCAAAAAATCTTCAGTTGCTGTCTAGGGACCCATCCATAACTATAACATCAGTCTTGGAAAAAGATACATTATGCTTCTTTTACTGGAAATACAGTCTTTTCAAATGTGCCACCAGGGACATTTCAACCACGTCATTGTTCACCATCCTACAAAAGAACGTCACTATTGAAAGTGTAATGCGTTTTCTACTTAGTTATTCATTAATTTCAGGCCACAATGAATAAAAACATCATAGTCATCCTACACACCTCTCTCTTTTGTCCTCACTATCCTTTCTTCCTTTTCTCTCTTTCCACAATGCTGAGGATCACAGGGCCTTGAACATGTTAAACAAGCACCATATCACAAAGCTGTGTTTTCAGGAACACAATTTCACAAATGTAAAATCTTGGAAAGTTAATTCTCTGAAATGTCTCAGAAGCTCCTAGATTTGGGTTAGTAAGCTGTTTGCATTAGTTATCTTTGGGTTTGATTACTCCTAAAATGAAACACACTCACACAAACACACACACACACACACACACACACACACACACACATACAAGTGCACATGCACACACACAAAGCAATTATACTCACTTTCACCATCACCATCACTATCATTAACTTAACAACCTGTGTTCCTAACTGCAGGCTACTTTTCAAGTGATAAATTAGGGTTATTGTCCACATTATGCTACCCCTGCCTTTCTGAAAAAAAAAATCAAGTCCTTAAATGACACTTCTTCTTACTTTGTTCTTTGTAGGACAGTATAACTCTAGGTTGAGATCCAGCAGCCAAAAGTGTGTGTAGCAGAGCCCAGCCTTTTGGGCTTTTAGGCAGTAGTGCAAGCTGAGTGATGCCAGGAACCCTGGGGAACAGGTTGGAACCACTATTAGCCCAGATTCTTCAGCCACAATGAACTGGAAATTACTGGTGGTTCATGTACAATAGCCCAGCCGTCACAAGCAATTAAGGAGCAGTGGTGTAATTGACCTGATTGCACTATTCAGGGCAGCTGAGTAGTCTCCCCAGGGCTAGGTCTCTCTTGTGAGCAGAACAGATGGCCATCTGCAGGATTACAATAACAAGGGCAACTGAATAGTCAAGTGGCCAGTCAGGGTAACCAAGGGGACAGGACAGTCAGAGCCCTTCTGGATGGATGGGCAGCCCATGCTAAACTAGCTGTGCCATATGTCCCCGTCTGTGGAACTCTTCTTCCCTCCAAGCAATGTCTCTTCCCATGCAAATTGCAAGGATGATGGATGTGTTCTTTCAAGAGTCCTATCTGTCAGCATGGCTGTGAATGCTGGTAACATGGCTGTAAGAGACTGGGATGATATCTAGGGATGCATGGTCTTAAGGGCAGAACACACCAATACAGGCAAATAAATGCCAGTCTCTCTTTTCTAACTGTGGTTACAGCTCTTAACATATCATAAATAACTGAGCTAGAGAAAGACAGCTCAGTTAAGATTCATTGAGCAAAGGTGATTGGCTTAACATTCTCATCATTGAAATAATGTGTCTCCCCTGGTGCACCTCCAAACACCCGCATGTGTGCCTCATCAATGAATTTAACTTCCAGAATAGAAAACTCACAAATCTGTTTCAAAATTTAAAATATCCTGCTTACCTTTGCCTGATGCTGGGGTTGTTTCATGTCAGAACTCTTACTGTTTCTGGTAACCCATTCCTGGGATAAGATCTGTGCATATAAGTAGGTGAGTATAGGTTCACTTTTTCTTTAATACACTTTTTTAAAAACAAAACTATATCCTCAAAGTCTGCAATTATTTTTTGCTGTTCATCTCACTAACTTAAAATATCTGCATGCTGTTAAGGTAGAGTTTCCATTATTTAATTAATTTTCTTCCATAGTGGGTATTTTCACTACTGAAATATTTTCAATGAATATTCTGGTCAAAAACCAACTTCAACTGTCTTAGTTTATTTCTAGATAATGTGCTCCTGTATGACTTTATATGGTCTTTATTTTGAAAATGACATTTCAATGTACTGAGAGAAATTATTCACAAGTACCAATGATACATTGGTACTCATTTCATACTGCTTTTTGTCATCAAAAAAGTTTAAACTTTCAAAAATCTTGGTCAGTGTGAAAAGTAAAAATGGCATTTTCTATTTTATTACTCATTTTTCTTTTGGGTGTGTTGGAAAGGAACACTTTCCATCTGTCCTTTTGGGTTCAGTGTCTGAAGCTACAGAGTAAATGAACTATGGACAATCAATGCTCAGGAGAAAACACATATTATTTTTGCTGGTGTTAATATTTTATATGTGATAATTGTTTTACAGAAGAGAAGAGAATAATCAAAGAATTATTTGTCAGGCTTAGTAAGCCATACATTTCAGTGTTGGAGTAGAACCTGGGGCCCTGTGCAGGCTATACAAGCACTCAGCTATATCCAAATCATATGCTTTTTTTTCAGAGTCAATAGAATGGGCATATGCCATCACACCAGGCTGGTTTATATAACACTGAAACAATAACACTGAAACAAAGCAATACACTGTGGCCAAATTTCCAGGCAAAGGCTTGGGCCTCTGGAGTGATCCAGTGTGAAACAATGATTAGGAAATACATGCAGAAGCTAATGGCAGATAAGGGTGATTTTAACAAAATCTATTCAGACCTATTGGAGTTTTGATTCCTTGTGCCCAGAGAGAATGCTTTACTTTCTATGGTTTAGGAAAGAACATTTCTTATAAAAAACACATGCCATCATATATGGTTGGGTAGGCAAGCACAGAATATTGCTCTGTATGCCTATTGCCTTTGCTGGAAAACAGTTCAAATGCAAAGTTATGTATTTGGGCAGCAAGATTTGATTTCATTTAGGGATCTAAGCAATTTTGAGTTTTTAACAGCTAATTTTTATGTCTCATCTGTTTAAATAAACCTGTATATATTCTCTTATTGTGTTTTCAAATGTAACTGCAACCATTTCTACATAGGTTAAGAACATTAAAAACTGGACCATGATGTATCAACTATTTGTTTTAAGTTGCAGTTTCATTTTTCATTGAATTCATGGTAGTTTTTGCCAAGTGGAATTACATAATATTTTAGTTAGTCAAGATTATTCTAATTTCAGTGACTTGTTTGATTTATATCTTACCTAGAATGACCTTCTTCCAAAATTATGCAGAAGAAAGTTCTTTCCAAAGCCTGTATGCTATTTTATGTGCATAAATGATACTTAAGTATTTGATCTTCCTGGAATTTTTAGGGAGGAGTAAACAAAAGGTACAAATGCAGGTGGGCAATAAAATATCTCAAATACCAATTAATCTACTGAATAATTCTTTTCAATTAAATTAAGTAGTATGCTTTCATTCTAGATTATGTTTGGATTTCATTCCCATCTGGAACTATTACATCTATTTAGTGCTGCCAGTATGTGCATTAATACAGGGCCATCTGCTGGAAAATAGGAAACCTACTAGTGGCCATACCTTCAAAGAAGAATGACTCTCCCTTACCCAGAAGCTATCAACTGGCCATAATTGCTCAGTAAGGAATGGTGTGTGGAGAGCACCTCCATCATGAGTGCCAGCATTTTGACTGGCTTCATGTTGTATAGGTCTTATGCAGGTACCCGTAGCTTTTGTGAGTTCATGAATATAAGAGCAATGTCATGTCTGGATGACAACATTTAACAGGACTTCCTTCCAGCCTCCAACTCTTACATTCTCCCCACTCCTCTTCTACTGTGTTGTATTAAGAAATACAAAGGAATCAAGATGTTTTCCCATGTTGTCAAAACATAATTGAATAAAACTGAAAATAAATCAATAATAAACACAGAAAAATACAAGTATTTGGTAAATGAATAATAAACTATTGAAAGGGCAGCATTTCAATGACAAAATAAGAAATGAAATTTAAATTTCTTAAAAAGAAAACAATGACATAAAAATATATCATAAGTAAAAACTTTAAGTTATAGCAAAAGTAGTTCTAAGAGAAAAGTTTAAAGTTATTAATGTTCATACAACAAAATCAGAGAAATTTCAAACAAATCAAACTCTAAAGCAATAGACACCCATAAGTATTAAAATCAGAGCAAGCCCATTTTCAAAAACAGAACAGAAATTAATAAAATGGAGATGAGTAAGGCAATAAAAAGAGAGTTGGTTCTCTGAACAAGATAAAGTATATTAATGCAATCTTTGACAATCTAAGCAAAAGAAAGATGACAAAGATGTAAATTAATAAAATTAGAGGAAATAATTAAAACATTCCAACAGAGAACAGTGAGATCACAGGAGACTACTTTGAACACATATTCTATAAAACTGAAAAAAAAAACCATGAAGAAATGGGAAAATACATAGTTATACCCACTAAAATAATGGTTTATAAACAAATATATCCATAACAAGAAATATGATTTAAATAGTAAAAAGCCTAGGAATTGATAGATACACCATTGAGTTCTATGAAACCTACAAAGCAGAGTAGAACTAGAGCTCATCTTGTTCTTTCATGGTATGTGAGGGAAAGAAAGCCAACAGCTCATTCCATGGAAGCTAGTTACCCCAGTTGGAAAGACTTAATGAGGACACAATAAAAAAGAAAAACTTGTAGATCAACTGATTTCTATGATATTAATGGATAGAAGAATTCTCAAAACTGTTCTTGCCTCAAGAAGAAATTCAAAGAGCTCACATAGCATGAGAAAGTTAGCTTAATTTCAGGGATGTGATGATAGATAAACATTTGCATTCAATAAATGTAACACACTACACAGACTTAAAGTCAGACATTATTATATGGGTCTCTCATTATCTATAGAAAAGAATTTTGGAAAAGTTCAACATCCATTAGTAGTAAAATACCTAAAGAGGGAGTCCCAGGATCTCTACTAGTCCACCTCCCCCTCTTCAATTCCCCTGACCTGCGGCCACCAGTCTCTTCCCACCAAATCCCACAGAGGGGCCTGGAGGCAGAAAAAAGCAGCCAGCGTCATTGGGCACCATTCTCGTCTTGCCACTCTATCCTCCAGGAGACAGAGAGAGAGAGAGAGAGAGAGAGAGAGAGAGAGAGAGAGAGAGAGAGAGAGAGAGAGAAAGAGAAAGAGAGAGAGAGAGAGAGAGAGAGAGAGAGAGGATAGAGCCTTGAACCCATACACACTAGGAAAGGGAGAGACCCCCTTCTTACCCACAGGAAGAAGAGATGGGAAGACAACAGTATAAGAACACATTCAACAACAGAAAGACTTGTATGACATCTCCAGAGTCAAGGGACTACACCAGCAAGACCTGAACATCCTAAGGCAGATGTAACAGAAGAGAATGACCTTTAAAACAACCTCATGAAAATGATAGAGGCCCTAAAAGAGGATATGAGAAAACCTCTTAAAGAAATGGAAGAAAAAACAAACCAAAAATGCAAGAAATCTCTTAAAGAAAGCAAGGAAAGTAAAGAAAAAAAAACAATCAAACACACAAAGGAAACAATCCAAATAGTTCATGACATGAAAACTGAAACAGAGACAATAAAGAAAACACAAACTGAGGGATTGCTGGAAATAGAAAAACTGAGTAAACAATCAGGAACAACAGATGCAAGCACAAACAAACAGAATATGAGATGGAAGACAGAATTGCTGGCGCTAAAGATAAACTAGCAGAAATAGATTCATTGATCAAATAAAATCTTAAATCCAAAAAATCCTTAACACAAAATATCTAAGAAATATGCCACACTGTGAAAAGAACAAACCTAAGAATAATAGATACAGAAGAAGGCAAAGAAGCCCACCTCAAAGGTGCAGAAAACATATTCAACAAAATCATACAAGAAAACTTTCCCATCCTGAAGAAGGCCATGCTTATGAAAGTACAAGAAGCTTATCGAACACCAAATTGACTGGACCATAATTAAATCCTCTCATTGCATAATAATCAAAACACCAAACATACAGAATAAAGAAAGAGTATTAAGAGCAGCAAAGGAAAAAGACCAAGTAACATAGAAAGGCAGACCTATCAGAATTAAACTGGACTTCTCCATGGAAACTCTGAAAGCCAGAAAGTCCTGGATATATGTTCTACAAACACTAAGAGACCACAGATTCCCACCCATACTACTGTATACAGCAAAACTCTCAATCACTATAGATGGAAACAACAAGATATTACATAAAAAAAACCACAATTCAACAATATATATCCACAAATCCAGCCCTATAGAAAGTTCTGGAAGGAAAACACCAACCCAAGGAAGTTAAATACACACACAATAACATAGGCAATAGATAATCCCACTTTACTAAAAGCCAGAAATAGGGGGGGAAACTCACAGACAATACCACCACCAAAATTGAAGTCAAAACAAACAAAAAATTAACAATTAATGGTTAATTGACTTTATTTTTATATTTATTTATTCATTTTTTGCTGATTACGTTGTTACTTTATTTTTATTTTATTTTATTTTTTTATATATTTTTTTATTTTCCATTTTAAATTTAGATAAGAAACAAGGTTGCTTCACAAGTCAGTACGAGGTCCCTCTCCCTTTCCCTCCCCTCCTCCCGTGCCCTCCCCCATCCCACCCCCGTTACCCCTTCATGCCCCCAGGGAGGGTGAGGCCCTCCATGGGGGTGTCCATAGTCTGTCATTTCATATAGGGCAGGGCCTAGACCCTTCCCCAAGAGTTCAGAGTGAGAGTGCACCTCACATTGTTCTATGGGAGTCCAGAGACCGTGTGTATACTTGGGATGGGTACTGATCTGCTGTCCAAGGCTCAATAGATTACCTAGGCCTCCTCACTGACACCCAGATTCAGGGGGTCTTGATCAGTCCCATGCTGGATTCCCAGGCTGATGCCTGGGATTCAAGAGTTAACCTTTGTCTGGTCAGCTGTTACTGGGGGTTCAACCAGCCCAGTCTTAATCCCTTTGATCATCAGTCCTCCCTCTCTGATACTGGCTTTCTTGAGTTCAGCTCAGTACTTAACCAGCCAGTAAATGAAGTTTCTGTTTCCCAGACTCTCTGGCCATAGGATTGTAGGCTGGCACTCCCCAGATCTATGTCTAAAATCCATATATGAGAGAGTACATGCCATGTTTCTCTTTTTGTGACTGGGTTACCTCACTCAGGATGGTTTCTTCTAGTGTCATCCATTTGCCTGCGAATCTCATGATTCCATTATTTTTTTCTGCTGAATAGTACTCCATTGTGTAGATGTACCACATTTTCTCTATCCACTCTTCGGGTGAGGGACATCTAGGTTGCTTCCAAGTTCTGGCTATTACAAATAAAGCTGCTATGAACATAGTGGAACAGACATCTTTGTTATATGAATGGGCATCTTTTGGATATATGCCTAAGAGTGCAGTTGCTGGGTCTTGTGGTAGGTTTATTCCCATTTTTCTGAGGAATCTCCATACTGCTTTCCAAAGTGGCTGAACCAGTTGGCACCCCCACCAGCAATGGAGGAGTGTCCCCTTTCACCACATCCTCTCCAGCATAAATTGTCATTGGTGTTTTTGATTTTAGCCATTCTGACAGGAGTGAGATGGTATCTCAGAGTTGCTTTGATTTGCATTTCCCGGATGGCTAAGGATGTTGAGCACTTTCTCAAGTGCCTCTCAGCCATTTTAGACTCCTCTATTGAAAACTCTCTATTTAGTTCTGCAGCCCACTTCTTAATTGGGTCCTTTGCTGTTTTGGAGACTTGCTTCTTGAGTTCTTTGTAAATTTTGGAGATCAACCCTCTGTCAGATGTGGGATTAGTGAATATTTTTTCCCATTCTGTGGGCTGCCTTTTTGTCTTGCTGACTGTGTCCTTTGCCTTACAGAAGCTTCTCAGTTTCAGTAGGTCCCATTTATTAATTGTTGATCTCACTGTCTGTGCTACTGGTGTTATGTTCAAGAAGCTGTCTCCCATACCAATTCGTTCAAGGGTACCACCCACTTTCTCTTCTAAGAGGTTCAGTGTGGCTGGATTTATGTTGAGGTCTTTGATCCATTTGGACTTAAGTTTTGTGCATGGCAATAAACATGGATCGATCCGCATTCTTCTACATGCCAGTCTCCAATTATGCCAGCACCATTTGTTGAAGATGCTTTCTTTATTCCATTGTATATTTTTAGCTTCTTTGTCAAAGATCACATGTTCGTACGTGTGTGGGTTAATACCCGGATTTTCAATTCGATTCCATTGGTCTGCCTGTCTATTTTTGTGCCAATACCAAGCTGTTTTCAGGACTATAGCTCTATAATAGAGCTTGAGGTCAGGGATGGTGATGCCTCCGGACGTTGCCTTGTTGAACAGGGTTGTTTTGGCTATCCTGGGTCTTTTGTTTTTCCATACAAAATTGATTATTGTTCTTTCAAGGTCTATGAAGAATTTTGCTGGGATTTTAATGGGGATAGCATTGAATCTGTAGATTGCTTTTGGCAGGATTGCCATTTTTACTACATTGATCCTACCCATCCAAGAGCATGGGAGATCTTTCCATTTTCTGAGGGCTTCTTTAATTTCTTTCTTTAAAGATTCAAAGTTCTTACGATACAGGTCTTTCACTTGTTTGGTTAGCGTTACCCCAAGGTATTTTATGTTGTTTGTGGCAATTGTAAAGGGTGATGTTTCTCTGATTTCTCTTTCAGCCCTTTTATCATCTGTATATAGTAGGGCTACCGACTTTCTTGAGTTGATCTTGTAACCTGCCACTTTGCTGAAGGTGTTAATCAGCTGTAAGAGTTCCCTGGTAGAGTTCTTTGGGTCATTGATGTAAACTATCATATCGTCTGCCAACAGTGAAAGTTTGACTTCTTCCTTCCCAATTTGTATCCCCTTGATCCCCCTTTGTTGTCGTATGGCAATAGCTAGAACTTCAAGTACCATGTTGAAAAGGTATGGAGAGAGTGGACAGCCTTGTTTTGTTCCTGATTTTAGAGGAATTGCGTTGAGTTTCTGTCCATTTAGTTTGATGTTGGCTGTTGGTTTACTGTATATGGCTTTTATTATGTTTAAGTATGTCCCTGTTATCCCAGATCTCTCCAAGACCTTTATCATGAAGGGGTGTTGGATTTTGTCAAAGGCTTTTTCAGCATCTAGTGAGATGATCATGTGATTTTTGTTTTTCAGCTTGTTTATATGGTGGATTACGTTGATGGATTTTCGTATGTTGAACCATCCCTGCATCCCTGGGATGAAACCTACTTGATCGTGGTGAATGATTGTTTTGATGTGTTCTTGGATCCGATTTGCCAGTATTTTATTGAGTATTTTTGCATCAATGTTCATGAGGGATATTGGTCTGAAGTTCTCTTTCTTGGTTGTATCTTTGTGTGGCTTGGGGATCAAGGTTATTGAAGCCTCATAGAAAGAGTTTGGCAAAGACCCTTCTGCTTCTATTGTGTGGAACACTTTGAGAAGAATTGGTATAAGCTGTTCTTTGAATTTGTGGTAGAATTCTGCACTGAGGCCATCTGGACCTGGACTTTTTTTGGTTGGGAGACTTTTGATGACAGCTTCTATTTCCATAGGGGTTATAGGTCTATTTAAATTGCTTATCTGTTCTTGATTTAGTTTTGGCAAATGATAGCTGTCCAGGAAGTCATCCATTTCCTTTAAATTTTCGAATTTTGTGGAGTACAGGTTTTCAAAGTATGACCTAATGATTCTCTGGATTTACTCATAGTCTGTTGTTATGTCCCCCTTTTCATTTCTGATTTTGTTAATTTGCGTGTTTACTCTCTGCTGTTTGGTAAGTTTGGACAAAGGTTTGTCTATCTTGTTGATTTTCTCAAAGAACCAACTCTTCGTTGCATTGATTCTTTGTATTGTTTTCCTGGTTTCTACTTTGTTTATTTCAGCCCTCAATTTGATTATTTCCTGGCGTCTACTCCTCCTGGGGGGGTTTGCTTCTTTGTGTTCTAGAGCTTTTAGCTGTGATGTTAATTCTCTGGTATAACTGTTTTCCTGTTTCTTCATGTGAGCACTTAGTGCTATGAACTTCCCCCATAGCACTGCTTTCAAAGTGTCCCATAGTTTTGGGTATGTTGTGTCTTCATTCTCATTAAATTCGAGGAAGTCTTTAATTTCTTTTTTTAATTTCCTCTTTGACCCAGGGATGGTGCAGTTGAGCATTATTCAATTTCCATGAGGTTGTAGGTTTTCTGCAATTTGTGTTGTTGTTGAATTCTAATTTTAAGGCATGGTGGTCTGATAAGATGCATGGAGTTATTCCAGTTTTTTTGTAGCTGCTGAGTTTTGATATGTTGCCAAGTATGTGGTCGATTTTTGAGAAGGTTCCATGTGGTGGTGAGAAGAAGGTATATTCTTTTTTATGTGGATGAAATGTTCTATAGATATCTGTTAATCCCAGTTGGGTCATTACTTCTATTAGACCCTTTGCTTCTTTGTTGAGTTTCTGTCTGGTATTCTTGTCTAGTGGTGAGAGTGGTGTGTTGAAATCTCCCACTATAACTGTGTGGGGCTTTAGATGAGATTTAAGTTCTAATAATATTTCTTTGACGAATGTGGATGCCTTTGTATTGGGGGCATAGATGTTCAGGATAGACACTTCATCTTGGTGGGTTTCACCTGTGATGAGTATGTAATGACCTCCTTCATCTCTTTTGATTGATTTTATTTTAAAGTCTAGTTTGTTAGATATTAGGATTGCTACCCCTGCTTGTTTCTTGGGTCCATTTGATTGAAAAATTTTTCCCAACCTTTAACTCTCAAGTAATGTCTGTCTTTGAGGGTGAGGTGTGTTTCTTGTATGCAGCAGAAGGAAGGGTTCTGTCTTCGAATCCATTCTGCTAGTCTGTGTCTTTTTATGGGTGAGTTAAGGCCTTTAATATTGAGGGATATTAATGACCATTGATTGCTCATCCTTCTTCGATTTGCGATGGTTGTTGTTGGTGGAATTATGGGTGGAATTTCACCCCTTTGTTCTTTTGGCTGTTGGTAGAGAGGGATTCTCTAATGCTTATGTTTTTCTGGTTGTAGTTAGCTTCCTTGGGTTGGAGTTTTCCTTCCAAAATTTTCTGTAGGGCTGGGTTAGTGGACACATATTGGTTGAATCTAGTTTTGTCATGGAATATCTTGTTTTCTCCGTCTATAGTGATTGAGAGCTTTGCCGGGTATAGTAGTCTGGGCTGGCATCCATGGTCTCTTAGTGTAGGTAGAATATCTATCCAGGACCTTCTGGCTTTCAGAGTTTCCATGGAGAAATCAGGTGTAATTCTGATAGGTCTGCCTTTATATGTTACTTGACCTTTTTCCTTAGCTGCTCTTAATATTCTTTCTTTATTCTGTATGTTTGGGGTCTTGATTATTATGTGGCGAGGGGATTTTTTTTGTGGTCCACTCTATTTGGTGTTCTGTAGGCTTCTTGTACCTTCATTGGCATGTCTTTCTTAAGGTTGGGAAAGTTTTCTTCTATGATTTTGTTGAATATGCCTTCTGCCCCTTTGAGGTGGGTTTCTTCTCCTTCTTCTATACCTATTATTCTTAGGTTTGGTCTTTTCATGGTGTCCCATAATTCCTGGATGATTTGTGTTAAGGATTTGTTGGATTTAAGGTCTTCTTTGGTTGATAAATCCATTTCTCCTAATGTATCTTCAACACTTGAGATTCTCTCTTCCATCTCTTCTATTCTGTTGGTAATGCTTGTATTGGTAGTGCCTGACTGTGTGTCCAGCTTTTCTATTTTCTGCCTTTCTTCAGATTGTGTTTTTTTTAGTGTCTCTATTTCAGTTTTCAACCCTTGCAGTGTTTGCATTGCTTCTTGCAATTTTCTGTTTATCTGTTCGTCCATTTGTTGCCTTTTATTAATTTTTTGGTTTGTTCTTTCTTCCATTTCTTGCATTTTTTGGTTTCCTTTTTGTTCCATTTCTTGCATTTTGTGCTTTGTTTCTTCTTCCATTTCCTGCCTTTTTTGGTTTGTTTCTTCCTCCATTTTTTCATTTTTTGCTTTGTTTTTTCTACCATTTCTTGCATTTTTTGCTTTGTTTCTTCTTCCATTTCCTGCCTTTTTTGGTATGTTTCTTCTTCTAATTCTTGCATTTTTTGCTTTGCTTTTTCTTCCATTTCTTGCATTTTTTGCTTCATTTCTTCTTCCATTTCGTGCCTTTTTTGGTTTGTTTTTTCTTCCAATTCTTGCATTTTTTGGTTTGTTTTTTCTTCCATTTCTTGCATTTTTTGGTTTGTTTTTTCTTCCATTTCTTTGAGAGATTTTCCAATATCCTCTTTTAGGGCCTCTATCATTTTCATGAAAGTGCTTTTAAGGTCGTTCTCTTCTGCTTCCTTCACGTTGGAATATTGGGGTCTTGCTGGTGTGGAGTCTCTAGAATCTGGCGGTGTCATATTTGTTTTTCTGTTGCTGACTGTGTTTTTGTATTGTCTCTTTCCCATCTCTTCTTCTAGTGGGTGCAGAAAGAGCCCCTTCCTGGTCTGGGGACCAGAGTTCCCTTTTGGTGGGTGCTAGTAAGTCCAGTAATCTGGTGGTTATTCTATACCTTGTCCAAATGCTGGTCCATGGGTAGAGAAGAAGAACAGGAATCTGGGGCGCTTAGCCTCCTACCTGGACCCCTGGACCCTATGCTGGGTCCTGTTGTACCTGATCCAGAACAGCTACTCTCCTGGTCTCCCTGGCTCCTGTAGTTTCCTGGTCTCTTTGGTGGGAGAGAAGATCTGGAGTCTGGGGTGCTTGGCTCCCACCAGGATTGGGAGCTCTGTGCAGTTCCCAGGCGATCTGCAGGCTCTGGAACACAGGCCTGGAAGCTGGCCTGTTTACCTGATGCTCCTGCCGGAATCGGGAGCTCTGTGCAGTTCCCAGGCAATCTGCAGGCTCTGGAACACAGGCCGGGAAGCTGGCCTGTTTACTTGATGCTCCCGCCGGGATCGGGAGCTCTGTGCAGTTCCCAGGCGATCTGCAGGCTCTGGAACACAGGCAGGGAAGCAGGCCTGTTTACCTGATGATGCCAGAGGGACAGCTACTTCCCTGTGCTCCCAGCCTTCTCTAGTTTCCTGGACTCGTTGGTGGGAGAGAAGATCTGGAGTCTGGGGTGCTTGGCTCCCACCAGGATTGGGAGCTCTGTGCAGTTCCCAGGCGATCTGCAGGCTCTGGAACACAGGCCGGGAAGCTGTGCTGTTTACCTGATGCTGCCGGAGGGACAGCTACTTCCCTGTACTCCCAGCCTCCTCTAGTTTCCTGGAATCGTTGGTGGGAGAGAAGATCTGGAGTCTGGGGTGCTTGGCTCCCGCCGGGATTGGGAGCTCTGTGCAGTTCCCAGGCGATCTGCAGGCTCTGGAACACAGGCCGGGAATCTGGCCTGTTTCCCTGATGCTCCCGTTTATTTTATTATTTTAATTTTAAATAGCTTGTTTTACATGTCGATCCCATTTATTTCATGGTTCTGAGCCATTTGTCACAATTTCCCCTTTCTTCTTTTTTTCCTTTTTTATTGTTTATTTTTAAATTTAAATTTAAATTAGAAACAAGGTTGCTTCACAAGTCAGTTCCAGGTCCCTCTCCATTTCCCTCCACTCCTCCCGTGCCCTCCCCCCAACCTCCCTAATATCCCCTCATTTCCCCAGGGAGGGTGAGGCCCTCCATGGGGGTGTCCATAGTCTGTCATTTCATCCAGGGCAGGGCCTAGACCCTCCCCCAAGAGTTCAGGGTGAGAGTGCACCTCACATTGTTCTATGGGAGTCCAAAGTGGAATAAGCACCTCTATCATATCAGGTCACTCTGGCTTACAATTAGAATTCAACAAAAATGCAAGTCACAGAAAACACGCAAACTAATGGAATTGAACAATGCTCAATTACATCACTCCTGGATAAAGGAAGAAATAAAGAAAGAAAACAAAGACTTTCTGGAATTCGGTGAAAATGAAGGTACAACATACCCAAACCTGTGGGACACTTTGAAAGCAATTCTAAAAGGAAAGTTCATAGCACTAAGTGCCCACATGAAGAAACTGGAGAATAGTCACACTAGAGAATTAACAGAACACATGAAAACACTAGAGCAAATAGAAGCAAACTCAACCAGGAGGAGCAGATGCCAGGAAATAATCAAATTGAGAGCTGAAATCAATAAAGTAGAAAGAAAGAAAACAATACAAAGAATCAATGAGACAAAGAGTTGGTGCTTTGAGCAAACCAACAAGATAGACAAACCCCTATCCAACCTACACCAAATTTAAATCAAGGACAGATAAACAATTTGAATAAACCTATAACACTAAAGAAATAGAAGCCACCATCAAAAGTCTTCCAAACAAAAAAGTCCAGGGCCAGATGATTTCATGGAAGAATTCAAAGAAGAGCTAATACCAATACTCTTCAACACAATAGAAGCAGAAGGATCACTGCCAAAATCTTTTTACAAGGCTACCGTTACCTTAGTACCCAAACCACAGAAAGACACAACGAAGATAGGGAACTACAGGCCAATTTCCCTCATGAACTTTGATGCAAAAATATTCAATAAAATACTGGCAAATCGAATCCAAGAACATATCAGAAAAATCATCCTCCATGATCAAGTAGGCTTCATCCCAGGGATGTAGGCCTGGTTTACATTAATATAATCCACCATATAAACAAACTGCAAAAGAAAAACCACGTGACCATCTTACTAGATGCTGAAAAAGCCTTTGACAAAATCCAACACTCCTTCATGACAAAGGTCCTAGGGAGATCAGGGTAACAGGAACATACCTAAACATAATGAAGGCAATATACAGCAAATTGACAGCTAACATCAAATTAAATGGAGAGAAACTCAATGAGATTTCTCTAAAATCAGGAACAAGACACAGTTGTTCACTCTCTCAATATGTCTTTAATATTGTACATGAATTTCCAGGTAGAACAATAAGATAACAAAAGGAGATCAAGGGGATATAGATTAGAAGAGAGGAAGTAAATCTGTCACTATTTGCAGATGATATGATAGTCTATATAAGTGACCTGAAGATTTCCACCAGGAAACTAATACAGCTAACAAACACCTTCAGCAAAGTGGCAGGATGCAAGATTAACTGAGAAAAATCCATTGCTCTACTATATATAGACAATAAAGGAGCTGAGAAATCAGAGAAATATCACCCTTTACAATAGCCACAAACAACATAAAATATCTTGGGGTAACTCTAATCATACAGTTGAAAGACATGTCTAACAAGAACTTTGAGTCTTTAAAGAAAGAAATTAAAGAAGATACCAGAAAATGGAAAGAGGTCCCAAGCTCTTGGATAGGTAGGATTGACAGAGCAAAAATGGCAATTTTACCAAAAGCAATCTACAGATTTAATGCAATTCCTAGCAAAATCTCAGCATATTCTTCACAGACCTTGAAAGGACAATTCTCAACCTTATATGGAAAAACAAAAGACTTAGGATAGCCAAAACAACCCTATACAATAAAGGAACGTCCAGAAGCATCATCCCTGACTTCAAGCTCTACTATAGAGTTGTAGTAATGAAAACAGCTTGGTAGTGGCACAAAAATAGACAGGTAGATAAATGGAATTGAATTGAAGACCCTCATATTAACCCACACACCTATAAACACCTGATCTTTGGCAAAGGTGCTAAAACTATACAATGGGAAAAAGAAATCATCTTCAACAAATGGTGCTGGCATAAATGGATGATGGCATGTTGAATACTGCAGATTGACCCACATCTATCACCCTGCCCCAAACTTATATCCAAATGAATGAAAGACCTCAACATAATCCAGCCACACTGAACCTTATAGAAGAGAAAATTGGAAGTACCATTGAGAAAATTGGTATGCAAGATGACTTCCTGAACATAACACCAGTGGCACAGACAATAAGATCAACAATTAATAAGTGGGACCTCATGAATCTCAGAAGCTTCTCTAAGGCAAAGGACACAGTCAACAAGACAAAATGGCAGATCACAGGATGCGAAAAGTTATTCACCAACAGACATCTGACAGAGGGCTGATCTCCAAAATTTACAAAGAACTCAAGGAACTAGTCTCCAAAACACCAAATAATCCAATTAAAAAGTTGGGTAAAGAACTAAATAGAGAATTCTCAATAGAGATGTCTAAAATGGCTGATAGACACTTGAGAAAGTGCTCAACATCCTTAGCCATCAGGGAAATGCAAACCAAAGCAACTCTGAGATACCTTCTTACTCCTGTCAGAATGGCTAAAATAAAAAACATTAATGAGAGTTTCTGCTGGAGAGGATGTGAAGAAAGGGGCACATTCCTCCACTGCTTGTTGGGAGTGCCAACTTGTACAGTCACTTTGGAGATCAGTATGGAGATTCCTCAGGAAAATGGGAATCAGTTTACCACAAGACCCAGCAATTCCACTCTTAGGCATGTACCCAAAAGATGTACACTCATACAATAAGGAATTCTGTTCAGTTGTGTTCATAGCAGTATTTTTTGTAATAGCTAGAACCTGGAAGCAACCTAGATGTCCCTCAACTGAAGAGTGGATAGAGAAAATGTGGTACATTTACACAATTAAGTATTACTCAGTGTCAAAAAACCAAAGGAATGTTGAAATTTGCAGGCAAATGGATGGCACTAGAAGAAACCATCGTGAGTGCAGTAACCCAGTCCCAAGAAACAAACATGGTATGTACTCATTCATATATTGATTTTAGAGACTGATCAGGGGATTGCCAGCCTACAATAACACTGCCAGTGAGTATGGGAATCAGGGAGGACCCTAAGAGAGTTATGCACTGTACCCTGGAGAAGGGGAATAGGGCAGGTTCTCCTGAGGGGATTGGGAGCATGAGGGGAGGGGAGAGGGAGGGAGAGGGAGCTGGGAGAAAGAGAGGGGGAGAGGAGGAGGGGAGTAGAGGACATTGGGGAGCAGGAAGGTTGAGTTAGGGGAAGAATAGAGGAGAGCAGTATGATAAATACCATAATAGAGCCAGCCATTATAGGTTTGAGGAATAATCTGGCATTAATGAGATTTTCAGATATCTACAAGGATGATACCAACTGGCATTTATGATACCTTAAATGCTCTTCCCCAATAATGAGATTGATGACTACCTTACATGCCATCTGAGAGCCATCATCCAGTGGCTGATGGAAGGAGAGGCAGATACCCACAGCTAAATACTGAACTGAACTCCTGGAACCCAGTTGCAGAGAGGGAGGAGTGATGAGCAAAGGAGTCAATACCCTGCTGGTGAAACCCACAGAGTCATCTGACCTGACTGATGACTGAGAGGCCAGCTTGGGATTGATCCAGACCCCCTGAAAGTGGGTGTCAGTGAGGAGTCCTTGCCAGTCTGTGGGGTCTCGGATAGTAGATCAGCATTTAGCCTTAGCTTACAAATGGATTTTGGGTGTCCATTCCACATGGAGGGTGCTCTCTCAGTCTTGACACATGAGGGAGCGCCTAGGCCCTGACTGGGATGATTTGATAGACTTTGAAGATCCCCCATGGAAGGCCTCACCCTCCCTAGGGAGTGGAGGGAGGATAGGGTAGGGGTTGGGCAGAGTTGGTGCACTGGGGGGGTGGATGGGAGTAAGAGGGAGCTGGGATTGAGATGTGAAGCAAGCTTGTTTCTAATTTAAATTAAGAAAAGAAAAATAATTATTTTAGTTTTGAAAGGGACTTTTTCATTCATTATTTTAATAATTTCAGTCTTCTCTCTTCTGTTCATTAGCTGTCCCCTCAAAAATGTCAATTGAGTTGATTGTTCAACAAACCAAATATTGTGTTTTTGTTTGAATATTTTCCTCTCTTATATGTGTGGTTTATCTCTACTTTGGTGATTATTATTTTCTTAAATATGCCTGTGTTAAATGTAGTTTGCTATTTTTTTCTAAATCAGATAGAAAATAGATTGCTGAAAAACACATGAAAAGCTCCCGGCTTACCTCTAAGCATTGCTCAGCCAAATACGTTGTGTAATAATTTATTTTAATTTTTATTCATCTGAAAAGATTTTCTAACTTAGCCTGTGATTTCTTCTCTGAATCACTGGTTATTTAGAGATATTGATATCTACCTTTCACATATTTGTAAATTTCTTATGAGTGTTAAACAAAATGTTTTTATTTGTTTTCATGTTTTTAATCTCATTATTTATACAGTGGTCATTTTCTAACATATTCATACTTCTCTGATAGTTTGAGAATCTTTTTCTGTATAAATGAAGTAAGTCTTTCTCCTTTAAAAGTAAATAGAGTACCATGGCTGTTACATTACATTTCAGGGAGAGCACACCTTTTAAAGTAGGTCAGTGAGATGATTCACAATGTTATTCTCCTATAGTCATAGAAGAGAACACTTTATCTCCTGTTAGGTTGCCTTGTCCAGCCTTGAATGACTAACTTCTTTAATTTATCATTTTATTATTCTATGAGGGCTGAAATAAAGATTTGCGAAGCCATTACATAACTTCAGATAGTTAAATACATAAGTTAACTGCATAGAAAAAAACCAAACTTAATGTGAGGGGGAATGTTTTACCTTCAGGTATTTTCTAGTCTGTCTGGAGACAAATACTTGGTTATGGTAACACTTTGATCTTATAAAGAAGTAATCTAGAAGGCAAGAATGAAAGGCAGGGCTTCTTGAGTTATCAGTAAGGCTTCCAATGGTGTGGTAATTGAAGTTGTACCATCAAAGACTGTGTGAACCAGTCGATAAGAGGATGAAGGTGACCCTGAACAGATTACTCAATCCTTAGTAGTTGTGCTTGATAGGAATCACTGGCAGAATTGGAAGATTATTAAGGTTATGACTCCACAGGTGATTCTGTAGTATGTTGGTTAGTTGTTTTTTTTTTCTGTCAAAGAGACACAAACTAGATTATCTGGGGAAAGGAAACCTCAACCGAGAAATGCCTTCATCAGATTTGCCTATAAGCAAAGCAGTAGGACATTTTCTTGATTAAGGGTTGATGTGGTAGTACCCAACCATCGCTAGGCAGATGGTACTGGAAGGCGTAAGCAAGGAAGATGACTGAGAGCCTTGAGAGGAGGCCAAGAAGCAACACTCCTCCATGTCTCTGCTTCGGTTCTGGTCATGTTTTATCACAGCAGTCTGGCATAGAGTAAGGTGTGAATCAGTTCAGAGTAGGTAGCACTTGGTTAATCATTTGCCAATAAATAGGATTTAAAAATATTTAAAACTGATGATAATTCAAGTTAAAAATTACAGCAAAAAACATTGGGAAAAACTTGAGAAATTTTCCAAAAAGAATATATTTAAATGTTAGAGAAGCACAATTGATGAAAGAAACAAATTTAGCTAGATGGGAGCAGTTAGAGCAACATGGTAACAGTAGTTGTGCCTTGACCACTGGGAAGGAACTAAGAGAGAGGATTGCAAGAATTTCCACCATACAAAGCAGAGAGTATGAGGCAAGGTCTGCATGCTTAAATGGATTCACCAACTTTGTAAAGTACACATATTTCTACATCATATTGTATTCTAAAATATAACATTTAATTAAAGAATGCCATTAAAATGAAAAAATTAGCAAAATTAAAAATGAAAAGTGAGGCAAATAAAACCCAAAGAATATGTGTAGGTGACCAACATTTCTCTTTTATTAATTCCACAAGGAGTAAAAATTTTGAGTAGCAAGCATTAAGAAATACTGTCAGATATTTCATTGCTCTAAAGGACACAAATTTCCACATTGAAAGGGCTCATTGAGTGCCTGGCATGCTAAATGAAAAATGACATAAATTGAATTGCTTTTATACTTCTCATGAAGCATGAACTGGTAAAAATTACTTTGGGGAGCAATTTGGACATATTAAAGATCTTTCTATTTGAACATCCAACAATGTTACTTCTAAGTACATAAAAACAGAGAAAATTATCCACTATAAGAGAAAGCTTACAAGAATTTAAATTAGATCATGAGTTTTCAGGAGCTGTAAATCAGGAACTACCAAAATTTAATCAGTGAATTGATAGCAGAACAAAGATATTTTGAGATATGAGAATATTTAACATTTCTCAAATAAACTGTTCAAAATCAGACAGGTGGCATTTACCATAAAAATGAGCAAAGGGTAAGAGGAAGGCTATCGAATAGCTAGGACTGTAAAATAAGGGAAGGATAAAGAAAGTTGTTAAAATGAGAAAAAAGACCCCTAGGATGGTATTTATGCAGGAGACCAAGAGTATGACCAGTCTGCATCATTGTAGGAAGGTGGGGAGTTAGAGGAGTAAATGGCTAATGAGGGAAAAGGAGTAGGCAGGGAACACCAGGAGAGAGGGAAAGAGAGACAAATAAAAGGAAAGACAAAAGGAGGAAAGAAGAGACAGACAATTCAAATGGAAAAAGCAAATTAAAAAATCATGTAGTTAATAACCTAATTACAACAGATGATACAAATGAAAGATGCAAAGGAGTTTAAAACCTCTTAGTCAACAACATTATTTACATGCTGATAACTATATTCATAATTAATATTTATTTTATCAAAAGTTGATTTAACTATAGTCATAAAGAAAAGAATGTGGGAGTATAAAAGAGTTTGTACATACATTTGGTGAATAATGCCTTGAGTTTGTACTAAGCAAGATCCAACATATCAGTCGTTAAATGTCAATACAACAATGGACATCAAGTGAAAAACCAAAGATTTGTTACCACTGGGAATTTGAATATCACTGGGATATTTGGCATCGCAGGGAATAAGAATAAAGGTGTGGGGGGAGTCATCAAAGCTGTACTAAAGCAGGAGAAAAGTTGACTTCTGTCAAGCACTCAAGAGAAGGCCAAATGTAAGGACTGTAGAAAGTTATATCTGAAATGTCTATCATGAGCACATTCAGTTCTTTTGAAATCTAAGAATTTGGTGAAGTCCTCCTCACCAATATCATCTATAAACTCCATATAACCATCCCATGCATTATCCCCACTTATTTCCACAAATCCTTGAGGAATGTGGAACATTATTTGATATCCTCAGGTTTTAACAGTGAATAGACAATGTGCCTCCTGAGGTGTGATTGTTATTGAAATGCAAGTCAGTGGATACCTAAGTCCAGGTTTAGAGACTGTCTCCTAACCCAGTTCCTTGATTCCTGACCTCAGGTTTCTCCTTTAACCATAGCAGTTTAACTTTTCTAGGACAGTGTGATTACACCTTTCACCAGCGTTCTTCTGAATGTTGCTAAGATACTACTCAGTTCTATGGACAAATTTCTTTTTTTTATATCATTTTTATTTTAATTTTAAATAGCTTGTTTTACATGTCAATCCCAGTTCCCTCTCCCTCCCCTCCTCCCGCACTCCCCTTCCCCCCCAGCCTCCCACCCTATTGCCAATTCCTTCCACATAGGGGATATCTAGAGTCATTTCACTCTGGGTAGGGTCCAGGCATGCCCCTAAGAGTTCAGGTTGAGAGAGCATCCCTCTTTGTGCTATGGGCACACAATGACTGTTTGTATTCCAGGAATAGACACTGATCCACTGCTCAAGGCCCTTAGGTTGCCCAGGCCTTCTCACTGACACTCACATTTGGGGGGGGTCCAGATCAGTCCCATGTTAGCCTCCCCGCTGTCAGTCTGGGGTCCAAGAGCTCTCCCCTGTTCAGATCAGCTGTCTCTGCTGGTTTTGCCAGCCCATTCTTTGCCAATTTGCTCATCACTACTCTCTCTCTGCCACTGGGTTCCTTGGGTTCAGTTCAGTGTTTAACTGTGTGTTTGCCTCTGCTTCCATCAGCCACTGGATGAAGGCTCCCAGATGGTTATAGACATCAAGTTCATTATCAGGAATGGGCATTCGAGGTGGTCTCTTCACTATTACTTAGCTTGCCAATTGGTGTTATCCCTTTAGATCACTAGAGGTCACTCTGGTGCCTGATTGGTCTTCTAACCTATGATTCCCTCTTCCCCCTATTCTAACCACACCCACTCAACTTCCTGTTCCCCCATGACCTACTCTGTCTTTCTCTTCTCCCCCTCTCTTCTTCCCAGCTCCCATTCCCCCTTACCCCTCACCGTGTTCCCCATCCATTCAGAGGATCTTGTCTCAATCCTCTTCTCTTGGGTACTATGCATATATGCATATCTTTTAGGTTCTTTCCTGTTTCCCAGACTCTCTAGAAACCATATATGAGTGAGTACATACCATGTTTGTCTTTTTGTGACTGGGTTACCTCACTCAGGATGGCTTCCTCCAGTGCCATCCATTTACCTGCGAATTTTAAGATTCCATTGTTTTTTTTCTGGTGAGTAATACTCCATTGTGTAAATGTACCACATTTTCTCCACCCACTCTTCAGTTGAGGGGCATCTAGGTTGCTTCCAGGTTCTGGCTATTACAAGCAATGCTGCTATGAACATAGTGGAGCAGATGACCTTGTTGTATGAACCTGCCTCATTTGGATAAATGCCTTAGAGTGGAATTGCTGGGTCTAGTGGTAGATTAATTCCCATTTTCCTGAGGAATCTCCCTACTGATTTCCAAAGAGGCTGTATGAGTCGGCACTCCCACCAGCAGTGGAGGAGTGTTCCTCTCTCTCCACATCCTCTCCAGCATAAATTGTCTTTGGTGTTTTTGATTCTAGCCATTCTGACAGGAGTAAGATGGTATCTCAGAGTTGTTTTGATTTGCATTTCCCTGATGGCTAAGGATGTTGAGAACTTTCTTAAGTGTCTCTTGGCCATTTTAGCCTCCTCTACTGAGAATTCTCTATTTAGCTCTGTACCCCACCTTTTAAGTAGATCCTTTGGTGTTTTGGAGACTTGTTTCTTGAGTTCTTTGTAAATTTTGGAGATTAGCCCTCTGTCAGATGTAGGGTTAGTGAATATCTTTTCCCATTCTGTGGCCTGCCTTTTTGTCTTGTTGACTGTGTCCTTTGCCTTACAGAAGCTTTTTAGTTTCAGAAGGTCCCATTTGTTAATTGTCGATCTCAGTGCCTGTGCCACTAGTGTTATGTTTAGGAAGTGGTCTCCTGTACCAACTCGTTGAAGAGTATCTCCCACTTTCTCTTCTAAAAGTTTCAGTGTGGCTGGATTTATGTTGAGATCTTTGATCCATTTGGACTTAAGTTTTGTACAAGGCGATAAACATGGATCTATTTGCAGTCTTCTGCATACCAGTACCCAGTTATGCCAGCACCATTTGTTGAAGATGCTTTCTTTTTTCCATTGTACAGTTTTAGCTTCTTTGTCAAAAATCAAGTGTTCATAGGTGTGTGGGTTAAAATTAGGGTTTTCAATTCGATTCCATTGGTCTACCTGCCTATTTTTGTGCCAATACCAAGCTGTTTTCAGGACTATAGCTCTATAATAGAGCTTGAAGTCAGGTATGGTGATGCCTCCTGAAGTTCCTTTATTGTATAGGGTTGTTTTGGCTATCCTGGGCCTTTTGTTTTTCCATATAAAGTTGATTAATGTTTTTTTTCTACAGACAAATTTTATAGGGAAAAATGTACCTCTTCTTGCCCTTTTATCTTTTTGCATTTTTTCCTTTACTCTTCAAAAATTCTTTTCTCATAGATTTTTCTAATAAAAATGTCTTTAGAAAACTTAATTATTTCTGTTATTACAATTGCCACTAATACAACAATAAAGCACACTGTGCTGCTGTCCAATGCTCTAATCCATGGATCATGGTGCTTTTCAAACATTAATTAAAAATCCTCTCATCATTCCCGTGAGTTCCTAGGGCACAGAGTGAGGGGAAATCATATCTGCTTTGACATTAATTATGTTCTTCCTTGGCTTGAAAACTAGGCAAATAGATTTTCTTTCTCTATTGACAAAAAAGCCTGCTCTTCTCCATGATTATAGCAGATGTTTCTGAGCAAGAGGAAGACAACTTCCAAGTGAAGACTGAAGCCTAAGCCAGACATAACTGTGAAGTTTTTGCTTGCAAACCTGGCCAGTCAGCAAAAGCACCTTAGGGGGAATGTAAATGCACAGAGACCTGGACCTTTACATGCTCTTCCCAGAGGAACTGCTTTAGAACATGGGGAGGAGGAGCCAGGGGTCCATATTTTCAAACAGTTTGAACAATTTTGAGAATAGTTACTTTATTGTGATGTTTTGATTATTGGTTTCTATATTTGTTATAACAAATAGGTCAAGGTTCATTTTAAAAATTTATACATAAACAGAGTAAATGATTCAGGTTCTTTCTTTGCCTTTTTCCTTCTTTTTGCACAATAGAGTAGTCAGAGTAGGATCCAGACCAGAGTCTCCAGCAGGCATACTTGCTTCCTTTTTATCTTATATACCTGGGTATCTTGTTAATAACACAGATTACTGGAATTATGGTTCTTTTCATATGCTTCTATTTTTCTCAGGGAAATTAAAACTAGTCCTGTATTAATGGGAAATTGACAGAGTATCATGTCGTACAAAGACCTGCATGACTGCGTGGATGATCTTCCTGTCTGTCATAGGTTGCTTTCAAATGGTGTGATAAACAGCACGACCAAACGCAGCTGGCAGAGAAAAAGTTTCATTTGGCTTACATATCCAGATCACAGTGCATTACTGAGGGAGTCCAAAGTAGAAACTCAAGCAGGGCAGGAACATGGAGGCAGAAACTGATATGGGTGATCGTGGAGGAGTGCTTCTTATTGGTTTCTGCTTATCATTGACCTAGCCTGCTTTCTTTTAGCACCTAACAACATCTACCTAAGGATGACACTATTCCCAGGATCCTCCCATATCAATCATCAGTCAAGAGATGACACTAAGGTTGTTTGGTAAGTCCTCAAGGAATTTTACTACTTTATATTTACAAGAAATCATACACAACACACTCAAACACAGGCACACACACACACACACACACACACACACACACACACTGTAAAGAAAGTTATGCCACTAGTGCTAACAATACTCCCATTAGACTAACAAGCATTCTAGTCTCATGCACAAGAACTCTCCTTAAGAATGATTGGTCAGGGTAGTTTAAGTAACTCCTAAAACATAGAGACTATGACAATTGCCCTTGGTTTCCTCTCAGAGGTTAGAGGTAAGTCCTAATTGTGGATGATTCCATACTTTCAGGACACAGGACACATATTACTAAAGCTGCATCCAACCTGAAAGTCTCCCTGAACTCAAGCTTCTATCATACCAAAAAGCACCATGAAAGCTGCCAAGGGAGAGAAGCAACCAATAGTCCTACCCCACCTGTGAAGTCTATGAACTACAAAATTGACCAGCATAGCAAGATATCTGTAAAGGTTCTGTAAATGGTGCTCACATATTAGTGTTAACCAACAGCTTTCTGATTGGACATAAGGCCCCCTCAACAGGAGGGAAACTATTGCTTTACTGGAAACCTGGTCAACTTCCCAGGGCCACTGAGGGGACGAATCTTATTGGATAATCATTGGAGAGACTGGGTTCTGTGGGCACTGGAAAGACACAGTCTCCTTGTATGAATTTGTCAACTTGTTCAAGACTGTATTTTAGACTGTGTAGACAGAAACATGATATTTGAAAATGTCGTTTTATAGACCCTCAAGAAGTCACAGAGTGGAATCAGTTGAAGTGAAATATTGCCTTATTGGGCTGTCTTCCTTTCCATTTTATCCCCTTCATTCTCATCTTCTGATTTCTACACATACTCCTATGGAGGGCTGGGGTCAGACAGCTGGATAGCAGGCCGAAGTGTCTATTTATAGTAGAAACATTTGATTGCAAAATAAAGGGCAGTTTGTAAAATGTCAGAAGAGTGTGTGTTATGTTTACACCCAGGACTTTACAGACCTTTTATGGACTCTTCCTAATGGTGCTCAGCAAAGTCTCTGGGACAATCTACTTAACCTATTGCATGTAATTTCTCATTTCCTATAACACACCCAGTCTTTAGCAAGTTGGAAATGGAGGTTTTGGGAGACCAATAGCTTCATGGTTATGGGCTTAGCCTCTTGATTCTGTAACATTAGGTCATTCTGTAGCAGGCATTGTGACTGTCTGAGAGCTTTGAGTATCCAAGTGACAGGTGTGGGTAGGAAGCATTTTATTTTGCTTTGTTAAAGACAGAGGACAAGAATGAGGGAAAAGTGCTTATGATTTGATCCAACACAATAAGATCAATTGCCTTTTCTTACCACATATACTGCATGCAAGAATATTGTGGGCAAGTTTTATGAGTCATAGTTACATACAGAAAACCACATCTCAGTGATATCAGTGCATTGAGAACAAACCATTGTGCATATCTATTAGTGGAATCAATATTTAATATTGTATTCTTCCCATGCTTTTAACAAAAATCAGCAAAATGTTTCTTGAGCTAAATGAAACTTTCTTTTATGTCATAAACACTGATAGCAGTGACTTGTTCAGAATTACAGTGCAATCACAAGTGCTTTCATTAATTTCGGAATAAAGCATAACCAAGGAAAAGCATCACAAACCTCCACCAGTATGGAACTGCTATACTTTAACCCACAGCTAGCACTGGGCAAGTTTTGGGTGTCTCACCTCTGCCTCTGCACTGACTTTGGTAAACACTTACCAATTTAGTCAAACTTTTAGGTGCCTTAGAAGTTTATAAGTTTAGAATGTTGTAGCTGGAAGTAGTCCCCAGAGATAACATAGCATGAATCCTATAATGTGCAGCTGAGAATCAGAAACTTAGGGTGGTATGAGGGTCTGATAAGCTAAGCTAGAACAAACAGACTTAAAATGCAGATCTCCTGACAAAGCCCTTCTGATCCCATCTCTGAATATTCTGCTGTTATTTGTGAAGGTTCTGATGCCTGTACAGAAAGGATGGCTACAGATAAGAGTAGACTTGGGAGGTAGCTGTAGGAGGATGCTTCTCACGGTACATAGACATA
Source organism: Mesocricetus auratus (assembly GCF_017639785.1). NCBI lineage: Eukaryota > Metazoa > Chordata > Mammalia > Rodentia > Cricetidae > Mesocricetus > Mesocricetus auratus. The sequence continues at coordinate 65,439,640 of NW_024429197.1, forward strand.
ATTCACTTTCAGTTGAGCAACTTCATTCAGATATTGCCAGAAGGAGACCAGCAAACCACATGCGTAATTGCCTGGAGTGTGCAGGATAGGGCAGAGAGTGTGGTTCACTGAGTACCCAAGGAGGTCTGGCACATTATCATTTCCAGCCATCCAGAATGTGAAGGACTACACCCCAGTAGTCTGATCCTGTCAAGTCAGTTTCATTTAGCAAGTCATGCCTCTGAGCAAAGCTGTGTTCTGTACTTTGTAAGGCAGAAACTTACAGATATGAAATATAGCTGGAAAAACTGGAAAGGCAGGTGTTAAGGAAGGAAAGTGTAGTTGAGGTATTGCATCAGTGGTGAAGTCTTTAGACTGTCCTTCCATCTTCTCTGTCTCCTAGGTGCAAGTTTATTTAGTGCCTGTGACAGTTTAGGTATGCTGGGCTCTTTCTATGAAGCAAGTGATATACATGTAGTCCTTGGTCTTGAGGGAACTGACACACAAACAAATAAAGATGAAAAACCAGTAATTTCCAAAAGTTAGGTGTTCATTAAGATTTGGTATGTTTTTATTCTATGTCTTTGTTTTCAGTTGACACATGCCAGTATTTTTCCCAATTTAAAAACCATTCATAATTTAAGCATCTACAGCATAGAGTTTCTTAACAATAATCTATGATTATAGCTGGTGTCTTAGAAATGGGTTGGTAATTACGTATAATGAATACTACCCTCTGTGCTATGAGGCCAATATATCTGCTTCTCACTATAGTAAGAATGTGAATTTTGCTTAAAAACATCATTTTACTTAACTAGAAAGCTGCTCACCATATCAATCTCATAAAACTTAATTTCTTTATAATAAAGACCTACTCTCCAAATTAGTTCCAGCTATAGGAAGGCAAGAACAAGTGATACAGATATATTTTCTTTTGGGGGAAAGGGTGACTTCTTGGGCTCCAGATGATGACAGAGAGCTAAAGCCTCTAGTGGTTGCGTTTCTGGTTTGGGGTTTGCTTTGCTCCCTCTTTCCTTGCTCTGGCCAATTGTCCTTTTAGAAATGGGAATGTTTGCTTTGACATTGTATATTGGAGGTGCATATTACTTTAATTTTTAAAGGTGCTCACAGTTTTGAACTCTTATCACTCCTGGGACTCTTAAAGACTGATTTAAATGCACGTTGCATTATGAGCTTTTCATGTTCCTTTTGTGAAGCAGGTTGTTGAACATTAAGTGTTAAAGTGATATATTTGGACTTGTTAATAAGGATTGGACTTAGGTGGTTTATTTTGAGTGACAGATTCATTTGTTTAATAAATGCATATGACATTAATGAGCTATTCTTTGACTGTATCTGTGAAAGCATTTCTGAGAAGGATTAAGTGAGACAGAAAGGGCCCAGATAAATGGGCATGGCACCTGAGGAGAACCAGCTGAGCACTCCCTCTGACTTCTTGTCAGAGATGTAGACAGCTGCTACTCCACACTCCTGCTGCACCACAATAAAACACATGCCCTCAAGCCCCAAGCCAGAATCAGCATCTTCTCTCCCAAGTTGCTTCCTGTTACACATTTCGCTAAAGCAAAGAGAAGAGAAAGCAGAGCATCTTGGGTGGGCATGGGGTGGTTCAAGAATTCAGGACTCCTATAGGGTTGCCAGGTTTAGCATATAATTAGATTTGGATTTTATGTTTAAAAATTCAAATACATATTCCCTTTTACTAATTGGAAAGACTTAGTCTCAGAAAATATTTGCTTTTTATCTGAAATTCCAATTTAACCGAGTATCTTTCATTTTATCTGGCAAACATTGCCATGGACCAACCCATACGGAGCCCCATCAGAGGATGTGACCAAGGAGAGGTAACATTAAACTCACTGGTCAAGACAGGTAGTATGGGCAATGGACATAACTGGGCTTTAGCTGCTCATCAAGGACACTGACCACTGCCAGAAAGAGGATTTATATCCAGTAGCAATCTCTAGAGCCAGGTTCAGGGTTACTGAGAGGTTTGTATTCCACAAACTAACAGAAGGCATAGCCAGTCATGGGAAGGTCTTCTGGTTGTCAGAACTCTTGAGGACAGTCACAGATCTGATTTCATATGCAACACTTTCGTCTTTTCTGCAGCTGTTGTTTCCTTTAGTGACAGCAAATCAAGCAATGTCATGACAGCTGAAATAACACATGCATGCTGTATAGTGCTATTGGTTTGAATTGTTTAGCAATCATTCTTTGATTAAATGCAAAACATTGCACAAGATTTTAATAATAAAATAAAAGGAAAATGTGTCCCCTTTGGACAAATCTTACTATTATTTGGATGCTAATAAAATAAATACAGTTTTAAAATTTTATTTGCATATATGATAAATATTTTGCATTCCTATTCATAAGGATTTCAATGAACCATTATTAAAGGGCCTGAAAAAGAATTAATGACAGTAAACTTAATCAAACATCAAGCTAAAAAAATATTTCAATGCTACAATTCAAATCAAAGCTTCTAATTAAATGTTTGGACATTATTTGTGGGTCCATGCTAGCCCATAATGAGCATTGCCATGAAACTGGTCCCTCTGAATGCACTCAAGTGGAATTTCCTGGGCAGAATAAATATTAGGGACTCACAACTATGGAAGGGAGGCTGTGGATGTGTAGTGAGAGAAGGAACATTACTCAGAGTAATTAGTACTTCTGTGAGCTGCACAAGGCATTTCCTACCCTGCAGGTCTAAAGCACTTGCCCATAGAGTTCTCTGAGAAAGCTGTGTGATCTCAGCTATGCTAAGGTTTTCCTCAATGAGAAAACAGGAAGCACCATTGTCTGCCCACCATAAGTTAGTGTGTTCAGTGAGTATATGAGTGAAGAGGAATAGAGGGAAACGAGAGAGAGACAGGGGTGGGGGTGGGGGGGGAGGGAGAGGGAGAGGGAGAGGGAGGGAGGGAGGAAGGGAAGGAGGGAGGGAGAGCACTGAAAGTGTCAAGGAAAGAGGGAAATCAAGCTTAGGGTTTTAAACAGCATTTCCCCCCCCAATATAGCAATAAGTAAAAGAAAACCTTACGCTTTTTGCATAGTTCCCAGAAAAGTAGACAGACTTGGCACCACTAATGTCAGGTTCTCTAAACAGTGGCATCGAGGGAGAGATTTTGGGAAGGAGAGTATATTGTCTCATATAAGGGACATTTATTCTTCCGATTGCCTCAGCATTTCTTCAGGTGAACCAGCTTTCCTGAGTGGAGGTCTCCTGGCCAGGTGACCACCTGGATTATGATATGAAATGTGCTAATCTTTGTGGCAAATGAGAATGTCATGTCTCCACCATTGAAAGGTTTGCACCCCATATATACTAAATCAAAATTTCCAAGCAAAGCCTGTGTTTTTAATGCTCAGGTATGAGAAACACTGATTTGGTATGCCACTAAAATTTTATATAGATTAGTATCAAAATGCCTGGTTTTATGTACTTCTTGTCCCAGCAAGTCAGGGTGTCCTTGCTGAAATATAGAGCATTGGTCAGTAGATGAAAATTTGCAGTTAATAATATCCCTTTTTTATCACACAGATGTTGAATGCCATCTGCATCTGGATTTTCTCAAAGCATCCTGCTCTTTACGGCTGGTTGATTTTCTGTCATATAGAGGAGTCCTAAAGCTTGTCTTCTTTTAGCTCTATTTTTATTTACTTTTGCTTGTGCAACCTCTCTCTCTCTCTCTCTCTCTCTCTCTCTCTCTCTATCTCTCTCTCTCTCTCTCTCTCTCTCTCTCTCTCTCTCTGTGTGTGTGTGTGTGTGTTACATATATGGTGTACAACCACACTATGTATGAGCATGGAGGCCAGAGGCAGCCATTGTGTGTCCTACTCTATAATCTCAGACTTAATTACTTTCAGACAGGTTTCTCACTGGATCTGGACTTTGACTTGTGTTTGGCATGCTCCAGCAATTTTCTATGCTCTGTGATTGAGAAGCTAGAGGTGGGAGAGATCACATCTGGCTTTTATGTGGGTGCAGAGGATCTAAACTCTGATCCTCATGATCACACCACAGACACATTTGTCCAGCGAACCACTGTATATATTAATTTTTAATTCACATGCAAGGATACCTTATGCAACTTAGACTGGCCTTTAACTCCCTATGAAACTAAACCTAACCTTGAAATCAGGACTTTATAGCCTTCTCCTGACTACTGCAACTCTAAGTATATCAAACCTCATTAGTAAGGCTTTACCTTAATTTTTTTCCTCTTTCACCTCCCCTGCCCCAGGTCCTCCTATGTTCTTCGTGCCTCAAATTGTTAGCCTCTTTTTCTTTGATTATTATTACATATACATATGTATTTGCATGAGCAAATGTTTATAAATATAATTTGCTGAGTCTATTTTTTCTTGTTCGTCTGCATATTATTTCAGGGGTGACCACTCACTATTGAACAACCAATAATATATTTATCTCTGGGAGTGGAGTGGCTAATAACTCTCTCAGGGTCATTAGTTATCTCTAGTTCTTTGCCTAGTGGTGGGACACTAAAACATTTTCTCTTTCCATGTTAACTTTCTCTTTCTCTTTCTATTTTTCTGGATTTTCTATTCAGAAATCTTGAGTAATGACTATTTTACAGTTGACTCCCTATTATTCTGACTCTTAGAATCTTCCCACTGTTTCTTCTGCAATGTTCCCTGAGCCAAAGCTGAAGGAGTAATGATATAGATGCATCTGCTGGAACTGATCTTCCAACATTATGCCCATATCATCATTGTGTCAAGTTGTCTTCAGTGATGGTCTCAAATTGTTGAAACCACAGGCTTCACTGGTAAGGATTAGAAACTACATGTACCTGTGTTTACAAGGATAAGATTCAGAATTAATAAAGACCTATACTAGTCTATAAAAGTAGTAGATATTATTTTCTAATGTCCATTACCTCACTAGCCTCAGGAAGGTGTACCAGGCATGGTTTGCCTTCTGTATGGTGGGTTTCAAGTCCTATTAAAGAGTTGTTGGTTGCCACTGAAATGTGAGTGACATTTACTGCACCCTTGTATGTATCTTGCCCTGCTAGAGATTGCTGTGGTTCAGACACTTAATCTGAATAGGGCTGTTTAATTGCTTCTGTGTCTTAGCAGCTTACATAGTATTTTCTAAAAACAGGAAGATGCACCATAGAAAAGAGGCTTTCAGGTCAGATCCAGCTTGAATCATCCATGCCCTATTCCTTAAGTGTGCAGTGTCTTCAGCAATGTGGTCCCACCCTACCACCCACTGAGACACAACCAAGGGAAGCATTGGGAACCTATGTTTTGGGAGTCAATTCAACTATCTTGACCAACCATTCGAAGGAGTGTTTCTTGTACCTAGTACTGGTGTTTTTATCTATGTGACTTTTTTTGTATTTTTTTCTGGTGGGGAGCATTTTTAGCCCAAGTGACTCAACTTCCTTTAAGACATTTTTACTCACATACACCCTTATTTATGTATACACGTACACTTGTATGCAATGTGCATACTTTTAGGTAAGTGTAAAATAGCATGTTTCTTTAATCAAATAGCGTTGGTTTCATTTTTCCCTGCTGGCTAGCCAGCCTTTATAGTCCTTGAAGTTGTTTATGCAGGCATATAGCAGAGAAAATCAATGACACCATTCCCCAGCTTTGGACCTTACATGTTTGAATATAAACTTACTATGTAAATGGTGCTTACTGTTATAATAATGACACAAATATTATTGGGGCAACCTAATGCTTTCTTCTTGGATCTTGGATTTCCTCAACAGGAGGGAGTTCATGGCTGGTATTGTGAACCTAGTCAAAAGCCCATACATGGGTCAAGAGGTCTTAGGTGAAAAGAGGATAACGGATGGCTGAAGGATGAATGAGCCCAGAACATATTATAATGTCATGTGAAACCAATGTGTCTTTCATATTTCTTTCTGATGCAAGCTTCTTTTATTTCTTCGAACAGCTTCTTATCATTGGTTGTTTCTTGCAATTTTTCTTGATAAATATAATGCACTTGGTAAAAGCAATGCTTTCATAGGGCTCTTGATAGTAAGGATTTAGTGAAAGAGAAATGGTGTGTAGCTCTATGAGTTAGATTTCTGTCTTCTAATGACCTTATGCCTATGAACTTGGAATTGATAACTACTCAGTACTTGCTCCTCCCCCATCCCAGCACAACATAGGGTAAGATTACTGAAGTAGACTGTAGATGGGTGTTTCCCTTGATCCTTGTCTCTAAACTCCAATAAAACCCTATATGGTTAGAGTCATCTAAGTAACTTTTATACCTTTTAAGAACAGTTTGGGACCCAACTTGAGTACCTGTCATTAGAGGAATAACTAAATAAAATGTGGTAATATGTATGGAATTTTTCAGCCATAAAGATGATTGAGTTGTTATTTGTATGAATATAAAATAGAATATAAAAATAAAGAATAAAGAGAGAGGAAAAGGTGTGTGAGAGAGTGTTAGGGTTTGTTATGAAGAGACTCCATGACCATGGAAACTCTTAAAAAGGAAACACTTTAATTGGGGCTGGCTTACAGTTCAGAGGCTTAGTCCATTATCAGCAGGTGGCACACAGACAGATAGGTGCTTGAGAGAAGCTAACAGTTGTACATCTGGATCTACAGGTAACAAGAAGGGTGATGTTGGGCCTGGTGTGAGCATCTGAAATGCCAAATCCCATCCCTAGTTACATACTTCCTCCAACAAGCCCACACCTATACACCTATTCCAACCATATAAGCCATTTCTATTCAAACAACGACAGAGAGGGAAAAGTGGGTTGGAAGACTGAGAGGAGAGAAAGAGAGAGAAGGACAGAGAGAGAGATAGACAGAGAGAAAGAGAGAGAGAGAGAGAGAGAGAGAGAGAGAGAGAGAGAGAGAGAGAGAGAGAGAGAGAGAGAGAGAGAGAGATGGTAGTTCTGGTCCATGCCAGAAGCATGGAAGGAATTCTCTTACATTTGCTCTGAGAACCTGGTTGATTTCCTAGAGTATAGTATCAAAGCATAGTGAGCTTCTTCAGCTTTCTCCCCACTGGACTGGACTGTTTAACACTGAGACTTGCCGGCATCTAGCTTACCTTACCTCTCAACTCATGTTTTCCTCTCTGGCACTGGTTATCAAAGAAAATTCTCTGTTGTATTGTTTTGTTTCCATTTCTCTATGATTTATCAGGAAATACTGGGCTCTTTGAACTGACTTCCATCAGTGTGTGTGTGTGTGTGTGTGTGTGTGTGTGTGTTAGAGAGAGAGAGAGAGAGAGAGAGAGAGAGAGAGAGAGGAGATAACATGTGAGAAAAATTCAGTACATAAGTCCTAAATAGGTGATATTTTTGAAGTTGTTCAGTACTAGTTTATTTCTGGAAAACTCTAGGTTCTTTCTTTCCTGGAGATTCCTTGTACCACAATTTGAATTAAAAAATGAGACTCACATAGAATGAAATAGAGTAACTTATTTTAGTATAACATCTATGCAAATTAGACAAACACATGTAAAACAGTTCTGGCACCCTCATTTTTTCCTATCCACTATGCCATATTTTGTACACCTACTAGAAGAGTTCTGATAGATCCATTTTCATGTTTTTATTCTTCTTATATTTTCCCAAATCAAATAATCTTTATTTCAAGAATATTTATGGTAGTCTTCATGCATTTTAGATGTTTGCCTCAAAACATATCACACAGGGATATTTTCTTCTCCAAGGTAATGTTGTCTGTGTACCTATTTCCTCTGAATTGAAACACTTGTCCCTGGAGTGGTAAGGGAGGCTCATAATATTCAGGCAATTAGCAAAAGTCACAAGTCTTGGGTAGCTCCTAAAATTTTCAAACTTCACACATCTTTCCCCAAGGAAATATAAGCAGTAACTGTTGCTGGGAGACACTCTTCAAGCATATGAGATGAAATTGTTCAAAGAACTCCTGGGTGTAGTTTTCATAACTCATCATCCAGGACAGATGATGGTTTTCAGTGATGAAGCTTCTTTGGAGCCCCACACTTTTGTAAGTTACCACCCTCATACTCTTATAATGAACCCCAATAAACACATTAGCTAACTACAAAGACATGGGCTGAATAATTTGTCTTGATCTGTCATAGATGCCATTTGTGGGTTTAGTAGATGTTTGATTGCATCTTCCCAGGACAGAGCTTATTTGTTCAGAATTATTTGTCGATCTGTGGTAAAGCAGAAGGGAATGAATGCAAGTCACCATCAAAATTAATTTTGTGTGGAGAAAACATCAAGCCATTGTTAATTTCAGTGGTGCTACTGAGTTTAAATTCAAAAATATTATTAATGTTATTTTGAATTTATGAACAAAAGTTTTATTTTAAGATATGCATGACTTAGTCATATTTAATATAATTTGCACAGCTTTTATTCTATAATTAAAGTTTGAATGAGTACAGACTTGCTAGAGGAAACAAATCAAAAAGGAAAGAAAAGATAAAACCATGTTGATATTCAGCTAAAGTATTAAAAACAATTAGAAATAAATTATGTTTAGAGAACTTCTGAAGTAACACAAAATTGGGATATTAGAAATTATTTACATTATGTAACTCTCTGAACCTGACTTTAGTTTGTACTAACATGAAACATGTAGTGGTGAATTAGAAGGTAAGAAACCAGAGTTTTGGCCAAAGTAGCATTCTTTGGCCAGGTCCAATGAGAATAGGTGGCCTCCACTCGTCTGAATAAACCAACGTAGGCTTGATAGTCTTCTTGATACTCTTTGGATATTACACAAATTAAATAAGCAATTACTCCCCTTAGAGGTTATCATTTACATAATGACATACAAACAGATGAAAAAATAGGGGGAAAAGGGTGAGGTAAGAATCCAAAAAGTTCTAAAGGAGTTTACTTTTAGGCTGAAGGGTGGTAACACCTAGGATGTTCTGATTCATGAATTCAGGGGTCTACAGTTTGTGGAAAGTAATATCACAAAAAGAAAGAAGTGACAACTTATAATTCTGTTTTAGTCTCATGTTCAAATAAAATTTATTCAAGTTCACAAGGTGACCTATGCCATCATAGTTGTGATCTGTAAAAAATATAACTAAGAAATTAATGAAAATTGAAAGGTTAATTAAATAACAGTTGGATATGAATATCTGTTCATATATATAAAGGAACTATCCAGAACTGATCTGTTCATATAGAGCTTAGGGTGCCATGTAGAAACAGCCTCTGTTCATAGAAAGATGTGGTAACTTTCTAGAGCTAACTGCTGTTCATGGAAAGATCAAATATCTACACAGGAACAGCTTTTTCTCATACATAGAGAGATAGGTTACTATCCAGAACTCACTTCAATTCATAAACAGATGAAAGACCTAGATTTATACAGAGAACAGATAATTATCCAGAGCTTATCTCTATTCATAGAATGGTCAGGTTACTGTCCAGAAATAAACCAAGAAAAGGTTTCACAATTGCTCTCAAACTGCACAAGGCCTTTCCATTTTTTAACTTATGAAATCATTCTAGTTAAATGCTGTAAATTTGAAAGTAACCAACCACATAAAGTTACTAAGCTTAGAAAATGTGCTTAGACTGAATATAGATGTGTTATAGTATAACACAGTATTTTGAAAACCAGATATGGAAAACATGGATATAAAGGATTTGAGGGAAATCTGTTTTCTTGCCTGTTTTGATGTGCTAGATTACTCTACTCCCTGGCTATGGGCCACACATTATTCTCCATACTGACTTTCATAGTCACACATCTTTCTGTGATTCTGACCTGCTTCTGTCTTATATGAATTCTTCTGATTACATTGACTGTATTAGAAAATCTGGATCAAACATACTATTATCACCTTGGATAACTAACCCATAAAAACCCAACACAAATTTGATTAAGCAAAATGAAAAGTCATCAATTTATATTAACAATACTCAAAGGCTGAGGTTTGCTTTTGTCATTTTCAATTTCAGGATTCAACACCCATGAATCAAGCAGTATTTTTTCTTTCTACTATAATTTCATTATTTTTAAGATCCACTAAATTACCAGACAGAGACACTAAAAACTCCAAATCTTGTATTCTACTTAGGCTTGTATTTAGGGTCACATTGCTAAAAACTAATCTCTAAATATGACTCAGTAGTTTCATCAAGGCTTTCAGTATGTCTTCTTACATCAGTACTGTCCATGATCTTCTATGAATAGTTAACCTAACTCATAATCTGATTTGGTTACTATGATTTATTATTGGGCTGGACAAGAAGCTTTATCTTATTACTGGATAAGACTGAGCTAGAGATTAACCCTGAACAGAAATAGAGGTTGTTCCAGAAGAGAATATATTCTAGATATTAGGGATACTGAATCACAATATATAGCATGCAAATATGCCCACTTTCCTAAATTATTCAGAAAAATACAACTTCTCCTTTTCCTCATCTTTATTCCCTTTGTAAGCATACTTTCTCTTACAATTTGGATTTTGCCAACATTTTAGCCTTTGTCTTAGGGTTTCTATGACTGTGATGAAAACCCCATGAACAAAGAGCAAGCTGGGGAGGACAGGGTTTATTAGACTTATACCTCAGCATTGCTGATAGTCACTGAAAGAAATCAGGACAGGAACTCAAACAGGGCAGATCCTGGAGGCAGGAATTGATGCAGAAGCCATGGAGAGATGTTGATTACTGGCTTGCTTCCCCTGTCTTGCTCAGTCTACCTTCTTATAGAACCCAGGGCCAGCATCCCAGGGATGGTACCACCCACCCTGGACTGGGCCCTCCCCCATTGTTAACTAAATGAGAAAATGCCTTACAGATGGATCTCAAGGAAGCCTTTTCTCAACTGGGGCCCCTTCCTTTTTGATGACTGTCACTGTGTCAAGTTGACACACAAAACTACCCCGCTCAGTCTTAATTTCTCTTTCTCTACATCTTTTCTCCCTCTTGTCCTCTTTGTGTCTGACTTGCATGGTTGCTCAAATGGTCTCCAGTTTCACCCTTCTATTCTCCATTCTTCTACTCTGGTCAGCTGGCAAGATTTATAGTTTGACTGCGTGATATTTTCTCTCTCTTTCAAACACTAATAAAATTGTCATTAAGCTTTCATTTGAGTCCATTATTAAATAGTTGTTATTAATAACTCATATGGGACTCCCCCAAATATTCATAACATATGTGGCAGCCTATATACACATATTACAGAAGTGTCTTCAAGGATAACACAGGAATAAAAAGAAAAAAATGAGAAGAGATGCAATTCTGTTTTTCTTCTCTCCCAGGCAGAAAATATGAGGAAGGAGGGGTAGGCATTACTTAGTACCTCTAGGGAGGATATTTCCACAATATGTGGAGATTTATTTGTTGATGTTATGCTATTAAGAAGGGAGGTAAAATAAAAGGAAAGTGGTATATAGCAAAAATGTTAGAAGAATGTAAGGACAAGGTTTTTTTTTAGCAAGAAGGATTTGTGAATACAACTGAAGTGTCTGTAGTTGTTTTTTTCCAGAATGGCAAAGAAAGCCAAAATGCCTAGCAAATTGAGAAGACTGGAGCAAGTTATTTAGGATATGTGAAAGATGATACTTGGAGTGATAATCTGACTGCCAAAACTAAAACTTCTGCCCAGAGGGAGAAAGCCAGATTGGCTATCATTCCAAATCCATAAAAGCAGTAGGGTTACTTTTCCAGAAAGGAGAATAATGATGACAGGAAGTAAAGTCTGCCTGTGTGGCAAAAGGTAAACAACCCCAAAGTAACCAGTTTGAAGTCATCAAGTAGTGTTCAACTTTGTAATTACTAATCAAAAAATAAGCATATCTATGTACATAATTTTACCCATCCCTTTGTTGTTATTTTTGTTATGAAAATAAGAAAAATGGCAAAATAAAACTAGTGGGGAATTGGACACTGAGAAACTAATGTGTCAGTGTCTGGTTTGATGGAAGTAGTTGCAATTCTCAGAATGTTCACCAAATATTTTGGTATAAGTTTTATTATTATGCTTCATTGTTGTAAACCATTGTTCACAGGTGTAGATGCTGCTAAAATTCAAGACATGAGTAACTTATTATTATGAAGAGATGGATATGTTTCTTTGGGGAGATGGGACCTATCCAGCTATAAGGCATTTTCCCATTTAGTGACCAATGGGGCAAGGGGTGGTGCCATCCCTGGGCTGCTGGTCCTGGGTTCTATAAGATAAGGTGGGCTGAGCAAGATAGGGGAAGCAAGCCAGTAATCAACATCCCTCCATGGCACTGCATCAGCTCCTGAATTCAGGATCCTGCCCGGTCTTTTGTTCCTCTCCTAACTTCGTTCAGTGATGAACAGCAATGTTGAAGTGTAACCCTAATTAATAAACCCCTTCGTTCCCAACTTGTCTTTGGTCATGGTGTTTCAGTGCATCAATAGAAACCATAACTAAGACACTGGACAAGTACCTTTCTTGTTCACGGCAACGCCCCCTCAAAGAACCTTCGGAACCCAAGACATATTTGTTCACATCTCTTTCTTAAAGATAAATGACAGATTTCAGACAAATACATCCCATTAAGAAATTAGCAGGTAACAGGTTTATATCACTTGAAAATCTAACCACAAATACACCAAAATATTACCCCCCTCAAATCTTAAAATTAGCTTTAAAAATCTTGTATCATTTGAAAAACAAAGCTACAGTTTTTAGTATTTCCAGCAAAACCATTCGGAAGTGTATATTTGCCTTAATTTGAGATAGTAATAATTTCAGTTTAATTTATACTGTTGTTATGATCTGAAACACTATGTTGATAAGTTGGTTTTCACATTTAAGACACATTTAACTCATTTAAATAAGAGGTTAAATCCATTAAAAATACTGAATCCATAAGCTTTTAATTATAATTTTGGAAATTCCACCAGTAACTATACCAGATATATTAACAATGGGCAAAGAAAATTACTTTAACACATTTTACTTGCTTCAGACAGATCTCTGGATCAGAAGTTGTTAATGAATTTGTCATCTTTTCTTTCAATAAAAATGTCAACTGGAGATGTATTTGTACCATTAGAGCTGCCACACCACACCAAAGCAAAACCTTTAAAACAAGAAGTCCTAGCCCCCAAAGTCTCATGTTGGACCACCATAGAGAGGGACAGAATTACTTAATGAAGCTCAGGATTCGATGAACACCTATTTTAATATTACTTTGTCTAGCAGCTTCCCCTCTGCCAACTATTAATACTGCTGAATTGTTTATTACCATTTCTTCCCTACACTCCCTTCTGGTTCATAACATGCTAAAGGAACAGTGGTTTCCTGTACTTTAGGCATCTGCTCACTAACTAATATTACTCATTGAACTTCTGATTTAATATAGACACAGACATTTTAAAATTTCATCATTACAATCAGTGGATATATTTCTGAGAAAAGAAGGTTTTAAAGATTCAGAAAATGGAGGCCCAGTAGCTATGCTTGAAGAAAGTAAGTTATGAGAAGACACCTTAAGGCACATTATTTCATTTTCAAAGAGCTGTCACTACTAGAAATTCATTTACTTCAATTGAAATCAATACATTTGCCATGCAGTGATGTTTGCCTCACAAATATTCCAAGCCATCTTCAATGGCTTTATATGTCTTCGAAGATGCAGAGAAGTGGATCCTTGCCTGGTTCCTTTACAACAAAACAATCTCTTCCAAGATGGTACTCTGCTGCCCTGCATATAGTCCTACTAAACAGCATTTTCCAGTTGATAGATATTTAGATGCTTTACAGTAATTTGTCTTTGAAATTTTAAATACTGATGTGCTTAGATAGCAGGCTATGTAACAGTCCTACTGAGGTAACTCTTTTTTGTGGTTTAGATTTTTTTATTAACAATTTTTAAAATTTATTCTTAAGTTTAAATTTAGATTAGAAACAAGGTTGCTTTAGAAGTCAGTTCCAGGTCCCTCTCCCTTTCCCTCCCCTCCTCCCATGCCCTCCCACCAAGCCTCCCATTATCCCCTCATTTCCCCAGGGAGGGTGAGGTCCTCCATGTGGGGTCCATAGTCTGTCATTTCATCCAGGGCAGGGCCTAAACCCTCCCCCAAGAGTTCAGGGTGAGAGTGCATCTCACATTGTTGGATGTGAGTCCAAAGTCCGTGTGTATACTCAGGATGAGTACTGATCTACTGCCCAAGGTTCAATAAATTACCTAGGGCTCCTCACTGACACCCACATTCAGGGGGTCTTGATCAGTTCCATGCTGGATTGATTCCCAGGCTGATGCCTGGGATTCAAAATTAAACCTTTGTCAGGTCAGCTGATTCTGGGGGTTAAACCAGCCCAGTCTTAATCCCTTTGGTCATCAGACCTCCCTCTCTGCTACTGGCTTTGATCCATTTGGACTTAAGTTTTGTGCATGGTGATAAACATGGATCAATCCGCATTCTTCTACTTGCCAGCCTCCAGTTATGCCAGCACCATTTGTTGAAGATGCTTTCTTTATTCCATTGTATATTTTTAGGTTCTTTGTCAAAGATCAGATGTTCATACGTGTGTGAGTTAATATTAGGGTTTTCAATTCAATTCCATTGGTCTACCTGTCTATTTTTTTGCCAATACCAAGCTGTTTTCAGGACTATAGCTCTATAATAGAGCTTGAAGTCAGGGATGGTGATGCCTCTGGATGTTTCCTTGTTGAACATGGTTGTTTTGGCTATCCTGGGTCTTTTGTTTTTCCATACAAAATTGATTATTTTTCTTTCAAGGCCTGTGAAGAATTGTGCTGGGATTTTAATGGGGATTGCATTGAATTTGTAGATTGCTTTTGGAAGGATTGCCATTTTTACTACATTGATCCTACCTATCCAAGAGCATGGGATATCTTTCCATTTTCTGAGGGCTTCTTTAATTTCTTTCTTTCAAGATTCAAAGTTCTTGCAATACAGATATTTCACTTGTTTGTTTAGTGTTACCCCCAAGGTATTTTATGTTGTTTGTGGCAATTGTAAAGGGTGATGTTTCTCTGATTTCTTTCTCAGCCCTTTCATCATCTGTATATAGTAGGGCTACTGATTTTCTTGAGTTGATCTTGTAGCCTGCCACTTTGCTGAAGGTGTTAATCAGGTGTAACAGTTCCCTGGTAGAGTGCTTTGGGTCATTTATGTAAACTATCTCCATGTATATTTAATATTTATTGCAAGCTTTGCTGGTTATAGCAGTCTTGGCTGGCATCCGTGGTCTCTTTTTTTATGAGACAGGGTTTCTCTGTATTGTTTTCGAGGCTGTCGGTCCAGCCCAGCCTCGAACTCACAGAGATCTGCCTGCCTCTGCCTCCTGAGTGTTGGGATTAAAGGCGTGTGTCACCACCACCTGTCCCGTGGTCTCTTAATGTTGGCAGAATATCTGTCCAGGACCTTCCATCTTTCAGAGTTTCCATGGAGAAGTCAGGTGTAATTCTGATAGGTTTGCCTTTATATGTAACTTGGCCTTTTTTCCCTAGCTGCTCTTAATATTCTTTTTTTATTCTTTATGTTTGGTGGGGTGTTGATTATTATGTTTCAAGTGGTTTTTTTTTTTGGTTCCACTCTATTTGGTGTTCTGTAAGCTTCTTGCGCCTTCATTGGCATGTCTTTCTTTAGGTTGGGAAAGTTTCATTCTATTATTTTGTTGAATATGTTTTCTGGCCCTTTGAGGTGGGTTTCTTCACCTTCTTCTATGCCTATTATTCTTAGGTTTGGTCTTTTCACGGTCTCCCATATTCCCTGGATAGTTTTTGTTAGGGATTTGTTGGGCTTAAAGTTTTCTTTTGTTGATGAATCTAATTCTCCTAGTGTTTCTTCAACACCTGATATTATTTCTTCCATCCCTTGTATTCTGTTGCTTATGCTTGCATCTGTAGTTGCTGACAATTTTCTCAGTTTTTCTATTTCCAGCATTCCTTCAGACTGTGTTTTTTATTGTTTCTATTTCAGATTTCAGCCCTTTCACTATCTTTTTGCAATTTTGTTCTGTCTTTTGCTCCATTTCCTGAATTTTTTGGATTGTTTTTTCTTCCATCTCTTTAAGGTGTTTTTTCATATCCTTTTTGAGGGCCTCTATCATTTCCATTGTGTTGTTTTTTTATGTCATTCTCTTCTGGTTCATTTGTGTTGGTGTGTTCCAGTCTTGTTGGTGTTGGATCTCTGTACTCTGGCAGTGTCATATTGGTTTTTCTATTGCTCCTTGTGTTTTTATATTGTATCCTACCCATCCATTCTTCCAGTGGGTTCCAGAGGATGCCTCTTCCTCTCCTGGTGGGTGTGGGACCAGGGTTCCCTTCTGGTGGGTGTAGGCAAGTTCACTGTTGTGGTAGCTCTCCACTTCCTGGTCTCGTGGGTGGAGAAATGGACTAGGATGCTGTGGTGCTTTAGATACCACTGGGATGGATGGGATCCCCAGGCCAGTAGTGTGGCCTGGAGACAAGCCCTGATAATCTTAGTCACGTGGGTAGAGCAGGAGGCTAGGGTGCTGGGGTAAATTTGCTCCTGCCTTTGTGATGGAAGCTGCAGTGGCAGCCCCCAAGCACCTGCAGCAGGTCTAGTCCTAGTGTGTAGCAGGAAACTACGGTACCTTGACTCCTACTGTCACAGCCAGGATGGAAGCCTCAGTGGCAGAGCCCAGGTACAGGCAGGCAGTCCAGAAATGGGACCTGGTTTACCTGGTCCCATGGGTGGAGCAGGAGACTAGCGTGCCTTGATTCCCAACACTGGGATGGAAGCTACAATGGTAGACACCAAGCACAGGCACCCGGCCTAGTCCCGTGGGATGTCAAGATCTGCCTCATAGGTTCTCTTTGTTAATAGCCACCTTGGCTCTACTAAAATTGCTGGTATATAAGAGTTACCACTGAAATGGAATGACCAAGGACTGTATTCACAGCTCATGAAGAAAACTGCTTTTCAAACAAGTATTTGCCACAGCTCTTAAAAGAACATCCATCATTGTGGTTCTTGCTAAAGTCATGGAACTCCAATAATTAGACAGGAATCTGTTGGGCCATCCGGGATATCTGCCTTATTATTTGGAATAGAAACCGCTTTTAATGGAGATTGGCTGAATTAAAGTTTTCAATGAAAGGCTTTTCTTTCTATCCTGCACAGCTTTATGGATACTATACATTATTCAATGAATATCTGTCAAAACAAAGACTGTGTGCTTAAGTATACAATGTCACCTGAGGTGGACTTTTTGGACATCATAGAGTTTGAGTCCTGTGCCTCTGTCTTGTGCTGCAGATTCCATAGTCCATATATGATAGGGATGAATTTAAGGCCTTCAGCTTCTTTATCATGCAGTAATTGAATGAAACACCTGTTCAGAGGTGTGATATTTTAAGCTTCTTTAGTGGCAAGTTTCAAAAGAAAACCAATTAAAACATTGTGTCATTGTACTGATAAAGCTTATTCTTTCGTCAGACAAAACTTAGTATCTGTGAAATATTAATATGGAGAAATGTTAGCTGTTGAATGCTATTTGCTGAGTTGATTTATGTTGTGAGAAATATTTAGGAACCCAGGCTAGAAAGGCTCTGACATATCCCACAGTTCCTGTCCCCGCTAACCTTGCAAATGAGGAAAGTGTTGGTGAAGAATCATGGGGAAAGTTTTAAAAGGCCAAGACTAAATGTAGACAAAATCACCTCTTTTCACATTCTTTTGACCAGTCTCTATCTATCTTAGTAGACTGGAAATATACTTCATTCAAATGTTTGGCTGTATGCCCACAAAAATGGATTGGCAAATAGATGAAATAAATAACCACTCTGCTATGTTATATAGTATAGAACCAAATGGAATTTACGAAAAGGGTATCAGCTCCATGTGTGACCTGTGGGACTATGGCTCACCCCCTCTATATTTGCCCTCTTAAATATGCATCTATTTCAAGCTGGTTGGATTCTCTCTATATAGCTCCCCTTTGCAAATGTCTCTTGGCTCTGGTGTCTCTTATATCTCAAGTTTGTCACTTCAACCCAGGCTTCAACTTAATGGTTTCATATGTTGCTCTCTTCGGGATTCCTTCCCTCTCATGGTCTTCATGAAGGGACTCCTCTGCTACACACTACCTAGTATTATTAACTTGGTGAAACTGGAAGAAAACTCCATGACCCATTTATTCTTGAATGCTTCATACTTCTTTTTTGGGGGGGGTTTATTAGACAGGGTTTCTCTGTATTGTTTTGGAGGCTTTCAGTCCAGCCCAGCCTCGAACTTACAGAGATCTGCCTGCCTCTGCCTCCGGAGTGTTGGGATTAAAGGCATGCACCACCACCGCCCAGCTTTGCTTCATACGTCTAAAGACAGCATAATATGAAGGACGCCAACACTGTCAAGTTCAGCTGCCTACTTGTTTTAGCCTCTGTCCCTTCTGTATTACACTAGCTACAGTGCTTTTATTCAGTTTCTTTATTGGGGTAGACAACTCCCTCATATCTCTTGTATCTCTTGAACAAGTTGGAAGCTTAGCTGGGTGGAGTCTTGACTGAAGGTACCCTTCCCTTAGTTTCAGGTCAGAGCAGGAAGCTTCTGTACTGTGATAATCTCTTTAACAGTTGCAGTCTTCCTTTAAGCATACTAGCTGTCTACTTTTCCATTTCCCTCCAAACTGTACATTTTGTATCCTGTCTACCCCACTTACTATTTTTAGTTGTAGTCCCGCAGAAGCATTACTAGTGATAACTATACATCATGTTTAATACTATGCAGTACTGAAATCTCCTCTGCCAAGGAAATGAATTCATTACCTTTCAGTATAGCTTCAGACAAGTTCTTATTACAGGATCAGAAAGAGTGCAGACTCTTTGCAAAAATATCACACAAGTGGCCTCTAGCCATGTGGCAAATATTGTTCCTTTCTGAAAATTCTTGAGTTGGGACTCCACAGTATACATTGTTTAAGCTCTTCCTATAACATTTGGTTTTAGTCCAAAGTTCTAAAATCATTTCAGATACTTTAAAAAAGAGACAAACAAACAAACAAAACAAAACAAATCAAACTAATAAAAACAGAACATGGTCAGGTTCTTCAGGGTAACAACCTATTCTTTAACACAAACTTACCTGTTACTGTCTGTCTCCATGATAAAACATTGTAATGAGCATTCTTCCTGCCAGTCTGGCCCCAGTGCTGCATCAACCCCAAATAACACACAGAGACTCTATTAGTTACAATGCTCTCGGCCAATGTCTAGGTCTTCTCTTTGGATAGTTCTGTCTTAAGTATTAACCCATGACTACTAATATATATTTCTATAAGGACTTGTGTTCTCTCTTCCCTGTGATCACATGGTGACTCTCCACTCTTGACTACATTTCACTGAATTCTCCTCAATTCCTAGTTCTACAAATCTTGCTTCCCTATTGGCAAACAGTGCTTTATTTATACCAATCAGACAAACATATACACAGAAGGACTCCCCCCCATCAAAACATGACCAGAGTCACATAAATACTAGTTTATTGGGGTTTACAGTTCTAGAAGGAGATGGTAGTGGGATCTAAAGCAAGAGAGCAATTGCATTCTTAATCTACAATCAAAGTGAAGGAAAGTCAACTGGAAGTGGAACAAAGCTATAAGCTTTCAAAGCTCACTCCCAATAACATACTTTCTTTAGACGGTCTATGGCCCTTAAAGTCTTTATTACCTGAGTCCATGCAGATCATGTCTCATTCAAATCATTGTAGGTTTTAAACACACCCCATACTGAAAATGAACCATGATTTACTTCTTGCAGAGACATTGATGTAAATGATATTGACTTATTTGTTGTTCAAATAAGGCCATCCTCTACAGCTTAGTGCTCAAAACCTTATGAATCCCAGGCTAGAATGGAAGTTAGAGTCTTTCCACTATAGTGTTCTGATTATATTGAGTATCACCACAGATGACTAGATTGTTATTTAAAGTAGATAAATACCCTTCTGTCTAACATTATAGTAGGATCCCATGAATAAGATACTTCCAGGAGACTCCTACCTTCTCTAAGTCTTTTACTGAACACCTATGTAATTTCTCTGCTAGCATTCAGGCATTATGCTGGCCTGCCCTTTGGGGACCTGGCAGGATGCATCATCCCTGAACACATGTGCTTGCCAGTACTCAGGCAGTAATCTGGCTTGCACAGTGTTCTGATAACATCATCTGTCACATTGCTAAGAAACCTCTGTGCACATGTGCTATCTCCCCTCTTAAACGGAATCACTTATAACTGTACATTACTAACAACCAGCCCCTTGAGAGGATGTTAAAGTTCAATATAATCATTGACTTCAAGAACAGACTGTCCACTAGAGAGTCAAGTGAGTGCTTTCAGAGCAAAGAAGTGAATGTAGCTGCGATGATAAATACTTAGAGCTGTGAAGTGCAAAGGGAATTGCTGTAAGTCTTCTCCCAGAATGACTGCTTCAACCATCTCACAGGGTAACCACTTCAGCCCAACTCACAGGGTGACTACTCCAACAATCCTCACAGAGCAAGCATTTCAACACATGCCACAGGGTGGCCACTTCAACCAACATAGCATAATGAGCAATCTGCCCCATACACAGGGCTACCACTTCAACCTACACCATAGGGTGACCATTGCAACTCACCTAACCACTCCAACCTACCACACAGGTTGACCATTCCAGCTAATCTTAGAGTGAATACTCTAACCTACCTCATGGTACAGCCACTTCATCACACCCCACAAGGTGACAACTCCAACACACCTAGCAGGATGACCACTATAACACACACCACAGGCATCCATTCCAACTCATCTTTCAAGGGATCCACTCTGTGTCACAAGCAAAAGCCTAGGGAGCTGTTCAATTGTAAGGAACTTGAGAGAAAGGTTTGACTATCCAAGAATCACCTTTCTGGAAAGTATGATTTATCATTTTGATTTGGAAATCTAACTTAGGTCTCATTCTACTTCGATACAGATGTTAGAGCCTACTGCTTACAGGTGGGGTTATCTTGGAGCAACCATATGCTTATGAGTTGCCTTCATTTCAATGATGGCTTGGTCTCCTTTAAAACTGCATGAATTTGGGCAAAAACTTCAGAAGGATGTGGATTATAATTTTTGCCAGGACTGAAGCAGTGTCTCAAAAGCATTATAAAGTCTACAATTGTATGGATAAATTAATGGTGGAAATTCGTTTTTGTCATAAATTTTATTTAAATGAGAAATAATCTTATTTTACATATCAATCCCAGTTCCCTCTCCTTGCCATCCTCCCATGCCCCCCACTGACCCACACATTCCATCACCTATCCACTCCTCAGGGATGGTGAGGTCTACCCTGAGGTATCATCAAAATCTGTCAAGTAATTTGGGGCAGGGCCTAGGCCCTCCCCTGTGTATCTAGGCTAAGAGAGCATCCCTCTATAGGAAATGGACTCCCGATGTCCATTCGTGCACTAGGGGTACAACCTGGTTCTACTGCCAGAGGTCCCATAGACTGCCCAGTGCTCCTAGAGGACACTCACATTCAAGGGCCTGGTTTAGTTCTATGTTGTTTCACCAGCTGTTAGACTGGTGTCCATAAGTTCCTACTTGCTCAGGTCAGCTGTTTCTGTGGGTTTTCCCAGTGTGTCCTTGACCACTTTGTTTGTCATTCCTCCCTTTCTGAAATTGGATTCCAGGAATTTGACTCAGTGTTTAGCTGTGTATCTCTGCTTCTGCTTCCATCAGCTATGAGATTAAAAAACAGTAGCCTTCATCCAGTAGGTGATGGAAATTTGTTTTAAGATTGTTTTAAACTACTGTACTGACATGGCTTCACTGGACACACTAGCTGATTTTGTGTGTCAACTGGATACAAGCTAGAGTCACCAGAGGAAGGGGGATCAGTTGAAAAATGGCTTCATGTAAAGCATTTTCTCATTTAGTGAACAAGGGGGAAGGGCCCAGCTCATGCTGGGTAGTTCCATCCTTGGACTGCTTGTCCTGGGTTCTATAAGAAGTTGGGCTAAGCAAGACAAGGGAAGCAAGCAAATAAGCAACATTCTTCTGTGACCTATGCATCAGCTCCTGTCTTTGGGATCCTGCCCTATTTGAGTTCCTGTCTGACTTCCTTCAGTGATGAACAGCAATGTTGAAGTGTAAGCCAAATTAACCCCTTGCTCCCCAACTTGTTTTTTTGCTCATAGTGTTTCAGTGCATCAGTAGAAACCCTAAATAAGACACTGGATAAGTACCTTTCTTATTCCCAGTAATTACCCCCAAATGAACAGTGGGAACCCATGCTTCTTCAAAGTTTGATTGTATCATACATTGGAGTTCATCATTACCGAGATGAGGCTGTACCACATATCACAGGGTGCTTTTGATCAATAGCACAGAGCTTGTCTTTTGGGAGTTTGCCCTCATTTGGTCTATAGAGAAATAAGCAAGCAAGCTATTTCATCCTCTAGTTCTCATATCTAACTGATAGGTCCTTGGAAACTGGTTCCTGTGAAAAATTCTGAGCGTGATCCCTTTCCATCCTGTCATCTAATCCAGTTCTAGAGGCTTTGTCAGAGTAGCAGTAATGGGTAGATGCCCAGGTGCCCTAACGAGAATCTGAAGAATTCTAAGCACATAGATAGACTGCATAGCAACAGCTACTTTTGGAACTTAGTGCTATTCCAGCTAAAATCTTTCTGCTTTTGGTTCCATATGGACTATTGATCTGCAGTAAAAGGAGGGAGATTCTGCTCCTCCAGCACTGTGGGCTTGCAAAATGTCCAAAGCTGTATAATCAAACTCTTGAATAAGCTCTTAACACAGTTGTCAGTCATCAGACCACATACCCGGGCAGCAACTGGGGCTTGCTAAGTGGGAAGAATTAATGCAGATTTGCGAAGTGAATGGCAGGTCACTTTCTTCCTAATGTGTGAAAAAGGAACAAGGGGTGTCCTGGTGTCAAGGTAAGTGGATATTCAAATACATGACACCCCCAGCAGCTTCAGGCTGTGCTTCAGAGAGCTAACCTTTTGGAATGGTGCAGTAATTAGTGTCAAGAATCATTTTCAGCAGCACAGAGCCTGACAGGAGGGAGGATATGTTTAGAAATGGTACTTCTCAGGTCACACTGATGAGTCTGAAGCATGGTCTGTATTGCAGAACAGCTCTGGGGCCCTCAGGAATAAAGAGCATCCTGATGTGCCTTGGGATATGTGGAGGGGCTTTAAAAAGTTAGTAAGAACTTAGTAGTCCTGTGAGGGTGCTCTCAGGTGCTCTAGGGCACTCACTGAACTTCGGTGTCTCTGGAGTATCAAGCATAGTGGGGATACAAGTACCTTTTCTGCCATTTATCAGGCAATATATCAAAGCAGATGGAAAACATGCAACTGACTCTGTCTTAGTAATCACAGAGTTGATACACACACACATACATACACACACACACACATATATATATGCACACACACAGGTACACACAAGCAGGCATGTGTACATGCATGTGCTCATGCACACATGTGCATGCACGCACACACACACACACACACACACACACACACACACACACACATGGGTTTCTATTGCTGTGAAGAGATACCATGATCACGACAACTGTTATAAAGGAAAACATTTAATTGAGGTGACTTACAGTTTCAGAGATTTGGACCATTGCCTTCATGATGGAAAGCATGGCATTATGCAGTCAGAAGACATGGTGCTGGCTACACCTTGATCAGAAGGCAACAGAAAGGAACATACTTCCTCCAACAAAGTCAAACCTCCTAATAGTGCCATTCTCTTTGAGGGCAGTTTTGTTTTAAGCCAACACATTCCACTCCCTGGTCCTAAAGGCTTGTAGTCATCTCATAATGAGAAATACACTGAGTCCAACTTCAAAAGTCCCCATAGAAAAATGTGCCTTTCTATGTCTGGTGTCAAAGTGCTCTTCAGATCTCCAACTCCTTTAGCTTTGTTGACTGCAAAACATTTCTTTCTCTTGGGCTTGTTTCACTCTCTCTAAGCCTTTTTCCTCAGAAGGTTCCCATGACTCTGACATCTCTAACATCTTGGGATCTCCATGGCACTCCAGGCTTCACAAGATGTCCTTTCTGTAATGAGTAGTCTTCCTGCCCGTGGCTTGGGCCCTGCTGATCTCTGAGTCCCAAAATAACACACAAAACACTATATCAATTATGAAGCTATTGGCCGTTTGATTGGTTTCTTATCAGCTAGGGCTGACTTAATTATTAACCCATAACTGCTAATCTGAGTATTTCCATGTGGTCTCATCATACTGGAGAAAGGGTCCAGACCTCTTCCTCCTCTGGTTTCCTCCATCATGACTCACTGTACCTCTGTTTCCCAGAATCCTCCTTGACTCCTAGTCCCACCTATCTTGCTTCCCTATTGGCCAACTGCTCTATCTGCATATACACAGAAGGACTTCCCCATTACATCTTTAAGCTTTCATTCAGAGACACCTTTGACACATACCTGACCTCAGCAGCCTTCCTTAGATATGGAGGAAAATTCCATAACCCCTTTCTTCTGTCCTGAACTCTAAAGCTAGAATTATCTGACTGAAGCTACAAGGTTCTGCCTCTTGCTAGGGCTGGAACATGGCTCCTCATTTAACTACATTTTTACCAGCTTTCTATTTTAAGTTACCTTCATTACCTAAGCTTGACTGTCCTGAAATTTGTTCTGTAGACCAGACTGCCCTGAAACTTGAAGACCTTCCAGCCTCTACTTTCTGAGTTCTGGGATTAAAGGTGTGTGCCACCATACCCAGCTCTAAGCTTTACTTGAATTCCTTCTCAGAAGTTGGAAATTTAGCTGGATCTTGCCCTGACATCACCACTTCCTTTATGCCATTCTTAATCTTTTCATTTCCTTGAACACAGGATTTAGCTTTATTGTACTTCCTAGAGACTTTTCTCAACCTGTACATTTTGCATTTTTATTTATTCAGTTTGCTCATTTTCATTATAAATCTTCATTAGTGTCACCATTAGTAACCACACAACAGAGTCTGTACTAAGCTCTTTTGAATTTCCTCTGCTAAGGAAACTAATCCAACACTCTTCACTTTAGCCTCATGTGGACTCTTTGAACAAGGGCATAAGGCAGCCACATTCTTCACCAAAATATCACAAGACCAGTCTCTAGGCCATATACTAACATTCTTATCCTTTGAAACCTCTGGATCCCTACAGTTCATCAAATCACACTCAGAACCACTGTCTACCATGCTCCTATTAGTATGGCCCTTTAAACAGTGCTAAAACATTCCCCCTGCTTTCCTAACCTGAAGTGCCAAGGTCCAAATTCTTCCAAACAAAATCATGGTCGGGCCTATTACAGCAATACTGCAGTGCCTGGGATCAATTTTTGTCTTAGAGTTTCTATTGCTGTGAAGAGACACCATGACCATAGCAACTCTTATAATGGAAAATATTTAATTGTGTTGGCAGCTTATAGTTTCAGAGATTTGGGCCATTATCATCATTGTGAGGAGCATGGTGGCATGCAGGCAGGCATAGTGCTGGCTATATCTTGATCAGAAAGCAACAGAAAGGGAATTGTAATATTAGGAGGTATCATGAGCATATGTAAGATCTCAAAACATGCTTCTACAGCAACACACTTTCTCCAACAAGACCATACCTACTCCAAAAAAATTTCCTCCTAATAGTGCTACTCACTTTCAGTGCCAGTTTCCTTCAAACCACCACAATATATATCTTATTATTAAAAAAGCCAAAGCATTTTCATTAAGAACCATCATAATCTAAATTTACCTTACCTAAACACTATACAACTCGCTGAATTTATATGGAGTTAGATCAGCCATTCAGTCCTTCCTCACAGGCTTGAATTTCTAATAATCCATAAAGTACAGGATAAATATTATGTTTACATTTTTAGTTAACAAAAAAGAAAGAGAGGCAGTGTTTCATTTTAAAATTGCCCAAATTGCATGATTCTCTGTTATTTCCATGGCCTTACATCTTAGTAAATTCTTTCTGAGGGAAGAGAACTAACACATCTATGTTTCTTCTACTTGTAAGTCTTGGGGGTGGGGGGATTGGAGACTTCATATTGTTATTAAGAGAAATTGCAGTCATAACAACAGAAATGACACAGCATTTAGGAAAATTTGAGAGTTAACATACAGACAAGCATAAATTTTGTGCTGTGGTCATTAGGAAATTATAGGTCTTGAACTCCCTACATACCCTCCTTGGAACTTCCTGGGTCCTCTCCATATGTAGTGGACTTACCCCAGCAGGATGGACCACTAAGAGTCTGTCCAAACCTCAGTTTTGGCCCCCAATATTCCCTCCACCCTCCACTTGAGTCTTGCCCCCCCCATGCCCTTTGCTTGAGTGAAGAGAAGACCAGGAGAGGTCAGACAATCCAGAGTTGCTGCCATTGAAGTCTTGGCCTACCTAAGCCCACTGGGAGATGAGAGGAGAGGGAAAGAAGCCACTTGAACCCACCCAAAGAAGGGAGGGGATGACGACAGTATAAGGACACACTCAACAACAGAAAGACCAGTAAGACACCAACAGAATCTAAGGACTCTACACCAGGAAATTGGAACATCCCAACACCGATTAAGCAGAAGAAAAGGACCTCAAAAACAACTCTATGAAGATGATAGAAACCCTCAAAAGTAAATGAGAAAATCCTGTAAGGAAATGGAGATAAAGACAAACCAAAAAATTCAAGAAAGAAACAAATCTCTTAAAGAATGCAAAGAAAGCCAAGATAAGACAACCAAACAAGTGAAGGAAGGAATTCAAACAAGGCTTGAAAGCTGAAATAGAAACACTAAAGAAAACACAGAATGAGAGAATGGTGGGAATAGAAAACTTGGGTAAACAATCAGGAACTACAGATCTAAGTATAACCCATAGAATACAAGAGATGAAAGAGGGAAATCTCAGATGTTGAAGACCCACTAGAGGAAATGCAGTCACTGACCAAAGAAAATCTCAAGTCCAACAAATCCCTAACACAAAATATCCAGGAAATTTGGTGAAAAGACCAAACCTAAGAATACTAGGTATAGAAGAAGGTGAAGAAATACAGCTCAAGGGTACAGAAAACATATTCAACAAAATCACAGAAGAAAACATCCCCAAACTAAAGAAGAATAAGCCTATAAAAGTACAAGATGATTACAGAACACCAAGTAGACTGGACAATAAAAAAAGAAATCCCCTCACCACATAATAATCAAAACACTAAATTTAAAGAATAAAGAAAAAAATTAAGAGCAGAAAAGGAAAAATGCCAAGTAACATATAAAGTCATACCTATCAGAATTATACCCGACTTCTCCAAGGAAACTCTGAAAGCCGGAAGGTCCTTGGTAGATATTCTACAAATACTACAGAAACATGGATGCCCCACCCCAGAATACTATACCCAGCAAAGATTTCAATCACTATAGATGGAGAAAACAAGATATTCCATGTCAAAACCGGATTTAAACAATGCACATGCACAAATCCAGCCCTACAGGAAGTTCAGAAAGGAAGATAACTACACTCAAAGAAACATAGGCAATAGACAACCCCACTTTACCAAACACCAAAAGAAAGAAAAAGAGGGGGGATCCATGCTCAATTCCACCACCACCACCAAATCTAAAATGAACAAGAGTTAATTAAAATCCCTTAATGTCAATGGTCTTAACTTGCCTATAAAAAGACACAGGCTAATAGAATGGATACAAAACAGAATTCATCCTTTTGCTGCATACAAGAAACACATCTCAATGTCAAAGAGTGAAGTTACCTCAGAGTTAAGGGTTGCCAAAAGATGTTTCAATTAAATGGACCCAAGAAACAAGCTGCTGTAGCAATCTAATATCTAACAAATTAGACTTCAAACTAAAAGTAATCAAAAGAGTTGAAGAATGTCTTTTCATACTCATCATACGACAAATCCATCATGATGAAGTATCAATTCTGAACACTTATGCCCTAAATACAAAGGCAATCACATTAGCAAAGGAACATTACTGAAGATCTAAGAACACATAAAACCTCAGACACTTACAGTGGGAGACCTCAACATCCCAGTTCCACCACTAGACAGGACCACCAGACAGAAACTTAACAAAGAAACAAAGGAACCAACAGAAGTTATGACCCAATTGGGTTTAACAGATATCTATAGAACATTCCATCCAAACACAAAAGAACATACCTTCTTCTCAGCATCACATGGAACCTTCTATAAAATTGACCACATACTCAGCAACATAGCAAACCTCAGCAGATAAAAATACTTGGAATAAGCCCTTTTATTCTATCAGACCACCATGCTTTAAATTTAGAATGCAACAACAACAAAAATTTCAGAAACCCTACAAACTCATGGAAATTGAATAATATACAATTGCATCAATCCTGGGTCAAAGCAGAAATAAGAAACAAATTAAAGACTTGCTAGAATTCTATGAGAACGAAGACACAACATACCCACACTTATAAGACACTTTGAAAGCAGTGCTAATAGGAAAGTTCATAGCACTAAATGCCCACATGAAGAAACTGGAAAATAGGCACTGAAAGCTCTAGAACAAAAAGAAGCAAAATCACCCTGGAAAAGTACACCAGAAAATTATCAAATTGAGGAATGAAATCAAGAAGCTAGAAACAAAGAGTTGGTTCTTCAAGAAAATCAACAAGGTAGACAAACCCTTATCCAAACTAACCAAAAGGCAGAGAGAGAGAGACACCATGCAAATGAACAAAATCAGAAATGAAAAGGGAGACATAACAGTGGACACTGAGGAAATCCAGAGAATTTCATGTCATAGTTTGAAAACCTGTACTCCATAAAATTTGAAAATTTAAAGGAAATGGACAATTTTCTGAATAGAGATCACTTACCATAATTAAATTAAGAACAGATAAGCAATTTAAATAACCCCTAATGAAATAGAAGCAGTCATCAAAAGTCTCCCAACCAAAATAAAAGCTCAGGGTCAGATAACTTCAGTGTAAATTTCTACCAGAAATTCAAAGAAGAGCTAATACCAGTACTCCTCAAACTATTCCACATAATAGGAACAGATGACACATTGCCAAACTCTTTTTACGAGGCTACAATTACCTTGCTGCCCAGGACACAACTAAGAAAGAGAACTACATACCAGTCTCCCTCATGAACATTGTTGCTAAAATAGTCAATAAAATACTGGCGTATTGAATTCAAGAATATATATTTTTTCTTTATTTTGGCTAAAATAAAGAAAGTATAGTTTTTATAGGACAGGGGAATTAACATTGTACATTTCTAATAGCAATGGTAGTTAACCATTAAAATAAAGGCTTAAGAGAATGCTTCTTATTTTTCCTGTTAATTGTAATATTGTAATCATTGGAAAAGATAGAAGCACTTTAGAGGACTAAAAATTAAAAAAATAGTAAACTCCCTTTCTTTTACCTCCTCACTCTCTGGGTTTTAGGATAGGTCTTACTTCCAGAATACTTCATATATCAGTCCAGATTCTATCCGCATACACACAGTTATGTAATGATTTGGCTATTTTCTAGACACATTTATAGACTTCACTAAATCTTTAAATGGAGTAAGATTATAATTTAATGCCTCAGTAACTTTTTAACAGCCTTATTGTTGACTACCCACACTTGTATATACAGTACTAATCTGTTATTTTAATAGATACACAGTATCAGAAACAATGCAAGTTTAAAAAGTTATTTTCACAACTGGGAATCACTGACCTGTACTAGGTTATTGCTCTACATAGTTTGAGAAAGAAGCAAAGTCTCTGCAGACAAAAGTACCTGATACAAATTGGGGTCATTTTTTGTGATACTCACAAATTATTTAAGATCTTTTAAACCTAAATTCATTCCTTTATAAAACAGAGACAACTGTATTTAATTCTTCAGGCAGCTTTCACCATTAACTAGAACACCATTATCTGCTTGCCAGCCCAAGGACAAACTATAGATGTTCAATAGAACTTTAATAAAATAAAACTTGTGTGACAAGTGGAAACATGGTGTTGATGATATTTAATCTTTTGGGTCATTTTTTTTAACCTATCACAAAAAAGCAATTTCTCATGATCTACCTAATGCATATTATGTACTAAGCTTTATGTGTATTCTCAGCAATGGCTTTTCTTTGAGGCGACTGTGACTTTAGATATTCCTTATTGCATTTAGTGTTCATTTTGTATTATTGCCATGGAATATCTAATATCATTTATTAAAAAGAGAACATGATACTTCAGATGCTGGTTTCAAGAGAGTTCAATCCATGGGCTTTTAGACATGTTGTATATCATGGAAACAGAATGTAGTATGTCAAGCTGCTAACCTCTTGACCCCTATAAAAAGGTCAAGGTGGATATCTAAGTTCAAACTTGGGCTTACAAACCCTAAATTTATTTTTACTTTTAAGATTTAAGGAATAATGTCTAAGAAAATGCTATTTGACATTGCATGCTTTTACACCCAGCAGAGTGAGGCAGAGGCAGGTGGATATTTAAGTTCAAGTCAGCCCAATCTACATAGAAAACTCCAGGACAGCCAGGAATTTGAAGAGAGACCCTGTGTCTAAAGACACACACACACACACACACACACACACACACACACACACACACACACACACACACACACACACACACAATGCAACCTGTATAGTTAATGCTTTGTAGAATGCAAAACACATTATCGGGAAAAGACTCTAGGTAAATGCAAGAATTTGAAACAAAATTAATGTATGATTGTGGGCTCTAAAAAGCAGTAAATGGTAAACACAATACAGACTTTCAAGAAGCCATGCAAATGATGGATCAGAGAGTGAGTAATCAATGGTGAGTAAGAGGCATGTGCAAGATACAAAACACCCAAGATAGAAGAGGATTGAAGATTACAGATTGAATTTGTAATATACAAAAGCTAAGGCAAATCAAAGAAAAAGAAGGAAAGATTGCACAAGAGGATTGATAATAAGATGCATTTCAAGTACATGAAAACAAGAAGCTTGTACAGAAGGCAAGAGTCTCTCACAGGTGGCAGATGTAATTTATTGAGACAAGATGTAATATTTCTGAAACTAGATAATTAAACGACTCAGTTTTCCTAACTCTTTAGTGATGACAGTAGGGGGACAGATGAGAAAAACAAGACTCTTATTAACATAACTAGAAAGGAAGTGGATTAAACATTTGGTGAATTATTTAAAGCTTCCTAGAAACATGCTTGGTGTAGGGAACTCTGAGCAGCTTTGTGACTCCTAGTCTGCTCTTGAACAACTCAAGGCTCAGTTTCATTAAATATAAATTAAGAGGTTGGACAAAATGAACTCCAGGGTAGTGCTAATGTGTGAATGTATCCTGGGCACTGGCTTTCCAACAAAACGTTGTTAATATCAGGACCTTTGGGAAGGTCTTAATTTCAGAGGTCTCTGCCCTTATGTGTAGCTTCAGAAAAATCTTATGATACTGTCAGCTAGTAAAAATGTGGGATGGATGCCACACAGACTTATTGCTTTTCAGCCCTTTGCCACTGGATGTAAAAGCAAGAAATTCCTTACCAGATTGGGTCCAAACTACGAAAACTTATTTTCTGTTATTTATGAATTACCAAGTTTCAGGTATTTTGTAGCAGCAAAAATGGATTATGACAGACAGTTATGTTTAAAGAATGGCCTATGAACCTAAAAGTCCTTGTGTTGTTATTTACTGACTTGTGTCAGAAAAAGTACAAACTTTAAGAGAAGGTTTAGAAATATTATAACAAGTTGATATTGAAGCAGCACCAAAACAATCAGGGTTTTATTTTTAGAAGAACTGATCTCCAATGGATTATAAATTTTCAAAAGAGGACCTTCACTGAAAACAGCTAGAAAATAATTGTTGCATCCTAAAAGTGATGCTTATAATAGCTTCATATGCTATTATAATGAAATACCATAAGCTTGATTGCTTAAATTACAGAAAGTTATTTTTTCATATTTATGGAAGATGGAAAATGAACAGCAAAGTGCTGCTAGTGTTGACTTCATCTGAGGATAGCTTCTTGCTTTGTCCTCAGAAGGACTTTACTCACAGAAGTCATTCCTGTTGTCTAATACATTCATAGATGATCACTAGTCAGATCATGTTAGTTCCATCCTACTGGCCTCCTTGTTCCTAATTTACCTTTTCCCAGGCTCCATATCCAAATATGGTTTGTCACATTCAGAGGTAGTAAGGATTAAGACTTCAATGCAAATTTGGAATGAGCCCCTAAAAATTGTGATGCTTTTCTCATGTGAAACATCTTTTTTTTTTTTTTTTGAAGACAAGGTTTCACTGTGGCTTTCAAGCCTGTCCTGGAACTAGCTCTTATAGACCAGGCTGGTCTTGAACTCTCAGAGGTTTACCTACCTCTGCCTCCCGAGTGCTGGGATTAAAGTCATGTGCCACCAATGCCTGGCTGTGAAGCATCGTTTGTAACCACAAGACCAACTGATAAATAATTATCATTTTGTGAAGTAACCACTAATATAAGAATTAGCCAAAGGAAAAGCGTTTGCTGTAAAATTGTATATCCTGGAAGCATCAGAGGCTACATCCATGAAGTTCTACTATTATGGATGCCTAAACATGGCTTGAACAAGGGAAGACACTAATAGACATGCTAACCTGGAAGGGGGATATCTAAGAGGCCTTAACCCTAAACAAAGAGCTACAGGTACCTAAGGAATGTTGGAATCAGTAGAAATAGTTTTTCCCAGTGAATAATCGATGTCATATGGTTAGCTCTGAAAATATGTGTGTCTGTGTGTGTGCACATAGTATTGTACTCAGCAGGTTGTATGTATGTATGTATGTATGTATGTATTTAGGATTATTTATGATATATACATATCTATATACATAGAAACACATATGATATATGCATATATGTGTTTCTACCACATATAGAAAGCAAATATATATATTATATGAAAAAGAAACCATGAATTTGAAAAGAATAATAATTAGGTGTGCCATGTTTTATTTGACTTTACTTAGTTTCATATTTCATCCAAATAGCCCAACATTCCACACAAATCAACATCAGAATGGAAATATTTTAGCTGTTCAAATCTCAAAAAGGTTTGCTCAAGTGAAAATCAGCCTCTCTGAGAGGTGATTTTGTCAGAACCCTCTAAGGATCATCAGTAAAGGAAACAGGAAACATGATTATCACAGGAATTCTCAGGAACAGCTTAGACACCCAGCAATCAGTATGCAAATTCTTACCTGTGTTCAACAAAAGATTTGATTCATTTGAGTTTTTTCCAGTGGTTGTTGATATGTAGGAGTTAATTTGCATTCTGTTTTGCAATCCTCCTAAGCCAGCATTATTCTTCTTAAGTGTAGGTCAATCTGTAGGCACATCTAAGATGAATTCCTTAGAATCCTAAAAATAAATTACTTGGACAAAGAGCCAAACCATCATCTGTAAGTTTTTTGTTTCTACAGATGAACCACAAATGTGTGATGTCCCTTCTTTAGTAGAAGTGTGAAAAAAGCTTTTTCTGTGTGTTCCATCCAGATTTGATGGTCACTATGTATTTATTATGATTTAGAATGTACATATCATTTCATTCTGTTGTGTGTGTGTGTGTGTTGCTACAGATAAACTTGAAGCTTTCTAGTTCACCAGTCATTATGTCTTAAGTCTGTGAACTGATGTTCAGTTTAGTGTAATGTCTTTCCAAAGAGCACAAGGCATAATTTCCATGGTTTTATGATAAGGAATGGTAAGGAACTGAAAACAACAGAAATGTAGCATGTTTTTTTTTATTCTTTTTTTTTTTAAATTAGATAAGAAACAAGGTTGCTTCACAAGTCAGTTCCAGGTCCCTCTCCCTTTCCCTCCCCTCCTCCCGTGCCCTCCCCCCCATCCCCCCATTATCCCCTCGTTCCCCCAGGGAGGGTGAGGCCCTCCATGGGGGTGTCCATAGTCTGTCATTTCATATAGGGCAGGGCCTAGACCCTTCCCCAAGAGTTCAGGGTGAGAGTGCACCTCACATTGTTCTATGGGAGTCCAAAGTCCGTGTGTATACTTGGGATGGGTACTGATCTGCTGCCCAAGGCTCAATAGATTACCTAGGCCTCCTCACTGACACCCAGATTCAGGGGGTCTTGATCAGTCCCATGCTGGATTGATTCCCAGGCTGATGCCTGGGATTCAAGAGTTAACCTTTGTCTGGTCAGCTGTTTCTGGGGGTTAAACCAGCCCAGTCTTAATCCCTTTGATCATCAGTCCTCCCTCTCTGATACTGGCTTTCTTGAGTTCAGCTCAGTACTTAACCAGCCACTAAATGTAGTTTCTGTTTCCCAGACTGTCTGGCCATAGGATTGTAGGCTGGCACTCCCCAGATCTACGTCTAAAATCCATATATGAGAGAGTACATGCCATGTTTCTCTTTTTGTGACTGGGTTACCTCACTCAGGATGGTTTCTTCTAGTGTCATCCATTTGCCTGCGAATCTCATGATTCCATTATTTTTTTTCTGCTGAGTAGTACTCCATTGTGTAGATGTACCACATTTTCTCTATCCTCTCTTCGGGTGAGGGACATCTAGGTTGCTTCCAAGTTCTGGCTATTA
Source organism: Mesocricetus auratus (assembly GCF_017639785.1). NCBI lineage: Eukaryota > Metazoa > Chordata > Mammalia > Rodentia > Cricetidae > Mesocricetus > Mesocricetus auratus. Next base: position 65,474,207 of record NW_024429197.1, read on the forward strand.
CAAATAAAGCTGCTATGAACATAGTGGAACAGACATCTTTGTTGCATGAATGGGCATCTTTTGGGTATATGCCTAAGAGTGGAGTTGCTGGGTCTTGTGGTAGGTTTATTCCCATTATTCTGAGGAATCTCCATACTGCTTTCCAAAGTGGCTGAACCAGTTGGCACTCCCACCAGCAATGGAGGAGTGTCCCCCTTTCACCACATCCTCTCCAGCATAAATTGTCATTGGTATTTTTGATTTTAGCCATTCTGACAGGAGTGAGATGGTATCTCAGAGTTGTTTTGATTTGCATTTCCCGGATGGCTAAGGATGTTGAGCACTTTCTCAAGTGCCTCTCATCCATTTTAGACTCCTCTATTGAAAACTCTCTATTTAGTTCTGCAGCCCACTTTTTAATTTGGTCCTTTGCAGTTTTGGAGACTTGCTTCTTGAGTTCTTTGTAAGTTTTGGATATCAACCCTCTGTCAGATGTGGGGTTAGTGAATATTTTTTTCCCATTCTCTGGGCTGCCTTTTTGTCTTGCTGACTGTGTCCTTTGCCTTACAGAAGCTTCTCAGTTTCAGTAGGTCCCATTTATTAATTGTTGATCTCACTGTCTGTGCTACTGGTGTTATGTTCAGGAAGCTGTCTCCTGTACCTATTCGTTCAAGGGTACCACCCACTTTCTCTTCTATGAGGTTCAGTGTGGCTGGATTTATGTTGAGGTCTTTGATCCATGTGGACTTAAGTTTTGTGCATGGCGATAAACATGGATCGATCTGCATTCTTCTACATGCCAGTCTCCAATTATGCCATCACCATTTGTTGAAGATGCTTTCTTTATTCCATTGTATATTTTAATTTCTTTGTCAAAGATCAGATGTTCGTACGTGTGTGGGTTAATACCCGGATTTTCAATTCGATTCCATTGGTCTACCTGTCTATTTTTGTGCCAATACCAAGCTGTTTTCAGGACTATAGCTCTATAATAGAGCTTGAGGTCAGGGATGGTGATGCCTCCGGATGTTGCCTTGTTGAACAGGGTTGTTTTGGCTATCCTGGGTCTTTTGTTTTTCCATACAAAATTGATTATTGTTCTTTCAAGGTCTGTGAAGAATTGTGCTGGGATTTTAATGGGGATAGCATTGAATCTGTAGATTGCTTTTGGCAGGATTGCCATTTTTACTACATTGATCCTACCTATCCAAGAGCATGGGAGATCTTTCCATTTTCTGAGGGCTTCTTTAATTTCTTTCTTTAGAGATTCAAAGTTCTTACGATACAGGTCTTTCACTTGTTTGGTTAGCGTTACCCCAAGGTATTTTATGTTGTTTGTGGCAATTGTAAAGGGTGATGTTTCTCTGATTTCTCTTTCAGCCCTTTTATCATCTGTATATAATAGGGCTACTGACTTTCTTGAGTTGATCTTGTAGCCTGCCACTTTGCTGAAGGTGTTAATCAGCTGTAAGAGTTCCCTGGTAGAGTTCTTTGGGTCATTGATGTAAACTATCATATCGTCTGCAAACAGTGAAAGTTTGACCTCTTCCTTCCCAATTTGTATCCACTTGATCCCCCTTTGTTGTCGTATGGCAATAGCTAGAACTTCAAGTACCATGTTGAAAAGGTAAGGAGAGAGTGGACAGCCTTGTTTTGTTCCTGATTTTAGAGGAATTGCGTTGAGTTTCTGTCCATTTAGTTTGATGTTGGCTGTTGGTTTACTGTATATGGCTTTTATTATGTTTAAGTATGTCTCTGTTATCCCAGATCTCTCCAAGACCTTTATCATGAAGGGGTGTTGGATTTTGTCAAAGGCTTTTTCAGCATCTAGTGAGATGATCATGTGATTTTTGTTTTTCAGCTTGTTTATATGGTGGATTACGTTGATGGATTTTCGTATGTTGAACCATCCCTGCATCCCTGGGATGAAACCTACTTGATCGTGGTGAATGATTGTTTTGATGTGTTCTTGGATCCGATTTGCCAGTATTTTATTGAGTATTTTTGCATCAATGTTCATGAGGGATATTGGTCTGAAGTTCTCTTTCTTGGTTGTATCTTTGTGTGGCTTGGGGATCAAGGTTATTGAAGCCTCATAGAAAGAGTTTGGCAAAGACCCTTCTGCTTCTATTGTGTGGAACACTTTGAGAAGAATTGGTATAAGCTGTTCTTTGAATTTGTGGTAGAATTCTGCACTGAGGCCATCTGGACCTGGACTTTTTTGGTTGGGAGACTTTTGATGACAGCTTCTATTTCCATAGGGGTTATAGGTCGATTTAAATTGCTTATCTGTTCTTGATTTAGTTTTGGCAAATGATAGCTGTCCAGGAAGTCATCCATTTCCTTTAAATTTTCGAATTTTGTGGAGTACAGGTTTTCAAAGTATGACCTAATGATTCTCTGGATTTCCTCAGAGTCTGTTGTTATGTCCCCCTTTTCATTTCTGATTTTGTTAATTTGCATGTTCACTCTCTGCTGTTTGGTAAGTTTGGACAAAGGTTTGTCTATCTTGTTGATTTTCTCAAAGAACCAACTCTTCGTTGCATTGATTCTTTGTATTGTTTTCCTGGTTTCTACTTTGTTGATTTCAGCCCTCAATTTGATTATTTCCTGGCGTCTACTCCTCCTGGGGGAGTTTGCTTCTTTGTGTTCTAGAGCTTTTAGCTGTGATGTTAATTCTCCGGTATAAATGTTTTCCTGTTTCTTCATGTGAGCACTTAGTGCTATGAACTTCCCCCGTAGCACTGCTTTCAAAGTGTCCCATAGGTTTGGGTATGTTGTGTCTTCATTCTCATTGAATTCGAGGAAGTCTTTAATTTCTTTTTTTATTTCCTCTTTGACCCAGGGATGGTGCAGTTGAGCATTATTCAATTTCCATGAGTTTGTAGGTTTTCTGCAGTTTGTGTTGTTGTTGAATTCTAATTTTAAAGCATGGTGATCTGATAAGATGCATGGAGTTATTCCAATTTTTTTTGTAGTTGCTGAGGTTTGATATGTTGCCAAGTATGTGGTCGATTTTTGAGAAGGTTCCATGTGGTGGTGAGAAGAAGGTATATTCTTTTTTATGTGGATGAAATGTTCTATAGATATCTGTTAATCCCAGTTGGGTCATTACTTCTATTAGACCCTTTGCTTCTTTGTTGAATTTCTGTCTGGTATACCTGTCTAGTGGTGAGAGTGGTGTGTTGAAATCTCCCACTATAACTGTGTGGGGCTTTAGATGAGATTTAATTTCTAGTAATGTTTCTTTAACGAATGTGGATGCCTTTGTATTGGGGGCATAGATGTTCAGGATAGACACTTCATCTTGGTGGTTTTCACCTGTGATGAGTATGTAATGACCTCCTTTATCTCTTTTGATTGATTTTATTTTAAAGTCTAGTTTGTTAGATATTAGGATTGCTACCCCTGCTTGTTTCTTGGGTTCATTTGATTGAAAAATTTTTTCCCAACCTTTAACTCTCAAGTAATGTCTGTCTTTGAGGGTGAGGTGTGTTTCTTGTATGCAGCAGAAGGAAGGGTTCTGTCTTCGAATCCATTCTGCTAGTCTGTGTCTTTTTATGGGTGAGTTAAGGCCGTTAATATTGAGGGATATAATGACCATTGATTGCTCATCCTTCTTCGATTTGCGATGGTTGTTGTTGGTGGAATTATGGGTGGAATTTCACCCCTTTTTTCTTTTGCCTGTTGGTAGAGAGGGATTCTCTAATGCTTATGCTTTTCTGGTTGTAGTTAGCTTCCTTGGGTTCGAGTTTTCCTTACAAAATTTTCTGTAGGGCTGGGTTAGTGGACACATATTGCTTGAATCTAGTTTTGTCATGGAATATCTTGTTTTCTCCGTCTATAGTGATTGAGAGTTTTGCCGGGTATAGTAGTCTGGGCTGGCACCCATGGTCTCTTAGTGTAGGTAGAATATCTATCCAGGACCTTCTGGCTTTCAGAGTTTCCATGGAGAAATCAGGTGTAATTCTGATAGGTCTGCCTTTATATGTTACTTGACCTTTTTCCTTAGCTGCTCTTAATATTCTTTCTTTATTCTGTATGTTTGGGGTCTTGATTATTATGTGGCGAGGGGATTTTTTTTGTGGTCCACTCTATTTGGTGTTCTGTAGGCTTCTTGAACCTTCATTGGCATGCCTTTCTTAAGGTTGGGAAAGTTTTCTTCTATGATTTTGTTGAATATGCCTTCTGCTCCTTTGAGGTGGATTTCTTCTCCTTCTTCTATACCTATTATTCTTAGGTTTGGTCTTTTCATGGTGTCCCATAATTCCTGGATGTTTTGTGTTAAGGATTTGTTGGATTTAAGGTTTTCTTTGGTTGATAAATCCATTTCTCCTAGTGTATCTTCAACACTTGAGATTCTCTCTTCCATCTCTTCTATTCTGTTGGTAATGCGTGTATTGGTAGTGCCTGACTGTTTGTCCAGCTTTTCTATTTTCTGCCTTTCTTCAGATTGTGTTTTTTTTTAATGTCTCTATTTCAGTTTTCAACCCTTGCAGCGTTTCCATTGCTTCTTGCAATTTTCTGTTTATCTGTTTGTCTGTTTGTTGCCTTTTATGAACTTTTTGGTTTGTTCTTTCTTCCATTTCTTGCATTTATGGGTTTGCTTTATGTTCCATTTCTTGGATTTTGTGCTTTGTTTCTTCTTCCATTTCCTGCCTTTTTTGGTTTGTTTCTTCTTCCATTTTTTCATTTTTTGCTTTGTTTTTTCTACCATTTCTTGCATTTTTTGCTTTGTTTCTTCTTCCATTTCCTGCCTTTTTGGTATGTTTCTTCTTCTAATTCTTGCATTTTTTGCTTTGTTTTTTCTTCCATTTCTTGCATTTTTTGCTTCATTTCTTCTTCCATTTCGTGCCTTTTTTGGTTTGTTTTTTCTTCCAATTCTTGCATTTTTTGGTTTGTTTTTTCTTCCATTTCTTGCATTTTTTGGTTTGTTTTTTCTTCCATTTCTTTGAGGGATTTTCCAATATCCTCTTTTAGGGCCTCTATCATTTTCATGAAAGTGCTTTTAAGGTCGTTCTCTTCTGCTTCCTTCCCATTGGAATGTTGGGGTCTTGCTGGTGTGGAGTCTCTAGAATCTGGCGGTGTCATATTTGTTTTTCGGTTGCTGACTGTGTTTTTGTATTGTCTCTTTCCCATCTCTTCTTCTAATGGGTGCAGAAAGAATCCCCTTACTGGTCTGGGGACCAGAGTTCCCTTTTGGTGGGTGCTAGCAAGTCCAATAATCTGTTGGTTCTTCTATACCTTGTCCAAATTGTGGTCCGTGGGTGGAGAAGAAGAACAGGAATCTGGGGCGCTTAGCTTCCTACCTGGTCCCCTGGACCCTATGCTGGGTCCTGTTGTACCTGATCCGGAACGGCTACTCCCCTGGACTCCCTGGCTCCTCTAGTTTCCTGGTATCGTTGGTGGAAGAGAAGATCTGGAGTCTGGGGTGCTTGGCTCCCGCCGGGATTGGGAGCTCTGTGCAGTTCTCAGGTGATCTGCAGGCTCTGGAACACAGGCTGGAAAGCCGACCTGTTTACCTGATGCTGCAGGAGGGACAGCTACTTCCCTGTACTCCCAGCCTCCTCTAGTTTCCTGGTCTCGTTGGTGGAAGAGAAGATCTGGAGTCTGGGGTGCTTGGCTCCCACCGGGATTGGGAGTTCTGTGCAGTTCCCAGGCGATCTGCAGGCTCTGGAACACAGGCTGGAAAGCCGGCCTGTTTACCTGATGCTGCAGGAGGGACAGCTACTTCCCTGTACTCCCAGCCTCCTCTCGTTTCCTGGTCTCATTGGTGGTAGAGAAGATCTGGAGTCTGGGGTGCTTGGCTCCTGCCGGGATTGGGAGCTCTGTGCAGTTCCCAGGCGATCTGCAGGCTCTGGAACACAGGCCGGGAAGCCGGCCTGTTTACCTGATGCTGCTGGAGGGACAGCTACTTCCCTGTACTCCCAGCCTCCTCTAGTTTCCTGGTCTCGTTGGTGGAAGAGAAGATCTGGAGTCTGGGGTGCTTGGCTCCTGCCGGGATTGGGAGCTCTGTGCAGTTCCCAGGCGATCTGCAGGCTCTGGAACACAGGCCGGAAAGCTGGCCTGTTTACCTGATGCTGCAGGAGGGACAGCTACTTCCCTGTACTCCCAGCCTCCTCTCGTTTCCTGGTCTCGTTGGTGGAAGAGAAGATCTGGAGTCTGGGGTGCTTGGCTCCCACCGGGATTGGGAGCTCTGTGCAGTTCCCAGGCGATCTGCAGGCTCTGGAACACAGGCCGGGAAGCCGGCCTGTTTACCTGATGCTGCCGGAGGGACAGCTACTTCCCTGTACTCCCAGCCTCCTCTCGTTTCCTGGACTCGTTGGTTGGAAAGAAGACCTGGAGTCTGGGGTGCTTGGCTCCTGCCGGGATTGGGAGCTCTGTGCAGTTCCCAGGCGATCTGCAGGCTCTGGAACACAGGCCGGGAAGCCGGCCTGTTTACCTGATGCTGCCGGAGGGACAGCTACTTCCCTGTACTCCCATCCTCCTCTCGTAGCATGTTTATTTTTGTCCTTTACTTTTTCTCTACTTTTTCTTGTGCTTACAATGATGAAAGTTCTGTTATCCTGTATTGTACTATGAAAATTACAAGTTCAATACTCACCTTAACCTCTGTCCAATTCCAGGGAACTAGTTTATATATGCACCTGAGTAAACAGGGATTGATCCTGAAACATTTCCTTTGGTCATCTCTTAGTTCTTCTCTGTGGTGCTGCCTCCATACTAACAGCCCCTGTTCTTGGAGAGTAGAAGCTGTTTTTGAATATCTGGTCTTAGCTTGGCTTATCTTTAGCCAGCTTTTCATCCTTTCTTCTTTTTTCCTCTCCTTTTTTTTCCTTTTTTAAAAAATTTAATCTAGAAACATGTTTGTTTCACATGTCAATCCCAGCTCCCTCTCCCTTACCTCCTCCCCATCCCTCCCCAGCAGGCCTCCCAGTTCCCCACCCAAACTCTACTCCATCCCCAGATAGAGTGAGGTCCTCCTTGGTGGATCTCCGGAGTCTGTCATGTCATCCAGGGTAGGGTCTAGGCCCTCCTTCAAGAGTCCAGGCTGAGAGAGCATCCCTCATTGTGGGATGGGCCCTCAAAATCTAATTTTATGCCATGGATAAACACTACCTAAGGCCCCATAGATTACCTTGGCCTCCCCACTGACACCCACATTCAGGGTCAGTCCCATGCTTTCCACACAGCCATCAATCTAGGGTCCAAGCTCTCCCCCTTGTTAATGTCATCGGTTTCTGTGGGTTAAACCAGTCCAGTCTTAACTCCTTTGCCCATCAGTTCTCCATTTCTGACACTGGATTCCAGGAGTTAATTTCAGTGTTTATCTGTGGGTAATCTGCCTCTGCTTTCATCAGTCTAGTGACTGATGAAGGTTCTGTTCCCCAGACCCTTTGGCAATGGGATTGTATGCTGGCACTCCCCTGATTCATGTCTAAAATCCATAAATGAGTGAGTACATACCATGTTTCTCTTTTTTGTGACTGGGTTACCTCACTCAGGAGGATTTCTTCTACTGCAATTCATTTGCCTGCAAATTTCAAGATTCCATTATTTTTTTTCACTGAGTAGTATGCCATTGGGTAAATGAACCACATTTTCTCTATCCATTCTTTAGTTGTGGGGCATCTAGATTGCTTCCAGGTTCTGGCTGTTACAAATAATGATGCTATTTATACAGTGCAACAGATGTCTTTGTATGAATGTGCCTCTTTTGGGTAATAGTGGAATTGTAGGGTCTTGTGGTAGACTGATTCCCATTTTCCTGAGGAATCTCCATACTGGTTTCCAAAGTGACTGTATGAGTCGGCACTCCCACCAGCAGTGAAGGAGTGTTCCCCTTTCTACACATCCTCTCTAGCATAAGCTGTCATTGGAGTTTTTGATTTTAGCCATTCTGACAGGAGAAAGATGGTATCTCAGAGTTGTTTTGATTTGCATTTCCTGGATGGCTAGGGATGTTGATCACTTTCTTAAGTGTCTCTTAACTATTTTAGACTCCTCTACTGAGAATTCTTTATTTAGTTCTGTACCCCACTTTTTGATTGGATCCTTTTCTTTGTAAATTTTGGAGATGAGTCCTCTATTAGATGTGGGGTTAATGAGTATCTTTTCCCAATCTGTGTGTTGCCTTTTTGTCTTGCTGACTATTTTCCTTGCCTTCAGTAGAAGCTTCTCAGTTTCAGAAGATCCCATTTATTAATTGTCAATCTTAGTGTCTGTGCTACTGGAATTATGTTCAGGAAGCTGTCTCCTGTACCAATTCGTTCAAGGGTGCATCACAATTTCTCTTCTAACAGGTTCAGAGAGGCTGGAGCTATATTGAGGACTTTGATCCATTTGGATTTAAGTTTTGTGACAATAGACATGGATCTATCTACAGTCTTCTACATGTCAGCCTCCAGTTATGCCATCAACATTTGTTAAAGATGCTTTCTTCTTTCCATTGTATATTTTTAGCTTCTTTGTCAAAAATTAGGTTCTCATACATGTATGGGTTACAGTCAGGGTGTTCAATTCAATTCCATTGGTCTAGCTGTCTATGTTTGGGCCAATACCAAACTATTTTCAGGACTATAGCTCTGTAATACAGGTTGAAGTCAGGGATGATGATTCCTCCTGATGTTGTCTTGTTGAACAGGGTTGTTTTGGCTATCCTGGGTCTTTTGTTTTTCCATATAAATTTGAGACAAGATAAACTCCAAAAAAATCAGTAGCCCTACTGTATACAGATGATAAAAGGGCTGAGAAAGAAATCAGAGAAACATCGCCCTTTACAATAGCTACAAACAATATAAAATTCCTTGGGGTAACACTAACCAAACAAGTGAAAGACCTGTATCACAAGAACTTTGAGTCTTTAAAGAAAGAAAATGAAGACACCAGAAAATGGAAAGATCTCCCATGCTCTTGGATAGGGGGATCAGCATAGTAAAAATGGCAATGTTACCAAAAGCAATCTACAGATTCAATGCAATCCCTATCAAAATCCCAGCACAATTCTTCACAGACCTTGAAAGAAAAGCTGTTGTTGACTGTGCTTATGTTACACAAAGGAGGGCTGAATTCCTGAGAAAATTTTCTTTATATGCAAAATCTTCTGTCTCCATAGGATACAATCTTTATATAAATGGAAACAGGTAAAAATGAGAGAATTGATATGTCTAATAGTATATAGAGAAACACATAGAAAGAAAGCTACAGCAAAAAAGACAGAGGTAGAGAGGCATATTAATCAGGGATTTCTAGAGTAACAGAACTTATAGAATGAATCTCTGTACATATAGAAAGGGGATTTATTAACATTACTTACACACTGTGGTCCAGCTAATCCACCAATGGCTGGCTGTGAACATAAAATCCAAAAAATTAGTAGTTTCTCAGTTCATGAGGTTGTGTGTTTCAGCTGGTCTTCAGTATATGCTAGAATTCAGAAGAAGTAGGCTCTAATGCCAGTGAAGAAATGGACTTGCTATCAATGCAAAGCAGTCAAGCAAAGAACAATAGGTTATTTTTTCCATGTCCTTATGGAGACTTCCAGAAGAAAGTGTGGTTCACATCAGAGATACTCTATCCAGAAACTGATGGAAGCAGAGGCAATGATCCACAGACAAGCACTGAGCTGAACTTTGAGAGTCTTTCAGAAGGAAGGGAGGAGTGGTTGAACCAGCCAGTTGGAGCATGATGGGGGAACCCATAAAGACAGCTGACCTGAATTTGTGGGAATACATGTATACTGGACCAACAGTGAGCCTTCATGGGGCTGATCTGGGCCCTCTGCTTGTGTGAGACATTTGTAGCTTGATGTCGTAGTAAGGAATCTAACAATGAGATCAAGTCCTCTACCCCATGCTTAGCTGGCTTTTGGTTACCTGTTCCCCATGTTAGAGTACCTGCTCCCCCTTCATTGTAAGGTAAGGAGCTCATCCCTGTCTCAACTTTATGTGCAATGCTTTATGAAAGCCCATGGGAGGCCTGTCCCTTTCTGAATGAAGATTAGGGAGGAGTGGATAGGGAGGGGAGTAGGTGGGAAAGGGAAGGTAATAGGAGGAGAAGATGGAGGGAAACTGGTTGGTATATAAAATAAATTGTAAAAATGTTATTAAAATTAAAATAAAAATGTAGCCAAGGTTAAAGATAGGTTTTCCCAGCCCAAGAGATCTCGATAAAGGTATGTCTTTCTGCCCCATATCTGGATTAAATGTGTGTCTTCCTATCTCATAGATCTGGATTAGAGGAGACCTTCCTAATTCAAATTAAGAAAAAATATTTATGACAGCTGTGCCCTCCATTTTTGGGTTTTAATTAATTCTAGTTGTATTCAAGTTGATGAATAAGAGGAGACATCACAGGAAGAAACTTAAAATTACTGATCATATTGGTTGGCTTTGTTGCAGATGTCTTTGGATTAAATATTTTACACTTAATATTTTTATTGTTGTAAAATACATAAAATACAAATTTTACCATCATAACTGTCTATAAGGGACCAGCACAATGATATTAATTCATATTGCACAACTGTCAGCAGAATCTATCTCAACAACACTTTAAAAATATCAGATCTGAGTCCTCTGTTGCAAAAGCAACAGTTGTTCATTTTTAAAAATAATTTTATTTAAATTAAAAACAATCTTTCTTTACATATCAATCCTAGTTCCCTCTCCCTACAGTCCTCCTATTCCCCCTACCATCTCCCTACCTCATTCCACTATCCATTCCTCAGTAAGGGTGAGGCTCACCATGGAGGATGATCAAAGTCAGTCACATCATTTGGGGCTGGGCCAAGGTCCTCCACCCTGTATCAGGGATGAGAATGTATCCCTTCATAAGGAATGGACTCCCAAAGCCTATTTGTACTCTAGGGATCAGTGGCCTTTAATTTAGTAATCAATCTCATTATAAGGGAAGGTCATTAAAGGATGTCTTTCCACTATTGCTTAGATTCTTAGTTGGGGTCATCCTTGTGGATTCCCGGGAATTTCTCTAGTGTCAGATTTCTAGTTAAGTCCATAATGGTTCCCCTCCCCACCCACTCTTCCCTTCATCCCAGGTATCTCTTTCCTTCTCTGTTCTTCACCCAACTCAACCTTCCGGATCCCTCATGTTCTCCTGCTACCTTCCATTTTCTGCTCCTGTTTGGTTACCTACCTCCCTCCTCCCCAAATGCTCCCAATGTACTTTCCCCTTCTTGGGGGTCCATGTATGTCTCTCTTAGGCTCCTCCTTGTTTCCTAGTTTCACTGGGGTTGTTAACTGTAGGCTTGTTATACTTTGTGTCTAATATTATGAGTCAGTACATACTATATTCGTCTTTCTGTGTCTGGGTTACCTCACTCAGGAGGATTTCTTCTAGTTGTATCTATTTGCCTGTGAATTTCCAGATGCTGCTTTTTTGTTTTGTTTTGTCTTTCTTTTTCTGCTGTGTAGTACTCCATTGTGGAAATGTGCCACATTTTCTTTATCCATTTTTCAGTTGAGGGGCATCCAGGTTGTTTCCAGGTTCTGGCTATTATGAACAATGCTGCTGTGAACATAGATGAGCAAATGTCCTTCTGGTATGTGTATGTATCCTTGGGTACATGTCCATGTGTGGTATTGCTGAGTCTGGACGTAGATTGATTGCCAATTTCCTGAGAAACTTGCATACTGATTTCCAAAGTGTCTGTAAAAGTTCACATTCCCACCAGCAACGGAGGAGTGTTTCCCTTACTCCATATCCTCTTTAGCATAAGTTATTATCAGTTTTTTTTTTGCTCTTTGCCATTCTGATAGTTGTAAGATGGTATCTCAAACTTGTTTTTGTTTGCATTTCCCTGATGGCTGCAGACGTTGAACAGTTCCTTAAGTGTCTTTTGGCCATTTGAGATTACATGTTGGGAATTCTGTTTAAACGTGTATTCCATTTTTAAATTAGATTATTTGATATTTTTATGTCTAGTTTCTTGAGTTCTTTGTATATTTTGGAGATCAGACCTCTGCCAGATGTGTGTTGGTGAGATATTTTCCCCTTCTCTAGGCTGCTATTTTGTCTTATTTACCATGTACTTTGTCTTACATAAGCTTCTCAGTTTCAAGAGTCCCATTTATTGATTGTTGCTTTAAGTGTCTATGCTACTGGTGTTATATTTTGGAAGTAGTCTCCTATGTCAATATGTTCAAGGCTATTTCCCACATTCTCTTCTAAGAGGTTCAGTATGGTTGTATTTATGTTGAGGTCTGTGTTTCCATTAGGACTTGAGTTTTGTCTATGGGAATAAATATGGATCTATTTGTCTTCTTTTACTTGTGGACATCCAATTATTCCAGTACCATTTGTTGAAGATGGTTTCTTTTTCTCCATTGTATAATTTTCGTTTCTTTGCCAAAAGTCAAGTGTTCATAGGTGTGTGGATCAATATCAAGGTCTTTGATTCAATTTCATTGATCCACGTATCTGTTTTTGTTCCAGTACCAAGCTGTTTTCATTACTGCAGCTGTATAGCAGACCTTGAAGTCAGGAGTGATAATGCATCTGGAAGTTCCTTTATTTTACAGGATTGTTTTGGCTATCCTGGGTTTATAAACTTTTTTGGTCATGGAATTTTGTGACAGAAGTAGAAAAGTAACTAATAGAGGGTTCACTTTTGCAATCTGGAGTCATGTATGTTTCAGGCAAAACATGTTTCTGGAGTATGTGCATAGGTCTGTTCAAACTACTTTTAACAAATAAGTTCAAGTTTCCAGGTGACATATTCAAACATCCAGTACTGTATCCATTGCCCACCTTTATCTATCTGCATATGTTTATTACCATCATTATGTAACTGATAACTTGAACTTCAGCATACATGATTATAATTGTTGACAATTATTTTCTTGGCACATTTAATTTTATCTTATGCTTCTTAAGATAAAAGATCTCCTATGTAGCAACAGGGTATTGATCACTTGGACTTGTATTTGAATCTAACTGCCACAGTTTACTTTGAAACTGTAAAGCACCAGTCATTCAATAGAAGCTGGTATGAAATGTACTTTCAGGTAAACAAGCTGTTTACAAAGTGTTAGAACCCATGGTGATGAGAGATTTTTGAGGAGATGATTAAAGAATTCTTGTTGTGATTATTCTCGACAACCTAGTGAGAAGCAGCTGGGGATCAGCTGGTATAAATTGAAATTAGAATATAATAACTTTCAGATGTGAAATACAATCACCATGGTAACCATGAAGTAAACAGTTATAGACCATAGAATAAAGGGAAATGGGAAAAGAATTCAGTATTTTACTGACACAAGAAAGCTAAAGATTATCATATAGGTGATGGAACATAGAACAGTTTCAGTATTTGAAATTGGTTTAGTTTTAACTGGAGATTACCAAAGAATTTTTACACTTTTAAACCCTATTTCTGCTATACTGAATGTATGGCAGAGGTAGCTTTGAATTATCAAGTATTGGGTTATGTAGTTTGCCTAAAAGTTTAGCCACAGGACATTGATCAGGTGAATGTTGGAATTTTAAATGTAGGCATGTTGATGGATGGATCCATTATCCTTATTAGCTATTACTGTCCACATCCCAGATTCCTCTATGAGACACCTTTGGGAAATTTGTGCTTTGTTTTTGACAGTATGATTGGAAAAGCATGAAGCTGCCACAAGGGATCTGTAATATGGATTGCTTAACTTTTCAAGCAATTTCTCTCACGAGAGCTGGTGTTTGTGGGGCTGCAGTTGGGACCAGCTGAGCAGCATCGAGTCCATTCCTGAGTGGGAGAGTGTGGACGGTTGAAAGGCTAGTTATAGACATTATAGGAGAGTTGGAGAAATTGGATAGTGTCAGGAGGACAAATTCAGTTTATTCAGATATCTTCTTAAGTAATCAATCAAAGAGGGGGGCCTTAGCAGAAGACTTCTATTATCATGTATAAAGGATAAATAACAATTATTTCCCTTAGTCCTAAAGACATACGATAGCTGTGTGTACTACTTGGCCTTCAGGCGCTTCATAGCTGCACATATCTCCTAGCCTTCAGGCTGAGAATTAACCCTCCTAGGACCAAGTCTATTGTTATTTAGATAGGAACCTTTCACCATCAAGGCCAGGCCATCCTGTAGACAATATGGGCCTCAGTAGTCATTCACTCAAGAACTCCACTCTAATAGTTACTGTGAGGTCAACATCTCACAATGTTGCCATTTTTCTATGTGCCCAAATGTGCAGCTGGTAACTTTTTTTCCCCCAATTGAAGTTCTTCTTATGGAACTGTCAACTTTTGTTAGGTGCAATTTTATTAAATATGCTTTTGCTCACTATTTTTTTTAATTAGAAACAGCTTGCTTCACATATCAATCCCAGCTCCCTCACCTTCCCCTTCTCCCCTGACCTTCCAAATCCCACTCTGCCCCTCAGTGGGATTGAGGCCCTCCATGGGGATCTCAAAAGTCTGTGATATCATCCAGGGCAGGGCCTAGGCCCTTACCCATGTGTCCAGGTTGAGACAGCATTTTTCAATGTGGAATGGGACCCAAAGTACATTTGTATGCCAGGGGTGAACACTGATCTACTGCCTCAAGCCCCATAGATTGCCATGGCTTCCTCACTGACACCCAAATTTAAGGGGTCTGGATTAGGTCCATGCTGGCCCTTCAGCCATTAGTCTGGGGTCCATGAGCTCCCCCTTGTTCATGTCATCAGTTTCTGTTGGCTACAGCAGCTCAGTCCTGACCCCTTTGCTCATTACTCCTCCTTCTCTGCAACTGGGTTTTAGGAGTTCAGTTCAGTGTTTAGCAGTGGGCGTCTGCTTCTGCTTCCATTGGTCTCTGGATGAAGGCTCTAAGATGGCATATAAGGTACTCATCAATCTCCTTGTCCTGGAAGGGCATTTAAGGTAGCTTTTCCACTATTGTTTGCCAGTCGTTATCATCCTTGTAGATCTCTGGAGGTCTCAATAGTGGCAGATCTTTCCTGAAACCTATAATGACTCCCTATATTATGGTATTTCTCATCCTGCTCTCCTGTATTCTTACCCCCACTCAACCTTCCTGCTCCCCCATGTCTTCCTTTCCCCTCCTCTTCTCCCCTTCTCAATTTCCCAGCTCCCTTTCCCCCTCCCCCCAAGCTCCCAATCCTCTCAGGAGATCCTGTCTAATTCCCTTTGTCTGGGGTACTATGCATATCTCTCTTGAGGTCCTCCCTGTTACCCAGACTCTGGCAGTGGTAATGTAAGCTGGCACACCACTGATCCATGTCTAAAATTCATTTATGAGTGAGGACATACCATGTTTGTCTTTAGGGAACTGGGTTACCTGACTCAGGATGGTCTATTCTAGTGCCATCAATTTGCCTGCAAATTTCAAGATTCTATTTTTTCCTGCTGAGTAGTACTCCATTGTATAAATGTACCACATTTTCCCCCATCCACTCTTCAGTTGGGGAGCATCTAGATTGCTTCTAGTTTCTGGCTATTACAAATAATGCTGCTATAAACATAATGGAACAGTCATTCTTGTTGTATAAGTGTGAATCTTTTGAGTATATGCGTAATAGTGGAATTGCTGGGTCTTCTGGGTCTTGTGGGTGACTGATTCCCATTTTCCTGAGGAATCTCCATACTGATTCCCAAAGTGGCTCTACAAGTTTGCACTCCCAGCAGCAGTATTTTATTGATTATTCTTGCATCAATGTTCATGAGGGATATTGGTCTGAAGTTCTCTTTCTTAGTTGTGTCTTTGTGTGGCTTGGTATGAAGGTCATTGAAGCCTTGTAAAAAGAGTTTGACAAAGACTCTTCTGTTTCTATTGTTTGGAATAATTTGAGGAGAATTGGTATAAGCTGCTCTTCAAATTTCTGGTAGAATTCTGCACTGAGAGGATCTGGACCTGGGCTTCTTTTGGCTGGGATACTTTGCATGACTACTTTTATTTCCTTAGGGGTTATGTGTCTATATAAATAGCTTGTTTCTTCTTTTTTTACTTTTATTTTTTATTATTTATTTTTAAATTTAAGTTTAAATTAGAAACAAGGTCACTTCACATGTCAATTCCAGGTCACTCTATCTTTCCCTCCCCTCCCCCTGTGCCCTACCCCCAAACCCCCCAATATCCCCTCATTTCCCCAGGGAGGGTGAGGCCCTCTATGGGGGTGTCCATAGTCTGTCATTTCATCCAGGGCAGAGCCAAGACCCTCCCCCAAGAGTTCAGAGTGAGAGTGCATCTCACATTATTGGATGGGAGTCCAAAGTCAATTTTTCTTGATAAGTGAATCTATCCAGAAAATTGTTCATTTCCTCTAAATTTTCAAATTTTGTGGAGTAAAGATTTTTAAAGAATGACCTGATGTTTTCGTAGATATCCTCAGTGTCCATTGTTATGTACCCTTTTTTATTTTTGATTTTGTTAATTTGTGTGTTCATGGTCTGCCTTTTGGTAAGTTTGGGTGTGGAAACAAGGGACCTTGGCCAGAGGCCATTTCCCCATCAGCCTGGGAGCAGACAGCTGTAACCAGTAGAAAACATGTTTACCAAAAACAATCTGGTGTCAGTAGAAACATGTGTACCGGAACAATAAGTTCCTGATATTTTCTCAAGAGTTCACCCATGGTAACACCCTGACCTTTCCAATGACTACCCTCCTCTTCCTGACCCCCCACCTCCACCTCTGGTGTCAGGGCATATAATAACCAGCCAGGGTAAGAATAAAATGGAACCTTCTTGGGGCCTCCTTGAATCTTTCTTGAAGTCTTCTTTCACCACCTTCTTGTGTCTGTGTCATCAATCCCAACACCCTCCACACATTCTTGGACACAGGTTGTGCAGTAGGGCATGGAATTAGAGGTCCCACCAAGATGTGAAAGCAAGGTAAGTGGATGGGGTAGTCCCTTTTGCTGACCAGGGATGGATTGGGGAAAATATGAAAAGAAATGATGGGGAAGAGTCCCAGGAAGCTTGAATTATGGTATTAAGTAAAACAGTTACTTGAAGAACAGGGGACTACAGTCAAGGCTAAAACCCTGGAAGGTTTTCTAAAATGGATCAAATAAGCTAGTCCATGGTTCATTACTGAGGGAGGCTTAAATATCCCAGAGGAGGTTCACTGTGATCTTCAGAAAGTTGGCAGCATTTGCTGGATGTCAGCATAGACAGAGGCAATGAATTGAAATCATGCTTACGCCCGCCATCTTGGAAAGACTTCAGTTTAAACAGCTGCAGTTTTAACAGATAAGACACGTGGCCAGAAAAACGTAAAGATTTAAAGTAAAGTCAGAGTCAGATGAAGAAAAACCTCTAATGGTTTAGAGTGTGTTTAAAAATATATGTAGGATTGGAAGAGAAAAAGAAACAGCATAGTGGTAAATAAATAGAGAAGCTGGGTGCTAGCAACTTCTCATGTAAAGTTGAATAAATCTCCAGGCCTTCGCCTGACACCAAGTTCAGGAAAGAAAGGGGAAACTGAGAGATCGCCCTCAGTTGGAGGGTAGATTGAGTAAATTTTAAGGCTTTGGCCTGAGGGATCATCTTCTGTTGGAGGATGGAATGAATATGGGTGAATTGAAAATTGGTAACAGTTACTAAACGGCAGTTTGGTTTAGAAAAAGTACTAAAAAATTTCAAATAATTATTGAAAGTTATTTGGAACATAGTATAATTTATAATCTTTGTGTGATTTTCAGAAGTTTTTGGGAAATACTTAATGGTTATGTCCTTTTGAAAGGGTACCTACTAGTCACCTAGAGGGTTAACTATGGAGGATAGACAAATCCTTCTATTGTTATAGTCCAGCATCAACAGATGTTAGCAAACAGTTCAAACAAATTTCAACAAATAAAAAGGGGGAGTAATGTCCCCAGTCCCCACATGGTTCATTAAATAATACACTCCTCATTTTAAAAATTTTAAAATGTGAATGCCAGTGGACAATCTGCTGAAGACAGAAATTCTGGCATGATGGAACTTGAGCGACTTTTGCTCTGGTCAAATGGAGACATCCATGCACTAGACAGTAGAGAAGACCCGATTCTGCCCTAATTGGGGTTGAGGGCATGTTTGTGTTTTGTTGCAGGAAAAGAATAAGGCTCGTCAGCTGTCAGAACATTTGGTGAGATGCATGGAGCAAAGTAAAACTGGACATGAGACCTTGGGATCCTGCCCAAGCCAGTTCAAGTGAGATCTCCTAAATCAGTGTTCTTGACCCTTGATGTCATCAAATCTGTAGCCCGAGAAAGAAAGGAAACAGTTGGTTCGAGATTTTCAGTTTCTCAACAGGCCTGCTGTATCAACCTCCCAGACCTATGAGTTTTCATCCCAAAGCCAACAAAGAACTGGAAGATTAGCAGTTTGCCTTTGACACACCTTGAAACAACGGAATTCATTTTGCCAGTTTTTCCCTTTGGGGAAAAAAGAACCCATTTAAAACAATTGGACACTGGTATGGACCGTGATGAGTGGCAAAAGCCCCCTTTTCAGTATTTGAATAGGACACATCACTTGAAATATCAGCCTTGATGATTCCTGCTTCTGGAATTGCGCCTATGCCAGTGTATTTTTCTGGAGAAATGCAACTTGTCCTAATGCAGCAAAAAAGAGACTTAGACATCACAGCTGCTGTTGTCACAGCCATTGCCATATCAGCCACTGCGGCTGCCATGGCCAGAATTGCCTTTGCCCAATCTTCTGCCAAAGCAGAGACTGTTAACAGCCTTGCTGGTAGAGTTGGTGAAGTGCTGTCCACCCAGAATTCGCTCTATTCGTATATTCAGTTGGGGCTGCTGATGTTAAGTCAACAAACTGCATCACTACAGGAACAGATTGGTGCTCTGTAGATAGTGCAACAAGCCTCTTGTTCATATATTTATCATGCTACATGTGTAACATCAATGAGTGTACCTTATGTATCTGTGCAAGTACACTTTCTAAATGCTTTCCTGAGTGAAACTTGGAATGATATCTTTGTAAACTTTATCACTGCTTTGGCCCAACAAATTGTAAGTGTAAATCGTACATGGGTTACCCTTGTAACAGAGGATGGCTGGTAGAATGCTATGGCCCAGATCCGGGGATGGGTATGGTGATAAGGAGGCGCTATGTCAATGGGGGTCCTGGGAGTGGTGGCAGTGACAGTAGGCATTCTGGCTTGGTGCCAGTTCAAACGTGCCTCGTTCCATAGGCAACAGATCCATCACGGGGTATTGCTCAGCTTAGCCCATAGCAATGCCGGTAGCCATAAAGTCTGGTTACAGATTATTCAAGGATGAGGTTTCCTGATTATGGGCAACCTATGAGGAAGAGACCTCCCACCTAAGACAGGGGTCAGCAGGTCCCCCAAAGATGGGTAAAGGAGGATGACCCTACTTGACCTAAGATAGGAGTGCCTCATTAGAAAATAAAAAAGGGGGAAATTGTGGGAAAAAGAGACCTTGGCCAGAGGCCCACTTCCCCATCAGCCTGGGAGCAGACAGCTGTAACCGGTAGAAAACATGTTTACCAAAAACAATCTGGTGTCAGTAAAAACATGTGTACTGGAACAATAAGTTCCAGATGTTTTTTGAAAGGCTCACCCACGGGAACACCCTCACCTTGACTTTTCCAATGACTAACCACCTCTTCCTGAACCCCCACCTCCACTTCTGGTGTGAGGGCATATAATAACCAGCCAGGGTAAGAATAAAGTGGAGCCTACTTGGAGCCTTCTTGGGCCCTCCTTGAAGCTTTCTTGAAGCCTTCTTTCACCACCGACTGGTCTCTGTGTCATTAATCCTGACACCCTCCACACATTCTAGGACACATACTGCACAGCACGGCATGGCATTTGGATAAAGGATTGTATGTCTTGTTAATTTTCTTTAAGAACCAATTCTTTGTTATAGTTATTCTTTGTATTGTTTTCCTAGTTTCTACTTTATTGATTTGAGTTCTCAATTTGATTATTTCTTAGTGTCTACATTTCCAGGGTGAGTTCGCTTCTTTTTGTTCTATAGCTTTCTATTGTATTGCTAATTCTCTAGTGTGACTATTCTCCAGTTTCTTCATGTGGGCACTTCGTGCTATGAACTTTTCTCTTAGCACTGCTTTCAAAGTGTCCCATAAGTTTGGCTATGTTGTGTCTTCATTCTCATTGAATCTCGGAAGTCTGTATTTTCTTTTTTTATTTATTGTTTGACCCTGGAATGGTGCAATTGCACATTATTCAATTTCCATGAGCTTGTAGGTTTACTACAATTTGTGTTGTTGAATTCTAACTTTAAAGCATAGTGGTATGATAAGATACATGAAGTTATTTCAATTTTTTTGTACCTGTTGAGGTTTGCTATATTGCCAAGTATATGGTTGATTTTTCATTTATTATCTTTTAGGATCCTAAATGTACTCTATGCTATAATTTGTTGTATCTAAGGAGAAAAGACAGTTCTCATCACAGTCTCCCATGTAGAAAGTGTCACTTTTATGGATGCTTCATGATTTCCTCCTATAGATTTGATTTTCAGAATAATGAGTAAGATATGTGTGGAATAAGGTTAAATCACCAGGCATGGACTATTCAAACTCTGCTCATTCCCAAGATAGGCCTGTCCTCCAGGTGGATCCTTGGCTGCTTTTGTGGAAAATAGATTTGAGTCTTTTGCTTATTCTTCATGATAAGGATGTTTGTGATTATTGGAGCTCTCGAGTCACATCTTGTAGCATGATCTAGATTTTTAAGGAAGTATTAGTTTTGCAGGACAAAAATGTCTACAAGAATGATAGCCAAACAAACAAACAAAAACACTAGAAACTTAGGTTTGGATTGTCTTTTGTTTTTTGTTTGTTTGCTTTTGATAACAGCACTGTATATATTGTCACCATTTGGCTGAGAGGGTTAGTATGTCCTGGTATCTTCTTTGCAAGAGAATTATGCTTAATTTTTCCTGGACTTTGTCCTATGTTTCCTTTTACTCTTCTGATTTTAATCTGTAGCATTTCACCACAATACACTGTAATTTTGACTATTCCAGGTTTTCCAAGTCTAATGACTCTCATATATTACAAAACCTTAGGAATGTCTTCTGAATTTGAACCATAGTTGGTGTCAGAAGTGAGATTTAGTTATAATGTCTCATTTACTGGAATGTGAAGGGGCAGAAACAATGATGATATAAGATTGATGGACCTTATATTCATGGATGGCTACTGAATCATCTGTGATATTCTTCAATCAGCTCCTAGAAAAACAATCAACTCAAGTATTGAGGAACTGTCTCAAGGAAGTGGAAAGAAAAGGGGCAATTAAAGGCAAATAAAAATAAAAATGTATTTAATCTGTAACTGTTAAGATGAAATTAAAAGGTAGTGTTGAGACAGATATAATCACTATGCTTTTAACTTAGCCTCAAGGAACCTATGAACAGAAAAAAAATCTCAGGTGATAGACAGCATATCTGTATGTTTGATGACCAAATAGGTATTACAGTTGGAAATAAACCAAGATTTTGCTAGAACCAGTATGTTATAGTGTACATTAGTTCATATACTTTGTGTGTTAATGCATACCTGTAATGTGCATTCTTTCTGCTAGCTGCCTGGGTCCTGTTGCCATGTTAGCCCCCAAAATTATTAATTGTGAAACTGTTGTCTGTTTCTTTTGTTTCTTATTGGCTAGTTCTGACTTAATTATTAACCAATAATTACTAATATATATTTTATAAGATCTTATTTTACTGAAGACGCAGCCTCATGTATCCTCTTACTGCGATCACATGGCAATGACCCTCTTCACTACATTTCCCAAAATCCTTCTAGACTCCTAGTCCTACCTATCTTGCTTCCCTATTGGCCAAGAGTGTTTTATTCATTAACCAAAAGAGAGACATATTTAGAAAACGATATCTCCCATCATCTCCTCTTTTCTGTCTAAATAAAAAGAAAGGTTTTTACTTTAACATAGTGAAATTACATATAACAAAAGAGTTATCAAGTAAGGACTATAGTTACATTATTTAGTCTCTTAACATTTAGCAAGATTTAAAAAGAATATTTTAGCATCTATCCTATCCTTGTGAGTCTAAAGTCTTATATGTACCTTATCTTTAACATAGATAAGGAAAAGTATAATTATAACTATCTGTCTTCAACTCCATCAAAGTCCACAGAAGGATAATATGTAAATACCAGAATTGACAGAGACATCTTGGACCTGGACAGTCACCTGAAGTTCTTTTGTAATGTTTGGGCAACCATCTTCAGCCCATAGGCCACAGTGTCTCTGGAAGACTTCTCAGCAAAGTAGGAAATTTTAAAATGTCCACCTGAATTAGCAGTTTGTCAGTCACTTTTCTTTGTCCTGCAGAATGTCTGGCAGACTCTTCCATGAAGCAGGAACCCTTTAGGACTGTCCCATCAAGTTCATCAGTCACTGTTCTGTGGGTCCTGCATATCCAGATTATACAGCAACAGTTAAACAGTCTTGCCCAAATGGCTAATCTTACCATGTTGAAAGCAAACTCCATAATGAGTTTTTTTGATGCCCATCTTTCTCTCATGAATAATTGCTACTGACAGGCACACACATTTCTCATTGTCAAGAAAAATCCCTAAACCATTTTAAATGCCATTTTCTGAAGGTCTTTGAAAGGTTTGAAGACTATTTATCTATCTCAAATACATCTCTGCATATCTAGAAAACCTAACTAACCTAACTTTTGACTATTATAGGTAACTATCTATAATCTGTATTTAATTATGTATTACATTTTAAAAGATCAGTACAAACACAATACTAAACAAGAGAAGTTCATCACAAAAATGAACTTAAATTTGTATCAATAAACGAAAATCATTCTGTTCTTGAAATGAAGATACTCATGGCCCACCATGGTTCACCAGTGTATGTTACACATGCCCTGGGGAATTTTTATAAACTTGGAATTCTGTAGTCTTTCCATCTGAGCTCTCCTTGGAGACAGGATTAAGGAAAATCAATTCATGACTACATCTTCTTTGTGTCTATGAAAAATGTGGACAGGCTCTGTGGGGATGGGATATGAATCTCTTCTGAATTTTAAGTTCATACACAATCCATTCCTCTGCTCTAAGCTGCAGTTACCTCTTCCCTCACTTTTAGTTAATTTTGACTGGAGCTTTTCAACAATTACAAGAGACATTAGGCTCAGTTATTCTTCTGGTTCAGGTATCTACTGAATTATTCAATTTCCCCTAGTTTACTCCTCAGTCTGATATCACTATGATATCACGTACCATACATTTGTTATGCTCAAGACCTATAGCAAGTCCCTTATTGTCAAACTATGGAACTCAGTTCTTGCATTCAAGTGATCTTATAGCAACATAGTTAATGGATGTTGGAATCTTCTACAGGTACAGACAAACCACAGTTGGCATTTTCTGAAGATGAAAACTGGAAATAAAGCTTTTCCACAATTAGTTGCCAATTAAAAATCTGTTACTTGTGTATTTTTGCACTGTTCTAATATAATCAATGCCTGATAATGCCAATCATGGTGATTCTTTTTATTTCAGTGTCTGTAGTCTACCATTATTCTTCATTTAAAAAGTCCTGTTCTTGGTGCTACTGTATTAAGAATTTGTGGATGCCAGCATTCTAACATATCATTGGTTTGGGTGTTGATAACTTTTGTACTTCATATGTCCTGTAATGTTTTAAATTAATATCATGTGTGACTTTTTCTCTTTTTGTAGGTTCTTGTTAGTCTGTCCAATTGACAATGGTCATAGTGTAAACTACTGAGACTAGTTCAGAGATGTGCTCTCTGACCAGACACTATCCATCCTAATAAATGTCATGTAAAAGAGGTGCACCAGTGTCCATAGCCTATTCAGGTGTTTCAGTTTGTATCTAAACATTTCTCTTCATTTCATATTGTTTTACATATTCTCTATGTTCAGGACTCATGAAAATTCACTGGCTTTTTCATGGCATCATTGAGATTACTGGGACATCACTGACATCATTGAAAATGTGAGGATATTGCTGACATGGTTAAATTTACAGTCTAAGTATGGGCTCCATAGCATGAGGTAACAGCAAGTTTTACTGCGCATGATCCTAACTGTCTGTATACATACATACATATGGCTTTGAGCTCCAACCAGACTCCATTGTCCATCCTCATCCCAATTTACTGGTTGGGCCATACCAATGTTAATCTTCACCCTGGTTTCCTTGCTGGGCTATTTACTCCAGGATTCAAGATCAGGTATCTCATTGTAATCTTTGTCTGCAGTTAAAACTTATCCACTGAGTAACAAGTAGATAAGATTTTTTAAGGGTCTTTAGTAATGGAGAAGCACCAGAGGGTTTCATTCAGTCACTCAGTATAAAATAATGTTGCATTAAGACTTTCTTTCCTCATCTATGGCTACCTTTTGTTCATTACACTTAATAAATGATTCATTTAATAATATTTTTAAAGAATTTCATTGTATTGTAATGAAGCCTTTGACATTCTCCTATTCAGCTCTCCATCCTCTTATGAATCATTCCATCTTTTCTATTATGTTAAAAACCCAAAAGGAAATATCCCTACATAAATCTGATAGGACAGCTCTGACAAGAGATGATTGAGATGGGATTCCCATTCAAAAGAGATGCCCTTAGTTACCTAAATAAACTAAATATCTAGTTGTGGGTTTTTTTTATAAATTCATGTTCTTTCTGGGCTACAATCCCACTGTCCTCCATCACAGAACCACTTCTAGCATCCAGACTCCTTTCTCAACCTTGCTTTGCACTAGTCTCATTGACCAAAATGTGAAAAATAACAGTGATCTAAGTATGGCTAACTGCTGTAGATAAGTGTGACACTGTTTCTATATGTCTGAGACAATTAGCCACCCTGTGCTCATGTCAGACCATGCTTCCTATAAAGATCTTAGCTCTTATCCTTATTTAGACATATATATCTTCAACCACTGGCATAAGTTCTTAGAATTATATCATTCCCAATGTACAGCAAAAATCTTTCAGTGCCACTTTACCTTACCCTACATGCTAACCAGAGATTATGCTTCCTCTGTGTAAGCTCTGTGCAACTCTCATAATATAGCTAGCACACTTTCTATCATTGTAATTCCTTGGGTGCATAATTTCACTTTTCTACTAGTTTGTAATATTTGTAGAAACATTTTGTCTATAATTTGTTTTTATTGAAGTCTACCCCAGTATTTTTCCATAATGAATACTGAGTAATGTTTTAAAATAAATCAGTAAATGAGTGAAAAATGATATGTTGCTCACATGGAAATAATTAATTATGAACTTGAAATTACACTGACTTCACATTATTTTCATTGTGGTACACAGAACAACTCAGCCAAGTGTATGAGTTTATGTGTACATAAAGAGCAGAATGGAGCCAGAGTTTTTATAATCGTGTTCTAGTTTATTATTTCAGTTCTCTTTTCATCTGTAAAACAAAATTTCAGAGTCTTTCCATGAATCAAATTAAGATTCATTTTTAAATCTTGGACAATTGAAATGGAACCAATAATTAAGAGTGATCTCAATGAAAAAGTAAATAATGTTTAGTCTGAAATTTTCTTTGACATTTTTCATTGTCTCAAGCATTTGTGCCCACATTTAGGTATAAGTATGTACATAAAAGACAAAATGTTCTTGAAACTGAAAAATGATGAGGAAATTCCAAATCACAGAACAAGAAACATAAACTTATTTAAAGTAAAACCTGCCACTTTGATTCCCAGGATAATAAATCACTCATGTTTTTTTTTCAACTAGCTAAGCAACAGTGCCCTGTGTTTATAATTCTCTTTATTTTTTATGGATTATCTCTTAAATGGATTAAGATAGCTTCTTTATTCTCATATGTATTTTTTTACTGATTAAAATTGCCTGAAGCTAGAAAATGTCAGAATTAATAGTTTTTCACTCTACAGCATCCTGAGCAAGCAATGGTAATACATTTTCCATATACCATGTTGATTTTTCTTCATTATTTGTTTGCATGTCAGGTTGCACATTTTGAAGCTTATGAAGTTATTAGTTTTTAGTACAGAAACTAATACTTGCTAAATGACTAATTAAAAAAGTGCCTAGAAGATTAATTCTCTTTTCTCAGGCATGTGAGGGTCATTGTGATCTATGCCTTTTTGTTGTGGCTCTCTGAATATTCCTCTTACTTTGTCTTACTCGCCAATGCATCACATTTATTGTGATGACATCCCCCCTTCAAGGTTAAAGTTCAATGGTAATGTTTCTGAGATATTCTCATTAAAGTTAGTGTTTAAGAATATATGCTCGGATCCAATTTTAAACACTGAGTTACAGAACTCTGCTGGCTAGCTTTATGTCAGCTAGACAAAAGCTAGAGTCTTCTAAAAGGAGGGAACCTCAGTTGAGAACAGTGCTTCCATAGGACTACCTGTAAGGTATTTTTTAAATTAGTGATTGATGGGGGGCGTCCCAGCCCATTATGGGTATTGCCATTCCTGGGCTGAGGGTCCTGGGTACTATAATAAAGAAGGCTGAGCAAATCACATACATACACACACACACACACACACACACACACACACACACACACACACCAAGCATCAAGTAAGTAGCAAGTCCATATGGCCTTCGAGTCAGCTCCTCGTTCTAGCAATAGTAACCCTTACTAAGACAGGAACTTAATAGAAAATTTTCAAAAGTTCTCAAAA
This sequence comes from Mesocricetus auratus, assembly GCF_017639785.1. NCBI lineage: Eukaryota > Metazoa > Chordata > Mammalia > Rodentia > Cricetidae > Mesocricetus > Mesocricetus auratus. The sequence continues at coordinate 65,500,842 of NW_024429197.1, forward strand.
TACAAATGGCTAATAAATATTTTTAAGTGTTCAGCTCCTTTTGCCATCAGGAAATGGAAATTAACACTACTTTGAGATTTTATTTGACCCCATCAGAAATTCTCCCTCTCTTTCTTGTGTGTGTATGTGTGTAACAATAAATGCTGGTAAGAATGTGGTGAGAGTGTAAACTGTGCAGCCATTGTGGAAATCAATGTATAGGTATCCGGGGAAAAACTGAACTGTAAACAAAGTTGTGAAAGGGTTCAGTTATAACACTTATGGGCATAAACTCCAAATATTTTATTCTTGACTACAGGTATGCTTACACACATTTGTTGCTACTTAATTCATAATAACTGAAAAAGAGATCAGAGTTATACAGGTTGTGTGCTCAATAATTTGGGGTGGTAGAATTCTATTGTTGAGGATCCAGGGAGGAGGGCACAGATAACCTAGGTCAAGGTGTTTTTATACTCAGGGTAGAATAGTCTGGTCCTCTAGTAGAGAATCCTGACTAATACACCAACATTGAACTGACTAGGTCACCCTTTTCCAGATGTCTCATTTTTAAAGTTGCTAGAGGATGCTTCTAGGAGAGAAAAGATATCAGTGATCTTAGATTTAGGATGCAATAATAACAATCTACTGGCAGGTGAGTTATGGAGAAAATCAACTTTTGTTTGATTGAGCATGAAACTCCCACAGGAGGAATTTCTTTTTTTGTTATTTTTGTCTTTTTTATTTTTAAATTTAAATTAGAAACAAAGTTGCTTCACATGTCAATCCCTGCTCCCTCTCCCTCCCCTTCTCCCATGCCCTCCCACTAACTTCTCCTCCCCCTGCCCCAATTCCCACTCACTCCTTTTCCCAGGGAGGGTGAGGCCCTCCATGGGGAGTATCCATAGTCTGTCATTTCATCCAGGGCAGGGGCTAGGCTATCCCCCAAGAGTCCAGGCTGAGAGAGCATCTGTCATTGTGGCATGGGCACCCAAAGTTCATTTGTATGCCAGGGATAAATACTGATTTACTACACAATTCCCCACAGATTACCTAGGCTTCCTCACTGACACCCACATTCAGTGGATCTAGATCAGTCCCATGCTGGAATCTCAGCCCAGCCATAAGTCTGGGGTTCAAGAGCTCCCCCTTTTTCAGGTCAGTTGTTTCTGTTTCTTATCTGATATCTTGTCACAGAAAACATGTCAAATGCCCATGACTAAGGAATGGCAATCCCTAAGATAGAACTTAATTTTTTTTGTTAAAAGCCCATGCTGTCTAGCTGTCTTCTAAATATTTGTGCTTTTTAGATTTGTGCTAGTTTCACATTTTTCAGAGAAGATTCTTTTAGTGGTGGTTAGTGGTTAATCTTGAAACTCGTAACTGGCCAAAGTAATGAATATAAGTAACTAGAAATGCTTACCTGTAGATGGGATATGTCCATCAACTTTGCTCCAGCCATGACTCAGAGAATACAGTATGAGAGGGTGTGGAGAAAATAGGGGGTCAGAGAATGTGGATGACCTGTGAAATGTTAAGTTCTGGTTATAACATAGCATTTGACACTTAAACACACAGAAAATAGTTCTTGCATGGAACATACACAGGATCCAGCTTGTCAAAATTATACTTAGTATGAGGGAGAGGTACTTTAGGTTGCACTCCAGAAGGAGTTATTGGAACTTGATGAGTTCTGTTCATGTTTCTATATTTATAAAAATATACCATGACCATAGGCCCTTTTATAAAGGAAAATCATTTAATTGGGGGTGGTTTACATTTTCAGATGCTTAATCTATTATCATCATAGAGTGACATAGTGGTCTGTCGGAAGACTTGGTGCTGGAGAAGGAGCTGAGAGTCCTACATCTTGACCCACAGACAACAGGAAGTGGCCCATCTCATTGAGTGCAGCTTAAGTAAAGGAGTTCAAAACCACAGTGGTACACTTCTTTCAATAAGGTCATGCCTACTCCAACAAGGCCACACTTTTGGGTACCATTTTCTTTAAAATCCCCAGAGAAGAATAATTTTAGGCTCTTAGCTTCTGTTTAGTTGCCCATACCTCATGGATGGCTTCACATTCATTTGCATATGTACAACTATAATTTTCCCTAGGGGTTTATTAATGTTATTATATACTGATATGGGATTTTCTTTACATTCCTACTCAGATGTGGACCCCACTAGCTATAGTAACAGTCTCCCTAACAAGATAGGTCCACTGGTACAATAATTGCATGATGATAAATATCTGTTCTAAAGTGTTGTACCTAATATAAAAAATAGAGATTTTGTAAATTCTAGAAATTTTGTGAATCATGAGGGATATTTAATAAGAAAATAATGGAAATGAAAGAGAGAAATATACTCTACAGGTAATTTCAAAATAGGGGAAAAAGAAAAATAATATGGCAGATTAAAATCACATTTCATAAAATTGATCCAATGATGTTAAGTAAAAAACAGAGAAATTGTTACATAAGAGAAATATTCTTGTCTATATTGTCTAAAGAACAACTTACTTTTAATCATAAAACCCATGGAAACATCAGTCTGGGGTCCAAGAGTTCTTCCTTGTTCAGGTCAGCTGTTTCTATGGGTTAAACCAGCCCAGTCTTGACCACTTTGCTCATCAGTCCTCCCTCTCTGTCACTGGGTTCCAGGAGTTCAGTTCAGTGTTTAGCTGTGGGTGTCTGCCTCTGCTTCTGTCAGTCACTGGATGAAGGTTCTAGGATGACATACAAGGAAGTCATCAAACTCACTATCAGAGAGGGGCATTTAAGGTAGTCTCTTCACTATTGCTTAGTTTGCCAGTTGGTATCATCCTTGTAGATCTCTGGTATTCTTACTATGGTTGGGAGGTCAGCATGGGACTGATTCACACCCCTTGAATGTGGGTGTCAGTGAGGAGGCCTAGGCAATCTATGGGGCCTGGGATAGTAGATCAGTATTTATCCATGACATACAAATGGACTTTGGCTACCCATCCCACAATGAGGGATGCTCTCCCAGCCTGGACTCTTGGGGAAGGGCCTAGGCCCTGACCTAAATGAAATGGCAGACTCTGGAGATATCCCCCATAGAGGGCCTTACCCTCCTTGGGGAACAGAGTCAGGATTGGGTGGGGAGCTGGAGGAGGCTGGTGGAGAGGCTGGCGAGGGAGTGGGGGAGGAGAGTAGGGACAGAGAGCTGGGATTGACATGTGAAGCAAGCTTGTTTCCAATTTGAATTAAAAAAGCCATGGAGAAAGTAAAGCACATGCACATAGTAGGCAATACCCTATATAAGTACTAACCAAATGAAAGTGAATCTTACTGTAGTTAGATATAATGCAAAGAATAAATTACTTGGTCTAAAGTGAGACATTACTTATGGTATCCAATAGCAATATCAAAATCAATGAAAGAGTATCTGAGAAAAGTGAGAGGAGATACAGACAAATGCAAAATTATTTTTAATCTTTCAACATGACTCAGTAACTGAGTTAGTACAAAGTCTATGAAGACACAAAAATCTTGAACAGTACCATATATTAATTTCCTCTAGTTGACATTTACTTAGAAATAACAAAAACAAAAAAGAACATAATATTGTTTTTCAAGTGAAACATTTATGCAAACACAATTTGTCTTAAGCTATAAAAAGAATCTCAGTAAAAGAAATATATTTAATTCTTATGAAAATATGTTACATGATAATGGAAATGAATCATAAATAAATCATAAATAAATATATAGTTACCAAATAGTTGGATACTAAACAATTCACTTCAAAATTAACAGTGAGGCAAATACATTTTTGCAGAGAAATTAGATGTTTGAAACTATCAAAAATAAAAACAGATTCTCAAAAGTTATGTATGTCACTCAAACAGTTCTTAGAAGAAAAACTTATAGCTATCATTATAAAAAACCTTTTAAATACACAGTTTAGATTTTCCTTTAGAGAGGCTAATGATGAGGATAAACCTAATCTCTACTGAGTAGAAGAAAGAAACAAAGGGCATACTAATCAATGAAAGATCAATGAAGTCTATACATGTAGGTCAGTGGCAGAACATTTGACCATCATCCAGAAGGCCTTTTGTTAGATTTCAATAACAAAAATAAACTCTCATCAGAAATGCAAAGTGGAAAAAGTGATTTTAAGGAAGTTAATTGTTGGCTCTGTTACAATAATTATCTAAACCTCTTAGTTATATAGATAATAAAAACACAGCACAAATGCTCTATATCAGGGGAAAGAAAATGGTCAGTGTATGTAGTATAGAAGTGAAAAGAATAAAAAATGTTCTAAATATATTACATCAATAAACAAGACATGTTAAATAATGTGAACAAACACCCCAAAAGACAAATTGTATAAGCTCAGTAAAGAAATAGATATTTCTGGGTTCACTAGAATTTTTGAACTTGTAGCCAAATACATTCCAGAAAACAAAAAATAAAACTTTTATGTAGAATGTGAAAGAATTCACCAGAAATTCATACTGAATAATGACATCCTACCCAAATGTATATAAAACATTATAAGAAATAAAAATCAGATTGACTTATTTAATGAATGTACCCACAAAAGTATTAACAAAATATTAGCAAATAGAATCCATTAAATTTTTAAAAAGATTTCTCATTTCAGGAATTACTTCATCACTAGAAAAAAGCAATTAATAAAATTCACCATTTTATGTGAAGAAAAAATCCAAATAATCTTTTGAATAACTGCAGAAAAACATGTGGCAATATTCAACAGACAGTTACCATTCAAATTTGTCAAAATGGGAGCAGTCAGGAAGTGGTGTCAATGGAAAATAGACACTATGAACAATAACTTATAACAGCATCTTAGGAGCAAAAATGCTGCAGTATTTTCTCTGAAATTAGAACAAGTTCCAAGTCAACATCCTCTTTCTTATTATTTCTTTTTTAAAGTAATGCTTTTATTAATTATTTGGAAATTTCTTGTGCTTTGTTTTAATCACATTTTCTCTTAACTTCTCTCCTTAATTCTTCTCCACAATTTCTTGTTCTGAATTTTACATTTAATATACATTGACTCCAATTTGTACTTTCCGTATACTCCTGAGTATGAAACCATTCATTGGAGTATTGTTGACTTACCATGTGCCAAACTTTAAAGAAACCTGACTATCCCTCATAAGCTATGAACTGCCTACCGCTCCTCAGCTAGAGGAGGGGACTCAAGCAACCCCTACCACTACCCCATTACATAATGCTGAATGGCTTGATCTTATGCAGGTCTTATGCAAACAGCCATAGCTGCTGAGATCATGATTGCAGTGTCTTTTCATATCCAGAAGATTCTTTCACAGACTCCCTGATGTCCGGCTTTTAATAACCTTCTGCCACTCTTCATAATTGTCTGTGCGATTTGCAGATGAGCTCTGATATAGATGTTCCATTTATGGTGGAGGTCACTTATTCTCTGCATATTGCCTAGTTGTGATGTTTTGCACTGGCCATCATTTAATGTGAAAGAGATTTCCATGATGAGGTTTAAGAGCTAAACTAATTTATGGATAGAGAGAAATGAATTTATAGGACACACTGATGCTATATTCATTTAGCAAAATAGTAGTAGGAGGTTCACACTTTGGGTCTGTGAATCCCCTAATTATGATTTGTTGAGAAGATTTATAGCACTAGGTATGTGTTTACTCCTGTACAGTGGGCCTTAAATTCAATTAGAAAATGATTGGTTAGACCATAATATTTATGCAGTTCTTGTACCAAAACCCATATCTTGCCATGGCAGTTAGTATTGCAGTTCATTGAGTTCACATATAGGTAAGATTATTGATGACTTTTTTCTCCTCAATATCCAGTATAAGACATTCCACACTATGAGAGCTACCTAGAGAGGCATAACTTTCTTGTAGTAACAACTTCATTTGTACATGCCTTCTGACCAGTATGTGTAGTTATTAGGTCTTGAGCAATATGGTCTTACAAGTTTTTTGGGGGGGTAACCAAGAGCAGTGGCAATACCTTGTGTTGTTTTGGGTGTGTCTGGTATACGTTTGACCAATGACCCAAGGGGAGGTATCCCACACTTGCCACTTGGCATTTTATACTACAAACTATGGTTTCCAAGATGGCCATAATCTTTTCTATAGGATAAACACTTTTCTATGAAAACAAACACGCAATATTTGAAAAAGCCTCATATGTATACATATATACATGTATGTGTGTGTGTATTCATGTTAGTTATCTCTCCCCCAACCCATTCTTCTGTTGTATATTCCCCTTTCTTTCATCTCTTAAACCTTAATTCACACTCTCTCTTTTACTCACATCATATCGTCTGTGCTGTAGATCCTCCCCACTAAGGTCTTCTTTCTTCTCACAATTTGTCCCTTTCTACTTGTTTGATTTTTTCCATGGTGCTTAATTTTTTAACTACTTTAATATTCTAGACACCAACCTTAATCAGAATACTTTTTTCTAACCTCTAACTAACAGTTTCAACTCTTTGCTGCATAGAAGTTTTTAATTTATTGAAGTCTCATTTTGTTGATTGTTGATTGTTGATCTAATCTCCTAGGTAACCAGAAGCCTATTTATAAAGTCCTTACCTGATTTCTCTGCCATGAAGTGTATTCATTACTGTTTCTTCTAGAATTTTCATAGTTTCAGGACTAAAATTGAGATGTTTTATCCATTTGGATTTGACTTGTATATAGGATAAGAGAGATGAGACACACACACACACACACACACACACACACACACACACACACACATATATATATATATGTAGCAATTTTTGCTTGCTATTTATTGACAATGATATCTTTTCTCCAATGCATTTCCTTAACATCTTTATAAAACAACAACAAAAGCACTACCCCCAACAAAAAAGTTGACTTCAGGAATGTAGATTTATATTGTGTCCTCAGTTATATTGCACTGATTAGTTGTGTCTGGTTTTGTGCCAGGACTATACTGTTTTTCCCACTATGGCTCTGTAATAAAACTTGAAATCAGGTGTGGTGATACCATAAATTCATGTTTCTTTTGTTAAGGATTGTTTTTAGTTATCATGCATTTTTGGTTACATGTGTATTTTAAGGTCATTTTTCATCTTTTGTAAAAGATGCATTGAAATTTAGACTGGCATTATTTGTATCTGTAGTTTGCTTTTTTAAGGATGGCTATATCCTCAATATTATTCATATCAATCCATGAGCGATATTTCTATCTGCTGTCTTCTTTAGTTTCTTTCCTCAATGTCTTGAAGTTTATATTGTACGTCTTTCACTTCCTTGGTTAGATTAATTCATTTGAAGATTTTAGTCCGTTATTAACATAAATATTTCCTTTATTTTTTCCTTGTCATGTTTGTCATTTATATATAGGAAGTGTACTGATATTTGCATTTTGCCTGTTAATCTTGTATCTACATTAGCTAGAGGTGTTTGCCAGCCATAGGAGCTTAAATATACCTAAATCAGAGATAAGCTTGCTTCACATGTCAGTCCCAGTTTCCTCTCCCTCCTCTTCCTCCCTTGCCCCTCCACCAACCCTCCTGCCACCCACCCAATCTCCACACCAGTCCCCAGGGAGGGTGAGGCCCTCCATGGGTGATCTCCATAGTCTGTCATTTCATCCAGGGCAGAACCTAGGCCCTTCCCCATATGTCCAGGATGAGAGAGCATCCCTCCATATGGAATGGTCTCCCAAAGTTCATTTGTATGCCATGGTAAACACTGATCTACTATTCAAGGCCCCGGAGATTGCCGAGGCTTCCTCACTGACACCATATTCAGGGGGTCTGGATCAGTCCCATGGTGGCCCCTCAGCCATCAGTGTGGGTCCAAGAGTTCCCCCTTGTTCAGGTCAGCTGTCTCTGTGGGTTTCACCAGCCTTGTCTTGACCCCTTTGCTCACCACTCCTCCCAGGGTCTTTATAGGATCTTTTATGTATGGAAGGAATCATGTCATCTGCAAAGGACATTTTTTGATGTTTTCCTTTCCTGTTTATATCTCCTTGACTGCTAAAGCTAAAACTTTAAGAATTACATAGGACAGGAAGAAAAAGAGCAGTAACTCCTGTGTTTTCCTTATTTTAGTCTAAATCCTTTGAGTTTTGCTCCATTAACATGATAATGGCAACAGTCTTTTATGTTGCCTTTATGTTATGTCCTTCTTATCACTAGATTTTCCAGTACATTATTCTATTAAGAGTTGTTGGGTTTTTCTTTTACTTAATCTAATGAGATGATCTTATGGTTTCTGTCTTTTAGTATATTTGTACAATGTATTTATTTATTTATTTGTGTATATTAAAACATCTCTGCATCTTTGCAGAAAAGGAACTTCACGATGGTGGATGAATTTTTGATGTGATCTGTAAAATCTGGGAAATAAGTTTGTTCTGTTTATGTTCATGAGGAAGATTGGTCTATTATTTATTTATTTATTTATTTATTTGTCTGGTTTTCATATCACAAAAATACTGGCTTCAGAAAAAGAATTTGTAATAGAACCTTCCCTTTCTAATAATGGAAAAATTTGAGAAGTATTGGTCTTAACTCCTTGAAAATCTGGCAGAGATCTCTGCTGAATACATTTGGCCCTGGACTTAGTTGGGAGGTATTAAAATCATTTTTCTCTTTCATTGGTTGTTATGGGTCTGTTTAAATTATTTACTTCATCTTGATATGATTTTGGTAGGTCATAAGTGTGTATAAATTTATCAATTTCTTTTACATTTTCCAGTTTAATGTACTAGAAAATTTCAAATTATGTCCTCATGATTTGTGAATTTTTCAGTGTTTATTGCAATATCTTCCTTTTTCTCTTTATTAATTATTTCTTCTTGCTAATTTAGCTAAGGGTTTCTCAATCTTGTTAATCTCTGCAACCAATAATTTGTTTCATAGATTTTTGCACTGTTTTATTCACTTCTATTCCATTAAATCTATTTCATTAAAATATTTTTCATATAATATATTTTGACCATGCTTCCCTTTTCTTCAAGTCCTTTCAGAAGTTTCTCACTTCCCAGCCAAACCAACTTTATGTTCTGTCTCTCTCTCTCTTAAAAAGAATGATGTGACAAATTTTGATGATTCCCCATGGGCAGACTCACCCTCCCCAAGGAGTGGATGGGGTATGGGCTGGGGGAATGATGGGGGGAATAAGAGGACAGGAGGGTGAGGGAACTTGGACTGGTATGTAAAATGAGATTGTCTTTAGTTTAAATAAAAATTAATCAAAAATACCCCAAAACTTAAAACAAGAAACAAAAACAAAATAAAGGCAAGAAACACCCCAATATAAAAATTCAAAAATGAAAATTAAAACAAATAGGTAAAGGACCAATGGGAAAAATATAATGATAGCAAGGAAAAAATAAAGCAAAATGCCCAAAGAAATATTATTAAGTTCATTTTGTATTAATTGACTACCCCACAGCTTGCTCTGGTGTGTGGTTACTATACCCTGTTTCTCTGCTAGAGAAAACAGATTTTCTCTGCACTGGTGGCTATCAAGATAGTATCTTGGTTATGGATTGACTCTTTTGTCTACTTCCCACTGTTAATCTTTCAACCCTATATAACTCAGACTTGTGCAGGTGTTGTGTGAGCTTCCACAGTCTCTGCACAATTGTAAGTGCTTTAATACTGTTGCATTTGGAAGACACTGCTTACTTGAAGTTACCCATAACCTCTGTCTCTTACAATCTTTTTATCTGCTCATCTTCATAGATCCACAAACTTTGAGGGGAGAGATTTGATAAAGACATCCCATTTAGGCAACTGGGCTCTATAGTATGCATTTTGCCCAGGTTTAGGTCTCTGTGTTAATTCCCATCTACCACAAAAAGAAGTTTCTCTGATGTGAGTTGAACAAGGAACTGATATATGGCCATAGGAGTATGTCATCCAGATTCATTGCATTTCTATGTTACTTTAGCATAATGGAAATAGTTAGGTTTTCCCTAGGCCTATGATTTATCTTGAATCAGGTTGTTAGTTGCTTGGTCCATCTCATGGGAGTCAGCCTAAATCCAACAAAAGAGTTGTTCATTATTCTCACAACATTTGTTCTCCAATTGTACCATTATATTTTGTAGGCAGGTTGCTGCTTCAGGTCACCAGGTTTGTAGCTGGTTGAAACTGACCTTTTCTTCCTATAGCACACACAAAATACCTTCCAGCACAATGAATGCTAATTATTAGGGGCAAAACTTCTACCTAGGCACCAGTTTGATTTTGCAAAATTTCATGACATAAGTTAGCATTATCTTCATCAATAGAGTTTTGCCAGAAAGTTTTTGAAAATAACCAATAGCCTTGGTTGGCAATGGCCTGTGATTTTAAGTGTATGTTTGTGTTCTTTGTAAGTTTTGTCTAATGACTCAGAAGATGTAACCTATTCATGGCACTGGAAGCTTTATTTTGCTGTATAAGGTACTTAGTTGGGACATTATCTCCGCTATTATTTGGTGACTCCATGCCGATCCCTTTTATACATGTACATGTTTTAGGGAGCTTCTGCAGTAGTAGGTTTCCCTGTAGGGTTTCAAATGGTTGTCTCTCACCATGTTCCCTCCTACCCCCTTTATCATGGAGAAAGAGGTTTAAATCCAGATCCTTTTATTTCCTGTCCTTTTATGTCTATTCATCTCCTATGACCACTTGTCTTCAACCTAAAATGTTCCTTCCAAATTCTATGGCTTAGTGATCATACATTCCTTTAATTTGTTTTTATTTTGGGCAAATTGTATTTGTCATTCAATGGATCCTTTCTCTCTTGTAGCTTTTAGTACCCACTATTTATTATACATTTTTAATGTTTAACTATAATATATCATGGGGAGTTTCCTTTCTTGTTCTTGTACTTTCTATTCTGTACACCTCTTATACATGGATAGGTACCTCTATAAGTTTGTAATTTTTCTATGAGTTTTTTGAAAATATATTCTGTGTTTGCTTTGACACTTTTCTTCTTCTATGCCTATAATTTGAAAATTGTATTCGTCACAGCATGAGGATTCTCTTTTTGTTTATTCATATTTCTTCTATGGATCTCAGGTATCACCCAGTAAGAAAATCACAAGAGTAAATGACATGTTTTTTATGATATACTGATAAACTGTTGTGGTCATTATATCATATTTATTGTTTATTTTCAGTGGATGATTTGTTCAAGTTACAATGGGTTTCTTGGGAAAGACAAGGAGCTATGGTACATAGCTTTGTATACATAAAAATGTTAACCCAAGATTGACTACACATAAGAGACAAATGTATCAAAAATGCTCATGATCTCGTATTAGGAAAATATTTCTTATATTAAATAGCAAAAGAATGGACTCTGAAAATTTAAAAATGGAAAAGTTGGGCTTTTTTAAAGTGATAAAATTTCTCTTAAAAAGTCCTACAGATATATATCACACAGTGAGAGAAAATATCTGCAAAATATATCTGGGAAAAGCCTCATATGCTTGGTTATTAACCATAGCAGTAGGCTTCCAGGTTGCCTTTTCACAGATAAGTCAGAACTTGTCTATAGTCCACAGTGCTCTCATGAAACAGGGAGAAAGATTCGGCACACTCTGGATTTCTTTCCCTTCTTGCTCCTGGAATCTCTTCTAAACTTTCCTCCTTGCCCATGTCATTGTGGGTGTAATGACCTCATTCATTCTTGTACAAGCCAAGCCTTCTGTTTCTGGGAATATTCACTTACTTTTCTCCAGATGTAGCTTGGTTTGTTTCCTCACTGCATTTCTGTGTCTGTTTCAATGTCAGTATATTTACATTTCATATAAACATTCTATATTTACAGATGTCAAACTCGGAAATATTCCCCTACCTAGAAGTTCAAGTTTCCTTCTCCTAATTTATTTAGACTCTGTGTAAGATACCTATTTTTAATCAATTTTAGCAATATATTCACTTTTGTCTATGACTCCTTATATGAATGCAAGTTCTGTGAAACAAACACTGTTAGTTTTGAATTTCAGTGTCATTGACTAGACAAGTACTTTTCATAATGTAGGCACTGAATTGAACAAATGAACAAAAAAGCAACATGCAGGACCAAAGTCGTTTGCTCACTCCAATTCTTTCCCATGTACTAGCCTTGGCTCAGTCTTGTCTTTATGTGACACTCCTTATCAATTTTAGTGTTTGAATTCTCAGCACTAACAAAACCCAAGCTAACAAAACTGATATGGACTTGTATGACTCTTTCTTTTTTACATTTTATTTTTTATTTTGTAAGGAATTGATTTTTTATTTTGTTTTACTTATTCATTATTATTATTATTATTATTATTATTATTATTATTTTAAATAGCTTGTTTTACATGTCAATCCCAGTTCCCTTCCCCTCCCCTCCTCCTGCACCCCCACACCATCCCCCACAGCCTCCCACCCTATTGCCATTTCCTTCCACATAAGGGATTTCAACAACAGAAATATCAATGTGCCACCACCAGAACCCACTAACCCTAAAACAGAAAGACCTGAACATTGCAACACATAACATGAGAAAATAACTTTAAAATGACTTTATAAAGGTTATAGAGGTCCTTAAATAGGAAATTAAAAATTCCCTTAAAGAAACTGAGGGGAGCTCACCTTTGTGTGCCCTGCTCAGAGTCTACTGAGGTCTGGGGAATGCACACTGAGGAGCCCATCCCAGGGCTCCAGTCTACCAGAGACTGCCAGCATCCTAGTCTTGCCTCTGCCCACAGAGCAAGGTAAGTGTGGGCCTGTTTCTGGCCACCCTCTGGTACCCTGTTCACCTAATGAGGCCTGGGGACTGCCCAATGGGGAACCCATCCCAGTAGACCAGTCCACCCAGAGACTGCCAAGGCCCTGATACTAATCCCATCTTCACCCACAGGAAGAGGAGATCCATCAGAGTATTGGACCTGCTTGTACTCACCAGAAGTGTTTCTTGGACCCATACCCATCAGGAGAGGAAGAGACTCCACTTGCACCAACTGGAAAAAGGGATGAGAAGAAGACACTATAATAAAACATTCAACAACAGAAAAACCAGTATGACATCACCAGGATCTAGGGATTCTACACCAGCAAGACCTGAGCATCCCAACACAGATGAAGCAGAAGAGAATGACCTTAAAAACAGCTTCATGAAATTGATAGAAGCCTTCAAAGATGATATAAGAAAATATGTTAAAGAAATGAAATAAGAAACAAACCCAATTACAATAAATCAACAACTCTCTTAAAGAAAGCCAAGAAAAAAACAATCAAACAGATGAAGCAAACAGTTCAAGACCTGAAAACTGAAATAGAGACAATGAGGAAAAAACAATCTGAGGGAATGCTAGAAATAGAAAAACTGGGTAAAAAATCAGGAACTACAGATGCAAGCATAAACAACAGAACACAAGATACGGAAGAGAATCTCAGGCATTGAAGACACACTAGCTGAAATAGATTCATTGACAAAAGATAATCATAAGTCCAGCAAATCCCTAACATAAAATATCTAGGAAATATGGGATACCGTGAAAAGACTAAACCTAAGAGTAATAGATATAGAAGAAGGTGAAGAAACTCACCTCAAAGAGGCAGAAAAATATTCAACAAAATCATAGAAGTAAACTTTCCCAACCTAAAAGCACATGAAGGTACAAGAAGCTTACAGAACACCAAGTAGAGTGGGCCACAAAATAAACTTCCCTCCACATAATAATCGAAACCCTAAGCATACCAAAGAAAGAAAGAATATTAAGAGCAGCAAAGGAAAAAAGGTCAAATAAAATGTAAAGGCAAACCTATCAGAATTACACTTGATTTCTCTATAGAAACTCTGAAAGTCTGTAGGTCCTGTACAGATATTCTACCAACACTAAGTAACCACAGATGCCAGCTCAGACTACTATAACCAAGAAAGCTTTCAATCACTACAGATGGAGAAAATAAGATGTTTTTTGACAAAACCAGATTTAAACAATAGATATCCACTAATACAGCCCCACAGAAACTTCTGGAAGAAAAACTCCAAACCAAGGTAGTTAACTACACCTAGAAAAACATAGGCAATAGATAATTCCAATTTGTCAACAGCCAAAAGAAAAAAGGGGTGTAAATCAACCACACACAATTCCACTACCACCAAAAATTCCAAAACACACAAGGATGTACAATCAATGATCATTGATATTCTTCAATATTAATAGTCTTAACTCATCTATAGAAAGACATAGGCTAACAGACTGGATATGAAAACAGAATTCAACCTTCTTCTGTATACAAGAAACACACTTCAACTTTAAAGGCAGACAGAATCTCAGAATTAAGGACCCAATAAGCAAGTGGGTGGCAATCCTAATATCCAACAAATTAGACTTCAAACTAACATCAATCAAAAGAGATGAAGGAAATCATTTCATATTCATCACAGGAGAACTCTATCATGATAAAGTCTCAATTCTGAACATCTATGCCAAAAATACAAAGGCATCCATATTTGTAAAAGAAACATTAATAAAACTCAAATCACACATAAAACCTCACATACTTATAGTGGGAGACTTTAACACCCCACTCTCACCACTAAAAAGGGCCACCAGACAGAAACTTAACAAATAAAAAAAAACCAGAGGAACTAGTAGAAGTTATGACCCAAATGGTTTAAGAGACATCTATAGAACATTCCATCCAAACACAAAAAATATACATTCTTCTCAGCACCACATGGAACTTTCACAAAAATTGACCACATACTTGACAACTTATCAGGCCTCAATAGTTACAAAAAAATTGGAATAACTCTATGTATCTTTATCAGACCACCATGTGTTAAAATTAGAATTCAACAACAACACAAATTGCAGAAAACCTACAAATTCATGAAAATTGAATAATGCCTAGTTCACCATTCCTGGCTCAAAGAAGAAATAAAAAAGGAATTAAAGTTGTACTAGAATTCAATGAGAATGAAGACACAACATACACAAACTTATGGGACACTTTGAAAGCAATGTGAAGAGGAAAGTTCATAGCAATAAGTAGCCACATAAAGAAACTGGAGAATAATCACACTAGAGAATTATCAACATAATTGAAAGCTCTAGAACAAAAAGAAGCAAACTCACCCCAGCAGAGTAGATGCCAGGAAATAATCAACTTGAGGACTGAAAAATATAAAGTAGAAAAAAGTAAAATTATAGACAGACTCATTGTAACAAAGAGTTGGTTCTTCGAGAAAATAACGAAGATAGACAAACCTTTACCCAAACTTACCCAATGGCAGAGTGTTATCATGCAAATTAACAAAATCAGATAGGAATATGGGGCATAACAATGGACACTGAGGAAATTCAGAGAATAATCTGGCCATACTTTGAAAAATCTTTACTCTCCAAAATTCAAATATCTAAAGGAAATGGACAATTTTCTGGATAGATATCACTTAACAAAATTAAATCAAGAATAGATAAGCAATTTGAATAGACCTATAACCTCTAATGAAATAGAAGCAGTCATCAAAAGTCTCCGAACCCAAAAAACTCCAGGGCCAGATGGTTTCACTGCAGAACTCTGCTAGAAATGCAAAAAATAGCTAATACCAATTCTCTTCAAAGTATGCTGCACAATAGAAGCAGAAGGGTCCATGCCAAACTCTTTTTACAAGGTTTCAATAACATTGGTACCCAAGCCACACAATGACACAACTAATATAGAGAACTACAGACAAATATCCCTCATTAACATTGATGCAAAAATATTCAATAAAATAATGCCAAATATAATCTAAGAACACATCAGAAAAATCGCTCAACATGATCAATTAAGCTTCATCCCAGAGATGCAGGGATGGTTCAACATACAAAAATCTATCAATGTAATCTCCCATATAAGCACATGATAATCTCACTAGATGCTAAAAAAGCCTTTGACAAAATACAACACCTCTTCATGATAAATGTCTTGGAAAGATCATGGATAAACAAGAACATATGTAAATATAATATAAACAGTATACAGCAAACCTACAGTCGACATCAAAATAAATGGAGAGAAAGAAATTCCTCTAAAATCAAGAACAAGACAAGGCTGACAACTCTCTCTATACCTCTTCAATATTGTACTTGAAGTTCTAGCCAGAGCAATAAGACAACAAAAGGAGATTAATGGGATACAAATTAGAAAAGAATTCAAACTCACTATATGCAGATAATATGATAGTGTATGGAAGTGACCTGAAAATTATACCAATTAAGTCCAACAACTGCAAAACATCTTCAGCAACGTGGCAGGAAACAAAATTAACTAAAAAAACCAGTAGCCCTATTTATAGAAGAAAATAAATGGATTGAGAAAAAAATCAGAGAATAATCTCCCTTTACAATAGCGACAAACAAAATAAAATACCTTGGGGTAACTCTGACCAAACAGACTAAAGACATGTATAACAATACCTTTAAGTCTTTAAAGAAAGAAATTAAAGAAGATAGCTGAAAATGGAAAGATCTCCCATGCCTTTGGATAGATAGGATCAACATAGTAAAAACGGCAACCTTGCCAAAAGCAATTTACAGATTCAATTCAATCTCCATCAAAATCCTACATAATTCTTCACAGACCTTGAAACCATAATTCTAAATTTTATATGGAAAAACAGACCCAGGGTAGTAAAACAAGACTGTACAACAAAGGAACTTCTGGAGGCATCACCATCCCTGACTTCAAGATCTATAGTCCTGAAAACAGCTTGGTATTGGCACAGAAATACGCAGGTAGACCAATAGAATCTAATTGAAAACCCTGATATGGACCTACACACCTTGAACATTTGATTTTTGACAAAGAAGCTAAACCTATACAATGGAAAAAAGAATGCATCTGCAACATATATTGCTGGCATAACTGGATGCTGGTGTGTAGAAGACTGCAGATAGATCCATATCAATTGCCATGCATAAAACTTAATTCCAAATGGATCAAAGACCTCAACATAAATCCAGCCATACTGAACCTCTTAGAAGAGAAAATAGATGGTACCCTCGAATTGGTACAGGAGTCTGCTTCGTTAACATAACACCAGTAGCACAGATACTGAGATTGACAATGAATTGGACCTCCTTAAATTGAGAAGCTTCTCTAAGGCAAAGGACACACTAAACAAGACAAAACAACAGCCCACGGAATGGAAAAGATATTTATCGACTCCACATCTGACACAGGGCTGATTTCTAAAGTATATAAAGAATACAAGAAGCTAATCACCAACACACCAAATAATCCAATTAAAAAGTGAGGTACATAACTAAATAGAGAAATGTCAATAGAGGAATCTAAAATGGCTTAAGACACACAAAGTGTTCAATATCCTTAGGCATCAGAGAAATACAAATCACAACTGTGAAATACCATTTTGATCTTGTCAGAATGGCTAAAATTAAAAACACTAATGACAGTTTATGCTGGATATGCTATGGAGAAACAGGACTACTCCTCCCCTGCTGTTGGGAATGAAAACTCATACAACCACTTTGTAAATCAGTATGTTGGTTCCTTAGGAAAATGGATATCAGCCTACCACAGCATCCTGCATTTCCACTCTTAGGAATTAACCCAAAAGTTGCACATTCATACAACTAGGACGTCTATTCAACCATGTTCATAGCAGTATTATATGTAATAGCCAGAACCAGGAAAAACCTAGATGCCTCTCAATTGAAGAATGGATGGAGGAAATATGGTACATTTATACAATGGAGTATTACTCAGCAGCAGGAAAAAAAAACAAACAAAAAACCAATGAAACCTTGAAACTCACATGCAAATGGATGGAAGTAGAAGAAAGTATCCTGAGTGAAGTAAGCCATTCACAAAAAGACAAACATGATATGTATTCACTCATATATGTATTTTAGCCGTAGAACAAAGGATTACCAGCCTACAATCCATACCACCATAGAATCTAGGAAAAAAGGAGGATCCTAAGAGAAACATACATGATCCCCTAGAGAATGGGATAGGAAGAAGATCTCCAGAGCTAAGTGGGAGCATGGGTAAGGGTAGAGGGAGTTAGGAGAAAGAGAAAGGGAGAAAAGGAGAGGAGGCCATGAGGGAACAGGAACATTGAATCAGGGGAAGAATACAGGAGAGCAAGAAAAGAGAACCTAATAGAGGAAACCATTATAGGTTTAAAGAAAAATCTTGCACTAGGGAAATGTCCAGGGATCTACAAGTATGACCCCAACTAAAAAGCTAAGCATTAATGGGGGGACTACCTAAATCTCTTACCTTATAATGAGATTGATGACTATCTTAAATTCCATAATAGAGCCTTCATACAGTAGCTGATGGAAGCAGAAGCAGAAATTCACAGCTAAACATTGAGCTGAACTCCTGGTATCTAGTTGCAGATAGGTAGGAGTGATGAGCAAAGGGGTCAAGACCAGGTTGGTGAAACCCAAAGAAATATCTGACCTGAACAAGCTGGTCCTAATGGACCTCAGACTGTTAACTTGGAAAATAGCATAGGACTGTTCCAGACCCCCTGAACGTGGATGTCAGTTTAGAGGTCTGTTTAATCTATGGTGCTTCTGGTAGTGGATCAGTACTTATCCCTAGTACATGACTTGACTTTGGGAGCCCAGTTTAGATAGAGTGATATTTTCTTAGTCTAGACACATGGTGGAGGGTCTAGGCTCTGTTCTTAATGATATGACAAACCTTGAAGATCCCCCATAGAAGGGCTTACCCTTCCTTGGACAAGGGGTCAGTGGGGGGGGGCAGGGGAGGACAGGAGGAAGAGGAAACTGGGATTAACATGTAAAAACAAGCTTGTTTCTAATTTAAATAAAAAAGGAAAAAAAAGAAATTTAGAGGAAAAGACAAAACAAAAAATGGAGGAAATTAATTAGCTAGATAAGAAAGTCAAGAAAAAAATAATCAATGAGGTGAACACAATGGTTCAAGGCTTGAAAATTCAAATTGAATGAATATCTAAAACACAAACCAAGGGAATTCTAGAAATGGAAAATCTGGGTAAGTGAACAGGAACTACAAAACAAGCATCACCAACATAAGCATGAATCTTAGGTGTTGAAGATATAATAGTGGGGATTGATTCATTCATCAAAGAAAATGCTAAATCCAATAAATTCCTAATACAAAATATCCAGGAAATCTGGTACACCATTAAACGACCAACCTATGAATAATAGGGATAGGAGAAAGAGAAGAATCCCAGCTCAAAGGCATAGAAAATACAGTCAACAAAATTGTAGAAGAAAACTTTGCCAACCTAAAGATGACAAGCCTATAAAAGTATAAGAAGGTTATAAAACACCAAACAAGCTGCACTGGAAAAAAAGTTCACTTGTCATATAATAATCAAAACACTAAACATACAAAATAAAGAAATGATATTAAGAGTTGCAGAAGAAATTGACCAAGTAACATATAAAGACTGACCTATCAGAATTACACTGTACTTCTCATTGGAGGCTCCAAAATCCAGAAGGTCTTAGAAAAATTATTTTCAAACACTAAGAGACCACAATTTCCAGCCCAATCACCATAGACATTACTTTTAATCACCATAGACACGGGAAACAAGATACTCCATAAAATAATCAGATTTAAACAATACCTATCAACAAAGAAATCAGAGAAACAACCCACTTTACAATTGCCACAAATAATAAAAAAATATTTTGTGGTAACCAACCAAACAAATGAAAAGCCTATATGACAAGCATGTTATTGGCATAAAAACATACATAATGATCAATGGAAACAAATCAAAAACCCTGATGGTATCCACATATTTATGAACACCTGGTTTTTGACAAAGAAGCCAAAATCATACAACGGAAAAAAGAAATCATGTTCAACAAATTTTTCTGGCATAATTGGATGTTCACATGTAAAAGAACACAAATAGATTAATATTTATGGCCCTTCACAAATCTGAGTCCAAGTGGATAAAAACCTCAACATAAATCAAGCCACACTGAACCTGATAGAAGATAAAGTGGGAAGTTAACATTCAACACATTAGTAGAGGACATAACTTCTTGAATAGAACAACAGTAGCACAGACACTAAGATTGACAATTAATAAATGAAACCTCCTGAAACTGAGAAGCCTGTGTAAGACAAAGGATTTAGTCAATAAGACAAAGCAGCAGCCTACAGAATGGGAAAATGTCTTTACAAACTACCTCTGACAGAGGTCTGATCTCCAAAATACATAAAGAAATTAAGAAACTAGCCATCAGAATACCAAATAATCCAATTAAAAATGGGTTAAAAATTAAACAGAGAATTCTTAGAAGAACAATTTCATGAGATCAAGATAAATTTTGAAAATGTTCATCATCCTTAGCCATCAAGGAAATACAAAACAAAACAATCCTGAAATACCATCTTACACCTGTCAGAATGCCTAAGAAAGAAACACTAATGACAACCTATGTTGGAGATGATGTAGAGTGAGGCAAACACTTCTCTACTGTTGGTGGGTGGGCAAATTCATACAACCACTTTGGAAATCAGTATGACAGTTTCTTAGAAAATTAGGAATCAATGTACTTCAAGACCCAGCTATACTATTCTTGAGCATATACCCAAAGGATGCCCAATGATAGATACCACAAGGACACTTGCTCACCTATGTTCACAGCAGATTTACTCATAATAACAGGTACCTGGAAACCAGTATGTCCTCAATAAAAAATGGTAAAGACATTGTGGTACATCTATACAATGGAGTATCACTCAGTAATAAAAATAATGACATCATGAAATTAGCAGGCAAATGGATGGAACTAGAAAAAAAATCCTGAATGAAGTAACCTAATTCCAGAAATACAAACATGGTATGTATTCACTCATAAATGGATGTTAACAGTAAAGTAAAGGAAATCAGGCTACAACCCACAGCCCCAGAGAAATTAGGTAACAAGTATGACCCAAGGAGAGATGCACAGATTTCCCTGTGAAGGGAAATAGAAGAGATATCCTGGGTAGTCTGCAGTCTGGGTAGGATGATACAAGTATGGGAGCATGAATAATTAGGTTGGTTGAGTAGGGGATAGGAAAGACAGGGAGAATAATGAAAACGATATCTTTTGGGGGCATTTTGGAGTTACCGAGAAATCTAGTACTAGGGAACCTCCTGGGAATTCATCAGGATGACCCCAGCTAAGAGTACTAGCAATAATGTAGGGGATACCAGAACTGGCCTTCTTCTGTAATCAGATTGGTGAGTATCCTAATTATCAACAGAAAGCTTTCATCCAGTAACTGATGGAAGCAGATGGTGAGATTCATAGCCTAGTACTGTGTTTAACTCTAGGAGTCCTGTTGAACAGAGAGAGAGAGAGAGAGAGAGAGAGAGAGAGAGAGAGAGAGAGAGAGAGAGAGAGAGAGAGATGGCATGAGCAGGGGGTCAAGTTCATGACAGTAGAACCTTCAGAGAACCTTAAGAGACATCTGACCTGAGCTTCTTGGAGCTCACTCACTCTGAACCAAAAGCTAGGGAGCCTATGTGGGACTGACCAAGGCCATCTACATCTGTGTGACAGTTGTGTAGCTTGGTCTGTTTGTGAGTCTCCTACAAGTGGAATCAAAACCTGTATCTGTCCTTTGAACTGACTTTTGGGAATCCATTCCCCTTTCTGGGTTGCCTCATCCAACCTTGATGCAGGCAGAGAAGTTTGGGGTGATGAGCTATGTTTTGTTGACTCTCATGGGAGGCCTAGCCCTTTCTGATCAGAGACAGTGGACACACACACACACACACACACACACACACACAGGTTAAAGCAAATTATGCCACTTGGCCTTACTATGCTACTCTCAAGACCCAATAAATATCCTAGTACTTGGCATGAGAATCTGCCATTTGAGTTATTGGTCGGTGTTAGCCAAATGACTCCCTAAACAACATAGGCAATTTTTGTTGCCTTTGGTTGTATTCCAGAAGCTAAAATACATCTCCATTGCTGAAAATATCATATACTTTGGACACAGTTTTCAAAGGATCTCTGCTGGTTTTGACCTGAATGACTTCTCCCTGAGTGTTAGCCTTCATAGTATCAGAAGCTACTGTATAAGCTTCAAGAAAGGATGCATCAGACATTCTTAGCCAGCTCTGAATTTTGTGAACTATAATGACCATCTTGGTAAGATATCCCTAAATGTTCAATAATTACTGTCATATTCTGGTGGTAACCATCAGTTGTCTAACTGCTTGTAAGTTCCTCTCAACAAGAGGAATATCATGCTTAGCACTGGAAACTTAGTCAGTTTTCCAGGGCCAGTGAGGTCATGGATCTTACAATCTACCCTCTTAGAGAGGCTAGGTAACAAGTAGGGCCCAAGGTGGGATGCATAGATATGTCTGGGAAGAGGAAATAGAGGTCTCATAGTTGGGCTGGGAGTGGGTGGGGATGGGAACATGAGGGATCAATTTGGGGGATGGGTAGAAGGGGACAGTGCTAAAAGAGATGACTGGAAAGGTCAAGGGTACATTTCAGAGTCAAGTGGAAACCTGGTGCAAGGAAAACTACCAGGAATCCATAAGTATGACCCCATCTAAGACCCTTAACAATAGTGGATACATAGCCTGAACTGGCCATCCCCTGTGACCAGATTAAGACTTCCAATGGAGTGATTGGGACAACAACCTAGCTACATAACCTCTGACCTACAGTCTTTCCTGACTATGGAATATGCTGGGGTAAGAGTAGTACAGAGATTGTGGGAGTGACCAACCAATGATTGTTCCAACTTCCATGCCACAAGAATGAGCCCATCCTGATGCTGCCTGGAGTGCCTGAAGCCAAAGGCCAAATGGTACAATACCTAGGATAGAACAAAACTGGGATAGAGAAAAATGTCAATGTAATGATGCTTGATATTTTGCTATACTCATAGATTGGTGACTATACCAATTTTCATCAGAGATCTTTCATCCAGTAACTGATGGAAACAGATTCAGAGACCCACAGCTATACATTAGGCTGAGCTTCAAGAATATTGCTGAATTTTGGGAAGGACTGAATGAGCCAGAGGGATCAAGGACATCCTAAGAAAATCCTCAGAAATAACTAACCTGGGATAATAGGAAATAATAGAGTCTGAACAACCAGGGAGCCTATATGAGACTGACATAGCCCCTCTACAAATATGTTAGGGTTGTATAGTTTGGTCTATTTATAGGACTCCCAAAAGTGAGAGCAGTTACTGTCTGTAATGCTTTGTCTGGCTTTTGAAAACCTATTCTTCATACTTGGTTCCCTTGCCTAGCCTTAATACAAGGGGAGGTACTTAGTCCTGCTGCAACTTGATATGCCATGCTTTGCTGATACCCATGGGTGGCCTTCACCTTTATGAACAGAAACACAGGAGGAGTAGATGGGAGTGTGGAAGGGAGGTGAGGAGATAGAATGGGAGGAGAGGAGGGAGAGGAAACTTTAGTCAGGACATAAAATAAATAAATAAATTTAATTAAAAATTGAAAAATATAAAAAATGAAAATAAGTTTTCATAACATATATATTATGTATATATATATATATCTCCTTGTAATATAAAGTTACAGTCATATGACTGTAGACTAATAAATCAAACAAATGGTAGACTAATAAATCAAAATGTTAATTGTAAATATTTTTGAATGATATGATAAGAAATAATTGTAATTCCTTGTACATAACTCCTAAAATTCTACATTAATTCATGAAACGTCCTCTAAGCATTTATATGAACATTTCATAGTTGTCCAATATGTACATAAATTGATGATAAATATCATTAGTATGATGATTAGTAAGAATCTGTGATAGTTTCAATCTGGGAACAAATCAAGTTTCCATCAATGGAAATGTTTGGTTTACAAATTGGTATAGACAAAATATAGCTATTACTCATGACTGCAATGAATTAACTAACATGTAGCAACATGGATAAAGAGCAAAAGCATTTCTTTCTAGGTAGAAGCCCACTGTGAGGGGATTCGCATGCATTATTCCATGTATAGATGCTTCTTGAAACAGATAAACTATGCTTGTCTAAACCAGATGAGTAGTTTCTGAGGACAACTTCAGAAGGGAAGATGTATTACAAAGGATGTGGCATGGGTAGACCACAAGGAAGTTTTGCCGCTGGCATGCAGTTGTACTGCCTATTTGTCAAAGCTCATTTGGTTATATTCTTTTAATTAGTGAATTGTGCTGCTTACAAGTTATACTTTATGAAAACTTGAAAAAATAACTCCCTCATTTATTTCAGGAAGCAAATTGCAATCTGTTTAGTGGATTTTCTTCTCTTTTCTTTTTTCCCCGATGGCATTTGTTTTGTTGAAACCCACTATTCACCAAATATAAGAGGAACCATATTAACAAATAAACAGCACACTTACTTTTAGGGTAGTGAGGGCTTCTATTTGTAGATAAAGTGATGGGAAAACTAAATACTCATCTGTCATAATCTAATTAATTGCTAAGTGGCAGTATGTAATGTGCATATGAGGAGAGCTTCTTTGGCTTAAAAAGTGCTCTCTTCAATGTCTCATGAAAGCCACGTGTGTGAAGAAAGAATAACGAAATCCATCAGCAAAGCTATCAGACACTTCTGAAGAAAAGGTCACTCTGCCACTGAATCCAAAAGCTTAACAGTAATCTTTCTTAGGGTGTGGGGGCGGCAGAGGTTCTACTAGTAGCTAAGCAGGTCCCATTCTAAGTGATCAACAAGGTAAGGCAATGTTTGGATCAATTTTATCATGGGGAGCATTCCTTTCTCCGCAATGGTGCTTAACAACTCAGGGTCTTACAGACCCTGTGTACAAGTATTCAGTAAGGTTTGGAGAGCAGAAACAAATAGTTTCATGTGGTACGCATTCCTAATCTTTGTACTTCTCTTTGCAGTGTGACACTCTGCTCAGCAAGTCAGTCTGGCAAAGTAAAAGGGAACCTAGGAACTTAAACCATGCTCTTCATAGTTGCAACAATTCTCAATTCCTATTTGTGGCAACTTTCTAAAATCCAGTGTGAGTGGATAGTGGTATTTGATGGGGGGATGTCCTTCTGTATGCTCTGAATATATGTTTTTCTTATTGGTTGATGAATACAGTTGTTTTAGCCAATGGACAGGCAGGATGTAGCCAGGCAGGAAATACAAGCAGGGCTACAATGCTAGGAGAATTCTGGGAAGAGGAAGACAGAGACAGAGTCACTGGAAAGATGCCATTTAGTTGCCTAACAAGTAAGCCACAGTCTCATGGCAAGACATAATTTAATATAGACGGTTTAATAATTAAGAGAGAGCTAGCCAATAAGAGGCCTTAGCCACCAGTCTAACAGTAAGTATCAGTGTGTTTATTTGGGACTAAACAGCTGTGTGACCTGACAGAACAGAAACTCCTACTACAAGTATTGCCCCCACTCTAAAGTGAATATGAGATGAAGCAAAAACCTAATAAAACAGAAAAAATGGGAACTGGGAGCCATCTGAGAGTTGTTAATCTGATGGCTCAGAGAGCATCTCCTGTAATCAGTGAGGTCATGTGGTACACAGGTTGTGACAACCCATAAAGTCTAGACCCCACAATGGGTTCCAGAAGAACCTATGCTTAGTTTAATATTTTTCATGATACTTAATACTCGGAAACCATCTGGAAATTCACTGTAGTGGTTTGTTTATTTTGAGTCAGGTTCTCACTACATAGTTGTGGATGTCTTTAAAAACACATAATATAGATCACACTGGCCTTCAACTCACAGAGATCTTCCTGCCTCGGACTTTCAAGTGCTGAGATTAAAGGCATGAACAATCATGTCAGTACCAGTCTTGTCTTTGAACTTTTCTGTTTTAGTAGTGAGGCCTGACAGAGGAGTGGATTGTGTCCAAAGAGATACACAAGGTAAGTGGATCTGCTAGCCTTGTTGCCTTACCCATGGATAGCAGACACCATTGCCTTATGTGTATAGAATTCTGATAGATCCCTGAAGCAAGAGGGCTCACTTGGATGAAACAAGGGGGTAGTTTTGTGGTCAATATCAAGAAGTCATATTTTCCTTTTGGACAAGAAGTTGCTTCAACAATGGACATTAGGTAATGCTATAGAAGAAATAACCAGAGATCACATTATGTCTTCTGGCTTGTGCTGCTTCTTGCCATTATCTAACTATTACTGCTGAGAATGGCATGGAGTCAAAAAGAAAGACAGGGAAAATCAGTTATTTTTACTTTTCCTTCAGTTTGTCTATAAGTTAAACATAGTATGTTGGTAGAATCAGTTTACATAAAAAAGAAATATAATGGCTGAATTAGTTTATTCATTGGTTCTGCTATCCTGATGAGAATGAGTACAAATGCATGCAGAGTTACAAACTGAGAATTTGAAGTGCTTGTATTTTTTACCTAAAATATGTGAGCAATAGAAAGCAGTAAAAATCCATATGAATAATTTGTGAAGGACATTTAATAGCAAAATATTGATGATGGTAATGAAGAGCAGTTAATGAAGACAGGAATGAAGTAGTATATTTCAGTACCTTTGCTTACTTTAGATTTTTTGGGGCAACAGAATACCCAACAAAATAGTTTAAGAAAGGAAATTTTATGCTTACTCCAGTTTAGGATACAGTCCATCTAGATAATGCAGTGGGTTGTTTGTGTAGCAGGATGTGGTTAGACATATTGGAACAGCAGAAAGGAAACTGAAATAGGCCTGGAATAGATAGATATTTATCTCTAGAGGCATATGCCCAATATATACATGCTCCAGTTCCTGTTCCATAAGTTCCCAAAGCCCCCAAAATTTCACCATCACTTGGGAGCCACAAATTCAATCAACTCATGTAGCCTTAATATATTCTGGGGTCTCTTAGAAATAGAATTGCTTAATATTGCTTCTGTGCTATATATCAGGTAGGTATAACAGTTTAATTTTTATTAAATTAATTAAAATATGGGTTAAGTGGGCAGATTTTTAAATTTATGTATATGACTGATTGCTGTGTGTACAACATGCATGCAATACACACAGAAATAAGAGGAGGGCATCAGATCCTCTGGAACTGGAGTTACAAATGGATACAAGCCACAATGTGAGTGCTGGAAACTGAAACACAGATTTCTGGAAGAGTAACAAGCACTCTTAAATGTTGAGCCAACTCCAGCCATAAGCAGTCACTTTTTAAAGTAAGGCTATATTAACTGATTTTTTTATATTTTATTTTCCAGTTTAAATTTAGATAAGAAAAGAGGTTGCTTCACAAGTCAGTTCCAGGTCCCTCTCCCATTCCCTCCCCTCCTCCCGTGCCCTCCCCCCAACCCCCCCCATTATCCCCTCATTCCCCCAGGGAGGGTGAGGCCCTCCATGGGGGTGTCCATAGTCTGTCATTTCATATAGGGCAGGGCCTAGACCCTTCCCCAAGAATTCAGGGTGAAAGTGCACCTCACATTGTTCTATGGGAGTCCAAAGTCCGTGTGTATACTTGGGATGGGTACTGATCTGCTGCCCAAGGCTCAATAGATTCCCTAGGCCTCCTCACTGACACCCAGATTCAGGGGGGTCTTGATCAGTCCCATGCTGGATAACCAGGCTGATGCCTGGGATTCAAGAGTTAACCTTTGTCTGGTCAGCTGTTTCTGGGGGTTAAACCAGCCCAGTCTTAATCCCTTTGATCATCAGTCCTCCCTCTCTGTTACTGGCTTACTTGAGTTCAGCTCAGTACTTAACCAAGGGAGTCTGCCTCTTCTTCGATCAGCCACTAAATGAAGTTTCTGTTTCCTTGACTCTCTGGCCATAGGATTGTAGGCTGGCACTCCCCAGATCTATGTCTAAAATCCATATATGAGAGAGTACATGCCATGTTTCTCTTTTTGTGACTGGGTTACCTCACTCAGGATGGTTTCTTCTAGTGTCATCCATTTGCCTGCGAATCTCATAATTCCATTATTTTTTTCTGCTGAATAGTACTCCATTGTGTAGATGTACCACATTTCTCTATCCACTCTTCGGGTGAGGGACATCTAGGCTGCTTCCAAGTTCTGACTATTACAAATAAAGCTGCTATGAACATAGTGGAACAGACATCTTTGTTGTACGAATGGGCACCTTTTGGATATATGTCTAAGAGTGGAGTTGCTGGGTCTTGTGGTAGGTTTATTCCCATTTTTCTGAGGAATCTCCATACTGATTTCCAAAGTGGCTGAACCAGTTGGCACTCCCACCAGCAATTTTACCACATCCTCTCCAGCATAAATTGTCATTGGTGTTTTTGATTTTAGCCATTCGGACAGGAGTGAGATGGTATCTCAGAGTTGTTTTGATTTGCATTTCCCGGATGGCTAAGGATGTTGAGCACTTTCTCAAGTGCCTCTCAGCCATTTTAGACTCCTCTATTGAAAACTCTCTATTTAGTTTGCAGCCCACTTTTTAATAGGGCCCTTTGGTGTTTTGGAGACTTGCTTCTTGAATTCTTTGTAAATTTTGGAGATCAACCCTCTGTCAGATGTGGGATTAGTGAATATTTTTTCCCATTCTGTGGGCTGCCTTTTTGTCTTGCTGACTGTGTCCTTTGCCTTACAGAAGCTTCCCAATTTCAGTAGGTCCCATTTATTAATTGTTGATCTCACTGTCTGTGCTACTGGTGTTATGTTCAGGAAGCTGTCTCCTGTACCAATTCATTCAAGGGTACCACCCACTTTCTCTTCTAAGAGGTTCAGTGTGGCTGGATTTATGTTGAGGTCTTTGATCCATTTGGACTTAAGTTTTGTTCATGGCGATAAACATGGATCGATCTGCATTCTTCTACATGCCAGTCTCCAGTTATGCCAGCACCATTTGTTGAAGATGCTTTCTTTATTCCATTGTATATTTTTAGCTTCTTTGTCAAAGATCAGATGTTCGTACATGTGTGGGTTAATACCCGGGTTTTCAATTCGATTCCATTGGTCTACCTGTCTATTTTTGTGCCAATACCAAGCTGTTTTCAGGACTATAGCTCTGTAATAGAGCTTGAGGTCAGGGATGGTGATGCTTCCGGACATTGCCTTGTTGAACAGGGTTGTTTTGGCTATCCTGGGTCTTTTGTTTTTCCATACAAAATTGATTATTGTTCTTTCAAGGTCTGTGAAGATTTGTGCTGGGATTTTAATGGGGATTGCATTGAATCTGTAGATTGCTTTTGGCAGGATTGCCATTTTTACTGCATTGATCCTACCTATCCAAGAGCATGGGAGATCTTTCCATTTTCTGAGGGCTTCTTTAATTTCTTTCTTTAAAGATTCAAAGTTCTTACGATACACTTGTTTCGTTAGCGTTACCCCAAGGTATTTTATGTTGTTTGTGGCAATTGTAAAGGGTGATGTTTCTCTGATTTCTCTTTCAGCTCTTTTATCATCTGTATATAGTAGGGCTACTGATTTTCTAGAGTTGATTTTGTAGCCTGCCACTTTGCTGAAGGTGTTAATCAGCCGTAAGAGTTCCCTGGTAGAGTTCTTTGGGTCATTGATGTAAACTATCATGTCGTCTGCAAACAGTGAAAGTTTGACCTCTTCCTTCCCAATTTGTATCCCCTTGATCCCCCTTTGTTGTCGTATGGCAATAGCTAGAACTTCAAGTACCATGTTGAAAAGGTATGGAGAGAGTGGACAGCCTTGTTTTGTTCCTGATTTTAGAGGAATTGCGTTGAGTTTCTGTCCATTTAGTTTGATGTTGGCTGTTGGTTTACTGTATATGGCATTTATTATGTTTAAGTATGTCCCTGTTTTCCCAGATCTCTCCAAGACCTTTATCATGAAGGGGTGTTGGATTTTGTCAAAGGCTTTTTCAGCATCTAGTGAGATGATCATGTGATTTTTGTTTTTCAGCTTGTTTATATGGTGGATTACATTGATGGATTTTCGTATGTTGAACCATCCCTGCATCCCTGGGAAGAAACCTACTTGATCATGGTGAATGATTGTTTTGATGTGTTCTTGGATCCGATTTGCCAGTATTTAATTGAGTATTTTTGCATCAATGTTCATGAGGGATATTGTTCTGAAGTTCTCTTTCTTAGTTGTATTTTTGTTTGGCTTGGGGATCAAGGTTATTGAAGCCTCATAGAAAGAATTTGGCAAAGACCCTTCTGCTTCTATTATGTGGAACACTTTGAGAAGAATTGGTATAAGCTGTTCTTTGAATTTCTGGTAGAATTCTGCACTGAGGCCATCTGGACCAGGTAGTGCCTGACTGTTTGTCCAGCTTTTCTATTTTCTGCCTTTCTTCAGATTGTGTTTTTTTAGTGTCTCTATTTCAGTTTTCAACCCTTGCAGTGTTTGCATTGCTTCTTGCAATTTTCTGTTTATCTTTTTGTCCGTTTGTTGCCTTTTATGAATTTTTTGGTTTGTTCTTTCTTCCATTTCTTGCATTTTTTGGTTTGCTTTTTGTTCCATTTCTCGAATTTTGTGCTTTGTTTCTTCTTCTATTTCCTGCCTTTTTTGGTTTGTTTCTTCTTCCATTTTTTTCGTTTTTTGCTTGTTTTTTCTACCATTTCTTGCATTTTTTGCTTTGTTTCTTCTTCCATTTCCTGCCTTTTTGGTATGTTTCTTCTTCCATTTCTTGCATTTTTTGCTTTGTTTCTTCTTCCATTTCCTGCCTCTTTTGGTTTGTTTTTTCTTCCATTTCTTTGAGGGACTTTCCTATATCCTCTTTTATGGCCTCTATCATTTTCATGAAAGTGCTTTTAAGGTCATTCTCTTCTGCTTCGTTTGCATTGGAATGTTGGAGTTTTGCTGGTGTGGAGTCTCTAGAATCTGGCGGTGTCATATTTGTTTTTCTGTGGGTGACTGTGTTTTTGTATTGTCTCTTTCCCATCTCTTCTTCTAGTGGGTCCAGAAAGAGCCCCTTACTGGTCTGGGGACCAGAGTTCCCTTTGGTGGGTGCTAGCAAGTCCAATAATCTGGTGGTTCTTCTATTCCTTGTCCAAATGCTGGTCCCATGGGTGGAGAAGAACAGGAATCTGGGGCGCTTAGCCTCCTACCTGGTCCCCTGGACCCTATGTTCGGTCCTGTTGTACTTGATCCGGAACAGCTACTCCCCTGGTCTCCCTGCCTCCTCTGTTTTCCTGGTCTCATTGGTGGGAGAGAAGATCTGGAGTCTGGGGTGCTTGGCTCCTGTCGGGTTTGGGAGCTCTGTGCAGTTCCCAGGCGATCTGCAGGCACTGGAACACAGGCCGGGAAGCCAGCCTGTTTACCTGATGCTGCCAGAGGAACAGCTGCTTCCCTGGACTCCCAGCCTCCTCTCGTTTCCTGGTCTCGTTGGTGGGAAAGAAGATCTGGAGTCTGGGGTCCGTGGCTCCTGTCAGGTTTGGGAGCTCTGTGCAGTTCCCAGGCGATCTGCAGGCACTGGAACACAGGCCAGGAAGCAGGCCTGTTTACCTGATGCTGCTGGAGGAACAGCTGCTTCCCTGGACTCCTAGCCTCCTCTCGTTTCCTGTTCTCATTGGTGGAAGAGAAGATCTGGAGTCTGGGGTGCTTGGCTCTCGTTGGGATTGGGAGCTCTGTGCAGTTCCCAGGCGATCTGCAGGCACTGGAACACATGCCGGGAAGCTGGTCTGTTTACCTGATGCTGCTGGAGGAACAGCTGCTTCCCTGGACTCCCAGCCTCCTCTAGTTTCCAGGTCTCATTGGTGGGAGAGAAGATCTGGAGTCAGGGGTGCTTGGCTCCCATTGGGATTGGGAGCTCTGTGCAGTTCCCACGCGATCTGCAGGCACTGGAACACAGGCTGGGAAGCCGGCCTATTTACCTGATGCTGCTGGAGGAACAGCTGCTTCCCTGGACTCCCAGCCTCCTCTCATTTCCTGGTCTCGTTGGTGGGAGAGAAGATCTGGAGTCTTTGGTGCTTGGCCCATTCAGAAGCAGCCACCATTCTGTGTCTCTTCCCATTAAAGCTCTTATGTGAGTCTTGTTGTGTAGTGTGACTTGTGGTATTGCTTGGTTCCTGACTGCCAAGCCACTCTTGTGCCGGAAATATCCTTACAATAGTGTCAAGACTTGGATAGACTTTCATCATACCTCCATTTCCTGTCATGGTCTGAGCCACACTGGGATCCTTTTCCTAAACTCCCAGCCATCTGCAACAGACTCACATTCTGGCTTACTGACAGCTTAGCACCCATTCATCAGTGGTAATTTGGTAAGTTCCCCTTTAAGTCAGTGCAAGTTTCCCTTTGGTCAGTGTAAACACTTCCATGAGTCCAAGGAAGTAACTCTTGAGTGTCTGGCATCTCTCTCTTACTTACTCTTGGAGGTTGAGGCATTCACATCTATGATCTTTGCAGCTACATCTGGCCCTCTTCACTGATCCTATTTCCCCCACTCTAAGAGCCAAAATCTTTTACTTTCTTTAGACCCAACTGGACTATTGCAACCCTTAGTTATCTCTTCCATTTTCTGCCTCTCTCTCAGTGTTGCCTGTGATCTCACAGCTTCTCAATGCCCTTGTGGCTTTTATGATACTTTGAAACCCCATTCCTGCCCCTTTCTTGTTGATCAGATCATATTCCTGACTTCTGTTGTCCAACACCATCTAGCAAACCTTTGAACCTCAGCAAAAGTCCTGACACCAGGTGTTGAGTCTCCTTGGGCTATTAACTCTGACTCCCATTGAGTGCGGTGGTGACTCACTACACAGCTTGATCCTCATTTGCTCCTCCCTGAATCCTGGGGACACCCTCAACAACAGGATGCTGCAAACCTTTTCATTGCTTCAACCCTCATTCATGGCAACAATGATACCCATATCCTCTCATGCCCTCTAGGGATGTCTCTTAGAAAGCCTCCCACATCTCCGCATAGCACCCCATCTGAAGGGACACCAGCTTACTCTCTTTTGCAATCAAATTTGTCCTCAATATCCCTTAGATAACTAGTTCAAATGGTTGGCTAATGGCACCCTATATTCCAGTATTATTTGAGACTTTTAAAACCACTGGGAGCAATCAGGAAAAAAGAAAGAGATTCTTCATGCCTCATGTTTCACCTTTCTCTTATCTTTGCTCCAAGCCCCTTGTTGTTCTTCCTGTTCTCCCACCTAACTCCCCCTAGCCAGAAAGCTCAAGTCACTTCCAATCCAGCTTCAATATATCAGCGAACCTCAAAACTTCATCTTTCATGGGATTTACAAGATTCTCACCAACAACCTTCTTTCTGTGGAGTGCAGGGAAGTCTCCCACCAAGCTGGACAGGTACCAAAGAAAATCACCAACCTAACATTGCCTGGCAAGTTGGGGGTGAGGAAGTTCCTAAAAGGTATCCATAATGGAACTACAATACCCTAGGGAACATTCTATCTGGGCATCAATGTATAACTTTCCCGCTTGCAGGCCTCCATAGACTGCTTTTACAGCATGAAATTATTTTAAAAAATCCAAGAGGACATCCAGGACAAATATGAAGACCCATCTTAATTCCTAGGCCATCTAATATAGGTCCCATCTTATTCAGGAAAACAACTACTCATGACCTTCTTCTTTCCCCAGTTTCCCTAACATTAATATCAAACTGAAATGCCTAGAGAAGGGATACCTGACTCAACATACAGAAGTCTTAGTGGTGTCCTTCAAGGTGTAGCATTGGAGATATGAAAAAGCCTAAAAACAAAAATATCTGATGTTGGCTAAGGTTTTTCATCTAACCATGTCAACTGTACAGGTTCCCTTGGCCCCTCTGAAAGCTGGAGAACCTCTGGATCCCTGATTTAAATGTAATCAGGAGGGTTATTGGACACAGGCCTATCTAAGTCCTCATAAACCACCTCAACCATATCCAAGGAGCCATCAAAAGGGACATTGACCTTTTGACACTACCATGCCCCTCGTGGCGTGGGGTTATCAAGCTGAGATTGCCTTCTACAGACCTCTTAACCCTGGACAAAGATGAATGAGGGGGCCTGAGTTCCCTTGGTCTGACCATCACCATCTCTGACAGGGAGTCCTGGGATGTCACTGTGGTATCAGGGTGACCTCTTTACTTCCTTTTGGACACCAGGGCCACTTACTCAGTTGTGAAGAAATTTTGGGGTTCTACTTTCCCTTCTTGTTCCCGTGTTGTTGGAGTATGGGAATAGCCTAATCAGTCTCACCAAACACCAGCACTTAGTTGCATCTTTACAGGTATACCATTTCCCACTCCTTCCTAGTGGTAGCAATCTGTCCCATCCCCTTGCTAGAGAGGAATCTCCTAGCCAAAATGGGAACCACTATTTCCTTTGCTCCCCTGATCTGCTTGGTCTGAGGCCTGCCTGTCATTGCCTTCCTCTTTCTCCTTCAAATCACACAATCTGTCCTATCTTTTCCTTGCTGACCATCCAGGTGCATTTCCTAGTATGGGACACTCAAAACCTCCCTATATACCCAATCTTGTCCCTCTCTTAATTCAGCTACACAATCCTTTCACTCCTTCCCAGGGCAAAAAGTGAGCTATGACCTGCCTAGCTGGTTCTGCTAGTTTGGAAAATCTTGTCTATCTGTTTTGTGGGTGTAGATGGGTCTGTGTTTTCTTGTGTGTCCTGAGACTTGTGGCAAACATGGGAGCTGAGACAGAAGTGGGCTAGGCTCAGCTGAATGTATGGACGATGGTGGCCACTGCATGCTTGGTTTCTGACTGCTCTCCTTTGAAGGGAGATTTCAGTGATTTTTATTTAGGATTTGTTTCCCTTCATTGGTTGCTGCCAGACGCCAGACACTACCACTAATGACATAAGCCATGACTGCTTTGATGGTTTGAGATCAGAATTTATCTCTGGGATTTCTGGTCACCGAATTCAGTTCAGCAGGGACGCAAATGTCTTTTGAGTATTGATAATATTAAAGTTTTTTATGTCTTTACACTTTATTGGAAAGTTGACTCTGGAGTTGGGTTATGGCTCCCCCCCTTCTAGACCTAAGCATGTTTATTTAAAGGTTTTCTCCAAAATCTGTCTCATGTCAGGTGAGCCCCTGACTATGACAAATAAAAAAAGAGCAAAACGAGACAAAAGGATACAAAGGAACTTCCTTTTTAATGACTCCTCTCCTTAATTATTACTCAAGCCTCTAGTAAATGGCTAGATAGAAAGTATGAAAGCTTAAGTAAGATCGAAGGGTCTAAGAAAGTGTTAAGAGGTCTGACAATGTGAAAGCTTAAGCAAGTTCTGAGAGTCTGAAAGTGTCTAGATAAGTGAAAGCTGGCTTTTTAAGGTATACAGTGCAAGTTATAAAGGTTATAAGAAAGCAATCTAAGATAGTGAAAATGTTTCAGATTTCTTTCTGCTTATATTTTGAAGGTTTAGAGTTTGTAACATTGACCAATGGTGTTCTGATAAGATGACAAAATACTATTATTAGTAACAAGATGAAGATTTTAAACTCTCATTGGTTGTCTTCTAAATATAGATGTAAAGGTGCATTTGATTTTTGGTTTTTTGAGACAGGGTTTCTCCATTTAATAGTCCCAGTTGTCCAGGATCTCACTCTGTAGACAAGGTTGGTCTCAAACTCACAGAGATCTGCCTGCCTTTGCCTCCCCAGTGCTGGGATTAAAGGCATGTGCCACCACTGCCTGGCATAAATGTGCATCTTATTGTGCTAAAAAATCTCTGTCCAATCTATATGTCAAGCTATCTGGACAGAGGAAAAATATTCATGCTTCTTAACCCAAAGCTTTTGCTATGACTTCAAGGCATAACATTTTTTAGCTGCTTCTGCTTCAGTGGGTTTCAGTACACATAACAAAGAGTGGTAATGCTAATATATGTAAAAAAAGAAATTTTTATCTCTTCTTATTCATGTAAGTTTAGAGAGTCAATGGAATCATAAGTCTTGGATACACCTCTTACAGGACAAATGGATATCAAATACAGTCTAAGTGTCTCCATCTGTCCATTTCGAACGGTGGTGTCTTTCTATATCCTGTTATTAGGAATCCTCCCCTCCCCCAACTACCAGGGAAATGGTTCTGAAAGTTTCAAATGTATTAATTTCCTTTAGATTCCTAAACATTTTTTGGACTTTTTAAATTTTTTTACTTAAATTAGGAAAAAGCTTGCTTTACATGTCAATCCCAGGTTCCTCTCCCTCTCCCCTCCCCCACCCACCACCAGTCCCCCAACCCCTCACCCAATCCATACTCTGCTCCTCAGGCAGGGTGAGGCCCTCCGTGGTGGGTCTCCAAAGTCTGTTATATCAACTGGGGCAGGGCCTAGCCTCCCCCCCCCCCCATGTATCCAGGCTGAGAGACCATCCCTCCATGTAAAATGGGCTCCCAAAGTCCATTTGTATGCCAGGATAAATACTGATCTACTACCTGAGGTCCTATAGATTCCCAAGGCCTCCTCACTGACACCCAGATTTAGGGGGGTCTGGCTAAGTCCCATGCTTACCTCTCAGCCATCAGTTTGGTGTCCATGAGCTCTCCCTTGTTCAGGTGAGCTGTTTCTCTAGGTTTCACCAGCCCATTCTTGACCCCTTTGCTCATCATTCCTCCCTCTTTGCAACTGGGTTCCAGGAGTTCAGCTCAGTATTTAGCTGTGGGTGTCTGCCTCTGCTTCCATCAGCCACTGGATGAAGGTCCAAACATTAATTTCTGTTATTAGCCTTTATCTGTCTCTGCATATTTATACTCAGTGGATAAGCATCATCCTGTAATCAGTTGTAGACTATAAATTGTTCCAAATGGATCTGAGTCCTGGACTTGCTAAATGTTTATATAAAACAGTCTGGTCAATGTGATTTAACCCTATCTCTTTACCTGGATCAGCTAACCAGATGCTTTTGATGAATGTCCCATTGCCTGAGTCCCCTTCTGGCCTTTGACTAGCATTTCAACCTTCCTGGTGTTAACCTTATCCTTATCCTTTATAAAATACTGGAGAGTTAGGTCAATAGGAAAGTCCCTGGCTTAGGGACAAAATGGCTTCCTATAGTGCCTATTGGCATACCAGGAAAGGTACCTGTTAAAACCAAGTAGATGCAAATTTATCAGCAAGTACACTCATTAACTGATATAGCTTTACAATACACTTGATCTTCTTTATGCAAAACAAGGAGGCTTTAAGAAAAATTCTTATTTCTGTGTAAGCCACTTGAAAATCATTAGAGAAAATCAGTCAAGATTAGATGTGCTAACAACAGGTAAAGGTGATATAGCGATATATTATTTATGGTTTGTTAAAATTTGACTGAAGATTCAGCTATATATATCAGGCAGTGGTGATGCATAGCAGCCAGAAACTAGGAGGTGGTGATACACACCTTTAATCCTAGGACTCAGTATTAAAAGACAGACGGCTCTCTCTGAGTTCTAGACCACACAGATCTATACAAGAGTGAATCAGTCTAAAAGGTAATTATAGCTCACACCTTTAATTCCAGCATTAGGAAAGTATGTAAGACAAAAACAAGATCTCAGAGAGGCATTCATTCACCAGCCATATCTGAGGCTCAGTGAGAGCTTGTAGAGACAGGATCAGCACATTCAGCCTGAGAGACAGGTAAGAAGCTAGTGGCTGATATTCATCTTGGAGCTTGAACCCCAATATCAGTCTCTGGGTCACTTGTTTCTTCATGTTACAGGGAGACCTTTGCTTCTTCCTCCAGGAGGAATATTGATTCTATGTCAACAAATTGGGTATAGTAAAATACATGATTCAACAATTCCAAACAGGTCTCCAAAACATCAGGAACAGGTCTATTCCTATGGCTGGTGGTCATTGACAGTCCAGTATGGAATTAGATGCTACTTGCTACTTTTCTCAACTCTTTCTCCTCCTTTGCCTAATCCAACTAATTAGACTGTGTCTTACACATTTTTGTTTAAATTTTTCAACAAGTTCAAGATATTTCTAACAATACATTTAATTAATTATTATACAGGATTACCAGCCACAGACTCCAGAACCAGAGGCCTGGTAACTACCAACTATACCCTATGGGTAAATATTAAGCTTGCCTCAAGGTCTTTGATGCCCTTATATAACGAGAAATAGTTTAATGATAATGTTTCTCTCTTTCCTGACCCCTGACTGTGTATTGATAGTAAACATAAAAGGGAGTAATATAGGGCAATAGGTGAAGGGAAAATTACAATGCACAAAGCCAGCACTCCCTGAGCTCCCAGTCTTGGAAATCCCCACTCCTGTGCCTAAGAGTTACAGGCAAAAAAATGATTCAACGTTGGCAGCCAGGCAATACTTTCAGCTGCATTGTACTTTTCTGAAAGATCACTGCACTGTTCCTGCTTACCATCCTGTGCCTCTCCATAATGAATCTTTTACTTGAGATCTGTTTGGTGGTGTGACCTTTTTGGTATGCCTTGGTTCCTGACCGCCAAGATGCCATAGTGCTAAAGAAAACCTTATACTGTTTCAAACACATATGCCTTAATTGTATGTCTTGTCACCCCAAGGAAAGACCATGTAACCACACCTCCAATATTTGTTTTCAGTTCTCAGTTCCTATACAGGTGCCAACTGGTTTGAATGATACGATTTTTTCCTGGGGAGATGGGACAAGTGTCTATTTACCTCTTCTTGGACACTGATGACGGATGAAGGAAATTATTTAACCATGTCCAGATTGATGAACCAATTAATTTGTTGGAACATGTGTGAAGGAGTACTTCCTCAAGGCTCCCTCACAGCAACATTTTCCCAAACATCCATATCAACATGGACATGACTCAGGAATGCTGTATCTCTGGAGCTCCATAGAGCTCTCCACCAAAGAATCCCTGCACCTCCTAACAAATCTTATTGCTTCTACAACTCCAGGGAGGGGCCTCATTAGTCTTGTAAGTGTGGTGAGCTTCCTGAGTCTTATGAGCCTTCCTTCTCCCACAGGTGTGTGGAGTGGGCTATATTTGAGAAACATTTCCACAGAGAAGAACATGTCTTTGTCAGTTTTAGTTTTGGATCTGGCAGCCAGGTTTTTAATGAGTTGTGAATCAAGTAAGCACCTACTTATGAGGCTACTTCTTCAGAAGCATAAATTATACAGTTTTAAAATAAAAGTAGGTGGGCCTTCTTTAACATTTAACATTTGATGATAACAGGACCTTGAGGATATATTATGCTCAAAATTTTTAAATTCAAATATCCACAACCCCACATCACAGGATTCTACTCCTTAAATTTAATGTCTTTACACTGACTCTCTGTTTTCATACTTTATAGTAATTACACAGAGTTGAGACCCTCAGCAATGATTTCCCTCCTGATGAAAACACTCTAAGAGTATCCAGCTCTCTGGCTGTTTTGTGAACTAAGAGTTTAAAAGTATGTGTTCAGATCTTTTTTTTTTCCTCCTTAAGGAATGGTGCACAGGCAGGAGCAACAAACCCTTTTTTTGTAGTCAAATACAATTACTTGCTTTCCCAATGATGTGCTTGGCTCATCAACCCAAATAAGCCAAGTAATAATTTGAGTCAATGCAATGTCACTTAATGGAATAGATTAATTATAAAGTCTCATTTTTTTACATGAGAGAAACTATTACTTTCAAGCAAAAGGCATTAAGAAACCTAAGCCCAGAAAGTTAATATCCTTATTGAGGATCTGTTTTTAGGACTAATCTCAATACAACAAAAACATGTTACTGATTAACATCTAAATAGTACAACATAAAATAATCAATTAATCTCATGTAAAGTAAATTTAGTACATACTAGTTATTACACAAATATTCATAAGGCTAGCAATAGCAGAAAATCCAGTGTCACCTTATAGGACTAGAAAACAGAGAGTGGTTTTGTTGATGCATCAAAGCCAAGGACTTGTAATATGAGCAAAATCATCAGACAATCTGCTTTTAAAGACTGGAACCACTGAGGTAAAGGTTTCCTAAACAGGCTTGGGGAAGAGATGCAGCAGCTTTCAGGGATGCTGCCTATGTCAGTCGGATAGAAGGAAAATTACTTTAAGCTCTTTCTAGTCTTACTCTTCTCATGCTCTTCTCTTACCAAATTTATTGCTGTACCTAATAGTTACTCAAAATAAAATTACAAAACGAAGTGTCCTATAATTTACAGAGAACAAATGTCCAACAAAGTCCTACAAAGAGAAAATAGTTCACCTTTAACAAATTTGTAATTTTCCCCAGTAAGTTGCACCCACTTCTTATAGAGTTAGTTTCTGTTTTGTGCATGTTTCTAGTTCAATTAAATGTAGAAAATTTATGCCTCATTACCTTAGTAGGTAGTGAACAAGATTCTTAGAACATTGATGTCACACAAAATTGTATATTATATAGGAATTTTATTATTAAATTGGTTTTGGTATATTGTCAAGAAAGCTAAGTACAATAATGAAACTTAATCCAGACTTTAACATGTGCCATTATCATTACTCTTAAAATAATTGATAA
The DNA here is from genome assembly GCF_017639785.1 of Mesocricetus auratus. Lineage (NCBI taxonomy): Eukaryota > Metazoa > Chordata > Mammalia > Rodentia > Cricetidae > Mesocricetus > Mesocricetus auratus. The sequence goes on from NW_024429197.1 coordinate 65,541,195, forward strand.
ATACAATTTTTGTTGAGTTCTAACAAAGTGCATTAGTCCCTAATATAGTTAAATACTCAAGTCAAGGTCATTTATTAAAAGTTATTCTTTCCCAAGAACAAATGCTGGTGAGGATGTGGGAGAGACAAAAACTAACATTTCTTGTGGAAACATAACTAGTACAGATATTATGTCAATGAGTATGGAGGTTTCTAAAAAGCTTGAAAGTATAGCTAATGTTGGAAACAGCTATTCTATCTCTGAATATATAACTGGAAGAATCTAAGTCAGCACACAGTAGAGATACTTGCATACTTCACATAATAGTCAAACAGTAGATGATTGCATAAAGAACATTCTGCATATATACACAGCAGAGTTATATTCAGCTGTAAATAAGAAATTATGCCATTTTCAGGAACAATGAAGACAAATGGAGATCATGTCAGCTGAAATAATCTAGACTCAAAAACACAAATATCACATTTCTCTATGTAGAATTCATATTTTAAAAACAGATATTAAAGTAGTATGAGAATTATTTTAAAGAGAATGGGTGGATTCCAGGAGCAAGGGGGCAGGATGGTGTAATGGGATGGTCCATGTGATAAAAGCATATGTGTAAAAATATGGTGCAATCCATTGAGTTTTATAATGAATATATGCAAGTTAAAAAATGAGACATTGTTTTAAGAGGAAAGAAAATGGATATTTTTATCTTTCTTCCCTGGAAGCTGAAAATCTGAGGTCATGTATCTCCCCCCAGTTTTGTGTATGGTGAGAGCCTAAAGGTAGATGGCATGACAGTGAGGATAGACAATTGGACATAGATAACAGACTAACAAAGAGCATGATGCAGGGTGAAGCTGGCCTTATCACCCTCAATTATGTCACAATTACTACTTCTGCCATTAAACTGAGGAGCATTGTCTAACACACAATTCTTTCTTTGGTGAACAAGCCGTAGTTCAGATACAAAATGCATGGAAAAGTACCACATTGTACTATAATGTCTAAATGTGATAGTTGTGGACATTGAATGTAAGTTTCAATGGCTCATCTCTCTGTCAGTTTACTCTTTGCTAAAGCAATAGAAGGAGGAATTAATAGTCAATAATAATGGACATACAGAAGTTTCATAAGGGTGATGAACATGGCAATAGCCTGTATAGTTTAAGAGGTCTTCAGAATACCCTTATTCAACCATCTAGGTAAAAATTTCCCATACCTGTCACTGGGTGTTATTTTCACAACATATTACTTCTGGGAGAAACATCATCTTTTGTTGTGTAGGATAACTCTAATTAAAATGCTTTTATGTCGCTCCCCCCCCACATGCATGTATACACATGTGAAGCTTATAAACGGTGGACTGCCATATGCCTTTTCCAAACAAGGTTAGTGCTAGTTATTCTTCCATGCTTCAACTTTCCCATCCTTCTCTCGTTTTAAATTATCCTCCCCAGTAGTCCCCTTCCTCCTCATTTAATCCTACACTACAGTCCCTCCTCTCTTACTGTCTTACTACTTCCCTGTATCCTTAGTGATGAAAAGAGTTTTCTGGAAGACAGCACACTTTTTGGTACAGAACATGAAGATCAAAGTTGATAACTAATCAAGACATATCCTCCTTTCTGTCTAGCTTTCATAGTACAGGAAGTTGCTACATAGTCTACTGGGAGGGATAGCCATCAAAAGTGTACCCAGGTGTGAAAACTGAGATCTACAATAAAGAATGGTCTGACAGGATGTGATCATGGGTACAATCGTGCCATAAATGTTACAGGAGTAACCAAATTTCTTATGCTTGCATTTAAAGCCTGTCCCCCAGGAAGCCACAGATGCCTAATACTGTAAATATGGTCAAGAGTTCATGGTTGTGGTTATCAGAGGCTCCAGGAGCGAACTTACTAGTATCTCACTATACATGTTTTACTAAATGGACATAGTGTCAAACTGATCTCTAAATTTATATCTCTATACCCATAAATCATTTTCTTTGAGTAGTGGATGCCAGACAACTAAGACAGAAATTCATGACTGGTCAAAGTACAGCAGAATTCTCGGCCATAAATAAATAAGATATGGATATCACACTCCCTCTACCCAAGGGTCAAGGAACGTCTTGGAATAGGGATCAAAATACTGTAGTAACCAGAGGCTGAAAAGGGCCAGGAAACAGGGTCTTCTGAACATGATGAAGCTGTTGTCCTCCTAACTAACTTGTGTAGTTATCTGCACAAGATCAAGCTCATGGTTATTCCAACATGAAGGACAGAGGGGCTTGTGAGCCCTTACACTTAATTAAGGAATTAAGTATAGTTGATGGTTGTTGAGGGAGGAAGAGTCAGTTTTGTAAGGGTTTGGTTCTTTGTAAGCTGGTCATACTCCAGCAGATAATCCTATACCCAGGATTTATGAGAAGCACAAGTTCGCTGTGGTTGGTTATTAAAAAGAAAAAAGAAAAGAAAAGCACAAGTTGGCCATATGAGGAAGTACTCTGAAATAAATGTAAATTATTAAAAATAAAAAGGTATTTCCAACATGTACAAATGCCCTGTTTCTGACAAATGTGACATCTCTATGAGAAAGAAAAGAAAAATATTCTCTGAGTTAGTTGGAAATAACTTTACAGTTTAAAGATTTAATGGAACTGAGTTTCCAGTAAACGGAATCAACAACAATAAAACAAATCCCACTACTACAGACATTTGTTAGCTCTGTATACAGACCTCCTCCAAGGAGTGTTATTGTCCTTGTTTATCACAGCTGAACTTGTTCAGAGACACTGTCTTCAGGGAAACTGTACAGATTTACAACACTCTCAATGAAACCACAAAGAAAAAAATCCACAAATATTTCTTCTCTTTATATCTAGTGTGGAAGTTGAAAGACCCTCAATGTGTTTCCAGGTAATAAAAAGTGAGTGAAAATGCATGACAGGAATATTTTTGGAGGGGGTGCTTGAGAGACTAAACCCATATAAGTAAATACAATTAGTTAAGTTGATAACTAAATTATACCAAAGTCTACTAATCTTTATACACTAATATTTGCCCTGAAAAATAGGCTATTTTTAAGGATAATAATTAAGGGACATTGAGTAGTTGTCATGACAATATCCCACAACTAAAACCTGACATATTATACTTTTAAAATCCATATGAAGAAAAACACTAGTAGAAAATTGTTAGATTTAGCTATCTCTTTGCCAACTGCAATAAACTCACAAAACCTCTAGCTTGAGTATTCTATTGGCAAATTTGACTAAACTTAGACTTGCAAATAACGAATATAGGACTACTTATGTATAAGGATGTTTCCACCAGAAGACTGACTTCTACCAAAGTATAAAACTGACAAGAGAGTATAAAATGTGAGAAACTTGCTGCCAATACTGGATGTTCATATTTTTGGTTGTGAGCCTAGCCTTTAATGGCTGAGCTAACCCTCCAGTCCAATCCTGAATGTTCATACATGCAAAATATTGCAATGAAAGGCCACAGAGTTTATCAGGATTTTTATTAAATGATGCAGTTAAAAAATGAAGTTGAGACCTCAATGTGTAATACTCAGAAATAATAATTTCTATATTAATTTTCTATCACTACTGTCATTAGGTGACTTTATGAAGAGCACAAAATTGTTTTAGTTCTGTAACTCTAGTTCTACTGAGACCAAGTCAAGTTATATACAGGGATGCATTTGTTCTGAGAGTCCTAAGGGGACATGTTTCCTTGCTTTTAGCAGTTTCAAAAGATAAATGACATCTCTTGGTTTAAGGCTTTTTCTTCTATATTCAGTGCCAGAATCATTTGTGTGCCTCGATTTTGACACCCTTTCTCTGATATTACTTCTTTCTTCTCCCAGTTTTAAGGACCCCTGTGATTACATTGAACTCAGTCTCGTCATTCAGGAAAATATTCTGTTGCTTAGGCCCTCAATTTAATAACATATCACACATGAAAAGTCCCTTTTGCTGTGTAAGATAACACATTTATATGTTTTAAATTAGTACAAGGATGTTGTGACTGGAGGAAAGCGTGTTTCTCTACCCACTAACACTGGAAAAGTGTAAGGCCTTGTTTCTAAAAAAATTGCCACAGGACAACTTCTGTTCTCTAAAACCACCATACTCAAAGACAAATTATTTTAAAATTTAAAAGATATTTCTACATGAAATAATCAGAGAGTTCATCCCTAGTGGCAATAATGCCAGCTACAAACAGGGTTTCTTTGATGAAATGAAACTAGCACCAAAGATTAAAATGGATGATTAAAAAGCTGCTTACGATGACCTCAACTTGTCACGGATCTGATTTTGGAATAGGAATTAGAAAAGATGCACTAAAAATGTGCAATAAAAATTTAAAATCCATTAAACTATTATACAACAAGATTAATTGACATCTACAAGCAAAGGCTGATTATTATCATCATACCTCTTTAATGGCTATTGCAGAGAATCACTGAGATGAAAGCTCAGCTGATAAGCCCTTTGCCTGGCCCCTAACTTCTATGTTTTCTTCTCTCTTTTTTTCTCTATCAACTATCTTCTTCTGCCTTCCTTCATAAGATTCTAGGAAGTATAACCCAAGTGAAGATTCAGCTGCATAAGTTCATTGCCTCCAAGCATGGGCATTATGTCACCATAGTTTTTTGTTTGTTTGTTTGTTTTGTTGTTTTTACGAGACAGGTTTTCTCTGTATTGTTTTGGAGGCTATCGGTCCAGCCCAGCCTCAAACTCACAGAGATCCGCCTGCCTCTGCCTCCCAAGTGCTGGAATTAAAGGCGTGCGCCACCACCACCCAGCCATAGTTTAAGTAGCGAATTACTACAAAACTGTCTATATATGCAGTTCTTAGTATTTACACTTTAAAAATTATCCCATTTCAAGCGACACAGCTGCCCATAAAGTTATATTTATAAGAAGCAATGATTTTTCCATCATGTTCCAAATTCTCACTTTTAAAAACCTAGAATAAAATGTCCATAATTTTTTTAAATTGAAGCATGTGGTCTGACAAAGCATGGCTCATCTTTTGTAAACTTTAGTGAGAAGCATTACAAACCCATAAAAATAAATTATATTTAGTTACATATTGAGTACATTTACTTTATTGTATAATGAAATAAAATTATAAGAAATCAAGAGTGTCCTGGAAAACTCAGGACATATGATCACTAATATTTCCACAAAGACATTCAGGATGCTATTTGGTCATAAAGCCCACAATTTATTTTGTATATTGTCTGCCAGGACTCAAAAGTTATAGGAACAAGTATTTTATTCCATATAAAATCATCTGAACAAAGTATTTGAATAACTCACTTATCCCAGGAGTCTGGATTATCCCTACATTTTGGCACACTAAATGCACAATAAATGCAGACTGAACAAATGCATGAACAGTTTTAAGATTAGCTGCATAGAAAAAAAGCCAAGTTTCCTTTCTGCCAGAATGAGCAAAAAGCTCTTAGATCAATCTAGAGAAATAAATGCTAAGGGCATTTGATACTAAAAGGAGAGAATCTCTTAGAATAGCTAATTTATATATGAAAGTTATATTGCCATAAAATTCTGTGGGTTTTTAAAATAAAATATTTATATTCTAAGCCTCCATTCCTCTTGAGTTTCTGGCATACAGTCTTACAAATGTTCCCACTTACTTTGGTGCTTTTCCTTTTAAAATTTCAACCTCATATTTTATCCAGAGTGGGTCACTCATAGTTAGTCTAGGAGGTGGAGATGGAGTGATGGCATCTTTTCTCTCATGTCATTCTCCTCCTATTTTATGGTCATGACTATTGTTTTCTCTACTAAGAGTCCATGGAAGGGACAGCAGTTGAAAAATCTGTCTCCCCAGCCACTCACTCACTTTCTGTCAGATTCCACTCCTGTGTTTTTTCAGACCAGAAGACACCATTTTCCATATTCACACCTAAGAATCATTAGCTTATCATTTAACTTGTCATGCTTAACTCTTGACTTACTTTTGGGCACTTTTAGGCTTTTGAAAAGGAAGAACAAACAATGTAACCTCTTCTTCAATGTGAAATTTCCTATTTGCTATGCAATCTGTATTTACACCCTCTCTCTAGAACATTATTCACATACATACATGTATCATATACATTGGAGGAAGATCACAGAGGTAGATGTACTCATCTCAACTAGTTACTACCCATATCCACTCCTGCTTTTCTAGTTTGGGAAATGTTGCAATTGAATTTTAAAATCACCAATGACTGTTATTCTCTATATACAAACTGTGTGATTAATGCCTGAACAGTGGGATCCTAAGGCATAATTACCATGTGTATAGCTTTATTCTTATATACAGTGCTCTGCACTACTGAGCCCTGTTAATTTTTCATCTTCGTCTTTCTTCCTACAACTTTACAACTGTAAGCAGAGCAAATACAAACATAACAATAAATTATGTATTTCTATATAACCCAGTGTCTCAGAGCTTGCCTTAGTGTGAAAGGGATGACTAATATTTTAAAAACTTTGTTGGGAGCTAGGGAGGCTCAGCAATTAAGAGTACTTGCCAGCATTGCAAAGGATCTGTGTTTAGTTTTTAGCACCCACATAACAAGAAAATACTGGGCCAGAGCAAAGGTGAAAGTCAGGTGGGCAAATTCTAAATTCAGCATGTCAGTGTTTGATGTCAAAGAATTCTGTTCTTCAGATCTCCAACTCCATTCTGTTTTATTGGCTGCAACATACTTCTTTCTCTTGGGCTGATTCCACTCCCTGTTATCCATTCTCCTTGGCAGATATTCCATGGTTCTAGACTCTCTAATAGTTTTGAGTCTTTAAAGCAATCCAGATTTCACCTTTCGTGATCAGGAGTGGGATCATTAATTTCCATGTAGAATGACAAAAGCTTTAAAGGAGATTTAGAAACAAAAGAATGGAGAAAAGCATGGGTTCTTGGTAGCAGCATTTTTCTGAGGTGGCTCTGTTTTGCTAGCAACAAGCAGAGGCTCATAAGGCTCGCTTAAGGGAGTCTTCCTGACTCAGCATGAAAAAAAAAAACAAACAAACAAAAAACCCCAGCAAGGTTCTTCTAAGAGGCTCTGCTAATGATTGAAAGGTGTGGTCATACAGCTGGAAGTGGCAGTGACCACATCTCCAAGCTGGTATCTTTTGCTGGATGTCAGTATAGACGGAGACAGTGAGCTGAAATCACGCTTATACCCGCCATCTTGGAAAAACTGCAGTTTAAACAGAAGTGGTTTTAACAGATAAGACACGTGGCCAGAAAAACTTAAAAATTTATAGTAAAGTCAGACTTGGATGAAGAAAATCCTCTAAAGGTTTACAGTGTGTTTAAAACTATATGTAAGATTGAGAGAAAAAGAAACGACATAGTGTAAATAAATCGAGAAGCCGGCTATGGTGGCACATGCCAGTAGGATTTGCTGCAGAGGCAGAGGCAGAGGCAGGCGGATTTCCAAAGAGAAGCCTTGTCTCAGAGAAAAATAAATAAAAGTAAAATAAATAGAATAATAATAATAGATAAATAAATAAGCCATGTAAAGATGGAAAATACACAGAAAGTCTGGATACTGTATGCTATTGTGTTTTTCAGTTTTTTGATTGCTCAGGAAGGAACAACTGCTAAAGTACACTTGATTATAAATGCTGCTGAATTAATCCAACTTATATATTTTAAAAATGCCTTTACTTCAAAATTTAAGTATAAGGATATGTTACTTTGGAAAAGAGTTTTTGCTTATGTTTCTAAGAAAATGAAAAGCTGAGGATTCCTTCCAGGCTTCTGTGGTTTGCTGAACCAAGACCCCCCCGAAGCAATGGCCCGAGTGATTCAACATCTAAAACAGCTAAGATGATACAGATTTACAGACCACGAAAATAAGGACTTATACATGTTTCTGAGTTTTGTCATGATCCCAATGGTGTGAACAGCACCCCCTTCCAGCATGAAGCAGTTTGGAATGAGCGACGTCCTAATTCCCATATTGTTTATAAATCTTTGTTTTCATTTGAATGGGGTTGTTTATAATTGGTTAATGATCACAACCAATCTCTTTTTTAAAGGAAAAAGGGGATTATAGTATGGAAATGACTATTTTGTATTGGTATGGTTTCCCATTTATTGATACAAATTCAGAGTCAATTTTGTGATATGTATATTTCTCCTCTTGATTAAGTATTGTGTTTATACTGATCTTTTACATCTGAGAGGAAGATGGGAATCAAAGAAACTCATTATGGAGTTTGCTTTCAACATGGCAAGATTAGCCATTTGGTCAAGAAACTGCTCTTGCCTAGACTGCTTGACTGTTGTTGTATAATCTGGACATGCAGGACCCACAGGAAAGTGACTGCTGAACTCAAACAGCCCTACAGGATTCCTACTTCGTGGGAGAGTCTCCCAGACTTTCTGCAGGACATAGAAAAATGACTGACAGACTGCTGATGCAGATGGACAGTTTAAAATTTCCTGCTTTGCTGAAAAGTCTTCCAGAAGCACTGTGGCCTATGGGCTGAAGATGCCCCAACATTACAGAGAAACTTCAGGTGACTGCCCAGGCAGTAAGATGTCTCTGTCAATCCTAGCATTTATATATTGTCCTTCTGTGGTCTTTGATAGAGTTGAAGGCAGATAGCTATAGTTTTCCTTAGTTATGATAAAAGATAAGCTACATATAGAACTTTGGACTCACAAAGATGGGATGGATGATATTTTCTTTAAATCTTGCTAAATGTTGATGAACAAAATATTGTAACTGTGTTCTTGCTTGATAGCTGTTCTGTTATACATAATTTGACTATATTAAAGTTAAGACCTTTCTTTTTGTTTAGACAGAAAAGAGGAGATGATGGGAGAAGTCCTGTGTATATGTCAATAAAGCACTGTTGGCCAATAGGGAAGCAAGATAGGTGGTACTAGGAGTCCAGGAGGATTGGCCAATAGGGAAGCAAGATAGGTGGTACTAGGAGTCCAGGAGGATTCTGGGTAGGAGAAACACAGGGAGTCACGATGTAGCCCACCAGAGAAGTAAGATGTCCAGAACTTTCCTACGGTAAGAGAAATACTTAGATTAACAATTATGGGATAAATACTTAAGTCAGAGTTAGCCAGTAAGAAACAAGCAAGGCCAACAGCTTCATAATTAATACAGCATCTTGTGTGTTATTTGGGGCCTACAATGCAGCAGAGCCCAGATGACTGGTGGGGAAAAACCAAGCAGCTGGCAAGGAAAAGACTTCTCTCTATACACCTTCACAGATTTATATAATGGTCTTTCTATACCTTCATGCAAGGATACCCCTGACAGATACCAAACCTCAGTATCTTTCCTTAGCAAACCTCAGTAGCTTTCCTTAGCCATGGAGGGAGATTCCATATCTCTTTTCTTGCATTTTTGACTCTAAAACCAGAACCAGGTGGCCAAAGCTGTCAAGTTCTATTACTTTTCAGGCTGAAACATGCCCCCCCTTTTAAAATCCATTTTCACTAGCTTTCTGTTTTCAATGGTTTCCTTAATTGATTAAGCTTGAGTGTCATGTAACTCCCTCTATAGACCACGCTGGCCTTAAACTCAGAGAACTCCCAGTCTCTGCCTTCTGAGTGCTAGTACTAAAGATATATATCACCACACCTGGCCCTAAGCTTATCTTTAATTTCTTTTCACAAGTTGGTTGCTTATCAGGGTGCGGTTTTGCTGTGAGGTCACCACTTCCTTTATTATAATTGGAATCAGGCATTTCTTTAATCTGTTTACACTTTCTGGAGATTCTTTTGCCCTCCAACTGTACAATTTGTATTTTTCCTTGCAAAGCTCACTCTATTTCATTATAGATCTGGATAAGACTGGCCACTAATAACCACACAACACCATCAACACTAGGCTGCTTTGAAAATCCTCTGCAAACACATTAATCCAAAACTCTCCAATTTAACCTCAAGTGGACTTTTCAGACAGGGCCAAAATATAGTCACAATCTTAGACAAAAGATCACAAGAATTATCTCTAAGCTACAGACTAATATTCTTATTTTCTGGAACCTTTTGAGTCATACCCCCATAGTTCAGATTGCCCTCAGCACCTCTATCATCCATGTTCCTACTAGAATGGTCCATTAAGTTCTGCTTAAGAAGTTAAATCACTTTTCTAATCAAAAGTTGGCTCTGTATTCCTCCAAACAAAAACATGGCCCCCAGCCTATCACAGCAATACCACAGTCCCAGCTACTAACTTCTGTTTAAGTTAGGGATTCTATTGCTGTGAAGAGACATTAAGAGCATTTACTTGGGCCTTGGCTATAGTTCAGGGGTTTAGTTCATTGTCATCATTGTGGAAAATATGGTAGTACCCTGGTAGACATGGTGCTGGACAGATAGCTGAGAGTTCTACAATGATGTTCAAAACTTGTTTTCCCAGGTAGCTTGCACATACATCATATTAACCATGCTTTCAAGCTAGAAAATCCATTAAGTTCTGATATTTTATACTGGCTACTTCTCTGGCTATCACATGAATTTTCGCATTTTTCAATCCATGCTGATACATGAATTCTCAACCACAGACATTCACAACCAAAAGAAGGTGATACAAATTTCAAATACTACCTAGTCCTACAGAGTCTTCAATTGGTGAGGCATATATTCATTTAGAAGAAGCAATGCCCAATTTGAACGACTTTGCATTTATTCTGCACATACCCATTATACATGTACACACTTTGTATATTCACATTACCACATGGATGCTGATTAAGCTTAAACACACTGCTTCTTTTTAGTAAATGTGGACACAAAACTTTACTCTATTTCATTTATGTTCTTAGAATTACATGGTCCTTTTTTAAATCTGGTGATGTAACTCTTGTCTACACTAAGCAAGCACTCAGACACTGAATCACATTTCCAGTTTGCCATCCTCTTTACAAACACAATGAAATAACTGTTGTTTTAACCTTATGGTACATTGGAACTGTGGTTCAGCCACTTTTTTCTTTTTCCTGTTTTAATTATCAAGGGACATGACAAGTTATCAGTGTGGGACTTGCATCTCCCCTCAGGCTTCTTCATCAGCTAGATATGACTATGTTAGAGAGGGATCAAAAGAGTCCCCACTCATCTGATAAATGTTAGTTAATCTTACTATTTTTGTTTTTCACAGATTTTGGAATAAATGTACCAGTGTTTTATTTCAACACTTCAGTGAACCATCCTACTAGCATTATTGACTATACTCTCATCTCCCCATTCTGAGACCTACCATTAACATGAATGCTTCACTTAAAATAATATACACTTAAAATGTATCTAAAATTTTTGGAATAATAAAACGACTTGCATTGAATTTCACTTTAAAAATTTTAACTGTGCTTATGAATCACAAAGCCCCCCCCCCATGAATAAAGAGAATCAGGAATGAAGACAACTGCCTTTTAGTTTCATTGTTAATAGAAAACACAGTTTTATTGGGGCTGTAGTAATAGCTGCTTCTTTGAGCATTTTATGTTTAGACAATACTTAGGGTAATATATTGGCTCACCAGGTTTGCCCTTTGCCTGTCATATATGAAGTCTTGTGTAAACTTTATGGCATGTTTGAATTTTATCTGTTTATCAATGTCATCTATTTCTATATTGGCTCATGAATTTCCTAGAAGCAATGGTAGAAAGACAGATGTGGGTTTCTCAAATGAGCCCTCTCAACATCTCTCCTTTCATTTTTCTGTGAGACATGCCAGCTCTGACAAGTTGTTGAAACTGAATTCTGAATCCATTGGAAAGCAGTATTTCAATCATTAAAGTGCTATCTTGAGCCATCTTGTGGGTTTGGAAAATAAATTCATAAAGGACAACCAACACAAAGTTACTGTTCCTTAAATACCTTCCACCAGGGAACTTGCATAATCTATCCACATTTTTCAATGCTTACAACTCTTCTGGTTTCAAAGAATGAGTGAAACATAGCTCAGTGTTCCATTTCTACCCAGAGGAAATGTGAATGTCTGTAAAAAATCACCTATAAAGCAGATTGCTTGACTGAATACTTTTTCCCATCTAAAGAGCTCAGTGATGACATAGATTTATCTGTAAATCAGTAAGGGACCCCAGGGTTTAGGAATAATATGATCACTTGTCATTTTGAAGTTGTACAAGACTAGCACATGAGACATAAGCTCACTTGGCTGTTTGGATGCAAGCTAAGCTCCAGATTCCTGTAATTAAGACTGTTGTCCTGTTAAAACATGGCATGGACATAAAAAGGTATACCAGGGACAAAAACTCCCAAATTATCTTCAAGATAAAAAGTTCCTCAGAATAGAATATTGGTATATTGTCGACATGAACTGATCCAAAATATGCTCATACAATCACTTTGATTAATACGGAAGTAATTACAACCACAGAAACCTATTTCAAAGTTCAGCATGGTGGTGCACACTTAAGTATCAGCAACCGGAAGGCAGAGGGATGAGGAAATTTAGAGGCCAACCATGTCTATGAAGCAATTTCCTGCCCATCCATGGCTATATGAAGAGAGCCTAGCTACAAACACACACACACACACACACACACACACACACAATTCCAAACATTATTTCTCTGATGGAGTAGCTATAAACTTCCTCTAAGAATTGCCTTAGCAATATCCATCTAAGCTGTGCTTTTTTTTATTTGATTCTAGGACAGTTTAAATTTTCTCAATGATGCACTGATCACTCAAAAGTACATTGTTCAGTGTCTATATACTTATATACTTTATGTCATTTTTCTTGCTCTTGATTCCTACTCTGTACTATGGTCTTATGAGAGAAATTATTTTGTACTTGGTGAGACTTGACTAAAACTTAAAAAAAGAAGTCTATTTTAGAGAAGTTTCTGTAGGCTATTGAGGAAAATATGTGCTCTGTACGTTTTGGAAGCAATAGTCTCTATAAATCTGTTAAGTTATTTGGTCTACTGTATAGTTTAATTCTGCTTTCCTTTTTCATGTGAATAAACAATATTAAGAACATGGCAGAAAGGTGCTAAAACGTTTCATATTTGGTGGTGAATCTGGAGCTATTTGACATTAATTTGTTCATGAAAGGAAGAGTCTTAACATTGGGCCATGACCTTCTTTATCTCTTCTGTCTAATTTTGTTTTGAAGTCTATTTTATCAGCTATCAGAATAGATAACATCAATTTGTTTTGGGTATCTACTTATTTGATGGATTAATTTCCAATTTTTACACTCCAAGTTTGTTGGCATTTTATTTTTTTATTTTTGAGAGTGGGGTATGCTGTTTAGGGAAAACAAATATTTGAGTCCAACATTTTTGTGCAGTCAGCCAGTCCATCTCTTCTATGTTCATTTGAGGCCATTTATATTCTAGGTTACAGATGAGAGATTCATAGTGACTACCATTATTTTGTTGGTTGTTTTGTTGGATGACAACCATGTTCTTTTCTTTCTCATCTTTTCATATTTGCCAGCTAAGTGCATTTGAAATGATTGATTCCTAAGTTCATATATTCATGCACAAACCAATTCTCTCCTAATATCTCAAGATAGCATGTCTTTAAATGTGTTCTGGAATTATGGCTTAGTGCTCATCAACTGTTGTTGATTGTTCTTTTCTTCACATATCCTTACTCCTCTGGCAATTTTAAAAAACAACCTTGCTTTTGCTTGACAGCTATTTACTTTTAGAGACTGAAATGTATAGATTTATTCTCTCCTGGTTTTAGGGGTTCTAAGGAGAGATTTGATGTTACATATATGCCAACCTGTATAAGAAAGTAGCCATTTTCCATGATAGCATTTTGTATTGTTTGTTCTGTATTTTTGTTGCCTATAAAACAAATTTCTCTGTAATGTGTTATAGGGAATTTTTTAATCTGGTCATGAATATATGAAGTTACAACTGCTTCTTGTTTGTAGATTCTACTTTACTCCTAGATTTAGGGTGTACTCTGCTATAACTTATCAAATTTTCCTCAGTTCCATTTTTCTCCTCCCTCCTCCTGCCTCAGTTTCTAGCCCATGGATTCTTAAGTTTTGATCATGTCCCAGGGTTCATATGTCATGGTTCATGCTCACATACTTTTAAAACTGATACTTGAATGCATTGTTTTATTAACCCTGTCTTCCCTTGCTGGTATTTTGTTTGTTTGTTTGTTTGCATGCATGGGTACGTGTGTGAGTCTATGTATACAAAGATATGAGGGAATAACATAGGTAGCCTGCAAGATTTGATTCTTACCTTCTACCATGTGAGTCCTAATGATCAGGTCAGTAAGCTTGGTGGCAAGCTGTATTACCTGCCAAGCAACCTCTCCAGGACCTAGTATTCATTTCGTGTTGGCCAAGTCTGTTGTTGATTCTATTTTACTCTTTCTCTCCCTCTCCTTCACCCCCTCACACTCAGCTATGTCTCAGAATTTCAAACTTACTCTTTGAAAATTATGTTCATGTATAGATTGTACTTTGGTCACGTTGACCTTTCACCTCCCTCCCCAACCCCTACTTGGTGTGCCCAATATTTCCCCATTCCACTTGCATGACCCCCTTTTCATCCCCACTCCCTCCCTTCCTCCTTCCTCTTTCTCTTCCTCCTCCACCTTTAAATAAGCCCTGTTTTAATCAGGGTTATTTGTATGAAAACTGCTTTGAAGGGAATGAATCATGGATAACTTAAGAAGTAGGTACATCACTGAAGAAAAGCAACTCCCCATCCACTAACAGTTATCTACTGTCAATAGCTCTTGCACAAAAGGTGAACACTCACAAGGCACTCCCCAGGATGTACAGGAACATGTCATGCAGGTCACCAAAGAAAACATGAGAACAACAACCCTGTTTGTCCAGAAAGTAGGATTCCTCCTGATATTCCTATCACGTTCTTTCCAACACTCTTTTACTTTATTTCCAAGGCTTAGGCAGAGCCAGTGACATAGATATCCAGCTCAAGGCTGAGAACTCAAAAGTTATTTTCAGCACTTTGGTCAGCGGTGAAACTCTGAATTAACTGCTGCTCACTGCCAAACCAAGTTTCTCTGATCAAGGCTGAAAGCTTCATTAATCTCTAGGTACAAATATAAATGTTTTGAAGGCAGCTTTAAATCACATGTATTACACAAACAAAGGCAGTAAGTGCCCCCACCCTACACCAGGCTTGTGACCTCCTGAACTTTTTACCAGGTTTATAGTAACAGATATGAATTCTGTCCTATGGAGTAGGCTTCTAAGTGATCAGAAAACAACTTGTTACAACCATAATAGTAATTCCATGATGGGCAGATACCACCCAGCAGATCAGTATTTTAACATTCATCATTCACTACTGGAGATGTCCGCTGACTTTCCCCCAAAAGCAGCCAGAATTCTCTGGCTCTTTGAAGCTTGCTAGAGGGAAGGAAGTTCCCAAGGTAGACCCAGCTTGTATTTTCCATATTTTTCAACCAAAGTATGCTGTGTCTTTATTGATGGTGTTTTACTATCCAGATATGGTGGTAAATATTTGTGATGATTTCTATTGTTTTATATTTTAATTTATTCATTACCCCTCTCATTTATAACATTTTGTTATCAAGATTTCAATTTCCTTAAATATCTCTTCCAGGTTGCTGACTTTTGTTCAAATTGCTGATTTTCTTGTCTCTTTTACTGACTTTTCCCCCATTGAATTGATCTGCTGCTGTCTTTTCATGTCATCAATAATTTTTACCAGCAAAGTGTTATTTTTTCCAACATTTTACCTATTTCAGTGTCTTTGAGTTCATTAGTTGAAGGGTTAGTATAATTTGACAGACTTGTGTCACCTCCTTTTTCATATTTTCTCTTTCTCTTCATAACATGCATTTGTTGGTTTGGATATGTCTCCTTATATTGTAGTATATCTTCTTATTGAGAAATTCTACTGGACAGTGATCTCTAGAAGAGTGTCTACAGAGTGCACTAGTATTTTTAATTGGAATTCAGTCAATTAACTAACATGCTAGTAAGCATTTAGTTGAACAACTGATGTCTGCATGTCTGAGTTAGAATCTGGTACCTGCTCTATTCACAATGTTGGATATCTCAATGGTCCCAATATTGTAAGTTGGTCTGAAAGTTCACTAGAGAGTTACTGGCATTCAGACTATGATGCAAGACCAAAGAAGCTGGAGCCCAATGAGTTAAACATACTTGCTCAAGGAAGAAGTGAAGGCAGGCAGTGCAGTTTTACTATCAAAGAGCCCTTGTCACTCAGGTGCTAAATGGAAGGCAACTAGTCTTCCTTAGGTTAATCCACTCTGGGAATTCTGTGATTACAAATATGCCCGGTGTATGTTTTCCAGGTTATCCTAGATTCCTTCTAGTACCCTCAGGTTTGAGCACCACAACAGCCTATACTTGAAGGCTCATTCTCTAGTACCACAGAGTGCATAAAAAGTAAAGTTTCTGATCAACAAAGGAGTACATCAACTACAGAAGGTATGAGATATGCTGAAAATCAAGTAATTACCATGACTGTATCAGCAATGACCATTAACCCAAAATTAATGAGACTATTGTAGAATGTGTTATGAATCTAGAAATTGCTTAGCATATGTGTAAGAAATCAGTGAGTAAGATAAGAGAAGGGTATCAGGAGCGAGAAATAGAGTAGAAACAAGGATGAGTAGTAGAAAGGAGAAAATTTATAGAAAATGTCAAAATTAAAGAATGGGATTAGAAAAGTTAAAAAAGAAGAAAAAGAAAAGAAAAATAAATAAAGGGAACATCAGGGAGGGGAAAGTCTGATCAGAATATATTGTACAAACAGTTTTTTAATCAAAAAGGTATAATTTCCCAAATAAAACGTTCAAAAGCAAAATTAGATTACTGGAAAATGGACAATAAAAAAATAAAAACACATAGCCTTTAGGAAATCAGAAAGGAAGACTCAAAATACCACAATGGTGCGTGCATGCGTGCGTGCGTGCCTGTGTGTGTGTGTGTGTGTGTGTGTGTGTGTAAAAACAATGTACAAATAAAATCAGGTACATGAGTGGAGGAGAATAAACAATAAAGATGTCAAGTATTTAAGAGTATAAAAAAGTGAAAACTATAGTTAAAAAAATAAAAGAGGCACACGGTCAGAAATGGATTAAGCTTTGGAACTATCTTAGGCTTAGTCATTTGTGGGCTGTGCAAGTTCACCCACTGTCTCAAAACCCTCCCTATCTCCCTTTCAGTGACTAATAGTCTATTGTAGGTGTCTCACATAAATGGATTGGAAGTGTGATAATAGCTATAGCCCTGAGGTTAATGTAGGTTAGGGGCCTACCTCTGTAATTTCATGTCCTCCTGAGTGTCACTCATGCTGCTGGAGGGACTTCTCGTGGGTGTCATGTACCCCTACCCAGCAACTCCAGAGTTCTTGGACTCTGACCATGACCACAGAGAGGTGTGGCTACAGAGGTTGACCCACCTACTGTGCCTGGGCTGAAGGCTGTCAAACACCAGAGTTCTCAATTGGTGAGCTCTGAATCCAGCCCTGTACTCTTCTGGACCTGATAAGGCCTTCATTAAGAAGATATTTGGCAAGCAATTGATGGTGCTGGGCTGGTATTTGCTCCTTGTTCTCAGACACACATAGAAACTTAGTTGTAAACAATGCAAATTTTAGCTCTTATGTACCCTGGAGAGATCACCGTCTCTCACTGAAACTCAAAACTGTTTTAGGTGAGTGAGTGGGGCAGATTGCTTTAACATGGGTGGGTTTTATAAGACAGACTATTGGTCTAGCTTATTTTGGAATCTGCTTCCACCGCTTTCCCATCTGGGAGGTGCCCTGATATAGCTGTTTAGTTAAATGTTTTTGCTGCAGCACCCTCTTTCTGTAAATTTCAAATATCCCTTCACTTTACCTTTGAACATCTAAGTGTTTCCATCTTCATGTCTCTAGAATCATTGTTTTGTTTTGCTAGTCTATTTTGTTTTGTTCTTTCCCCTTATAGTGACTCTCTTTTTTCTTTTTTCTTTTGGTTTCACGAGACAGGGTTTCTCTGTGTTGTTTCGGAGGCTGTCGGACCAGCCCGGCCTCTAACTCACAGAGATCCACCTGCCTCTGCCTCCTGAGTGCTGGGATTAAAGGCGTGTGCCACCACCACCCGGCAAATAAACCATTTCTTTTTTTAAAGATTTATTTATTTGTCATGTGTACTGTATTCTACCTACATGTACATTTTCATGTTAGAAAGGGTGCCAGATCTTTTTATAGATGGTTGTGACCCACCATGCAGTTGCTGGGAATTGAACTCAGGACTTCTGGAAGAACAGCCAGTACTCTTAACCGCTGAGCCATCTCTCTAGCCCCTGTTTCTCAATCATTTCTGTTGTGCACAATCTTTTTAATTTAATGAAATCCTATTTTTTAGTTGTTAGCATTATTTGTTATTATATACTTATTAGGAAAACCTTTCTTTTTCAACAACTTAGTATTTTCCCTACATTTTTTCTAAACATTTCAGAATTTCCTTCCTCACAATAACCGTGATCATTTAAAATTTTACATGTATGGTAAGAGAGACAGAATTCTAGTGTCATGCCTCTACATGTGAATGCCTAGTTTTCCTAGCACCATTTCAGGAAAGACTGCCTTTCCTCCAATGTACATTTTGGCATCTGTGTCAGAAATAAGGTGGCTATAGCTACATGAGCTTATATTTGGTTCTCTATTCTGTTCCCCCATCTATCAGTGTGTCTGCTTTTGTATCAGTACAATGTTTGTTTTTGTTTCTATGACTCTACAGTATAACATAAAATCAGCTATGTTAATACCTCTAGTAATTTTTTATCAGGAGATACTTTTCTATGTGTGTGAAGAATGATACGAGAAATTTAATTTTTATTTCTTTTGATAACATAGCACTTCTTCACAATGTTAATTCTTCCAATTCATTAGCATGGAAAATCTTCCCATTTTCTAGCACCTTCTTTACTGTCTTACATGGAGATTTTAAAGTTTTCATTGTATAGGTCATTCATGTCTTTGCTTAGGTTTCTTCCAAGATTCTTTTCTTTGTTTGTCAGTTGTGAAAGGGATTGCTATTCTGATTTCTTATTTAACATATTTTCATATATATTATTATCAGGCATTATCAAGAGTAGTTTTTAATCCATGAATACATATTTACAAAATGACTTATATCTTTTCTCTTTAAGGAAATATTACTGGTGTGGGCATACCTTTAAACACATGTAGGAAATAGTAACATCCTTCATCTGTGACACAGAGCATGGCAAGATGCCTTTGACACCATATATTCTCTTCTGGTGGGAAACAGAAAGGCTATCTGGTTCCATCAAGGCTGAATCTTTCTTAGTGACCATACCCGGCATATTTGCTTATTCATAACTATTTTGCCACTTTTCTCTTTTACTTTTGAGTTTATCCAAGTCCTGTTATAGCAACCAGAAAACTGTGGTTATTAACACTACATCCATCTTTCTGAGAATATACACTAGGGAGGTATGCCTGAAGTCCCTATATTAAAAACAGAGAAGCCCATCCAGCTGGAGAGATGTCACCACTGCTAAGAGAATTTTTTCCTTTTGCAGAGGGCTAGCATTTATTTCCCACTACCTGCATGGTGGCTCACAACCATTGGTAACATTAGTTCCAGGGATCAAACATTCTTCTGGCTACAGCAGGGACAAGCCAAAACACTTATACTTGTAAAACAAAGTATAAATTTTGTTTATAAAATTTTGTTAAAAAATGACAAATTTTTTAAAAAGAGAAATCTGAGCCAGAGAGATGGCTCAGTGGGCAAAAACTCTTGCTGCACAATCCTGAATTTGGGTCCTTATAGTTCGAATTCTAATTGGTCTTAGTAATAAAAACCTCTGAAAGATCAGAGAAGCAAAGCAGCCACCGACTAGTTCTTCCCTCTACTGAATCATCAGAGTAAATGGGAGATTATGTCTCCACGAATCCCAAGACTGCATGCTGTCTCTATGAAACCTCAGACTGAATGCAATGCTAGTGTCTTCTTCCACATTATATTCCCATCTCTGCCCAGCCTGCCTCCACCTCCCTGGTGCTGGGATTAAAGGCGTGATTAACACGTACTAGGGCTAAAGGTATGAATCACCGTCACCTGGCTTTCTTTCTCTTTTAGACTGGATCAATCTAGCATAGGCCAGGGTTACTTTGATTTCATAGAGATCCAGCTCCCTATGCCTCCAGAGTAATAGAATTAAAGGTGTGTGTTACCACTGCCTGGCCTCTGGGACTAACTAGTGGCTAGGTCTGCAATGATCTCCAGACAAGGCTTATTTGTTAGATCACAAAGTATAACCACAGGTCCCTAAAATACAGTACAATCTGGAGGCAGTATTAGTAATACCAACATTAATATAGTGATACAGGAGGTCATCTATGAGCTTTTAAACCTTCTAGTGTTGAATCCACAGTGCAGCAGCAGAAGTATTGAGACTCTACCTCAAACAAGAAAGAAGGTAGCAGTAACTCCCCAAATTATCAATTGATTGAATCACCTGTCCTATTGCTTGGGCATACCTGTACTGACACACAGAGAGAGAGAGGGGGATGGAGGGAGGGAGAAAAGGAGAGAGAAAGGGGAGGAGAAAGGGGGAGAAAGGGACAGAAAGGGACAGAAAAAGAGAACTTAATTGAATCAGTTTCCAGCATTGCACACTAAAACAGATGATGAGTGAATAGTTTGGTTTTACTTACTAGAACAAAACATGTACAGATATCTTCATAATTTGAATAAAATGATCACTGTATTAAGAAGCCAATGGGAGGGTGAGGCCTTCCATGGAGGATCATCAAAGTCTGTCACATCATTTTTTTGGGGGGGGTTAGGCTCTCCTCCATGTATCTGAGCTGAGAGAGTATTCCTCCAGGGGAATGAGCTCTCAAAGTCCATTTGTGCAATAGATATAAATACTGGTTCCACTGTCAGAGGTCCCATAGACTGCCTAGGCATCCTAACTGGCACCCACAATCAGAGGGCTTGGTTCAGTCCACCAGCTACTGCATGAAAGCTCTAGTATGGCATATAAGGTAGTCATCAGTCTCATTATAGAGGAAGGACATTTAAGGTAGCGTCTCCATGATTGCTTACATTCTTAGTTGGGATCATGTTTTGGATTGCTGGATATTTCTCTAGTGCCAGATATCTCTTTATTTTTTCTCAATATTTGTTTTTATTTAAATTAGAAGCATGAATGCTTCACATGTCAATCCCAGCTCCCTCTCCCAAAAATTCTCCCTTGTCCCTCCACCAGCCCCCCAACCGCCCACCCAATCACCACATCATTCCCCAGGGAGAGTGAGGCCCTCCTTTGGGGGATCTCTAACGTCTGTCATTTCATCCAGGGAAGGACCTAGGACCTTCCCCAAGTGTCCAGGATGAGAGAGCATCCCTCCCTCTATTTGGAATGGGCTCCCAAAGCTCATTCATAAACCATGGTAAACATTGATCTATGACCCAAGTCCCCGGTCATTTCTGTGGCTTCCTTCCTAGCACTACATTCCTGGAGTCTGGATCAGTCCCCTGTTGGCCTCTCATCCATCAGTCTTGGATTCAAGTGCTCCCCCTTATCTGGTCAGGTGTCTGTGTGGGTTTCACCATAATGGTCTTGACTCCTTTGCTCATCACTCCTCCATCTCTGTCACTAGGTTCCAGGAGTTCAATTCAGTGTTTAGCTGTGGGTATCTGTCTCTGCTTCCATCAGTCACTGGATGAAGGTTCTAGGATGGCATATAGGGTAGTCATCAACTCTATAATCAAAGAGGGGCTATTAGTGTAGTTTCTCCACTATTGTTTAATTTGCCAGTTGGTGTTATCCTTGTAGATCACTGGAATTCTCACTAGTATCAGCTCTTTCCTCAAGCCTATAATGACTCTATCTATTATGGTATCTCGTATCCTGCTCTCCTCTATACTTACCTCAACTCAACCTTCCTGCTCCCCCATGCATTCTTCTCCCCTCCTCCCATCCCCCTCTCTTTTTGTTGGTTCCCTCTCCCCTCCCCCGATGTTCCCACTCTGCTCAGGAGATCTTGCCTCATTCCACTTCTCTGGGGTATCATGTATCTCTTTTGGGAAGCACCTTGTTTCCCAGACTCACTGGAACTGGGATTGTAGGCTGAAAATCCCTTGATCCAAATCCATATATGAGTGAGTACATGCTATGTTTGTCTTTTTGTGTCTGGATTACCTCACTCAGGATGGTTTCTTCTAGTGCCATCCATTTGCCTGCAAATTTCAAGATTCCATTTTTTTTCTCCGCTGAGCAGTACTCCATTGTGTAAATGTACCACATTTTCTATATCCACTCTTCAGTTGTGGGGCATCTAGGTTGCTTCCATGATCTAGCTATTACATATAATGCTGCTATGAACATAGTGAAAAGACTATGTTGTGTGAATGGGCATCTTTTGGGTATATGCCTAAGAGTGGAGTTGCTAGGTCTTGTGGAGACTGAGTCCCATTTTCCTGAGGAATCTCCATACTGATCACCAACGTGACTGTACAAGTTTGCACTCCCACCAGCAGTGGAGGAGTGTTCCCCTTTCTCCACATCCTCTCTGGCACAAACTGTCATTGGTGTTTTTTATTTTCTCCATTCTGACAGGAGTAAGATGATATCTCACAGTTGTTTTGATTTGCATTTCCCTAATGGCTAGTGATGCTGAGCACTTTCTCAAGTGTCTCTCAGCCATTTTATACTCCTCTATTGAGAATTCTCTATTTAGTTCAGTCCCCCACATTTTAATTGGATCCTTTGGTGTTTTGGAGACTTGCCTCTTGAATTCCTTGTAAATTTTGGAGATCATCCCTCTGTCAGATGTGGAGTTAGTGAATATCTTTTCCCAATCTGTGGGGTGCATTTTTGTCTTGCTAACTGTGTCTTTTGCCTTACAGAAGCTTCTCAGTTTCAGTAGGTCCCATTTATTAACTGCCGATCTCTGTGTTCATGCTACTGGTGTTAGGTTCAGGAAGCTGTCTCCTGTACCATTTCGTTCAAGGATACCTCCCATTTTCTCTTCTAACAGGTTCAGTGTGGCTGGATTTATGTTGAGGTCGTTGATCTATTTAGACTTAAGTTTTGTGCATGGCGATAGACATAGATCTATCTGCAGTGTTCTACATGCCAATATCCAGTTATGCCAGCACCATTTGTTGAAGATACTATGTTTTTTCCATTGTATAATTTTAGGTTCTTTGTCAAAAATCAGCTGTTCATATGTTTGTGGATTAATCTCAGGTTGTCAATTAGATTCCATTGGTCTACCTGTCTGTTTTTGTGCCAATACCAAACTGTTTTCAGGACTATAGCTCTATAATAGAGCTTGAAGTCAGGGATGATGATGCCTCCAGACATTGCTTTGTTGAGCAGTATTGTCTTGGGTACCCTGGGGATTTTGTTTTTCCATATAAAGTTCAGAATTGTTCTTTCAAGGTCTTTGAAGTGTTGTGCTAGGATTTGATGGGGATTGCATTGTGTCTGTAGATGCTCTTGGCAGGATTGACATTTTTACTATATTGATCCTACATATCATAGAGCATAGGAGATCTTTCCATTTCCTGGTGTCTTCTTTAATTTCTTTCTTTAAAGACTCAAAGTTCTTGCAATACAGGTCTTTCACTTGTTTAGTTAGCAATATCCCAAGGTATTTTATGTTGTTTGTGGCAATTGTAGAGGGGGATATTTCTCTGATTTCTTTCTCAGCCCTTTTATCATTTGTATATAGTAGGGCTACTGATTTTCTTGAGTTGATCTTGTAGCCAGCCACTTTGCTGAAGGTGTATTGAGTATTTTGCCATCAATGTTTATGAAGGTTATTGGTCTGAAGTTCTCTTTTTTAGTTGTGTCTTTGTGTGGCTTGGGTATCAATGTTATTGAAGCCTTGTTAAAAAAGCTTGGCAAAAACCCTTCTGCTTCTATTGCATAGGATACTTTGAGGAGAATTGCTATAACCTGTTCTTTGAATTTCTGGTAAAATTCTCCACTGAAGCCATCTGGCCCTGGGCTTTTTTTTTTTTTGGTTGGGAGACTTTTGATGACTGCTTCTATTTCCTTAGGTGTTATAGGACTATTTAAGTGGCTTATATCTTCTTGATTTAATTTTGGTAAGTGATATTTATCCAGAAAATTGTCCATTTCCTTTAAATTTTCAAATTTTGTGCAGTACAGCTTTTCAAAATATGACCTGATGATTCTCTCGTTTTCCTCAGTGTCCGTTGTAGTGCCTCCCTTTTCATTTCTGATTTTGATAATTTGCATCTTCATATTCTGCCTTTTGGTAAGTTTGGATAAAGTTTTGTCTATCTTGTTGATTTTCTCGAAGAACCAACTCTTTGTTACATTGATTCGTTATATCATTTTCCTAGTTTCTACTTTATTGATTTCATAATGACTCTCTCTTTTAAGGTATCTATTTTCTTCCACTCCTCTATTCTTCCTGACACCTCATATTCTCCTCCCACCTCTTCTTGTCCCCTCCTTTGTTTCCTAACTCACTCCTCCCTCCCAATTTGCACAGGAGTTCCTGTCATTTCCCCCCTCCAATGGACCATATATGTCTCTCTTAAAGTCCTTCTTGTTTCCTAGCTTCTCTGGAGGCTAGTAATCCTTTGCTCTATGTCTAATATCCACATATGAATGAGTACATACAATTTTTGTCTTTATGTGACTGGGTTCCCTCACTGAGGGTGGTTTCTTCTAGTTCCATCCATTTGTCTGTGAATTTCAATATTTCATTGTTTTTTTCCACTGAGTAATACTCCATTGTGTAAATGTACCACATTTTCCCTAGCCATTCTTCGCTTGAGGGGCATCTAGATTTGCTTCCACATTCTGACCCTTATAAATAATGCTGCTTTGAATATAGCTGAACAGACGTTCTTAATGTGTGAATGTGTATCCTTTGGGAATATGCCTAAGAGTGGAATTACTGGATCTTGAGATAGATTGATTCTCATTTTCCTGAGAAACCACCATACTGATTTCTGAACTGGCTGTAAAAGTTTGCACTCCCACCTGCAATGGAACTACAACCTTCATGAAGTAGCTGATGGAAGCAGAAGCAGACACCCACAGCTAAGCACTGAGCTGTACTCCTGGAATCCAATTGTAGAAAGGCAGGAGGGATGAACATAGTAGTCAAGACTATGGTAGAGAAACCACAGAAACAGCTGACCTGAACAAGTGGGAGCATAAGTACCCCAGTTGTAAAGCTGGGGAACCAGCATTGGACCAAACCAAGCCCTGATTTTAGGTGCCAGTTAGGAGGCGTAGGCAGTCTACGGGACCTCTGACAGTGGAACCAGTATTTATCGCTAGTGCACAAATGGACTTTGGGACCCCATTCCCCATGGAGGGCTACTCTCCCAGCCTAGATACATGAGGGAAGGCCGCCCTCCCCCAAATGATGTGACAGACTTTGATGATCCCCCATGGAAGGCCTCACTCTCCCTGGGGAATGAATTGTGGGGTGGGATGGGGGGATTAGTGGGCA
The DNA here is from genome assembly GCF_017639785.1 of Mesocricetus auratus. Taxonomy (NCBI): domain Eukaryota; kingdom Metazoa; phylum Chordata; class Mammalia; order Rodentia; family Cricetidae; genus Mesocricetus; species Mesocricetus auratus. Next base: position 65,566,681 of record NW_024429197.1, read on the forward strand.
GGCATGGAAGGATGGGAGGGAGAGGGTACTGGGATTGATATGTAAAATAAAATTATTTCTAAATTAAATGAATAAATTTTAAAAAGTAAAAAATAAAAACAACAAAATAAACGAAGAAATAAAGCTTAAAAAATAAGATAAAAAAGAAGCCAATGGTAAAACTGATGTGCAGAAATATTTTATTATATGCTAAAATTTACATAGTAAATGACAATGTCAGGATTCAAAATCAAAATCTTCTGATGCTACCTAGATGATCACAGCCAGTTAAGCAAAGTGTTGTCATATGTACTGGACACCAGCTGATTGGATCATGAATTAGTGACCCTTTCTTAATTGTTTCATTGTTGTACATTTAAACTTAAATGTTCCAAAGCCCATTTGAGAAATATCGAATATAAAAGTTAAAAATGTTGACACTTCTTATCATTTCCTTAGATGGCATGGAGATATAAGAGGATATAATACTGGGGTTCTGCATGACTCAACTAACACAAAAGTAACCATGAGGATGCAGGGGCACAGAAATGTAGCCTTTAGGCTTTGTATTGAGAGTAGTCAGTGTACCCCTTAAGTGTATCTAGATCAACAGTGGTATTCAGATATAGTTATCCAACTCAGTGTTCAACATATGTAGAAACTATAACAGTATAAACTAAACAATAATTCCTTTAAAAGAGACACAAACTTCTTTCAACTTTGTATCTCATTTATCATACAGTTTCTAGCAGTACATATGTACTCAAGAAATACAGGTAAATGGAAAGAGTTCTAATATTTTTAAATTTCTATTCATCTTGAACATCAAGAATTCTAGAATGTGTGGGCTTTAGAAATCTAGCATAAGTATAAGAACTAAGCATCTTTGTTATCTCAATTAGGAGCCATTGCTCCTAATAGAAGAGCAGTTATACATTGGCATTCCTAAGATATTATGGCTCCCACCTAGTGAGCACCAATCTATATCCATTGGAGCTGTGGTGAGTGGACTTGTAAATTTGCTACCATTATGCATGCAGTGAGGGGAGCCTTCAAGGTAGATCAATAAAGAGGGATAATTTATCTTTGTATTTTCTTAATCTAGTAGTTTGTTTATGATTTTACAATTGAAGTTTAAATTAACAGAAATGAGTTTTTTAAATCACAGGCTCAAATTGAATATCAAAAAAGAAGAGAAGACCAAGTTTTTGATGAAGAGTAAGGGAATGTCAAACTGACTATGTATGGCTTAACAAGTTGACCTTTTGGATTTTTGTCTCAAATTAAGCCAGTATTAGAAAAAATAACCTAAAATAGTGGCCCTCTGAGTTGTTGGCAATCACCATGTCAAATAATGGGTCAGGTGACCAAAATGAGAATTTGGACACTCTCACTCCAAAATTCAATGACAAGACGTATTGTATTATAGATGCCCTGGCAGACATAGCTTCCACAACAGCAGTTATTCCTGCTACTTGGCATGTTTGCTCCTGATTCATGGTAATGTATGAATCTGAAATTACCTAGTTTGGCTGGACTAGAAGCCTAAAGCACAGTGAAAGAAATACCATGGACCTGAGAACAATCCATGGAAGTAGAGCATAATATGAAGAGTCAAGGGAGCAGCCATGCTCAGTGGGAGGGTGGGGGTGGGCACAAGAATACATTGGTGCATCCTGAGTATATGCCTTTGTCCAGTGGAAGGGTGAAATCATTGTGCTAAGACCACAGAGGTATTATCACTTAAATTATTTTTCTGTACAGGGAGAGCAGAAGGTGGCAGAGTTAAAGAACCTCTCTACATTTCTAACTCATTTTTCTTGATAACAAATAGAAAGATTCCCTAAATTTGGAATTTTTTAAGACAGAGTTTCTCTTTGTAGCATTGGATCCTGTCCTAGAACTCCCTCTGTAGACCAGGCTGGCCTTGAACTCAGAGAGATCTGCCTACCCTAAATTTAAGAAGACTCAACTCTGGAACAATAAGTTAACTCGTTTATTGTGTTTTTGACATTATTTTAAAAACTTGACTGAAATACAAAAGACAAAAGTATTGCTTCATTAGATATTAAATTAATACAGGCAAAAATGAAAAGAATCAAAACAAAGAGAACATAATAAAATTTACAATCTCAATAAAGTAGATGTGCTCTGTGTACTGGATAATCAGTTACCAGGGAGAAATTATTCTTGTTACCCAATTCAAATCCTAAGGACAAACTAAATATATACTTTTTGCTTAAAACAACACAGAAAATGTCTAGGTCTGACATTTAAGAAAACACCATGGAAGGGCTTAATGTGTTTCTGGCCTAGTGAAAGCATCTGTGGTGGTTTGAATAAGACTGGTACACATAGGTTCATATATTTTGAATGCTTGGTCATCGGGGAGTGGCAATACTTGAGAGAAATTAGGAGGTGTCTCCTTATTGGAGATTAGGAGGTGTCTCTTTAATAAGAGGCAGAGACAATTGATGACTTCTGGGGAAGCGAGAGCTGGTTTCTTTAAGGGTTTGGCCCCTGGTAGCTCTATGACAACCCAGTGAATTGGTCTTGCCCCATAGGTACAACAGGCTACTAGATTTAAAAATAAAAGTGAATATCATTCAGAGTTTAAGAAGATGATAATGGACCTGTAAAGACTTCAAATTGGGAGTTGAGAGTAAATATGAAAATGTACTGCATGAAATCCTCAAAGAATTAACAGAAATATTTTCAATAAATGGATGGGCAGGGTAGGTGGACTAAAAATAGATCATGGCAATATTCAGGTGCACATAAAGTTTACTTAAAATTAATTTAAAAATATAAGCAAACAAATAAGACTCAAACTTCCAGTTTGTAGACAGGGAAATTTGAAAGTCAATAATGAAAAATGGATGTAGAAGGGATGACTTAGTTAAGAGAACTGGCTGCTCCCAGCACTCGGGAGGCAGAGACAGGCAGATCACTGTGAGTTCGAGACCAGCCTGGTCTACTGAATGAATTCCAGGACAGGCTCCAAAACAATACAGAGAAACCCTGTCTCGAAAAACCAAAAAAAAAAAAAAAAAAAAAAAGAGAACTGGCTGCTTTTCCAGAGGACCTGTATTTTGTTCCTAGCTCATACAAGGTGGCTCACAAACATCTCCAACTCCAGTTCCAGGACCTCTAATGCCTTCTCTAGCTCCTATGCATACAAGACACATACATACATACATGTTACACAGATGTGCATGCAAGCAAAGCCCTCACATGCAATTTTTTAATATAATAAAATGTGAAAATGCTTCCTTTTATTAAAAATAATGCAAATTAAAATAATATTATCTGATATCATCCACTTTATTCAAGATTAAAGCATGTTCTATTTTATTAAATGACAGGATACTAGCTTTTGCTGGTTTCATAGGTGGAGAAATACATGGCAGTTTGTGGATATGTCTGTTTCCATTTGAAATTCAATCATTGAAACTATTATTAGCTTACACACATTAAAGAAGAGATGAGTGAGCAAGCCCTATTTGATCTATGAACCAAAGTTTGGTGACACATTCATATTTAAACAAACCTTGAAAACTTAAAGTATTAAGTGCTGGTTCAAATTTAAGTAAGACTATTGACCAAGGAGGAAAGTTTACTTTGTAATTGTTGTAAAGAATGGCATAGGTTATATTTATCTATTAAATTAACATGTTTGCTGTTTGTACTTTTTAATGATCAAAAAGAAAACATGATTATATTGCCAATGCTCAGTTATAGTTAAGACATTCATGTAAATTTCATGGGTGATATTGAAAAAGGGAAGATGATATTTGTTCAGAAGTATGCCAAATGTGGAGAATGTTGGCAATCCTGGAATTAGTGAAATTTTCATTGTGTGTTTAGACAGAATGTATTCTGTATTCTCCAAGAATGAAGATGCCACTAAGAATAAAGGTCTTACCTGGGAGAGGAGACACTGACAGAGGAATTGGAAACATTCTCAAAAGTATATCCTAAAACAAATATGATCTTCAAGGGAAAAAGGGCAGTCTTAAAACAGCTTCAACCCATGGGACTGATCTGGACCCCCCCAAATGTGAGTGTCAGTGAGAAGGCCTGGGCAACCTATGGGGCCTTGAGCAGTGGATCAGTGTCTATCCCTGGAATACAAAAAGTCATCGTGTGCCTATAGCACAAAGAGGGATGCTCTCTCAGCATCCTGGACTCTTAGGGGAATGCCTGGACCCTACCCGGAGTGAAATGACAGACTCTGGATATCCTCTATGTGGAAGGAATTGGCAATAGGGTGGGAGGCTGGGGGGAAGGGGAGTGTGGGAGGAGGGGAGGGAGAGGGAACTGGGATTGACATGTAAAACAAGCTATTTAAAATTAAAATAAAAATGATATTAAAAAACAGCTTATCTTTAAAAGCTTCCAATGAGTAATAATCATGAACTTTTTATTATAAAACAAACATCGGATAGTTCTTAATGTGTACCGTGATTTAATTCATGTATCAAATTTCATGTCATTAATGGCAAAAAAGAATATTGTTGTTGATGCAGATGTAAGTAAATTGGGCTGCATTGGAGTACATGTGATCTTTGCAAAACGTACAAGTCCAGTTCCATAAATACTATTACTGCTTTTTCTTACTCCTGATAGCTTTGTGTTTAATCATGAATGTTTTTTTACAAAGGTTGAAATGCCACCTGGAAACTGGGTAAGATTCCTTTTATACTTAGAGATCAATACTTACCATATGAATAAGTTTGACCACTGGGAAAATGTCTTTTCTCTGTCAGAAACAAAAAAGACACAACTGCTTCAATTTCTGTTTATTGGCCATTACAGGCAATGGTTAAAGATATTTGAGCTGCTACAGACATTGTGCTTGAGGAGACAAATTTAGTTTGAAGCTTCTATATTAAAAGACATGCCTTTTATTATAATTTATTTATTATTTCAATGTAGCTTATGCATAATAGTAAATGAAGAGTATTTAACACTTCCCCAAAAATTATTTAGAACTGACACAATAGAATAAAAAGGAAAATTATTGACATACAATGCTTAAAATAAAAAAATATAACAAGTGAATTTTATCATTTTTCTTAAACTGAACCTCCCTGCACAGTTCCATTCACATTAGCATGTCTACTGGTATCATTCTTGTTCAACTCATGTTTAGGCAGTCATATTGATGAGACTTTATAGCTTCTGAAATAACTAGGAAACAAAATCACACAGCAATGATTCTGTTTTTGATTCTCTAGCTCTTATAATCTTTCTTCCCTCTCTTCAGTAATATTCCCTGAGCCTTTGTTATAGAAGTGTTTTGTAGATGCATCCACTGGGATGGAGTCTACTACAATGCACTTTGATTGATTGCAATTTTTAGTATTGAACTCTATTTGCTGCAAACAGATGTTCCCTTGTAATAGCATGAGGAATACACTTATACATGAATATAAGGACAATAATTTAGAATGTAGTTAGAGTTTGTGGTAGTTTAATAAAACCCCCCACCCAATCTCCACTCCATTCCCCAAAGAGGGTGAGGCCCTCCATGGAGGATCCCCAGAGTCTGTCATTTCATTCAGGGCAGAGCCTAGGCCCTCCCCTAAGAGTCCATTGCCTTAGTTATTTTAAGTCTGTGTTCACATACAGGGTAATTTCGTTAAGCTGTCTTCAAGGTCACCATTGTTTTAACCTGTCTTCATTACTCCATAGATCTTTCTATTTTGGCTACTTTTATTTTCAGATTTATATATCATCTACACTCAATTATTCCTATTTTCTTTCGTTCACAGTTACGTTTTTATCTGCCTCTGAAACAATTTTTTCTTTTTTGAGACAGGGTTTCTCTGTGCCATTTTACAGCATGTCCTGGAACTTGCTCTGTAGACCAGGCTGGCCTTGAACTCACAGAGATCCACCTGCCTCTGCCTCCCGAGTGCTGGGTGTGTGCCTGGCCTGAAACAGTTTTAATACCTGCATCACCTTCTTTGATTGCTCTTTACCTTCATGACTGGCGCCTCAGATTGCTCAAACCCCCTGGAAGTGCATCCCCAAAGTATCTAATGCCTTCTTCTAGTTTCTTTAGATACCTGCACATACGTGTATATACCCATAGCTAGATGCACACAGATGATTAAAAAAATAAAGAGTTAATATCTTCTAAAAATATGCTAAATATACTCTGAGTATTATTAAAAAGAAACAGAGCACATGAAGGGAAAGTGTAGGGTATGAAGCTTCATGGTAGAATGGAGATAGATTAAATCCAAACATATTATATGTGTATATGAATACTAAAGCATTTTTATTTAAAAATTATAATATACTCAAACAGAGGAGAAAATATTACATGATGTGAGCACCGCTTTCTGGTGCCCTGCAAAGAATCTTCTGAGGTCTGGGTACTGCACACAGGAATCCCACACTGCTACACCAGGTCATCCAGAGTATGCCAGCATCCCTGTGCTAGTCTAGTCTCCACCAATGGGAAGAGGAGAGCCATTGGAGTTTTGGACCTTTTTACAACTACCTGAAGAAAATCTTGGATCCATACCCACCAGGAAAGGAAAAGACACCACCAGTACCCACGGGAATATTGGATAAAAAGAAGACAATGCAATAACACATTTAAAAAACATCAAGATCAGAGAGTCCAGGGAAGCAGCTGTTCCTCGGGCAGTATCAGGTAAACAGTCCGGCTTCCCGCCCTGTGCTCCAGTGCCTGCAGATCGACTGGGACCTGCACAGAGCTCCCAATCCCGGCAGGAGCCAAGCACCCCAGACTCCAGATCTTCTGTCCCACCAATGAGACCAGGAAAGGAGAGGAGGCTGGGAGGCCAGGGAAGCAGCTGTTCCTCCAGCAGCATCAGGTAAACAGGCCGGCTTCCCGGCCTGTGCTCCAGTGCCTGCAGATCGCCTGGGACCTGCACAGAGCTCCCAATCCTGGCGGGAGCCAAGCACCCCAGACTCCAGATCTTCGCTCCCACCAATGAGACCAGGAAACGAGAGGAGGCTGGGCGTCCAGGGAAGCAGATGTTCCTCGGGCAGCATCAGGTAAACAGGCCAGCTTCCTGGCCTGTGCTCCAGTGCCTGCAGATCACCTGGGACCTGCACAGAGCTCCCAATCCCGGCGGGAGCCAAGCACCCCAGACTCCAGATCTTCGCTCCCACCAATGAGACCAGGAAACGAGAGGAGGCTGGGAGTCCAGGGAAGCAGATGTTCCTCGGGCAGCATCAGGTAAACAGGCCGGCTACCCGGCCTGTGCTCCAGTGCCTTCAGATCGCCTGAGAACTGCACAGAGCTTCCAATCCCGGCGGGAGCCAAGCACCCAGACCCCAAGTCTTATCTCCCACCAATGAGACCAGGAAACCAGAGGACCCAGGGAGACAAGGACCAGCATTCGGACAAGGAATAGAAGAACCACCAGATTATTGGACTTGCTAGCACCCACCAAAAGGGAACTCTGGTCCCCAGACCAGTAAGGGGCTCTTTCTGCACCCACTAGAAGAAGAGATGGGAAAGAGACAATACAAAAACACAGTCAGCAAGCGAAAAACAAATATGACACCGCCAGATTCTAGAGACTCCACACCAGCAAGACCCCAACATTCCAATGCGGACGAAGCAGAAGAGAACGACCTTAAAAGCACTTTCATGAAAATGATAGAGGCCCTAAAAGAGGATATTGGAAAATCCCTCAAAGAAATGGAAGAAAAAACAAACCAAAAAATGCAAGAAATGGAAGAAAAAACAAAGAAAAAATGCAAGAATTGGAAGAAGAATCATACCAAAAAAGGCAGGAAATGGAAGAAGAAACAAAGCAAAAAATGCAAGAAATGGTAGAAAAAACAAACCAAAAAATGAAAAAAATGGAAGAAGAAACAAACCAAAAAAGGCAGGAAATGGAAGAACAAACAAAGCACAAAATGCGAGAAATGGATCAAACAGTAAACCAAAAAATGCAAGAAAAGAAAGAAAGAACAAACCAAAAAATTCATAAAAGGCAACAAACGGACGAACAGATAAACAGAAAATTGCAAGAAGCAATGCAAACACTGCAAGGGTTGAAAACTGAAATAGTGTCATTAAAAAAACACAATCTGAAGAAAGGCAGAAAATAGAAAAGCTGTACAGTCAGGCACTGCCAATACAAGCATTACCAACAGAATAGAAGAGATGGAAGAGAGAATCTCAAGTGTTGAAGATACGCTAGGAGAAATGGATTTATCAACTAAAGAAAACCTTAAATCCAACAAATCCTTAACACAAAACATCCAGGAAATATGGGACACCATGAAAAAACCAAACCTAAGAATAATAGGTATAGAAGAAGGAGAAGAAATCCACCTCAAAGGGGCAGAAGGCATATTCAACAAAATCATAGAAGAAAACTTCCCCAACCTTAAGAAAGACATGCCAATGAAGGTACAAGAAGCCTACAGAACACCAAATAGAGTGGACCACAAAAAAAAAATCCCCTCGCCACATAATAATCAAGACCCCAAACATACAGAATAAAGAAAGAATATTAAGAGCAGCTAAGGAAAAAGGTAAAGTAACATATAAAGGCAGACCTATCAGAATTACACCTGATTTCTCCATGGAATCTCTGAAAGCCAGAAGGTCCTGGATAGATATTCTACCTACACTAAGAGACCATGGATGCCAGTCCAGACTACTATACCCGGCAAAGCTCTCAATCACTATAGACGGAGAAAACAAGATATTCCATGACAAAACAAGATTCAAGCAATATGTGTCCACTAACCCAGCCCTACAGAAAATTTTGGAAGGAAAACTCCAACCCAAGGAAGCTAACTACAACCAGAAAAACATAAGCATTAGAGAATCCCTCTCTACTAACAGCCAAAAGAACAAAGGGGTGAAATTCCACACATAATTCCACCAACAACAACCATCGCAAATCGACGAAGGATGAGCAATCATTGGTCATTAATATCCCTCAATATTAATGGCCTTAACTCACCCATATAAAGACACAGACTGGCAGATTGGATTCGAAGACAGAACCCTTCCTTCTGCTGCATACAGGAAACACACCTCACCCTTAAAGACAGACATTACCTGAGAGTTAAAGGTTGGGAAAAAATTTTTTCAATCAAATGGACCCAAAAAAAACAAGCAGGGGTAGCAATCCTAATATCTAACAAACTAGACTTTAAAATAAAATCAATCAAAAGAGATAAAGGAGGTCATTACATAGTCATCACAGGTGAAACCCACCCAGATGAAGTGTCTATCCTGAACATCTATGCCACAAATACAAAGGCATCCACATTCGTAAAAGGAACATTATTAGAAGTTAAATCACATATAAAGCCCCACACATTTATAGTGGGAGATTTCAACACACCACTCTCACCACTAGACAGGAATACCAGACAGAAACTCAACAAAGAATCAAAGTGTCTAATAGAAGTAATGAACCAACTGGGATTAAGAGACATCTATAGAACATTTCATCCACATAAAAAAGAATATACCTTCTTCTCACCACCACATGGAACCTTCTCAAAAATCGACCACATACTTGGCAACATATCAAACCTCAGCAGCTACAAAAAAATTGGAATAACTCCATGCATCTTATCAGACAACCATGCTTTAAAATTAGAATTCAACAACAACACAAATTGCAGAAAACCTACAAACTCATGGAAATTGAATAATGCTCAACTGCACCATCCCTGGGTCAAAGAAGAAGTAAAAAAAGAAATTAAAGACTTCCTCGAATTCAATGAGAATGAAGACACAACATACCCAAACCTATGGGACACTTTGAAAGCAGTGCTACCGGGGAAGTTCATAGCGCTAAGTGCTCACATGAAGAAACAGGAGAACAGTTATACCAGAGAATTAACATCACAGGTGAAAGCTCTAGAACACAAACAAGCACACTTCCCCAGGAGGAGTAGACACCAAGAAATAATCAAATTGAAGGCTGAAATCAATAAAGTAGAAACCTGGAAAACAATACAAAGAATCAATGCAACGAAGAGTTGGTTCTTTGAGAAAATCAACAAGATAGACAAACCTTTGTGCAAACTCACCAAACAGCAGAGAGTGAACACGCAAATTAACAAAATTAGAAATGAAAAGGGGGACATAACAACAGACTCTGAGGAAATCCAGAGAATCATTAGATCATACTTTGAAAACCTGTACTCCACAAAATTCGAAAATTTAAAGGAAATGGATGACTTCCTGGACAGCTATCAATTGCCAAAATTAAATCAAGAACAGATAAGCAATTTAAATAGACCTATAACCCCTATGGAAATAGAAGCTGTCATCAAAAGTCTCCCAACCAAAAAAAGCCCAGGTCCAGATGGCCTCACTGCAGAATTCTACCAGAAATTCAAAGAACAGCTTATACCAATTCTTCTCAAAGTGTTCCACACAATAGAAGCAGAAGGGTCTTTGCCAAACTCTTTCTATGAGGCTTCAATAACCTTGATCCCCAAGCCACACAAAGATTCAACTAAGAAAGAGATCTTCAGACCAATATCCCTCATGAACATTGATGCAAAAATACTCAATAAAATACTGGCAAATCGGATCCAAGAACACATCAAAACAATCATTCACCACGATCAAGTAGGTTTCATCCCAGGGATGCAGGGATGGTTCAACATACAAAAATCCATCAACGTAATCCACCATATAAACAAGCTGAAAAACAAAAATCACATGATCATCTCACTAGATGCTGAAAAAGCCTTTGACAAAATCCAACACCCCTTCATGATAAAGGTCTTGGAGAGATCTGGGATAACAGGGACATACTTAAACATAATAAAAGCTATATACAGCAAACGAACAGCCAATATCAAACTACATGGACAGAAACTCAACGCAATTCCTCTAAAATCAGGAACAAAACAAGGCTGTCCACTCTCTCCATACCTTTTCAACATGGTACTTGAAGTTCTAGCTAATGCCATATGACAACAAAGGGGAATCAAGGGGATACAAATTGGGAAGGAAGAGGTCAAACTTTCACTGTTTGCAGACGACATGATAGTTTACATCAATGACCCAAAGAACTCTACCAGGGAACTCTTACAGCTGATTAACACCTTCAGCAAAGTGGCAGGCTACAAGATCAACTCAAGAAAATCAGTAGCCCTACTATATACAGATGATAAAAGGGCTGAAAGAGAAATCAGAGAAACATCACCCTTTACAATTGCCACGAACAACATAAAATACCTTGGGGTAACGCTAACCAAACAAGTGAAAGACCTGTATCGCAAGAACTTTGAATCTTTAAAGAAAGAAATTAAAGAAGCCCTCAGAAAATGGAAAGATCTCCCATGCTCTTGGGTAGGTAGGATCAATGTAGTAAAAATGGACATCCTGCCAAAAGCAATCTACAGATCCAATGCAATCCCCATTAAAATCCCAGCACAATTCTTCACAGACCTTGAAAGAACAATAATCAATTTTGTATGGAAAAACAAAAGACCCAGGATAGCCAAAGCAACCCTGTTCAACAAGGCAACATCCGGAGGCATCACCATCCCTGACCTCAAGCTCTATTATAGAGCTATAGTCCTGAAAACAGCTTGGTATTGGCACAAAAATAGACAGGTAGACCAATGGAATCGAATTGAAAATCCGGGTATTAACCCACACATGTACGAACATCTGATCTTTGACAAAGAAGCTAAAAATATACAATGGAATAAAGAAAGCATCTTCAACAAATGGTGCTGGCATAATTGGAGACTGGCATGTAGAAGAATGCAGATCGATCCATGTTTATCGCCATGCACAAAACTTAAGTCCAAATGGATCAAAGACCTCAACATAAATCCAGCCACACTGAACCTCTTAGAAGAGAAAGTGGGTGGTACCCTTGAACGAATTGGTACAGGAGACAGCTTCCTGAACATAACACCAGTAGCACAGACAGTGAGATCAACAATTAATAAATGGGACCTACTGAAACTGAGAAGCTTCTGTAAAGCAAAGGACACAGTCAGCAAGACAAAAAGGCAGCCCACAGAATGGGAAAAAATATTCACTAATCCCACATCTGACAGAGGGTTGATCTCCAAAATTTACAAAGAACTCAAGAAGCAAGTCTCCAAAACACCAAAGGACCCTATTAAAAAGTGGGCTGCAGAACTAAATAGAGAGTTTTCAATAGAGGAGTCTAAAATGGCTGAGAGGCACTTGAGAAAGTGCTCAACATCCTTAGCCATCCGGGAAATGCAAATCAAAACAACTCTCAGATACCATCTCACTCCTGTCAGAATGGCTAAAATCAAAAACACCAATGACAATTTATGCTGGAGAGGATGTGGTGAAAGGGGGACACTCCTCCATTGCTGGTGGGAGTGCCAATTGGTTCAGCCACTTTGGAAATCAGTATGGAGATTCCTCAGAAAAATGGGAATAAAACTATCACAAGACCCAGCAACTCCACTCTTAGGCATATATCCAAAAGATGCCCATTCATACAACAAAGATGTCTGTACCACTATGTTCATAGCAGCTTTATTTGTAATTGCCAGAACTTGGAAGCAACCTAGATGTCCCTCACCCGAAGAGTGGATAGAGAAAATGTGGTACATTTACACAATGGAGTACTATTCAGCAGAAAAATATAATGGAATCATGAGATTCGCAGGCAAATGGATGACACTAGAAGAAACCATCCTGAGTGAGGTAACCCAGTCACAAAAAGAGAAACATGGCATGTACTCTCTCATATATGGATTTTAGACATAGATCTGGGGAGTGCCAGCCTTCAATCCTATGGCCAGAGAGTCTGGGAAACAGAAACTTTATTTAGTGGCTTATCGAAGAAGAGGCAGACTCCGTTGGTTAAGTACTGAGCTGAACTCAAGAAAGCCTGTAACAGAGAGGGAGGACTGATGATCAAAGGGATTAAGACTGGGCTGGTTTAACACCCAGAAACAGCTGACCAGACAAAGGTTAACTCTTGAATCCCAGGCATCAGCCTGGGAAGCCAGCATGGGACTGATCAAGACCCCCTGAATGTGGGTGTCAGTGAGGAGGCCTAGGGAATCTATTGAGCCTTGGGCAGCAGATCAGTACCCATCCCAAGTATACACACGGACTTTGGACTCCCATAGAACAATGTGAGGTGCACTCTCACCCCGAACTCTTGGGGAAGGGTCTAGGCCCTGCCCTATATGAAATGACAGACTATGCACACCCCCATGGAGGGTCTCACCCTCCCTGGGGAAATGAGGGGATAACGGGGGGGAGGGCTCGGGAGGGAGGGAGGGAATGGGAGAGGGACCTGGAACTGCCTTGTGAAGCAACCTTGTTTCTTATCTAAATTTAAACTGGAAAATAAAATTAAAAAAAAAAAACAAAAAAAATCAAGATCAGGATTAAGTCACCAGAGTCTAGGGACTCCATATCAGAAAGACCTGGACATCCCAACACAGATGAAACAGAAGAGAACAACCCTAAAAACAACTTTAGGAATATTATGGAAACACTCAAAGAAGAAATGAGAATATCCCTTAAAGAAATGGAAGAAAAAATAAAAACAAAAAAATCAGGAAATGGAGGAAAAGACAAACCAAACATTGCAAGAAATAAAGAAATAAAGAAATTTCTTAAAGAAAACAAGGAAAGCCAAGATAAAACAATGAACCAAGAGAAGGGAACAATTGAAACAGTGCATGGTTTAAAAGCTAAAATAGAGACAACAACAAAAAAACCACAGTCTGAGGGAATTACCTCAACTCAACCTTCCTGCTCCCCCATGCCTTCTTCTCCTCTTCTCTTATCCCCCTCTCTTTTTCCTGGTTCCCTCTAGCTTCCCTTGATGTTCCCAATCTTCTTGGGATATCTTGGCTCATCTACTTCTCTGGGGTATAATGCATATCTCTTGGAACCTCCCTGTTTCCCAGACTCACTGGCCCTGGGATTGTAGGCTCTCAATTCCCTGATCCATGTCTAAAATCCATATATGAGTGAGTACACACCATGTTTGTCTTTTTGTGTCTGGGTTACCTCACTCAGAATGGTTTCCTCTAGTGTCATCCATTTGCCTGCAAATTTCAAGATTCCATTGTTTTTTCCACTGAGTAGTACTCCATTGTGTAAGGGTACCACATTTTCTCTATCCACTCTTCAGTTGTGGGGTATCTAGGTTGCTTACATGATCTAGCTATTACATATAATGCTGCTGTGAACATAGTGGAAAAGACATACTTGTGTGAATGAGAATCTTTTGGGTATATGCCTAAGAGTGGAATTGCTGGGTCTTGTGGTAGACTGATTCCCATTTTCTTGAGGAATCGCCATACTGACTTCCAAAGTGGCTGTCAACAATCAGGAACTAAATATGCAAGCATAACCAACAGAATATGAGAGATAGAAGAGAGAATCTCAGGCATTGAAGACACACTAGGAAAAACAGATTCATCCACCAGAGAAACTCTTAAGTCCAACAAATCTCTGACACAAAATATCCAGGAAATTTGGGATACCATAAAAAGACCAAATTTAAGAATAATAGTTATAGAAGAAAGGGAAGAAATCCACCTCAAAGGGGCAGAAAATATATTCAAAAAATCATAGAAGTAAACTTTCCCAACCTAAAGAAAGACATGGCGATGAAAGTATAAGAAGCTTACAGAACACCAAATAGTGTGAACCTAAATACGTCCCCTTACCCCTTAATAATCAAAACAACAAGCATACAGAATAAGCAAAGAATATTAAGAGCAGCAAACAAAAGAGGCCAGGTAACATACAAAGACAAACATATCAGAATTACACTTGATTTCTCCATAGAAACTGTGAAAGCCAGAATGGTCCTGGGTAGATATTCTACCAACATTAAGAGACCACAGATGCCAGCCCAGGCTACTATACCCATCTTTCAATTACTTTGGATGGAGAAAACATGTTCCATGACAAAACCAGATTTTAACAATACATAACCAGTAATATAGCCCTACAGAAAGTTCTAGAAGGAAAACTCCAAACCTAGGAAGTTAACTACAACCAGAAAAACATAGGCAATAGATAATCCCATTTTATGAATAGCCAAAAGAAAAGGGGGATCCACACCCAATAGCACCACCAGCAACAAATACCAAACAAAGAAGAATTAATAACCAATGGTCATTAATATCCCCCAATATTAATGGTCTTAACTCACATATAAAAAATACACAGGCTAACAGAATGTATATGAAGACAGAATCGATCCTTCTGCTTCATAAAAGAAACACACGTCAACTTCAAAGGCAAGACCTCAGAGTTAAGGGTTTGCAAAATATTTCCCAGTCAAAGGGACCCAAGAAACAAGCAGGTGTGGCAATCCTAATTTGTAACTAATTAGACTTCAAACTAAATCAATCAAAAGAGATGAATAAGGTCATTTCATATTAATCAAAGGAAAAAAATCCATCAAGATGAAATCTAAACTTTGAACATCTATACCAAAAATACAAAGGCATCCACATTCCTAGAAGAAATATTGCTAAAACTCAAATCACACATAAAACTTCACACACTTATAGTATGAGATTTCAACAAACACCCCACTCTCACCACTAGATGGGAAAACTAGACAAAAACTTAACAAAGCAACAAAGGAACTAACAGAAATTCTGACTGAATTGGATTTAACGGATATCTATAGAACATTCCATTCAACACAAAAGAATATATTTTCTTCTCAATGCCTCATGGAACCTTCTGTAAAATTGACCAACTCGGAAATATAGCAAATCTCAACACATACAAAAATTGGAATAACACTGTGCCTTATCAGACCACCAAGGTTTAAAATTAGAGTTCAAAATCAACACAAACTCATGGAAACTGAACAATGTGCAATTGCATCTTTCCTGGGTCAAGAAAGAAATAAAGAAAGAGATTAAAGACTTCCAAGAATTCAATGAGAATGAAGATACAGCATACACAAATTATGGGAAACTTTGAAAGTAATGCTAATAGGAAAGTTCATTGAACTAAGTGTCCATAGGAAGAAACTGCAGAATAGACACTAGAGAATTAATAGCACAACTGAAAGCTCTAGAATATAAGGAAGCAAACTCACCCCAGAGGAGTAGATGCCAGGAAATAATCAAATTTAGGGCTGAAATCAATAAAGTAGAAATAAAGAAAACAATACAAAGAGTCAATGAGACTCAAACAAAGAGTTGGTTCTTTGAGAAAATCAATAAAAAAACCAAACATTTACCCAAATTAACAAACAGGCAGAGGGAGAACATGCAAATTATGTAAATCAGAAATGAAAAGGGGGCAAACAACAAGGAACACTGAGGTAACCCAGATTATCTTAAAGTCATACTTTGAACCTGTACTCCACAAAATTTGAAAATGTAAAAGAAATGGACAACTTTCTGGATAGATATCACTTACCAAGTTTAAATCTATAACAGGTAAGCAATTTAAACAGAACTATAACCCTTAATGAAATAGAAGCAATAATCAAAAGTCTCTCAACCAAAAAAAGCCCAAAGCCAGATCGTTTCAGTACAGATTTCTACCAGAAATTCAAAGAACAGCTATTACCAATACTCCGCAAAGTGTTCCACACAATAGAAATAGAAGGGTCATTGCCAAACTCATTTTGCAAAGCTACAATTACCTTGAAACCCAAGCCACACAAAGACACAACTAAGAAAGAAAACTGCAAACCAATATCCCTCATGAACAATGATGCAAAAATACTCAGTATAATACTGACAAATTTAATCCATGAACACATCAGAAAAATCATCAACCATGACCAAGTAGGCTTCATCCAAAATATGCAGGGCTTGCTCAACATACAAAAGTCCATCAATGTAATTCACCATATATACAAACTGCAAAAGAAAAATCACATGATCATCTCACCAGATACTGAAAAAGCCTTTGACAAAATCCAAAACCTGTTCATCATAAAGGTCATAGAGAGATCACGGATAAAGGAATGTACCTAAACATACTAAAAGCAATAGATAGTAAACCAACAGCCAACATCAAACTAAAAGGAGAGAAATTCAACTCAATTCCTCTAAAATCAGGAACAAGACAACACTGTTCATTCTCTGTGTATCTCTTCAATAGTGTACTTGAAGTTCCAGGTAGAGCAGTAAGACAACAAAAGGAGACCAAAGGGATACAAACTGGAAATGAAGAAGTTAAAGTTACACTATTAGCAGATGATATGATAGTTTATGTAAGTGACATGAAAAATTCTACCAAGGAACTCCTACATCTGATAAACATCTTCAGCAAAGCAGAAATACACAAGATTAACTAAAAATATCAGTACCCCTACTATATAGAGAAAATAAATGGGCTTAGGAAAAAAATCAGGGAAACATCACCATTTACAATAGCCTAAACAACATAAAGTATCATGGGGTAATGCTAACCAAACAAGTGAAAGACTTGTATCGCAAGAACTTTAAGTGTTTAAATAAAGAAATTATGGAAGATACCAGAAAATAGAAAGATCTCCCATGGTCTTAGATAAGTAGAATCAACATATTGAAAATGGCAATCTTGCCAGAAGCAATCTACAGATTCAATGTAATCCCCATCAAAATTCTTCACAGACCTTGAAAGAGTAATACTCAATTTTATATGGAAAAACAAAAGACCCAGGATAGCCAAGAGAACCCTGTACAGTAAAGGAACTTTCAGGGGTATCACCATTCCTGAGTTCAAGTTCTATTATAGAAAACAGCTTGGTATTGGCACAAAAATAGACAGGGAGACCAATGCAATAGAACTGAAAACCCTGATATCAACCCACACACCTACAAACACCTGGTTTATGACAAGCAAAAATTATACAATGCAAAAAAATATTTTCAAAAATGGTGCTGGCATAACTGGAAGATGGCATGTAGAAGACTGCAGATAGATCCTTGTCTATCACCATGCACAAAACTTAAATCCAAATGGATCAAAGACCTCAACACAAATCTAGCCACACTGAACCTGTTAGAAGAGAAATTGGGAGATACCGTTGAATGAATTGCTTCCTGAACATAACACTGGTAGTACAGACAATGAAATTGACACTTAATAAATAGAACCTCCTGTAACTAAGATGTTTCTTTAAGGGAAAGGATATAATCAACTAGACAAAATGACAGCCCACAGAATAGAAAAGATCTTTACCAATCCCACATCAGAGGGCTGATTTTCAAAATATACAAAGAAATCAAGAAGCTAGTCCTCAAAACACTAAATAATCCAAATAAAAAGTAAGGTACAGAACTAAATAGAGGATTCTCAATAGACAAATCTAAAATGGCTGAAAAACACTGAAGAAAGTGCTCAACATCCTTAACCATCAGGAAAATGCAAATCAAAACAACTCTGAGATAGCATCTTACTCCTGTCAGAATGACTAAAATCAAAAACACCAATGACAGTTTATGCTGGAAAGAATGAGAAAGGTGAACACTCCTCCACTTCTAGTGGTGGTGCAAACTCATACAAGCACTTTGGAAATCAGTATGTCAGTATCTCAGGAAAATGGGTATCAGTCTAACTCAAGATTCAGCAATTCCCCTCTTAGGTATATATCCAAAAGGCGCACATTCATACAATAAGGATATCTTTTCAACTATGTTCATAGCAGCATTACTTGTAATAGGCAAAACCTGGAAACAACCTAAGTGCCCCACAACTGAAGAATGGATAAAGAAAATGTGGTACATCTACATATTGGAGTACTGCTTATCAGAAAAAACAATGGAATCCTGAAATTCACATCAAATGGATGGAACTAGAAGAATTTATCCTGAGTGAGGTAACCCAATCACAAAAAGCAAACATGACATGTAGCCACTCATATATGGATATTAGATGTAGAACAAAGGACTATCAGCTTACAATCCACACTGCCAGAAAAACAAGGAAACAAGGAGGACCCTAAAACAGACATGCATTCTCCCCTGCAGAAGGGGAAAGGGACAAGATCTCCTGAGCAAATTAGGAGCATGGGTGAAAGCAAGAGAGAGTTAGGAAAAAGAGAAGAGAGACGAGGAGGGGAGAGCAGGACAAGACAGAGCCAGAGTGGGAAGATTGAGTTGGGGAGAGAGAGCCATTATAGGTTAAAGAGAAATCTGGCAGTACGGAAATGTTCTGAGATCTAAAAGGACGAACAGAACTAAGAATGTAAGAAATGATGGAGAAACTACTTTTAATGCTCTTCCCCTATGATGAGATTGATAACTACATTATATGCCATCCTAGAGCCTTCATTCAGTAGATGATGGGAGCAGAAGCAGACACCCACAGATAAACACTGAGCTGTATTTCTGGAATCCAATTGCAGAGAGGGAGTAATGAGCAAAGTGGTCAAGACCATGCTGGAGAAACCCACAGAAACAGGTGACCTGAACAAGTGGGAGCTCATGAACCCCAGACTGATAGCTGGAAAACCAGCTTAGGACTGACCCAGAGCCCTGAACATGGGTGTTTGTTAGGACTCTTAAGCAGTCTATGGGGCTTCTGGTAGTGGATCACTATTTTTCCCTAATATATGAGTGAACTTTAGGAGCCCATTCTACAAAAAGAGATATTCTATCAGCCTAGATACACAGGGTAGGGCCTAGGCACTGCTTCAAATGATGTGACATACTTTGAAGATCCCCCATGGAAGGCCTCACCCTCCATGGGGATCAGAAAGGGGATCAGATAGTTGGTCAGTGGGTGGCAGGGAAGGAGGGGAGGGAGAGAGTCCTGGGATTGGCATGTAAAACAAGATTGTTTCTAATTCAAATAAAAAAATGATGATGTGAAAATGCAAATATCCTATGTGGGAAGAGAATGGTGTTTCTATTTATTATAGATATCAAGCAAGGCCGTACAAGGCCAACTTTGACTAGTAAATAGCATTAGATCTCATGTGGCCTAAGACCAAAGACTCAGAGAGGATTCTGTTTACTTCTTCTGACTTTCTTAGTTTTGCACTCTTAAGATATCTTAAAGAAATATAAAAGTTATTTGGTGATTAGGGAATGGTCAACTTTTTAAGAAGAAGTCCCCTCATGTCAGATCATAACAGCTACAGAGAAAAAGTTGGGTAAAAGCAGGTTTAAAATATCATGCTAAGATCCTGAAGTGGTCATGTTTCTAGTTCACTCCACATCACTGAGTACATTGTTTCACACACAGTTCCTGAATGACCAGATCAGATCTCAGAGGCTTGGGCAGTTTTTAAAAATGTTATTGCAATATGAAATGGAAAATCACCTCATGCAAGGAGGCTGGATATATGCTAATAATAAAAAGAAAAGTGAATAACCAACAATATATTTGATGTTGTAATATCAGGGAGCCTTTGTCTAAAAAGAGTTGAGATATAGACTGTGATCAATCTTAAAGAAATTTAAAAATAATTTCATTTTTTGTCTTTTTTACTTTTAAATTTAAATTAGAAACAAGGTTGCTTCACATGCCAATCCCATCCTCTGTCCCTCTTCCCTCTTCCCATGCCCTCCCACCAACCCCTCATCCCCCTCTCCCAATCACCACTCCTTTCCCCAGGGAGGGTGAGGCCCTCCATGGGGGGTATCCATAGTCTGTAATTTCACCCAGGGCAGGGCCTAGGCCCTCCCCCAGGAGTTCAGGGTGAGAGAGCATCTCTCATTGTGGGATGAGCATCCAAAGTCCATTTGTATGCCAGGGATAAATACTGATCTACTACCCAAGGCCCCATATGTTGTCTAGGCCTCCTCACTGACACCCACATCCAAGGGGTCTGGATCAGTCTCATGCTGGATTCTCAGCCATCAGTCTGGTGTTCAAGTCAGGTCAGCTATTTCTGTGGGTTAAACAAGCCCAGTCTTGACCCCTATGCTCATCAGTCCTCCCTTTCTGTCACTGGGTTCCTTTAGTTCAGCTCAGTGTTTAGCTATGGGTGTTTGCCTTTGCTTCCATCAGTCATTGGTTGAAGGTTCTGTTTCCCAAACTCTCTGGCAGTGGGAATGTAGGCTGGCACTCCTCTGATCCATTTGATTTTATAAGCAAAAAAGAAAAGGTGCTCAAGACAGGAAATACAGGCTTTACATTAAAATTTCACTAGCAGAACACCACATTTAAAGTCCTGTCTTTGTTTCATGATTTATATTCATACACTATTCACAAGGGAATACAAAATGCAGACAGGAATTTCAGTTATTTGGTTCACAGTAATGTCATGCCAAAGTTGTATCCATCCTTACTTTGTAAGAAATCTTAGCAAATGGAAAAGGATCATGCAACCTGGAAAGAAGCCAGACACCTCCACTTTCAAGTAGAAAATTATAAGTTTAGGTTTTGCACCAAACTTCTGTATGTGAGGATGGATTCCTGAAGGGATGAATTCTGGCTGCCTTAGAAGGTGGAACAGCCGCCATATATCTCAGAGTGACTGGTAACACTCCATTCAGGTTTCCCTCTGAAAGAATTATAGAATTTGACTTGTACACATAAAGGTCATGGGACCTTAGTGAATCAATGGAGAAATTTATGTTAAAATTAAGTATAGTATCAGATTAGCACATAGCAAGATTATTATCCTCAAAAATAATATCAATAGGTAACAAGTCAAATTGCTTCCCCTGAAGTGGTATGCTAAACCTAACTGGCAGCACGTGTAAAGTCATTTGCAACATTTCATTAAACTATTATTGAGTTAATGTGTGGTCACTGTCATGGAACATAATACAATATGGCAGTTGTTCTTGTAAAAAGAGGAAGCTATAGTTTGTGGACAGACACACAAGACAACCACATGTACAATAGAGGCAAAGAACAACAGCTATGACTATAGACCAAGAAAAGCCTACAGGACCACAGCCATTGAGACACTCAGGTAGAGAGAGAGATTCTTCCCTGTGTATCTCAGAGGGAACATGCCCCTAACACATCACTTCATCCTTCTAGTCCCCAGAATAGGAGACAAAGATGCCAAGGAGATATATCTTAACCCCACAGTCCATCCCCAAAACCTACTGTTTCCTCCATCTATTCCACAATGGGAAAGAACTTGAACATACCCCAGGCCTGCTACCAAAGGGCAGGAACAAAAATCTCGGAGAACAAAGATGTTCTCAATCTAAAACTATCATATGTAACTAGCTTAAAGTAACATCTAACCAATGTGCTGGCAAAATTTATGCTCTCAGTTTTAGTTACTTAGAAACTCAAGAAAATCATTGCTTGTCTTAATAAAATGTAGAGCATTCCATCTCTTTAATGAGTGCAGCGAGAAAAGAAGCTCGGCTTCATGGCAGATGCATTAAAAGTCCTGAACAATGAGGCCTAGTTTAGAGTTCAGTAGTTGGAGCAAGGCCAGAGTAAGAGTTTGAAGAAAGTGACAGAGGCCAGGGCAGAGCTGCTTGTTAAGTGTCGACTGGAAGCAGGCACTGAACTGTCTGCACATCAAAGTCACAGCTCTTTCCTGGACCTTGGAGGCTTTGTGCTGGTCTTGCACATTTCTGTTTCCTAGGAGCATCCACTATGGGAGAAAGCTTTATTCTGTGTGTAGAATAGAAGTACAACACAGCTGCTAGTATGATTATCATCTTCACTGAACTCTGAGACCTCTCTTATTCACCATGATTCAAATATTCCCCTCCCTGGCTGCCAAGGGCTAGCTGTAATAGAGCATTCATTAATTGCTCATGGACAAGCTTGATAGAGTATCTCACAATTCACTTTGCTTTGATAGGTGACTACACATTTAGCTGCGGTTTCCTTTGGTTTAGAAGCAACACCAAACAACTGAATGTGATGAAACGGCTGGGAAACCTTACTGTGTTTTCTTGAAAACCATCCATCAAGTTCTTTATTATATATAAGAAATTATAAGGTAATGTGTGCTGTGCTCTGTGTGCTGTGTGTGCTGCATGTGCTGTGCGTGCTGTGTGTGTTGCACTGTGTGAGCTCTGGGTGCTGTGTTGTGTGTGCTGTGTGTGATGTGCTGTGAGTTGTGTATGCTGTATGTTCTGCATGTGCTGTGTTCTGCACTGTGTGAGCTGAGGGTGGTGTGTGAGTTGCACTGTGGGAGCTGTGAATTCTGTGTGTGCTGTACGGTGTGAGCTGTGGGTGCAGTATGAGCTGTGCTGTGTGAAATGTGTATACTGTGTGTGTGTTGTGTTTTCTGTGCTCTGTGAGCTGTGTGTGCTGTGCTGTGCTGTGCAGTAGGAGCTGTGCTATGGCTATGTAACAAATATTTCCTACTGCCTGCTAACTAATATTACTGAAAGAAATAATGTCACCATAATTTAGGAATATCCAGAGGAGATTTAAAAGAAAAAGAGGCTGGTTCATCCCACCCAGGCATCAAACGGCACTGCTACAGGCTTCAACGCTCTGTATCTTCATAAACACTGCCACAGGCTGCATCATCTCTCAAAGGGAATTCTTGTTTGCTTCTCCTAATGGAAAATCACCATTCTATGGTTGATCATATCACAAACACTAATTCAGCTACACCAAAATCCACATAAAATCAGGGCATCTCAATTGTACAACCACACAAACAAGGCAAAAGTGAGTATTAGTTAACTTGTCTAAAATCACATGTGTAAAATATGACTGATGTTGATCTAAAATTAAAGATTCTGACTCCTATCCCAGGGTCTTTCCTACTTTAGAGTACATGTGATGTATAGAATAAATTTCCCCAGTAATATCTATAGAACTGGGAATCTAAGGGAATGAAAATTTTACAATATACAATATGTCAGAAAGGATTGTCTTTTGATATCCAATACATGTGCCAAATGAGCAATGTTTTTTTTCAAAGCCACTTTCATCATTACCTGGCAAAAAGAACATTTAAAAGAAGAAAACTTTCTCTGAAAGATGTTCCAAGTAACATAAACAAATGTAGTCACTTCTCTCCTGGGAAAGAACTAATCAGACTCATGTTGCCTCCACGGAAATCCCCTAATCCTGAGGCTACAGATATTCTCACAATCCAGGCTCACATATTGATTTAAGTGCAAATACAAACTGATATTTTCAAATAGATTCATGAAATAGCAAAGTCTTTGCAATGTCTTTTTGTTTTGTTGTTTTTTTTTTTTGAGACAGGGTTTCTGTGCATTGTTTTGGAGGCTGTCCTGGAACTAGCTCTGTAGACTAGGCTGGCCTCGAACTCACAGAGATCCACCTGCCTCTGCCTCCCGAGTGCTGGGATTAAAGGCGTGCGCCACCAACGCCCGGCACTGCAATGTCTTTTTAATACTCAAGCGTTTTCATTCTTGAATATGGAATAAAAAATGTCATGTAACATACTATAGTATTCTACAATTTCAAGAAAGTGATAATAAGCTGTAAATATAACTAAATAAATTGTGCATAGTGCACCTTATTTTGATGAACATTGTATAAAATATTGTCATTACCATCACCACCCCCACTTCTGCATGTATATTTCATATTTTGTTCATCCCTTCAACTTTTAATGGATGGCTTCTACTTTCTGGCTATTATGAATCATGCTGATAATGCTGCTGTACAAATATTTACAGCACCTTTAGTTCTGTTGTTAAATGGGTAGAAGTAACATCACTGAATACTAAGCTCTTGTGAAACTCTCAGACTCCTTAACACAGTGGCTATGCTATTTCACATTTCCCACAAGCAGTGCCTGATCTTTCCAACTCCCCATGTCTTCATGTGTGCTGTGATGATTTTTGCTGATTGTCATTTTCACAGACTCTGGAACCATCTAGATGACTCACTGCAAGGTACAGTTGTGAGGGAAGATTTAATATAGATAAAGATAGCCCCTAGACAGGCCTATTAGTGTTTATCTTGATTAGTATAATTGAGGAAGGAAGAGCCACCAATGTCTTTACCCAGGTTTGGGTCCTGGGTAAATGGGATGAAAAAGGAAAAGCTAGATAAGTCTGAACACTCATCTCTCTCTGTTTTCTGCAGATGGAAAAGACCAGCTGCCACAAGCTCCTGCTGACATGCCTGCCCTGCCATGATGGACTTGACCTCAGTCTGTAACCAGAATAAACCCTTCTACTCTTAAGCTGCCTTTGCCAGAGTATTGCAGCGATAGGGAAGTAACTAATATGGTCTTCACAACGGCAGGAAGAGCTGAGCCATTATGGTCATTGATGATTTGGGGGTTTTGTTTCTGTTTTTGTTTGCTTTTGAGATGAGATGTTGGTGCAAATTGTAGGCCAACTTTAAACACTCTAAATATCTCAGGCTGGCCCTCTGTGGAGCCTCCTGAGTGTTATACAACAGGGCTACCATTGCATGCACATCACTGCTAACCTTTCATTAGGCTATTCAAATTTTAACATTAAATTGCAAATTCCCTTATATATTCCTTTGGATCAAACATGAGACTGATATTAGGTAGGTTCTCCTATCATTACTTCATTAATACATCAAGCAAAACTTGTGTGCTCAAACAGAATTGTCCATGTGAGACATGTGAGACATGTCCATGTGAGAGTCAGCCAATACACTGACTCTCTGACACTACTGGGGTAGTATTTGTGCTAGGTGTTATTAGAATGAGGGAGGCTACCACTCCTGCTTTGCCTTTTTTGCAGATTGTACATTCATATGCGTGTGAGTTTTAATTTTTTGAAATTTGTTTCTTTTAAAGCCATTCTCAAACCCCAGAATTGCTTGAAAATTCAAAATAATTTCTATTGGTGAGGTTAGAAGCCACTACTTGATGATTAATGAATGAAGGGCTCACAAGCCAGTTAAAGATGGTGGTGAGGGGGAGTCAGGAGGGTGAGACCTGAGATGTTGACAAAAAAGGGTGATTTGTTGCCAAGATTGAAAGAGATGAGGTCACTTCATGAATGGCTTCTGTTAACTAGGAAAAGCATAGGGCACCTAGGCACATGATAGGCTGAGTTTTAAAACCATTGGTTAACTGATTTGCTATTCTGCATTTTTTTTGTTTTAAAAGATGCTTGCAGAGGGGCAACAAATGAGTTACTGTTTGACTAAACTCCCCACTGCATTTTATTGTCTTTGGGAACCTGGGAGGTTGGGGAATGGGCACGCAGCACACTTATACTTCCTCGGACCCAGCTCAGCCTTCCCTGGTTGGGTAAGACACTGCAATGAAGATCTCTGAAAGGGCAATTTTAGAAAAACATAGGATAGTGGGAATGCTGCAGCAAAACCTCCAGGCACAGACTGGATAGGGGAGAGCACAAAGGGGCAGATGCTATAAGAGGATAAATAGTGCCCTTCCATTTCCTTATCACAGAGCATGACAAAGCAGCACTGGGTTCCTATTCAGGTCAAGCACCCTGGACTGCACAGATGACTGCTAACAGAGTCAGCAGGGGGTGGGGGAGTGGATTAGCAGCCTGTGCATTGGAGATTGATGTTGATCCTCTTTGCTGCCAAGTGAAATGCCAATAATGCTTGTGTAGCATTTTGGGAGGCAATGGGAATATTGATTCCTGAGTGATAATAAAGAATGGAGCCACACTCTTAGGTATAAAAATATTGGCAACTGTTACAAAGAATTGACTCAAGGGGCCTGAGTGCCGGCCTATCTTAATACAAATAATTCAACTTTCAGAACGATTTCAGGAGCAGTCAGGCATGGCTTTCAGGCAAGGATTGTGCTAACACTGCACCTGCAGCTTTGCTGTCCTCATGGTATATTGGGTTGTTGGACTAAGCAGTACTAGAGCTAGTGTATTCCTGAGATTTGCTGATAATGAAAAAATATTATTAAAATTTAAAAAATGGAAAGGGAAGGAACAAAGAAAGATTATAAAATATCCACTGATCCATTTTTAAAGTTCCAGATTCAGTCTGTATTTTTTGATATTGTTAAAGATGAAACCAGAGGAACGCTGTACCTTAGATGTGTGTCTTCTGAGGAGAACATTTTATGCTATAAGTGTGAGACAGACAAACTGAAATGGAATGCTTGGAAACATACATAGCTATTACATTTATCAAGTTCTTGATGATATGCTGATATAATGCTCAAGAGTCATTCAGAGAAGGGATACCATAGGAATACTCATATTCATTCATTCCTAAGTAGAATAGCTCTCAGAAGAAACAAAATAAGCCATCTTCATGGGGGCACCAATGTATCTTTACATTTACTAAGGTTAAAAATAATTTAGCCTCATATGAGCTCAGCCTAATCTAGGAACCATCAAACTACTTAAATTAATGTCATTATTAAAGTGCAGAAATAACTGTGGATTGATATAATCATATATATGTATGCATATATATGCGTGTATAGATGTATATGATTCACAGCTGTATGTACAAATTTTATATTAATTTATAGCAAAGGAAGAATACATATGGCTATCATTAGTAGAATAAGGAAGTTTTATGGTTCAGAACAGGCCTGGTGAGTAGTTTAAGAGTAGAACATTGCGAATCCAGGGAAGCAGCTATTCCGGCAGCAGCATCAGGTAAACAGGCCAGCTTCCCGGCCTCTGTTCCAGTGCCTGCAGATCACCTGGGAACTGCACAGAGCTTCCAATCCCAACGGGAGCCAAGCACACCAGACTCCAGGTCTTCTCTCCCACCAATGAGACCAGGAAACCAGAGGAGTCAGGGAGACCAGGGGAGCAGCTGTTCAGGTGGCAGTACCAGGTAAACAGGCCAGCTTCTGGACCTGTGCTCCAGTGCCTGGTGTTTGCCCGGGAACTGCACAGTGTTTCCAATCCCTGCGGGAGCCAAGCACCCCAGACTCCAGGTCTTCTCTCCCACCAATGAGACCAAGAAACCAGAGGAGCAAGGGAGACCAGGGGAGCAGCTGTTCTGGCAAAAGGATCAGGTACAACAGGATCCAGCATAGGGTCCAGGGGACCAGGTAGGAGGCTAAGCGCCCCAGATTCCTGTTCTTCTTCTCCATCCCATGGGACCAGAACGAGGACAAGGAATAGAAGAACCACCAGATTATTGGTGGGATCGTCTGGGAACTGCACAGAGCTCCCAATCCCGACGGGAGCCAAGCACCCCAGACTACAGATCTTCACTCCCACCAATGAGACCAGGAAACCAGAGGAGGCAGGGAGACCAGGGGAGTAGCTGTTCCAGATCAGGTACAACAGGACCGAGCATAGGGTCCAGGGGACCAGGTAGGAGGCTAAGCGCCCCAGATTCCTGTTCTTCTCCACCCATGGGACCAGCATTTGGACAAGGAATAGAAGAACCACCAGATTATTTGACTTGCTAGCACCCACCAAAAGGGAACTCTGGTCCCCAGACCAGTAAGGGGCTCTTTCTGCACCCACTAGAAGAAGAGATGCGAAAGAGACAATACAAAAAATACACTCAGCAACAGAAAAACAAATATGACACCACCAGATTCTAGAGACTCCTCACCCACCAGTGAGATTCCAACATTCCAATGCGAACAAAGCAGAAGAGAACGACCTTAAAAGCACTTTCATGAAAATGATAGAGGCCCTAAAAGAGGATATAGGAAAATCCCTCAAAGAAATGGAAGAAAAAACAAACCAAAAAAGGCAAGAATTGGAAGAAAAAACAAACAAAAAAGGCAGGAAATGGAAGAAGAAATGAAGCAAAAAATGCATGAAATGGAAGAAAAAACAAAGCAAACAATGCAAGAATTGGAAGAAGAAACATACCAAAAAAGGCAGCAGGAAATGGAAGAAGAAACAAAGCAAAAAATGCAAGATATGGTAGAAAAAACAAAGCAAAAAATGAAAAAAATGGAAGAAGAAACAAACCAAAAAGGCAGGAAATGGAAGAAGAAACAAAGCACAAAATGCGAGAAATGGAACAAAAAGCAAACCAAAAAAATGCAAGAAATGGAAGAAAGAACAAACCAAAAAATTCATAAAAGGCAACAAACAGACGAAAAGATAAACAGAAAATTGTAAGAAGCAATGCAAACACTGCAAGGGTTGAAAACTGAAATAGAGACATTAAAAAAACACAATCTGAAGAAAGGCAGAAAATAGAAAAGCTAGACAAACAGTAAGGCACTACCAATACAAGCATTACCAAGAGAATAGAAGAGATGGAAGAGAGAATCTCAAGTGTTGAAAATACACTAGGAGAAATGGATTTATCAACCAAAGAAAACCTTAAATCCAACAAATCCTTAACACAAAACATCCAGGAAATATGGGACACCATGAAAAGACCAAACCAAAGAATAATAGGTATAGAAGAAGGAGAAGAAATCCACCTCAAAGGGCAGAAGGCATATTCAACAAAATCATAGAAGAAAACTTTCCCAACTTTAAGAAAGACATGCCAATGAAGGTACAAGAAGCCTGCAGAACACCAAATAGAGTGGACCACAAAAAAAAAAATCCCCTCGCCACATAATATTCAAGACGACAAACATACAGAATAAAGAAAGAATATTAAGAGCAGCTAAGAAAAAAGGTCAAGTAACAAATAAAGGCAGACCTATCAGAATTACACCTGATTTCTCCATGGAAATTCTGAAAGCCAGAAGGTCCTGGATAGATATTCTACCTACACTAAGAGACCATGGATGCCAGCCCCGACTATTATACCCGGCAAAGCTCTCAATCAGTATAGACAGAGAAAACAAGATATTCCATGACAAAACAAGATTCAAGCAATATGTGTCCACTAACCCAGCCCTACAGAAAATTTTGGAAGAAAAACTCCAACCCAAGGAAGCTAACTATAACCAGAAAAGCATAAGCATTAGAGAATCCCTCTCTACCAACAGCCAAAAGAACAAAGGGGTGAAATTCCACACATAATTCCACCAACAACAACCATTGCAAATTGAAGAAGGATGAGCAATCAATGGTCATTAATATCCCTCAACATTAATGGCCTTAACTCACCCATAAAAAGACACAGGCTAGCAGAATGGATTCGAAGACAGAAGCCATCCTTCTACTGCATACAAGAAACACACCTCACCCTCAAAGACAGACATTACCTGAGAGTTAAAGGTTGGGAAAAAATTTTCAATCAAATGGACCCAAGAAACAAGCAGGGGTAACAATCCTAGTATCAAACAAACTAGACTTTAAAATAAAATCACTCAAAAGAGATGAAGGAGGTCATTACATACTCATCACAGGTGTAACCCACCCAGATGAAGTGTCTATCCTGAACATCTATGCCACAAATACAAAGGCATCCACATTCGTAAAAGGAACATTATTAGAAGTTAAATCACATATAAAGCCCCACACATTTATAGTGGGAGATTTCAACACACCACTCTCACCACTAGACAGGAATACCAGACAGAAACTCAACAAAGAATCAAAGTGTCTAATAGAAGTAATGAACCAACTGGGATTAAGAGACATCTATAGAACATTTCATCCACATAAAAAAGAATATACCTTCTTCTCACCACCACATGGAACCTTCTCAAAAATCGACCACATACTTGGCAACATATCAAACCTCAGCAACTACAAAAACATTGGAATAACTCCATGCATCTTATCAGACCACCATGCTTTAAAATTAGAATTCAACAACAACACAAATTGCAGAAAACCTACAAACTTATGGAAATTGAATAATGCTCAACTGCACCATCCCTGGGTCAAAGAAGAAGTAAAAAAAGAAATTAAAGACTTCCTTGAAATCAATGAGAATGAAGACACAACATACCCAAACCTATGGGACACTTTGAAAGCAGTGCTATGGGGGAAGTTCATAGCACTAAGCGCCCACATGAATTAACTGGAGAACGGTTATACTAGAGAATTAACAGCACAGCTGAAAGCTCTAGAACACAAAGAAGCAAACTCCCCCAGGAGGATTAGACGCCAGGAAATAATCAAGGTGAGGGCTGAAAACAATAAAGTAGAAACTAGGAAAACAATACAAAGAATCAATGCAACGAAGAGTTGGTTCTTTGAGAAAATCAACATGATAGACAAACCTTTGTCCAAACTTACCAAACAGCAGAGAGTGAACATGCAAATTAACAAAATCAGAAATGAAAAGGGGGACACAACAACAGACTCTGAGGAAATCCAGAGAATCATCAGGTCATACTTTGAAAACCTGTACTCCACAAAATTCAAAAATTAAAATGAAATGGACGATTTCCTGAATAGCTATCACTTGCCAAAACTAAATCAAGAACAGATAAGCTATTTAAAAAGACCTATAACCACTATGGAAATAGAAGCTGTCATTAAACGTCTCCCAACCAAAAAAAGTCCAGGTCCAGATGGCCTCAGTGCAGAATTCTACCAGAAATTCAAAGAACACCTTATACCAATTCTTCTCAAAGTATTCCACACAATAAAAGCAGAAGGGTCTTTGCCAAACTCTTTCTATGAGGCTTCAATAACCTTGATCCCCATGCCACACAAAGATACAACTAAGAAAGAGAACTTCAGACCAATATCCCTCATGAACATTGATGCAAAAATACTCAATAAAATACTGGCAAATTGGATCCAAGAACACATCAAAACAATCATTCACCACGATCAAGTAGGTTTCATCCCAGGGCTGCAGGGATGGTTCAACATACGAAAATCCATCAACGTAATCCACCATATAAACAAGCTGAAAAACAAAAATCACATGATCATCTCACTAGATGCTGAAAAAGCCTTTCACAGAATCCAACACCCCTTCATGATAAAGGTCTTGGAGAGATCTCGGATAACAGGGACATACTTAAACATAATAAAAGCTATATACAGTTAACCAACAGACAGCATCGAACTAAATGGACAGAAACTCAACGCAATTCCTCTAAAATCCTAAAATCAGGAACAAAACAAGGCTGTCCACTCTCTCCATACCTTTTCAACATGGTACTTGAAGTTCTAGCCATTGCTATATGACAACAAAGGGGTTCAAGGGGATACAAATTGGGAAGGAAGAGGTCAAACTTTCACTGTTTGCAGATGATATGATAGTTTACATGAATGACCCAAAGAACTCTACAAGGGAACTCTTATGGCTGATTAACACCTTCAGCAATGTGGCAGGCTACAAGATCAACTCAAGAAAATCAGTAGCCCTACTATATACAGATGATAAAAGGGATGAGAAAGAAATCAGAGAAATATCACCCTTTACAATTAGCACAAACAACATAAAATACCTTGGGGTAACGCTAACCAAACAAGTGAAAGACCTGTATTGCAAGGACTTTGAGTCTCTAAAGAAAGAAATTAAAGAAGCTCTCAGAAAATGGAAAGACCTCCCTTGATCTTGGATAGGTAGGATCAATGTAGTAAAAATGGCATTCCTGCCAAAAGCAATCTACAGATTCATTGCAATCCCCATAAAATCCCAGCA
This sequence comes from Mesocricetus auratus, assembly GCF_017639785.1. NCBI lineage: Eukaryota > Metazoa > Chordata > Mammalia > Rodentia > Cricetidae > Mesocricetus > Mesocricetus auratus. The sequence continues at coordinate 65,598,917 of NW_024429197.1, forward strand.
CAATTCTTCACAGACCTTGAAAGAACAATAATCAATTTTGTATGGAAAAACAAAAGACCCAGGATAGCCAAAACAACCCTGTTCAACAAGGCAACATCCAGAGGCATCACCATCCCTGACCTCAAGCTCTATTATAGAGCTATAGTCCTGAAAACAGCTTGGTATTGGCACAAAAATAGACAGGTAGACCAATGGAATCGAATTGAAAACCGGGATATTAACCCACACACGTATGAACAGCTGATCTTTGACAAAGAAGCTAAAAATATACAATGGAATAAAGAAAGCATCTTCAACAAATGGTGCTGGCATGTAGAAGACTGCAGATCAATCCATGTTTATTTCCATGCACAAAACTTAAGTCCAAATGGATCAAAGACCTCAACATAAATCCTGCCACACTGAACCTCTTAGAAGAGAAAGTGGGTGGTATCTTTGAACGAATTCGTACAGGAGACAGCTTCCTGAACATACCACCAGTAGCATAGACAGTGAATTCAACAATTAATAAATGGGACCTCCTGAAACTGAGAAGCTCTGTAAGGCAAAGACACAGTAAGCAAGACAAAAAGGCAGCCCACAGAATGGCGTTTTTCATTTTAGCCATTCTGACAGGAGTAAGATGGTATCTCAGAGTTGTTTTGATTTGCATTTCCCTGATGGATAAGGATGTTGAGCACTTTCTTAAGTGTCTCTTGGCCATTTTAGCCTCCTCTATTGAGAATTCTCTGTTTAGTTCTGTACCCCACCTTTTGATTGGATCCTTTGGTGTTTTGGAGATTTGCTTTTTGAGTTCTTTGTATATTTTGGAGATTAGCCCTCTGTCAGATGTGGGGTCAGTGAATATCTTTTCCCATTCTGTGGACTGCCTTTCTGTCTTGTTGACTGTGTCCTTTGCCTTACAGAAGCTTTTTAGTTTCATGAGGTCCCATTTGTTAATTGTCAATCTCAGTGTCTATGCCACTGGTGTTACATTCAAGAAGTGGTCTCCTGTACCAACTCATTGAAGAGTATCTCCCACTTTCTCTTCTAAAATTTTCAGTGTGGCTGGATTTATGTTGAGATCTTTGATCCATTTGGACTTAAGTTTTTACAAGGCAATAAACATGGATCTATCTGCAGTCTTCTGCATACCAGTACTCAGTTGTGCCAGCACCATTTGTTGAAGATGCTTTCTTTTTTCCATTGTTTAGTTTCCTGAGCAGTGGATCAGTGTTTATCCCTCGAATACTAACAGACATCATGTGTTCATAACACAGAGAGGGTTGCTCTCTCTGCCTGGACTCCTAGGGAAGTGCCTGGACCCTACCCTGAAAGAAATGATAGACTCTAGATATCCCCTATGCAGAAGGAATTGGCAATAGGGTGGGAGGATGGGGGAGATGGTGGGGGTGTGGGAGGAGGGGAGGGAGAGGGAACTGGGATTGACATGTAAAACAAGCTATTTAAAATTGAAATAAAAAACACACACAAAAAAGAAATTCCTAAAATTAATAAAAGACTGAAAAAAGAATACAAAGAAATTGTAGGAATGGAGCATACATTCACATCCACTCAGTCTCATCCACTTAATGTCTGAACAATGAGAAGATGATCTACCTTGTGGACATAAGAAAAGCTCATCGGCATGGTCTATAGATAAGGGGAAGACTAATCATCATGTCTCTAGAAATAAAGGAGTTCATCCCCTCAAACTTTAGACAAGGACTCCTCACTCAGTATGTCTCTGGACCAAAGAGACTCCCCTCATCTTTAGACAAACAGAACCCAGCCAATTCAGTCTCTAGATGATTGATGGTTGTCAACACAGCCTCGGTTGATAGAAAAGAATCTATACACACAATCTCTACTCCAGTGGTTCTCAACCTGTGTATTAGAACCCCTTTGCATATCAACAAACATTTTCTCAAGGGTGGCATAACAGATATCCTGCATATCAGATTTTATATTACAATTCACAAGTGTAGCAAAATTGCAGTTATGAATTTACAACTAAAATAATTTTATGGTTTGAGTTACCAGAACATAAGGAACTATATTAAAGGGTGGCATCATTAGGAAGGCTAAAAACCACTTCTCTAGTCAAATAAGAGCTTGTTTACTCTCTTTCTTGATCAAGGGTACCCAGTAGAGCAAGTCTTTAGACAAAAGAGAACATGCCAACCTGATTTAACTCAAGAAAGAGAGGATCTTTAGTAGCATCAGTAGTAGGATTTTTATAACGATGAGGTCAAAGCTTTCCAAATCAAGTTGTTTTCATGATCAAGTTGATATCTCAGTATCTGAAGGTAGTCTGAAGGGAAATGTGAATGTATAAATACCACTTTAGAGGAAACTGAAATTTTTCCCTTTGGATACATTAGCAGTGTGAACTAGGATAATGACAATGGGATTAGAAATGATCAAAGGAGGAAAGGGATGATTTAATGGCAAAATTGATTTGTATGTTGCAGTAATTCTATGTAAAAGGACATTAAACCAGAAGAATTGATTTTATTAAATAACTCTTTCAAGAACTATGCAGATTGTACCTTCAAAGCAGGAAGAGTTGATTCAGAGGATGAAGAGGTAATAAGAAGAGTTTTCATGTTATGACTTTAAAATTCCTGAGAGAGATGTAGGCAAAGATGGATAAGAATTTCAAAACATCTTGTTTGTTTTAATTTTCATCTCATTTAACAAAATTTAAACCATAACAATTCCTCCCCTCTAACAGAGCTAAAGAAAAAGGAAAAAAACAGGATTGCTATCTATATCTTAAATGGAACAAGAAAAATCCCCAGGGGTTAATCAAAACTCAAAGCCTATTTTCATCTTGGGACTGGGATTTTAATTTACAATACTCATCTGTCCTATAAAACATGAGCTGTGACACTTTGACTAGAGCTTTTAGAATGGGTCTCATTCTGAGAAAAATGAGACCTGATATTCTCTGTGGAAACCTTACTTTTCAGAGTTTATGAGACTGCAGAATTGTGTCTCCACCTGAAGACCAGTAATCAATAAAAACCAGTAACTGTCATGCAAGTTCCTTAAGGAAACATCTTCTCATGAGAAACACAAATCAGTGAAGACATGTGACCTTTGCTTTTCTGGGTCTGGGTTACCACACTAAGTATATTTTTCCATCCCTATGCATTAACTCACCAATTTTATAATTTCATCTTTTATCTTTTCTTATACCTAAATAAAATTGCATTGCATATTGTGCTGGCTAAATATATGTCTACTTGACACCAGCTAGAGTCATTCCAGAAGAGGTATTCTGATTTAGAAAATGTCCTTCATTAAATAGGCTTGTAGGCAAATCCATAGTTGATGCTTGATTAACTCATTGTGGGCCGTGCTATCTCTGGACTGTTAGTCCTCTGTATAAGAAGGAAGGTTGAAAAAGACTAATAAGTTCTTACACAGCATTCTTCTATTGCTTCTCCATCAACTCCTTCCTGCATGTTCTCTTTGGTTTCTTGCCCATACTTACATGAGTGATGGATTGTGATGAAATACATGCAAGCTAAAATGAACTCTTTCCTTCCCATGTTACTTTTGGTCATGGTATTTTATCACAGCATTAGAAATACTAAGACACTGAACTGAACTCCTGGAACCTAGTGACAGAGATGGAGGAGTGATGAGCAAAGGGGTCAAGACCATGATGATGAAACCCACAAAGACAGCTGACCAGATAAGGGGGAGCTCTTGAATCTCAGACTGATGGATGAGAGGCCAACAGGGGACTGATCCAGACTCCAGGAATGTAGTGCCAGGGAGAAGGCCAGAGAAATCACTGGAGCCTTGGGTAGTAGATCAGTGTTTACCATGGTTTATGAATGAGCATTGGGAGCCCATTCAAAATAGAGGGATGCTCTCTCAGCCTGGACACTTGGGGAAGGGCCTATGTCCTGCCATGGATGAAATGACAGACTTTAGAGATCCCCCCAAGGAGGGCCTCACCCTCCCTGGGGAATGATGTGGGGATTGGTTGGGGGGGCTGGGGAGCTGGCAGAGGGACAAGAGAGGAGAGGTAGGAGAGGGAGCTGGGACTGACATGTGAAACATTCACATTTCTAATTTAAATAAAAACATATATTGAGAAAAAAGAAATCCTAAGACATAGATACCACATTTTTATTATTCATTCATCTGTTGATGGACATCTAGATATTTCCATGTACTCCTAGCTATTATGAATGGAGAAGCTATAAACAAACATTCAAGATCAGGTGTCTCTGGAATAGAAAATAGAGTTCTTTGGGAATATATCAAGAAGTGGTATAGCTGGGTCATATTCTAGATCTACTTCTAGTTTTCTAAGGAATCACCTCATTTATTACAATTGTTGAACAAATTTGTACTCCCAGCAACAATATATGGTTATTCCTTGTTCACCAAATCTTGACTATCATTTATTTTCTTTTGCCTTCTGTCTGGAAATTAGCTATTCTCACTGGGGCAAGATGAAATAAATCTCAAAATAGTATTAATTTGCCTTCTCTGACAACTAATATTGATCTATATTTTCTAAAACATTTCTTAGTGACTTGTGTTTAAGCTGAGATTTCTGGTAATTTCCACATCTCACTTTTTATTTGGTTTGCTTTCTTGTTTTATTATTATAATTATTTACTACCTTGTGTATTCTAGATGCAATTACTCTGTCAGATGGATAGATGGCAATATTCTTTTCCCATTCTGTATGCTGTCTCTTCAGTCAATTCAGTTTTTTTTCTGCAATACAGAAGCGTTTTAATTCCATGTAGTCAGACATATTGATTATCGGTCTTGTTTCTAGGGTAATCAGAGTCCCATCAGAAAGTCCTTACCAGAGGCTATATCCTATATCCTATATTCTATATTCCCCATGTTTCTTATAGAAGCTTCAGAGTTTCATATCTAAAACTGAAATCTGTGATTAATCTGTAATTGATTTGTATGCAGATTGAGAGACAATTGAGTTTCGTTCTTCCATATGCAGACATCCAATTTTCTTAACACAATTTGTTAGAGATTTTCTCTTTTCTCCAATGTATGTTTTGGCCTCCTTGTCAAAGATCATGTTACTGTATGTGTGCATTTATATCTGGGTTCTTGCTTATATTGTGTTGATCAACCTGTATGGCTTCGTGCCAGTACCATGCTGGTTTCACTCTTATGATTCTATATTATAGCATGAAATAAGATAAGACACCCCTTTCGTGATAATCTGGATAATTTTGGCTATCCAGAGACTTTTGTGCTTCCACATGATTTTTTTCCATGAAGAATGTCACTGGGATTTTGTTGGAGGCTACTTTGAATCTGTAGGTTGCTTTTGGTTTGATGGTCATTTTTATTATAGTAGTCATACCAATCAATGCACATGTAATGATCATCTTCTGGTGTCTTCTTTAATTAATTTATTTTCTTCATTGTTTTCAAATTTTTATTGTATAGTACCACATCCATGTAGGGATCCATGGACTTGGCTGACTGGGGCATTGAGGAAATGAAAAAAAAACAGATAAGTAAATTAACACACATTAAAGAGCAGATCAGATAAACTGGATTATCTGATAGAAAAACTACAGAACTCCAGAATTCAGGATGCTTATTATATACAGTTGAACAGAGAGATGGTTTATTGCATACCACTGAACAAGGAGATGGGGTTGTTACAATAGGTAAACAAGGGAACCAGGTATATGGTATACAGGTGACTCAAGGAGCTAGGTTTAGCTAATCTCAGGCAGACCAGTAATTGCATGAGAGCAGTATTCAGGTTGTATATGTCTAAGGGTATAAAGCTACAGTGGATATATTTTCTACACACACTGGTAACATTCACACTCTGAATGGCAAGGAAGGCTTTTCCATCCATCTGAGGCTCACTACAGAGAGGAAAACTGCCATTTTCCCATGGGTCTGAGGCTGAGATCTTTGACATGACTGTGCTATGAATGCAACATGCATTCACTCAGAACATCATTCACTTGGGACATTTTCTTCTCCCCAAAGTATAAGTCTCCCACTCCCACTGTTTATTTTTAATGTTATTGTGAACAAAATTGCTTCCTGAATTTCTTTTTTTGTTCTGTCTTCAGTGTAGTAAGTGTACTGATTTGAGAATGTAAATTTTGTAAGTACCACTTTGTACAAAGTATTCACTGGCTCTGGGAGTTTCTTAAGGAATCCTGTGGGTCACTTGTGCAAAAAACCATGTCATTTGCAAATAGGGATACTTGAAATTATTTCCCTAATTGTATCCCTGTTATATTCATCTCTTTTAGTATTGCTCTAGCTAATAATTCATGCACTATATTGAATAGGAGTGATAGCATTGTCTCTTATCTGATTTTAGTATACTGATAAAATTTTGTACTTAGTAGAATATAGAATACTTCAAGTATTTCTATATTTAGTATGATGGTGGCTATCAGTTTAGCATAAATAGTCTATTATGTTGAGAAATGCTCTCTTCATTTCTAGTCTCTCCAGGACTTTTATCATGAATGTAATTATATTTTGCCAAAACCCCTTTTATGAATCAACTGAAATTATCTCTTTTTGTCCATTTGTGTTGGGAATTCTATCAATTTATTTAGGTTTGTTGAACCATCCCTGAATCTCTGGGATTAAGCTACCTTGATCATGGTGAATGTTCTTTTGAATGTGATCTTGATTGACTACAATTTGCAAGTAATGTATTGAAACTATTTTTGTTAGGGAGATTGCCCTACAATCTGTTTCTATTGTACTTTTATATGGTTTGGTTATCCATATATTTGTATACATTGACTAGGTGTAAATTTCCTTAATTTTATGTTTTCCAGAATAATTTGAGCATATTTTTTTGTTAATTCTCTGAATATCTTGTAGAATTCTGCACCAAATCCATCAGGTCCCAAGTATTTATTTCTTGCAAAATGAATTTTTGAGACAGATTTCTCTGTATATCCTGACTGCCCTAGAACTCACTCAGAAGGCCCAGTATTCCTTGAACTCAGAAATCCTCCTGCTTTTGTGTCCTGCATGCTGGGGTTAAAGGCATGTGCCATCACAGCTTGTCTTAGTTGAGAAATTTTTAATTGCTGCTTTTATCCTATTTGTTATTACAAATTTCTGGAATTTATTTCATCTTGGTTTAAGTTTGGTAGTTCATGTGCATCTACAAATTCATCTCTCTTTTGTTTTAGATTTTCCAATTATTTGAACATAAAATTTTAAAGTATGTTCTCATGATTCTCTGAATTTCATGTATCTGTTGTAATTCTTGGGTTTCATGTAACTATTTTAATGCCTCCCTTTTCATTTCTAATTTAGTAATTTGGGTATTTTCTCTTTTATTTGGGTAGTTTAATTTCATAATTTGAAAGTTTTTTAATGAATTAATATTATGGAATATTTGTTTAACTGGGCAAAATGTGTTAAATTTATTCATGCTGAATCTGTTTAATTATGTAAAGATTTGTTGTTTTGCCTACCTAAGGCATCTGTCCTAGTGAAAAACTCAACAGCCACTAGGTAGGCAGTAGAGGAATATAAAGGGTGGGTGGGCAGAGAGAATAATAGGAGTTTAAAGGAAAAAAAGAGAAGAGAAGGGAAGAGAAGGGAAGGGAAGGGAAAGGGAGGGCAGGAAAGAGAAAAGAAGAGAAGAGAAGAGAAGAGAAGAGAAGAGAAGAGAAGAGAGAGTAAGGGGGGGAAAGAGGGAGATGGGAGATGCCAGCCATGTAACTATCAGCCAACCAGACTCAGAGTAGGACATACAGATTGAAAGAAAGGTTAAAAAAGCCTGAATGTAAAGCATAATTGAAGAGAAATAGGTTAATTTAAGTTATAAGAGTTAGTGGGACAAGCGTCAGATAAGGCTGAGCATTCATAACTAATAATAAGTCTCCATGTCGTGGTTTGGGAGCTTGCAGTCAAAGTAAGCCTCTTGTAAACCAACTCTGTTTCAGTGATCTCTTTTTCATTCATTAATTTCTCCCCTAATCTATTTGTTTCTATTCACCATTTCTTTGAAGACTGGTTTGGTCTTGATTTTCTAATGTCACTGAAGATGCCATTGATCAAAAGAACGAACCTCTGTAAATATTAAGAAATAAAGCATGACTAATGAATAATGAATAAATTAGAGATTTTGGAAAGTACATGGTTCACAATAATCATTCAAGTTTTGTTTATCATATTATTAAAGTCATAGTTCAATCTACAAGCAAATTATACCAATAATATTCAATGGATGGTATAAAATTCTAGTGAAGTCCTGGGTGGTGGTGGCACACACCTTTAATGCCAGCACTCATGAGGTAGAAGCAGGTGGATCTCTGAGAGTTCAGGCCAGCCTGGTCTACAGAGCAAATTGCAGGACAGCCAGGAGTGTTAAACAAAGAATCCCTGTCTCAAAAATTAAAAAAAATATATCTATCATAATATGTATAATACCAGAATAACTCAAGAACACATGAAAAATAGGGAAATACTAAATAAGCCAAAAAAATTGAATGGGATGTAATGAATATCTACCAACAATAGCAGATCTATCGAAGGTTTTAAGGCTTTTGATTTGGTATTTGTTTTATTTTCTTTGTGCTGATAGTTCAAGACAATACCCCCAAGCACTTCCCAGCTCAGTGCAGTGCTGGGCTGTATATTAAAATTGACTGCATACAAAAAATTGTATTTTCTATTGGTGTTGATGCCCACTCCACAAGAGGAAGCTCATGCTATGTACTGGAAGCCTGGCTAAGAATCCATAATGGGCAACCCAGTCCCAAAAAGATAAACATGGTATGTACTCACTCATATATGGATTTTGGACATAGAACAAAGGAGTACCAGCCTACAGTCAACACCACCAGAGAAGTTAGGAAACCAGGAGGACCCAAAAAGAGACATACATTGTCCCCCAGAGAAAGGGAAAGGCACAAGCTCTCCTGAGTGAATTGAGAGCATGGGGGAAGGAAGAAGGAGTTAGGAGAAAGAGAAGGGGAGGAGAGGAGGACATGAGAGAGCAGGAATATTGAGTCAGAGGAAGAATAGGTGAGAGCAAGAAAAGAGACACCATAATAGGTTTAAAAAGACAACTGGCACTAGGGAAATGTCCGGAGATCTACAAGGTTGACTCCAACTAACAATCTAAGCAATAGGTGATAGGCTACCTTAAATGCCCTTCTCTGATAATGAGATTGATGACTACCTTATATGACATCCTAGAGCCTTCATTGATCTCTAGGAAAGGGTGCACATTGAGAGTAGCTCTGGAGAAAATTCTCTGGTGAGACACAGCTGATAAAGTGTCAAATTGCTGCCTGTTATCCAGGTATCTGTAGTCAGTTCTGCAAGCAGCACATTCATCCTATAGAATGGGCTTTCCATGTGCAGTGGTAGGTGTAGTGATTCAAGAGATTACAAAAGTGCAACAAACTACTGTACTAATTCTGGAATTTTAAGTTATGAATGATTTTCATACTAAACATACAAGTTTAAAAATGGAGAGAAGCAACAAAACACCAAATGTACAAATCATTAGTACTATTTTCAAAGCAGTGTTTGGTGGAAAGTTGGAAGAGACAATTAGAATATTTGTTATACAAGATGAGGTAATAAAGAGGCAAGCAAGGATTCTGGAAACCTGAGGAGTCAGGGACACCACAGAACATGGCCCACAGGATCGACTGACTGGGACTCGTGGGGGCTTGCAGAGATCAGGGAGGCTGCAGGGGTTTGTTCTAGATCCTCTACATATACAGTATGGCAGACTACATTGGTGTTCTTGCGGTACTCTAAGCAGTGGGAGCTGTCTCTCTTACTCTTCTGCCTGCTTGTAGTACCCTATTCCTCTGACTGTGATGTCTTGTCCAGACTTGATGTGATGATATGCGCTCAGTCTTATTGTAGCTTGTTATGCCACATTTGGCCAATGTCCCAGGATATGTAATAATGGTTCATCTTTACCCAGACTTAACTCAAACTGGGTGTGACTTTGATTTTAGCCTCTGTAGGACACCCCCTCCCCCACAGCACCATCACAATGGACTTCTAGTATTTTGGTCCATCAACACAGAACTTTGAATAATGTTTTGGGGAATCAATAGACCCTTTTACTGAAAAAAGGTGATAGTGAACATAAGATTACAACATTCATTGAATATATAGGCTACTTCACCCTCCAAAAACTTCTCCCTATAGCAACCTATTTGATGTATAACTGAAATATCAATTGGATGCAAAATTCGGTGAGGCTGGAACTTGTCCTCAAATGTAGTGCATACTCTAATTCAACCCTGATAAGATATGTCACTATTGTAGTCCTTTGGACTGGTGTGTTTAGCAGTATCTATGGGTCTACTTAGTAGGCACTTATAGTGACTTCCTTCTACCTTTAACAAGAGAAGTGACTCTGGATATTGCCATAGGTCCCTTAAGGGGATGAATTGCTTGCTCTAAGAAGGAACAGCTCTAAATAAATAACTGATAACTGCAGCAAAACTCCAGAAGTCAATTACTATTTACTCTATGATTGACTCAGTGAACTCATGTTTTCTATCTGTAGTTTAGGGGTCTATGCTTAGACATTTTAGCTGCAAGAGAAAGAACACACCTACTAGAAAATACAGTTTTAATTTATAACTATCATCCGGCCACGCCAGTATTATTGTGTCAGAAGAAAAGAAGGTAAGTAAACGAATGCCATGATTCTGGTGGGATAATCAGTAATAACACCAGACAGTTAGGCCTTATACAATTGATTATATGGTTAACGGGACTCTAAAGGTGGAGTCACAGCTATGGTCATTGTCCTTGTTCCAAGTTTCTTTACTGCCTCAGAATGTTTAGCTTTATAAGTCTTCCCTCCTAGCCTCTTGCTATGAACTGAAAAATGTGTTTCCTTAAAATTCATATGATGAGTCCCTGACCCCCCAGTGTGGTAATATTTGGAAAGGGGATAATTTGCAGACAAGTTAAAATGAAGGTGGTGCTCAGATGCTGGGGCTAGTACCAAGAGTAATAAAAGAGACACTGGGAAAGCTTCTCCTCTTCAATCCTCTCTTCCATATGAGGACAGAACACAGAGGCACCTCCTGCAGGGTAGGAAGAGAGTATTCACTGTGCTACCATGCCAACTTGAACTTGCAGCCTATAGAATCCTGTGAATACACATGTTTACCATCCATGTTTGTAGTGTTTTGATGAATTTTAATAATTTTCTTTATTTTTTTCTTTTCACAACTATCTTCTGTGCTAGGCTAATGAGCTCCTCCAGATTTGTTCATGTCTCTTGCCTATGTGTATACTTTAGTCATCGTATGCTTGATTGGGTGTGAATATTTTGTCAAAGTTTATGGAACTTGCACCACTGTCTGTATCTTTGAAGACAGCTGAGCAATCTTATTCTGTGCTCAAAAGGATGACCTCTCATCATCTGCCAAGATAGCCATGAGATTCTTTCTATCCCTGAATTCTATGAGTTTTGCCATCTTAAATCTTCATGCGGCTCCAAGTTGATTCTTTCCATTTGGAACTTTCTCTAGCTAGTTTTATGTCCATCTTTCCCTTCAGCTGAAGCTAGGCGATTGTATCCTTCTGTCATGAACTTGAATATTCAGTTTTTCTGTGCCTTTTCATAATGTGTCTGTCACCTGCATTTGGTTGTTGCGTTCCTCATCCCTAATATTCACCTTTTCTTGTTCTGTTTTTATGATGTACTGTAAACATATACATATTTATTTGTGTGTATGTGTTAGCTGTAATTCTATTATGGATTTTTTCATTTTTAGTGGTGGGTAGGTACATAATAAGGGCGAAAGTGTGGGGAGAATGAGGGGAGGAGAGGGGAGGGAGGGGAAACTGCAGTCAAGATGTAATATATGAGAGCAAAATAAGTTAAAAAGAAAGAAAAATTATATCCAGTAATAAAACTGTAAAATCCACACAGTCTTGGTTCCAAATGGCTGTTGATCCTGATTGATTTTTGCGTGTGATTTTCTTTTTATTTGCAAGTTTTTATGATGTTTTAAAAAATACTCTTGAGTATGCTCTTGCTTTTTTTCATGTTACAAGTCGAATATTGACATTCATTATACATTTTGGATACATGTTTAGCCTAACTGATGTGAAATGCTTTTCAAGAAATAGTGCTAAGTAATACAATGTGCAAAAGTTTATGCATCATCACATAGTGTGCTAATCATGTGTAGAAATCATAGGTGCAATTGCTTACCTTCTAAATAGAAGCAGAACATATCTTTACCAGAAATTAGTCGCAAAGGAAAAAGAAAATCTAAGAAATAACTTGCTTCCTTCTAATATAAACGTTTTAATATTCCCCAGAGTAAAAAAAGAGTTATAGCAGCAAGAGTGGAAGGAATTATAAATCTGAATACAAACAGCAATTCAAATATATTATATCTAGATAAGAAGACTAGATTTCAAATACCAAAATTTTCATGACACACTAAATTAATCACCACAACTAGAAATATTAAGTACAAACAAAATAAAAGATAGAATGGGAACTTGCAGAGATGAGCACACAGGTACAGGGCTGAGTTGAGAAATTAAACTAAAGGGGGATTGTCACTGTATTCTGAGAAATGCCAAGGAAAAGACACTGATAACATTTGTTGCAAGGACTTGGGCTTCTTTGTGATTATCTTTGAGCATGGCTTAAATCAATGAGAAACAGAATTTTCCTTTAAAAGGCTAAAACGTAGCTGGACTAATAGAAAATGAGATTGATGAGAAAGATCTATCAGTGATCTGTGAGGACAGAGTTGGGGAAGATGTCCCAGTGGGTAAAATAATCAGAACCTGAGTTCAGTTTCTTAGCAGCCTCATAAAAAGCTGGTTTCAGCAGCCATATCCACTTGAAATCAGAGCACTGGAGAACAGAGCTAACAGGTTTCTTAAGCCTCTGGACAGCCAGTTCAGGATGACTAGGGAGCTCCAAGTTGGATAATAGTCTCCGTCTCAAAAATTAAAGAGAAGCATGATACATAAAGGCAGCTAATGTTGACTTATGACCTCCACATGCTCATAGGCATGCACAGTGGCATACATATGCATTTTAAAAACTATGGGTTTTTTGTTTTAAATTTTCACTGATAGAAAACCTAAGGTTAGCATAAAGGGTCATATGATAGAGATTAAGAGAGTACAGAACAGAAAGAAGAGGATTAATGTCAAGAAATAGAAAATTAACTATTTTAGAATTCAGGCAACAAGCTTGTAGTTTTGAATAAAGAGGAAAAAACACCATTCTCCAAAGAAAAAGAAATATTCTTGGCCTTAAATTGGGAGGTAAAAATATGTGAACTATGTTACTTGAGTAAATTACTTGAGTCTAAAATGATCAATAGAATTTTCATGGAAGGGCTGAGAAAAGGTACGGTCAAAGGTATGAGTACTTTCAATATACACAGAATACTAATGCACCATGAATTGTAAAAGAGCAGAAAGAGGAAAACGGGAGAATGTGAACAATGCTGCATAATTAGAAGGCTACAAGAGACAGACCCTGGATAACAGGAGAGCTTGTCCCTGGAGAAGACTGATTCTGCCTCTCTTATCAGCCATTAATCACCTATAGTTCTTCATCTAGAGGTGTGTTCTTGTGAAATTTCACAAAAAAGCAAGTTTTAACTGGAAATTCCTCTAATTCTTTCCAAGGAAGCCTTTAATCTTGGTTTATTTCATCTTAAAGCTTTGAAGTCCTTGCTACAGTTTGAAAACTTTCCTGGCTTTTCTAATGCTCTCTGCAAATTGCCAAAGATCTACAGTGAAAATGTAAAAACAGAGATGTTCCACTGTGCTTATGTGATTTGCTCAGTCATTCTGCCTCTTGTCACCTCAGGGTGGGTAGCAATCCTTTCTTCACTTTGTGCTGCTAGCACTGAATTTCTCTCACATGGTAAATAAAGAGCAGCTGAAGGCTACTGCTGTCATTCTCTGAACCCTGTAATCTCATAATTTCTTCATGGCCTTCTACACACCAGGGGTCATTGGACAGTCCTCTGCACTGCAGAACTTATGTGTGTGACTTTTCCCTGGGGCTTTCAAAACCACAGCTGAGTCTTGTTTCAGATACCTGCTGGTAAAAGTCAAAGAAAGACACAGAGAGAACATCATTTATAAAACGTCTTTAGAGAATGACTGGATGGGCAAGATAGCCACAAGACTTTTATCTTTAAAGTAAAACTGTCTCTGAAAGTTTAATATACCTTGGCCTCCAACACACAAAGGCTTGTAAGTAAACATGGTTTAACGCCGACCTTCCCCACCCTGCTCAGCTCCTCATCCCAGTGGCCAAGTGGGAAAGAGGTCTGGGCTCAAGCTGTGTAAATCAATGGAGAGGAGTGTGAGGGGGAAAGTGAGGAGCAGTGGGAAAAGAGGCTAACCATGCCCTCATGCCCATTGCCCTTCAATCGCCATCCTCCCTGGTGAATTCTTCCTCCGTATTCCTTCGTTAATGCCCTACAGACAACCGTGTTGTCTATGCTGTCTGATTCTGTTATTCAAACTCCCTTTCTATGTTGTCAGCCTCTCTTTTCAGTTTTGATTAGACCTTTTCCCTTTCCTGTGTTTCCTATTTTTTAATTATTTTCCCCCCATGGGTTTACCTGTGGCCTCATATTTACCTTTCTATTTATGTCTTTAATATTCCTAATCATCAACCATTTCCATGTATTTAGTGCGTTATCACCCACGATTTTGACTTACAAATATTTCTGATCTCAACCAGACAGTAGCTGTTTTTTCTGTAATTACTTGGAATTTCCCCTGAACATCACCATGGCTAGTTGAAGCAAGTAAACTTTCAGTGTAATATTTACTTATGACTTCTGAATTTACTTGTTATTAAAAATTCATTTGTTAAGCCAGGCATTTGTGACGCATGCTTTAATCCCAGCACTCGGGAGGCAGAGGCAGGTGGATCTCTGTGAGTTCAAGTCCAGCCTGGTCTACAGAGTGAGTTCCAGGACAACCTCCAAAACAATACAGAGAAACTCTGTCTCAAAAAACCAAAAAAAAATGTCCATTCGTCACGAAGAATAAGTGTGCTTCCAAAATCTTTATTTTTCACTTCAACCAGATTTCTTTAAATCATATTTTACTTGCTCAAATTCAGATTAAATAAAACATATGAGTATCTTTTCATGGAATCATTTTTTTCCTGTAATTCCAGACAGTATGTCTTCTTGTAATATGACGATTCGAGGTAATTTTGCTGTCAAAAACAGCATCGGGTACACTGCCCCTGTACTGCCTCCCTTTAGTTGTGTTACATCTGTGACTGGTTCCTCTGCCATCACTGTCGTGACAGGCAGTAGAGAAAATAACACAAATAAAAATGATGTTGCTCTATATAAAGCAGCCACCTTTGTGACATCTGAATCCCAGAGGGTTAAGGGAGTCAGAGAGCCTTGCAGTTTTCACAGGCACCTCTGGTGAGGGGTTTAATGAAATCTAAACATATTTGTTTGTCCTTACAGGGTAAAGCTCCCAGGCAACAAAACACACCAGACTGTCATCATAATGTCACATGTCAAGCTATCCCAGCTGTTAAGTGGGTCTTGAGTTGTATGTATGAATCTGTCACTGCATTGGAGGTGTTGCTCATGGGGCTATGATCTTGTGAGTGATTTTTCTTTTCCTCTCCTACCACCATGGAACCCTCATACATCTTTACCCATGGATGACAACAAAAGTGTGGCAGATTATTTCTCAAAATATAAAACACCTTTTCAAATATCCAAAATTAAGTTGGATAAGATAATGTTATATAGTCATTGAATTAAAAACATTACCCCATATTTCTATATAGGGATGAAAGAACTAAAATCAAAACAGGAAGAGGAACTGATACCAAGGAAAGAAATGCCCACTTACCATAACACAAATATAAAACTAAACCACATTGATGCAGGAAGTAACTAATATGGTGCCAGGGTCTATGTAACTTGGAAAAACGGGAGAAATGAATGCTAGCAATGAAAATTCAATATTAAAAGCAAAACACATTGCAAATAATTTGGTTGTGTGAATAAAATATATCTGACCCCTCATCAGTTTCCAGGCTGCCTGCAAAAGTTTCACTCTCAGACTCTGCTGACACACCACGACATTAACAAGTCAAATCTGTTGCCTGCCAGAGCCTGCCTGGCTCAACTCATCAGTCTCTCCTGGATGTTCTATCCTCTGCTGGAGGAAACACTTTCTACAAATGATTTACAAGTGACTGAATGTTGTGTTGCATATGTTGTGTATCTGTGACTATGTTACTTGATTTTCCTAAAAAAAATGAGTTAATAAAACATCCAGGAAATATGGGACACCATGAAAAGACCAAACCTAAGAATGATAGGTATAGAAGAAGGAGAAGAAATCCACCTCAAAGGGGCAGAAGGCATATTCAACAAAATCATAGAAGAAAACTTTCCCAACCTTAAGAAAGACATGCCAATGAGGGTACAAGAAGATTACAGAACACCAAATAGAGTGGACCACAAAATAAAATCCCCTCGCCACATAATAATCAAGACCCCAAACACACAGAATAAAGAAAGAATATTAAGAGCAGCTAAGGAAAAAGGTCAAGTAACATATAAAGGCAGACCTATCAGAATTACACCTGATTTTTCCATGGAAACTCTGAAAGCCAGAAGGTCCTGGATAGATATTCTACCTACACTAAGAGACCATGGATGCCAGCCCAGACTACTATACCCGGCAAAGCTCTCAATCACTATAGACGGAGAAAAAAAAGATATTCCATGACAAAACTAGATTCAAACAATATGTGTCCACTAACCCAGCCCTACAGAAAATTTTGGAAGGAAAACTCCAACCCAAGGAAGCTAACTGCAACCAGAAAATCATATGCATTAGAGAATCCCTCTCTACCAACAGCCATGGACAAAGGGGTGAAATTCCACACATAATTCCACCAACAACAACCATCGCAAATCAAAGAAGGATGAGCAATCAATGGTCATTAATATCCCTCAATATTAATGGCCTTAACTCACCCATATAAAAACACAGACAAGCAGAATGGATTCGAAGACAGAACCATTCCTTCTGCTGCATACAAGAAACACCCCTGACCCTCTAAGACAGACATTACCAGAGAGTTAAAGGTTGGGAAAAAATTTTTCAATCAAATGGACCCAAGAAACAAGCAGGGGTAGCAATCCTAATATCTAACAAACTAGACTTTAAAATAAAATCAATCAAAAGAGATGAAGGAGGTCATTACATACTCATCACAGGTGAAACCCACCAAGCTGAAGTGTCTATCCTGAACATCTATGCCCCAAATACAAAGGCATCCACATTCGTTAAAGAAACATTATTAGAACTTAAATCTCATCTAAAGCCCCACACAGTTATAGTGGGAGATTTCAACACACCACTCTCACCACTAGACAGGAATACCAGACAGAAACTCAACAAAGAACAAAGGGTCTAATAGAAGTAATGACCCAACTGGGATTAACAGATATCTATAGAACATTTCATCCACGTAAAAAAGAATATACCTTCTTCTCACCACCACATGGAACCTTCTCAAAAATAGACCACATACTTGGCAACATATCAAACCTCAGCAACTACAAAAACATTTTAATAACTCCATGCATCTTATCAGACCACCATGCTTTAAAATTAGAATTCAACAACAACACAAATTGCAGAAAACCTACAAACTCAAGGAAATTGAATAATGCTCAACTGCACCATCCCTGGGTCAAAGAGGAAATAAAAAAAGAAATTAAAGACTTCTTCGAATTCAATGAGAATGAAGACACAACATACCCAAACCTATGGGACACTTTGAAAGCAGTGCTACGGGGGAAGTTCATAGGACTAAGTGCTCACATGAAGAAACAGGAGAACAGTTATACTAGAGAATTAACATCACAGCTGAAAGCTCTAGAACACAAAGAAGCAAACTCCCCCAGGAGGAGTAGATGCCAGGAAATAATCAAATTGAGGCTGAAATCAATAAAGTAGAAACCAGGAAAACAATACAAAGAATCAATGCAACGAAGAGTTGGTTCTTTGAGAAAATCAACAAGATAGACAAACCTTTGTCCAAACTTACCAAACAGCAGAGAGTGAACACGCAAAATAACCAAATCACAAATGAAAAGGGGGACATAACAACAGACTCTGAGGAAATCCAGAGAATCATTAGGTCATACTTTGAAAACCTGTACTCCACAAAATTCGAAAATTTAAAGGAAATGGATGACTTCCTGGACAGCTATAATTTGCCAAAACTAAATTAAGAACAGATAAGCAATTTAAATAGACCTATAACCCCTATGGAAATAGAAGCTGTCATCAAAAGTCTCCCAACAAAATAAAGTCCAGGTCCAGATGGCCTCAGTGCAGAATTCTACCAGAAATTCAAAGAACAGCTTATACCAATTCTTCTCAAAGTATTCCACACGATAGAAACAGAAGGGTCTTTTCCAAATTCTTTCTATGAGGCTTCATCCCAGGCCTGCAGGGATGGTTCAACATATGAAAATCCATCTACGTAATCCACCATATAAACAAGCTGAAAAACAAAAATCACATGATCATCTCACTAGATGCTGAAAAAGCCTTTGACAAAATCCAACACCCCTTCATGGTAAAGGTCTTGGAGAGATCTGGGATAACAGGGACATACTTATACATAATAAAAGGTATATACAGTAAACCAACAGCCAACATCAAACTAAATGGACAGAAACTCAACGCAATTCCTCTAAAATCAGGAACAAAACAAGGCTGTCCACTCTCTCCATACCTTTTCACCATGGTACTTGAAGTTCTAGCTATTGCCATACGACAACAAATGGGGATCAAGGGGATACAAATTGGGAAGGAAGAGGTCAAACTTTCACTGTTTGCAGACGATATGATAGTTTACATCAATGACCCAAATTACTCTACCAGGGAACTTTTACAGCTGATTAACACCTTCAGCAAAGTGGCAGGCTACAAGATCAACTCAAGAAAATCAGTAGGCATACTATATACAGATGATAAAAGGGTTGAAAGAGAAATCAGAGAAACATCAACCTTTACAATTGCCACAAACAACATAAAATACCTTGGGGTAATGCTAACCAAGCAAGTGAAAGACCTGTATCATAAGAACTTTGAATCTTTAAAGAAAGAAATTAAAGAAGCCCTCAGAAAATGGAAAGATCTCCCATGCTCTTGGATAGGTGGGATCAATGTAGTAAAAATGGCAATACTGGCAAAAGCAATCTACAGATTCAATGCAATCCCCATTAAAATCCCAGCACAATTCGTCACAGACCTTGAAAGAACAATAATCAATTTTGTATGGAAAAACAAAAGACCCAGGATAGCCAAAACAACCCTGTTCAACAAGGCAACGTCTGGAGCACCACCATCCCTGACCTCAAGCTCTATTATAGAGCTATAGTCCTGAAAGCAGCTTGGTATTGGCACAAAAATAGACAGGGAGACCAATGGGATTGAATTGAAAACACGGGTATTAACCCACACACGTACGAACATCTGATCTTTGACAAAGAAGCTAAAAATATACAATGGAATAAAGAAAGCATCTTCAACAAATGGTGCTGGCATAATTGGAGACTGGCATGTAGAAGAATGCGGATCGATCCATGTTTATCGCCATGCACAAAACTTAAGTCCAAATGGATCAAAGACCTCAACATAAATCCAGCCACACTGAACCTCTTAGAAGAGAAAGTGGGTGGTACCCTTGAACGAATTGGTACAGGAGACAGCTTCCTGAACATAACACCAGTAGCACAGACAGTGAGATCAACAATTAATAAATGGGACCTACTGAAACTGAGAAGCTTCTGTAAGGCAAAGGACACAGTCAGCAAGACAAAAAGGCAGCCCACAGAATGGGAAAAAATATTCACTAATCCCACATCTGACAGAGGGTTGATCTCCAAAACTTACAAAGAACTCAAGAAGCAAGTCTCCAAAACATCAAAGGACCCTATTAAAACATGGGCTGCAGAACTAAATAGAGAGTTTTCAATAGAGGAGTCTAAAATGGCTGAGAGGCACTTGAGAAAGTGCTCAACATCCTTAGCCATCCGGGAAATGCAAATCAAAATAACTCTGAGATACCATCTCACTCAGGTCAGAATGGCTAAAACCAAAAACACCAATGACAATTTATGCTGGAGAGGATGTGGTGAAAGGGGGACACTCCTCCATTGCTGGTGGGAGTGCCAACTGGTTCAGCCACTTTGGAAATCAGTATGGAGATTCCTCAGAAAAATGGGAATAAACCTACCACAAGACCCAGCAACTCCACTCTTAGGCCTATATCCAAAAGATGCCCATTCATACAACAAAGATGTCTGTACCACTATGTTCATAGCAGCTTTATTTGTAATTGCCAGAACTTGGAAGCAACCTAGATGTCCCTCACCCGAAGAGTGGATAGAGAAAATGTGGTACATCTACACAATGGAGTACTATTCAGCAGAAAAAAATAATGGAATCATGAGATTCGCAGGCAAATGGATGACACTAGAAGAAACAATCCTGAGTGAGGTAACCCAGTCACAAAAAGAGAAACATGGCATGTACTCTCTCATATATGGATTTTAGACATAGATCTGGGGAGTGCCAGCCTACAATCCTATGGCCAGAGAGTCTGGGAAACAGAAACTTCATTTACTGGCTGATCGAAGAAGAGGCAGACTCCCTTGGTTAAGTACTGAGCTGAACTCAAGAAAGCCAGTAACAGAGAGGGAGGACCGATGATCAAAGGGATTAAGACTGGACTGGTTTAACCCCCAGAAACAGCTGGCCAGACAAAGGTTAACTCTTAAATCCCAGGCATCAGCCTGGGAATCCAGCATGGGACTGATCAAGACCCCCTGAATCTGGGTGTCAGTGAGGAGGCCTAGGGAATCTATTGAGTCTTGGGCAGCAGATCAGTACCCATCCCAAGTATACACACGGACTTTAGACTCCCATAGAACAATGTGAGGTGCACTCTCACCCTGAACTCTTGGGGAAGGGTCTAGGCCCTGCCCTATATGAAATGACAGACTATGGACACCCCCATGGAGGGCCTCACCCTCCCTGGGGGAATGAAGGGATAAGGGGGGGGGTTGGGGGGAGGGCACGGGAGGAGGGGAGGGAATGGGAGAGGGACCTGAAACTGACTTGTGAAGCAACCTCGTTTCTTATCTAAATTTAAACTGGAAAATAAAATATAAAAAAAATAAAATAAAACACATTAAATGAAAAAAAAGACTGGGTTGCAGGCAAGATTGTAGAGCATTTTTTTAATTAGTGATTTGTTATTGTATGTTATTTTAAGGAATGTTACTTTTGTTTATGCTCTGGAGCATTTGTTTAATGATGCAAAGATGTGTTTGATTAAATAAAATTCACCTGCTGTCTAAAAAAAAAAAAGATGGTACACAGCACAACTTTACGATAGTTATCTTTATCCCAGTTTCAAAGAGATATTTAATGTCTTCCCTGGCATAATGGATCAAGCACTATTATGGGCTATGCTTGACATTTTCAACTGATTCATACATATTTCTCCAGTCTCACTAGGTGTCTAAGGATGTCAAAGTGACTAAATTGTTTGATTGAGGTAGAAGGCAAAAACAGAATTTTAAGACAGATCAAAATTTTGAAGTTTTTAAAAAGTGTCTTTGCTGGAGTCTGGGGTTAAAATTTCCTTTGCGAATTTGAAAGACAGCAAGAGTCTGAAAGAGCCCTACTGGTCAAGGCCTGTGAAGTGAACTGGAAAAGGAGAGCAGCCCTCCAATCATGTTGCTTCCTTTCTGGCCCTTGTTTTCTTTTGGAGGGAGTACCACATGCCTGGATGTTGCTGTTGCTTGTCTTTGTTTTTGTTTTATTGTTTCTTTTTGTTTGTTTGTTTTAAAAGCAGGCAAATTAGTAGAAGTAACTTCCTCTGTGTACAGTCTTTTTCAATACTGTGAGAGAAAAAGAGACAAAGACAAGAAATATCCCGTTGTTTCCAATGTTTTGAGGGGAATGACAATATCTGTGCACATCAGTCCTATACTAAAAGTGTGTGCTACAAGCCAAGCCAGAGGTAGAGCATATAACGAGTATAAGTTCATAGTTTTGCCTTTGCAACAGTCTCCAACTTCCTTTCCAAAATATCGTCAGGTGGGGCACACTCTTTCTTTCATGCTTTGTAGGAACTCCAGGAACTTCCAGTCTTGCTAATTCTTTTTGGGATCAGCGACTCTGTGATTATTGTATTTCTGGTTATATCCCCCATGACCTGGAACCTAAGGAAAAATGAAAAGTTATTTTTTCATTATTATTACTAAACCTTTATTACTTATCCCAGGGCCAGCTTCCTTTTCTACTACTAAATTTAATGTATTTTATAGTACTTACTTTAATATTATTTTGATATGATTTACGTAAAATGAACAAGGGCTAAATTTTAATAGATACATACAGCCATGCCAAACACCACACTCAAGTAATAGGATATTTTCATTACCTTCAAAAGTTCTTTCCAGTTCCTACTCTGATCCTTGACCAGGAAACTACTACTGGTTTTGCCATTATACCATAATCTGATTTTTCTAGAATTTCATATACATGTATTAAAATAAAATTATGTACCCTAATGACTATTTTTTCACTCAGTGATTTTGAGAATCCTTCATATTATCATGTAATCACAATAATTTTTCTGTATCTACTGATGAAATTTTTAACTGATTACAATATTTTCCCACATATTAAATGAACATGTATGTTGTAAATTAAGTATGATGATTTGTAATGTGTTTCTGGTTAATAAGCCTCAAGAGAGACCTCAAAACATTGATCATTGTGAAATGAACTTGAATAAAGTATCCAAATATTATATTATTTAAAAATTATCACTATAGAATAAATTCTCAATTTAAAAAAAATAGGCTGTGGTATTATTTTCATGGCACTTATTATGAATGGTAAGACATTAAAATGAAAAAAATCCAAATTAGTGAGGTATTACAAAGCAGGAAAAGACCCGGATGCTGCCTTCTTCCTTAGCCTTTATTTTGGCAGGAAAAGTGGATGAAAGGGAGGCTGAGACAGAAGCACTGACTTCCCCCTTGTTACGGCTGGCAGGATGTAAGTGGCGGAGTACAAATTAGGACAGTGCTAGAGAGTTCTTGCTGGAATCCAACAACTTGGAACCCATGGGAAGGGTAAGAGAATGGGGAAGTAAAGGATAAAGCAGAAGAGACAGATGGAAGGTCTCAGGTCTGACATTTAAGTATTATTTGTCATGTAGACAGGGACCTTAACAATAGGCAGTAGGAAAGAAAACATGATAGAAGGTATTACTCAGGTCTGACTCAAGAAAGGGAGGGAGGGAGAATCCCAAATATGAGAAACTCTGGTCTTCAGGAACTACTCAGAATCTTTACTATTTTAATTGGGAAAGTCTTTTAGATGAGCAATAGAAAGAACTTCTCACAGCCTCTCTCATGAGGCTGTGGAAGAATGATTCTGATAGTATCTGCCCAAGTGTCATAGACACAGACAAAGGGGTTAACATAATTAACTACAAATATGTCTTTGAAACAAAGGTTGCAGGATCTGAAGCAATATAGTTGAAATAAGTACATAATGGACTTGCTCATATGAGTCATTACAGATGCTTAGCTGAAATCCCCATGGATATCAGGAAATGAGACACCACAGAGAAAAGATTGCATCACTGAGGAGCTAGACACAGCAGGGTGACATTTCATATCCAGTTCACAAGGCTAGAGACTTTGTCATACCTCATAGTAGGATATGATCTTTCTAAAGTAGGTGAGCTATAAAATCTGCATTATTTTGATTGTGTTTAATTCAAGTTGATAAAGTGGGAAGGTTTTCCAGTGGGGGATAATAAAAAACCAGACAAAAGGGTTTATTTAGACCACTCAAAGGCAAATGTGACAAGTTATATGTTAAACTGGAGTACCAGAATAAAAATTGATCGAGAAGAAAATTCTATGGTAATGGAACTTCAAAAGATTTCAAAGCCTGAACAATAGTTCAGACCTGGAGCTTGTCAGAACCAAGGAGCATGGCCATGGTTTCCTGGGGTCTGAGCCAGGCTGAGCAGTACAAATGGGGTACAATTTAGATCTTGGAACAGGCATCCCAGGATAGCAACAGTATCATAGGAAGTTGAGGCCAAATGTCTCAGTGAAAATATCTGTGGGCTATGTAGCAGTAGCTGTAGTACTATGTTGCATTCATGCTTCTCTGTGAAACACTGCTCTTTCAATGAAATGATTGACAGAGGTGAGGGGATCTTGTTAATGATTCATTTTTAGAATCTTCAAAATAAGTTTGTACCTACCTGGTATGAACAATGGCAAGTCTTCACAGACTCTGCCCATCCTCTTGAAAGATATTTCATTACAACTTATCAGGCCTTGAGTATCTTACATATATGTAAAAGAATCTGAATGAAGAGTAAAGACAGGAGTTGAAGAGTTTAAATGAAGACACCTTATGTGAGTGGGGATAGCTATACTACAGAATTACAATGTGTGAAAATTTCAGTCCATTGAGTTACTTCTTTATAAGTTGCTGGTCAAAGAGGGTCCTGAGGACTCACAAACTATAAAAGCTATAATCAATGATGTTGTTTGCAAGCCAGAACTGGATATAGTAAATACTGTTGAAGATATCATGCAGGACATGGAAAATTCATTTTGTTGTCAACATAATTGGAAGCTCCTACCCTACTTGTCATGTTGAAACATGACAAGAAGTCTGCTATAGTAGAATTATCACTAATAGTTCTCCTCAACTATAGGCCCATGTGCTATATGACCAACATGTCAAACAAGATATGCCTTGTAATGTAATGGTGACACCACATGGCTACAACTAACTGCTTTGCCATTATTATTAAGACCTACTGCACAGGAGGGAACTCCCATCTGTCACTTTAAGATAGGACAAAGCCCCATAGATTTGGGGAAATAGGTCCTATTCGTTCCAGGGAGCACTACTATTATTTTTCATTAAATGGATATGTTGTATATGTATATTGTCTTCTCAACATTTTTGTTTCGACCCATAGATTATACCTGCTGTCAACCTCATGCTGTCATAAAAATAAATTCCTTTTACAATAGTGTACTGAAGAGATTCAGAGCTAGTCAAGCTTCTGAGACTGTCTATTGTTGTGGCATAGTGGCCCAATACAAAGCAATAAATGGAGGAGATAAGGACATTTTTCTCCACTCTAAAGTTTAGGGCAGATCACAGAAAATAAGAAAGAATGGAATGCCTGGACGAAGCGTCTATCTATTCCTTCTAAATTGAAACATAGAAGTAAACCTCATAAAGTAAACAGAACTTACAAGTCTCAGGAATCTTCTGAAATTGACAAGATTCACAAAACCTCTTCCTAAGGTTATTTAAACAATAACAATTACTGAATTCAGGCAAAGATCTAACGAGATGATTCATCTGAAACTTGTTTATGGATATCTATGAATGGAGCACTTGTAAGTCATTACCCAAGCTCGAGTGAAATTTGTGATGATGAAATTGCTTTTGGGTCATCCATACTCCTGTACGCAACCATTAAAGCCAACAGTGCAGTAATCAATACTGGGTGAAATCATTTCTTTGGTCTGCAATATCTAGAGTTGGTAGATGTTTAATTATATCATCCCAAGAAAAGCACAATAGAGAAGAGATGTAAAACTTGAGTCAGTATGAGGAAAATTAGGTACACTTGGTTATTTCCTGATGAGGTGCCATGGATATCTGAGACTAGGGGGCAACAGAAGTCTTCTCCGAGGGAATTACGCACAAGAGTTGCTTTTGATGTCCTGCTTACTATTCATGTTCCTGATTGGACTGTTAGTAGGTTTGTTAAGAAAAAGTTAATTAAGAAGGAATCTCAGGACTTGTATGGTTCTTTAGTAACATCACTGAGCTCCATGGGTGTGGGGCATTATCTTAACAAGGCAAAAGAGACTCTCATGAGTAATCAAGAGAAAATGAGAAAACAAACCAGGATCACCAAAATCAAATATGACTAGATCTGTACAAAGTTGGTACTTTTAAGGAAAAAATTGCCTGAAATCAAAAACCATGTTTCTAGTCTTTGGCTGGGTTTAAAGCTTAAGCAACAATGAAGAGTCCAGAATATGGCCCCAACATAGACAAAGAGTAATTCCATTGTACATAAAGTCCTGAGCTTGTGCCAGAAAGTCCATAGCTAAGTTTAGCAAATCAACTAAATAGTTTAAAAACTGGTCTTATAAGGCTGGGTGGCCCAAAGTTAGAGGATACATCTTTTACTGACCTTATAAAACAAAAACCCACAGTGGATGGGACTGTTACTGGCTCTGTCCAATGAATATGAACCCCATGTAACTTGTACTTATATTTTCCAGTGTAAAGATTAGATCATGACACTACAATTCCCCAAATTACCTTTTAAAAGGACCTATGTACTTTTTCCTGGGTTATCATTGCCATTTTGTGTGGATGATCAATCCCTATATGCTGATTATATCTGCACAATAAAGGCACTTTATGTTTGCATGTAATTTGAGTCTGATGTTTTCTTCAAAGATTTTTAGAATCTTACAACAGTTTACCAAATGGTTGAAAGAAGGAGTACAAGACAGAGCAGTGTAGGTGAGAAAGACTAAGCCTGTCCTAGTGTGGGGCAATTTATCTCCCCTGTTGTATTATACAAATTTCTCCTATCCCAGTTCCTGTTCAGAAGTCAAATGTCACTGATGGGGAGAGAAGAATGATGGCACCAGTTTGAAGCATGTAAGAACCTGAATGGCAGGCTCCTCAGTTGAGTGTAGACTTGATATCCTCAGTCTCAGAGTGGCAGCTCAAACTATCCCCTGTGGAACCCACTGAGAATTGAAGATATATGCCAGTCTGGGTGCTGACCTTATATGAAGATGTTAAAAAGCCCTTGGAGAATTAGTATGAATTATAGGATGCTAAACCAGTTTATGTCCCATATCCATAGTGCTGTACCAAAAGCTTCTCTTCTGATAAAACTAATAATACAAATGACATCTGTTGATGATTTATCAGACCTTCTTAATGCTTTTTATTTAAATCTCCATATATGCTAAATCCAAGAAAAAACTGAGGTCTTTAAAGATCTTGCACATTCCTGATTGAAAAACATTTTTCCATTAGATAAATACTGATTTGGAAAATCACCTGAAAGTACAGTAAAAAACAATAGTTCTATAGCATGAAGGGAGATATCCTGCATAAGTGGGAAAAAATAACATGGCCCACCCATGGCTGTCAGTTGACTAAGCAACTTCCCAATGAAGACACTAAGGCCTAACAAAGCATACAAACTATTGCTCCTGATGTTGGTTGCATGCCAGAACTAGATTTTAAGACACTATTGCTGATAACACTTTACCTTCTAAGTGTAGGACATGAAGAAATCATTTTAGGGCAGAATTTGAAACTCCCTCCCTTCTGGTTAGCACTTGTAGTAGTAGACAGCACCATGACTACTGCTCAGGGAGACTTGTCATTAACAGTACTGCTTAGCTATGTGCCCTAAGTACTGCACTACTAATATGTCAGGCAAAATGTACCCACTGGTGAAATAGTGGCATGACTGTCATTGCTGTAGCCAACTTCTTTCTGATCAGATGTCAGGACTGCTAAACAAGAGGAAACTCACATTTGGTTCCACAAGCCCAGACATTTCCTGGGATAATGGAAATTGTAGGTCTCAGAAGGGAATCAACTGTTATTGTTTTGTTAAGCACATGTGATATGGGTGTAAATTTGCCTTCTAAGCATCTGTGTTTACTCTCATACACTATGTGTGCTGTCAGCCACAGCATATAGGGTCATTTGTGATCAAACTTCTGAGAGTAAGAGACACAAGCTGTGTGTTACCTAATGGCCCAATGATCAACTACAGATAGAATAAAATAACTATACACTTCTGCCACTTTTCCAAGACTCAGAGAACATTACATAAGAGGGGACAGACAGAATCTGAAAGCTCTAAGTAAAGGTGTACTGGAGTGTACTTATTGCTTCCAAAGACAGACATTTCCTCCTTGAAGCAGGAGGGAGCATCATAAGTCTTAGGAAACTCAGAAAATATACATAACTCAGGTGGCTCACCAAAGTTACAAGACACATGAGTCAGAATTCATGATCCCTGAGGTTGCATAACTTGTAAATGATTACAGAAGTAGAGAAGATTCTTCAATGAAGCTGCCCGGCAAATTGTGGAAAGACTCAAGTAATGCAGCTTTCATGAGCCATCAATATTTAGAAGTGAGCTTTGTGGTGATGTAATTGCTTTGAAGTCACTAAGCACATACTTGTGTCACTCTGCCTTCAGGTAGGTGAGCCAATTCAAGACACCTATTCACCTGGCTAGATGTGGGTAGAACTTTTGTCTGTCCTCAGTGCCCTTTTTGATACATGTATGTTTTCTTAGTCTAACAGTCTGAAATTGCACCAACATTCTCACTTTTTAAAGTAAATGCCACATCCATGCATTTTCTAGAGGAATTTTAATAAAAACTATTAATAAATATCTACAATATCTCTTGTGAAAATTAATTTTATTTAATCCTGGGACAGTGCTTTGCTGCAGCAAGTCTGATCAAGACAATTCAAGGAAAGTTTTATTTGAATTCATGTTTGGAAAGTACAGTCCAAACTTGAGAGAGGTCAGTACTGAGAGAAACTTCATCTGTGGAATCAGGAATGTGAAACACATCAATCCACAGTCAGGAAACAAAGAGACAGATAAACACATCATCTTATCTAACTTTCTCCCTTTTCTTCTTTTACCCAATGTGGAATCCCCAACCCAGGAGACAATGTCATTCACATTCAGGTTAGATTTTACATCCTTTGAAACTCTCTGGAATCACCTCAGAGATATCCCCAGAGGTATGTCTCCTGCAAGGTTTTAAATACTAATAGAGTAACAAATATTTTTTGTAAGGCTTTTCCTGGGTAGTTGAGGTCAAATATCTTTTTAAACCCAGAAAGGGCACGAAAGAGAGATCAAAGAAATATTTCTACCCTCATTTAGCTTTGTGAACAGGTGAATTCATTGCCTTCGTTGAGTTCATCGGGAATGTGGAGTTACACAAGCATGTGTGTGATGACTCTAAGGCAGTTATGTCATCACAAAGCTCATTTGCAAATGGTGATGGCTCATGAAAGCAGCGTCACTTGGGTCCTTCCATATCTTTTGGGTAGCTTGATTGAAGAGTCTTCTCTACCCCCCTGGAATTAATAGTTATGTAACCTCAGAGATCTTGAATGTTGACTTCTGAATCTTGTAATTTTAGTGACCCACCTGAGTTATGTATGTTTACAGAGCTTCTTAAGACTTGTGAGCCTCCCTCTTCCTCCCAGGAGGCAATGTTTGTGTCTGAGGAAATATGGACACTCCATTCAGCCTTTATCTCTAGGTCTTACATTGTCTGCCCTGTTGCTGAGCCTTGGAAAGAGTGATAGAAGGGCCTTTCTATTTTATTAATGCATGGTACATTTTCTTATTCTGTCTTCAGTGTTCTTGTTTCAGGAACATAAAATCATGCCCAAACTCCATGTGATTGTACCTGAAGTAGTGGGTTGAATAGTAACCTACATGAAATGGCAGTCAGATGCTAGAATTTTCCTGGAATAACTCAATTCCATAAGACAAAGAGAATCAGAATCACATTTATTATTTATTATACTCAATCTACTAATTCTTTACTGTTTGTGTGAGAGTCTAGAGAGCTTTTCTTTTGTAAACCACTGGTAAGTACATTAATCAGAGGAGGTTCAATATCTTTAATTACTTATGATGGCTTGCTCTCTATAATCTGTGATGTAGAAAAGAAGATAATTTCCTGTAAATTATTTCAGCAGGAATATAAGCTGTTAAGTTACGAAGGGTCAGGGAGATTTAGTACTTTGCTGCTAAAGGCAAGATGATCATAGATAGCAAAATAAGAAGGTACAATGGAGTGGCAATCAACAGCACTGCAGGTATTTTTGGTGGTAGTTGATTGATCACATTTTCTCTAGGAAAGGAAGAGAAAGATTTTTATTCTGTTTCTTAAAGAAAATATTGCTTATTTTATGGAGCAGAAAACTATGACTGCATTGATCATAAAACTGTCCTAAAATGTGATAGGAACTTAGACTTTCTTCTACTTTACAGATTTGGCCAACTTTATAGATCCAGAATCTGAGAAGAAAAATTGTTTCCTCTGATAGAGGCTGCTTGCTGGAAACCAGCTTCAAAGTATTTCTCTGGATGGACTTGGAAAAGTATTGATCAGAATAATTATTCAATAAGGAAAGAAGTCCTTGCAAAATTCATTAGTCTATTTTTTCTTTCTATAACAGATGTTCTGATAGAATGAAAGCCCATACAAAAGAAGCCAGAATCAGCATGAGCTTGGAGACAGAACAGTAAAATTATTTAGCATCATTTGTTTTGAACTAGTGACAAACACAGGCTACTTTTAAATTTTTAATTGGAATATGATTGCATTACTTTTCTTCACATTTCTACCCTCCAAGATCTCCCATGTCACCCCTCACTACTTTTCAAATTGACAACCTCTGTTTCTTTCATAGATGAGAATCTTTTATCACCACTCTACCTGAGCACCACAATCCCTAACTGCATTCTAAAATTTAGCCTTTCCCCAGAAGATAAGTTCTCACCCTGTATCAAAGAAATGTCTCTTTGCAAAAAGATGGAGAGCATTACAGCAAGACACAACTGGTTATTATTCAGAGATCAACTTATCATTTGGAGTCCAGGTCCAGTGGATGTACATACAGCACAGGCCACTTTTTTATTTATTTTTAAGTTTAAGTTTAGATTAGAAACAAGGTTGCTTCACAAGTCAGTTCCAGGTCCCTCTCCCTTTCCCTCCCCTCCTCCCATGCCCTCCCCCAACCCCCACAATATCCCCTCATTTCCCCAGGGAGGGTGAGGCCCTCCCTGGGGGTGTCCACAGGCTGTCATTTCATCCAGGGCAGGGCCCAGACCCTCCCCCAAGAGTTCAGGGTGAGAGTGCATCTCTCATTGTTGGATGGGAGTCCAAAGTCCATGTGTATACTCAGGATGAATACTGATCTACTAACCAAGGCCTCCTCACTGACACCCCCATTCAGGGGGTCTTAATCAGTCCCATGCTGGATTACCAGGCATTAGCCTGGGATTCAAGAGTTAACCCTGGTCAGGTCAGCTGTTTCTGGGGGTTAAACCAGCCCAGTCTTAATCCTTTTGGTCATCAGTCCTCCCTCTCTCTCACTGGCTTTCTTGAGTTCAGCTCAGTGCTTAGCCCTGGGAGTCTGCCTCCTCTTCCATCAGCCACTGAATGAAGGTTCTGTTTCACAGACTCTCTGGCCATGGGATTGTAGGCTGGCACTCAGGATGGTTTCTCCTAGTGTCATCCATTTGCCTGCAAATCTCAAGATTCCATTGTTTTTTTCTGCTGAATAGTACTCCATTGTGTAAATGTACCACATTTTCTCTATCCACTCTTCGGTTGAGGGGCATCTAGGTTGCTTCCAAGTTCTGGCTATTACAAATAATGCTGCTATGAACATAGTGGAACAGACATCCTTGTTGTATGAATGGGCATCTTTTGGATATATCAACACAGGCCACTTTATTCCATGTTCTAGAATTTGAAAACCTTGGTACCAAAATTTAGATAGAAGTGGACCCCTATTTATATTACTTAATGACAGCTGGGAATGATTGTAAAAGCCTATGTTCAGAGAACTCAGGGAAGAAAAGCAGGAAGTTATAAGAAAAACACTGCTTCTGAAATAAAGGCAAATCAAATATTATCAAATGACATATTTACATAATTTGCATCTTCTATCCTCAACTCTGTACCCAGATAGAAATATTAATTTCTGAAGGGAGATTACTTCTGCTTGGGAACATATTTAGTCCTTGTAATTGGGAGTTATATTGACCTACCTGTGCCACTGAACTAATAGGTAGAGTCAGTGACTGGTTCTGGGTTGGTGACTAATTTTCGTAAATGAGAGTAATTAGGATGTTCCTATGTACCAGTGATTCCCAACCTGTGGGTGGCGACCCTTTGGAGTTGTATATCAGATATTTACATTATGATTTATAAAAGTAGCAAAACTGTAGTTATGGTATAGCAATGAAACAATTTTATGGTTAAGGGTCACCACAACATTAAATAACAACATTAACAGGAAGGTTGAGAAACACTGCTATATATCACTAGGTAGGTGAGAGCACTGAGCTTGAATCTCAAACACACTAGTGCATTAGCTAGCTCCTCTTAGTAATTTATATGTAACAGTGTCAATGAAAACAATATGGATTCAGTAACAACAAAAGGCTAATCATCTAGGTATCAAAGAATGAAGGTTTGGAATTCCCCACCAGTTAAGAATTCTTTAGGGCCAGGGAAACACTGTGTTTGATAAAGAAACGAAAAGTATCCATTATGTAGCACAAGTAGACATTGCTCTATGAGGTAATGCATTGGGAATTCTATTACTCAGAATTTATGCCAAAAAAGGATCTATGTCTCCACATGAGACCATCCATATGCATTGGCATTGATATTATTTTCAGTAGCCACAAATTGTCAACAATACAATTATGCATCTCCAGGCAGGAATAGCACATTTTATAAAGTATGTAATAGATTACTACAGAACACTAAACCAGAATGGGTTAATGGCATACAACATTGATGTGTATTATAATAAGTCAGCTAAATAAAGCCAGAAAAATAACCTGTGATTCCTTGGATATAGAATTCTAGAAAATGTAAGGTATTTTACATTGATACATCAGTGCTTACTTGGGACTGAGGTAGAAGGCAAGGTACAGGAGAGAATTGCCATGAGGCTTTAAGGGAGTGATGGTGTCTTTCATATATTCATATGTCAAAATAACACCAAATTGTGTACATTTTTCTTCACATGTCACTAAAGCTGTTAAAATTGCACCAATCTATCTGCTCTCTGGATGTAGATCCAGCCTCTCAGAGTGCTTCTGCTACAGTTTCCTTGGAGTTATTACTCCAGAACAGCTTCAAAGCTGCTAAATGAGATGGTACAGCCTCAGAGACTATCCTATCCAGTACTTGACCATTATCCTAATTTTCTTAATGTTCTCCAAAGATGTCCGCACTCCTTGACATCAGGAAGTAGTCTAGGGAATACAATATTCATATTCCCAAGAGATAGGATGGATGGTTTTTGGTCATTTTGTGGGCTATGGATATTTGCCATTGTTTAGAGGTTGGTTATAAATCGTTATCAGTCATTGCCAAAAAAATTAACTAAGAAGATTAGATTAGCTCTTTCTGAAATGAAAAATGGGAGATATAGAAATGTAACCAGACGATTCCTTTGCTGACTCCTGCTACCCATCCTGGCAACTACTTCCAAATTACCACACAGAGGCTTAATATTAGTTAGAAATTTGTGGGCAATAGCTCAGGCTTATTACTAACTAACTCTTACATTTTTCAACTAACATATATTCCTTATTTATGCTCTGCCATGTGGCAGTACCTTTATCAGCATGGTAGTTTCATTTCCTGCTCCCTCTGCATCTATCTGGCAACTCCTCTGACTCTGCCCTTCTTCCTCTTAGAATTCTGTCTGTGTCAGGCATGCAATCTTGCCCAAGCTCTTCCTGCCCAGGTCTTGGCCAGTCAGTGAGAGTAATGCATAGTCACAGTGTACAGAAGAATTGTCGTATATTGATATAAATTTAAGGTTATTTTTGCTAGAACATATTGTACATACACTTCTACTCTTGTTTAAGGTATTGTACATACGCAATTCATTTAACAATGTAATATGAATTTCTTGTCCTTTAATGTTATTATTATAAACTCTTTAAGCTAAAAAAACAAGTATTGGTTAGTAGTTACCTATCAATCAAACTGAAGTCAAGTTAGTTATGTTTTAAAAGTCAGAGATATATTTTAGATAGTCAGGTGGTCTTCAAACACTTCAGAGATCTACAGAATATAGCATTTAAGATGTTTTAATAATATAAGGCTTTCCACCACAATGAGACACATCTGCCCTGACAGTACCAATCTACTTCACAACGATTGTGGGCATCAAAGATTACCCACATGGAGTTTTCTTTCTTTGTGCTTTCTCTTATAGGTGAGAGAATATGGTAAATGCATTTTAAACATGTTAAAGGCATTTACTGCCTATTTGATCCTGCTTTGTGGCTTTTCTGTCTGCACGAGCAAAATCTTAAAGAGCCTCACAGCGTAGCTCATGGTGGGCTGGCAGCCAGCTGTGACACCTTGGTTCCCCGAGAGCCTAGCCTAATGGAAGAGGTACCAGTGGGAACTATATTTACTCCTCCAGCTCAGGAAAGTTTCTGAGTCCACACTGCTGTATGTGTTTCTACCTAGTCTCATACCATTGAGTAATACTGCCTGCTGCTCATAAACTCTATGAAAGTGCTAGGTAACAGGACATCATAAACGAATCATACCTCAGTATGCCACTAACATAGAGCCTACCTGAGAGACCATGGTCACCAAGAAGCTGTGGATGACTCTGAGTTCCAAACTTTATTTATTTTTAAGGTTCAACAGGCCTCATATGGATATACATGGTCTTATATTGGGTACCATATGAAGTATTTATCTAACCATTCTTTACCAATAAAACCTCAGGAGTCATATGTTGGATTAAGAACCAAAATGATCAGAGAAGTGGTAGAGAAGCAACCAATAACTTCCCCTATTTCTGGTTCCTTCGTCCAAAACCCACCCTATTACTACCTGTGTCTGTCTGTCCTCAGTTCTCCAAAGCTTCTATGGCTAATGTTGATCTACTAGTATCTAGCTCTGCCTTCTGATTCTAAACAAACTTTATTTTCAATTTGTGGAGCATGAGAATGAAATCAAAATATCATATAACAATGTACTTCTTCCAACTCCCCCTCATACATAAATCAATGTAAAAATAAGTTTTAAAATGCATTTACCATACTCTTGCCTGTAACTCTTTGATGTGTGTGAACAATGGTAGGTACCAAGAGGAAATGGGAAAAAGAGTGGTGTTTACATTTCCTGAAATCAGGCAACATCTTGGGAGTTGGCTCCCTTCATTTTGTTTCCAAGGAGACCCATTGTTTGCCTTAGTGCTCTTCAGGGGGCAATCCCTACAGTAGTGCTGGTCACAGCCATGCATCCACATCTCCTTTGACACCAGAAAACAGCTTTGCTCTTCATATCTGTGCTTCCTTGATGAGAGTTTAGTTTCTTATCTTCTGTATCACTTATGTAAATAATGCCTGTTATAGATTTTCCGTATTTGAAAACTAATTCCTTGTGTTTGAAATACCAACTGAAAGAAACAGAAAGCTGAGTAAACAGGAAAAAAACACACA
Source organism: Mesocricetus auratus (assembly GCF_017639785.1). Classification (NCBI taxonomy): domain Eukaryota; kingdom Metazoa; phylum Chordata; class Mammalia; order Rodentia; family Cricetidae; genus Mesocricetus; species Mesocricetus auratus. Next base: position 65,634,354 of record NW_024429197.1, read on the forward strand.
GGTCATTTCAATTCCAACTGGGGTTGTTATCTCAAGTGAGTAAACTTGTTAATTCTCTTGATGTGGTTTTCAGTTGACACTCCTTTGAGTCAAACCAGCCAGCTTTGCAAACTTTCTGTGATCCCCTCCATCAGTCCACAATGCAGTCACCAGAATCACCTTTCTCCTCTTTGCTGAATGCTTCTTCCTTCACCATGGCATAGCCACATCTGGAAAGCCCTGTCTTTGATTTCCAGCTTAGTTTAGTTTCTCAAGATTGTTCAAGTACCTCTTGTAATGTGACCCTTTACTCAAACTCTCCATTGGCCACTCTGTGATTTGTATCTTGACTTTGTTCTGTCAAGTTATTTGCATATGTAAGAGTTTCCAGATAAGGAGCCACTCATCTCCCTCTCCTGACACACAGAAAACACCTTCAAATATTTAATGAACAAATTAGGGGGTGGGGTTGATGCTAGTGAGTGATGGTTGTATTTGGCAACCCTTAAAGATCACCCCATCATCTTTTTAGTAGCAAAGTAAAGCCTCCAGTCATTGAATGTAAGTTGACACTGGAAATATTAAATGGCAGCTCATGGCCACAATCTCCCTCCTGTACACAGAGGCAGAACTCATTTGGAAGACATTTGTGCTTTGGTGGGCCCTCTAACTGAATAAGACGCATGCCTGAGTCGGCCAGCAGCTTGCTTGTTTTCCAGCCCATAGGATATTGGCCATAATCCCAATGAACAAATGTTGATAAGACTAAAGAAGGCTGTGAAACTACGGTAAACAATACCCCATAACATGTTTGAATAAGGCATATTTAATATCTTTGGAATGCATGTCAGCAATTCTAGATTAGTGACAATTGCAATTGTCTTTGAGAGACTGAAAGTACTCTCTTAGCAAAAGTGCTCAATCATGTGTGTCCCTTCGACAGCAGAGACATAACCAGAGTGATAGTCACCAGCAAGTTTTTCTCCTCTTTTCAAACTTAATGGAACTGAGAGTTTTGCTGAAGTAGTAGGTAAGAATGCTTTTTCTGATCATAGAAGATGAAGGGCTTGACTCCCACTCTGTTAGAGAGGGACTTGAACTCCTGACTCCTGTGTGATCAGGGAAGGCTGCACAGGAGAAAACTTGTAATCCCCTGGGTTCATTAGTTAAGGAGATATCAAAATTTAGTTTACTGCCTTAGATGGGGGAATTCCACTACATCTGCCTCTATTCTCCAGTAGGGGGCAGGGTGGAGTCTAGAGAGACTTAACCCTTGATCTTCCTTCCCTGTGCAGCTTGAGACATGGATAAAAAGTAGTGGAGGGAAGACCCAGAGTGCCCTACCTGGCCTCTGATTATTATTCTTATTGCTGAACCAATAGAAAAGTATGTTTTAATTTGCAGGAGGGAGAATGGATTGTCATCCCACATAACATTTCCAGTGTCTAAAAAGATCCAGTTGTGCCTGAGGCAAAGGGCATTAAAAAGAGGAGGCTACTGTCACTTGCCTATAGCCTAGAAGAAGAGTGCCTCTGTGAAGAGAAGCCAGAGCACCCAGGGCTACCTTTTCAATCTAGCAACAGAGAACATCAGGGACTTCTGCTATTTAAGGGAGGAAACCTTGATGACTCAGAATAGAGGAAGACAAAACAAGATATTTCACTAGCTTCTACCAACTGATGTCTGCTGTCTCCTGCATGAACTTTGTCCCCTCTTGATGAGCTATGCATCCTCAATGGTGTGCAGCTATCCAGGCTTTGGGGAAATTGTAGGGACTTTATTATACAGGGCTTGCCCAGCATTTTTGAAGAGGTCAGTCTTTCAGGAGACATTTTCCGTTTTAGATAAGGCTAAGAGCAAAGCTTTCTAGTTTATTTGCATTAATTTCTGATACTATTATACAAAGTATCACAAATTTGTTGCTGTGTAACAGTATTGAATGTATTGCCTTGAAAATTAGATTATTAGAAGTTCAGAATGGGTCTCACTGAATGATCCACATTGTTGGCAGGGATGGCTACGCTCCTTCAAGAAGGACCGGAGAATTGACTTGCTTATCTTTTCTGATTTCTAGGGTCTGTCTACATACTTTGGTTTGTAACCCAGAAACTGCCTTAACTTTGCTTCCATTACTTCATTACCTCTGAACAAAGGATTCCTTCCTTTCTCTTATAGAGACTTTTTCTAGTATCTTCCCTATCTCACAATGATTAACTTAATCATGACTCCAAAGTTACACCATCATTGGATATATGTGAGCTGACACAGTCATAGGTGTGGGGACAAGGCTTTCAGCTAGTACTTTATATAGAGATCTCATCCACTAAAGTTCATGGGGCTTAGCAGTACCGAGGAGATGTTATTTTTGAGGAGATGTTATTTTTAAGTCTTATTTCATTTAACTGAGAGAGTCCTGATTCTATTTCTGCTCTTTTAGTTCTGAGTATATCTATTCTTCTATTGATAATACTTATTAGTAAATGAGACTAAATAATTTCAGTTTTCAGAATTCAGAATCTGCAACGTTATTTCCAAACTTAAAACTACTTTTGAGTGTATGATAATGAGGCAAAAAAAGCTTCAAATTTTGTCTATTTTCAAATGAATGACTCCAGGAAAAATTGACAAAATGATAGATGAGGAGCAATGAGATGAAGATGGACACAGATAACTTAGTGTGATGTAGTTTCATGTGTATTTTGAGCCAGGGATGTGTGTGAAAGATTCATGTAATTCTTTTAAGACAAGTAGACTGACAGTTCAATAATTTATTCCAATTTCCTTTATTTACTTGGTCTATTTGGTAATAGTTTTCATTTATTACCATATACTTTCTCCTCTCTTTCAGACACTGAATGGGGATACTTTTTATCCCTTTCAAATTTAGGAATAACCATACTGCTGGCTTTGGTCAGTAAAATGTAGAGGACCCCATTAATACATAGATGGAGCTTTCTCAGGTTGCATTACCTAAGGAATATGAAAATGAAGATTAATTTCCTGACATACTTTGTACTTGGATGTCTGTGAGAAATAATGGTTCTTGGGTACCTGTCCCGCGCTACCGTCTCGCCAGCAAGAACGATGCGGCACACTTAGGATCCTTCTGCAGAACAGCTTTAATGCGTCTTGAGAGGGAGAGCATAAGCTTACAGAGCAGAGACCCTGGGGAGCGAAAAGCCCAACCCTTATATAGCTCAGCAGTCCCCGCCTTGGACGTGTCATCTCCTGACTGGCTCCTGCTAGTCAGCCCATATGACGCCATGAGAGAGGCAGAGAGTAAGGGATGGAAAAGTAGCAGGCACATGCGCACCAAGGTTGTTTACTCCAACCGACAACGGGTGTCGGCACCATCTTGTAATGGAGAATGTGGGGGCGGCTCCCCACATCTCCCCCTTTTTGTTTTAATAGCAAACAGGCTCTCCCAGGACATTAGAGGGTAGAGACAGTGGTTGAACTTCCCAAAGAACAAAATTAGTGAGACGTGTATGAAACCTATCCCTAGATTCATCAAAATCCGGGATGCTTCCGACCTGTCCTCTGCCTTTTTCTGGGAAAAGGGAAAAAATACAGCAGGTAACCCTTATGCAGGACAACATGTCTCTCAGAGGAAAATATCTCTCTGTGCGATGCCTTTGCTCAACACCCCTCTTGGGAGGCCAGACTAAACACTCTACCCTGTGCAATGAACCTAAGTTCCGGGTGTGCAGGAGCTGTTCAGTCAGCAGCCTATTGCTTAAGCATAGTCAACCAGATATCGGTTGATGCCCCTTGCTCGAGCGCAGCCAGTGCTTGTGCTATGACCACCTTATCTCTTTTGTTTTGGGTTCTGAGCTTGCAGACCAGCCAGAGAATAAACACTATTCCGCAGCATAGGACTGCTCCAAACAATCCCACCCCCACCCATTCTTTGAAATATGAAACAGCTGAAGAAATCCACGAAGACAATCCCTCCATGAAGGACAGGTCAAGGCAGGTAGAATTAATCTGATCAATGGTGACCCTCAATTAGCGAAGCGTCTGCTCAAATTCATAGGTCCAATTCATTGCAATTAGTGCCATCAATGTCAAGTTGTTCCTCTTTGTCACGGAATATGTCTTGCCATCCTTTTGCTCCATAACGGTTCTGGTGAGTCGTTCTGGGACCCAAAAGGGATTTTCTTCATTCTGTGGAAAAACACAAACAGCTCCCCTGGATCTTATTAGAATAGGATCCGGGCCTTTCCATTCATTAGTTAGCACATCTTTCCACTTTACAAATTCTTTGGGTCTTTGCGGATCCGAGCAATGCCTTGTTGCTGCATTTTGACCCTTATCATCCAGATTTTAAAAATTCATAGTAAACAATGCCATGGCAATAGCCACTCTTGGTGTTGGGGGCAACTCCTTCATAATTCCCCCTTTTTGTTTTATTAGGTAAGACTTAAGTGTGCGATGTGCTCACTCCACGATGCCTTGTCCCTGAGGATTGTAGGGCAGGCCTGTAGTATGTGTGACTTGCATTTGTGCAAGCTTCCAGTTCCTGAAAAGGGTAAAATCCTTCTCCCCTTTTTTGTTTATCTTCTAATGTCCCTCTTGGGGACTGTAAGGGCTCCCCCTTATCCTTAGATTTATGGGGGTTATCTTTCTTAGTTACAACCGGTTCCTTTTTACGTGCACCTAACCTCTCACTACGCTTGGTTTCTGACATGCTATAATTTATTCCATGAAGCAATAGTCAAGGACCCAGAGCAGGCAAACCAAGGAGCTACCCGGTCTACCTCTTTAAAAATAAAACAAAAGTAAGGACCGCGTGCAGCTCTTTTATCTACAAGAGACTAAAGCACACAGTCAGGCACTGCCGCTTATTTACATGGGACTTAACGTGCCTAACAATTGTAACGATGTAACAATTGTAACAGAGGCTCCAATCCAAAGTCCCAGAATAACATACCTCTCCGAGCGTAGTTACCTGCAGTTCTGAATCCTCCTTGAATCCAAGGGGTCTCCGATGGTGCTGACGATGATGAGGTCTCGAGTTCGGGGGTTTCGGCACCAGATGTCCCGCGCTACCATCTCGCCAGCAAGAATGATGCGGCACACTTAGGATCCTTCTGCAGAACAGCTTTAATGCGTCTTGAGAGGGAGAGCATAAGCTTACAGAGCAGAGACTCCAGGGAGCGAAAAGCCCAACCCTTATATAGCTCAGCAGTCCCCGCCTTGGACGTGTCATCTCGTGACTGGCTCCTGCTCGTCAGCCCATATGACGCCATGAGAGAGGCAGAGAGTAAGGGATGGAAAAGTAGCAGGCACGTGCGCACCAAGGTTGTTTACTCCAACCAACAACGGGTGTCGGCACCATCTTGTAAGGGAGAATGTGGGGGCGGCTCCCCACAGGTACCATTCCTAATATTTTGGAATTTACTTTATTACAGCCTGATTCAATCAGCTTGAGACAAAGTAGAATCCTTGACCTGATTCCTGCATAACCTTAAGTACATGAAGTAACACTTATGGAAGTTCTTAGTAACCCATGGAGTGGTGTGTGGAGAAGTTGATTCTATTACTATATAGACAGCTGACAATTTGAAATAGGGGAACAGAATGATCTTGGGATTTTGAGTCAGGTTATCTGGGTCCCAGTATTAGCATCACTTTTATTACCCCTCATATATGGTAAATTAAATCCATAAAGTATCATTTCTTTAAAGAAGTATTCCCACCTGTAAAAAATTATTCATTATATGTGGAGGGTCCTTGCTGTTTAATTGTCATGGCCTTGAAGAATCAACTAAAATTTTTCTTAGAAAAAGTGCTTACGGTTGATAGGAGACAAAATTATTCACCGCCTCCTTTTCTTCCTTCTATTAAGTTCTTTGAATAAAATATGTTAGACTAAATAAAGTACTTCACGACTGAGTTGTGACTAAAGGACTGCTGCTTCAATTACTCAGTGTGAGGGGTGCCAGCGAAGAGAAAAAAGAGGTTTAAAACCAAGTCCTCCTTAGAGCCTTTGGCTGGTAAAGATTAAGCAAGTGTATATGACAGATACTGGAATCATTCCTTTGAGCCAGTGGATTCCTGATGGTAGATCATGGAAGAGGTCAGTGGGCATCCTGCTTCTCAGGAAGCTGTAAAGACAAGTGGTGGGTGGCAGTTGAGTTCCAGAGCTTCAGAATGAATAAAAGGAGGGGAAACCTGAATATTGAAGGCAGGCAGGCTTCTTGATCTGAATATTTGCCGAGGGCCACCCTGAGTGACCCTACCAGCAAACAGACACAGAAGGCTTCCACCTCCCTGGTCTCCAGTCTCCGGGTCCCGTGTTGTTCAGCAGCCCCCTTGGGGCACTGGCCTGCTCACCTGTCAAGACCTCCCTCCCATGGCAACTGCAAAGGATTTGCAGCCAGTGGCAGCTCTCAGCCTTTCTCAGCAAGGATAGCATTTTTCACTCCTGTCTCTCTTGGTAGCTTTCTTTCTTTCCATAAATTGTCTTAGGAAGCTGAGTAGAGAGTATAGATTAGGAGTCAGGTTATCAAATAGCCATCAACCTCGTTGCCAATCAATTACTTTTGATGTCCTCACACTGAAAACATTTTAAAAGGCTTGCATGCTGATTTTATGTGATGGTAATTTGCCTAATATTCGGAATGGTTTTAATGGTAAATCCTATGTGAAACACATTGGAAATTTAGTACTGAGCTTTTTGCCACTGACTCTGATCAAATAAAAAAAAGTATAAACCTCAAATTATACACTTAGTTTGATTAAGGTTAGTACAAAGTCAAACTTTAGCAGTATCTACAGTTCTGAAGGGAAGGGGAGACTCCCAGGTCCCAGAAGCTCACTGTCTGAACCCCATCTGAGCTCCACAGTCTGCATGAGGTTCAAAGGTGTCAATGTGGATGGATCATATTTTGTGATGCTTTCAATATCTGTGAAGCCACTGTGTAAGGTGTTATGTGCACTCAGGAAAATGTTGCGTAAATCCTGACACATGGGGCTCTGCCCTGAACACTAATTTCATCTAATTCAGTTGTGTCAAGCCTCTTCTGTTTTTATGAACATAATAAAGATTATCACAGACTCTATGACATCTTTACAATAGCAGAAAACTTCCATCACCACCCCTATGGCCCTGCTTGAACAAACCACACAGCAAAAAAAGTCATTCAAGTTGTAAATGCTTGGCAAAGTCTTGGAAATTTCTCCCCATTGAGAGCCAAATGCCAAACAGAATGGTATATGCTTAAGAATAATGTGCTGTGAGTATCCTCAGTCAAGTGAGTGGTACAATAGAGGAGGAAGGAAAGAAGAAAGAGGAGGAAGATGAGGAGGCAGAGGAGTTTTTTTAAGTTAGGGCATCTTTGGTTCCGTCGGATGATTATCTCCCTCAAATTATGGAAATACTGGACTTATTGCCCTCTTGGTTACACAATCAAGGTATCAGAATCCAGGACCTGGAAAGGTAACATGGAACAGTGCAGTGGGGAATTTAGAGAGAACATGGTCTAGGATTAAGAAATGTTTGATGGGAAACTATATGCAGTTTGTCACTACATGCTGTGATCTCCTACCCCATACCAGGCTCAATTTACATGCGACCAGGTCAGAAGCATCTTTCACAGAAACCAGCTCATTTTTTTTATCTCCTTTGCCAAATGCTGGGGCAGAATATGTATCTCATGCCAGAATATCTTCCTTGGATTCATTTGTCATTCATAAATCTGACCGTGTCTCATCTGTTACAAAGGACTGTTCTTGATAAGCCCCCAAAACTTATGTAGGTCCCTTATTTGCTCTTGTTCCCACAAGGATCTGAATTCAAACTATTATTTCCCATAGTTCATTGAATTACCTGACAATGCATGGATTACTTCCTGGAATAGACAGTTTACTAACAGAAGTTTCACTATTCATTTCAATGCCTACCAATTGCCTAAAAAGGAAAATTGAAATAGATGCTAAGTGAGCCCTCTGAAGGTAGGTATTTAGACTGGGTTGAGATAGCAAGGAGCTGTCTTTAGAAGAGTAGGAAGGCTTTTTTTATGCTAAATTTTACCAGAGGAAACTAATTTTGCTTCCTTTCTCCTCAATGCATATTTTATGGTAAATTGTCTCTCTGTCTTTGTGGAATTGTGGCACTAAGTATGCTATACCAGTCTGAAGACCAATCTAATGTTGGTTCAGGGAACACCCAGTGAGCTCTGGTCAGAGCTTATCCCTCTTTGACTACTCTCAATTTCTTTTCCACTCTCTTGCTTTTATTTATGTGAGGGTCCTGTTTATTTCTGCTTTGTAGAGTGTGGCATAGTAAGAATGGTTCTTTGCTGGAGCTCTTCTACAGTGGGGATGAATTTTCACAGGAATAATCGCATGGGTTCAGCCTCTGCCACTACAGACTCCAAGGTCTTCCTTTCTGCTACTATTAAAGTAGCAGAATATTAAATACTTCCAAGACTCTATAATGGGATGGAACTCAACCTAAAGGAAGTAATAGGTGTTGAGAAAATTTGCAAAGTGAACAGATATATAAATATTTGGTGTGTTGTGTTAGCTCAGCTGCTCTTTACCTTTCACTATCTAATTGTGTAATTGACCCCCTGCTACTCACTCAGCATTGTTTCTGACCACAAGTCCTTGAAACAATTAAGTCTGCATGTCAGATTTGTCTTCAAGGAGTTCTACGGCCTGCCACTGTGGCATTAATGGACAGAACTAGATAGGTGGAAACATAATTTGATGAATGTGCTATAATTGGTCTTTGGTGTGACATAGTAATAGGAAAATTCATATAATTGGCAATGTAAAGGCCCCTACTGATAGCAGCTGCTTTAAATTTAATGGAGCTGAGATTGGTAATAGTCTTTTCTTCACAGGGGTCTTTTCTTTGGCAGCCACATCAGAAAGCCACATGTCCCAGTATCCAGCCTTCCCTTTATCCCTTTGCTGTGCCTCAAGCCCTGCCTTGCTGAGGCAGAAGATTATAAAGAACAGGGCCATTTTCACTTTTTCAGCATGACTTAATTACCTGGTAGAGCCATCAGTGTGTGATATGTGGCATTCCCTCCCTGCGGGACATTTTCTACAGTGTGGTATTACAAGAAAGAGTTCTGGGCCTGAACCAGGAATATGCCATTTATTAGCTGCAAATTTTTGACAAGCTACTTAACCTCTGAGCTGTGTTCTTTAGTTGCAACATGAAGAGTAAAACCTACATATTGTAAAGTGGATGATACATGGCCAGGGTGTGTTTATTAAATACCAACCTCTGATTTCCTTCCCATACCAGGAAGTGGTATCGGGCTTTTCAAATTAGCCAAGTCTTTAACTTCCCAATGCATCCTCGTTTTCTCTTTTGCCACCATTATCAATTTCCTCTTGGCTGGAAAGAGTTATTTTTCTTCCTGAAGCTATCAAGAAAAGTCAGAATATCTGGTCAACTGCTGCCAATGAAACCACCACATCTCATGAATTCATTGTTATTTAAAAAATTATGACATATAGAAAGACACAAACATGTCCTTCTATATTTCTGACATAGTGCACCCATTGTGGTGACCACAGCAACTCTGCTTTATGGTGGCTGATGATTGCATCAGACTTGGAGGACTGAACTTAAACAACTTCTGAAGGCCTATTCCATGGCAGCTCTCTCCTTTTTGGCTTCATGATACTCATTTCCTTTTCCAACCTTTCCAGAGTCATCTCACTTTTGTAGGCTTTGTCATAACCTCAGATGGACACATTTGTGTCTTTTCTATAGAAGAATTTAATAAATAGCAATAAATTAATAAACCATCTTGATTTCATTGAGGTCTACCAATTAGATTTCCCTTGAGTGCTCATTTTAATTGAAGTTCCTAGCATACAAGCAAAAACAAAAAGATGGCATGCGTACATCAAACTTTCTATGGGACTGAATGGCTAAGTAGAACTTCAGTGATGGTGGAGAGCAGGAATGTTGCAGGTTTCTCAGCCATACTATGTTGGGGCACTTTATCCCCTCAATAAACACTTATCCCCAACATCCTTATGATTCTTAGGTGAACCATTTTGGAATGTTCCAAAAGATGCCTAGCTTCCAACAACTTCAAAGCTAAGAATATCATTGTGTGGCACCTGAAGCCTATAGCAGAGATTTTCTAGCTTTCCTGTAACCCTTCTACCTGCTATTTTCACCACCGTATTTAAAAGTGTCTTGATTTACAATATTTGTTGTTTTGTTACTGCAAAAACAACATGAGATTATTGCCATGTAAGAATGTAAAATTTGGACTCCCATCCAACAGTGTGAGATGCACTCTCACCCTGAACTCTTGGGGGAGGGTCTACGCCCTGCCCTGGATGAAATGACAGAATATGGACACCCCCATGGAGGGCCTCACCCTCCCTGGCTCCCTGGGGAGATAAGGGTATATTGGGGGGATTGGGGGAGAGCACGGGAGGAGGGGAGGGAAAGGGAGAGGGACCTGGAACTGACTTGTGAAGCAACCTTGTTTCTAATCTAAATTTAAACTTAATAATAATAATAATAATAATAATAATAATAAGAAGAAGAAGAAGAAGAAGAAGAAGAAGAAAAGAATGTAAAATTTTGGGTAACTTGAATATCTGTTCCCGAATGAACTGTTTGCTACCCCATTTGCAAGACCTGGCATTTTTACACTGGTGTTGATCATTAGCACTAATCATCTTGGTTCTTTTAGCTCAGTCTTAATTACTAATATTAACACTCAGATTAGACATTATGTTTCACATTTGTGTGTGTGTTTGTGTGTGTGTGTGTCTGTGTGTCTGTGCAAGAAGGGCTATATATCAGCTAAATATCAGAAAGACCTTACTGTACTGAAGGTAAAGGCAAAGTTAGTAAGTTAGTAAGGAAAGCAACTCACTCTAGGAACTGGAGATTAACAAAGAAGCCCAGTTAGAGATCTACTGGATACAGGTGGATGGACCTGAGCTGCAGTGCTGGAGGCAATCCTCAGAACTGTAGGTTAGAGTCAATTCACCTTCAAATTGAAGAGCAGTATCAGAGTCTGGATAGATGGAGAGACAGATATATGGAGGGATGTCAGTTTGATTGGGCCATATCAAGTGGTGGGCACTATACTGAAATGACGCTCCAGAAACAGTAAGACATTTTCTGGAATTCTTACCTGAGGGTTAAATAACAAGTCAGTGGAGTGGTAACTGTCAAAGTCATGGATGCCCTGTTTTTAAATGCAGATTCACTGGCAGCGTTGTTTCCTTGTTGGTCTTGTGAGCTTGATAGACTCTTGGGCCTACTTTTATGATACTGTTTTATTATAGCCAAGAGCCCATGTATTCCCATTCTGTTTCAATGAGGGCATATGCAGTGCCTTTTGAATTTCATGGATAAGTTATTTATCAATCTGTGACTCATTGAAATGTTACCCAGGTGTCTATGTCCATTTGCACTCGAAATGGAGCCACCGTCTTCTTTTCAAAATGGAGTCACCAGGGACAAGGCACAGGATGAAAGTCAATTTCACACAACTTAAATCAGGACAGTAATTAGTGTAGAGCCCAGCATCTAACAATGGATGTGTTACTTGCCACTGCTGCCAGGAAATTATTATCTATATCACAAGATGTACCCAGCACTGTAAACTGTCTCTTATCCATCTATATATTACAGCCTTTTTGATCCAGCACCCTCAGGATCCATGCCCAGATACACACTTCTGTCTCTTGTCAGTTAAGGTCCTGAAACAATTCTGGAATATCATTATCTTACTCCTTATAAGTTCAGTCCTTCTGCAGACTGGATGCTTCGAGTTTCACAATCACCTAGGAGGTAAGGAAAAGACACATTTTCTTGTTTACCCTTTAACTTGAGATCTTAAATGTAATCATAATATTGTAGGGTCAGATCTTTTGGCCTAGTGGGTTTAAAGTAAATGAGGACATACAGTTCACAGTTTTTTTTAATGAAGACACTGTTATTTCTAGTACTACCGACCCTCTCTTTCCTTTTCAGAGCTCTAGACTGCCACAAGAAGTTTGTGTCAGTCCCAGATTTTCTCATACACTGACACTGTCACTTTTCTACCTCTCTCTCATCATAAGCTGCTTCTTCTGCCTGGTTTCCAGAGGTGAGAATCGTTTTTTTAAAGCTTCCACGAAGTCTCCTGACACAGTTTACTTTAAATCATTAAGAAGTCTGATATGGACATTTTCTTTCACCAGATCAATGGTATTCAGCAACTGCCACTCAATGGCATAGCCTCTGCAGTCTCTGGTGTCTCTCGAAAGATTGAGAAATTTCATTTTCTCTCTGAATCACAGTGGTGAGCGCTTTGGTTGCATCAATACCCCAAAAGCCTCACCACTAGTCACTCTCTGATAACCAAAGTGAGAAACTGATTCTCAGGTTTACTTCTGAAGCAAACAGATATCTGTTGAGCTCCTGAAAGGAAGACTCTCTGATGTATATTTTCTTCAAATTATTCACTAGGTAAAGGCCAAGCTTCCCTGGAGAAGAGAATCTATCAGAAGAAGCCTGGAATTACAGCTGTCTGTAAGTGAGTGTGATCTCAGCTGAAGACTAGATTTATTAGAAATGATGTTATGTGTTTCGAGGATAATTGCTGTGCAGCCTTTTTTTTTTTGAAGTGGAGGACCAGTCTTCCTTTCTTGGTATCAAAAATTATTAGATTGTTCGGGTCATGTTTAGGCAGCCATGTTGTTAAGACCTCATGGATGTAGCTTCTAATATTTGTTGAAGACATTCTTACCAAAGAACCTGCTCCTCATACAACTTTTCTGCCCACTCTTCTGCCACCACCCCTGAGCCTTAGGTGCAGACATTGTGTTGTGGTTGCATATGTAACACTTGGTATTGGGGTCCACAACTCTACACTTTTATGGTTTTCTGTAATAGCTTCTGTTTTCTTTGTTGTTGTTTGTTTGTTTGTTTGCTTTGTTTTGTTTTTGAGGTAGAGGAGAAGAATAAGGAGAAGTAGTTTCCTTGAAGATGAGGATGACACATATCTGCTGTTTTAAGGAGAAATACTTAGAATGTAGTTACAGGTTATGCTGTTCTAGCAAAGTGGTGGTTTTACACTCTTGTGGTGGTTTAAATAAGAATGGCTCCTGTAATCTCATATATTTGAATGCTTAGTCACCAGGGAGTGGAGCTATTTGAAAAAATTAGAAGGATTAGGAATTGTGATCTTATTGGAATAGGTATGAACTTGTTGGAGGAAGTGTGTCATTGGGGGTGATTCACTGAACTTTGTGGTTTCAAAAGCTGAAGCCAGGCCCAATGTCAATCTCTAGGTCTGAAGATCTGGAAGTAGCTTAGCCACTGCTCCAACTCCGTGTGTGTGTGTGTGTGTGTGTGTGTGTGTGTGTGTGTGTGTGTGTGTGCTGCCATTCTTTCTGCCATGCTGATAATGGAGTAAACTTCTGAAAATGTAAGAAAGTCCTTAATTATATGCTTTCTCTTATGAGTTCCCTTGGTCATGGTGTCTCTTCACAGAAAGAGAACAGTAATTAAGACAGTTTGTCTCCAAGAGGCATGATTTTATTATCTTTGTGTTGTTAGTTATATTTCTAGAAACAGGTATGATTTTTCTCTTGTTGAGTGAGTCTAAAGTCCAATTAGAGAGCAAAGAGGAGATGTTTGTCCACACAGAGTTGGGAGGGAAGAAGTAGAAAGGAGAAATGGCACAATGACAGCATAATGTTTTTAACTTAAAAGCTAGGAGCTGAACTTGGTTAGGTGACTAAGTTCTCATTTGGCAAAGGAGAGGGTAGATAAAGGACAATTGTGAGTTAGTATTAGCATCCAACTCTGAGATCACCTGGGAATGGTGACACTATCAGAAGGGAAGGGTTTGCTTAGATGTTAACACTGTCATACCTCTGACCAGAAATAAGTCCTGACACTGCAGTTCCAACCAAATTTTGTGAGGCAATTGCATTAGTTAAAGAGCAATGACTGAGTGGAAGAAATGGATACTTTTGTTCATGTTTTTTAGATTTCTTTATTATCTTTTCTTTCCCACATTCTTCTTCTCCTTCCATTTTCTAATCATCCCAGTTCTACATTTGGTCAGTCAATCAGTTTACAGGTTTTTGTTGGTTTGTATAGAGAAACAACTAAATGGTCTGGTTTTCTAATCACACATTTAGTTTCCCACAGTTGGCTTTCTGATTGATGATGTCTACACTAACAAACAGTTCTTTTTAAACATTTAGACACTGAAGGATCAGGCAGTAGCCTCAGTTTTTTGTGAGCAGACCCAGAATCCCAAAGCCACTTAGGTAGCAAGCACAACTAGTCTTTCCATTCTGTTGTAACACAAAAAAGTCGTTTATTATGTTGACTAAATTGCTTCTCATTTGGAAACACATAGGAAAGAGTTAAAGAATTTATTGACAGTTGAGCAGGAAGGAAACAGTGAAGTGTGGATGTGAGTCTAGACTGTAAGTCGAGCAGGAAGGAAACAGTGAAGTGTGGATGTGAGTCTAGACTGTAAGTCTCAAATTTTCATGTTCTTCTACTAGTTTAAATTTGGGTCTTGAAAGTTGTATCTAAAATAGAACTGTTCACCCTGATATCATACTAAAAAATACCATATATTGAGATCATGGTGGAGGAGAAAATTAACATGAACAGCTTAAACTCAAACATAGTAGAAATGGAGAATAAGTTCCAGGGCAGCCTGACAGATTTCCATTTTGGAGAAAATTTTCCATTACCACAGCATCATCTTCTCTATAATAAGACTACTGCATTGTTTTTTGCTGGATTATTTGTTGTTACTTTCATCTTGTTTATTGAGATACTCAATATCTCACTCTATCCTCAAACTTCTGATCTTTCTGATCCTTTTGCCTTAGCCTTCCCTGGCTATACCACCATGCCTGGAACTCCACAAATAATTTTTAATAAGCTTTTGGTACCTGGTATACCTTGCACAAACTGACTGTGGTGGATAGGAAAGTTATTTGGGGGAAGTGAATTAATTTTTTGGGCAAGAGTTGGTGGTGAGGTTAATTAAATAATCTTCAAAGAGCAGCTTGAAAATAACACAAGGACCACCACAGAGTAAGACAGTGAGATATCCTTTATGGAAAAGCACTTTTGCTCTAGTAAGAGTGACTTTGTGTGAAATTTGTTGACATGTCCTTCCTCCTGGGTGGATGAGGTAGTTATATAGGTTGGGGATAAGTTCTGGGAGGTAACCTTGAGTCACTATTCAATGTCTCTCAAGCAAATAAAGCCATTCCTGGCTGATAAAAGTTTAATCCTGAACAGAGACTTGGGTGGCCATGCTTCAATCTATAGCTATGTGGTATCAGGTTCTAGAACTTGGCTACAGATAAGGTTTTCTAGTTTAGGATTCTGAAAAAAAATGTGAAATTTTCCTAATTGAAATGTGTTCCAGTTTTCAGGGTCTTATTAATACCTCCTCCACTTTTTCCTTACAGAGTAACATGAGAACTTGTGTGGGTCTTATTACTTCCTTAGGTGAAACTGCTTCAAGCATAGTAAGGTTGACACAGTAACTCTACCAATACTTTACTACTCTGGTTCTGTTGGAACTTAGGAGTAGTTTTGAGACAAGCTCCACAGTTCTGCATGATGCAGGAGGTTAAAGAAAAATGTGTTTCTGAAAGTCGGGTTGAAAGCCTCACAGAAATACCATATGGAGATTGCCCTATTGGGTCAAAATGCAGAGATCAAATACCCAATGTGCACAGATGGCTTTCGATGGTCCCAGAAATATAAAAACTAGGACAATTATGACCTGTATGACATGTAGTTCCTGGTTATAAAATACTTGTCTCTCTTAAATTGCTAGTACAGTTGATGATTTTTTAGGAATTTTGCTTTTCCAGATTTCTTAGCAAAAATGCACCATTCTTCACTTCCCATGTGAAAGTACATGGGAAGTCAAGGGTAGGCCATTTTAAAGAACAACTTCTACAAGTAAATTTAACATTTCCTATATCTCTGAAAGTTTGGCGGATGGCTATTTAATCAACCAGTTATAAGTAGCCTTTGGAAAGAAAGAAAGAAGAAAATGGAGGAAAGAGTTGTATTACAGAAGTGGAGATTGGGTCTTTGGAAGTTCCAATGAGGCAGAAGGAAGGAAGGAAGCCACCAGGAAACTCAGTTAGATACGTCCATTCACAAGTGCCAGTTGTCCTAGGATGTTCTGGATGTCTGTCTGCCTATTGTAGCTCCAGGTACTGGGCTGAACTGAGTCAGGTTGAAGGCTGGGAGAAATTTGTTTTTATAACTTTTGTTATTTGACTGTTTCCTTACATGTACCTACTGGGCATTTAAGACTGTGTAATGGGCCAAAATTAACCTCTTGTTTACTGTGGTCATTTGAGATTCCTCAAGAGCTACTTTGCAGAACTTGGAGCCTCATGGCTCCTTTAATTTTATTTATTTATTTATTTATTTATTTTTTTTGTTAATTGTGTTATCTGCAGAGATGGCCTATACTGATCTGATAGCTTCCTTTACTTGGAAGCATTAATAGTATTTTATCTGCAATGATCTTACTATTTGTAGAAAGTACACTGGCTAGAAAACAATCTACGGGGTCCTCAAGAGGACAGGTGACTCATTGGAGCCACATGACTCTTTTTAAAGTGTCTCATTATCAACTGGGACCTGGCTTATCAGGGAGCAAGGACCAAATATTGACTGTGTTAGTAGTCTCTTTAATTTCTTTGGCTTTAGCCTTCTAGAGTAGTTTGAACATCTGGAATATAAGCTAAAGTAGTCTTGATGAATGGTTAATGATTTTAAAATTATCTTTAAATTGTTTAGGTAAAGCTTGAAAAGTATATATTTTTAACTAAATTCATATTTTGTTAGGATTCAGTTCTTAAGGACTTAAAAGCCTGGCTTTTAAATACTAGCTCAAAGACTAAGTAATTATTTTGATTAAACAATACAATCATTTTTATGACCTAAATCTTATGAATGTAGCCAAGAACTGATTAACATTTTAAGAAAATTTTATAGCTACCAAGAATTAGGTCACAGTTTTACATAAGTTCATTTATTTAATCTTAGAAAATTTTAATAATCTTTAATTATGACAAATTTATTTGAATCCATACCATCTTTAACTTCTCTAAACCTTCTTTTAATGTTTTAACCTTTTCATTTTCTGCCAATCTTTTTTATTTTTATTAGGGGAAAATAGTTTACTTTAGAAAAAATAATTTCCCAAACAAAATTCTTTCTTAGCTGGAAGCTCTTTCTTTTTGTTAGAAATGTATTTCCGCCGGGCGGTGGTGGCGCAAGCCTTTAATCCCAGCACTCAGGAGGCAGAGGTAGGCAGATCTCTGTGAGTTCGAGGCCGGGCTGGACAGATAGCCTCCAAAACAATACAAAGAAACCCTGTCTCGTAAAAAACCAAAAAAAAAAAAAAGAAATGTATTTCCATGTCTATAATTTTTCATTTGTTTGTATTTGTTCCTTTCTGTCTTTTCTTTTTACAATTTTTATGTACTTTGCACTGCATGTCTTAGTTGAGAGAAATCAATAATCTGAAGTCCAAAAGCCAAAAGTGAAACATTTTATAGAGATGTATATAAAGAAATAAGATAGTTAATATCATAGAAAATAAATCAGAGTAGGAGTTAGAGTAGGGTCCCTCTTACATTGTGAGGAGAAACTGTGGTACTTTAAGGGATGCAACATGCTTTAATTTTTGGTCTGAGAATCATATTTGTTCAACTTCTTTATAATATTTCATAATGTTGAAGAGAGAACTATAGAGGGGCATATCACATGTTGCCACAGTATTTTTGTGATTCTAAATTCTCAATGTCGTATCTCTTAAAAGAAAAGGAATCCTAAACATCTGCAAGGTACTTCAGATGTGACTATTAAAAGTTTATCAACCCTTGAAAAGACCTTCTGATATGCTATCTGAAAGAGAAACTATATGCATTTTCCAAGAAGTATGTCATACTTTTTGAAAGTTCTGTAGGAATGTGGTGTCTAGAAGTGTCTTAAAGTCAAACTTTTGAATTGGGAAATCCTCTCCCTCACAAGGACTTCCAGGGAGCATCTTCAAGAGACTCGTGATATAAATTTTGAAGTGGTTATCTTTCCTCTAAAATGGACTTTCTGGCTAGAATCAATGGTTAAGGGAAGGGAAACCTCACAGAAACTCCAGATAAAAATTTCAAAGTCAATCATTAAAACAAAAAGTATTTTAAATTGTTTCGTTTTTGAGATTTTAATAGAGTTACACATTTTCTTCTTCCTTTCTTCCCTTCAAACCCACCTATCATACCACCCCTTCTCTCTTTCAAATTCATGGTCTCTTTTTTTTTCATTAATTGTTGCTACTTCTAGGGGTGTGATATCAAAAGGAGACCTAATGCTAACACCAGTGATTATAGTAAAAAGAATCACCAATTTTATGCTACGAATCCACAGATGTAGTCAGTTTCATGAGTGCCAGACAGACAAGAAGAGAGAAATAGTGTAGGGGAAAGAAGAATATCTGTAAAAGTTGTACTCTGGGAGTTGTTATGCTAATCATTCCAACATGGAAGCAAGACTATCTTCTTGTAATACCAGAAGTGAGTCTTCAGACATCAATAAGCTCTTATGGTAGTGGCCCTGAGGACTCTAAGTCAAGAACTGGAACAGAGCCCACATGGCACACTTGAGACAGTGTTGTCTGAATCAGCTTTGAGGGACACACCAGAATTGCAAGAGGCCCTTGACTGGAGTCCTGAGTCTTCTTATAGTAGGACTGCAGTATATCTGTGAAGATTGCACTTGAAACAACATGGAAGAGGTAAGGGTGCTGCTCCTTGGACATCCATGTATATGTGTGTAGGGAGTTTCAATATGGAGTTAATTATGAAGAACTAGTCATCAACTTCATTATTGGGGAAGAACATTTAAGGTAGCCTCTCCACTATTGCTTAGATTGCCAGTTGGTGTCATCCTTGCAGATCTCTGCAAATCTCACTAGTGCCAGATCTCTCCTCAAACCTATAATGGCACCCTCTATTATAGTATCTCTCATCCTGCTCTCCTCTATTCTTCCCCCGACTCAACCTTCCTGCTCTGCCATGTCCTCCTCTCCTTCCCTCTTCTCCTCCTTTCTTTTTCCCAGCTCCCTCTCCCCTTCCCCCATGCTCCCAATACTCTCAGGAGATCCTGTCCCATTCCTCTTCTCTGGGTACCATGCATATCTTTCTTAGGGTCCTACCTATTTCCCAGACTCTCTGACGGTGGGATTGTAGGCTGACATTACCCTGCTCCATATATAAAATCCATATATGAGTGAGAACATATCATGTTTGTCTTTGTGTGACTGGGTTACCTCACCCAGGATGATTTCTTCTAGTGCCATCCATTTGCCTGGGAATTTCAAGATTCCATTGGTTTCTTTTTTCCGCTGAGTAGTACTCCATTGTGTAAATGTACCACATTTTCTCTATCCACTCCTCAGTTGAGGGGTATCTAGGTTGCTTCCAGGCTCTACCTATTACAAATAATGCTGCTGTGAAAATAGTTGAACATCCTAGAGCCTTCATCCAGTGACTGATGGAAGCAGAGGCAAACACCCACAGCTAAACACTGAACTGAACTCCTGGAACTCATTTGCAGAGAGTGGTAAGTGATGAGCAAAGGAGTTAAGATTGGGCTGGTGAAACCCACAGAAACAGCTGACCTGAACAAGGGGGAGCTCATGGACCCCAGACAGGTGGCTGAGAAGCCAGCATGGGACTGATCCAGACCCCCTGAATGTGGGTGTAAGTGAGGAGGCCTAGGGTAGTAGTTCAATATTTATCCCTGGTTTACAAATGGACTTTGGGAGTCCATTCCACACGGAGGTATGCTCTCTTACATGGGGGCCTCGGGTAGTAGTTCAATATTTATCCCTGGTTTAAAAATGGACTTTGGGAGCCCATTCCACACGGAGGTATGCTCTCTTACATGGGGGAAAGCCTAGGCCCTGCACCAGATGGTATGACAGGCTTTGGAGATCCCACTTTTAGGGCCTCATCCTCCTTGGTAATCGGTGTTGGGGTGGGGGATGGAGTGGGGAGTCAGAAGGTTTGGTGGGGGATGGGGTAGGTGGGGAGGGAGAAGGAGCTGGGATTGACATGTGAAACAAGCTTATTTCTAATTTAATAAAACTAGTAAGAAGAACTATTTTAAATGTGAGCAACATCGTAACATAGGCTGAATACATGAAAGGGAGAAAGAGCAGAGTGCACCATGGCTCTTTGCTTCCTTACTTTGGATACAAAATGTCTCGAGTTTCTATAGCCATGAGTTCCCTATCGCAATGGATCCTACCCTGGATTCAAAATCCCAAACAAGCACTTCTTCTCTTAAATTCCTTTTGTCGTGTATTTTGTCACAGTAGTGAGAAAAGTAAATAATGTGTGATTCTAAGGGGCAACAGCCTGGACAGTAACAAGCCTACCACCTTCACTTAAGACAAGGGACGATGAGGGACTTCAGTTCAGAGAAATACTTGTTAGGTTAGAGCAAGTCTTGTATGTGATGTCCTGGCTGTGATATCTGCCAGGGAAATGAGATCAGACTAGGATGGTTGATGTGAAGTTCTGAGAAGTTAGCGTGAGTTGCTGCATGTGCAGTTTGATATGTAATTTGCTACATGAATAGGAACTGTAAAAATAAAAGCAGTCCTAAATATGCAAAATCTAGTCATGAACAGAGGATTAAACTACAAAGCTAGATACAATAGCCCTTTGGTGTTGTTATCTGAGACCCAGTCTAGTAGCTCGGCAGGAAAGCCAGACAGTTTCTGCTTAGAATTTTTGGGAACAAGATTGTGAAAAATCCCTGCTAAGGAATTTTTCTGGTCTCTGGTTCTTGCTTTCCTGCTGGTCCTCAACAATGACTTTTTTACTATCACCGTATGCTATTATAAATCTATGGCTGTCTGTCATGGCTCCTGGGTAGCTAAGGAAGGAACTATTCAGTAGGGTGCAGAGCATTTTCTATTTCTGAAAATGATTCCAGTGAAATACCACAATTACTTTTGATTGTTGTATCACTTATACAAAAAGGTCTCATTTCTCATTATATGGCATCTTTATATACACATGATGGTATAGTAGACCCTAACCCTGAGTTCATATTCACCCTACTATTGCTTTCTCTTATTCCCCTCTTGCTTCTCCATTTTTTCCTTTCTTAGTAGACTATTTATACGCTTCATAACCATTTCCCCAGAGTTTGTACAAGCACTAGAAATATTATTAACATATAGCCTCTATCACTATCACCAGTACTATCCTTCTTAGAACTGATTGAAGGCCTGCATGTACCAGAAAGCATACAGGAGCTTCATATCCACTATGTCTTTTGAGCCTTAAACAGTCACCAAGGCTAAAGCATTTATTGAATCCATTTTACAGATGACAGAACAGATCCAAAAAACATTATATTAGTTTTTCCAAAGTCACACAATTCAGTTTTAATGGCACATGAATTTGAACTAACACTGGGCCACATGAGAATTTACTGTTATGAATTCATTCGCACATAATTGTTAGTTATATTGGAAGATCAATTAATTTCAAATGACAGGTAAGTATCCTAAGGAAAATCTGAAAATATATCATTTGAATTCAATAGATTCAGGATAATGCTTATAGGCTAGTGTGAAATCACAGAGCAAGATAAGAAATTTCTATGGTACAAAGATGAGTCCTTATAAACACAGGAATAAAAGCTCAAGATTAGACTAGGGTTAAACAAAATGGAACAGTAAAATATATTTTTGTTCCTTGATAGTCTTGTAACAATACAGTATATATCATTTCTCATGATAATTTTATTGAGAAATGTTTACACAAATGAAGTACATGTTGTTGACAATATAGTAACTAGTGATTTCTGCTATCTTCTTAGAGAGAGATCTCAGAAGTGTGACAGGTGTTTCTGCTCTGGGAGGCAAATGCTATGGATGCAAATTATCTTCATAAATGTACACACTCCAGAATTTCATGAGTACTGTAGAATTAGAGCATCTAATTCTAATCTCTTTGTAATTTGCATAAATGAATATATATTTATACTACTTTAATTCTTGTGTTTTATACAATTGCTGCTTTTAGGATCAAAGACTTATAGGAACAAAACCTACAAGTCAACATTATACCATTGGCATCAATAATATTATTAATGATACAACATACAGCTAGCTATCCCATGACTTACTATAGAATTACAGTCTGAAACATTCATCAGAAGCCAGATGCATCTATCTCATCAAATACCACAGTCTTATTAATGTTGATTTTTTTCAACCTGTGACTGCACAGCTGGGAGTTGCAGGTTGCTATGACATCATCCTAATTATCAGCATAGGGTGACATCTATATTAAAGCTCTATAGTGAACTTTCCATTGAATGAATACTTCTTTTGCATTTTTACCAGGATTAAGAATTATGTCTAACCATCATAAGTTAGAGACCAACTGTATCAGTCATCCAAACTGCTTGTGTTAGGGACAGGGAGTGGTGTCATGGTTTGGTAATAAAATGTGTCCTACAGTTTCATCTATTTGAATACATGGTGGTAGAGCTGATTTAGCAGGTTGCAAACCTTTCAGAGGTGGGAGCCTCACTGGAATGAAAGTAATGTCATGTTAAAGATACAGGACTTTCCATTAGAAATTAAAGGATAGTAAAACACAGATGTTTTCTAGTGAGGAGTGCTGTTTTGGGATGATAGGTTCTACAGGAAAGGTAGAAACTAAAGATACAGGTAAGTTCTGGGTTTATTGCAATAATCTAAGTTAGAGAGATGATGATGAGATAAAACAGAGACCATTCTCGGAGGTTCTATCAGTAATAAAAGGATATAGAGATTTGCCTGGAGATAAAGAAGGAGAAAAAAGCCAAAGCCTCCTGATTGTAGCTCTGTAGACACACATATGCACACATGCATGCATGCATACACACACACACACACACACACCACACACACATACACCACACACACACACACACACACACCTTTGGGTAGAAACAAATGAAGTGGACAAGATTCCCTTTGGTTAAATATTTGTAAGCTCTGTAGTTATGGACCAATTCTCGCTCAGTACATTACCATGTCCATAATAACTAGTATTAAGAAACACAACCAGGAAGCAAAAAACACATTCATCTGCTTTCCTTTACAACCTTTCCTGAGATGGATAATTTGGGATACAATATGAAGGCATATACTTCAAATAGAAAAAATATATATATATCTGGGTGGCCCACACAAGACCTAACACTGAAAAGACCTAATGAATTCTAAGGCACTGCCTCCATTTGCTAGACCTGCAAGTTGACATTCTTCCAGATTATTAGCATCGACAGGGACATATCATTTTGTAGGGCTCACAGAAAGCTACATCCATCTGCTTAGAAAAGCAAATAAATCCCAGTTCAAAGCAGAGGTTAAAAAGATATACCAGATGCAGAGAAAAGTGCCATCTCCATATGGGTCACTGAAGCTGGCCTCAGAAGGTTGCATTGCTTCACACCTCCTACCATCAAGGAGACAGCAAGCTCTGGGGGGCTTACTATAGGACATTTCCCCATTTCACTGTCTACGATCCAGTGAACAGAAAAAGGTACAGGCTAGAAGAGAGTAAAAAAATAAGCAAGAGAAGGGAGTCTCTCTTTCTGAGAACTTTCATATAAGGAAGTATAAATCTTTATTTTTATTATTTGTTTTTAAATTTAAATTTAGATTAGAAACAAGGTTGCTTCACAAGTCTGTTCCAGGTCCCTCTGTGTTTCCCTCCCCTCCTCCCATGCCGTCCCCCAATCACCCTCAATATCCCCTCATTTCCCCAGGGAGGGTGAGGCCCTCCTTGGGGGTGTGCATAGTCTGTCATTTCATCCAGGGCAGGGCCTAGAACCTCCCCCAAGAGTTCAGGGTGAGAGTGCATTTCCCATTGTTGGATGGATGTCCAATGTCCATGTGCATACTTTGGATAAATAGTGATCTACTGCCCAAGGCTCAATAGATTACCTAGGCATCCTCACAGACACCCACATTCAGGGGGTCTTGATCAGACCTATGCTGGATCAGCCTGGGATTCAAAAGTTAACCCTGGTCAGGTCAACTGTTTCTTGGGGTTAAACCAGCCCAGTCTTAACCCCTTTGCTCATCAGTCCTCCCCTCTGTTATTGGCTTTCTTAAGTTCAGCTCAGTGCTTAGCCATGGGAGTCTGCCTCTGCTTCCATCAGCCACTGCATGAAGGTTCTGTTTCCCAGACTCTCTAGCTATGGTATTGTAGGCTGGCACTCTCCAGATCTATGTCTAAAATCCATATATGAGAGAACACATGCCATGTTTCTCTTTTTGTGACTGTGTTACCTCACTCAGGATGGTTTCCTCTAGTGTCATCCATTTGCCTGCAAATCTCAGGATTCCATTGTTTTTTTTCTGCTAAATAGTACTCCATTGTGTAAATGTACCACATTTTCTCTATCCACTCTTCAGTTGAGTGGCATCTAGGTTGCTTCCAAGTTCTGGCTATTACAAATAATGCTGCTATGAACATAGTGGAACAGACATCCTTGTTGTATGAATGGGCATCTTTTGGATATATGCCTAAGAGTGGAGTTGCTGGGTCTTGGGGTAGGTTTATTTCCATTTTTCTGAGGAATATCCACACTGATTTCCAAAGTGGCTGAACAAATTGGCACTCCCACCAGCAATGGAGGAGTGTTCCTCTTTTACCACATCCTCTCCAGCATAAATTGTCTTTGGTGCTTCTGATTTTAGCCATTCTGACAGGAGTGAGATGGTATCTGAGAGTTGTTTTGATTTGCATTTCCCGGATGGCTAAGGATGTTGAGCACTTTCTCAAGTGCCTCTCAGCCATTTTAGACTCCTCGATTGAAAGTTCTCTATTTAGTTCTGCAGCCCACTTTTTAATTGGATCCTTTGGTGTTTTTGGAGACTTGCTTCTTGAGTTCTTTGTAAATTTTGGAGATCAACCCTCTGTAAGATGTAGGGTTGGTGAATATTTTTCCCATTCTGTGGGCTGCCTTTTTGCCTTGCTGACTGTGTCCTTTGCCTTACAGAAGCTTCTCAGTTTCAGGAGGTCCCATTTGTTAATTGTTGACATCACTGTCTGTACTACTGGTGTTATGTTCAGGAAGCTGTCTCCTGTACCAAGTAGTTCTAGGGTACCACACACTTTCTCTTCTAAGAGTTTCAGTGTGGCTAGTTTTATGTTGAGGTCTTTGATCCATTTGGACTTAAGTTTTGTGCATGGTGATAAACATGGTTCGATCCACAGTATTCTACATGCCAGCCTCCAGTGATGAGAGCACCATTTGTTGAAGATTCTTTCTTTATTCCATTGTATATTTTTAGCTTCTTTCTCAAAGATCAGATGTTCATATGTGTGTGGGTTAATATCAGGGTTTTCAATTCGATTCCCGTGGTCTTCCTGTCTATTTTTGTGCCAATACCAAGCTGTTTTCAGGACTATAGCTCTATAATAGAGCTTGAGGTCAGGGATGGTGATGCCTCCAGACGTTGCCTTGTTGAACAAGGTTGTTTTGGCTATCCTGGGTCTTTTGTTTTTCCATACAAAATTGATTATTGTTCTTTCAAGGTCTATGAAGAATTGTGCTAGTATTTTAATGGGGATTGCATTAAATTTGTAGATTGCTTTGGCAGGATTGACATTTTTACTACATTGATCCTTCCTATCCAAGAGCATGGGAGATCTTTACATTTTCTGAGGGCTTCTTTAATTTCTTTCTTTTGAGACTCAAAGTCCTTGCAATACAGGTCTTTAACTTGTTTGTTTAGTGTTACCCCAAGCTATTTTATGCTGTTTGTGGCAATTGTAAAGAGGGATGTTTCTCTGGTTTCTTTCTCAGCCCTTTTATCATCTGTATATAGTAGGGATACTGATTTTCTTGAGTTGATCTTATAGCCTGCCACTTTGCTGAAGGTGTTAATCAGATGTAAGAGTTCCCTGGTAGAGTTCTTTGGGTCATTGATGTAAACTATCATATCATCTGCAAATAGTGAAAGTTTGACCTCTTCCTTCCCAATTTGTATACCCTTGATCCCCATTTGTTGTCATATGTCTCTGGCTAGAACTTCAAGTACAATATTGAAAAGGTATGGAGAGAGTGGACAGCCTTGTCTTGTTCCTGATTTTAGAGGAATTGCGTTGAGTTTCTGTCCATTTAGTTTGATGTTGGCTGTTGGTTTACTGTATATAGCTTTTATTATGTTTAAGTATGTTCCTGTTATCCCAGATCTCTCCAAGACCTTTATCATGAAGGGGTGCTGGATTTTGTCAAAGGCTTTTTCTGCATCTAGTGAGATGATCATGTGATTTTTGTTTTTCAGCTTGTTTATATGGTGGATTACATTGATGGATTTTCACATGTTGAACCATCCCTGCATTCCTGGGATGAAACCTACTTGATCTTGTTGAATGATTGTTTTGATGTGTTCTTGGACCCGATTTGGCAGTATTTTATTGAGTATTTTTGCATCAATGTTCATGAGGGATATTGGTCTGAAGTTCTCTTTCTTAGTTGTGTCTTTGTGTGGCTTGGGGATCAGGGTTATTGAAATCCCATCGAAAGCATTTGGCAAAGACCCTTCTGCTTCTACTGCATGGAATACTTTGAGAAGAATTTGTATAAGCCGTTCTTTGAATTTCTGGTAGAATTCTGCACTGAGGCCATCTGGACCTAGGCTTTTTTTGGTTGGGAGACTTTTGATGACTGCTTCTATTGCCATAGGGTTTATAGGTCTATTTAATTTGCTTATCTGTTCTTGATTTAATTTTGGCAAGTGATAGCTATCCAGCAAGTCATCAACTTCCTTTAAATTTTTGAATTTTTTGGAGTACAGGTTTTCAAAGTATGACCTAATGATTCTCTGGATTTCCTCAGAGTCCGTTGTTATGTACAACTTTTCATTTATGATTTTTTTAATTTGCATGTTCACTCTCTACTGTTTGGTAAGTTTGGACAAAGGTTTGTCTGTCTTGTTGGTTTTGTCAAAGAACCAACTCTTCATTGCATTTATTCTTTGCATTGTTTTCCTAGTTTCTACTTTATTGATTTCAGCCCTCAATTTGATTATTTCCTGGCATCTACTCCTCCTGGGGGAGTTTGCTTCTTTGTGTTCTAGAGCTTTCAGCTGTGATGTTAATTCTCTGGTATAACTGTTCCCCTGTTTCTTCATGTGAGCACTTAGTGATATGAACTTCCCCCGTAGCACTGCTTTCAAAGTGTCCCATAGGTTTGGGTATGTTGTGTCTTCATTCTCATTGAATTCTAGGAAGTCTTGAATTTCTTTTTTTTTTCTTCCTTGACCAAGGAATGGTGCAGTTGTGCATTATTCATTCAATTTTAATGAGATTGTAGTTTTTCTGCAATTTGTGTTGCTGGTGAATTCTAATTTTAAAGCATGGTGGTCAGCTCAGATGAATAGAGTTATTCCAATTTTTTGAAGCTGCTGAGGTTTGATATGTTTCCAAGTATGTGGTCGATTTTTGAGAAAGTTCCCTGTGGTGGTGAGAAGACGGTATATTCTTTTTTATGTGGATGAATTGTTCTATAGATGTCTGTTCATCCCAGTTGGGTCATTATTTATATTAGACCCTGTGCTTCTTTGTTGAGTTTCTGTCTGGTATTCCTGTCAAGTGGTGAGAGTGGTGTGTTGAAATCTCCCAGTATAAGTGCGTGGGGCTTTATGTGGTTTAAGTTTTAGTAATGTTTCTTTTACGAATATGGATTCCTTTGTATTTGGGGCATAGATGTTCAGGATAAACACTTCATCTTGGTGGATTTCACCTGTGATGTGTATATAATGACCTCTTTCATCTCTTTTGATTTATTTTATTTTAAAGTCTAATTTGTTAGATATTAGGATTGCTACCCCTGCTTGTTTCTTGGGTCCATTTAATTGGAAAATTTTTCCCCAACCTTTAAGTCTCAGGTAATGTCTGTCTTTGAGCGTGAGGTGTGTTTCTTGTGTGCAGTAGAAGGATGGGTTCTGTCTTCGAATCCATTCTGCTAGCCTGTGTCTTTTTATGGGTGAGTTAAGGCCATTAATGTTTAGGGATATTAATGACCATTGATGCTCATTCTTCTTTGATTTGGAATGGTTGTTGTTGTTGGAATTATGTGTGGAATTTCACCCCTTCGTTCCTTTGGCTGTTGATAGAGAGGGATTCTCTAATGCCTATGATTTTCTGGTTGTAGTTAACTTACTTGGGTTGGAATTTTCCTTCCAAAACTTTCTGTAGGGATGAGTTAGTGGATACGTATTGCTTGAATCTAGTTTTGTCATGGAATATCTTGTTTTCTCCATCTATAGTGATTGAGAGCTTTGCTGGGTGTAGTAGTCTAGGCTGGCATCCATGGTCTCTAAGTGTTGGTAGAATATCTATCCAGGACCTTCTAGCTTTCAGAGTTTCCATAGAGAAGTCAGGTGTAATTCTGATAGGTTTGCCTTTATTTATTACTTGGCCTTTTTCCTTAGCTGCTCTTAATATTCTTTTTTGATTCTGTATATTTGCGGTCTTGATTATTATGTGGCGAGGGGACTTTTTTTGTGATCCACTCTATTTGGTGTTCTGTAAGCTTCTTGTACCTTCATTGGCATGTCCTTCTTAAGGTTAGGGAAGTTTTCTTCTATGATTTTGTTGAATATGTTTTCTGCCCCTTTGAGGTGGTTTTCTTCACCTTCTTCTATACCTATTATTCTTAGGTTTGGTCTTTTCATGGTGTCCCATATTTCCTGGATGTTTTGTGTTAAGGATTTGGTGGACTTATGATTGTCTTTTGTTGATGAATCCATTTCTCCTCTTGTATCTTCAACACCTGAGATTCTTTCTTCCATCCTTTGTATTCTATTGGTAATGCTTGTATCAGTAGTATCTGACTGTTTGCCCAGCTTTTCTATTTCCAGCCTTTCTTCAGATTGTGTTTTTTTCTTATTGTCTCTATTTCAGTTTTCAACCCTTGTTCTTTTTTCATTGTTTCTTGCAATTTTCAGTTTATCTTTTCATCCATTTGTTGCATTTCCTGCCTTTTTTGGTTTGTTTTTACTTCCATTTCTTGCATTTTTTGCTTTGTTTCTTCTTCCATTTCCTGCCTTTTTTGGTTTGCTTTTTCTTCCATTTCTTGCATTTTTTGGTTTGCCTTTTCTTCCAGTTCTTGCATTTTTTGCTTTGCTTCTTCTTCCATTTCCTGCCTTTTTTGGTTTGTTTTTTATCCATTTCTTTGAGTGATTTTCCAATATCCTCTTTTAGGGCCTCTATCATTTTCATGAAGGTGATTTTAAGGTCATTCTCTTCTGCTTCATTTGCATTGGAATGTTGGAGTCTTGCTGGTGTGGAGTCTAGAATCTGGCAGTGTCATATTTGTTTTTCTGTTGCTGAGTGTGTTTTTGTGTTGTCTCCTTCCCATCTCTTCTTCTAGTGGGTGCAGAAAGAGCCCCTTACTGGTCTGGTGGTTAGGGAACTAGAGTTCCCTTCTGGTGGGTGGTAGCAATTCCAATAATCTGATAGTTCTTCTATTCCTTGTCCTTGTGCTGGTCACATGGGTGGAGAAGAAGACAGGAATCTGAGGTGCTTAGCCTCCTACCTGGTCCTCTGGTCCCTTTGCTGGATCTGCTGGTTTCCTGGTCTCATTGGTGGGAAAGAAGACCTGGAATCTGGGGTGCTTGGCTCCTGCTGGGATTGGAAGCTCTGTGCAGTTCCCAGGCAATCCCCAGGCACTGGGACACAGGCCTGGATGCAGGGCCTGTTTTACCTGGTCCCGCTGGTACAGCTGGGGAAGGATAAATCTTTAACCTCCTGACTTTTCATCCTGTTCAATTCCTGCAGCCTCATCTGCAGGCTCCATATATGTCACTGCTTTTAGCAGAAGCTCTATTGATTTTCTAGCTATTGAAATATTTCCTTAGTTTGGAAATAAAATTTCTACTTGACTGTTCCATCTCTGGCTGTCCTTTGGTGCAGTCCTATGGTATATTGCAGTAGGCAGTCCTTGGGAGCAATCTCTCTGAACACAGAAAAGGTTGAAAGTTATACATATACAGAAAATCATGCATTAACACTTCATATTTGAAATAAAACTTGTTTATTAAATATGTGGTGAAAGGAACATGCTTTTCTCTTTATTTTCTTGTCTTTTCATTTTTATTAGCAAGCTAGAGATGTTATTGTGGTCATTTGAATGAGAATGGCCCCTATAATCACATAGGTTTCACTGCTTTGGTCCCCTATTAATGGAGCTATTTGCCAAGGATTAGGAGGTGTGGCCTTTTTGGAAGATGTGTGACACAGGGGTGGGCTTTCAAAAGCACAGGGCAGGCCCAGTCCCCTTCCTCTCCCTCCGTCCCTTCTTCCCTCCCTCCCTCCCTCTGTCTCTCTCTTTCTCTAAAGCACATGTGCACACGTGTGTGTGTGTGTGTGTGTGTGTGTGTGTGTGTGTGTGTGTACATATATATCCCTGATGCCTGTAGATCTGGTTGCAAGCTCTGAGCTACTGTTAAAACAGGATCTGCTTTCTGCTATGATAATCATGGACTAACCCTTTAAAACTGTAAGCAAGGCCTCCATTTAAATACTTTCTTTTATAATAATTGCCTCTGTCATGGTATCATTTTTTACTCTTGATCTTAGCCATTGCTCTTTACAACAACAGAACAGTAACAAGATAGTGATCAAATATTTTAATTTTCTCCATACTCTGGAAATTTTCTTTTACTTTGTGCAGCATCTGGGAAAGAAGAAAGTGAATTAGTTGACAGCATCAAAGGACAACATTACAATAATTGAATTGAAGGGTCTTAAATGGCTTTATCTTTTTTTTCTCACCTCGCTCTTTAATATTGGCCCTATTGATTTTTCTTTTTGCCCTTTTAAACGGGCTTACACTGACTGTATATAGTGATGGGGTACATAAAGACATCTTCCTGTAAGAACTTTGAACACATTCAAGTCCCTCCTCTTTCTCCACTTTCCTTATTCCATTTATTTTTTCTGGAAAATCTCAATTCCCTTTTATGTTCTGTATAAGACGTTATGCATCTAATTAAGTCCTAGGATCCACAAATAGGAAAACCATAATCGTATCTTTTCTGAGCCTGACTTATTTTGCTCAATGTGAATTTTATTCAGCCATAAAAATGAATGAATTATGTTGCTTGCCAGAGAAGGAATGTAAGTGGACTCATCTTACCTGTCTCACAGTGCTTTTTGTTTGACTTTTTTTCCTGCTAGATCTTCTAAAATTCAGGGCTTTAAGGAGGAAGCTTCATGCATGGCTCTTCACTGATTTCATGATGAAGCTCAACTTTACACAGACAATCTGATGCCATTTTGAAACTAGGAACCATTATAACATTTCCAATTTTCTAGTCTACCCCTGAGTTTAGTAGATGCTCTCATCATGTTGGGTATTTGGTTCTTCTAGTTGGCCAGTCCTACAGTGGCTGATGATTTGATATATATTATTTGTTTTTTTTATTTTTCAGTTTAAATTTAGATAAGAAACAAGGTTGCTTCTCAAGAAATAGCAACATTTTACTACACAAAGTAAAAAGAATTTCTGATGGGCCAAGCAGATTTTAATTTCATATATATAGAAGTCAGAAAAGCAAGAATCAATGAGCATGAAGGGGTTTCTCATCTCAAAGTAATAAACTTTAAAAGACTGGGGATTAGAAACAGTGAAAAACAATTGATTTGGTAAACATTAGTTCGCTTCTTTTTGTGTACGTACTACTGCAGAGGGAAGCTCAATTATTATGTCCATTGAAGATGGCCTATCTGGTATATTTGTCTACTTGCTTCTTACTATATGTGAAGGTCAGGCAATAACTTAGTTTTGTTTACTGGCATGGAAATTTAGCCTATTTGACTCCATTTTGATTTTCTATTCTGGTGTGGTGGGCCCAGAATAAGCACTTTATATCATATAATTTCTAATGATGTAAGGAAGGTGTTCTACTTTACGTGTCATTGGTTAAGCCTACTACTCCACAGAAACAAAAATATCTTTGAAATATTATTCTTTGGGGGGAGGGTCAACTTCACTAATGTAATCCAAACAGCACAGCTCAAGGTAGATTTTTTCCATGCAATAAAAGCAACACTTTTTTTTTTACATTTTTCAAAAGGGTACTCTTAATTCTCCCTATGTTTTTATCTGCTTCAGTATCAAGTTACAAACCAATTGCATTAATCTCCTAGTACCAACTGAGGGAATTGGATCCTAGAACCCTTAACTCCCAAGTGGTTAACAAATCTGAGTCTGGCAAGGTACTAATGTATCCTCCAGTAAATGCAGTACAAACAGTTGTTACATTAATGTTTAGGAAACAATGATGATGGAAAAAAAGGCCTTGCATGTTCATAGAAGTGCAGTCACCAAACACAGCAACACTACTTTGAGGTCCTGTGTGTGTCACAGGACAGACTGGCATGTTCTAGAGACAAGGATGGACCTTCTGAGGGAGAGAATCCCCTTAGCTGTGGGGGGATGGCAGAGGTAGTCTGGTGTAGAGGCCTGGGTTTGAATGCACAGGTGTTTCCTGTTTTCTTTACGTACAATGTTGGTAGAACACTCTTTACATTAGCTTTAAAACAATGCATGCTGCTAAAGAACACATGCATATATTCACACACACACATACATATACACACACTCGCACATGGGGGGTAGAATAATTTTCAAACTGGAATAGCACTTTTGACATTTTGAGGAATAAATCATCAATTTGTGAATCTTCATTTTATATTTTCCGTTAGTTTGTTGTGTTAAGATTAATTTGTGGCCTAGTAGGTGCTCACTAGACTGCACATTAGGATATCATTTTACCATTTTCTTGACTAAGGGTTTTTTAGTCATTGTGTAGTAGATTCTAAGACTCAATTTTAACTGCATGATAATTAATACAGTCATGGGGTTCACTCACATGCATTTATAAACAACATGTGTTTAAGGTGGTTACAATATAAAATCACACTGGCAAAAACAATCCACAATGGGTTCACAC